>NC_000078.6:58018799-59473799 GCF_000001635.26 Mus musculus | reverse complement strand
AAATGGGCTAGGCAATAAATCTATGAATATTGCAGAATATCATTAGGAATCATTTTGTTTTCATTGACTTTTTTTTTTCCAGTTGGGTTTGGCTCAATCATGGGTCTCTGGGCTATTCAGAGGCTATCCTCCAAGCAGTATCAGGGATGGGGTCCCTCTTGTGGCATGGGTCTGAAGCTGGACCAGTCATTGATTGGCCTCTTCCCCAATTTCTGTGCCAACTTTATCACAGCATGTCTTGTAGGCAGTACAAATTGTAGGTTGAAGGTTATGTGGCTGGGTTGGTGTCTTAAGCCCTCCAATGGAAGTCTTGCATGGTTACAGGAGATGACTGTTTCAGTCTTAGCTAGAGTCACCCTTATAGATTTACGGCAGTTTCCATTGACTTAGATTTCTACCTCACCCCAGAAATACCTCACCCATTCCAGTTGTCTCTTCCAGTACTCTCTTCAACCACATTCTACCTACTTGATCCCTCTGTCCCCACCCCCACACATCCCAAGTCCACCTGCAATATCTATTTTATTTCCCCTTCCCAAGAAGATTTATGTGTCCTCCCCCTTGAGCCTTCCTTGTTACTTAGCCTCTCTGGGTCTGTAGATTGTGCGTGATTATCTTTTACTTTATGGCTAATTTTCACTTGTAAGTTAGTACATAGCATGTTTGTCTTTCTGAGTCTGGGTTACTATAATCCTAGATCCATCTATTGTCTTGCAAATGTCCTAATTGCTGATTCACATATTGTCTCTCACACAAGTCCATAAGTTCCCTGGTGAAAGCTGCATCTAAGACTCGGGACATTGAACAGTGGATAAGAAGTGTCAGACAAAGCCTGGAAAGATGGTAGTAGAAGAAAAGCTCAACAGAACATCTCAACAGCCAGATGGCAGAGCAAAAGCCTTTCATTTTACTTAAATCAACTGCAGTCTTATCCACTCTTCAAATAATATTAGCAACAGAGTAAAGGTAGCTGTTTCCAGTTCACACCAGCCATAAGAGTGAGAATTAGACAGTACCTCAGATTTTCTCTGTCCTCAGTTTTAATGCATTAGTCTGAGCCTTCTTCCGTATTTTCTTATATATCAAATGGACTCACACAGAGGATGGCAGCACAGGCTTTGTAGTCAGGCGAATCTGGATCTGTGTTTCAATTCCTCCCTGATAACTGTGGAGCACAGCACAGTTACCCAAGCCCTCCTAGGTCTGGTTCCTTACCTTCAAATAGAGGCGATAATTGTATCCACCTTGTTAGTTTCTGTGAAAATAGAACAGATTGTGCACATAAAGCATTGGGTGTAGCACCCAGCAGACATTTAAGAGGAGCTGTGTTTGTTTTCTAAAAAGTAAACGTAAAGAACTGGGACTTTAACATTGAGGCACACAATTCTTCTATCATACTCTAATAAATATAAGTTCTCTCTGAAATAGAATCATGTATCTACTCTAGAATTTTGTAGGAGGCAGGATCTATCAGGACAGCAGCAGAGAGACAAAAATCTTGGGCTTCGGCAGTTAATGTGAGATGTCATTTGAAACTGAGTGGACAAAAAGAAAACATTCAATCACCTAAAGCCATTTGACCTTGCTAATCTGCTTGTAAAATTAATCATGGCCAATTAATCATCAGTTAAGACGTGCTGTGTACTTTGGTTGACACTAAATGATGAAAGGATAACCTAAACTCCAGCAGATCAATCTGCAGACAAATTCCTTCACCTGTCAGTCAGAAATTGATCACAAAGTTCTGAAGATTCTCATTCAGTCCAGAGAAGCAGACATCAAAGAGAATTTGGAAGTCTCACCCTGCAAGAAAACAAAACAGCAATTTGCCTAGGCAACATGTTACATTACTGTAGCTAATTTGGAAGTGATCCGTTTATGACGTTTAATGTTTATTTTTCTTGAATGAATTATAATTTTATAAAATCCAAATGACTTTTCAAACTTCAGTTGAAAGACTTTTTTTTTCTTATTTACAAAAGTGACTTATTTGACACTCACAGTAGTTAGTTCTTAGCTTTCTTTTCAATCACATCATTGCTAAAATAAAGCCCCAAAAGGAGTGCATGGCCTTGAAAAACAAAAGTGACCAAACCCTAGAGGAGGTGCTCCCTAACTCTGCTCACGTTCCGGTCCAGTCCTGCTACTTCCAGAGTTCAGACACCCATGGAATCTTAATTTAACAGAGTTTTAAAAGACTCCAGTAAATTTTCTTTCATTGTTTTTTTTTTCCTCCTTAATTTATTTACTTTTTGACTTTACATTCTGATTGAAGTCCCCTCCTCTCCTCCCAGTCTAGCCTCACACACTCCCTCTGCCCACTACCCATCCCCCTTCTCCTCTGAGAAGGAAAGGTTTTCCCCCATGGGTACCACCCACCCTGGCACATCAAGTTGCAGCAGGACTAGGCACATCCTCTACCACTGAGGCCACACAAGGCAGCCTAGCTAGGGCAAAGGGATCCAACAGGAAGCAGAAGAGACAGAGTCATCTCCTGCTCCACTGCTAGGAGACCCACATGGCTACCATGCTGCACATTTGCTACATATGTGTAAGGGACATCGGCTCGGCCCATGCACGCTCTTTGGTTGGTGGTTCAATCTCTGTGAGCCCCGATGGGCCCAGGTTATTTGACGCTATAGATCCTTCTAGTGGTGTCCTTGATGGCTCCAGCTCCCTCAATCTTTCTTCTGACCCTTCCAGGTTCCACCTAATGTGTGGCTGTGGATCTTTGCATCTGTTTCCATCAGTGCTGGGTGAAGCCTCTCAGAGGGCAGTTATGCTACGCTCCTGTCCACAAGCACAGCATAGTGCAGTATCAACAGTGTCAGGAGTAGGCTCTCTCCCGTGGGCTGGGTCTCAAGTTGGCTAGGCATTGGTTGGTGTGGTCCGCAGGTTCATTGCGGGTCCTGGGTTCTACCTCTCTTCGTAAGCAGTGTACCAATAAGACAAGAAGTCTGCAGCCTGCCTTGATCTTAGCCATTCAGATGAGTGTAAGATGGAACCTCAGACTTGCATTTCCCTGATGACTAAGGATGTTGGACATTTATTTAAGTGGTTCACAGCCACTAGAGATTCCCTGGTTGAGAATTCTCTGTCTAGCTCTATACTCCATTTATAATTGGGTTATTTAGTTTATTGGTGTCTGATTTTGTGAGTTCTTTATATATTTTGGGTGTTAGCCTCTGATATAGGGTTAGTGAAGAGCTTTCCCAATCTGTAGGTTGCAGTTTTGTCCTATTCATGGTGTCCTTTGCCTTATAAAAGCTTTTCAGTTTTATGAGGTCTCATTTATTGATTGTTGGTGCTAGACACCTATAAGTTTTGTAAACAAAATTTGAAAAGGCTTACAACTGAGTCCTGGAATCTCTTCCTGCTAACTTCACAGTCTTTCTTCTACTTCTGTCTACCTGGGATCCCTGGCTGGGATTGGAAGTCCAGCCTTCCTATCTCTTTTACCCATCCATAGGGTGGTCAGCACTTTATTACTAAATCAGAGATAACTGGAGAGCATTATTTACACAGCATTGATACAGGAGATGGGTCAGTATTCATTACAGTGATTGCACCCATACTTTAACCAGATGTCTGGACACAGAAGTCAGCATCCAAATATATAGTGCACAAGACGAACCACCAACAATGAAAAGAAACCTATTCCACTTGGACTTTTGGTTTTTCTAGTAGTTTTGATCAACTTTCTTTCTTTACCTTCCCTTCTGCATTTCTAAGGCAGCAATTGACATTTCACTTCTGAAGCAGTATTTGACATTTCACTATCCTGAAAATGTTAGGAACTCAGTTCTAGAAATTTCTTATAGCTATCTTTTTCCCAAAAACTTTTGTATGTTTACTTTTAACTTTAGAAAATGCTTTGAGTCTACTAGGTCATAGTTATTTCAACGAATAACCCCTGGCTAACTCTATCTTCTTTGTCTACGTGGAATAAACAACTGTAAAGATAGCTGAGACTTGAGCACAAGATTCTTTGTAGCCCTAAAGAAAAGAAGCATCCAGATGTCAGGTTCCAGTGGCAAGTTGGAAAATGAAAAGGCTGGGACTGCAGAGACTGGGTCTGGAGGAGAGCGCCAGAGGGTCAAAGTCAAGGGTGCTTCCCATTGGGCAAGCCAAGGCTAATTGGAAAATGGGAGCAGAAATCTCCTGCACAAGGAGAGGAGAGACTCCAAAGGGGAAACAACCAGAAGAGAACAGCATATCAAGGTTTATAAACCTTAAACTAAGCCTGAAAGGTGAAAGCATGCTCTGTGTGAGCAGGCATTTCACAAAGCTTACATGTGCTGTGAAAAATACTGTCAGCGGCAAGGCTTTTCCCAGTCAGATAGTACAGAAAAGAAATCCCTGGGCATCCTCTCCTACCTGTGCCTCCTGGCTTATCTTAGCTTTCTTAGGTTCTCCACTACTCTCAAGGCTGGGGACTTAACCCAGCAACACTGTTTTCCTTAGAAAGCTTCTAAAAGCACAAGTTTAAGAGCTAAGCCTAGGTGTGAAAGTGAATCCTTCCCTCCAGAAAGTGAGGAAAGTCCACCATTGCCTGGCCCTGGCAGGAGAAGCTGTTGTGGAAGTTAGAGGTGATGCTATGCTTTATTTTATATATATATGATAAATATTAGTTTCCTGTAGTAGTAGTATTAGTAGTAGTAGTAGTAGTAGTAGTAGTAGTAGTAGTAGTATCTTTAATCTTTTTTTACAGTCCAATTGTTTTCTGCCTCCCGATCTGTCCTCCAACAGGTCCTTATCCCATTTCTCCTCCCCCATCTCCAAGAGGATGTCCCCACTCCCCCACCCCCACCCCCTGTCAGACCTCCCCATTCTCTGGAGTCTCTCAAAGGTTAGGTGCATCTTCTCTCATTGAAGCCAAACCAGGCAGTCCTCTGCTGGGGAGGTGGGGGGGGGGGGCAGTGGCATGGAGGGGAGGCTCAGATCAGCTGGTGAATGCTGCCTGGTTGTTGTCTCGGTGTCTGAGAGATCCAAGTTAGCTGAGACTACTGGTCTTCCTATGGGGTCACCCTCCTCTTTAGCTTCTTCTAGCCTTTCCCTAATTCAACCACAGGGGTCCCCAGCCTGTGCCCATTGGTTGTGTGTAAGTATCTGCTTCTGTATCAATCAGCTGCTTGTTGGGCCTCTCAGAGGGCAGCCATGCTAGGCTCCTATATATAAGCACATCATAGCATCAGTAATAGTGTCAGGCCTTGGAGCCTCCCCTTGAGATGGATCCCAATTTGGGCCTATCACTGAACCTCCTTTCCCTCAGTCTCTTCTCCAATTTTGTCCCTGCAGTTCTTTCTGAGTCAGAGTTTTTGACTGTGGGATGGCAACCCCATCCCTCCACTTGATGCCTGTCTTTCTACTGAAGGTGGATTCTACAAGTTCCCTCTCCCCACTGTTGGGCATTTCATCAAAAGTCCCTCCCTTTGATGAAATTCTTGAGATTCTCTCACCTCCCAGGTCTCTGGTACATTCTAGAGAATGCCCCCACCTCCCTCCTCCCACCTCCCACCTCCCACCTCCCACCTCCCACCTCTCACCTGAGGTTGTATATTTCCATCCATTTTGCTGGCCCTCAGGGCTTCACTCCTGCCTCACACCCCCAATACCTGATCATGTTCCCCTTTTTTCCTGCCGATCCCCTTCCTTTCTCCCACCCAGTTCTTTCCCTCCCTCTGCCCCCTGGTTTATTCTCCCTCCCTAGTTTAAATACCCACTACAAACCCTGCCTTACAATCAATACCAGGAAATTACTTCTTTTCCTCCCCCTGTCAGGAAAAGGTTTCCCTCAAGACAGGAGCAACATGACTGAAGGTCAGCTGATTGCATCCCTCCCAGTGGGTATGAATAACACTGGTGTTTTAATCTGTCATCATACAATGAACGGAAATGGAAACATCATACTTTAAATGCAAAAAAAAAAAAAATTAGAATCTATAGAATCCGTGGCAGGAAAACAAGGGAATAGGAAGGTTGCAATGTGAAGGTATTCACAGGTGGGTGCTCTCTAGAAAATTCCTTAATAAGTCTTTCACTAGCACATAGGAAACAAATTCACACTTGAAATTTGGCAAGTGTTCACTTAACAAAGGCTTCTGCTCCTAAAGATCAAAAATTGAAGATAAGGAAAAGTTCTTTCATAAGGCAATCATGCAGGTTTACTTGATAACTGATAAAAGCCATTCCGTTCTGATGGAGAAGATATTATATGGGTGGGGGAAGATATGACTGTCTTTGCAGGAAATGATAACTGAAATATAAGTCTCAAAACCAGCCTGATTGCAGGGTCCAAAGAATGAGGTCTGATAGCACTGGTGATTCTGCGATGTCTTCCTTGCTGGAAATATATGATGATTCATAAAGAAAACTGTGCCTGTGGGAAGTGGAGATAGAAGAGGAAACTTGATTTACACTGTATCCTCATTTATATGGATGGATTTGTTCAGTTAGTCACAGCTAATCTATGACTATCGGGTTATGCTATAAATTTCCATTGAAATGAAACATTGTAATTATCCACGAGATTCATGCCTATTTTTTTAAAACCCCAAGTTTTGCCTACATTAACCTCAGACAAGTTCTCCGTGCTCAGTCATGGTAAGAGGGAGTACATTAACTCCCACTGTGGGGGAGAGGGTGTTGTTATTCAAGGGACTTCAAGCATTGCTGATTACTTATCAGCTATGACTTATAATATTTATGAATCTTCTGAAACTTAGTTACTTCTTCTACAATATTATTATTGTATTCAAAATAATAGCACCACCATTGGAAGAAATTGAAGTCCCAAACTGATATGTCCTATGAATAGTCTAGGCTCAGTGCAATTCTAAGCCCAAATAGACCATGAGAAGGTGGTCTGATTAGTAAAACTCACACAATTTCATCCCCTGTCCCACTAAGAGACTCTTCTTTGATTGCATTACAACTATCAGGGCAACACAAATTATCTGGTGTCCTTGCTAGACAGGAAGTTGAAAGACTAGGAGAGAAAGAACTCGGAGGTTGTATCAGGCAATCCATCTCTCATTGCAATCCGGTAAGAAATCTGGAAGTGGGCCATTCCATTTTGATAGCCCTAGCTTGGTCTTTCTGTACTGCTTCTCCAATTTCATGAGCTACCTGCCTCTTCTTCTCTATGAACTTCTCTAGAAGTCCCTGTTCTTTTCCTCAATTAAAATATGACTTGAGGAGAATGCTTAGTGTTAGCTGTGTGCATCTGTGTTAAGGACCTTAATATGACCGTTCTCAAGTGTATGTGTCCTAATGCCAGATGGTCTGAAATGTAGTGTTCTCTTATGTAAAAGGCACTTTTAATCTTTAACAACATGACTGAGAAAGGTAATGGATGTAGGGCAAGAGATCTGCATCAGTTTGCTTAAAACATACAAATATTTAGGTTGCCTGTTTTCTTGAATTTCTGTTTACACTTGAAAAGCTCCTCTTCTGTTCTCCTCAATAAAGTCTGCAATGTGTCATACTGAAGGATGCTCCAATGTAATGTTTCTAAATAAATGTGCTCCTTGTATCACAGGAGAGAGAGTATATGGAGCCCTGGGACCAGAGGGTGTGGTCTTGAAGAATAATGGTCCGGATGATGCTGATTTCTGAACAACGTTGTTTTCTCCTCTTGTAAAGTGAGACTTGGTTTAATCCAGAAGAAAGATGAAAATGGAAAACTACTGTGAAAGCCTTATCTGTTCAGGGCAATAGTAATGGCATAACACTAATCTATAGAATCAGTACCCCTCTTTGATGAATGGCGCATAAATAATGAATGCCACACAGACGTTTCATGCACTACATGTCCATCCTTTATTGTTTCAGGGTCACTTCGATGCTGAAGCATTTTTAAAATGAAGCTGTCCTGTACAATATAGACTCACACAGAGAAAGGAGCATCTCTAAAATTCATCATTCACCCCAGAGAATAGCCTTCTTAACTAGGCATCCTGTGAATATGCAGCTTAATATTTCATTTTGATTTACAGTCAAGGATTCTGAACAAAGATGAATATAATTTATACAAAGTCACCTTCATGCAAATGGCAATTTTCAAAGAAAGTGGCAATGCTTGTTTCCCAGTCATAGTTTCTTCATTTTCCTGATAGTCCTAGAAGTTCTAACATGATAAGATTTAATAATAAGTGATAAATGAACTCTTGAGAGATATTGTTTCATTTTAACTGTTCTTTGAGATTTCTTATGATTCTGATCACTGGGAAGCTATCCCCAAAGTTACTTTAATCTACATTATCTATGTATATGGATTAGTACCACATGATTTTATAGTAATTTCAAATTAGATGATGATTATTATAAGAATTTAACTTAATGATGAAAGTGCATCTAAATATAATTAAAAATAGCTGCTAAGAATATATTTTAATTGTTTTAGATTTATTTTATTTATATGAATGTATAGCACACAAGCACATGGGACAAATGTTGTTAACTGCTGTGCTATCTGCAGAGCCCCAGAGTTTGATTTTTTTTTTAAACTAATTCATTTATACTGAAAATCCACATATAACAGCATACAGTGCCTAAAGTCTTTGAAATTGCTTAATGTGACGTTTCAAGAAAATAGCATTCAAGATTGAGTCCCTATATCAATGGTAGACTGTTTGCTTACCATACCCAAGAGCATGGTTGCACCTCAAAACTATGCTCTCCTGTACCCCTAAAAATCCAGAGTTGTTTGTTTGCTTGTTCATTCGTTTGTTTTTAAAAACAAGGATTCTCTGTTTAGTCCTAGATGTCCTGGAACTCACTCCGTAGACCAGTCTGACCTCAAACTTCAACAAGATCTGCATGCTTCTGCCTCCCAAGTGCTAGGACTGAAGGTGTGCGCCACCACCCAGCTGATTCAGGGTGTTAAATGTGCAAATCTACGTTCGAAGGAGAATAGTTACACTTTCAGACTAAAACTTGAATTAATGTTTTCACTTCTTCCACGATTGACAATTATCATCCAACTACCTAATCAATCAACTAATTAGGGAACCTCTATCATCTGCAAACTGGGAATCCAGGCTGAGTGAGGGAGTGGGAATGGAACAAGACATTTAGGAAGCATTGAATACTTCAATGGTTTATGTACACTGATGATAGGCTTAACCATTGAACACTTCAATGGTTTATGTGCACTGATGATAGGCTTAATCATGCCCAGGACTGTCCTATCATTCTGGTGATAGGGTTATCACTGATTTATCTAGCAACTTACTTATATTGATATATGGTATGTTCTTCAATATTGAATTTGGCTTTGTTAAAAATTATTTTGATGATTAAAGTATAGGCAAAGCACAAGGATGCCAGGTGACACAAGAAGTTCTCTGGAACTCTAAGCTCACACTTCATCCATTCTCCTTAGGTGAAAATAAGAAGCAATATGGCCCCTCTGAGGAGATGGTTCAGTGATTAAGAATCCTGGGGTCTGTACAAAGGTGAATATAATTTATATAAATAGGTCTCTTTCAGAGGATCTGGGTTTAATTCCCAGAACTCACTTGGTGGACTCACTTGGTGGCCCACAATCATCTGAAATTCCAGTTTCAGTGGATCTGACCCATTCTTCATTACTCTATGGACACATTGCAAACATGCAGACACACATACAGGCAAAACAGATGTACATATGAAATTGAAAAATGTATACAGATCAAGTCTCAGTAAGGTACATAATTCCATATCAGGGAATATATTGTATCTTATTAGGGGACTGTGTACACAGTTGTCATCTGCTTGGCATGGATAAGCTCTTAGGTATAATAGCACTCTGAAAGCTAAGGCAGATATGATAGCAAATTCCAGGATAGCCTGGGCTACATGTTGAGACCCTGTCCCTTTTTTTTTTTTTTTTTGGTTTTTTGAGACAGGGTTTCTCTGTATAGCCCTGACTATCCTGGAACTCACTTTGTAGACCAGGCTGGCCTCGAACTCAGAAATCTCTGCCTCCTGAGTGCTGTGATTAAAGGCGTACGCTCAAATCACAGAAATAAAAGTAAGTGTACTGGCTGGTTTTGTATGTCAACTTGGCACAAGCTGAAATAACAGAGAAAGGGGCCTCCCTCAAGGCAATGCCTCCATGAGATCCATCTGTAAGGCATTTGCTTAATTAGTGATCAAGGGTGGGAGGACCCATTGTGGGTGGTGCCATCCCTGAGCTGGTAGTCTTGGGTTCTATAAGGAAGCAAGCTGAGCAAGCCAGGGGAGGCAAGCCAGTAAATAACATCCCTCCATGGCCTCTGCATCAGCTCCTGCTTCTTGACCTGCTTGAGTTCCAGTCCTGACTTCCTTCCAAAGCTGAATAAACCCTTTCCTCCCCAACTTGCTTCTTGGTCATGGTGTTTTGTGCAGGAATTGAAACCCTGACTAAGACAGTAAGCAAATAACAATAATAAATAGAAATGGGCACATATCATATTCTAAGATAGAATTCTATCACTAGAATATTAAAGTATCAAGAGACAACATGGGACATGGAACCACTCTGAACAAGGACGTGTAGAAAGAGCATGACCAAAATGTGCAAAAGTGATGTAAAGTTACCAGTGAATGTGAGGCATGTTTTGTTACAACAGAAAGAAATTCCCAAAAATTGGAGCTATTCAAAGTGAAGAGAGCCTTCCACATAATAAACTCTTTGGCTTCGTTTTAGGAAAAGTAATTAGTCAAAAATATATATCAATGAGGAAATTTGAAAAAAAGCTATAGCCAAACTGAATGCTTAGCATCTCTAAATTTTTAATATTTTATTTTTAGTGTATGTGTATGTATGTGTGCATGCCTGTGTGTACACACATGTGTGTGTGGTGTGTGTGTGGTGTGTGTGTGGTGTATGTGTGTGTGTGTGTGTGTGTGTGTGGTGTGTGGGTGGTGTGTGTGGGGGGGCATGTGTGTGTGGCATGTGTGTGTGGCATGTGTGGTGTGTGTGTGTGTGTGTGTATGTGTGAGTGTGTGTGTGTAGATTTGTGTACTTGAGAGCCGTAGAGCAGAGGAGGACATCAGATTCCCCAAATCTGGAGTTCTAGGTGATGTGGGTACAGGGAACCAAACTCTGGCCTTCTGAAACAGAAGGCATTCTCAGTTTCTGAGTTCTCTCTCTAGTCCCCATCCTCTCATATTTTTTATAGACACCTTTCCTATGATCATCAAGAAATAATTTAAGAAACCTTAGTGAAACCTAATGAATAAAAGGTATTACAGAATAGCCGTAAGATGAGATTTTTAATGCTACAAATAAACCAAGGATCCAGAGGGCAAATAAACACAACTGGTAAGGAACCTGGCGATCACATGGGATGAAGAAAATTTCTAGCAGCTCCTTGCTGGCAAGCAGCACAGCTAGGAAGCAAGTGGGTCTGAAACCTCAAAGCCTGTAGTCTTAACCACTGGACAGTGCTGCTGCTACTCAGTGATATACGGAGCACTGTGGTATGAGGTGGACAGAAAGGATCTTACAGTCTCGATTTCCAAAAAAAGGAATCATTATAGCTATATTTAAAAATTAGAGAACAAGAGGGCATTGTTTCAACACACTACCAGAATAAAGGAACACTGCAGTGAGCATCATCCAGCTACCCTCCCAAAGCTTTGTAAGGAAGTGACAAATGCAGACATTAGGTACTGACAACGTGTCACATAAGCTCTCTCAGAGTCTTAGTTTCCAAATACCAAGGTAAGGGGGGAAAAAAAGCAGAGTAGTCATTTGTAGAGAATCATGTTCAGGGAAAAAGAACTGCATTGCCAACCCTTAGGAATAAGACACTCTCTTCAAAAGGAAGCATATTTGGCTAATGAAGTGGGGGGTCCTGTGGAGGGCAATAAATATTTAGACTTTCAAGCCAAACAACTAAGTTTTAGAGCGTTCATATCCACACTATATACATAGTATAAGCATTACTGTGGTAGCTGGTAAGGGCCCGGGAGAACGTTTATGCTAGCCTCTTTATTTCATAGATGAGGGCATAGGATTCATTAGCACAGAACAGTCTGTCAGACCACATGGTGAGTTACTACTGAATGCAAAATTAGAAGGGTAGCATTGCTGCCATTAGAGACTCTGCTGGGCCCGGCACTCATTAGAGACTCAGTGAGTTTGACAAGGCTGTGACCTCATCCTGGACCAAATACAATACCCCTAATCCTCAGAGCCTCCCCTAGACACATGGTGAAGCCACCTTTTGCTTTGTAAGCCACTAGCAGCGAGAGGTGAGTTTTCAGGTTACACCTTGCTTTTGCTGCCCAGAAGAGAAAGCCGGGAACACAGCCATCTCTGTGGAGCATATTCCAGTTATTTACTGTTGTGCAGAAAAGCCACCAACAGACTTGGTGGCTTAAAACAAGTGTCATTTGTTTTTCCTGCAGATCTGTAATCTGGGCAGGTCCAGCAGGTACAACTGCTGTCTTTCTCCTGGCATCATCCCGACCGTTCAGCTAAGGATTCAGGATCCGATTTCAGACTGAGATTTCACTTCTGCGGTTGGCATGTTGGAGCTAACTCTCATCTGCAGACACAGCAGGGGAGTCAGTGTGCTGGCTGCTTCAACTTGCTCTGGCATGGAGCCTGGGTTCCTGGAGCAAGCATCCTAAGAGTAAGGAAGTGGAAGTTAACAGTTGCTGAAAACCTGGGTCAAAGATGGGCAAGATGTGCTTTTTATTGCCCCCTATTGGTCAACCAGAAACAAAGCCCAGACCCAAGGAAAGGGACAAAGATCTCACCTCTTAATGAAGAAGTGTAAGAGACTTGGTGATCATATTTTAAGGTCATTATAAAGACAAATTGCTCCCTCTTTCCTGTAAATATATTTCCATTTTAATGATATGGTAAAGAACTGAGAATTATTAAAGCTATGTCATAGACATCGAAATTATGATCTCTTCAGAGCATGTATCTCTTCACTGTTTACCAATCAGACAGACAGAGCTACAATTAGGGCTCAATGTTTGCCTCCATTTCTTCTCCCACATATAGGAGATAATAAGCCTTCTCGGGTGGAATGAGGAGCTTGTTGGCAACTGTAAAACAGAATGCACTTAGAGTTGTCTTAGTAAATGCTTATTAATAGTGAATTACCTGTAAAATGCCCCACACAAGTGAAAGGTGTAATCATTATGTGCTCAAGGATCGTGCAATGGGAGCCTTTTGTAGGTTCGTCAGACAACTATCCATGCCTGGATCTCAGAAGCCTTAATTAATTCTGCTAAAAAATGCAGTTAAGTAGCAATCCTGCTTTTTTAAAAGGATAATGGCTTGCACAGTCCTTTTAAGTATTTGATGAGATTGACACGATGAAATATTTATGGGTTTTTAGCATTTGCAAAAGAATTGTATCCACAAGAAAAACCATTCTAATAGTACCTACAAACAGCCAAACAAGTTGTTTTCTGGCAGTTACAAACAAAAATATTCTAATTTAACTAAGGTGATGAGTGCAAAGACATTAGACTAGTTCTGCTCGTGAGGGAAGCTAGCTCCTTATTTAGTTCACAGGCCCAGTAACCAAGTGGGGCTTTCCCACAGGGGGCCTAGGAGTTAGGCAAAATGACTTCCCATTAGGCAATTTAGACCACAGAAAGCAATAACTTCCTGAACTCAGCCACCTGCTGAAAGATTGGTTAAATAAGATGAGATTTGTCCTAGCTGAAAATGGGGCTTGCAACTGGGAGGTTGGTTTCCAGGGGACCAGAAAAGAGAGAGCTTGATTGCCCAGTGAAGCAATCCTGCTGCACGGAGACAAACTGAGAATAATCCATGAGCCAGCCAGTAGGCTCAGTTGAGCATCTATATCTCACTGTGGGCTGGGCTTCCGTGTCACTGTTTGTGTTTGTCATACATGTGGCCTACAGCACTTAAGCTTCTGGTCTAAAGAATTGTCTGGATTATTGCAAACTTATTTCCAAGGATATATATATATATATATATATATATATATATATATATATATATATATATTACATATACAGGGCATATGTTGTAAATATTTGAAAGCCAGCTAAGAGTGTGCTCCCTAAATAGAAGTGTGGGTAAGAAAGTCAAAGTATATGATGAATATAGTCACTGGCTACATAGCCACTACCATTTCCATAGGAATCAGTCCCCTTCCAGTGAACTATTCATGGGCCTGCTAACACCTTCTTGGGAGATGTCTTGCCATCCTTCACTCGCTATGGTTTACAAGATTATACTTTATTAGAAGACTATAATGTATTGGAAGGCTGTCCTTTATTGCTGTAATGAGATATGTATGTAAAGTTAAGTACCTTTATTCAGAAGAGAGGCTTATGGTATTCTTGTTTATGCTGAATGGACATATAGCCAAATGCTGTATGTTTATATCTTCAGATTAGTTTTGCTCTCAGCCCTGACTACAGAATCTTCTTTAATGTTTTTATTCTTTGAGAATTTGTAAACAAGTATACAATATATTCATTTGCAGTGGATAGCAATTAAGGCAGAGACTCATAACTGGTCTAAAGTGTTAAGAGTACACCATTTTTGAGTGGTCAGCCCTAAATGGGACTTCTATATCACCTCCCATCCCAAGACCATGGAATGTACTGGAAGGAGAGGAAAAAATGCTGAGAACACAAGAGGATGGAGAAGAATGTTAATTTTCTGAACATGGTGTGCCTGTCACACTCACAGACTCACAGCAGCTGTGAGACCTCCAGGAGAGCAGCCAAAGATTGGGCTGTCAACAGCCAATCTCAGGTGAAGATGCTCACAAGGTCCATCCCTCCCTGAGGGTTGATGGACAGTTAATTGATTCCTGAGGGAAAGGGTATCATGACAGAAAGTCAGTAGTAGATCCTAGTTTTTACTTCTTTTATAATATTTTTACTTTTAATCTTACAACATTTACTTTTATACTAGTCCATGCATGAACGCTCAATTTCTCTGACCAGTCATCTCAGAAACATCCAAACTACAAGTGGACTTAGGTGGAGACACCAAATTCCAGCATTCTGTGATTTCAGTTTTCTAAGTTCACAGAGTTATCAGTTATGTCGTCTGTTAAACTTTTCGTTGTTGTTTTTACAAACACGATAGTCATAACTCTGAGCTAAGTAAGACCACATGCAAGGAAAAAGTTTGTTTTTAAAATGCTTTATTTTTTTATTTATTTTTCTTTATGTGTATGATTGTTTTCCTGAATGTACATATGTATGTATGTATGTAAGTAAGTATGTATGTATGTATACTGCATGTGTCTTGGTTCTGAGAAGGTCAGAAGAGGGAGTTGGATCCCCTAAAACTGGAGTTACAAAGGTTGTGCACCACCGTGTGGGTGCTGGGCATTGAACCTTCATCTTATGTAAGAGCAGCAAGCGCTCTAAACCTCTGAGCCATTTCTCTAGCTCCAGGGCATAAGGTTTTTAGGTAAAGAAAATACTGAAGTCATTCAAGGGAACTCTGTGAAATAAAAGACTGGAGGACACCTGGCAGAAATAGAAAGATGTTTAGAAAGCATATGTGAGCAGCATAAATAGGAAAATAGACAAGCAGAGGAACTTCAATCACTTGTGGAACTCAACTTTGGTTAATTTTCAACATTATCAGATGTCTATCTATTCTTTGCTTACCTTTAACAACCAAAATTTCCAAGGTATAACTGCCCAGGTCTGAGATGCCAGCCCCCAGGAAGCTGCAGCAAGAAAATCACAGGTTTCAGGACATTCTGGGCTATATAAGGGGATTCTTCTGCCTTTAAAACCTGGTCTATTATGAGGGAAATGAGGCACAAACATTTTGAGTGACTTGCACATACCACAAACGGATGTTGGAAGCGGGACTCCAGCCAGGGAAGTCTGATTCCAGAGCCTATCTTTTTGTATAAATAAAACGAGACTGTTACTTTTTCAGATATTAAAAGGATTACAATTGAACAAAGAAAGAACATGCTGTAAGAAATACTTCAATAGTGGAAGATCCTATAATAGGCTATGAAAGGAGAAATATTCTCGTACTGATGAAAGCAAACCCTGTGAGGTTGTGTGAGCTCCTGACCGTCTGGCCCAGGCATGGACTTCTAAGATCTGTATGGAACTGAATTTAAGGTTGACGGGAATAAACCTGTCCATCTTCTCTTCTCTTTCTTGCATATACCCTTGGACTCCTCTGTTATTCAGCAGCTACTCTGGCTCTTGGACTTTGAAAAGTCTACCGATACCATTTGATCTCTGGGAAAAAAAAAAGATGCTTTTCATTTCAAATGATATCCTATCATTGTTATGTTCATAACATTGCTAAAGATATTGCCTTTGCCTGAGGAATAAGGCAGCTTAAAAATAACCTGTGTTGGGATTAGAAGAGTTTTTGTATAAAGATACGGGAGGAGCAGAGGAGAGCCTGTGTGCAGAGCAACTTCCTGGATGAAATATAATGACTGACAGGTTTCAACTGTGCTGGGGATGTGGGTCTGTGTGGCAACTTATTTTGAACAGAAATTATCTGTAGGCAAGAAAAGTTTTATATCAATGGGTGGTATACCAGAATGTATTTAAATATATCTGTTGTTAGCAAACTAGAAAAAAAATCCTCGCTATATAATATGCACAATATTAGAGAAAGCAGTGGTCATGAGTTCTCTTCCCTGACCTATGAGTGGTAAGGGAGGGGGAGACTTCAGGGAGTGGGAGATGTAATATTTCCTCTAGAAGAACTTTAAATCCAAAGTAAGAATTCTGGAGTACTAATGTTTTCTGGTATATGTGTGCTTAAGTGAGTATGCCAAAGATGCATAACAGTCAATAGATTGAAAACAAACATATTAGAAGATACTCACTGAGAGCTACTGTATGTCTACATAGCAGCTCTGTTTTACCCTCATGCCTCATAACTGACAAGCAGCAATTTTTAAGCACCTCCTATAAGCCTAGCGACATGCCTGTGTGCACAAATCTTACAGCATATATAAAAGCAACAGGACATACAGGATAGTTTTGAAGTGTTATTCCTTATTTAAAAGTCTGAATGTTAAAGTATTTGAGCACACTGGATTGAAACAGAATGCCACTCTACTGAAAATAAAACTATCCCCAGCCAGGCTGATAAGAACAGAGGCAGTAGGAACTTAACATCAAATCTGACTGCATGTGCTTCCTCAGCCCTGCTAATAGCTGAGCAGGCTGCTTTCTGAGGCGGTGTGAATTGGAAGGACCTGCTGGCAGCTTTTGCTTCGATGTTTTCCTTAATATTGGAAGAGAACGGTCTCTCCTGGGACTTTAAGTCCCAGCAGCTCAAGAAGGGCAGGGTGCTAGTGTCCTGGCTGCTGAGGCCAAGTGCTACCCAGTGCCCTTTATTTCAACATTGAAACACTCCAGAGAGAAGGGTCTGTCTCTCCACCTTTTAATGTTGCTCAATCATTTCTTTTTACTTCTCACTTCAGTGAGCACAGTATGTGGCTTGTTGAGAATCTATTAAACAGAAAACCCTTCACTGTTTCACGGATGGATTTTTGGAGAAATCTGTAGTCAGCACGTGTTCCTCAACTCCTTCACAGTTGCCCTAATTCTCTATATTTTGGAGAGGGCATGTAAAAAAAATGATTTCTAATTTCTAATTTAATAAGTGACAGAATATTTTGACATTAGCAAATGAAGGGAAGTGTTGTCAGTGATTTGTATTATAGGCACGGATTTCTGTTGTGGTCAGTACTGAGTAGACTGTGACAATCAAATCATGGTACGATTAGAAGCCAAGGGCATTTTTGTTGAGACCTTCTGGGAAATTAGAGCATCTGGGCTCAGTGCTGTGTATGGATTGCAGCAGTTATCTGCTGTTTGTGTTGAAAATGCTCACTCTACCTCCCTCTGGCTCCTCACTCCCCTTCTGGCTTAATTCATATGAATTTTTGACTATGCATTTGTATTTTTCCTCTCTTGGTAGAAATGCTTTTTGTCTTCCATTTTCTAAGGGCTACCCACCATTTTACCAACATCTTTGCTATGGTTTGGATGCAGTTTATCCCCTGAAGGTTCCTGTGATGGAGACATGGTCCTCAGGCTGGAAATGCTGGGCAGGGATGGGGCAGGTAAGCAGTGGTCATGGCGGTCCTAAGATCTTTGAGGGTATGCCTGTAGAAGACTGTTAGGCAGTGTTTGTGGGATCCTGAGTTAGTCTCTAGAGAGAGGGCCACTCTGGAATGGCCCTAGCTTTCTGCATCATAAGTTCTCGTTTTCACATATGCTCCTGCCAAAGTGATGCTGTTTTTCATGAGGACCTCGTCACAGCTGACCTGATGCTGGTGCCAGGTTGCCAAGCTCCAGAATTGTGACCTAAATAAATATTTTCTTGTCCTTCTTTTTATTTTCAGGATATATCCTTTGTATTTCTTTGAACACTTCAACTTATTAGTTGACAGTTTTAAACATGTATATAATATATTTTCATCATACTGACTCTCATTACCCACTCAACCTATTCCTACACCCATAGAACCCCTCTTCCCACACCTCCTTGCTAGTCTGTCTGTCTGTCTATCTCTCTCTCTCTCTCTCTCTCTCTCTCTCACACACACACACACACACACACACACACACACACACACACACACAGACACAATTAAAAATAAAGTACATGGGTTTTTAGTTCTCTTTCCCTATCGGTGCTCCTCTCAATGTGGAAAATTGTTGCCTAATTTTTTAATGCATTCTCATTAATTACTGACAGAATTAAGGTTCTTCTCTTAGAGAAGCGACTAGCTCTCTCTCACCCACTACAACACAGCAGTTCTCCAAAATTCTGTTTTAAAGTGTAAAAACCATATCAAAAATTCACTAACTAAAGAAAATCTGTTCATACATTATATTCTGAACATGGCCTCCTCTCCCCACTTCCTCCAAGACCCTCCCCACATTCTCATTCATCCAACTCTCTGCCCTTTCTTCTTCTTCTTCTTCTTCTTCTTCTTCTTCTTCTTCTTCTTCTTCTTCTTCTTCTTCTTCTTCTTCGGCTTCGGCTTCCTCTCTCTCTCTCTCTCTCTCTCTCTCTCTCTCTCTCTCTCTCTCTCTAAGACAGACAAAAAATAAAGAGAAACAAAATTAGGAAGAAAAAAAGAACAGAAACAGGCACCAAAAACAAATCATAAAAACACAAAGTTGGGCCTGAGCATCGGTGGCAGACATCTTGGTTCTGGGACTCCGCCAAGAGTATTCTGCACAGTCGAGAGTGTGGACTACAGAAGCTAACAGCTTCTGGGACAGGCAGGAGCCATAGAGCTTCTGAGGCAGCCCCCTTTTCGGGCTTCAGACATCCGGGCACCTTCCCAGCCAGAGGATAGGTGTCCACCCAGCTCAGGAGGGCTTTGCCCTTGGTTCTGGGACTCCGCCGAGAGTATTCTGCACAAGTGAGAGTGTGGACTACAGAAGCTAACAACTTCTGTGACAGGCCAAAGCAACAGAGCTTCTGGGACAGGCCCTGTTTTGGGCCTTCATCTTCGGCCAGGAGGGAGGTCCAAATGCCAGATATCTGTGCACCTTCCCTGTAAGAGGAGAGCTTGCCTCCAGAGGGTGCTTTGACCACTGAAACTCTGAGGAAAGAGCTAGTCTCCCAGGTCTGCTGATAGAGGATAACAGAATACCTGAGGAACAAGCTCTAACCAGAGACAACTATAACAATTAACTCCAGAGATACCAGATGGCAAAAGGTAAACATAAGAATTTTACGAACAGAAACCAAGACCACTAACCATCATCAGAACCCAGCACTCCAACTTTGCCCAGTCCAGGGCACCCCAACACAACCTAAAAGCTAGACCCAGATTTAAAAGCATATCTCATGATGATGGTAGAGGACATCAAAAAGGACTTTAATAACTCACTCAAAGAAATACAGGAGAACACTGCTAAACAGGTAGAAGACCTTAAGAGGAAGCACAAAAATCCCTGAAAGAATTACAGGAAAACAGGACCAAACAAGTGGTGGAATTAAATAAAAACCAACCAAGATCTAAAAAGAGAAGTAGACACAATAAAGAAAACCCAAAGTGAGGCAAGGCTGGAGATAGAAACCCTAGGAAAGAAATCTGGAACCATAGATGCGAGCATCAGCAACAGAATACAAGAGATGGAAGAGAGAATCTCAGGTACAGAAGATTCCATAGAGAACATCGGCACAACAATCAAAGAAAATACAAAACGAAAAGAACCTAACTCAAAACATCCAGGAAATCCAGGACACAATGAGAAGACCAAACCTACGGATAATAGGAGTAGATGAGAATGAAGATTTTTCAACTCAAAGGGCCAGCAAATATCTTCAACAAAATTATAGAAGAAAACTTCCCAAACCTAAAGAAAGAGATGCACATGAACATACAAAAAGCCTACAGAACTCCAAATAGACTGGACCAGAAAAGAAATTCCTCCTGACACATAAAAATCAGAACAACAAATGTACTAAATAAAGATAGAATATTAAAAGCAGTAAGAGAAAAAGGTCAAGTAACATATAAAGGCAAGCCTATCAGAATTACACCAGACTTTTCACCAGAGACTATGAAAGCCTGAACAGATGTTATTCGGACACAAAGAGAACACAAATACCAGCCCAGGCTACTATTCCCAGACAAATGTTCAATTATCTTAGATGGAGAAAGCAAAGTATTCCACGACAAAACCAAATCCACACATTATCTTTCCATGAATCCCGCCCTTTAAAGGATAACAGAAAAAAAAAAAAAAAAAAACAATACAAGGACAGAAACCACGTCCTAGAAAAAGCAAGAAGGTAATCCCTCAACAAACCAAAAAGAAGACAGCCATAAGAACAGAATGTCAGCTTTAACAACAAAAATAATAAGAAGCAACAATTACTTTTCGATAATATCTCTTACTATCAATGGACTCAACTCCCCAATAAAAAGACAAAGACTAACAGACTGGCTACACAAACAGGACCCAACATTCTGCTGCTTACAGAAAACCCATCTCAGGGAAAAAAACAGACACTACCTCAGACTGAAAGGCTGGAAAACAATTTTCCAAGTAAATGGTATGAAGAAACAAGCTGGTGTTGCCATTCTAATATCTAATAAAATCAACTTCCAACCCAAAGTTATCAAAAAAGACAAGGAGGGGCACTTCATACCCATCAAAGGTAAAATCTTCCAAGAGGAACTCTCAATTCTGAATATCTATACTCCAAATACAAGGGCAGCCACATTCATTAAAGAAAGTTTAGTAAAGCTCAAAGCACACATTGCACCTCACACAATAATAGTGGGAGACTTCAACACACCACTTTCACCAATGGACAGATCATGGAAACAGAAACTAAACAGGGACACAGTGAAACTAACAGAAGTTATGAAACAAATGGATCTGACAGATATCTACAGAACATTTTATCCTAAAAACAAAAGGATATACCTTCTGTTCAGCACCTCATGGTACCTTCGCCAAAATTGACCACATAATTGGTCACAAAACAAGCCTCAACAAATACAAAAATATTGAAATTGTCCCATGCATTATATCAGATAACCATGAACTAAGGCTGATCTTCAATAGCAAAATAAATAATAGAAAGCAAACATTCACGTGGAAAATGAACAACACTCTTCATAATGATACCTTGCTCAAGGAAGGAATAAAGAAAGAAATTAAGGACTTTTTGGAGTTTACTGAAAATGAAGCCAAAACATACCCAAACTTATGGGACACAATGAAAGCATTTCTAAAAGAAAAACTCATAGCTCTGAGGGCCTCAAAAAAGAAATTAGAGAGAGCACACATTAGCAGATTGACAACACACCTAAAAGCTCTAGAACAAAAGGAAGCAAATTCACCCAAGAGGAGTAAAAGGCAAGAAATAATCAAACTCAGGGCCAAAATCAACCAAGTGGAAACAAGAACTATTCAAAGAATCAACCAATCGAGGAGCTGGTTCTTTGAAAAAATCAACAAAATAGATAAACCCTTGTCGAGAATCACTAGAGGGCACAGGGACAGCATCCTAAATAACAAAATCAGAAATGAAAAGAGAGACATAACAACAAGTCCTGAAGAAATCCAAAACACCATCAGATCCTTCTACAAAAGGCAATTCTCAACAAAACTGGAGAGCCTGGATGAACTGGACAAGTTTCTAGACAGATACCAGGTACCAAAGTTAAATCATGATCAGGTTAATGATCTAAACAGTCCTATATCCCCTAAAGAAATAGAAGCAGTCATTAATAGTCTCCCAACCAAAAAAAAAGCACAGGACCAGATGAGTTTAGTGCAGAGTTCTATCAGACCTTCAAAGAAGATCTAGTCCCATTTCTTCACAAACTATTCCACAAAATAGAAACAGAAGGTACTCTACCCAACTCATTCTATGAAGCCACAATTACTCTGATACCTAAACCACAAAAAGACCCAACAAAGATAGAGAACTTCAGACCAATTTCCCTTATGAATATCGATGCAAAAATACTCAATAAAGTTCTTGCTAACCGAATCCAATTACACATCAAAACAGTCATCCATCCTGAACAAGTAGATTTCGTTCAAGGGATGCAGGGATGGTTCAATATACGGAAATCCATCAACATAATCCCTTATATAAACAAACTCAAAGACAAAAACCACATGATCATCTCGTTAGATGTGGAGAAAGCATTTGACAAGATCCAACACCCATTCATGATAAAAGTCTTGGAAAGATCAGGAATTCAAGGCCCATACCTAAACATGATAAAAGCAATCTACAGCAAACCAGTAGCCAACATCAAAGTAAATGGTGAAAAGCTGGAAACAATCCCACTAAAATCAGGGACTAGACAAGGCTGCCTACTTTCTCCCTACCTATTCAACATTGTACTTAAAGTCCTAGTCAGAGCAATTTGACAACAAAAGGAGATCAAGGGGATACAAATTGGAACAGAAGAAGTCAAAATATCACTTTTTGCAGATGATATGATAGTATATATAAGTGACCCTAAAAATTCCACCAGAAAACTCCTAAGCCTGATAAACAGCTTCAATGAAGTAGCTGGATAAAAAATTAACTCAAACAAGTCAATGGCATTTCTCTACACAAAGGATAAATAGGCTGAGAAAGAAATTAGGGAAACAACACCCTTCTCAATAGTCACAAATAATATAAAATATCTCGGCATGACTCTAACTAAGGAAGTAGAAATTATGTATGATAAGAACTTCAAGTCTCTGAAGAAAGAAATTAAAGAAGATCTCAGAAGATGGAAAGATCTCCCATGCTCATGCATTGGCAGGATCAATATAGTAAAAATGGCTACCTTACCAAAAGCAATCTACATATTCAATGCAATCCCCATCAAAATTTCAACTCAATTCTTCAACGAATTAGAAAGGGCAATCTGCAAATTCATCTGGAATAACAAAAAACCTAGGATAGCAAAACTCTTCTCAAGGATAATAGAACCTCTGGGGGAATCACCTTGCCTGAACTAAAGCTGTACTACAGAGCAATTGTGATTAAAAACTGCATGGTACTGGTATAGTGACAGACAAGTAGACCAATGGAATAGAATTGAAGACCCAGAGATGAACCCACACACATATGGTCACTTGATCTTTGACAAGGGAGCAAAAACCATCCTGTTGAAAAAGGACAGCATTTTCAACAAATGGTGCTGGCACAACTGGTTGTTATCATGTAGAAGAATGCGAATCGATCCTTTCCTATCTCCTTGTACTAAGATCAAATCCAAGTAGATTAAGGAACTCCACATAAAACCAGAGACACTGACACTTATAGAGGAGAAAGTAGGGAAAACCCCCGAAGATATGTGTACTGGGAAAAATTCCTGAATAGAACAGCAATGGCTTGTGCTGTAAGATTGAGAATCAACAAATGGAACCTCATAAAATTGCAAAGCTTCTGCAAGCAAAAGACACCATCAATAAGACAAAAAGGCCACCAACAGATTGGGAAAGGATCTTTACCTGTCCTAAATCAGATAGGGGACTAATATCCAATATATATAAAGAACTCAAGAAGGTGGACTCCAGAAAAATCAAATAACCCCATTAAAAAATGGGGCTCAGAGCTAAACAAAGAATTCTCACCTGAGGAATACCGAATGGCTGAGAAGCACCTGAAAAAATGTTCAAAATCCTTAATCAGGGAAATGCGAATTAAAACAACCCTGAGATTCCACCTCACACCAGTCAGAATGTCTAAGATCAAAAATTCAGATGACAGCAGATGCTGGCGAGGATGTGGAGAAAGAGGAACACTCCTCCATTGTTGGTGGGATTGCAAGCTTCTACAACCACTCTGAAAATCAGTCTGGCGGTTCCTCAGAAAATTGGACATAGTACTACCAGAGGATCCCGCAATACCTCTCCTGGGCATATATCCAAAAGATATTCCAACCAGTAAGAAGGACACATGCTCCACTATGTTCATAGCAGCCTTATTTATAATAGCCAGAAGCTGGAAAGAACCCAGATGCCCCTCAACAGAGGAATGGATACAGAAAATGTGGTACATTTACACAATGGAGTACTACTCAGCTATTAAAAAGAATGAATTTATGAAATTCCTAGGCAAATGGATAGACCTGGATGGCATCATCCTGAGTGAGGTAACCCAATCACAAAAGAACTCAAATTATATGTACTCACTGATAAGTGGATATTAGCCCAGAAACTTAGAATACCCAAGATATAAGATACAATTTGTGAAACACATGAAACTCAAGAAGAACGAAGACCGAAGTGTGGACACTTTGCCCCTTCTTAGAATTGGGAACAAAGCACCCATGGAAAGAGTTACAGAGACAAATTTTGGAGCTGAGACAAAAGGATGGTCCATCTAGAGACTGACATATCCAGGGATCTATCCCATAATCAGCCTCCAAATGCTGACACCATTGCATACACTAGCAAGATTTTGCTGAAAGGACCCTGATATAGCTGTCTCTTGTGAGACTATGCCGGGGCCTAGCAAACACAGAAGTGGATGCTCACAGTCAGCTATTGGATGGATCACAGGGCCCCCAATGGAGGAGCTAGAGAAAATACCCAAGGAGCTAAAGGGATCTGCAACCCTATAGGTGGAACAACATTATAAACTAACCAGTACCCTGGAGCTCTTGACTCTAGCTGCATATGTATCAAAAGATGGCCTAGTCGGTCATCACTAGAAAGAGAGGCCCATTGGACATGCAAATTTTATATGCCCCAGTACAGGGGATCTCCAGGGCCAAAAAGTGGGAGTGGGTGGGTAGGGGAGTGGGGGGGCAGGGTATGGGGGACTTTTGGGATAGCATTGGAAATGTAATTGTGGAAAATACCTAATAAAAATTAAAAAAAAAAAAACCACAAAGTTGGAAAACATAATATACAAGCAAAAGACCAGTGAGATTTTAAAAATCTTTTCAAGTAAAATAATATAAGACAAAAGACACAACTATGATTGAGTTCATTTTGTATTGACCATCTACTGCTGGACATAGAGCCTGCCAGGGGCCCCACCCATTCAGAGGACAAGAAGATGGGGAATGCGGTAAGGATTGTGGGAAAGGATGATCAGGAGGGGTAGTGAGCAGGATATAAAGTGAATAAGTGAAAAGAAGAAAAAAAAATTACCTACCTACCTACCTACCCTGCCTCCCTTTAAGGATAGGTAAGACTCCATTAGGGAGGGAAAAAAAACTGATTTTTCCTTTGCCATTAGATAGCAGTTGTGGACAGCTTGTTGTTTGGAGGAAGCCTAAACTCATTTCTCCTGCTCAGCACTGAGGCCCCATCTGGCTTGAGCTTGAACAGGCCCTGAGCATGCTGCCACAGTCTCTGTGAATTCATGTGTGCATAGGTCCCGTTGTGCCTGGGGGATGCCATTTCCTTGGAGTCATTCCCTTGGCTCTTACAATCTTTCTGCCTCCTCTTCCCCATGGCTACCTAAAGCCTGAGGGGAGGTCTCCAACATGGTTTGATCAATCACAATCTGCACAGAGCCAGCTGTGCTTACCACAGTGCAACAGAGCAGTATTCTCCACACACCATCGCCAATATGCTTTTATTTAACTTTTTGTTTGAAAAGAATAAAAAGTTAAAGTGCCCTCAGTCCCATAACATCATTATATAGCCTGCTCTAGCCAATCCAATTCTTGGAATAAGTCACTAACATCATTTTGGACCCTCAACTGTAAACATATAGATATGTCCGTGTATGCTATATATGCCTAGGTCTCTATATAAATGCCAATATCTTTTTAATAGCACATTTTATACTTGCATTATTTTCACTCATTTTCACACTGGTCTACTACTCAGACCATCACCTCCTTCACTTCATGTGTCATGTGCATATACACTCTTTTGTTATTAGACGCGTTCTCACGACCGGCCAGGAAAGACGCAACAGACCAGAATCTTCTGCGGCAAAGCTTTATTGCTTACATCTTCAGGAGCAGGAGTGCAAGAAGCAAGAGAGAGAGAAAACGAAAACCCGTCCCTTTTTTAGGAGAGTTATATTTCGCCTAGGACGTGTCACTCCCTGATTGGCTGCAGCCCATCGGCCGAGTTGACGTCACGGGGAAGGCAGAGCACATGGAGTGGAGAACCACCCTCGGCATATGCGCAGTTTATTTGTTTACCACTTAGAACACAGCTGTCAGCGCCATCTTGTAACGGCGAATGTGGGCGCGGCTCCCAACATCTCCCCCTTTCCTTTTAATAAGAGCAAATAGGCCACCCATATTAATGAGAGTGGAGATAGAGGTCAAATCCCCAGTGTGTAGGTAAAGGAGCCATGTACAGGATTAGCTCTTAGGCTCACAGGCTTTTACCCAGAGCAACCCTGACCTGCTCCCGTGTCGTTTTGCCTGGGGGAAGGGAACTAGGACACTGAACCTTCATGAAAGATGACATGTCTCCCTAGAATAGGCTCATATATGCCGCAGAGCCTTTCCATTGCAGTGCTTAGCCGTGCAACTCTCTCGGGCTGCTGAAGCACACTCACTCTATCCCGTGCAATGAGTCTAGCCTCGTGAGATGTAAGAGCTGAGTGGCCAGCGACCTATTGCCTAAGCATAGATAACCATATATCAGGGGGAGCTCCATGTTCTAGTCCTGCAAGCGCCTGGGCAATAACCACCTTGTCTCTCCTAGTTTGGGCCTTAAGCTTACAGACCAATCAAAGAAGCAACACTAATCCACAGCAAAGTGTATCTCCAAATAATATTAATCCCACCCAATTTTTTAAAGAAGGAAAATGCTGAGGAGATCCAATTGGGTAATCCTTTGGTCAGCGACAGGTCCAAGCGCGTGGAGTTGACCTGAAGTCTCAATTCCCGAAGGATCTGTTCAAATTCAGCCATCCAATTCTGTAACATATACTGAAAAAGACTTTTTGACAATTTAGCTGCCCTAGTAAATTTAACATACTGAATGGAAATAACACACAATCCCGGAAACTTTTGTTCACAACCCTGCTGAGTTATTTGTCATAATACATCTAGTTGTATCTGGACAAGATCTATGAGTTGATTAACCAGCATGAGACCTCTCTGTATCTTGACATTAGCTGAGGCCTGTTCATCTATGACTGTAGTCACTGAGGCTGACAAAGTGTTAATGGTGTCAGTTGTCTGGACCTGTCCAGACAGAGCCAAGGCTGTCTGAATCAAGGCTAAACCCAGTTCCTAGTTAGTGTAAAAGGCAGGAGAATACTTGAGCATTATACATCACCGTCATTGGGAGTGGAAATGTCGACATTATCCCCCAACGCTGCTCTCTCTTTATTATTGACGCCCTGGACATCACCAAGACGAGGGACATTAGTATTCCCTTGGTCAGTCTGGATTTTTCGGGTGAGTCTTTCTGGTATCCAAAATGGGTTGTCTTCATTCTGTGGGAAAACACAGATAGCTCCCCTGGATCTTATCAAAATAGGATCCGGGCCATACCATTTATTATCAAGGACATTTTTCCATTTAACCATCTCATTGGGCCTATCTGGCTCTGTACAATGACGTTCAGCCGCAGTATGGCCATGAGCATCAATATTTAAAAAATTGAGTGTAAAGAGTGCCAAAGACACAGACTCTCTTGGTGCTCGGGGTACAGTCTCCTCAAAAGTTCCCCTCTTCTGTTTTATTAGATAGGATTTGAGGGTGCGATGCGCACGCTCAACAATACCCTGTCCTTGAGGGTTGTATGGAAGTCCAGTCAGGTGGGTCACATCCATCTGACGGCAGAACTGCTGGAATTTTTGAGATGTATAAGCTGGTCCATTATCAGTCTTAAGGAGTCTGGGTTTCCCCCAAGCACTCCATGCCTCAAGACAATGTTGAATCACATGTGAGGCTTTTTCTCCGGTTAACGGAGAGGCAAACATGATGCCAGAACATGTGTCAATGGACACATGGAGATATTGAAGTTTTCCAAAGGAAGAAACATGTGTAACATCCATTTGCCAGACCTGTAGAGGTCGAATACCGCGTGGGTTAATTCCCACATGAGGAACTGGCAAGAACTCACAGCAGCTTTGACATTGAGTAACAATGTCACGGGCTTCTTTTCTTGTCAAGGAGAAACGACTGCGTAATGTTTCAGCCGTCACATGAAAATTGTTATGAAAATTTCTTGCAGCCTCTACCGGGGATGATAGGGCAGCAGCCACCACTTTAGTGGCCTTATCTGCCAAATCATTTCCCAGAGCCATGGGGCCAGGTAGGCCTGAATGGGCTCTAACATGAGTAATATAAACAGGAAATCTTCTAGATAACAAAACTAATTGTATTTGCTGAAAAATATTGGCAACTCTACTGGAAGGCTTAATCACTCCAGCCACTTCTAAAAGATTTACTGCATTAACCACATAACAGGAATCTGACACAATATTAAGGGGTTCTAAAAAGGTTTTTAAAACTTCTAAGACCACTAAACATTCTACCACTTGAGGTGAAATTTCATTATACTGTTTGGATACCACTTTACCATTAGCCACATAGGCACCTATGCCAGTTTTTGATCCATCAGTATATACCACAATCCCATTTTTAAGTGGGTTTCTTACTGTTATTTGTGGAAACACAACAGATTGATTTTGGGCAAACTGTAAGATTGGATGTTTTGGATAATGGTTATCTATTTTTCCTGAAAAGGAGGTAACTAAAACTGCCCAATCATTAGATGTGGCTGCCAAGGTTTGAACCTGTGCAGCGGTATAAGGTACAATTAAAAGATATGGACTTTGCCCAAAGTGGGTGATTGCTGCTTTTAGGCCTTTAAGGGCAAGCTGTGCAATTGCATCAGGATACCAATCTATTATTTTAGCTGGGGATACGTTTGGATGGATCCACAACAATGGCCCATTCTGCCACAAAACTGCAGTTGGCAATTGTGCTGTCTTAAAGACACACAAACTGAAAGGTTGCGAATCCTCAATACGTTGTAATTGTGCATTCTGTAAGGCTTTTTCCACTTTTTGTAAGGCCTGGTTAGCAGCTAGAGTAAGAGTCCTAGGGGAGGAGATATGAGGATCTCCTTCTAAAATACCAAACAAAGGCCTTAACTCAGCGGAAGGAATCTTTAAAAAAGGTCTGAGCCAATTAATATCTCCCAACAGCTTTTGAAAATCATTTAAGGTATGGAGGTGATCTCTTCTTATCTCTACCTTTTGGGGCACAATCTTATCTGGGGACACCACAGAGCCCAAGAATTGTCCTGTATCAGAAATTTGGACCTTTTCTGTGGCTATCTGTAAACCCCACTGACTTAAAGTTTTAAGTAGAAAAGGATATGCCTTTTGTAGCATGGTAAGGTCTTTATGGCACAGGAGGATGTCATCCATGTAAAGGAGCAAAATTAAAGAGGGGAATTGTTCCCTCACTGGCAAAAGAGCTTCTTGTACATAAAGTTGACACATAGTAGGACTATTGGACATTCCCTGTGGTAAGACCTTCCATTGATACCTCTTATCAGGTTCCATGTGATTAATAGAGGGGATGGTAAAGGCAAATCTGGGCCTATCTCTTGGACACAAAGGTATAGAAAAGAAACAATCTTTAATATCTATAATAATTAAATTCCAGCCACGTGGTAAGGCGGAAAGTACAGGGAGACCCCTCTGTACTGGGCCAAATAAGTTCATTTGCTCATTAATGGCTCTGAGGTCATGGAGCAGTCTCCACTTTCCTGACTTTTTCTTAATTACAAAAATTGGAGTATTCCAAGGTGAGGTAGAGGGTTCAATATGGCCTAGTTTTAATTGTTCCTCTACCAGTTGAATCACAGCTTCCAGTTTTTCAGAGGATAGGGGCCATTGAGGAACCCACACTGGGTCCCCTGTTTTCCATGGTATGGGTCGTGCTGCCCCAATGGCCGCTATGGAAAACCCAGACCCTGTCTGTCTTGGTTTCCATTAGGTGAGATGGGCTCTATCCTTCCCTGTTCTTGATGTCCTAACCCTTTTCCTTCTTTATAACCCATCTTTGCCATGATATTTTTTGCTTTAGCTGAATACCCTCCTGATGGGGTGTTTTCATTGGACAAAATAAGGCCCAAATGCTGCATAATATCCCTTCCCCAGAGGTTAACCGGGAGTGGGAGCACATAAGGTATGAATTTCCCTTGCTGTCCTTCAGAGGATTCCCACGTCAAGGCAATGGAGCTTATAGTGGGACATGATTGATAACCTAGGCCCTGTAATGAATGAGATGACTCTGTGGTGGGCCATGCTTTGGGCCACCAATGTGTAGAAATTATACTTTTATCTGCTCCGGTATCAAGGATGCCTTCAAACTCTTTTCCATTAATCTTAAGGCGGAGCTTAGGTCTATCATTTAAAGATACAACCAAATAGGCAGAATCATTTCCTGAGGAGCCCATTTTCTTTATCTCAGGTCCTGCAGATTTCTCCCTGGTATTATCAGGGAGGAGCAGCAGCTGAGCTATCCTATCTCCTTTACTAATAGAAAAAACGTCCTTAGGGCTTGAGCACAGGACCTGTATTTCAGGGGAATGTTGACAATCCATAACTCCAGGGTGGACTACTAAGCCCTGCAAGGTGAGTGAACCCCGGCCGAGAATAAGGCCCATGGTTCCCGGGGGCAAGGATGGTATAGGCTCCACTGGCACCGGCTGAATACTCATTTGAGGCATTAGTAGGAAGTCGGAGGCGGCACGCAGGTCCACCCTTGTGGGTCTTCCTGGGTCGCCTCTCTGACTGCTTCCTGGGTCCTGACAAACCGGTTCCCATATCTTTGAGGGCCCTGGGACCGAGGGCCCGATGACCCGTTTTTTGGCACATAAGCTGATTGACTATCAGGTGGGGGAAGAATTCTGCCCTTTATATCCCTCACAGAGCGACACTGGTCAGCTCTATGATAACCCTTGCCACACTTAGAGCAAAGAGTGAGAGTCCCCCCCTGTTTATCTGGAGCTCTGCAATCTTTCTTAAAATGCCCAGGCTTTCCGCAATTAAAACATGTCCTCTGATCATTTCTGCTCATGGAGCGGTTTTGGGATTGAAGGATGGCAGCCGCTAAACCTGCATTGGTGAGAGGTCCCCCAAGCTCTCGACAGACCCTGAGCCAGTCTTGTAAGCCTTTGTTCTTTCTTGGGGCTATGGCCGCTCGGCACTCCTTTGTGGCTTGCTCATAGATTAGCTGTTCTATCAGAGGCGCAGCTTGCTCTGACTCTCCAAAAATACGCTCTGCTGCCTCTGTCATTCTGGCCACAAAATCTGAGAAGGATTCCTGAGGTCCCTGGATTATCTTTGTTAACTGCCCAGTGGTTTCACCTGCTCGAGAGAGCGCCTTCCAGGCCCTAATAGCCGTGGAAGAAATCTGGGCATAAGCTCCCCAATGGTAGTTTGTCTGATCAGCAGAATAAGCTCCCTGACCCGTTAACAAGTCAAAAGTCCAATCTCTCTGCTCTGGAGTCAAAGCAGCTGCGTTTGCTCGGGCCTGCGCTTGTGCAGCTTCGTGCCAAAGCGCTCTCCATTCCATATATTTGCCCATACTAGGGAGAGCGGCTTTTACAACCGTTTGCCAGTCAGCAGGAGTTAGTGCCATGCCGGCAAGCCTGTCTAACTGCACCAAGGTAAAATTAGCATTGGTTCCGTATTTACGGACCGACTCGGCAATTTCTTTAATTTGTAAGTATTCTACCGGAGCGTGGACACGCCCACCCTCGGCTCCTTCAAAGACCGGAAATGCCTGTTGTATTTTCCTTTGTTCCTCTCTGGGAATGAATGAGTCTGCGCACTGCCTCTCTGCGCACTGCCTCTCTGCGCACTGCCTCTCTGCGCATTGCCTCTCTGCGCATTGCCTCTCTGCGCATTGCTGACGCACTACGCAGGGCGGGGGCTCCGCATAGGGCGGACCTTGAAGCCGACTGCCCTGAGGCCAATCAGCAAACTGGCCTTCGCCAGCCGCTTTTGGCTTCCTTAACTGATTAGCTAGCACTTTACCTGGCTGGTACCCTTTTTTCTCATAATGAGCTGCTTCTTCCTCCCAGTCTGTTTCTTCAGAGGAGAATTCATCATCTGCTTCAGAGCTACTAAGAGCTGGCTCCCCGAGCCCATCCAGCGATGAGCACAGGCTCCTTTTCCTAGAGACCTCCGCTAATTGATCTTTCTTCTTTTCCCTTTTTCCTCTTTTTCTTTTAATCTCTCTCCAGGTATTCCTACCTAACCTTAACTTTTCCTCGGGTTCAAGACCCTTGGAAAGGCCTGTATACTTATTTTGTGTACCATATTTCCTCTTTGTTCCTACTCTCTCTCCCCGCTTTACTTCTGATAGCTTGTCCTGAATTTCCTCTAGAATTTTCAGCCCTATCTTAATCACTTGATAACATGTGAAAAGGAACAAAAGGGCTCCTAACACCAGAAAAAATTCAAGGCCAAACATATTCCACTTTACTTCTGATAGACTGTCTTGAATTTCCTTAGAAAGTTCAAGATCAGACTTACCTCGTAAAGCTGTACTCACTGGTACTCTCGTTCCCCAGCTGAAAAGTTCTGAATTCATACAGTTGAATCCTTCTTAACAGTCTGCTTTACGGGAACCTTTATTACCGCGACCCGCAGTTCTGGTTCTGGAATGAGGGATCTTCCTTGCGCCAGTCCCGAGTTTTTTCTCGTCCCGGAATTCGGCACCAATTGTTATTAAACGCGTTCTCACGCCCGGCCAGGAAGAACACAGCAAACCAAAATCTTCTGCGGCAAAGCTTTATTGCTTACATCTTCAGGAGCAGGAGTGCAAGAAGCAAGAGAGAGAGAAAACGAAAACCCGTCCCTTTTTTAGGAGAGTTATATTTCGCCTAGGACGTGTCACTCCCTGATTGGCTGCAGCCCATCGGCCGAGTTGACGTCACGGGGAAGGCAGAGCACATGGAGTGGAGAACCACCCTCGGCATATGCGCAGTTTATTTGTTTACCACTTAGAACACAGCTGTCAGCGCCATCTTGTAACGGCGAATGTGGGCGCGGCTCCCAACACTCTTTGTTCTTATTTATAGATCTACTTCTACAAGAGGAGTTCAGAACTGTGTCTGAAGCATGGTGGGCACTCTCATGGTGGTGATTCTTAGCTACTGCTTACGTTAGTCATCATTGTTATAATATACATACGTAAATGTATACTTTTCCAATCATGTACATACTTCTTTTTATCAAGAGACATTTAAGGCTGGACTATACCTCAACTGATAGAGTGTACAATGGGTTGAATAAAGTTTGGAGCTGAGACAAAAGGTTAGATCATCTAGAAACTACCATATCCAGGGATCCATCCCATAATTAGCCTCCAAATGATGACAACATTGCATACACTAGCAAGATTTTGCTGAAAGGACCCTGATATAGCTGTCTCTTGTGAGACTAGGCCGGGGCCTAGCAAACACATAAGTGAATGCTCACAGTCAGCTATTGGATGAATCACAGGGCCCCCAATGGAGGAGCTAGAGAAAGAATGCAAGGAGCTAAAGAGATCTGCAATCCTGCAGGTGCAACAACATTATGAACTAACCAGTACCCCGGAGCTCTTGACTCTAGCTGCATATGTATCAAAAGATGGCCTACTCGGCCATCACTGGAAAGAGAAGCCCATTGGACACACAAACATTATATGCCCCAGTACAGGGGAACGCCAGGGCCACAAAGTGGGAATGGGTGGGTAGGGAAGTGGGGGGGGAGGGCATGGGGACTTTTGGGCTAGCATTGGAAATGTAATTGAGGAAAATATATAATAAAAAAAGAAAGAAAAGAAGAGCAAAAAAAAAAAGAATGAGTCTCATAGGTTCATATGTTTGAATGCTTATGGGGTGGCACTATTTGAAAGAATTAGAAAGTGTAACCTTGTTGGTAAATTATGTCAATTGGGGGGGGGGGGGCTCTAGAGTTTCAAATGCTCAAACCAGATGCAGTTTCTATCTCTTTCTGCTGCTTTCAGATGCAGGTATAGCACTCTCTGTTCTTTCTCCAGCATCATGTCTGCCTGTGTGCTATCACGCTTCCAACCATGCAGATAATGGACTAAACCTCTGACACTGCAAGCAAGCTCTGATTAAATTATTTCATTTATAAAAGTCGTCATCGTGGTCATGTCATCTCTTCACAGCAATAGAACATTGACTAGGATAGAGTGCCTAATATGCACAAATCCTTGGGTCTGGTCACTAGAAATTCATAAGCATCAGGTATTGGGGCCCATGACTAGAATCCCAGCAGGTGGAGGCAGGGAGATTAAAAGTTCCAGGTCATTCTTGACAATATTATGACTTCAAGGTGAGCTTTAGGTATAAGGTATAGGCATGGAGGGAGAGACAGAAGGAGAAGGAAGGGGAGGGAGGGGAGGAGGAGGAGAAAGAGACAGAGACAGAGACAGAGAGAGAGAGAGAGAGAGAGAGAGAGAGAGAGAGATTTCAATGAAGTAATGAGACTAGAAAGATGCTTATCCCCAAGACCCATAGAATATCTGGTAGAAACCCCAGGGCCATGGATGAGAAACTTCTTTTTGAGTTGTTGATCAGAAGAGTTCAAGAGATGCCCAAACAACATAGACTATTGTTGTTGCCCTTAGTTGCCTCCCAGAGGTTTAAAGTAAGTTTCTATGGCTGGAGACATAATGCACTTAAGATATAGGATTCAGAGGATTTGTGCTAGATCTTATCTGAAATCTTTCTCCTTGAAGACTAGCTTTCATAGTATTGAAAGGCACAATCAAAACTACCAAGGAAATGACTCAATCAATCATTCTACCCAGCTGTGACATCCATTATCTAAAACATGTCACACATGGCAATAGTGGCACTCTGGCACTTGTATCTTGACTGTAACCAACAGCTGACTAGTTGGACTTAAGAAACTTCTCTTTACAGCAGATGGAGATCATTTTAAGAAGCCACGTCATCGAAATGTAGACAGAACCTGATAGTGGAATTCTCAGCTCCAGTTGATACATCTACAATACAATCCCCCTACCTAAAGCTCAGAGAATATCACACAATAATAAACAAAAAGATTGTTAAGAACCAGGGAAGGGAGTTTGCTGTGACATTGTGTCTCCTAGAAATAGCATGGAAACCTCAGCTATGATACCTCAACAGTGTGGTTGTCAAAATAAATACCTGAACAATGGAAACACACTAACATGGATGGAGGAATTCTCTTGGAGTCGTTAAGGAACTACAGGAAACTAATAACTTCTTTGAGAGGAAGAATTAGTCTACTTATACCCAGGGAGGTTCTGCCTAATTGATTACAAAAAAACAACTGTCACCCTTTAAAGTATAGATGTGTAGCTTGACCTTCATGTGGGTCCTGAACAACTGGAGCAGGGGCTATCCCAAAAGCTGTTGCCTGTATGTGAGATAGGTTCTTCTAGCTGGGCTGCCTCGCCTGGCCCCAGTGGGAGAGGAAGTATCTAGTCTAACAGAGTCTTGAAGTGCCAGGGTTGGGGTGGGGGGATACCCAGGGGGCCTCACCCATTCAAACAAGAAGGGGATGGGGAATGGGGGTAAGATTGTGGGAGGGAGTGGCCAGGAGGTGGGGTCAGTGATCAGGATGTAAATTGAGTAAGTAAAAAAAATTAAATTAAATTTTAAAAGAGAGAGAGAAATACAAGCAACACCAAAATGAACTCAGTAAGGTGTGTGTGTGTGTGTGTGTGTGTGTGTGTGTGTGTGTGTGTGTGTGTATACACTAGTACAAGTATGCACATGTGTGTTAAACAACAATAGTATTTAAAGAAGAGGTCATTAAAAAAACAAAACAAAAACAAAAAACAAAAACAAAAACAAGAGGCAGGTGGATTTCTGAGTTCGAGACCAGCCTGGTCTACAAAGTGAGTTCCAGGACAGTCAGGACTATACAGAGGAACCTTGTCTCAAAAAACCAAAAAAATAAAAAAAAATTTTTAGAAAGAAAGAAAGAAAGAAAGAAAGAAAGAAAGAAAGAAAGAAGAGGTCATGAATTTGGGAGAGATGGGGGGCGGGTAACAGGGGAAATTAGAGAGTGAAGAAGAATGGGTAGAAATTGTATCATTAAAATACTCATGCATGAAATTCTCAAAAAGCATTTCATTTAAAAATATTTAAAGACTATGCCGGGGCCTAGGAAACACAGAAGTGGATGCTCACAGTCAGCTAATGGATGGATCATAGGGCTCCCAATGGAGGAGCTAGAGAAAGAATGCAAGGAGCTAAAGGGATCTGCAACCCTATAGGTGGAACAACATTATGAACTAACCAGTACCCCGGAGCTCTTGACTCTAGCTGCATATATATCAAAAGATGGCCTAGTTGGCCATCACTGGAAAGAGAGGCCCATTGGACTTGCAAACTTTATATGCCCCAGTACAGGGGAACACCAGGGCCAAAAAGGGGGAGTGGGTGGGCAGGGGAGTGGGGGTGGGTGGATATGGGGGACTTTTGGTATAGCATTGGAAATGTAAATGAGCTAAATACCTAATAAAAAATGGAAAAAAAATATTTAAAGACATTGTTGAAAACTGGAAACAACCTAGATGTCTCTCTACTAAAAGAATGGGTAAAGAACGCATGGTACATTTACACAATGCAGTACTACTCAGCTATTAAAAACAAAAACATCATGAAATTTGCAGTCAAATAGATGAAACTAAAGTATATCATCCTGAGTGAGGTAACACAGACCCAGAAAGACACACATGGTAATTACTCACTTAGAAGTGGATATTCATCATAAAGTACAAGATAAACGTGCTACAATCTACAGACCCAAAGAAGCTAACTAACAAGGAGGGCTCAACGGAGGATGCTTGAAACTCACTCAGAAGGGGATCTAGTTGGAGAGAAGGTGGGGAGGGGTTGGGGAAGGGAACAAGGATGGGAATCAGGTACAGAGAAAGCGGGTGTGGAGGGAGAGTGTGGGAGGGAGCTGGTAAAGGGGACAGAAATTGAGGGGAGGAACATCTCTGGGACTAGCTGAAGACCTGGGAAAGGCTCCCAGGAGTCTATGAGAGTGGTCCTAGCTGAGACTCCTAGCAGACCGGGATATGGAGATTGAAGGGGCCACCTCCCTTACCTAAGCAGGGCTTCCAGTGAAGGGAAGGGGACACCATCCAGCAGTTTATGGAAACCAATAAACATTAGAAGGAGCTTGGGGAGCTTTGTGGAAGAGTGGGGACAAGTATTGAAAGAAATGGAAGAGTCAAGGACACCACAAGAAGACCTACAAGAAGAGTCAACTAAACCAGGTTCATGGGAGCTCACAGAGACTGAACCATAAACCAAAGAGCACACATGGGCTGGACCTAGGCTCCCTCCACATTTGTAGCAGATGAGCATCTTGTCTTCATGTGAGTCCCCTAACAATTGAAGTGGGAGCTGTCTTGGAAACTTTGACTTTCTCTGGGTCTCGTCCCCTGAGCTCAGCTACCTTGTCTGGCCTCCGTGAGAGAGGATGTGCTAAGAAGTCCTGATGAGACTTGATTTGCCAGGGCAGGTTGGTACCCATGGGGAACTTCCCTCTGTCTGAGAAGGGGAGGAGTGTGTGATGGTGGGACTAGGAGGAAAGTAGGGAGGAGAGCACTGATCAGGCTGTAAAGTGAATAAAAATATAAGTTAATGAAAAACAAAACCAAATATTTTCCAAATATGCCTGTTAGAATCTCACATACCTGTAACAGCCATTATAACACTTATACTATTTGAGAGTAATTTTCTCTGTGACTTAGAATTGTCTTCATTTCTTAAAAGGCCAAAACAAAGTAACAAATTACCTACCCAGACTAAAGTGGCTACAGGTCATACTATAACTATCCATTGAAAGTCTAAGAGAAAACATCTGAAGAATTTTATTTTCTGTAAACGTGAATAAAACTAAATTTGTACAAATAAAATACTACTTTAAATATTGTAGTTGAGTGCAGAATTTTATTTGAATAGAGGATTTCATTGCTGAAAGATCTACAGTCTGCTTACTTAGATCTTCCCTGTAGAACATCATTTGTCTCCACTACATTTTAGACAAAACTTATCAGACAGGTAATTTCCTATCGAGATGGATAGCTGGTGTCTGAAAGGAAGGCACTCTGCTGTTGACTGAAGAAAGATCAATATGTTGCACAGGCTAGGAACATATACAGCAAAGATGTGAGTCTGGGCCTAATTTGTATTCTAGGGCTAGTTGAGGGCCACCCAACTTCAAATTCACTGGAGCACCAGTTAAGACAAAACTTTTTGTTGGATGAGTTCTAGATCTCAAGTGATGAACAGAATCTTAACTAAAGGTTGAAAACTTTGTGCTTTCAAGGAGGGTGAATTTCTTTGGAGACTAACACTGGGGGTACAGGTGGTTTAAATACCCATATTTATCACTGCCAAAACTTAGCATTGACCAATAAAAGTGGAAGCTTCTGAATCAATAAGCAGTCAACCCCCATTTCCTCTCTCCCTCAAACCCTGATAAACACCAACCCACTTTCTATCTCTGTGCTGCCTATTCTGCATATCTCATCCAAACAGTCAACCAGCAATCCAGGTCTTTGAGTCTGGCTTCTCCCTTTTTTGTCCTCAAGGTTCATGCTGAAGTACACATTACTATTTCATTCTTTTATATGTCTGAGCAGCATTCTGTTGAATGCCCATTTATCAGTTACTGATTAGTTTGATTGTTTTTACTATTTGGATTTGTGAATAGTACAACTCTGAGTATCTGTGTGCCAGTTTTTGCTTAACATCTAGTTTCAGTTTTGGGGGGGACTCATATACCAAGAAGGATAATTGCTAAGTGTGCTTAACACTTAAAATCAGAACTACACAAACCACATTTGCACTATTGTACAAGGTTCTAATTTCTCTAAATTCTGTCAGTATCTTTACATATGTCAAGTTCTATATTTTTGTGGTTTCTATATATCTCTTTAGTAATTAATTATGAGTATCCTTTTATGTGTTTAGTTGGTATTGGTGTAATTTTTGTTGAGAAATATCTATGAAGTCTTTGCCCATTTTTAATGCAGTCATATGCTGCAGAAGAGGGCTGCCTTGTCTAACCTCAGTGGGAGAGAATGAGCCTAATTCTGCAAAGACTTGATGCACCAGGGAGGGAGGATACCCAGGGGAGCACCCTCTCAGAGGCAAAAGAAAGAGGTAATGGGGGAAGAACCCGGGAGGGGACACCAGACCAGGGTGCAGCATTTGAGATGTAAATACATACATTTAAAAAGAACCTACCTGGGAAAATCCAACCAATACTGTATAGAGCAGAAGGCCACACTGATGGCCACAGTATCACATGAAACTTAATTTAAAAGGAAAATGTAAACTATTGCTGTCTCAGCACAGTTAGACAACCAGTGACCAAATGGACCAGTGATGAAGCACTACTCAATGAAGATGCCACTGGGATTTTGACAAAAGGCCAGGACTACCATAATCCCATGACATTTCTAAGCCAATAACAAATATGTAGACTCTCTGAAAGACTATCAGGGAAAGACACAGAGAAAAAACTACACCACACATCTATTTAATTTGCTTAATCTGACAACGGAAAACTATCTGATACTTGTTTTTGTGCTGGGGATTGATCGCCAGACCTTGTGCGATTGCTGTGTGGGTGCTCCACAAACTCAGCTTCACTTCTATCTTTGAAAATTAACTTCTAAACAACAAACTTCTGTCAAATTAAAAGAATTCTAAATGCAGCTCTAGACTGACCTAAAAGGACAGGCAAATGTGGAGTGCACGGGGTCAAGAAATTAAAAAAAGAAAGAAAGAAAGAAATTAAAACGAATCAGAAGAATTGTAAGCTTAAGATAATCTCTTTGTGAGAAATCTGCAAAACATATGGTGATCACAGCAAAATGTCCAAGAAGGTTTTCAGAAAAAAATGTGATTGGAAACTGTTAGTACTAAACTTTAAGGTGCTAAGACATCAGTTTATTTTGAATTAAACAGAGCAATCTAAAAGTGTATGGGCCGAAAGAATGTCAAAAACATAACTTGGGAATCTTTTTCCCAAAAGGAAAAAGAAATCTGAACCATTATAAGGCTCCCCAACAGAATTTCATTAAAGAATTAATGTCACTTCAACATCATTTCTCCGCATCACTGAAAAGGCTGTTCTTCACGGCAATGCGCTTCAAAGCGTGCTTTAAATGCTATTTGCCTGTGCTAAGATAGACGATTAATATTAAGCCACAGCAAAGTGTAGTGCTCCAGTTGTACAAATCAGTTACTTAAAAAGTGTCAGACAGAAAAAGGGCTATTGAAATCTAATGAAAAACTGTAGTGCTTAATAAGAATAAGGTTTTTCAAAACGTTATTGGTAAGCCACCAAGCTGAAAAGTCCCTGCAGAGCCTTTTGTTTAGCTCTCAAATTACTTTCAACTCGGAGCTTGGGAAGAAAGAGAATCAAAAGCACAAACTTTCAAATCTTTAATAAAATATCAATGACGATCTTCTTGTAACATCCCATAAGGACACCCCATTCCGTGAATTGCAGTTTGAAACGTGGAGTGAAAAACAGGAGCATTCTTTAAAATCACTCAAAAGTGCGAGTGTATACAAGTCACTCAGAGCTCTCCAGGAAGGAAGCTCAACCAACCACCATGCACCTCACCATCAATTAAGTGTCAGGTCTCTTTTGTGGCAAATCTCTCCACATCAAAAGAAAAACAAAGCCAAAAAAACTGTTAAAACTATTTACTATAATGTCAGTTTCTTTAACAGCTTTATCAGAAAAATATATATATATATATAATTTTATTACTTCTAATATAAAAGATAGAAGACCATTATGAAATGTCAAGTCACATCAGTTAATGCATTTTTTAAAAAGTTTACTACCTGCTTTACTAACTAATAAGTAAAAAATGAAAATCAAAGTTTGATATTTAAGCAATCATTTAGCTATGAATAAATTGCCTCCTGAAAGATGAAAAGTACTTCAATGTCATTGGAGTGAAAACTTGACTTAAAATTTTATAAATGTTTCTGAGTGAAAAAGAAAAGGAAAATGTATTATCATTTTCAATTGAGTGCCTTGGAATATATCAAAACATTTCCTTAGAAATTTCAAGTACACTGAAGTCGTATGTAATCTTCAAAGTACACTGTCTTTCTTCTGTGGCTACTGACTCTGTCAATACTGGTTCTCTTCATCCAATATTATATTTTTAAAATGCTATTATAAATCTACTTTTTGAATCATTTTTGTAGGAGCTGGAAAGTTGGCTTGTGGTGAAGAGCAGTGGTTGCACTTCCAAAGGACCTGGGTTCCATTCTGAGCACATATATGACAGCTCTCAACCACCAGTACAGTTCTAAGGGATCCAGCACACACTTCTGGCCGTCATGGGCACCAAACAAGTTGTGAACAGGCGTGCATTTAGTCAAATACTCACACATATAGGATAAAATAGGAAATGCTGGGTTTTTTTTCCTTTTTTTTTTATTATTAGGTATTTATTTCATTTACATTTCCAGTGCTATCCCAAAAGTCCCCCACACCCTTCCACACCCACTCAACCACCCACCCACTCCCACCTCTTGGCCCTGGCATTCCCCTGTACTGAGGCATATAAGATCAGCACGACCAATGGGCCTCTCTTTCCACTGATGGCTGGCAAGGCCATCTTCTGATACATATGCAGCTAGAGACACAAGCTCTGAAGGATACTGATTAGTTCATATTGTTGTTCCACCTATAGGGTTGCAGATCCCCCCAGCTCCCTGGGTACTTCCTCCAGCTCCTCCATTGGGGGCCCTGTGATCCATCAAATAGCTGACTGAGAGCATCCACTTCTGTGTTTGCTAGGCCCCGGGATAGTCTCGCAAAAGACAGCTGTATTAGGGTCCTTTCAGCAAAATCTTGCTAGTGTATGCAATGGTGTCAGCGTTTAGAAGCTGATTATGGGATAGATCTCCGGGTACGGCAGTCTCTAGATGGTCCATCCTTTCATCTCAGCGCCAAACTTGGTCTCTGTAGCTCCTTCCATGGGTATCTTGCTCCCAATTTTAAGAAGGGCCAAAGTAATCACACCTTGGTCTTAGTTCTACCCGAGCTTCATGTGTTTCCCAAATTGTATCTTATATCTTGGGTATTCTAAGTTTCTGGGCTAATATCCACTTATCAGTGAGTATATATCATGTGAGTTCTTTTGCGATTGAGTTACCTCACTCAGGATGATGCCCTCCAGGTCCATCCATTTGCCTAGGAATTTCATAAATTCATTCTTTTTAATAGCTGAGTAGTACTCCATTGTGTAAATGTACCACATTTTCTGTATCCATTCCTCTGTTGAGGGGCATCTGGGTTCTTTCTAGCTTCTGGCTATTACAAACAAGGCTGCTATGAACATAGTGGAACATGTGTCCTTCTTACCAGTTGGAACATCTTCGAGATATATGTCCAGGAGAGGTATTGCAGGATCTTCCTGTAGTACTACACCCAATTTTTTGAGGAACCACCAGACTGATTTCCAGAGTGGTTGTACAAGCTTGCAATCCCACCAACAATGGAGGAGTGTTCCTCTTTCTCCACATCCTCACCAGCATCTGCTGTCACCTGAATTTTTGATCTTAGCCATTCTGACTGGTGTGAGGTGGAATCTGAGGGTTATTTTGATTTGCATTTCCCTGATGATTAAGGATGCTGAACATTTTTTCAGGTGCTTCTCAGCCATTCAGTATTCCTAAGGTGAGAATTCTCTGTTTAGCTCTGAGCCCCATTTTTGTTGGGGTATTTGATTTTCTGAAGTCCACCTTCTTGAGTTCTTTATATATATTAGATATTATTCCCCTATCTGATTTAGGATAGGTAAAGATCCTTTCCCAATCTGTTGGTGGTCTTTTTGTCTTATTGACAGTGTCTATAGCCTTACAGAAGCTTTGCAATTTTATGAGGTCCCATTTGTCAATTCTCAATGTTACAGCACAAGCCATTGCTGATCTATTCAGGAATTTTTCCCCTGTGCCCATGTCTTCAAGGCTTTTCCCCAATTTCTCCTCTATAAGTTTCAGTGTCTCTGGTTTTATGTGGAGTTCCTTACTCCGCTTAGATTGGACCTTAGTACAAAGAGATAGGAACAGATCAATTAGCATTCTTCTGCATGATAACCACCAGTTGTGCCAGCCCCATTTGTTGAAAATGCTGTCTTTTGTCCACTGGATGGTTTTAGCTCCCTATTCAAAAATCATGTGATCATAGGTGTGTGGGTTCATTTCTCAGTCTTCAATTCTATTCCATTGGTCTACTTGACTGTCGCTATACCAGTACCATGCAGTTTTTATCACAATTGCTCTGTAGTACAGCTTTAGGTCAGACATGGTGATTCCCCCAGAGATTCTTTTATCCTTGAGAAGAGTTTTTGCTATCCTAGGTCTTTTGTTATTCCAGATGAATTTGCAGATTGCCCTTTCTAATTCGTTGAAGAATTGAGTTGGAATTTTGATGGGGATTGCATTGAATCTGTAGATTGCTTTTGGCAAGATAGCCATTCTTACTATATTGATTCTGCCAATCCATGAGCATGGGAGATCTTTCCATCTTCTGAGATCTTCTTTAATTTCTTTCTTTAGAGACTTGAAGTTCTTATCATACAGATCTTTCACTTCCTTAGTTAGAGTCACGCCAAGGTATTTTATATTATTTGTGACTATTGAGAAGGGTGTTGTTTCCCTAATTTCTTTCTCAGCCTGTTTATTACTTGTATAGAGAAAGACCATTGAATTGTATGAGTTAATTTTATATCCAGCTACTTCACTGAAGCTGTTTATCTGGTTTAGGAGTTCTCTGGTGGAATTTTTAGGGTCACTTATATATACTATCATATCATCTGCAAAAAGTGATATTTTGACTTCTTCTGTTCCAATTTGTATCCCCTTGATCTCCTTTTGTTGTCGAATTGCTCTGGCTAGGAGTTCCAATACTATGTTGAATAGGTAGGGAGAAAATAGGCAGCCTTGTCTAGTCCCTGATTTTAGTGGGATTGCTTCCAGCTTTTTACCATTTACTTTGATGTTGGCTACTGGTTTGCTGTAGATTGCTTTTATCATGTTTAGATATGGGCCTTGAATTCCTGATCTTTCCAAGACTTTTATCATGAAGGGGTGTTGGATTCTGTCAAATGGTTTCTCAGCATCTAACGAGATGATCATCTGGTTTTTGTCTTTGAGTTTGTTTATATAATGGATTACGTTGATGGATTTCCGTATATTGAACCATCCCTGCATCCCTGGAATGAAACCTACGTGGTCAGGATGGATGATTGTTTTGATGTGTTCTTGGATTCGGTTAGTGAGAGTTTTATTGAGTATTTTTGCATCAATATTCATTAAGGAAATTGTTCTGAAGTTCTCTATCTTTCGTGGGTCTTTCTGTGGTTTAGGTATCAGAGTAATTGTGGCTTCATAGAATGAGTTGGGTAGAGTACCTTCTACTTCTATTTTGTGGAATAGTTTGTGAAGAACTGGGATTAGATCTTCTTTGAAGGTCTGATAGAACTCTGCACTAAACGCATCTGGTCCTGGGCTTTTTTTGATTGGGAGACTATTAATGACTGCTTCTATTTCTTTAGGGGTATAGGACTGTTTAGATCATTAACCTGATCCTGATTTAACTTTGGTACCTGGTATCTGTCTAGAAATGTGTCTATTTCATTCAGGTTTTCCATTTTTGTTGAGTATAGCCTTTTGTAGAAGGATCTGATGGTGTTTTGGATTTCTTCAGGGCCTGTAGTTATGTCTCCCTTTTCGTTTCTGATTTTGTTAATTAGGATGTTGTCCCTGTGCCCTCTAGTGAGTCTGACTAAGGGTTTATCTATCTTGTTGATTTTCTCAAAGAACCAGCTCCTCGTGTGGCTGATTCTTTGAATAGTTCTTCTTGTTTTCACTTGGTTGATTTTGGCCCTGAGTTTGATTATTTCCTCCCTTCTACTCGCCCTGGAGCTTGTGTCTCTAGCTGCATATGTACCAGAAGATGGCCTAGTTGGCCATCATTGGAAAGAGAGGCCCATCGGTCTTGCAAACTTTATATGCCTCAGTACAGGACCAAGCCAGGGCCAAGAAGTGGGAGTGGGTGGGTAGGGGAATGGGGGGGAGGGTTTGGGGGACTTTTGGGATAGCATTGGAAATGTAAATGAAGAAAATATCTAATTAAAAAATTGTTTTAATTAAATAAATAAGTAAAAGATTTCATGGTAATAAGTATTTCTTCACTTTGGGAGGACATGGAAAGGGTAGTATAAACTAACAAGCTATGTAAGCAATATATGTAAAAATTTTTCAAAAAGCCTCTCAGTATGTCTGAGATATATTAGAAACCAAAGAGTTTTGTCATGGTTCTGAAATTGGTCTAAAGTCCAACAGAAGGGAGTCAGTAATCTGCAGCATAGAACAACTAACAAATATGTTCTAATTTAGCTACTTGAAACTATGTTAGTTTTGATTCTGTCACATAAAATAATTATAATATATTTTCAAGTTTCTTTTAAAAGCAAGTTGCAATATCCTATGATTTTATTTGCACAAATTAATAAATCAGACATTCATGCAATCACGAACACAAATCCATGTATAAATATGGATAGTGGACAGAGTGACTGGCGATTCTTTCTGCTTGTTGACACTATAAATCACTGATATTCTCTCTTGCTACACAGTATTTTCCAAAACATGTGTAAATAAAAATAAGGCTACCTTTTAATTTAATAACAATATAGTGAGACCTTAACCTAGTGACCTCAAATAAAATCCTCAGAGCTGGAAAACATTACTACCAAGTTTCATTGTGTAAAGTAGGTTACACTCATAATAAAATCACATTTAAAGACGCCTTTTTAAGTTATTTCAAGCCTCTCTCTCCCTGGCATGATGGAGTTTGCATTGATTTAGGTTAATATGCAAATGTGCCACACAGCTCTTCCAAATCTCTCTTTAGATCTAAAATTTCTCTAAACCAGAATCAAGGTTTTTCTTGTTTTCTGTGTCTTCTCTACAGCACTCTGGACACTGCAAGTACTAATGAATACAATCCCTACACAGTGTTGGTACTCCAGCCCCAAGCCATCCCTTCCCTCAATCATTTAAGGATACTCAGAAACTGATCCATGACACCATCACCCATTCTCTATTAGTGACAGTGAAAGTCACCGAAGAGCATGTGACTGTGTGTTCTGGAAAAGCTGCCACATTAACTAAGAATAGTACAGCATAAATATTTTCCTAAAGTGTTTCTGGTAGACACATAAGCTTACTCAGCTGCCTCTAGCATATTCCTAAAAAATAAAACTTAAAGTCACCAACCTAAAGTGCTGTATTGTCTTACAGCTTGAGCATTAAAATGTTAAGAAGGAAGAAATCTTAGAAGTTTCCTGCTCTTTAATATGTAAATTTCAACTAACAGCAATCGTTTACAGGCAGCTGTTGCCTTTAATATTTCAACTTCTTCATGCTGAGATGTTTAAAACCTATCCAGTTTTCAGAACTGCTTTCTCATTAAGTATCAGCGTTACTAATTACTAAGTAATAACTCTTCCCTCCTGCCTGAGAATTATGGACGAAGGGAGGAAATGTAATAGATTTTGAGCAATAGATTAATTAAAATATTTTCTTATCATGAAACCTGTTTAAGGTTACACAGAAATTATAACAAGTTATTTTTTCTTTTCCATTGCTTAGCATGCATTATTTAGACTTGGTTTCTTTTCTCTTTCCACAATCCACAATGTTCACTGCCAGTCAGAGAAAGCCCTGTGGTCAATCCAGCTCAACAGGATACAGAGCCGTGATCCTTGATGAATTAAAGATAAAATATTTCCAAAAAAAATTCTATAAAAGAAATGGAATACTGTAGTCACGATATTCCTTTCTTTTCTGTGACACCTTCTTACACTTCAGTTCTGGGATAATGATGTTTTGTGGCCTAAGTATTAAATAATCCATATCCAGCCTCTTGTTTATTTCTTCCTGCCTTGTGGAAGCAACAATAAACTTTAGTTCAATCCCGTGCAACTTTATGTTATCTTTCCCTGGATTTTTACTGTATTAACAACAACAATGACAACAACAACAAAAATACATAGCCAATTTGACAGCCATAACCTCTTGGTCCCAAAAAAATGGCTTTAAATAATCAGAGCTATCCATTAATCAATAAAAAAAAAATGAGCTGACCTCTAGACATTATACCTTTTCCATTTGCAAACTTGTTCTCTCTCTCTCTCTCTCTCTCTCTCTCTCTCTCTCTCTCTCTCTCTCTCTTTTTCTGTGTGTGTCTGTGTGTGTGTGTGTGTCTGTGTGTGTGTGTGTGTCTGTGTGTGTCTGTGTGTGTCTGTGTGCATGGAAATATTCAGAAGAACTGAATGAATGAATGAGTCAATGAATCAATGCATAAATGAATGAATATCTCACACATAGTGCTGGTAACAAGCCCTAAAATAACATATCACATATCACTATGAAGGTGAATTTGTATACAAGACACTAGTCCTATTTTCCACAGAAGAGCAGTAGAAATGGGAAGCAGTGAATGAAGCAGAGACACAATCAAGTATAAACTGCCCTCCTAAAATGTTGCCAGAGCAAGTGCAGCTCGGGCTATCACTTGAAGATAAAACATTCGCCTAACAGGAGTCAGGATGTCCACTCTAAGAACGGGAAACAGCATGTGCAGACAGTATGGAGTCTGGGTGCAATACTTTAGGAAACCATTAGGCAGTTTCACACATAATTAAGCAAATGCTCCCCCTGCAATCTAACAATTCCACCTGAACATACTTACCTAAAAGAGACAAAGCAATAGACTGCCTCCTCCTCCCAAAAGAAGATTTTAATAAGAGAATACATAGGGCTACTTTGTTCACAAGCAAAAACTAGGAAACAGCATCCATAAAATAAATGAATTGAGTAGTGTTCATACAGTGGTTTGTATAAACCTGTATCCTGCTTTGTTCAATAACAAATCATTTCAAAACACAAGTTGAGGTGAAGAAACCAAACAATGGGGGGTATATACTGCATGTGTGCACCTTCATGAAGTTCAGGAGTAGGTGACCCTAATCAGTGCTGATGGGGATAAGAACAGTAGTTTAGGGGATGTGAGGACAGTTGAATAAAAGTGAGCAAAAAAGAGCTTTTATTTATTTATTTATATCACATGCTGCCCCTCCTCTCCATGCCCTCCTCACAAAGACCCCCCCTTCCCATCTCCTCTGAAAGGGTCCCCCCCCCATATTCCACCAGACCCTAGCATATCAAATCTCTGCCAGATTAGGTGCATCCTCTCTCACTGAAGCGAGACAAAGCAGCCCTGTTGGGGAGCGGATACCACAGTCAGGCTACAGCTTTAGGGAGAGCCTCAGCTCCAGTTGTTGGGGGAGCCCACATGGAGACTGTGATGGTTTAAATATGCTTGTCCCAGGGAGTGGCACTATTTGGAGGTGTGGCCTTGTTGAAGTAGGTGTGGCCTTGTTTAAGGAAGTGTGTCACTATGTGTGTGGGCTTTAAGACCCTCATCCTAGCTGCCTGGAAGCCAATTTTCTCTTGTTTGCCTTCGGAACAAGATGTTGAAGTCTCAGCTCCTCCTGTGCCATGCCTGCCTAGATGCTGCCATGCTCCCACCTGGATGATAATGGACTGAACCTCTGAACCTGTAAGCCAGCTCCAATTAAATGTTGTCCCTTATAAGAGTTGCCTTGGTCATGGTGTCTGTTCACAGCAGTAAATCCCTAACTAAGACAGACTGAGCTGTATGTCTGTTATATATGTGCCAGGGGCCTAGTTGAAGCCCTGTGTGTTCTTTGGTTGGTAGCTCAGTCTCTGAGTGGTCTAGGTTAGTTGACTCTGTTGGTCCTTCTGTGGGGTTCCCATCCCCCCCAGGACCTTCAGATCCTTTCTCCAAGTCATCTATAAGAGCTCCCGATCTCTATCCAATGTTTGGCTGTGGGTATCTGCATCTGTTTCAGTCAGCTGCTGGATAGAGCCTCTCAGAGGACATTTATGATAGGCTCCTGTCTAAAAGCATAACAGAATCACTGATAATGTCAGGGATTGGTGCTTGCCCATGGAATGGGTTTCAAACTGGGCCAGTTATTGGTTGGTCATTCCTTCAGCTGTTCCATCTTTGTCCCTGAATTTCTTTTAGACAGGACAGATTTGGGGCCCAAAGTTTTGCAGGTGGTCTCCTTATCTCTCCACTAGGGACCCTGCCTTTCTCCTGGAGGTAGCCTCTTCAGGTTCCACATCCCTACTCTCTTAGTCAGGGTTTCTATTCATGCACAAACATCATGACCAAGAAGCAGTTGGGGAGTAAAGGGTTTATTCAGCTTACACTTCCACATTGCTGTTTATCACTGAAAGAAGTCAGGACTGGAACTCAAGCAGGTCAGAGAGCAGGAGCTGATGCAGAGGCCATGGAGGGATGTCCTTTACTGGCTTGCTTCCCCTGGCTTGCTCAGCCTGCTCTCTTATAGAACCAAGACTACCAGCCCAGAGATGGCACCACCCACAAGGGAACCTCCCCACTTGATCACTAATTGGGAAAATGCCTTGCAGCTGGATCTCTTGGAGGCATTTCCCCAACTGAAGCTCCTTTCTCTGTGATAACTCCAGCTGTGTCAAGTTGACACAAAACTAGCCAGTACACCTACTGTTAGGCATCCTGGTCAGGTCACCTGCATTAACTCTGGGGAGCCTTCTCCATCTCAAGTCTCTGAGATTTCCCAAAGACGCCCCCCATGCCAGTAGCTGAAGTTTCCCACTCATTCTGCTAGTCCTCTGAGTCTCTTTTCTGTCTCTCCTCATACCTAATTGTGCCCATCATTCCCTCTTCCCCTCCCCTCTCCCACCTTTCTACCCTCCCTCCCTCTGCCTCCTATGACTATTTTGTTCCCCCTTCTAAGTGTGATTCAAGCATCCTAGCTTGGGCCTTCTTTGTTATTTAACTTGCAAAGGATTTTTTTAATCCCAGCACTTAGAAGGGAGAAGCAAATTGATTCCTGTGACTTTAAGGCCTCCCTCGTCTATGTAGGAACTTTCAGTCCAGCCATATCAGTTGGTGATGTCATTGTTCAGGTTTGTTTGAGATCTTGTGTGCATGGCTTTGCTATCATGTTTAGAAGATGATGTTACAGCAGACTTTGTGGTCCTCTGCCATTTGCACTTTTATACCCTGTCTTCTGCAATGTTTTCTAAGCCTTAGGTTACAGAGGTTGTATTGTAGGTGTATCAGTTGGGGAGTCACAATCACCCCATGGTCAGTTATTTCCTGCATTTTGACCAGTTATGGCCTTCTATAATTGTCTCTATTTTCTGGGGGGAGGGGGGGAAGCTTCTATGTTGAGGAGTGAGAGCTACAGTTATCTAGGTATTTTTTAACTCAGTTAGGAATTATACTCATATGAAAAAGTAACACCAGTAGATTCTCCTCTAAGATTTATAAGCTCAATAGCTAAGAGTTGGCTGGGTTTAATAGAACAAAGCATGAGTAGACCAGCTGACATGTCAACATGGATGAGAGATATCTCATGGGGCTCCATCCCTAGACAAAGAACTACAGCAAGGTAGTGACTACTGAGAGAGGAGGAATTGCCTTCCCAGGGATGGGGTTCCTAATTAATTAGCCAATACTAAGTAATCAGTCTAAAAACGTATCCATATAAGCTACATCAAATGAACTAAGCAAGTTTTCCTGGTATATTTATTCATATATGTGTGTGTACGTATGTGTATATTCATATACGTGTAATAATAATAATAATAATAATAATAATATGACATGAACTTAAGCTGAAGGAGAGAAAGATACTGAAAGGAGAACAAGTCTCTTAGTCAGTGTTCTACTGCTGTGAAGAGACACTATGACCACAGTATCTTACAAAGGAAAATTTTTCATTAGAGCCGGGTTCCATTTCCGAGAATCATCATGGCGGGAAGCATAAGAGCATGCAGACAGACATAGAGCATACAGACAGACATAGTGCAGGAGAGGTAGCTGAGAGGTCTACATCCAGATCAGGAGGCGGCAGGAAGAGATATAAAATAAAATAAAATAAAATAAAATAAAATAAAATAAAATAAAATGCCTGAGCCTGCCTTGAGTATTTGAAATCCCACATCCCATCCCCAGTGACACACTTCCTTCAACGAGGCCACACCTCCTAATCCCTGAGAAGTATCTAGTGACCAGCATTCAAATATATGAGCCTGAGAAGGGGGGGAGGGTGTTCATATTCAAACCTCCACAACAAGAATTAAGGAAATGGTGCAATAATACTTTGATTAATTAAAAATAAAATAATAATGAAATAATAGGGGCAAAGAAGCACACACCTGTAACCCCAGTGCTGGGGAGGTAGAAACAGAAGGATTCCCAGGACTTGCAAGCCAGTCAGTCTAGCCAAATTGTTGAGCTCTAGATTCAACAAGAAACCCTCCCTCAAGAATTATGGTGGAGATGGGATGAAAAGATGGCTCAGCATGGATGACCACTTCTTGTTCTTCCAGAGGACTGAATTCGGTTCTTATCACTCAAATAGGATGACTCCACTTCAGATCCACTGCCTCTGGCATTTGCTAGCATCTGTTACCACCACATACATATACCCACACACATGCACATACATGTACCAATGTTTTTAAATTCTAATGAAAATAATTTTTTAAATAGTAAGATAGTGAGCAATTGGTAGAAACACCTAATGTCTGGTTGTATACACATGTGCAAGTATATCCACATGCACACATGCACACACACACACACACACACACACAAATGCATGCATGCACACAAAGATATAAACCTTACAATACTTCAAAAAAATAAGGAGCAAATTTTGGCTAAAAATAGAGCTAGTATTCACCAAACCTAAGATTCAACCCTCAAGACCATTCTAACATCAGACGTGATGGTACATGTACACAGGAAGTTAGAGGAAACCCCGGGCTATATAAAACCCAGTTTTTATATTTGTGTACTTGAGCACATGAGCTCAATCCTTTGCTATCTCAGAAGAGCCTAAAATCATAAAGGAGCTGACAGAGAGACACTTTCACCTTAAGGTCACAAAATGCTCGCTGCTTTTACTTCCACATGATGACATAAAATACAAATGGCCCAACTACAAGCTTCAATTTTCCCTCTCCATCCATATTTTTTATACTTTATTACTCTACACTAATTCCTATTTACTGGTGTATCTAAGAAACCTGATGACATTTTCATAGCCCTGTGAAAGTCACAAACATGGTCGATTTCTTCAAATTAATGAGCACTGAATTCATGACACAATTAGGAATGGGCTTATACTCCATAGAAAATAAAACCATGGCAAGAGAAATAAAACATTTCTTTGTCTTCTCAGGTGAGTGGTAACACATAAAGCACACACTTAGAGCACATGCAGTCACCCTCTCTACTGACTTCAGTAAAGAAAGAAAGAGGTTAAAACTCTGTGACAAGAATACACAAAGCACAGAGTTCACTACTGTACAAACGGGACAGAGAGGAGGCATGATGGCGAGGAAGCAGAAGGTGAGAAGACTGTTTCCCACAAGCACCTGCTTGTCTCCCTTAATGAAGACAGAAGCACTGACCTTCATTCAGGGCTGAGGAGCAGGGACCGGAGTGGAAGTTCTTCAGAGAGTGGCATTGCATTCTGAGAGTGTCAAGTGTTGTGACTTGAAACAAGCTTCAAGGCCAGAGCAGAAATACAAGAGAAGCCATTGATCTGAGCGGCTGCTTTCTTTGACCCCACTATAAGAATTTTATCAAAGCTCACACTCAGCTAACAATGAGCAAGCCAGGACTGGCAAGATAAGCCTACACTTCAAATAGGAATCCCAATTTTGCCTCATTCAGAATGAAGGGTAGCTGCAGAAAGTGTGTCCCTAGGAGGAAAAGAATTAGAAGAAAGTGATCATGGAAACAGGGGCCGAAGAAAAGGCATATGGGAAAGTTGCTATTGTATACAAACAAGTTCATAACTCACAAAGACTCCCAGCTCTCAGGGCCTAGAACCTTCCTGAGTGCTTTATTAGGAATGTAGCTTGCTTAGCTTCATTTAAACCTTTTGCCAAAGCAATAATGTCTTAAAATCACCATGTTAAGTCAACAGGGGCCAGGGCACTAAAGTGACCTATGTGTCATGGTAAGAAAATAATAGTTGTCTCTTGTGAGACTAGGCCGGGGCCTAGCAAACACAGAAGTGGATGCTCACAGTCAACTATTGGATGGATCACAGGGCCCCCAATGGAGGAGCTAGAGAAAGTACCCAAGGAGCTAAAGAGATCTGCAACCCTGTAGGTGCAACATTATGAACTAACCAGTACCCCGGAGCTCTTGACTCTAGCTGCATATGTATCAAAAGATGGCCTAGTCGGCCATCACTGGAAAGAGAGGCCCATTGGACAGGCAAACTTTATATGCCCCAGTACAGGGGAACGCCAGGGCCAAAAAATGGGAATGGGTGGGGGGGACTTTTGGGATAGCATTGGAAATGTAATTGAGGAAAATACGTAATAAAAAAAATTTTTTAAAGAAAATAACAGGTGCAAGATTTATCTCTCATCTTCTCCCTCCATGAGCTATATTATGTGTATTAAAAGCCTCTACCCTGGTGATGGGCAAGGGTAGAAGAAGGAAACTAAGGGGCATGCTGCAATGACCTGTTGATTCGTTGGTTCCTTGGTTGATTGGTTGGTTTTATCTGGGCATTATTTAACTTTTTCTTAGGAAACAAGTCTCAACATATTCATACAGAGATGAAGGATAGAATCAGAGCAGGTCCAAACCAGTACCATCTCCTGCAGCCTTAATGCTAACAGTCAGGAGGCCCTGGACCTCAGGTTACCCATAATGCAGAGTTTGAGGTAATTCAAAAGTCCAATTCCCAAGCATATTATTCACGCTATCTAGGCAAGAGTATTCATAGCTTATTCTCTGAGCTTCATTTATTTCAGTGGTAAAAATAGGAAAAAAATATGGATGGTATTGACAAAAAGGAGAATGGAGAATAAATAACACTATAAAATATGCAATGAAATCATCTGTACAGATGAAAATATGCATTGTGATCATATGTTACCATGGATGGATCTCAGAAGCATAGTATGAAAAGACAATATACACGCAAGTATAGGTGTATTTTATGGCACTATCCATATAAACTAAGATCAAGTAAAATGAAATATACGGTTTAGGGATGAATGCATTCTGATATCAAATACTAAGGAAAGCAAATAATAAATACAAAATGCCATGCAATGGTCATGTCTGGAGGGGAACAAGCAAGCAGATGGGGAATGAAGTACACAGGGCATCTTCCCACAGTATCAGCCTGTTGATTGGTGCATATGTTGTCATTATGCTTCATAACTTACACATTATCTTTATGTATTAAACAATTCATAAACTTTTAAAGAGTGTATGTATTGTTCTGAAAAACTGTTGGAGATAAAGGGTGGGTACAAAAGCCAAAAGATACCAGTAAGTTGTTTCTCTGATCTTCAGTTGCTCCAATAATGTGATTGTTCCCTGTAGAGAAAAGGTGAGAACATAATTTTCTAGTGGTATTTACCATCCTCAGCTTTTAGCCTTGCTGCAACGTACACGTGAAGTCAGTGAGCCACATAGACACATTAGAAAACTAGTCAGCAGGAAGCCAGGCTCACCTCTTCTCTGGAATAAATTACTGGCTCCTCTTTCTTCTAATTTCTAATTCTATTTTACATCGTGCACTGTTTGAAAGGTAGAGCTGTGAAAGAGCAGCGCCCTGAGTCCTGCCTTACAGAGTTCACTTGGCTTTCAAACAGAACAGAAATTTACTTAGAGTGTTAATGAGATTATTTCTGATAGTAAGCAGAAAACAAAACGTTGAATTTTGGTGACTCTTCACATTTTGTGGAATGTGTCTTATGAAAGTAGAGTTTTCCTTCTTCCTTTTCTACAGTTTCAAAAAAAGTTAACTTTATATTATACTCTGCTAAAAATAACTTCTGAGGGCTTACTTCACTGGCGCAAAGCCCTGGTTTCCATATTCAGCACATATATACGCGCGCACGCACACACACATGCGTGCACACACAATGTTTTAAATGGGTTTTCAATACATTATTCTTTGATGATTTCGTATATGCATACAATATATTTTGATCATATTCACCTCCAACTTCTCCCAGATTTCCCCCATATACACATTCCCCTCCCACCTTCACATTCTTTTTATGTGACAGAGCCACTGAACCTAATTAGTATTGCCTATAGGTAAAATCTGTACAGCCACATACCAGAATATGTCCACACCCCTAAAGAAAACTTACTCTCCCTCCCTACCCTAGTAGCTCTTAATTGTGGACAGTATGTTTCAATGAAAAAAAAAAGCAGAAAGGTCAAAAGGATGGTTTAATATTCTCCTTGATGTGTCAGTTTTACTGGGCTAAAATCTCCATTCCCCACTGGTAAGTCAAATACTTAAAAATATAGGTATTTCTATAAAGGTATTTTGTTGATATGATTAAATCCACCAGAAATTGACTTTAAAGAAAGGAGACTATCCTGGTACCCAGTCAGCTGGGTTCATTCAATTAGAAGTCTTTAGCTGCAGAACCAAGAATATTAGAAAGAATAAAGTTCACATGTAGAGAGTAGCTTTAAGCCCTGACCTTCCTCCCTGCAGACTCTGTGAATCTCAGACTTTCCCAGCCAACCTTCACATTAGATTGAGGCAATTCCTTGTGGCAATTCTACTATTGATTCTCTGCTTGAACCTTGATAGACACTGTCTAAGATTCCCTCTATGAAAGATCCTATATCTGAACACATTCTTGGTCCCTGTGTTACCTCAACAAGTGAGGAATGATTCAGAGATTGATGGGATGTACAGAGGGATACATTCATCTAGAACCTTCTTGTGAACCATTACACATGCACTGTTCCACTCATTCCACCATAACCCAGGCAAGGTCATTGTTAGCAGCCTCGGTGCACACACAAAGAGACTGAAGCAATATAACAGCAAGAAGTCAAGTCAGGATAGAATGTTGGCCCACATGGGCTTCTAACCTGCTTCTCCAGAACCATCAGCTTTTGTCTTCTCATCAGTTTAGATTCTAAAGTTAGTAAATAAAACACTATCACAACAATGGAAAGTAAAGGATAAGACAGAATGTAATCCAATTTAGTTAAAGCACTTGGAAAAATCAGAAGGATAATCAAATTTTTCCTTAGGCATTGACAGGAACATAAAACTCAATTTTTATAACAGACTGTTGAATTCCTCCCAGGAATGCTGAAATAGATGCCTAAGTGACCCAGAGGGTTCATTTAAGTATCTACATTATAGGATTTGGACTTCAATTTAAAGAGGAAAAGTGATTCACATTGAACCAAACAAATCACACTCTGAAATGTAATGTGTGCCAATCTGCCACTTAATGGCTTATCGAGAAATACTTCATGGTTACCTGTCTGTCCTTAGAGCCTCTTCCTTTAAGAAATTCACCTTGATTGTTCTGTCTTTAAAGTACTGCAATTGCACAGTCAAAATCCCAGGTCCACTTGAGCTCACTTCCCTAGGAGCCCAGGGCAACCTGTTACTTAAATACAATGGATGAATTTCACTGTATTTCAATGATTTGGGTGACATTTCCTTGACATTCACAATAAGTCTATAAATTAGAAGAGCTATAGTTTTTAATGCAAAATGAATAAAAGGATCAAAAGGATCCTCCAGTCACTGCCTACCCCTGGAGGAGCAGAAGCCAATCTGATTGCTATTCTCTGCATACATCAAGCCGCACACAGAAGCAAGAAGAAAACACCAATAAATTGCCTTTTCTCCTTATGTTTGGTTTGTTTTATGTTTTCTAGCTCATGTAATTACTCCCTGTCTTCTATAGAGGCAGATTATAGAACACCTTGATTAATCCATTGAAACCCTTAATTTAGCATAATTTAGGAACCAGAAATTGTTTTCTAAATGTTCAAACTGTAGAGAGGCAAATAATAACAAACCAACCTGTATCAGGATTCCTTTATGCTTCCTTCTTCTTCTCCTTCTCCTTCTCCTCCTTCTCCTTCTTTATTATTATTATTATTATTATTATTATTATTATTCCCAAAATAGAACATAGAATCTCAATCAAGAACAAACATAAAAGGCCAGGCAGCACCAAACTCGGGTGGTCAGGCTCTTCACGGTCTCTATGATGGACGATTGCACTCTGAAGGAAACTCCGTCCTCTCACAGGGATGTGGGTTGCAGGTGCCCTCTTTATCTAACAATGAATAGAGATATCCAGCTTTTACCAGCAGGAGCAAGTTCTGTGCTAGACCCTGATCCAAACATTTCACAGTGGAGATAATATTAGGGTCTTGCTTTTATTTTTAATGCAAGGTCATATGGCCAAGAAACAGTAGAGCCAGGATTCAACCCCAGGAATCTTTGCTTTACAGCAGAACACATCTCTTATCCTACTAGATTAGAAGTGGTTTTGTTTTGTTTTGTTTTGTTTTTTGAAAATTCTGTATCAGTTAAGTTGTTGCAGTATCTGACCCACATAATACCCAAAAATTAGATAACACACTGAGAATAAAACAAAAGAATGCATATGAGCTGGACAGAGCACTGGGCTCATAGGTGTGAGCAGGATAACTATATAACAGATAAACCATAGGTCTAAAATGAGAAGGAGACACTGAGCAAGAGCAATAGTCCTGCTTCTCTGCCTCCCACTAAGTTGATAACATAGTTGCGATATTTCTAAACCTTGGGAACAATGATTCTAACAAAAGGAGAATTCTATTCAATCATCAAGCAACTAGCTTACTTGCTATACATGAAAATTGTCATTGTGAATCCCATTATGCTTGGTGTACAGCAAATACTCCTAATAAAAAAAAAAGTCACTTTTAAAAATTGTGAAAAATAGAAAGTTACATTGCCCAGAATATCCAGTCCCCATGAGCACTACAGTGACTCAAGGTTTGGACAAGATCTACTTCATTTTTGGATGTTGGGTGTGACAGTTGCTGTGTTCGCTCTGTTTCCGGCATGTGGAGGCATCTGTAGATTCCGTGTGCCTTTGTGAGTCAGAGTCACAATGCTATCTTGTCACTTTCGCTTTGCAATTTTTATCTGCTACTTGAAGTGAAGGAGGAAAGGCCTGAAATGTGTGTTTTTAAAATACATCCAGGACCACACTTCACTGAAACTCTTCGCTTGTTAAATAAAAACCATCCAACAGCTGCTAGATGGGAGTGGAATACCAATCACTTCGGAAGCTGAGAAACTTCAGATCTTGGGAAAAAAAAATCTACCCATTCAGAGCTAGCTGGGGCCGTGATACTCCAAATGAAATGCTAAATCCAGGCTGCATTTCTTGTCATCGGTAAGATTGAGTGTGGAGATGCCTACAAGTGGGCCATTTTCCTTGAATGTCATTATGGAGAGCATTCATTCTTACACACACAGTATCTGTAGTCTCGTTTTTGTGCGATGTCCTCTCGAGTTCCCTGCCATGGCCATAAAGCTGTACTTTCACAAGTCCTTTGGCACAAAGTACATGCCAGAGAGATCAGATACACTGTTGAAATTCATAGCATACTGACTACAAAATAGGGGCTGTATCAGTGCCCATTGTGAGATCTATTTCCGTTCTTTTCATGTCTCTCTGAATTTATTTGACAGAATTTCAGAAGGGAAACTCGCTTGCTGGAGGGCAGGTTGTTCGGGTGTATCTTGCAGGCGCAAGCAAGCTGATAGATGCTTCCCTCTCTTTGCCGTTATCTCAAACCTCATCATCTCAAAAACCCAGCCTCGCTCTGTGTACAGCAGCAGCGGGGAGTCTTCCTCTAGTTGTCCTTTGTCTTGGGGTTTCTGGAGGCTCTCCTAGGCAGATTTAGACTTTTCAAAGGCGCAGCCAGTTTTAAAACACTCTTATAGCAACACCCAAAAGGAAGACTCGAGCTTTAAGAAGTTTTAGTCCAGCAGTCACCAAGGCAGTGTCTGAGCCCTCCCAAACATCACACTCCCACAACAGGCTTTCAAAACATGGTTAGCACACTCAGGCTAACCCCCTTGAAAGTAACCTGGGACATCTGGGAACTCAATTCCCTCACTTCCCATTCAGCCCTCAATATGCCACATACTGTTCACTCACAGGGCTTTTATCATCATAATGAAACTTTTATTCTCATGGCCTGTGATGGCCAGATCCGTGTCTTTTTCACACTTGGTCACTCAGGGGTATGTGTGGATTTCCTGGTTCGCATTCGCTTGCCCTCTGCTCTGACACACTTACTCTAAACACTCTTGTTCATATTTGTGGGTCTAAAATCTGCACATTATTGACTGTCCAACAGTTTGACTAACCGAATCTCTCTCTCTTGAACCTCAGGCATGTTTTACTTTATGGTAAATGTCTTAAGATGTTTCATACAGCCTCAAATTTAAAATGTCCAAAACAAAAACCGTCATTCCTCTCCCCTCAGAAATGAATCCTTGGGTTGGTAAGATGTCTCAAACAGTCTCTGTGAGTTAGGTTACCAGAGGAAAGAACTGACTGCCAAGAGTTATCCTCGGACCTTCACATGCACATTGGGACGCATGTATGCCCATTCACATGCACACAAATGTACAAAGACATATATACAATAAAGAAATACTCCAGTCTTCTTTAGTTTAATGAAACAGTGCTCCACCGAGTCAAAAAGCTGAGACTGTGTCCATACTGGTCCTCAGCCTGAGTCCCAAGTCCCTAGTGTTTCTCATCAAAATGACTATGATGAATGTCATTGCCAGATCTTGCATCCTCCATTCCCAGGAGCCACTAAACTCTACAGGTTGAAATTCAAACTGAAAATGCCTTTCAGGAATGTCAGCGCCTGTCAGTCTTTGATCACCCCCTCAGATCCTTGCTTGTCCCTGTTTTAAGCACTTTGTCCCAATGGCTCTTACAGGACAGATGAACAGTGAAGGTCTGTTCATCTTCATGTCACCCATACCCAGTACCATGACTCACACATCAGAACAGTTTAATAACTGCCTTGACAATAGAATTGTTTGCAGGGCGAACAGTATCATGTTCTACTTTTCAAAAACCATGCCTTTCTTTGTAGTTATGTGCGTTTTTCCAAATGGAATACCTCATTTTAGCTTTAGGTGGCGATAAGACCTAATTGTCTTAAGACTTGGCCATTTTCCCTACCAAAGAAAGACTCTGTCTTAGAGGAACAAGGACTTCCTCTAACCCCCATTTAGCTAATTAGAAATTACATGCACTGGGATATTCTGAAAGTTGAATCATTTCAAGAAGGGTTGAGGCTTTCTTCCTTCCCTGAATGCTGAACACTTAGCATCATTACGTGAGCCTATCAGATACTACTTCCTGCACCTCCACAGGTAATTTTCCTGACCAACTGAATCTCATGGAAAGTCCCTATTCTGCAACATGTCCTTGCCAATGATAGCAACCCATACAGACTTGACGTACAGATTATCTCTTTCAACTTTCAACTTTCAACACACTTACGTCTCTTATGCCCTCTTAACTAACCAATTATTAAGAGGAGCTTCAGGTCTTTCAGTGGTACAAGTATACTCCATAGCTCCCATGCCCTAACCCAGTGAGGCAAGCTCACCATTCCACCAGAAGTGGAATGTTTCACTAGTGGGCACAAATCCCAGGAAAGTAAGACTTTCCACACACACACCTTTCCTCTTCAGAGTGTCAAGAAGCAATTAAAAAGTAGCTTCTCGGTTCCTGTATGGTTCCAACTGAATGAATTCTGCAGTTCTGTTACATAATAGCATAACTGCTTTAGAACCCCTTCCAACCTAGCAATTCTCCAAAGTTACTTATCTACTTTCTTCCCCACATCACTCTTTGATAAGGTTATGTCACTTGTTGTTAGAGATGTTTATTTGTTTTTCTTTTTTTAGCATTCTTTTTTTTAAGATTTATTTATTATTATATCTAAGTACACTGTAGCTGTCTTCAGACGCACCAGAAGAGGGCGTCATATCTCATTGCAGATAGTTATGAGCCACCATGTGGTTGCTGGGATTTGAACTCAGGACCTTCAGAAGAACAGCAGTGCTTTTAACCACTGAGCCATCTCTCCAGGCCTTATTTGTTTTTCTTGGTAATTGGGGAGGCCTGGCTACTTTTACAAGCAGGGGTCAACCAAGGAGTTTCATACATGCTACACAAAGAGTCAGCCATGGAACTACTTTTAGGAAAACTTAAGTAACAGATTCCCCCAGAAGACACCTCTGAAGCATGTGGCTTTGACTGAGTGAATGTCAGAGTTCAGTCTTACTGTGTCTTCACATCGCTGCCAGTAGGGGTGGGAGAAGGAGCAGAATCTCATCTCACAGGGCCATTAAGACCATGCATGAGGGATACACCCTCATGACCTAATCACCCCAAATGGTCCACATCCCAACACCATCACTCAGAAGTTAGGACTTCAACATAAGAAGATGTGGGCATGATCTCTCCATTTATAATAATCTTACATTGACTCAGTGAAAATCCAAAGGGGTGAGGGGTGAGAAACCCAGGGGGGAAAAAATCTTTAGTGCAAAAACCAGAATTCATTCTAATTGAGCAAAGAGAAATTTAATGGCCATTGTAGGCAGAAAGCAGGAAACTGCCTAACGAAGGCCTGTGCTCACTCACAGCAGATTCCACACTCCCTAATGAACAATTATCTCTTCTAACTCCTGCTAGACAAGCACTCCCTTTGCCTTCCAGTTCAACTCCTCCACAAAAGGATGCTTTTGTTTTTCTGCCCTTAACTTTTTAAGCCAAGTGGATATCAAAGCATTTTAATGCCTGCTCTGAAATCAGACCCATTAATGTTGCAGCAAATCATACAGACTTTAGTCACTGTCCTCAAAGGTTGCTCCAATTCCTTTGCCTTTCTTTATATCTCTTACTTGCTAATGAGCGTGTTAAGGGATTCACTTCGTTCCAAATGACATTCTAAGTTTGTACTTATTGACCCAGTTAAACAGATATGATAATAACTCAAATCTTCATTAAGGAAAAGAGAGGAGAGCGATCAGATAAAACGTGATTTTTAACTATTTTTAAAAACAGTATCTGAAGAAAATGTATGAAGTTTTAACCTCTAATAATATGATTGGATATAAGTGGCTGCCTACCTAGTACAGTATTTATATGTTCTTTTTTGATATTTAGAATTGCTCATAACTGAAGTTGTGTTATTTTTGTTGTTGTTGTTGGGATGAGGGTTTTTGTTTGGTTGGTTTGGTTTGGTTTTAATTTGGTCTCACGTGTCCCAGGCTGGCCTCCAACTCACTATGTAATCAAGGACAACACTGAACTTCTAGTCTTCTTGCCTCTATCTCCTGATGCTGGATTCAGATGTGCACTGCCACTCTGTTTATACAATGTTGGGACTAAATGGGGCTTTTGTGCATGGAAGGAAAGCACTATCAGCTGAGCTACTGCCGCAGCCCCCTCATAACATTAACAACCACCACAAAAGCAGAAACAGTAGCTCTCTTCAACCAGATAAACCTGTCCCAGCAGGGTGAGTTCAGATTTGTGCTCTCTGAACTCCCACGTTCCTGCTTTGCCAGTTCTCACCCTACTTAAGTTTTTGGTCCTCATCCTCCTCTATGCCACCCAGCATGGCTACACAAAGCCATTTTCATTAGACACATCCTAAGTTCACACCCTGCACCCTAAGAGACCTTAGCAAGTTGCTTTTCCCCTGTGCTTTAATGAACAAGTATCATTTTACCCATTAGCCACCCTGAACTCTTTCTACCTTATTTCACTTCCTGAAAGCTTATTGGAAATTTGGTTGATGTTTTCTTACATTCATAAGCTTCAAGAAAGCGTTTAAAGTCATGTACCAGCTAAATGCCTTAGGTTCATACTTTCTAGTACAGTTAAATCTTTCTAAGAATGCTAGACATGGAGCCATATTTCCATATCTTGCTTACAGAGTTAACAAGATGAAAGTCAGTGGAAGAGTTTGGTATGCTTTTTTGATGTTGTATCATGGATCTTGTCATGTGACCAGCCCCTATGCTATCCCCACGTATTGCGCAGTTCCTACTGTTCTGAAGCATCCTCCCCTTTGATTGTGAAAAGATAGATCTGTGGCTGATTCCAACCAAGGGGATGCGGAAAGGTTATCGACAGGATGCCATTCTGATATTTATGCTATAACACATGGCAACACTCTAACAGATTAGAATGGGATTCTTCCTACTGCCTTGACAGTGCAAACAATTGTCCTGAAGAAGGCACCTGGCATGGAACCATGGAGATTCCACCTTCAATGGCACATCCTCAAGAAAATGAATTCTGCTAACACCTGAATGACCTCACAAGCCATTTTCTCCCAGTTCAGTTTCCCAATGAAGAGACAACCTAGCCAACACCTTGGTTCAGCCTCCTGAGACCCTGAGCAGAAAATCCAGGTAAACTATGTCACAACCCCTGAGACGTCAACAAAGTCAACAACATATGTTCCTCATCTTCCATGAAGTTTATGTAATTTACTGTGTAGCAATATAAGATTAATTCACTGGGTAGCATTTCTTACAAAGACGAGAAACTACAGGGTAAAGTAAATAGCAAATGAAAGATAGAAGATTATACCTGAAATGAAAAGCAAAAGCAGGTTAATGTACAGAAAGGCCATGATCAGCACAAACACTGAACATGACTGTTTTTAGAGGAAGTCTCTCTGATATGCTGCTCTGAGAAAAAAAAAGTAGAATTTTTAATAGAATTGTGTATGAAATATCATAGAATTTCATTTTTACCTAGTAAATGGAGGGAGTGAAGACAGATTCAGTTCATAAGCCAACCAGTAAGCACTAAGTGCTTTGCATATGTTAATTCCCACAGCCTAGATTAGTGTTCTTAAGTACCAATTCAGAGATAAGGAAAATGAAGCATGGTGATGCTGAGCGATTTGCTAAACACTGTGCTAGAACTGAACTCCAGCATGTCTCTGTCCAAAGCTATAGGTCCCAACTGGTACCGCAGGGAAGAGAATGAAGGTCAGACCATGAGAGCTGCCTGGGAAAGATATGGACAGACCCTGAGCATAGAAACTGAGCAGAAAAACAGGATGGTAGCAACCGCCACCCACTGCTGGGATAAGGAGAAAGGAGGAACCAGCACTTTGAAGAATGAAATGAATTAAACATTATTTTCACAGTATCACTGAAAAAAATCAAATGAGCATTAAGCAAAAAAAAAGTTATATCCTTGGGCAGAAGACTGACTTTGTAGAAAATGGCATGAGATACACAGAAGAGAATCAAAGCACGGTCAGCTCCACTCAGCCACTACACGAGAATTCAAATCAGGGCGGAACTTTTCCGACTAATGATTTCCACCCAGAAGTTGAAATTTAGTATCAAATTTCCTTCAAATTTTATACTTGTAGCACTGAGCTATATGAAATAAAGCTGTCCCTTGTCCCTCCAAATCAAGGATTCAAATATTGTCCCCAGATTGTAGTAGTACTTAGTAAACCTGAGAAGTAGAAAAATCGCTTGTATTATTAAAGGCAGCCATGGGGGTTGAATAGAGGCAGAGGGTTCTTACAAAGACCATTATGGTGACTAGGACTGGCAAACCTATCACCCAAGTCTGACTTCATAGGTGTAGCTCTGCCCAGGCGAGGATATTTTATGCTATAGAGTTATCTTGAATTTAAGTCTTTCTCCACAAGTTGATGCTATTGAGAAGTAGTGGTGCTTTTAAGAGGTAGAGCCCAGGGACAAGTGCTCTAATTGTTGGCTAGGGGTCTCAGCCCTTCATCTCTCCTCTTTTTGCATCCTAACCATGTGATGAACACTTCAAAATCAATAGGTCCAACTGACCATGGACTGAAACCTCCAAACGTATGAGTAAAAACAAGCCTCTCATCTTGGTACTAAGTTTATTTCATGGTTGGGCACAGTAACACAAAGGTGACAAACATGCTTTATAAGCCAGTAATTAACCCAAGCAGGACCAGAAGCAGCTACCAGAAATTCACTGGAAAAAAAAAAAAAACAAAAAACAAAAAAAACAAAAACAAAAAACACCAAGGTGGTGGGAATCTAGGGATACAGCCATGGACCCACTGAGCATCAGCAATATGAGAAAGTAGGTTTCAAAAGGGAGTGGACAGGCAGGAAGCAGACAACTGTGGACACATGTGCAGTCAGCCTGGGCCCCATGCTTCTCCTGCTGGGTTATAAGCAAGACTTTGTTCAGAGAGCAACTGGCTCAGCAGGACATCTCCACAGACATCCTGTCTTCTGCCTTCCCCATCGCCCCCAGCAAGAATTCTCGGCATATCTTCCCTAACTATATCACTGATGCTGCTAGTCTGTAGCTTTCAAGATGTGGTTTGGGTTACCTTTTTTAATAAAAAAAAAATTATTGGTTCTTTGTGAATTTCACATCATGTACCCCAATACCACTCATCTCCCCCTCCCCTCCTACCCACCCTCCACCCTTGCAAACTGCTCCCCCTCCAATCTAGAAAAAAAAAGTCTCATTGTGGAAGCCCACAATGTGTGTCCCACAGTGTACCCTTTTGTTCATACTTCTTTGCTTGCAAATGTTCAATGCAATGACTCATTGGTCTGGCATGAGGCTTCTGCTACTGTATAGATACTGGAACCTCACTGGGACTCCTCCTGTTGTTACCCTATGTCATGGAGATCCTGTAGTTTTGAATCTATGGACATAGCCCCTTCATGCATTCCAGCAGTTCATAGATAATGTAGACGCTGGGGTGGGCCAATTCAAAGCCCTGGATCTGGTCCTGAGAGTTATCTGAACTGGACAGTAGGCTAGCTCTCCCACACCCACACCACCAGGGCAAGATCTCCCACTTTGCCCTTGTTGGCCCATCCAATGCTACAGTCAGCAAGGAGCAAAGACAGCTCCCCCACTCTCATGCTCTGGGGGCTCTGGATCATCAGAGCCAGATCTATGGTGCAGCCTAAGCAAAATGCAGGGTCCAATACCCGGGGATCCATCCCATAATCAGCCTCCAAACGCTGACACCATTGCACACATTAGCAAGATTTTACTGAAAGGACCCTGATATAGTCTCTTGTGAGGCTATGCCGGGGCCTAGCAAACATAGAAGTGGATGCTCACAGTCAGCTATTGGATGGATCACAGGGCCCCCAATGGAGGAGCTAGAGAAAGTATCCAAGGAGCTAAAGGGATCTGCAACCCTATAGGTGGAACAACAATATGAACTAACCAGTACCCCCTGGAGCTCTTGTCTCTAGCTGCATATGTATCAGAAGATGGCCTGGTCAGCCATCAACAGAAAGAGAGGCCCATTGGTGGTGCAAACTTTATCTGCCTCAGTACAGGGGAACACCAGGGCCAAGAAGTAGGAGTGGGTGGGTGGGGGGAAGTGGGTGGGGGAGCGTGGGGGGGACTTTTGGAAAAGCATTGGAAATGTAAATGAAGAAAATACCTAATTAAAATAAATTAAAATAAACAAAATGCAGGATCCACTTTTCTGAGTGCTTCAGTAAGCAAGGGGCTGTGCTGCCTCTCCAGCTTTCACACCCCTTGGGCCAGCTTACCTCCAATCCCCACAAGCAGGGCTATCTCTACCCTGCTGCTCAAGCCCACTCTCCCAAGTGCTGCGGCTGATGAGGGACAGGGCTGGTTCTCCCACTCTTATTCTGCATGCGCCTACCCCGAGGGAAACAAGAGCCTCTGGCTTTCTGGGAATGTTCCCTTTACAACCGATTTTCTCCCATAAAAGACAAACATTGTTGAGGCATGTAAGTGCTTCTAGTGGCGTTGGATCCATCATCAAAGGGAGCTTACGAGGCGTCAAGCACTTATTGATTTCCCTGGCCCGTGTAGTACGATGAAGCACTCTTTCCTCCGAGACACTTCACCTTCTAGTGTCACAGCCGTTATCACCTGCTTGATGCCAGCCAGGCAGTGGCATGCAGCTGATCAGGATGTCTGATTTACCCCTGGATGTGAAATGATTGGTCAGTGGGAAACAGTCTCAGAAATGTGGTGTCAGAAGTTGCATAATAACCTCTGAGGATCCTAACACGCTCCGCAGCAGGGACATTATACCGTTTTCCAAAGAAATCTGCATGAGTCTCCCATTAGTCCCATCTCTACTCCTATCTGGGATTGCTCATTGTTCATTTGGATCTCCAAGGCAGCTTTTATCCAGACTTTTGATCTGTCCTTACCCTGCTGTTTCATTTTTTAATACTTAACTCTGCCGTTCACTTTCTAATCTGGACATAATTTAGTCAAAAACTCAGTCATAAGTGGAGAAGATAGCTCAGTGAGTAAGTACATGCCGTGTAAAAAGTGTAGGACCTGAGATCCACCCCAGAACCAGTAACAGAGCTAAGCATGGTAGTGCAGACATGGAAGCCAATTCTGCAGAGGTGGAGACAGGCAAACTCTTAGTGCTCCATAAACTGACAACCTAGGCTTACTCAGTGAACTCCAGTAGAAAACCCAGTTCCAAGAATGCCTGTGGTGAGGGGAGGATGGAAGAAATGCTTCATCCACTGTAAGCACTGGGACATTTTGCAGACCATAGACCATGTGGTAGCTGACAACTTCCTGTTATTCCAGTTACAGAGGATCTGATACCCTCACGCAACCTCTAGGGCACTGAACACATTTGGTACATAGACATAAATACAGAGAAAATATTCATAAAATAAAAATCAACAAATTATTTTTGCAAAAGCCCACTTATTTCTACAGGATCTAGCAAGATGAGTCTCCCTCCCCAACCACAACATCTCCCAAGGCCACCAGATCTAGTTCAGATCCCACATCCAGTTCTCCAGCCTACTCTGGCCTCCTAATGATTACACCACAAATGATCTCTAGGCTTTGACAAGGACCCTCCTACCTACCCCCAACTTGCAGGACCCTCATACACCATATCCAACTTTCCCACCCAAGATCTGCTCCAGCATTCCAGGCATGGACCAGGAAGCATATCCTGTATACCAGCCTAGACCCCTCTGTTCACATTTCCAATGTCTAGGCTCAACCCACCCACATATCCTCTCTTCACTTGCAAACATATCAAGACTTAGGACTAACAAAAGAAGGCCCTGATTTCATCACAAAAATACCAGTAATATGAAAAATCAGGCCACTATCTTTTCTCCAAAACCTACCAGTCCTGTAAAAATGTTGTCAATGAGAATTACCTAGATAGACCACATGACATAGAATTTTTTAAAACTCATAAACTTCATCAAATAATTCAAGCAGCTTAAAGAAGACTTAAAGAAGCGCATAAAACAATATGAACTAACCAGTACCCCCAGAGCTCGTGTCTCTAGATGCATATGTAGCAGAAGATGGCCTAGTCAGCCATCATTGGAAATAGAGGCCCCTTGGTCTTGCAAACTTTATATGCCCCAGTACAGGGGAATTCCAGGGCCAAGAAGTGGGAGTGGGTGGGTAGGGGAGCGGGGGGAGGGGGTACAGGGAACTTTCGGGATAGCATTTGAAATGTAAATAAAGAAAATATCTAATAAAGATAAAAAGAAGTGGATAAAATTAAGGAGAAAGAACTGAAGCTAAATGTCTGGGTAATAACTAAGATAAAACAAAACATAGGCTGATGGAAATGACAAAGATAATCCAGAACTTGAGAACAGAATCCAATAAGGAAATAGAAACATCAATAAGGGCTCAAGCAAAAATAGAGATCGAAGTCAAAAGCCGAGTAACTCAACTAGCAAACTCAAAAGGAAGCCTTGCATGCAAAATGAACCAAGAATAAGATAGGATATAAAGATTTGAGGGGAAAAATAGATGACCTAGACCAAATAAGCAACTAAGTATAGAATTAAAAAGAAAAAGAAAAACAAGAAAGAAACATATGGGAAACATGAGACTCTGAAAAAAATTTCAAACTTGAGGCATAGATGAGAGAGAAGAATCCCAAGCCAATGGCATAGACCCTATCTTCAACAGATTACAGAAGGAAAAACACACCCATACAGATACAAGAAGTACACAGAACACCAAATAGACAAGACAATAGAAGAAAATTCCCACAGCATATCATAGTTAAATCCTTAAGTAGACATAACAAAGAAAATATATTAAAAGCTGCAAGAGAAGAAAAGTCAAGTGCATTAAAGAAACCCCGCCAGGACAACAGCTGATTTCTCAATGAAATCTTGGAGCCAAAAGATCCTGAAGCAATGCATTCAAAGTCCTAAAGAGCTATGACAGCCAACCTCAACTTAAAAACAGGGCAAAACTATCCACCATAATTGAAGGAGAAAGAAAAACTTCCCACAATAGAAATAGCTTAGAAATGATATCTCACAAACCAACCCTAAAGAAACTACAGGGAGTAATATTCAGCACTGAAGAGAGGAGTGACATAGCAAAGAGAGTATGGAAAGAGATAAAAGCAATAATTATTAAGATGCAAAGAATCCACACATGTAGCATATGTACAGCTCAGCATCCATGGGGGTCCCCCAATAGCTAGAGTGAGGAGCTATCCCCAAAATAAAAACAAAATATAGGCTGATGGAAATGACAATGATTCATGTTGCTTGTCTGTGGAATCCCTTTCCCAAAAGGGCTGCTTTGTCTGGCCTCAGTGGGAGATGTGCTTAACCCTGCAGAGACTTGATGCTCCAGAGTGGAGGGATCCCAAGGGGGGCCCCACCTATCAGAGGAGAAGGCAGGGCGGGACTCTGAGAGGAGGAGAATAAGAGGGGAAGTAGTAATTGGGTTGAAAATAAATAAATAATAATAACATTTTAAAAGAAAAAGAATTAACCTTAGAGTTAGACTGATTTTTTTAAAAAGACACAAAATACCCCCAAGAACACAAACAGCAAAACCAAAACTCAACAACATATTGACCAAAAGTAAGATATTTTAATAGTTACTTTAAGAATCAATGGCCTCAATTCTCCAATCAAAAGACATGGACTGACTGGATGGATCAAGAAACAAAATCCATCTATAAGAAGCACATCTTGAGGGTGCCTTGCCCAAGTCTCCGGACACCCGCAAGGAACCACACAGGATTCCCCACGGGATCCTAAGACCTCTGGTGAGTGGAACGCAGTGTCTGCTCCAATCCAATCGCGCGGGACCTGAGACTGCATTAAATAGGGAAGCAGATAACCCGGCCTGAGCAGGGGCACAAGTCCCTTCCGGCCCACTCCAGCACCAGGGTGCCTTGCCCTCGGAGTATCCAGACACCCGCAAGGAACCACACAGGATTCCCCATGGGATCCTAAGACCTCTGGTGAGTGGAACACAGCATCTGTTCCAATCCAATTGTGCAGGACCTGAGACTGCATTAATTAAGGAAGCAGATAACCCGGCCTGATCAGGGGCACAAGTCCCTTCCGGTTCACTCCAACAGCGGACTTCCTTGTGCACAGAGTTTCTGGACACCCCCAAGCTCCTCACAGGACCCTCCATGGGATCTTAAGACCTCTGGTAAGCAGAACACAACTTCTGCAAAGAGGCAGGTTCGAACACCAGATATCTGGGTAACTTCCCTGCAAGAGGAGAGCTTGCCTGCAGAGAGTACTCTGACCACTGAAACTAAGGATAGAGCTAGTCTGATAGAGGCTAACATAATCACCTGAGGAACAAGCTCTAACCAGAGACAACTATTACAACTAGCTCCAGAGAATACCAGATGGCAAAAGGCAAATGTAAGAAATCTACTAACAGAAATCAAGACCACTCACCATCATCAGAACGCAGCACTCCCACCCTACCTAGTCCTGGGCACCCCAACACAACCGAAAAGCTAGACCCGGATTTAAAAGCATATCTCATGATGATGGTAGAGGACATCAAGAAGGACTTTAATAACTCACTTAAAGAAATACAGGAGAACACTGCTAAAGAGTTACAAGTCCTTAAAGAAAAACAGGAAAACACAACCAAACAGGTAGAAGTCCTTAAAGAAAAACAAGAAAACACAACCAAACAGGTGATGGAAATGAACAAAACCATACTAAAAAGGGAAGTAGAAACAATAAAGAAAACCCAAAGTGAGGCAACGCTGGAGATAGAAACCCTAGGAAAGAAATCTGGAACCACAGACACGAACATCAGCAACAGAATACAAGAGATGGAAGAGAGAATCTCAGGTGCAGAAGATTCCATAGAGAACATCGGCACAACAATCAAAGATAATACAAAACGCAAAAAGATCCTAACTCAAAACATCCAGGAAATACAGGACACAATGAGAAGACCGAACCTACAGATAATAGGAGTTGATGAGAATGAAGATTTTCAACTTAAAGGGCGAGCAAATATCTTCAACAAAATTATAGAAGAAAACTTACCAAACCTAAAGAATGACATGCCCATGAACATACAAGAAGCCTACAGAACTCCAAATAGACTGGACCAGAAAAAGAAATTCCTCCCGACACATAATAATCAGAACAACAAATGCACTAAATAAAGAGAGAATATTAAAAGCATTAAGGGAGAAAGGTCAAGTAACATATAAAGGAAGGCCTATCAGAATTACACCAAACTTGTCACCAGAGACTATGAAAGCCAGAAGAGCCTGGACAGATGTTATACAGACACTAAGAGAACACAAATGCCAGCCCAGGCTACTATACCCGGCCAAGCTCTCAATTACCATAGATGGAGAAACCAAAGTATTCCACAACAAAACTAAATTCATATATTATCTTTCCACAAATCCAGCCCTTCAAAGGATAATAACAGAAAAAAAAACAATACAAGGACAGAAATCATGCCCTAGAAAAAGCAAGAAAGTAATCCCTCAACAAACCAAAAAGAAGACAGCCACAAGAACAGAATGCCAACTCTAACAACAAAAATAAAAGGAAGCAACAATTACTTTTCCTTAATATCTCTTAATATCAATGGACACAATTCCCCAATAAAAAGACATAGACTAACAGACTGGCTACACAAACAGGACCCAACATTCTGCTGCTTACAGGAAACCCATCTTAAGAAAAAAGACAGACACTACCTCAGAGTAAAAGGCTGGAAAACAAAATTCCAAGCAAATGATCTGAAGAAACAAGCTGGAGTAGCCATTCTAATATCGAATAAAATCGACTTCTAACCCAAAGTTATCAAAAAAGGCAAAGAGGGACACATAATTGGTCACAAAACAGGCCTCAACAGATATAAAATATTGAAATTGTCCCATGTATCCTATCAGACCACCATGGACTAAGGCTGATCTTCAATAACAACATAAATAATGGAAGGCCAACATTCACATGTAAACTGAACAACACTCTTCTCAATGATACCTTGGTCAAGGAAGGAATAAAGAAAGAAATTAAAGACTTTTTAGAGTTTAATGAAAATGAAGCCACAACATACCCAAACCTATGGGACACAATGAAAGCAATTCTAAGAGGGAAACTCATAGCTCTGAGTGCTTCCAAAAAGAAACTAGAGAGAGCACACACTAGCAGCTTGACAACACACCTAAAAGCTCTAGAACAAAAGGAAGAAAATTCACCCAAGAGGAGTAGACAGCAGGAAATAATAAAACTCAAGGGCGAAATCAACCAAGTGGAAACAAGAAGAACTATTCAAAGAATTAACCAAACAAGGAGTTGGTTCTTTGAGAAAATCAACAAGATAGATAAACCCTTAGCTAGACTCACTAAAGGGCACAGGGACAGCATCCTAATTAACAAAATCAGAAATGAAAAGGGAGACATAACAACAGATCCTGAAGAAATCCAAAACACCATCAGATCTTTCTACAAAAGGCTATACTCAACAAAACTGGAAAACCTGGACGAAATGGACAAATTTCTAGACAGATACCAGGTAACAAAGTTAAATCAATATCAAGTTAACGATCTAAACAGTCCCATATCCCCTAAATTAATAGAAGCAGTCATTAATAGTCTCCCAGCCAAAGAAAGCCCAGGACCAGATGGGTTTAGTGCAGATTTATATCAGACCTTCAAAGAAGATCTAATTCCAGTTCTGCACAAACTATTCCACAAAATAGAAGTAGAAGGTACTCTACCCAACTCATTCTATGAAGCCACAATTACTCTGATACCTAAACCGCAGAAAGATCCAACAAAGATAGAGAACTTCAGACCAATTTCCCTTATGAATATCGATGCAAAAATCCTCAATAAAATTCTCGCTAACCGAATCCAAGAACACATTAAAGCAATCATCCATCCTGACCAAGTAGGTTTTATTCCAGGGATGCAGGGATGGTTTAATATATGGAAATCCATCAATGTACTCCATTGTATAAACAAACTCAAAGACAAAAACCACATGATCATCTCATTAGATGTGGAGAAAGCATTCAACAAGATCTAACACCCATTCATGATAAAAGTCTTGGAAAGATCAGGAATTCAAGGCCCATACCTAAACATGATAAAAGCAATCTACAGCAAACCAGTAGCCAACATCAAAGTAAATGGTGAAAAGCTGGAAGCAACCCCACTAAAATCAGTGACTAGACAAGGCTGCCCACTTTTTCCCTACCTCTTCAACATAGTACTTGAAGTCCTAGCCAGAGCAATTCGACAACAAAAGGAGATCAAGGGGATACAAATTGGAAAAGATGAAGTCAAAATATCCCTATATGAGGATGATATGATAGTATATATAAGTGACCCTAAAAATTCTACCAGAGAACGCCTGAACCTGATAAACAGCTTCGGCAAAGTAGCTGGATATAAAATTAACTCAAACAAGTCAATGGCCTTTCTGTACACAGAGGATAAACAGGCTGAGAAAGAAATTAGGGAAACAACACCCTTCTCAATAGTCACCAATAATATAAAATATCTTGGCGTGACTCTAACTAAGGAAGTGAAAGATCTATATGATAAGATCTTCAAGTCTCTGCAGAAAGAAATTAAAGAATATCTCAGAAGATAGAAAAATCTCCCATGCCAACCATGGATTGGCAGGATCAACATTGTAAAAATGGCTATCTTGCCAAAAGCAATCTACAGATTCAATGCAATCCCCATCAAAATTCCAACTCAATTCTTCAACGAATTAGAAAGAGCAATCTGCAAATTCATCTGGAATACCAAAAAACCTAGGATAGCAAAAACTCTTCTCAAGGATAAAAGAACCTCTGCTGGAATCACCATGCCTGACCTAAAGCTGTACTACAGAGCAATTGTGATAAAAACTGCATGGTACTGGTATACTGACAGATAAGTAGACCAATGGAATAGAATTGAAGACCCAGAAATGAACCCACACACCTATGGTCACTTGATCTTTGACAAGGGAGTTAAAACCATCCAGTGGAAGAAAGACAGCATTTTCAACAAATGGTGCTGGCACAACTGGTTGTTAACATGTAGAAGAATGTGAATCGATCCATCCCTATCTCCTTGTACTAAGGTCAACTCTAAGTGGATCAAGGAATCAAGAATGTGGACTCCAGAAAATCAAATAACCCCATTAAAAATGGGGCTCAGAGCCAAACAAAGAATTCTCACCTGAGGAATACCGAATGGCTGAGAAGCACCTGAAAAAATGCTCAGCATCCTTAATCATCAGAGAAATGCAAAACAACCCTGAGATTCCATCTCACACCAGTCAGAATGTCTAAGATCAAAAATTCAGGTGAGAGCAGATGCTGGCGAGGATGTGGAGAAAGAGGAACACTCCTCCATTGTTGGTGGGATTGCAAGCTTGTACAACCACTCTGGAAATCAGTCTGGCGATTCCTCAGAAAATTGGACATATTACTACCAGAGGATCCCGCAATACCTCTCCTGGGCATATATCCAGAAGATGTCCCAACTGGTAAGAAGGACACATGTTCCACTATGTTCATAGCAGCCTTATTTATAATAGCCAGAAGCTGGAAAGAACCCAGATGCCCCTCAACAGAGGAATGGATACAGAAAATGTGGTACATCTACACAATGGAGTACTACTCAGCTTTTAAAAAGAATGAATTTATGAAATTCCTAGGCAAATGGATAGACCTGGAGGGCATCATCCTGAGTGAGGTAACACAACCCCAAAAGAACTCAAATAATATGTACTCACTGATAAGTGGATTTTAGCCCAGAAACTTAGTATACCCGAGAAATAAGATACAATTTGCAAAACACATGAAACTGAAGAAGAACGAAGACCAAAGTGTTGACACTTTGCCCCTTCTTAGAATTGGAAACAATCACCCATGGAAGGAGTTACAGAGACAAAGTTTGGACCTGAGATGAAAGGATGGACCATCTAGAGACTGCCATATCCAGAGATCCATCCCATAATTAGCCTCCAAACGATGACACCATTGTATACACTAGCAAGATTTTGCTGAAAGGACCCTGATATAGCTGTCTCTTGTGAGACTAGGCCAGGGCCTAGCAAATCCATAAGTGGATGCTCACAGTCAGCTATTGGATGGACCACAGGGCCCCCAATGGAGGAGCTAGAGAAAGTACCCAAGGAGCTAAAGAGATCTGCAACCCTGTAGGTGCAACAACATTATGAACTAACCAGTACCCTGGAGCTCTTGGCTCTAGCTGCATATGTATCAAAAGATGGCCTACTCGGCCATCACTGGAAATAGAGGCCCATTGGACATGCAAACTTTATATGCCCCAGTACAGGGGAATGCCAGGGCCAAAAAATGGGAATGGGTGGGTAGGGAAGTGTGGGGGAGGATATTCGAGACTTTTGGGATAGCATTCTAAATGTAATTGAGGAAAATACGTAATAATAAAAAAATATTTTAAAAAAAGATGGAAAGACGCAAAAAAAAGAAAAAAAAAAAAGAAGAAGAAGCACATCTTGGCTTTAAAGGTAGGCACCGCCTTGCAGTTTAAGGATGAACAACAGTCCAATCTAATGGGACCAAGAAGCAAGCAGGCATCACTATCCTACTATCTGGCAAACAAAAGAATAGACTTCAAACTAAAGCTAATAGGAAGAGATAAGAATTTATTCTAATCCAGAGAATCGTTAACCAAGAAGACATTACTATAATAAACATGTGTGCACAAAACTCTGAGTTGCCCAATTTCATTTTTAAAAATCTACCACTGGATTTAAAGACACAAATTAGCATCAATCCAATAATAGTGGGCAATTTCAAAACCCCATTTTCTCCAATAGAGAGGTCATCTGGACAAAAAATTACATATAAACATCAGAAGTAGTTGACATCATACATCAAATGGACTTAATAGATATCTACAGAAATTCCACCCAAACACCAAAGAATACATTCTCTCCTCAGCAGCACACAGGAGCTGTTCTAAAGTAGAGCACGTTCTGGAACACAAAACAAATCTTTACAAACTCAAGAAGGTTGAGATCTCGTCTTGTATTTTATCTGATCACAATGCAAAAAAAACTTAAAATAAGCAGAAATAAATCTCTAGTAAATATACCAACTCATTACTGAATAATAGATGGGACAAAGAAGAAATAAATAAAAATGAAAACACAACACCTCAAAAAATCTGGGACACACTGAAAGCCTGTTTTCTTATAGCACACTAGACCTCCCAGCCCAGAAGTGGCAACACTCACCAGGAGCTGGACCCTCCCACATCCAAGGTAAATCATGAAAATGCACCACAGGGTTCCCAATCTCTGGTTCCATTCTGTCTTCAACCTTCTTATAATCTTCCTGCCTTCCAAGTCTGATATTAACTTTGAATTCTTCCTCTATCAACACAGTTCCCAACACACACACACACACACACACATCTCTAGGAAATATAAGTGTAAACTTAGTGTTTAGATCTTCACTGACTCCTTGTTCCTGTGGACACCCTCATCGTTCACATTGGGTTGATGATATTGCTTTACACTCTCCCCGCCCCCGCCCCCGCCCTCGCCCCCCCTCCGCCCCTATCCCCGCTCCAGCTCCCGCCCCCACCCCCACCCACACACCCCCCACACCCCCGCTCCCACTCCCGCCCCCCCCTCCCGCCTTCCCTCCTCCACACTGCTGCAGCAACCTTCTGCTTTCAGTCCCTTCCATTCCAATGCTTTGAGTGCTGCCAAAATAATCTTCTAAAACCTGTGTTTACCAAGCCCAGCTCTGACTGTGTCACTCTGTGCTACTTATAAGAATATCAGATGGAGATAAACCGTCACAGCAGAAGATACTTTTGAAACTCACCGTTTTTGACTTAATACAACCTAAGTACCTTGCCGTGGCATTCAGATCATTCTGTGACCCTAGAGTTGCTGGAAGGAACCTAGGATGGGTCTTGCACTAGAATCCTCAAACTTGATCTCAAAATGTCCTTTCCTGTCCTATCTTCCTCACTAGCCTTAGCACATCCTTTGCACAGACAGACTAAGCCAATCATATCTTTGTCATTTCTGCCTCAGTGACTGCTCCATCTGGGGGTTCTTCCCTTATAGCCGGTCAAAACGTGTTCATTTTTCTAAGTTCCAGGTCAAATGTCCCCTCTTTAATGAATGCATCCTTGATGCTTACAAAGTAAGTCTCATTTCTCCTCAAATTTTAATAACTCTGCTGTAATCCTTTCTCCAGGCATGGAAACATTCTGCCCTGTGTTATAAACACTCAGGTATCTCCTGCTGTTATTCCCTCCTTCAGACTCCTGAAGGAAGAAGACGTGGCTAATTTATTTGTGTTCCTCTTGTGTTGTTTTGTCCTAGAATAGACTTTAATAGGAAAAGGACTACTTCTAAGCTATTATTTTTCTCAATGGTTTTAAAAGACAACATTGACAGACATGAAATTATAAATTTCAACTGAAACTTCACTTTTTAACTACCAACCCCGAGCATTTAGAAAAGAATAGGTTTGACTTTAGCTCTCTATCAAGTAGGAAACCAGGTCAGATTATAGCTAATTTTATTCAATAAATGTTTGTAAAGTATTGAGCACATGCCAGGGACATTCTGCCAGGTCCTTGGGAAGCAGATAAAAATCTACTCATTAAGACAGACATAGTCTAATGAGATGAGGCTAAATTTTATATAGCTGAAACTGAGTGCCATATGAGGGACAACCTGCTGTGGAGATTTAAATAAGCATAGAACTAGGGGAAATCTCTGAGGAAAGAGGAAGCAAATTGGCCTGAAAGCCATTCAGACTGGTTTGGACCCTCCCTGACTTTGTACACATGGCACAAGCTTGAGAAAAACCCTGAACTCTAGGTCTCAGAGTCTTCATCCACAAGAAATACCAACCATACATACATTTGGCTAGTTTTCCTAAAACATGGGGCTGGAGAGATGGTTCAGCAGTTAAGAGTACTGGCTGCTCTTCCAGAGGTCCTGATTTCAATTCCCTACAACGACATGGTGGCTCACATCTGTAGTGGTATCTGATGCCCTCTTCTGATGTGTCTGGAGAGAGTGACAGTGTACTTATATAGAATACATAAATCTTAAAAATTCATATCTAAAACATAATAAGCACTCAAATAATAATATCATGCCTTCCGTCCTCTGTCTTTTCCTGGTGGCAACAGAAATTAGCCATGCTCCTGATTCACTTTAGTTATAACTGAAATGATTTGAATCTTTTTGCCACACTTTAAAATGAAAACCCTAGAAGAAGATAAAATGAAATAGGTATTCATTAAAACCCACCAACCTTGGGTTCTCACACAGCCACTATTGTGTCCCTGAATAGACTCTAAATATTTCCCTGTAGATGATCCTTTGGGTTTGCAGTAGCACAATCAAGCGAATTTATTCTAACGTGTCAGAGTTGCTTCTCTCCTTCTCATGATAAATAGCTAATACCACACCTCTCCGTTATAAATATGCTTCAGCCTCTAATGGTCTCAATAAATTTGCCGTCTTTCTCAGCTGGATATTTTACTGTCAGAACACAGTTTCTTATGCCTGTTATGCTGACACTGAGCAATAAGGACTTTAGACAAGTCCAGAAAAAGCACTAAATGGGTGTTTTATAAGGCTTTGACATGACATCACCAGGAAGGTCCATTTTTAATAAGAACTATATCTTCCTGCTTCCAGGTTCCAAGCTCCTCTGGACTCATTTTGTGGCGCAGATATCTCCAAGCAAAGGAGCCAGATTCCCTTGGGCTGCATACACTCACACTGACCAAATTTAACTATAAACTTATCTGCCTCTACCAGTCTGCCACTTCTATCAGCACTGCAGTCCTGAGGTTTATGTAATCCTTCACCAAGCTCTGGGTGGCAATCAAAGACACGTTAGAACCCACTGCTCTCTGAAATCACACGAAAACCTAGCTTCTAGATCTTCATCTCCTCTCAATTACCTAATTATTTCTGTGCCAAAGGTGCCAACTCAATCTGGTTTGACAAAAATTTATGACTCTTTTGTATGCCAGAAATTCTTCTAGGTGGTTAGTTCAAAAGCCCAAGGAGATGAAATATATATATTTAAGCACTTACATCGGTATACTGGAGCAATGAGGGTAGGAGAGTTATGTTGCAGCCATGTGTGTGGTTTTTTTAAAGGAAAATGAGACTTCCTAGCAAAGAGAGGAACAGCTTCAGTGAAGCAAAGTAGCTCTGAAAAAGAGCACGCTCGCCCCGCCCAGGCTTCTCAGACCCGGAAGCCAGGTCCCTCAGCGGAGCTCATCCCCATCCTTTATTGCCTGGGCAGCTCTGTCCTGCGCCCTGCTCTGAACATAACAACACAATGTGGTCCCTGCCCTGAAGGCTAACAATTCAGGCTAGGAAGACAGCTTGTTCTGACACACTCCTAAATAAGCTTCAAATGTACAAGAGAGGAGCCGGATCAAATCTAAGGGAGAGCACCTGAAATACAGCAAATCTATAATGACTAACTGACCTAACTTATGACCTATAAAGATCATTCTTCTCCCAAAGACAACTAATATACTCATAGCCAGCTCTGTGCCAAATATACAGCTTGATGAATCAGCTCCTTCTAGACTGATCCAGGGTCCAAACTGAATGAGGTTTTCAGTAACTTCCAAAACAAAAAGAGTTCTAGTCTCTGAGAGTGTTTGCAGCAGCATCTTAAAGATACTTCCTTAATTCAACAAGTAACTACTGAATTCCTGCTACCTGCACAGCATAGGGCAGGTAAAAGGGGGAATAAATAAAAGAGTTGGGAGGCATTTGCTATTGAAAACAAAATTTACAAAGTTAGAGCCTAATATTTATCACTTGCCTCTGATTGCATGTGTTTATCCTAATTACATAAGATGCAATCATTCTAAAATTCTAAAAAAACAAAGGGAGACTGGATTTTGCGTTAAGCCTTCTTGAGGCACAAGACGGAAAAATGAAATCAGAGTGTGAGCCAAATGCCAGAAGCCGAAAATTCAATCTAAGCTACTAATACGGAAAAAGGCCAAAGATAAAAGCTGATGTCTGAGGGTAAAAAGCAGAGGTAGTCACTACCTGCCTGGAAATCTATGAAGCACCTGTAAGCTTCCTGTGTGAAGGAAGCCTGGCTGGCTAATGACCACCAGGGTCTGTTTTGTTTTGTTTTTAAATAAAAAGGGTAAGATTTATTTAAAATTTGTTTTTTACTTGTAACTCATAAAGCAAAAAAATATGTTTTGGTGCACATATGCATTAGACAAAATGTTTAAGTGGTGTATGCATTGTCCTAAACCAGGGCGCACATGTCTATCTCAAGTATTTATCACTTTGTCATGCTAAAAGCAACCAAATTTCTTGCTGCTAACTTTTCAGAATATGCAAGACATTATCCACACTCCATCACACTGCCACACATCAGAACTTTGCTCCCATTTAAATATGATTTGTGTGCATTTATCAGCCTTTTGCTGCTATTTCCTGGGTTTAAATAATAGGCCTAATATTTTATTAATTAGTGTCAAAGCAGACTCTAATCCTTTGACATACAACTAAATATTTGACTTCTCCACTACATATACCAAAAACAGCAACATTTTTATTCCTTTTTAATTGTTTTATAATTTCATACAGGTATGGAATATATTGGGAGGCTATTCATCCCATTACCCTCTCCTACCCCACTCCCTCTCCTACAGCCAACCCCCCCCCCATCCTTTTCCTGATTGGTTCCCCTCCTACTTCCATGTCTTATCTTTTTTGTACAGGTCTTGTGCAGGTATCCATAGCCATGGTGTGTTGTTGATTACACTGGCCATGTCATATCCAGAGGACAGCTTTCTATAGAACTCCTCTCCTCTAGTTCGTGCAATGGTTCCCCTCCATTTTTCCAAGATTCTTACGCGCGTTCGCGACCGGTCAGGAAAGACGCAACAAACTGGAATCTTCTGCAGCAAAAGCTTTATTGCTTACATCTTCAGGAGCAAGAGAGAAAATGGTGAAACCCCGTCCCTTTTAAGGAGAATTATCCTCCGCCTAGGACGTGTCGCTCCCTGATTAGCTGCAGCCCATTGGCCAAGTTGTCGTCACGGGGAAGGCAGAGCACATGGAGTGGAGAACTACCCTTGGCACATGCGCAGATTATTTGTTTACCACTTAGAACACAGGATGTCAGCGCCATCTTGTAACGGCGAATGTGAGGGCGGCTCCCCACACAAGATGTTGTCTGAGTCCCAGAGAATATAATACAGGTATCCTGTTTAAAGTTAAGCCTTCAACAGTTATTCAATCTTAGCATACAGTTTTGAGCAGTTATGAGTTTCTGTACTAACTATTACCCACTGCAAACAGAAGCTTCTCTGGCCAAGTGTTGGTTCAAGCATATACATGTAAATATTCTTGCTTGGTTACAGAACTATTGAGCTTTATATCAGCAGTAAGTTCCACAGTAAAATGTGCAACATCCTCTGGCCATAGGGTTTTGCCAAGGTTAACAGAACTACATATGTACTTCTTCCCATGAAGTAGACTTCAACCAATCAAAAATCAGTTACTTACCCTCAAAACCATCACGCCACTCTTTATTATACTAGTGGGAAAATCTTGCCTGGAAGGTCAATGTTGTAGGACTCAGGATCCACAGCTGGGTGGAGCCACTGGTACCTTTTTCTTTCCCAGCTGCACACATAGCGCCTTCTTGGTTCTATGAATGCTATCCAGCTGGTGGAGTGGGTGGAAGCGCTCAGCTTAGTTCTAGCTTGATTAATCTCTGTGCAGAATCCCAAGTGTGTGGTGTCTTCAGCAGTAGAGTCTTACCATATGGTTCTGATGAGTGATCCATTCATACAGGGTGCCTCCATTTGAAATTTAATTAATTACATCTTTTAGTTACCTTATAATTTAATGGGTTTCTAGATGCCATTTCCCTAAGCTCTTGTTTGTTGACAAGATGTTTGTTGATAGTTGACCCCTCCCTATCCCTACTTTCACCCATTCCTCTCAGTCCTGTTTAATGTTTCCAGTTCTACTATCATCCATACCCTACTCTCCTATCACATGAAAAAATGCTAACATTTTTAATCCCCAACAGATATCTTCTGTTTTTACAGTGTGAACCCCATATCTGTACATGCAGGCATGGCCAAAACCAAAGATCTTCAATTGCCAATGTGCTGACAGTAATTTGTCCCATTATCACCTTCAGGGGACCACAGATTTCTTTAAGCTTAGAAAGTAGGCATAGTGAGCAGACAGCTGAGCTGACTCAGTGATGCCCTTCAATAACCATCTGATTCTCTCCTTTGCTTAAGGAACAAGGTCTGGTGTGACCCTTGCTGTGTCTCACACACATTTCCAAGAGCACTAAGGCAAAATGAGATCAACCAACCAACCACAGGAAAGCCTGAGAGGCCAGCCTGAATGTCCACAACTCATTGACATTCATGATGACTAATCTTGGTCATCAACTTGACTACATCTGTAATCAACTAAAACTCAAGCAACTGAGTGTCACACCTGAGGACGGTTTTTCCAGCCTGGATCATTTAAACTGGGAAGACTCACCCTAAATATGGATGGTTTGAAATCGGAAGACCAACCCTTCATCTGTAAATCTGGGGCACACATTCTGGTGGTACCATGTAAAAGACCATAGAAGAAGGAAACTGTTGCTTTTGGCCTGCTTGTCTTCACTCTTACTGCCAAGTTCACCTATCCTGCCACTTAGGCATTCCTTCATTGGTCTTAGAGCCTACTTCGTTGGGAAGCCAACATAGGCCAACAACCAGTTGAGACATCTAGCTTCCTTGACTGGATGACTGAACAACTACCAGATTCTTGGCCTTTTTGTCAGGAGATAGCCATTGTTGGACTAGTCAGACCACACCCTTAAAGCTACTCTAATAAGTCTCTTTTTAATATGTACAAATATGTTCTATCAGTTCTGCAACTCTAGAGAACTCCAGCCCCCCAGGCCCAGTGCCTGCACAGCTCTCTCCATCGCAGAGAGCTCTTCTGTGTGGAGACATCCATTTTGATCTTTCCTTTAAGTACCTGGCAAACCACCTTCTTTGGTTATCTTGAGTTGCTTGACCAGAGGGCATGCTGCTGCTATCTTAGAAATACAAGGATAATGGCAGATTAAAGAGGAAAACCTCTGCCTGTGTTGTCGACCCCTGACATTCCAGAATCCTCTCCCGGTAGCATCCCCTAGTGATACATTCTCCAGGAAACCCAGTCATCCCCCATCACTATTTGCGCCAGCCTCCTCACTGCCTGATCAACTACAGTCATCTGTTTCTCTTCCAATTTTTGCAAAGTAGATTTTCAGACTTGCTGTTCTTCCTACCCTTACACAGCTATCAGTACTCTTTGTGCAGTTAATGCACCAATAGGCTCATTCCCACCCATGGAAGGATGCTTTGTAACAATACGCAACTTTAATTTAATGATGTGCAGCCATTCCATGAGGTGGATGCAATATTTCAGTGTTCTTCAAAGGTGCACTCAAATCCACAAAGCTGCTCTAACAAGGAATCGTTAGCGAGCATTATTTTCCAACTCAGCGAGCCTGAGATGATGCTGTGGAAGGTAAGTCCTGCTCTCCTTGAGCAATCCACAGTGGTAAAGTCGATTCCTCCCAGGAGACAGCTGTATAGTCCACAGGTATATTTTCTGTACCCAGAAAATCTGAAGTTAGTCCTACTTTGGCCCCCTACAAGCTTTGAAACACCTGGCCACTCCTACAGAACTTCCTGTGCCTTTGTGTTTGTTGTTGTTGTTGTTTTTTAATCTTAAAAACAGAGGGGACAATAATAGCTCCTAGAGTGTTGTAAGAAGTGTAAATATTGCCAGATACAAATTAAGTCAGTAGTTAGCACTTTGCAAATCTTCAAGTTTTGTAGAGACACAAATATTATAGTAGGAAGTGATTTGAAGACTATTCCTACATTGTAGGCATCCCCCACTTCACAAACAATACATAACCTCCTTTTCAGGGTGTCTATGAATTTATTAAGTATGTAAACTAGTAGTTTTCAGTAAGCTGTTTGTATTAGTATCTTTTATAGACAGTCCACACATATACAGACATGGACTATCTCTTACTTCTGCTGAGTAAATGGACACCTACAGAATGCTTGCTAACATACCAATATGACTTAGTCAATAATGACTGAGACATAGACTCAGTCTAGATGTCCATCAACAGCTAAATGGAAGGATAAAATGAAGGGTATATGCACAATGGAGTGTTACTCAGCCAAAAGAATGAGCGTGTTCATTTGCAGAAGAATAGGTGGAGCTGCATGTCTTTGTGTTGAATGAAAAAAAGCCACTCAGAAAGACATACGTCATGTTTTCTCTCTGTGGTGAATCTAGATTTTTTTAATTATACATATGCATCTATATGGGAGACAATCTGTAAGATAAAGAGACTTCGTCGGATTTTTATTGCTTTGGTACAAACACTGACCAAAAGCGCTTGGCTTACATATCCCAAGTCACACAGTGCATCGAAGGAAACTAGGGACGGAACTGAAGAAGAAAACGCTGAGGAGTGCTGCTTGCTTGCTCCCCATGGCTTACTCAGCCTGCTTTCCTATACAACTCTAAACTACTTGCCCAGGGATGGATTTACTCACAGTCTCACAATGGAGTGGACTGGCTCTCCTGCCTCAATCGTTAACAAAAAACTAAAAAACAAAAACAAAAATGATCTTGCCTGCAGGTAATCTGATGGAGATATTTTCTCAATTGAAGCTCTTATTCCCAGAAAACTCTAGCTTCTGTCAAGCTGAAAAACAAACAGCTAGACACCCAGGACAGGGACCAGTAATGGAGAAGAGGGTAAGGGACTGCAGCTGGGGTTGAAGATAAGCTAAGTGCAAGGATACACATGTACAAAGCCATCATAAATTAACTATAGGTAGCCCTGGCTGTCCTGGAACTCACTATGGAGACCAGTCTGGACTCAGAGACATTTTCCTTCTAATCCAACCAATTTTTTTATACCAGAAGGGGATTTTTTTTTGTACTGGATGTAGGAATAAATAATTTTTGCAGTGATGATACAAATATACAACAATTTTTAAGGCTAGAAACACACTTGCAATGAAAAATAAATTATAAAACCAACGAGGTGGGGAGAACACTAGCTAAAATCACCTCTGAGTTGGGGGAAGAGGGGGAACAGTGATAATAACCAATAGTAAATCAGCTGCAGTTCGATGCAGCAGTGACCCATGCAGGGAGCCAAAAACCAGAGAAGGTGGTATACCACAGGACCAATAGGCAGCCAGCCTACCTTGGCCTGAGAGGTAGATCCAGATTCTAAATTTACAACTGTTGGCTTCTATATCATAATTTCACCCTTTTTTTTAAACTAAAACAATAAGCCAGCTATGTCGATATGAGTTCATTTCTGCCATGCTGTTTCACAAGGCACTCCCCTCAGCCCACCCCTGCCAATTCCTCACACTGGATAGATCACTGGAAGACAAATACTAGTGTAATTGTGATTCTGTATATATTATTAGATACCTATAAATATATGTGTGTGCTGTGCTATTGTACTGGTTATTTTTCATATTGTCATGTCAAAATTGTGTGGCCAAAGCAAACGTAAGAAGGTTGGGGCCCTGCCAGCCCGCCTCCCCAGGCACCGCTAGGATGAACAAATATGTTACAGAGAAATGGAACAGAGGAAAACCGAGCAATGGGTATGCTTTGGAAAAAAGCGAAACTGGAAACGTGATGGTGGTGACAGGTGAGAGAGTGGGCTACAACAAGTTATTATTGCCCAGTAGGGTGGGCAAGAGAGGCAGACTCAACCTCCCAAGCCTGCCTCGGGATCCCAGTGGCGAAGGCTCACTTTCTGAACTGGACCTCCTTCGTATGGGTCAGCGGCTCATACTGTGTGTGTCCCCAAGGTGATGTCCTCAGGCTTTGCTGTCTAGGAGATGGGGGCGGGTCAGGAATGAGGATCATACTGATTCGAGTGGCCTGTGTAGCCACCTGAGACCATGTTGAGAACCATGGTCCCTTCCGTCACTGAGAGCCGTGAGTGGGTTGATGATCCAAGGGTGGTGTTGAGATACGTGTGGCTGGTATTAACCAATGAAGCCCATTCAGACATCCATGATCTGGGCTGGTGCCTAAGCCATGTTGATGTCTGTAGGAGAAGCACGGTCTGTCTTGCTCCTCTCTGCTGTAGCATGACTCTCCTCAGTTGGTGGCTTCTGGCTGGGGTGCAGGTGGAGAAAGACTCACCTTATATGGGAGACTGGCCACTAGAAATGTGGCAATGCTCTAGTGAGCATATGAACAAAACAAATAGACTTGCCCCCCCCCCTTTTTTTTTCTTTCCCTTTCCTCTGCTTTACGGGGAAGGTGTGTCACAGTTGGGAGCAGACATGGGAGAATCTGGGTACAAGATGTGAGACTGTGAAAAAACCAATGATATTTTTTTAATTAAAAATAGATAGGACAGGATCAGGCACAAAGAGAGATGGGAGAGAGGCCCAAAGGGCCAGGAGAACAAATGGAAATATGCAGCTGCCGGGGTTGGGGGCTAAGGGACATTCTCTAAGAAGTCCCAGAGACCCGGGATGAGAGAGTCTACCAGGAGTCAATGCAGGTGACCTTAGCTAAAATGCTCAACAGTGGAGATATAGAACCTGAAGTGACCACCTCTAGTAGCCAGGCAGAACACCCAGTAGAAGGATGGGGACACCAAACCACCTACAAAACTTTTGACCCAAAATTGACTCTGTCTAAAACAAATGCAGGGACAAAGATGGAGCAGAGAGTGAATGAATGGCTGACCAGTGACAGGCCCATTTGGAGACCTATCCCACTGGCAGGCACCAATCCCTGACACTGTTACTAGCTATGCTGTGCTTGCATAGCAGCCCTCTGAGAGGCTCTACCAGCAGCTAAGTGAGACAGATGCAGATACCCATAGACAAACATTGGACAGAGGTCAGGACCCTCATGGAAGACTTAGGGGAATGGAGGCCCTTAAGGAAATGGCATCCCCATAGGAAGACCAACAGTGTCAACTAAACTGGACTCCTGGGAGCTCTCAGAGACTGAGCCACCAACTAAAAGCATACACGGGCTGGTCCGAAGCTCCGGGTACTTATGTAGCAAAGGGTTGCATTGTCTGACCTCGGTAGAAGAGGATGCACCTAAACCTGCAGAGACTTGATGCACCAAGGTTGGGGGATGGAGGGATGCAGGGGGACTTCCCTCTCAGAGGTGAAGGGAAGGGGATGGGGGAGGAACTTTGTGAGGAAGGACCAGGAGGGTGGTAGCATTTGGGATGTAGATTAGATTAGATTAGATTAGATTAGATTAGATTAATAGATAGATAGATAGATAGATAGATAGATAGATAGATAGATACATAGATACATAGATACATAGATAGATACATAGATAGATACATAGATAGATACATAGATAGATACATAGATAGATACATAGATAGATACATAGATAGATACATAGATAGATACATAGATAGATAGATACATAGATTCATAGATTAAATAAATGAATAAAGGAGAACATTTGGGCCACAGTTTGTAGCAATACACTAAGTGCATCATGGCAGAAATGGCTTGAAAACAGGACCATGATGTGACTGATCATATTTGTGTCCACAGTCAAAAAGCAGAGAAAGATCAATAATACTCAGCTGTGTTTCTCATTTTTCTCCTTTGTATTTAGTCTGGGATCTCAGTCCATGGGCATCTCCCTGCTCACATTTATACCAGATCTCATCTCAGGTAAACTTCTCCAGAAACGTCTTCACAGATACGCCCAGAAGTGTGCCTCCTAGGTGATTCCAAATAGATCCAAGCTTACTATGTGGTGGAGACTGACCACCACAGATATACACCTATGTGCGATTACTGTAAATGCACCAACTGTAATCTTCACATACACACTAAAATATAGGTGGCAATTTTCTTTCTTCATAAGAAAAATTCATTCATGAGGTATACATTTTTAACTAAGGCCCAGTTATGCCTATGTTAAAGGTTCGTCAATAGCTGAAAAAATAATAACCTGGAACAGACCACAGCAATGATGTGTCTCTGAACGCCATCATTTTTAACAGAGACTAATAACAGCCTGTTTCTAAATTTCTCTTTAGGATACTTACTAAGATATGCAGCACATGGCCAAACACAGAGAACCCGTGTTCCAATCTTTCCCCTAACTCCTCCATGAGGTTCCCAACCTCCATTCCATGTTTGTCTGTGAGCATCTGCATCTGTCCCAGTCAGCTGCTAGTAGAGCCTCTCAGAGGACAGCCATGCTAGGTTCCTGTCTGCAAGCACAGCATAGCATCAGTAGTAGTGCCAGAGATTGGTACCTGCCCATGGGATAGGTCTCAAAATGGGCCAGTCACTGGTTAGCCATTCCTTCCCTCTCTATTCCATCAATTCAGAAGGTTGCTTATACCAGCAATTGCAGATACATTCTTTAGAGAGCATTTGAACATGGTGTTGGTGTTGCCCACTGACTCACTCAGGACCCAGAAAAATGCACTGGGGGCATCTCCTTCCTCTCGATGCCCCGTACGTTAATTAATAAAGACTCAAAATAACTACTGAATTCCTGCTACATGCACAGTATAGTGCAAGAAAAGGGGGTACATAAAAGAGTTTGGAGACATTTGCTACTGAAAACAAAATTTACAAAGTTAGAACCTAATATTTATCACTTGCCTCTGATTGCAAATGACAAGTTCTAAAAGAGAAACTATTTTAACATTTATTTTAGTAGTTACAATATATACACATTGTCAAATTTATAATTAATGTCATTAAAAATCCTTGAATTGTACATGAATTGTACCAGATTTTATCAACTTTGCTAATTGCACTTCATCATATAGTGATTTTTAAATTTTTCTATGATTCTACAAATCTTAACTTCCCAATAATGCTTAAGACATAGCTGCGTTTTAGTTCTAAGAAACAGTCAAAGACATATCTTTACAAAAGTATGGGTTATGTAGAATGATAAGGTCCTTTTTTTTAAGGTTTAATAAGCAAAATTTTCTCTGGTGATTCCAGAGAAAGGTACATTGTCCAAATTTCTTATTTTGCAAGTTGAAAAGAAGAACACAGGCTCAGCATGTCCCAGTACAACAGTAAAACTGTACACTGAATAAAGGGGACAGTAAGGTTCCCCTTAGAAAAAGGAAGTTTTTATGTGCTCTGACTGCTCTTGCTATGTTTCTACCACTTAAAAAATGAAGGTTCTGTCTCTCATGGCGAAATCAAACCTGACCCAGAAACCACCCAAATTTTTCCTCAGCCAGAGATGCATGTGTGTTGTATGCTTCAAATATATGCCCTGCAACTTAAAGTCTGAGATAGAAATGGTAATTATAGAGCCAATACGATCTGGCAAGTGATTCAAGAAGAAATGAGAAACTGAGGGTTGGGCATCCTAGAGAATAGCTTGAAAAAGAAGTATTGTAATAGAAACTTAGAACCTATGCAGGAGAGAAATGGGATGGGAAAAAACAGTACTCTGAAGGCTCCTGACAAACACATTGCCCAGGTATTCTCTACATGAAACTTGGTGAACATGTTCACACGTTCACGTGGTTTAAAAAAAAAAAAAAAAAGGAAGAAAGAAAATCTCCAAAATTGTCACCACAAACAAGATTCACTACTACACGTATCAGAATCTGTGAGAAAGAAGAGAAATGATTGTTCGTGCAAAAAAAGCATCAAGACAAGCTTATCTTCCAAGTTATCGATGGAATCCATTCAAAATCAGGTGATCGTCATTATAAAATTACCGAATATAAAATTAATAAGAAAACCGACATAGTACCTTCTTCATAAGTATACATGTAAGGTTTATAGTCACATCCTTAGTAAATAAAAGATTCAAAACCAAATCTTAGTATATATGAACTTGTTTAACCTGGTAGAGTTCTCAAATAAGATTTAAAAAATAGCAGTAACTGGGAAGGAGCCACTCCCTGAGAAATGAGGTTATGAGAATGAAAAGGCAACAGCGCCACCTACTGTCTGATTCTGTAGTTACTCTACACCTTCTCTCGCCCTTTAATTTTTATTTTTAATCTAATTATTATTGGCATCCATGGTATGAGAACTGCTTTGCTGGCCAGACACTGTACTCTGTTGCTTTGCTCTAAGAGAATAATCTGTATCAAACTATTTTAATACATGACAAGTGTTCCAGACTTTATATACTTTAAATGATCTGATCAGACTTCACCAAAATAAAGACTACATTTTAAAATGTTATTTTCTGTTTTTCCTACGTACTAAAAATGACCACTAACAAGCCTATAGGAAGGCCTAAAATGTATATAAAAGCTAAAAGTATGTACATCCAACAACATGTTTAAATCATAATAAACAAAATAAAGTGACACTGTAATTGTAAAAACAAGTACTACTGCCGGTATATGTAAATTTCCATTGTTGCTAACTTTTTGTTGTGACTCTGATTCTATCAAGTTTTCCATCTAGTTAAATAACAATATAATTTTCATGAAAAAAATGCTACATATGCACTATTATCACATTCACTGTTTTGCTGCTTCGGTGATTTTATTCATACTAGGAACATTTCTTTGTTAGCTTGTTTTTTGTTTGTTTCTTTGTTTGTTTGTTTGCATTACTAAACATTGAATCTGGGGATCTTTGTATGTGCAACAAGAGTTCTACCACTGAACTACAACTCCAGGCCTGAGCAAAAATATCTCTCTCTCTCTCTCTTTCTCTCTCTCTCTCTCTCTCTCTCTCTCTCTCTCACACACACACACACACACACACACACACACACGCGCGCGCGCGCGCACACATGGACACGCACATGCACACACACACACAATGATTTGACATTTAGCTCATGGAAATGCACAAAAAGTGCAATGAGGCCACCGTATCATAATAGCATTTATACTTCTCCATGGAAGAACAGAAATCTACAACACTGGTTCCAAAATATCTTAGCTTGCTTCCAGTACCACCAGTAGCACCAGTAGCAACCTCACAAACAAGGAGGACAGGCAACAGCCACCATATCACTTCCCAGTCCATTCTAGCATTCCATCTCATGATGTGTGAGACCCTATCAGCCAGAGTCATAACCTTAGCTAATGACATAGTCACATAAATCCCTTGTTTTACAATTCTAATTTTCATCCTAGAAGAATATGACATTGCACCACTAATGCTCACTAGCTCCTTGAAAGGGTGTAGGCTGATCAGGTAAATTTCCTTTGTTAGCTGCAAAAGAAAGGAGAAAGGTCTTGACACTCGGACACCGCCCAGAGAAGTCAGACAAAGTCACAGGGAGAGCTGTACGAGAGGATAGAAAGACACGAAGCACTCAGAGAGAAGGAAGACAACACAGCAAAGACGTGGAAATTCTTTGCCATCTTGTTCAGTTTCCAAAGTGCCCGGCCCCTATTAAGAACATTAGGAAACATATAACACGATGAAATCTGTAGAGCCAAGATGTCTAGCTCTAAGCCAACAGAGAAAGTCCAGGGGGAAAAAAATCACAGGAAAGAATCAGTTTCCCAGACACATTTGTTGCTTTGGGGGAGAAGATGCTTTCCTTATGCTGCAGGAGAAAGAGGGCCGGTGCTCAGACTCTAAGGTGTGACAAACGACCTTCTTCCGACATGGAGAGCACTAGCCACAAAACTGAGCCTAGGAAGGCTGATCTCAAAGCTCCGTAGGAGAGAAAACAATGCATATATAAAGGTTACTGGTTTGATGAAAGGAAATCTATTTTTTCAATGACAGTATAAAAAATCCTCTATTGGCAAGAAGCAATTTTCATTCTGGGGGAAAGTGAAATTCAAGAGCTCAGATGGGAGAGAGAGATCATTTGCTCTGTTTATTCTTGCCTGAGCAGACACGTTCTAAATGGATCATCAGTGAAGAATGGGATAACATTCAGGAGCAAATGTGCCTGTGCTCTTGAACCTGCCATTTGAAGAAATTTATAAAGAAACTTTATTTAAAAACAAACTTCTCTAGCTTCCCAGTGAGGGTAAACTGGCACAGCAGTCTTAGGTCATGATGGAAATAACGAGGGTATGTTTTCAACGAAATTATTATTTGATCGCTTAACCTCTAAAGGCAGCGTTGTCGAGCAGGTGGAAACTGGCCCTGGAGAGAGGAATGGATACAAAGATGAGTAAGCCGTAAGTTCTGAGCCAGAGTCTTCAACCTAATACATAAACAGATCATAAACACACGCAAAAAAAAAAATCTTGTTTCCTATAATTTTATGAATCTCTAAAAGGTGGTTTAAGATTTAAGGATTTTTTTCCTTTTTGTTTCACTATGTCTCTATTCAATGTTATTTTTCTAAATCAGTACAATCCTCAACTATATTCTAAATACCAATCCTTATATCTACAAATAACTGTAGCTCTCGTCCCTCATCAAGTACCCACCCTCACCCTCAAGTGATACATCTATAATACAATTCCTGTAGGTCGCACCACAGGGAGCAGAAAGAGTGAAATAGCCAGGGGACAAGGATGTCTGCTACCAGATAGTGTCTTCCATATACAACAGGGAACTACACCCACGAAATTTCAACATCATGGCTACCTAAACAAGCCCTAAAAAATGACAACACCAGTTGCCATGCTGATGTATATAGGGGGAAATCTCACAAGGTCCACCCCAGATGAAGAGCTGCATGCAAATTAATTGTGACTTACCCTGTAAAGCAGGCCCATGCCTCCCCTGGGCAGCACTGTACCTGAGGATATGAGAGCAGGAGAGATAGTTCCAGCCCTTGCCTGGGCAAAGCTGAAGAGCTAGCCCTGGTGGCTAAGGTGCAGGAGAGCTGTAGGGCTGACCATCTCAGTTTCCATCCAGATCCAGATACAGATTCAGGGCTTTGAGTTGGCCCACTCCAACATCTACCTCATCAGTGAACTGCTGGGGTCCCTGAAGAGGCTGGTTCTGTGGATCCAAGGCTAGAGGACCTTTATGACACAGGGCAGCATCAGAAAACTTGAGAGGAGTACCAGTGAGGATCCAGTATTCATGGGGTGGCAGAGGCCAGAGGCTTCAATCCAATGACTCATTGCAATGAACATTTATACAGAAGTGGATGCTCACAGTCATCTATAAGATGGATCACAGGGCCCCCAATGGAGAAGCTAGAGAAAGCACCCAAGGAGCTGAAGGGGTCTGCAACCCTATAGGTAGAACAACAATATCAACTAACCAGTACCCCGGAGCTCTTGACTCTAGCTGCATATGTAGCAGAAGATGGCCTAGTCAGCCATCACTGGGAATAGACGCCCCTTGGTCTTGCAAACTTTATATGCCCCAGTACAGGGGAACGCCAGGGCCAAGAAGCAGGAGTGGGTGGGGAGGGGAGCAGGGCAGGGGAAGGGTATAGGGAACTTTTGGGATAGCATTTGAAATTTGAAATGTATATAAAGAAAGTATCTTTAAAAAAAAAAAGAAGAAGAAGAAGAGCCGGGCATGTTGGCGCACACATTTAATCCCAGCACTTGGGAGACAGAGACAGGCAGATTTCTGAGTTCGAGGCCAGCCTGATCTTCAAAGTGAGTTCCAGGACAGCCAGGGCTATACAGAGAAACCTTGTCTCAAAAAAAAAAAGGATGTTTGGACAGGGAGATATACCATGGGGCACACCATGACACATTGCAGCTTCCACAGTGAGATGGTTCTGTCTTTTCTTTTTTTCTTTTGGACAGGGAGGTTGCAGGAGCAGAGGGCAGATACAGGGTGATGGAGAGATCCATGGGATTGGAGTTCATGATGTGAAGTTCACAAGGAATGAATGGAAAGTTGGGGGGGGGGAAATGTGAAAGAAAAATTCCTGCTAAGACATAGCAGGAATTAAGACAAGTGCCCTGGTAGGTTATCTAATCCTATAGCAGTCATCTATAAAATTGTAGGCATGCAAGCCACACTAAATGGGCTCTGTGGGTTGTATTTCTATACATGTATTTAAAGAAGTTGTAAAATTGAGAGTTTCAAGGACACAGGAGTTGGAGGGAGGGGTGGAAATGATGTAAGTATAGTACTCATGTATGAAATTATCAAAAAAAATTAAAGAGCTAAGGTCATTTTTGATTACTCTCATTGGTTCATTCAATGTCCACACGAAAATTGTTGCACGGGGACTTGATGTCCCGGATGGTTACCTAGACCATGTGGCATTGGTATAGGAGTCTAGTTCATTGTGGCTGAACATGGCGCAAGAACAATGAGAACAAGCAGGAGTCAGAGCCTGCAAGCTGACATGGTTCATGTAAGAGAAACACCATCTTCCTACTGTTTTGTTTTGAAAACTGTGAAACCATAGTTTCATTTATTTGTAAGAAAAATGCTGGAATATAAAAGGTAATTTTCAAAGTGAATTATGATAAATGATTTTAGGGAAAAAAAAGCAGTAAGATAAATTAAAACGTGAGTAAAGGTGGTACACTGTTAAGTAGTAAGAGTTGGATGTCTTAAGTACTTTTCGCATACTTAATGCTTCTGTGTATCTGCAAATTGCAGCCTTAAGAGTAATCGTGAAGCACTCCACTTAGAGATACCAGTTGTCTTCATTAAGTATTCCTTCCAGGCATACAGCTGTAAACTCTCCATTCATTTCAGCACTTGCTCATAAGTGAGACAGGCTTGGCCCTTCCCTCCAAGAGCATGCGCGCCAAGACTTAATGGGTCTGGACAGACATCTGGTAAGGGCTCTGAAAGCCACCTGGGCTCTGAAAAAGCTTTTTGGAAACCTTGTGTGTTCCTTTCTCTTGGTTGCCTCTGTGACAGGCAGTTACCTTCCGAAATAAGAATGCCAGTGGTCATTGCCAGGCAAGTCTACTCCCACCATCCTGACAAAACTATGACACAAGGCACAATGCCAACATTCCAGACCTAATTCTGGATAGTGCAGTGCTCTACGTCACGATCACCAGCTACACATACACTTCCCCAGGTGTGTTAGTTATTTCTTTTGCTTAACATACTGAATGGATATGAACACTTCTAAGTTCATATGTAGGCAAAGAGGCTATTTATGATTTACAAGCCATAAAGACTCTTTAGTCAGGATTTTTACTTACAAACAATAGCACTGAGTTGAGCACGTTTGAACAGAAAATAGTTTACAGGAGGACATTAGCTTGGCTGTATAATCTCACACTGTTGACAGTGCTAATCTAAGCAGTGGCCCTCCTAGCTGCCATCAGCTTTGCTGTTGCTGCGATCTACAATCTTGATTTTTATGACAGCCAGTTCCATTACCATAGATAATTTATTCCTTCTGCACCTCATCAGACAAAAGAAGAAGGCTGACTGGTTGGTCAGCAAGCAACTGTCAGGGACTTGGTAGGTTTAGCGTACTTAAGGCGTTCAAATCCAATCCTTCTATCTGCCCCATTCTGTATCTTGGTTTTGTTCTACCCTGATCAATTGCTTTTGCTTCACACAGGTGATCTCAGTGGGCTGTGAATTCAACTGACGTTATAATTTAGAAACCTGCAGGATCAAAGTTTGAGTTTGATTTTCAGTTATCTTAGCCCCGCGGCTGGAAGTGATAAGAGAATCTTTTAGCAGTCAGAGAAACACAGGATTTCACTTCATGCCTCTAGCCAAGAATTTGTGATTTCAGCTTGTCATTCTCTTCCTTTAAGCAGCAGAGCCCTGTTAGAGAGCACGCCATGCTCACAGCGCTCTCGTCCTCACACCTTTGACATGCTTCCACCACCTTGTTAAATTGAGGACTCTGTTAAGATGAAAATTCATGTGATGAGCATGCAGATGCCAATCTCTGGGCCCTGCCTTGATTTTCATTGTTTTTATTTATCTTTTTAATCCAAAGAGATCTTTTAAGAGGACTTCTGTTTAAGGCTGCACCTGGTAACAGTTTATTTTTATAAGTTAGTGTTCTTAGTTAAAACAACTCTGCATGAATTCATTTAAGGATACTTAGTTACACAGACTTACCCAGGATATAAGTTAGCGACAATGGTCCAAACCATGTCCTGTAGGGCACCATTGCTGATTCCCCTGGGCTTGATGCTGTGCTTTCTTTACACAGTTGACTGGAGTTGTGGTGAATTCTGGAACACGTTTCTTAGCATTGCTGTGACTATTGATCCAGGAATATTACTGGGCTCCAACTCCTGCTGTTAGAATAAGTCATTCACATTCCCCCTCTTCGTTACATCACTAGCTTAAAAGTCAAGATCTAAAAATGGATGAGAGTGATTGATGGAGCCAACATCACAGCTCACATTCCAGTTGGAGAACCATCAAGAAAGTAACTATCTGCCTTTCCTTTGTGTGCAAGGGGCTCTATCTGCCATGGAGCTCACACCAAGGGAGAGGCTCCCTAAAGTATAGCAGTAGGTTGTGACGAATAGTACAGTTTGACTCACTCATCATTCATTTTAACCTCTTCTGAACAAGTTCCCCAGGCATCATCGCAACTTCAGAGATGTACGTGACTGGGTACAGACCTGTGTCACCCGAGGTGGTGATTTCATGCAGGGGAAGTAGGTCTTTTATAAGTGTGTTGGGAAAGTGATGTCTCATAGGATGACTCTGAGGGAATTCTGGGATTAAGATTCACTTGTACGCATGCCCCATAAATTTGTACAACTATTATGCATCAATTACACAAAACAGGGACTCTGAAAGTGAAAGCAGAAGAGGAAGCTGAGAGCTTTTTGTTCTTTTCATTCAATTTTTATATAATCATGAAACGGATCAGGTAGAGGTATTTTGATATGAGAGCCTAATATGTCTTAAAAGTAAATAAAATGGTGTTGGAACCAGTGATTGGTATTTCAGTGGATTTGATAAATAAGCAAAAGACCCAATCTTAATCTTAGTAGCAGTGACAGCAGGGTCCTCATTGACCCAGGTCTGTCACATGACTTAGACTGTCATTTCTACCTGCACACGATTCCAAGACTGGTTCTCTAGCCCCGTGCCATTTCAATAAATAATCCTCTTCTCAAATCAGTCAAATTTGGCTGTCATTACTACAGCTATGAACTATCTAGAAATTATATGCTTATACAGGTTCATGATGGCTTTGGAGCTTACCTTAGACCCTACTGCTGCTACCCAAATGTGGCCAAGGTGTAAAACATTTCAACTCTGTTTGGTCGCTCTGGTACAATGATTTAATAACCAGTCTAAATCCCCCTCCAGTGAGACTCATGCTCAGAATTGCAGGTTCCCTGCCTGTAAAATTTAATAAGAGATTCATGTCTGTTTGCGACTTACAGCAAAAACATATTTCCTTCGACCTTTATCCATCTTTGTCTCTTTTGCACGCAATATTATTATTCACAGTCTTCCAGTGAATTATCCGAGAACAGGCAAACACAAACCAGTCCCTACCTAGCTGCAGTCATCTGATGTATCAAATCATAGCCCACAAATTCTAACAGGACCAATTTCCTGGTCAATCTAAAGCCATGACAAAATAAATGCATGATAAACAGTCACAGTCACCTAGAAAATCCCAGAAAAGGCATCATTTGGAGAGAGGACAAAAACCATAGATCAAGCACAGCCCGTGCCCTGCTGATAACGCTATTCAAGTCCTTGAAATTTGTATCATTGTTATATATACATAATTGAATTTCTAATATTTTAAGAAGTTCTTTTACTAAATGATAGCCATAATAGTTCACTAGTCTTGTGTATATTCTTCCTAAATGTGACATGTCCACCCTTCCATCTCCTGGGCCTTGTATGCTTGTTCAAGGAGAACCTACCACCCCACCAATCAATTTTCTGACAACCTTAGCTGCCTTGCCCAGCTAAGCTACAACACAGCCTTCCTTGGGGCCATGGCAGCTCTCCAACTACATCTAGTTTCAGATGAGGATATTCCACGGGCATGGATTCTGACTTCCTCAAACGTCACTAATGCCAAAGGAGACAGATAATATAACCTAGAAGTATGGGATGAATTTTAATCCCAGAAATGAACTTTGACCAATGTTGGAAAGAAGTGAGAATAGAATGACAGGAAAATCCAGAAGGCTTTGGGTTCCCTGAAACCACATAGCCCCTGATAGCCAGATGCCCAGCGTGGGTATCTGAGGATGAATGAAGCTATAACTGGCTTTATAATTCTCTTGATTGTGTTCCCTTCCTCCCTAACTCCCATCACTCTTTCCCCTCACTCTTGGTACCCTATTTTTTTTATTTCTCCAGTAGAATCAATACATCAATTGTATAACAGTTTCTTTTTCTGTAGAGACACTAAACTATATATGGAATTAGAAATAGCAAGAAAAGGACAGGAAATAGTTCACAGAGTGAAAAGGAATTCATGGCTATCTGGAATATTGCTCATGAATATTGCCATGTGGATTCATACCTCAAAGGTCATAGAGATTATGACTATTGTGTTTGAGCAGGGAGACGGCAGAACCAGTGCTGCAAACAGTGCAAGAAAGGTAGACAGAGCACAGAGGAGACTACAGGAAACTGGAACGTGGAGAATGTTCCTGAGATCCACTTTGAAGGGTCCATGGTAGAAAACTGGGTGAGGATTAGCTTTTCACAAAATGAGTAGCATGCAGGAAAATGTCCTTCAAATGTCACTTATTCAAGCAAGACAGGCAATAAGCAAAAGGTGATGAATGCCAAGGAGAAGAGTAATATAGGAAAGATGAAAGTAAACTATCCCAGTGGAATGCTGTCTTTGATTGTTATGCCTTCATTATTATCAAAAATGTATAACTTCATACAAATAAATTTTAAAACAGGTAAAATGGACTCTCTTCAAAAATTCATAGGTTCTTTGAGAGATAGTCTTACTATGTAGCCCTTGCTGGCCTGGAACTTACTATGTGGACCAGACTGGCCTAAAACTCAAGAGATCTGCCTGCCTCTGCCACCTAAGTGTTGAGTTAAAGGTATGTGCTACTATACACAGTCAATAATACAGTTTTAAATACAGCCATAAACAGCAGAGCTAGCTGCATGAACTTACAAGCAAAACTGAATGCTACAACTCATAATAAAATCTACAAACAAAAATGGTTTCACAGGTAAGTTTTAACAAACCAGAAAAGATAACCCCTTCCTTGTAACTATGCAAATCACTGTGGTGAAATGTAAAGAGAGAAAACTACTCAACTTATTTCTGAGAATTAGACTACCAATCCTAAAATCATGGAAAGGAAATAGGAGGGGACAGGAGGGACGGTCCAGTGTGTAAGAACACCTGTGCTCTTATAGACCTGAGTTCAGCTCCTATCACCCTCATGGACTGGGTGTAAGTCCAGATCCAAAGGAGCTGATATCTCTGGCCTCTGAGGGCCCCTGCTCCCATGTGTGCATACTCACACAGAGAAATGCATACATGCACATAATTTAAAATAAAAAATTTAATAGAAAACATATAAGAAAAAAAAGATGATAAACATAAAAGTTGTGAATTAAAATTAACAGTCTGAAAAACAATACATAAAAATAAATGTAAGAAGTAGAGAAATAGTTCAGAGGGTGGGAGTTTTCATCACAGGCCTGAGGACCTAGTTCAAACTCAAATGTAGCCCAGTGCTGGAAGTTGGGTGAAGAGACCAGCTGGCATTTGCTGGTTGCCACCCTAGCAGAAATGAGAGGACAGTGAGCTCCAGGTCTGATGAGAGACTCTATCTCAAGGGACAATAGAAAGATTAATAGAGGAGAACACCTGATAGCTTTCTCTGGCCTCCAGATATACACCCACCTACATACACACACATATAAGAAAACACAAACATAAAACAATTGACTCACATTAATTACAGTAATCCAATGGCAATTTAACATAAAAAATATCATGTAATCTTTAACAAGAAAGAAGTGTGAACAAATTAGTACACAAATTTTATTTAATTGTATTTAATAGGGTTTTGTGATTCTCTTAAACCACTAACCTAATGAACTAATTTTAGAAGGAAATTTCTTTAATATAACTAAAGCAAAAACAAAAGGCAAATGTTTTACTAAAAGAAAGTATTAGACACTTCCAAAAAATTCTAGAAACAAGAAGTAGTTGCCCACCAATACTTGTAGTCATTGTTTGTTAAGATTCAAGGATTTGGATATCAAGTTGACCACCATTAATACTGAATTATCAATTTGCTACAATTTAGAGTCACCATGGAAACGGACTCCTGGGCATGTCTATGAGTTAATTTCTACATGGCTTAATTGAAGGTCAAAGACCCACCCTAAGTGTGAGCAGCCTCCATTCTATGAACATGAGTCCCAGATTGAATAAAAAGGAGAAAGTAAATCGAGCACCCACATTCACTTCTCTCTGTTCCCTTCCTGATCTTGGATGCAATGTGAAGAACTCCTAGTCACCAAGATCTCCCTGCTGTCATAACAGACAGTACCCTCAAATTGTGAACCAAAAGAAACTCTTTCTTCATTAAGTAGCTCTTTGGCAGGCATTTTGTTGCAGCAGTCATAAAGTTAGCAATGTATTGGCCTAGAGAGCCCAGTCCAAATCGTAAATCCATGAAAAGGAGTGAATATAAGCATGATTGGAGGACATTGAGGCTGGACTCCCCCTTAACTAGCAGCCTATTAAAGCAAACATTTTAATTACTAGTCAGAAAAATCGGATCTGAGTCCCATCTCTGACCCTGAAAGATGTGGCATCCTGAACTACCTAGCCATCATTAGCTTATAATACCTAAAACTAACTACAGAACCTTAAAAGTTATAAGATTATTATATGACAGGGGGATTTCATGGGGGGGGGATATCATTGCCCCTGCTTATTCTAGATACTTAAGAATTCGTGGACATGCCTGAAACATAGATCAGAATGTAGATTGGGGTAAGGATCCCTTGGACCATTGCCAATTCTTACCCTTTGACTGTGCTTGACTTCACTCTATGATAAACCACACTTTACCAAAAAAAGAAGTGAATGTATAACTGTTGAAATAGAAGAACAAGAATGCTGAACTCTAACAAATCTGAAAATTTACATAGAAAGTATTAAAATTCCCAGCAACCATGGTGGTTCACAACCATCAGGAATGGAATCTTATTCCCTCTTCTGAAGTGCATGAAAAGAGAAAACTCATATGCATAAGAGAAATAGATTTGTAAAGGGGCCGCATATGGTATCATTCTGACTCTAACACTATGGAGAGGTCAACACTAATAAAACAGAGGTTGTATAGAGGAGATGGGTAGATGAAACACAGAGAGCACAGTTTAACTCCTCTGTATGATGCTATGGTGGGGACACATGTCTTTATGATGATGTCTAAACCTAGAGAATATAAAGGCCCAAGAATAGACTTTACTGTACCTTGTGAGGATATGTTAGTACAAGTTTAACAACTGCAACAATGGTACCCTCTGGTGGGAGTGGAGGGAGGCTATACATGCATGGGAAAAGGGATATATGAAAATCTCCACACCTAGGGGTAATATTTGCAATAAACTCAAAACTGATCTAACAAAATCCACATTTTAAAAGTTCAGCAAAGACGCTAGATATAAAAACAATATAAAGAAATGGATCAGCTTCTAGAATGCCAGAATATTTAGAAATAACTTCTAAGACAACACCAAAACTAAAAGATGACATGGAATAAGTATGTCCTTGTTTTATTTTTTTTATTAAAATACTGAAATTTATTTTAAAATATACAACTCAGCATTGACATTTTTAAGTCATCAAAATAATTTATAATAGTTAAATGCCTCTAAAATATAAATGATGTCTTCTGAAGCTAAAAGTAATATCCACTCAACCAGTTTTTAAAATCTATTTGGAACATTAAACATGATAGAAGTAGAAAAAAAAATCTCTTATGAAGTCCTCTATGAAAGGAAATTGTGACAGGTTCCTAATTAGGCAGAAACTGTTCCATCTCCAAGGGAGAAGCTGCCACAATGTAACTATGGCTTCATAGAATGAATTGGGCAGTGGCCCTTCTGTTTCTATTTTGTGTAGTAGTTAGAAGAGTATTGGTATTAGGTCTTCTTTGAAGGTCTGATAGAATTCTGCACTAAACCCATCTGGTCCTGGGATTTTTTTTTTGCTTGGGAAACTTATTTTAATGACTGCTTCTACTTCTTTAGGGATTATGGGACTGTTTAGATCATTAATCTGATCCTGATTTAACTTTGGTATTTGGTATCTGTCTAGAAAATTGTCCATTTCAACCAGTTTTTCCAGTTTTGTTAAGTACAGGCTTTTGTAGTAATATCTGATGATTTCTTTGGATTTCCTCAGTTTCTATTGTTATGTCTCCATTTTCATTTCTGATTTTGTCAATTTAGATACTGTCTCTGTAATCTCTGGTTAGTTTGGCTAAGGGTTTATCTATCTGGTTGATTTTCTCAAAAAAAAAAAAAAAAACAGCTCCTGGTTTGGTTGATTCTTTAAATAGTTCTTCTTGTTTGATTTCAGCCATGAGTTTGATTATTTCCTGCCTTCTACTCCTCTTGTGTCTATATGCTTCTTTTTGTTCTATAGCTTTTGACAGCTTGTGCTGTCAAGGTGCTAGTGTATGCTCTCTCCAGTTTCTTTTTAGAGGCACTTAGAGCCATGAGTTTTCCTCTTAGGACTGCTTTGTGTCCCATAAGTTTGGGTATGTTGTGGCTTCATTTTCATTAAACTCTAAAATGTCTTTAATTTCTTTCTTTATTTCATCCTTGACCAAGGTATCTTTGAGTAGAGTGTTGTTCAGCTTCCACGTGCATGTGGGCTTTCTATTATTTTTGTTGTTATTGAAGACCAGCCTTAGTCTGTGATCATCTGATAGGATGCATGGGATTATTTCAATCTTCTTGTATCTGTTGAGGTCTGTTTGTGACCAATTATATGGTCAGTTTTGGAGAAGGTGCCTTGAGGTGCTGAGAAGAAGGTATATCCTTTTGCTTTAGGATAAAATGTTCTATAGATATCTTTTACATCCATTTGTTTCATAACCTCTGTTAGTTTCACTGTCTCTATTTAGTTTCTGTTTCCATGATCTGTCCATTAATGAGATTGGGCTGTTAAAGTCTCCCACTCTTATTGTGTGTGGTGCAATGTGTGCTTTGAGCTTTAGCAAAGTTTCTTTTATGAATATGGGTGCCCTTGCATTTGTAGCATAGATGTTCGGAATTGAGAGTTCATCTTGGTAGATTTTTACCTTTCACGTGTATGAAGTGCTCCTCCTTGTCTTCTTTGATAACTTTGGGTTGGAAGTCAATTTTATTCGATATTAGAATGGCTACTCCAGTTTGTTTCTTAGGACCATTGCTTGGAAACTTGTTTTCCAGCCTTTTACTCTGAGGTAGTGTCTGTCTTTGTCCCTGAGGTGGGTTTCCTGTATGTAGCAAAAGGTTGGGCCTGTTTACGTAGCCAGTCTGTTAGTCTATGTCTTTTTATTAGGGAACTGACTCCATTGATGTAAGCGATATTAAAGAAAAGTGATTGTTACTTCCTGTCATCTTTGTTGTTAGAGGTGGAACTTTTTTTTTCTTTCCATTTTTTATTAGGTATTTAGCTCATTTACATTTCCAATGCTATACCAAAAGTCCCCCATACCCACCCACCCCCACTCCCCTACCCACCCACTCCCCCTTTTTGGCCCTGGCGTTCCCCTGTTCTGGGGCATATAAAGTTTGTGTGTCCAATGGGCCTCTCTTTCCAGTGATGGCCGACTAGGCCATCTTTTGATACATATGCAGCTAGAGTCAAGAGCTCCGGGGTACTGGTTAGTTCATAATGTTGATCCACCTATAGGGTTGCAGATCCCTTTAGCTCCTTGGCTACTTTCTCTAGCTCCTCCATTGGGAGCCCTGTGATCCATCCATTAGCTGACTGTGGGCATCCACTTCTGTGTTTGCTAGGCCCCGGCATAGTCTCACAAGAGACAGCTATATCTGGGTCCTTTCGATAAAATCTTGCTAGTGTATGCAATGGTGTCAGCGTTTGGATGCTGATTATGGGGTGGATCCCTGGATAAGGCAGTCTCTACATGGTCCATCCTTTCATCTCAGCTCCAAACTTTGTCTCTGTAACTCCTTCCAAGGGTGTTTTGTTCCCACTTCTAAGGAGGGGCATAGTGTCCACACTTCAGTCTTCATTTTTCTTGAGTTTCATGTGTTTAGGAAATTGTATCTTATATCTTGGGTATCCTAGGTTTTGGGCTAATATCCACTTATCAGTGAGTACATATTGTGTGAATTCCTTTGTGAATGTGTTACCTCACTCAGGATAATGCCCTCCAGGTCCATCCATTTGGCTAGGAATTTCATAAATTCATTCTTTTTAATAGCTGAGTAGTACTCCATTGTGTAGATGTACCACATTTTCTGTATCCATTCCTCTGTTGAGGGGCATCTGGGTTCTTTCCAGCTTCTGGCTATTATAAATAAGGCTGCTATGAACATAGTGGAGCATGTGTCCTTCTTACCAGTTGGGGCATCTTCTGGATATATGCCCAGGAGAGGTATTGCTGGATCCTCCGGTAGTACTATGTCCAATTTTCTGAGGAACCGCCAGACTGATTTCCAGAGTGGTTGTACAAGCCTACAATCCCACCAACAATGGAGGAGTGTTCCTCTTTCTCCACATCCTCGCCAGCATCTGCTGTCACCTGAATTTTTGATCTTAGCCATTCTGACTGGTGTGAGGTGGAATCTCAGGGTTGTTTTGATTTGCATTTCCCTGATGATTAAGGATGTTGAACATTTTTTCAGGTGCTTCTCTGTCATTCGGTATTCCTCAGGTGAGGATTCTTTGTTCAGTTCTGAGCCCCATTTTTTAATGGGGTTATTTGATTTTCTGAAGTCCACCTTCTTGAGTTCTTTATATATGTTGGATATTAGTCCCCTATCTGATTTAGGATAGGTAATGATCCTTTCCCAATCTGTTGGTGGTCTCTTTGTCTTATTGATGGTGTCTTTTGCCTTGCAGAAACTTTGGAGTTTCATTAGGTCCCATTTGTCAATTCTCGATCTTACAGCACAAGCCATTGCTGTTCTGTTCAGGAATTTTTCCCCTGTGCCCATATCTTCAAGGCTTTTCCCCACTTTCTCCTCTATAAGTTTCAGTGTCTCTGGTTTTATGTGAAGTTCTTTGATCCATTTAGATTTGACCTTAGTACAAGGAGATAAGTATGGATCGATTCGCATTCTTCTACATGATAACAACCAGTTGTGCCAGCACCATTTGTTGAAAATGCTGTCTTTCTTCCACTGGATGGTTTTAGCTCCCTTGTCGAAGAGCAAGTGACCATAGGTGTGTGGGTTCATTTCTGGGTCTTCAATTCTATTCCATTGGTCTACTTGTCTGTCTCTATACCAGTACCATGCAGTTTTTACCACAATTGCTCTGTAGTAAAGCTTTAGGTCAGGCATGGTGATTCCACCAGAGGTTCTTTTATCCTTGAGAAGAGTTTTTGCTATCCTAGGTTTTTTGTTATTCCAGATGAATTTGCAAATTGCTCCTTCTAATTCGTTGAAGAATTGAGTTGGAATTTTGATGGGGATTGCATTGAATCTGTAGATTGCTTTTGGCAAGATAGCCATTTTTACAATATTGATCCTGCCAATCCATGAGCATGGGAGATCTTTCCATCTTCTGAGATCTTCTTTAATTTCTTTCTTCAGAGACTTGAAGTTTTTATTATACAGATCTTTTACTTCCTTAGTGAAGGAAGTGAAAGATCTGTGTGGAACTTTTTTTATGTGGGTATTTTCTTTTTGGTTTGTTAAAAGAAGATTATATTCTTGCTATTTATAGGGTGTAATTTCCCTCCTTGTATTGGAGTTTTCTATTTATTATCCTTTGAAGGGATGGATTTGTGAAAAGATATTGTGTAAATTTGCTTTTGTCATGGAATACCTGGGTTTTTCCATCAATGGTATTTGAGAATTTTGCTGGGTATAGTAGCCTGAGCTGGTATTTTTGATATCTTAGGGTCTGTATGAGATCTTCCCAGGATCTTTTGGCTTTTATAGTCTCTGGCAATAAGTCTTCTGTAATTTTTTAAGTTTAATTCTTTCTTTAATTAGTTTTGTGCTTATCATCAATATTTTTTTCAAAAACAATTTTTATTAGATATTTTCTTTATTTACATTTCAAATGCTATCCCAAAAGTGCTCTGTAGCTTCCTCCTGCCCTGCTTCCCAACCCACCCACTCCTGCTTCCTAGCCCTGGCATTCCCCTATACTGGGGCATATAATCTTCACAAGACCAAGGGCCTCTCCTCCCATTGATGGCCTACTAGGCCATGCTCTGCTACATATGCACCTAAAGACACAAGCTCTGGGGGTTCTGGTTAGTTCATATTGTTGTGGGAGAACTAGGTTCTAATGATGCCAAGTAACCTTGGTTTCTATTAGTAAGGTTCTTGTGCTTGCCTTTCACCATCTGGTTGTCTCTGGTGTTAGTTGGTCTAGCTGTCTCTGGCCTGAGCTTGTCCCTCCTGTGGGCCTGTAAGCCTGTGTCAGCACTCCAGGGAGACCAGCTCTCCCGTGGCAAGACCCATGCACAGAGGGCTGTGGCACAGCACCAGCTCCTGGGTGCAGATGGATGCTGGAAGGACCCTGTCCCAGCTACTCCACCACTCCTGCACCCTGTGAACTCCTGGCTGGTTCTGCCTTAGACAGTCACAGAAAAGAAAAATCTATATACTTCTTACTGTGAGAGGAAAGAATCAGGAGACAGTCACAACCAAACAAAAGAAAACCAAACTCAATAGTACAAATAATTCAATGTCCAACATTTGGTACTCCCTCATGACCTTCTGGGCTCCAAGAGCCTTGAGCATCTCCAATTTTTGGTTTCTGCTACTTATAACACACCCAGCTCTGATCATGAACCAAGTCAACTCCATGCCATGCCTGACACTGTCATTGGTGGTCATCCCACAGACCTGGCATCTCCAACATCCTACAGTTTCCATGGCAACCTATACTGAATCTTCACCAATGGCCTCCTGGCATCTAGGAAGGTACAACAAGCCTGACACGTGATGCCAAGTCTCCACTGTTCTCTATAAATCCTTCATGCCTTCAAAGCTACCACATGGAAGACTCTTATATATTACAAAGCTTGTCCTCCAGCTTGAGATGCAATTTTGAGGGCCACAACTTCTGTGTAGAGGTCCTAAGGAAGGATCCCTCAGATTTAATCTCAATGGTGCTTCTCTCTTACTAATTACAGGTGATTTTTCAGCTTCAACTAACCAGGGTTGAATATCCCAATAGAGCAATGATCTATTTCAGTGGTAGTGGTCTTGTAATTACAGCTGATTCTTCAGCCCCAGATGATCAGAAGCCATGATTCATTTTTTTAAAGATTTATTTTTTATGTACATGAGTACACTGTAGCTGTACTGATGGTTGTAAGCCATCATGTGTTGCTGGGAGTTTGGATTTAGGACTTCTGCTCACTCCAATCGGCCCCCACTTGCTCCAGCTTAAAGATTTATTTTATTATTATATCTAAGTACACTGTTTCTGTCTTCAGATGCACCAGAAGAGGGCGACAGATCTCATTACAGATGGTTATGAACCACAATGTGGTTGCTAGGATTTGAACTCATGACATTTGGAAGACAGTGCTCTAAACTGCTGAGTCATCTCTCCAGCCCAGAAGCCATGATTCTTAATCCAAAATATCACATCAACAGCCCCAATAGTCTTTGGAGGACTCTCAAGCTTCGGTCTGAAACTTCACAATCCAGACTTCCATCATCAACACTGTTCTCAGCATTAATTTTTAAAGTTCCAAAACAGCTTATTACTCTCTGAACACTCAGTGGCTTTACTAGTCCAAAGTTTCTAAATTGGATACAGCCTCCCATAAAAACACAGTCATGTCTGTCACAGCAGTACTCTACTCAATGATATTAATTTCTGTCCTAATTTTCTTTCTATTGTTGTTATAAAAACACAATGACCAAAAGCAAGTTCAGGGCGTAGACATTTTACCTTATAGATTACAATACTTCATTGAGGGAAGCCAGGGAATAAATTCAAAACAGAAGCCCAGGAGCAGGAACTGAAGCAGAAACCATGGAGAAATGTTTCTTACTGGATTGTTACTGAAGATTTACACAACTAATTTTTTCATATGATTCAGGGCCACCTGTTCAGGGGTGTCACTGTTGCAAAAATTGGTTGAGCCCTCTCACATCAGTTATTAATCAAGAAAATGCCCACAGACATGCATAAAGGCTAATCTGAGAGAGGCATTTCGTTAATTGAAGTTTCCTTTTCTCAGATGACAAAAAAAATCATGGAATATAATAATAAATATAGATGTTTCTGTGAAGAATTCCAATATAGATGCACAAGATTGCAGCCAACCATCAGACTGAACAGGGGGACTCCAGTAGAGGAGTTTGGGGAAGGACTGAAGGAGCTGAAGGGGTTTGCAACCCCACCATAGGAAGAACAACAGTATCAACCAACCAGACCCCCCAGAGTTTCCAGGAACTACACCACCAACCAAAGAGTACACATTGAGGGACCCTTGGCTCCAGCTGCATATTTAGCAGAGAATGGTGTTATTGGGCACCAATGGGAGAAGATTTGATCCTGTAAAGGCTCCATGCCCCAATGTAGGGGAATGTGAGGGCTGGGAGGTGGGAGTGGGTGAGTGGGTGGGAGAACCCCCTCGTTGAAGCAGGGGGAGAGGGATGGAATTGGGGGTTTCCAGTGTGGGAGTGGGTGAACCGGGATGGGGATAACATTCGAAATGTAAATTCAGAAAAATTTCAATTAAAAAAATAGCCTTCCGATCGACACCAGCACTAGGTCACCTGGGCGCCGAGTCAGCAGACACCCCCAAGGTCCCTAGAGGACTCTCCATGTGATCTTAGGACCTCTGGTGAGTGGAACACAACTTCTGTTCCAATCCAATTGAGTGGGACCTGAGACAGCATTAGAGAAGCAGAAAACCCAGCCTAACCAGGGTCACAAGTCCCTTCCGATCGGTGCCAGCACCTGATCACCTTGGGCACAGAGTTGTTGGACACCCCCAAGGTCCCTAGAGGACAGCTTCTGAGACAGACTCCATTTCGGGCTTCAGATATCTGGGCACGTTCCCTGCCAAAGGAGAGGTGTCCACCCCACCCGAAGGACTTTGCCAGAGCACCCGGGGATTGCCATCTTGGTTCCCAGATCCCTCCAAAGACTAGTCTGCACAGGTGAGAGAGTGGACTACAGAAGCTAACAGCTTCTGGGACAGGTCTGGTTTCAGGCCATCATCTTCTGCCAGGAGGCAAGTCCAAATGCCAGATTCTGTGCACCTTCCCTACAAGAGGAGAGCTTGCCAGCAGAGAGTGCTCTGACCACTGAAACTCAGGAGAGATTTGGTCTCACAGGTCTGCTGATAGAGGCTAACAGAATCACGAGAGAAACAAGCTCTAACCAGAAACAACTATAACAACTAGCTCCAGAGAATACCAGATGGCAAAAGGCAAACGTAAGAAGTCTACTAACAGAAATCAAGACCACTCACCATCATCAAAACGCAGCACTCCCACCCCACCTAGTCCTGAGCACCCCAACAAAACCGAAAAGCTAGACCCGGATTTAAAAGCATATCTCATGATGATGGTAGAGGACATCAAGAAGGACTTTAATAACTCACTTAAAGAAATACAGGAGAACACTGCTAAAGAGTTACAAGTCCTTAAAGAAAAACAGGAAAACACAATCAAACAGGTAGAAGTCCTTAAAGAAAAACAAGAAAACACATCCAAACATGTGATGGAAATGAACAAAACCATACTAGACCTAATAAGGGAAGTAGACACAATAAAGAAAACCCAAAGTGAAGCAACGCTGTAGATAGAAAACCTAGGAAAGAAATCTGGAATCATAGTTGCGAGCATCAGCAACAGAATACAAGAGATGGAAGAGAGAATCTCAGGTGCAGAAGATTCCATAGAGAACATTGGCACAACAATCAAAGAAAATACAAAATGCAAAAGGATCCTAACTCAAAACATCCAGGAAATCCAGGACACAATGAGAAGACCAAACCTACGGATAATAGGAGTTGATGAGAATGAAGATTTTCAACTTAAAGGGCCAGCAAATATCTTCAACAAAATTATAGAAGAAAACTTCCCAAACATAAAGAAAGAGATGCCCATGAACATACAAGAAGCCTACAGAACTCCAAATAGATGGAACCAGAAAAGAAATTCCTCCCAACACATAATAATCAGAACAACAAATGCACTAAATAAAGAGAGAATATTAAAATCAGTAAGGGAAAAGGGTCAAGTAACATTTAAAGGCAGGCCTATCAAAATTACACCAGACTTTTCACCAGAGATTATGAAAGCCAGAAAATTCAGGACAGATGTTATACAGACACTAAGAGAACACAAATTCCAGCCCAGGCTACTATACCCAGCCAAACTTTCAATTACTATAGATGGAGAAACCAAAGTATTCCACGACAAAACCAAATTCACACAATATCTCTCCACGAATCCAGCCCTTCAAAGGATAATAACAGGAAAAAAATAATACAAGGACAGCAACCAAGCCCTAGAAAAAGCAAGAAAGTAATCCCTCAACAAACCTAAAAGAAGACAGCCACAAGAACAGAATGCCAACTCTAACAACAAAAATAATAGGAAGCAACAATTACTTTTCCTTAATATCTCTGAATATCAATGGACTCAACTCCCCAATAAAAAGACATAGACTAACAGACTGGCTACACAAACAGGATCCAATATTTTGCTGCTTACAGGAAACCCATCTCAGGGAAAAAGACAGACACTACCTCAGACTAAAAGGCTGGAAAACAATTTTCCAAGCAAATGGTATGAAGAAACAAGCTGGAGTAGCCAGATATATATCTAATAAAATTGACTTCCAACCCAAAGTTATCAAAAAAGACAAGGAGGGACATTTCATACTCATCAAAGGTATATCTGCCAAGAAGAACTCTCAATTCTGAATATCTATGCTCCAAATGCAAGGGCAGCCACATTCATTAAAGAAACATTAGTAAAGCTCAAAGCACACATTGCACCTCACACAATAATAGTGGGAGACTTCAACATACCACTTTCATCAATGGACAGATCATGGAAACAGAAACTAAACAGGGACACAGTGAAACTAACAGAAGTTATGAAACAAATGTATTTAACAGATATCTACAGAACATTTTATCCTAAAACAAAAGGATATACCTTCTTCTCGGCACCTCATGGTACCTTCTCCAAAATTGACCATAAAATTGGTCACAAAACAGCCCTCAACGGATACAAAACTATTGAAATTGTCCCATGCATGCTATCAGATCACCATGGACTGAGGCTGATCTTGAATAACAACATAAATAATAGAAAGCCAACATTCACATGGAAACTGAACAGCACTCTTCTCAATGATACCTTGGTCAAGGAAGGAATAAAGAAAGAAATTAAAGACTTTTTAGAGTTTAATAAAAGTAAAGCCACAACATAGTCAAACTTATGGGACACAATGAAAGCATTTCTAAGAGGAAAACGCATAGCTCTGAGTGCCTCCAATAAGAAACTAGAAAGAGCACACCCTAGCAGCTTGACAACACACCTAAGAGCTCAGAGTACCCCCAATGGAGGAGCTAGAGAAAGTACCTAAGGAGGGAAAGGGATCTGCAACCCTATAGGTGGAACAACAATATGAACTAACGAGTACCCCCTGGAGCTCGTGTCTCTAGGTGCATATGTATCAAAAGATGGCCTAGTGGAAAGAGAGGCCCATTGGTCTTGCAAACTTTATATGCCTAAGTACAGGAAAACACGACGGTCAAGAAGTGGGAGTGGGGGGGGGGTGAGGAGAGTGGGGGGGAGAATGGGGGACTTTTGGGATAGAATTGGAAATATAAATGAAGAAAATACCTAATAAAAAAGAAAGAAAAAATATTTTTGATATGTTCATATTTAAACCTTACTAAATATTTTCCATGACTGAAAAGAAAAAGAAACTAGAGAGAGCACACACTAGCAGCTTAACAACACACCTAAAAGCTCTAGAACAAAAGGAAGCAAATTTACCCAAGAGGAATAGAAGGCAGGAAATAATCAAACTCAGGGGCAAAATCAACCAAGTGGAAGCAAGAACAATTCAAAGAATCAACCAAACAAGGAGGTGGTTCTTTGAGATAGATAAGCCCTTAGCCAGACTCACTAGAGGGCACAGGGACAACATCCTAATTAACAAAATCAGAAATGAAAAGGGAGACATAACAACAGATCCTGAAGAAATCCAAAACACCATCAGATCCTTCTAAAAAAGGCTATACTCAACAAAACTGGAGAACCTGGATGAACTGGACAAGTTTCTAGACAGATACCAGGTACCAAAGTTAAATCAAGATCAAGTTAATGATCTAAACAGTCCTATATCTCCTAAAGAAATAGAAGCAGTCATTACCGGTCTCCCAACCAAAAAAAAGCCCAGGACCAGATGGGTTTAGTGCAGAGTTCTATCAGACCTTCAAAGAAGATCTAATCCCAGTTCTTCACAAACTATTCCACAAAATAGAAACAGAGGTACTCTACCCAACTCATTCTGTGAAGCCACAATTACTCTGATAAAAAAGACCCAACAAAGATAGAGAACTTCAGACCAATTTCCCTTATGAATATCGATGCAAAAATACTCAATAAAGTTCTTGCTACCGAATCCCAGAACGCATCAAAACAATTATCCATCCTGAACAAGTAGGTTTCATCCCAGGGATGCAGAGATGGCTCAATATACGGAAATCCAGCAGCATACTCCAGTATATAAACAAACTCAAAGACAAAAACCACATGATCATCTTGTTAGATGCGGAGAAAGCACTTGACAAGATCCAACACCCATTCATGATAAAAGTCTTGGAAAGATCAGGAATTCAAGGCCCATACCTAACCATGATAAAAGCAATCTACAGGAAACCAGTAGCCAACATCAAAGTAAATAGTGAGAAGCTGGAAGGAATCCCACTAAAATCAGGGACTAGACAAGGCTGCCCACTTTCTCCCTACCTTTTCAACATAGTACTTGAAGTATTAGCCAGAGCAATTCGACAACAAAAGGAGATCAAGGGGATACAAATTGGAAAGGAAGAAGTCAAAATATCACTTTTTGCAGATGATATGATAGTATATATAAGTGACCCTAAAAATTCCACCAGAGAACTCCTAAGCCTGAAAAACAGCTTCAATGAGGTAGCTGGATATAAAATTAACTCAAACAAGTCAATGACCTTTCTGTACACAAAAAATAAATAGGCTGAGAAAGAATTAGAGAAACAACACTCTTTTCAATAGTCACAAATAATATAAAATACCTTGGCGTGACTCTAACTAAGGAAGTGAAAGATCTGTATGATAAGAACTTCAAGTCTGTAAAGAAAGAAATTAAAGAAGATCTCAGAAGATGGAAAGATCTCCTATGCTCATTGATTGGCAGGATCAATATTGTAAAAATGGCTATCTTGTCAGCATCCAAACACTGACACCATTGCATACACTAGCAAGATTTTATCGAAAGGACCCAGATGTAGCTGTCTCTTGTGAGACTATGCCGGGGCCTAGCAAACACAGAAGTGGATGCTCACAGTGAGCTAATGGATGGATCACAGGGCTCCCAATGGAGGAGCTAGAGAAAGTACCCAAGGAGCTAAAGGGATCTGCAACCCTATAGGCGGAACAACATTATGAACTAACCAGTACCCCGGAGCTCTTGACTCTAGCTGCATATGTATCAAAAGATGGCCTAGTCGGCCATCACTGGAAAGAGAGGCCCATTGGACACGCAAACTTTATATGCCCCAGTACAGGGGAACGCCAGGGCCAAAAAGGGGGAGTGGGTGGGTAGGGGATTGGGGGTGGGTGGGTATGGGGGACTTTTGGTATAGCATTGGAAATGTAAATGAGCTAAATACCTAATAAAAAATGGAAAAAAAAAGGGAAAAAATGGCTATCTTGCCAAAAGCAATCTACAGATTCAATGCAATCCCCATCAAAATTCCAACTCAATTCTTCAACAAATTAGAAAGGGCATTCGGCAGATTCATCTGGAATAACAAAAAACCTAGGATAGCAAAAACTCTTCTCAAGGATAAAAGAACCTCTGGTGGAATCACCATACCTGACCTAAAGCTATACTACAGAGCAATTATGATAAAAACTGCATGGTACTGGTATAGTGACAGACAAGTAGACCAATGGAACAGAATTGAAGACCCAGAGATGAACCCACACACCTATGGTCACTTGATCTTTGACAAGGGAGCTAAAACCATCCAGTGGAAAAAAGACAGCATTTTCAACAAATGGTGCTGGCACAACTGGCGGTTATCATGTAGAAGAATGCAAATTGATCCATTCCTATCTCCTTGTACTAAGGTCAAATCTAAGTGGATTAAGGAACTCCACATAAAACCAGAGACACTGAAACTTATAGAGGAGAAAGTGGGGAAAAGCCTCGAAGATATGGGCACAGGGAAAAAATTCCTGAATAGAACAGCAATGGCTTGTGCTGTAAGATCGAGGATTGACAAATGGGACCTAATGAAACTCCAAAGCTTCTGCAAGGCAAAAGACACTGTCAATAAGACAAAAAGACCACCAACAGATTGGGAAAGGATCTTTACCTATCTTAAATCAGATAGGGGACTAAAATCCAATATATATAAAGAACTCAAGAGGGTGGACTCCAGAAAATCAAACAACCCCCTTAAAAGATGGGGCTCAGAGCTGAACAAAGAATTCTCACCCAAGGAATACCGAAAGGCTGAGAAACACCTGAGAAAATGTTCAACATCCTTAATCATCAGAGAAATGCAAATCAAAACAACCCTGAGATTCCATCTCACACCAGTCAGAATGGCTAAGATCAAAAATTCAGGTGACAGCAGATGCTGGCGAGGATGTGGAGAAAGAGGAACACTCCTCCATTGTTGGTGGGATTGCAAGCTTGTACAACCACTCTGGAAATCAGTCTGGTGGTTCCTCAGAAAATTGGACATAGTACTACAGCAGGATTCTGCAATACCTCTCCTGGGCCTATATCCAGAAGATGTTCCAACTGGTAAAAAGACACATGCTCCACTATGTTCATAGCAGCCTTATTTATAATAGCCAGAAGCTGGAAAGAACCCAGATGCCCCTCAACAGAGGAATGGATACAGAAAATGTGGTACATCTACACAATGGAGTACTACTCTGCTATTAAAACGAATGAATTTATGAAATTCCTAGGCAAATGGATGGACCTAGAGGGCATCATCCTGAGTGAGGTAACCCAATCACAAAGGAACTTGCACAATATGTACTCACTGATAAGTGGATATTAGCCCAGAAACTTAGGATACCCAAGATTAAGATACAATTTGCTAAACACATGAAACTGAAGAAGAACAAAGACCAAAGTGTGGACACTTTGCCCCTTCTTAGAATTGGGAACAAAACACCCATGGAAGGAGTTACAGAGACACAGTTTGGAGCTGTGATGAAAGGATGGACCATCTAGAGACTGCCATATCCAGGAATCCATCCCATAATCAGCTTCCAAACTCTGACACCATTGCACACACTAGCAAGATTTTGCTGAAAGGACCCAGATATAGCTGTCTCTTGTGAGACTATTCAAGGGCCTAGCAAACACAGAAGTGGATGCTCACAGTCAGCTATTGGGTGGATCACAGGGCCCCCAATGGAGGAGCTAGAGAAAGTACCCAAGGAGCTAAAGGGATCTGCAACCCTATAGGTGGAACAACATTATGAACTAACCAGTACCCCGGAACTCTTGTCTCTAGCTACATATGTATCAAAAGATGGCCTAGTCAGCCATCACTGGAAAGAGAGGCCCATTGGACTTGCAAACTTTATATGCCCCAGTACAGGGGATCGCCAGTGCCAAAAAGTGGGAGTGGGGGGGAGGGGAGTGGCGGGGGGGAGGGTATGGGGGACTTTTGGGATACTATCTCAATGTAAATGAGGAAAATACCTAATAAAAACATTTTTAAAAAATCATTGCACAAAAGCAAACTGTAACAGAACTGTTGACTAACTATTCTTCTTTTGAAACTTAAACCTAACTAAACATTTCCCATCTATCTTTCTCACCACAAGTTCATTGTAACCCCAACACAATAATTCTTTCATCATTGATTAACAAAGCTTAAACAAGCCAGTCTATATAGCAAGTTTTTTCCTGTGTTTATTGACAACAATTTGTATTTACCAAGAAAGAGATCATCATCTACCTTGTATCTTATTTTTAAAGTCTTATTCAACTAAACTGGCTATCTATCCTATATTCTTCTACTCATTATACATTACTTATTCTTTATTCATAATCCTGTCGTTTCATGGTGCACACCAAAACCTGTGGCCACATCCCTAGAACTGAGACCCAACCTAGAATGAAGTGTGTGTGTGTGTGTGTGTGTGTGTGTGTGTGTGTGTGTGTGTGTGTGTGGTTTTTTTTTAATCATTAACTTATTCTATTTTTTTTTCTTCCAAGTGCAATTACATTCTTGTAACACATGAAAGCTCACTGTACTTCTTTTCTAACCTATGTAGTTCTCACTATTCTACAAGGAAGGAGGCACATTCTGCTCTTAATTCCAACTTTATTATATCTTCCTGGCAAAATAACTTAAACTCTCAATCCACTTCTTTAACTTCCTAAAACTATTTAAAACATATCAGGAAATCTGTAGAATCATTAATTAATCTAAACAACAGTATATTATGACAATTTATCTACATAATGATCTGCAGGAAAGTTGCCCACAAGAGAGGGCTATCTCCCAAGAAGCAATCACACCAGACTATAGGCAATAAGGGACTCCCCTCGACCAATCACACCATGCAGGAATACAGCATACAGGATACAGGAGGAATACAGCAATGAAGAACATGAGAAGGCACAGTAGCAGCAAGAAGCAGTCCAGAGATGAAGCCCCAGAGCTGTGCCTTTCCAAGTTAAATCCATCACAGCTATACAAAATGGCAGATTGTCTCCAGGAATCTCACTGGCCCACAGCAGTTCCTCCTACATGACATCCCAGTACTTAGTGTTAGAATAATTGCTTCATGTGTTCCAGGCCTTATGTTCTATCCCCAACCCCCAACACTCACACACACACACACATACACAGAGAGGGAGGGGGATGATAGGTAGGTACCTATATATGTAAATAGATGGTAGATAGCTTACTCTTATTCTAAGGAAATACATACTAAAATATTGACATATAGTAGGCAATTAACTCTATAACTTACACTCAAATGGTGTAGAGGGAGAATGTGTGTGTGTGTGTGTGTGTGTGTGTGTGAGAGAGAGAGAGAGAGAGAGAGAGAGAGAGAGAGAGAGATCCTTAAAAAGTTTTTTCTTGCTCTCTCCACCAGCCGAGCAAGATGCCCAAAGGAAAGAAGGCCAAGGGGAAGAAGGTGGCCCCGGCTCCCACCGTCATCAAGAAACAGGAGGACAAAAAGGTGGTCAATCCTTTGTTTGAGAAAAGGCCCAAAAACTTCAGCATTGGGCAAGATATTCAGCCCAGAAGAGATGTAACTTCGTCAAATGGCCCTGCTACATCAGGCTGCAGCGGCAAAGAGCCATCCTCTATAAGCGGCTCAAAGTACCTCCTGCCACTAACCAGTTCACCCAGGCCCTGGACAGGCAAACAGCTACTCAACTGCTTAAGCTTGCCCACAAGTACAGGCCAGAGACAAAGCAAGAGAAGAAGCAAAGGCTACTGGCCCGCGCTGAGAAGAAAGCTGCTAGCAAAGGGGATGTCCCAACTAAGAGACCACCTGTCCTCCGAGCAGCAGTCAAATACAGTCACCACCTTGGTGGATAACAAGAAGGCTCAGCTGGTGGTGATGGCCCATGACATAGACCCCATTGAGCTGGTGGTTTTCTTGCCTGCCCTGTGTTGAAAGATGGGGTTGCCCTACCCCATCATCAAGGGAAAGACCAGGCTGGAGTGCCTGCTCCACATGAAGACATGCCCCACTGTTATCTTCACACAGGTTAACTTGGAAGACAAGGCGCTCTGGTTAAGCTGCTGAAAGCTATTAGGACCAATTATAATGACAGATATGACGAGATCTGTTGCCACTGGGAAGGCAACGTCCTGGGTCCTAAGTCTGTGGCTCGCATTGCCAAGCTGGAAAAGGTAAAGGCTAAAAAACTGGACACTAAACTGTTAAATGTATACTAACTTTTCTGTACATAAATATAATTATAAAATTGACTTCCAAAAGAAAAGTTTTTCCTTTAACTTAGAATTATTTCCAAATAAATCCTATGAAAAATACTAATTATAGGGTAGATTATGCCAGAAGATTCAGACTTTATTGTTCAAATTTGCATAAAAATTATAACAAAGGAACAAAGAAAACTAATAATAATGCAAGATAGTCTCAAACCCAGCGTTGGGACTGAAGATAGATGAAAGACAGATAAAAAGAAGCTGTGCCTAAGAGCACAGTCACATAGTCTCTGAGAATGAAGCCAACCACGAAAAGTGTTCCAAAGAACAGTGGGGTTTGCACACTTTGTAAGTTAAGCTGATATCAATTTAGGTCACCAATTCTATAGTCAAGACTATTAGAAAACACATTGGATTGTGTTATGTGATGGATAAAAGGAAATAATGGAACAAAAAAGATTAGATGCTGTAGGAAATGGGAGGACATGGTAGAGATAGGTGTGGATATTTGATACTAAAGACATTTTTAAAATGCCATATGGAAAACAACTATTTCAGAAGTTTTCTAAAACACAGACATACACACAGATATAAAGAGTTTAAAGAGAGTTACCCTATATCAGGGTGATAATGCCCCTACTAGACACCACAAGCTAACAAATAAAAAGCCTAGTGCCAGGAGTGGTTAGCTCCTTTGGTATTGTTGGCTAGTGAAATTCCAAAGGCCCCACAAATATTACAGGCTATTGATAATGCTCTTGGTTATCCTCCAGAATGTGCTGGCTACCCTCCAGCATATGATAATGATAACACACTGTTGCTAAAGATGCAATATACTTGAGTCGTCGAACATGGAGAAATCAAACTAGGATACACCTAGAAACTTTATCCCTACTAGCTAGCAATCACAGTGCTGGAAAAGAAAAGCAATCATCAGATGCGACCCCTGTAGGCTACAATGACGACCAGCCTGTCAAGACTATGTCACTGGTACAACAGTGACATAGGCACCATGGAAGGAACAGTCACTTCCTGATTGGGTTTAAGGCCCAATTCACAAGATGAACCCTATACCTGATACTATTATGAGGCAAAGAACCTGTATGTAGACAGGTCATAGGCCCTAAGAGTCTATTGCTATTCTTCTGCTAAATGGACATAGCATTAAGCCAATCATAATAATAACTTATCGCTATACCTATCAAGCAAAATGTCTCTGAATGAAAATAAAAAAGCTATCAAATGCTTTTTAAAGAGTAAAGTATATTCAGTAAGTCAGAAAACTTGGAAGTCAAAGTCAAGATGTGTAAAGTAGCCATGTGTCTATATAATTAGGTTATCTCCTATTCCAGAACATATAGTCAAATGACATCTCAAAATTCTTGACAGAGTCTTCAGATATTTAAATCTATAAGGCACGCAATAAGAGACTACGACATTCTTCTTACAGTTCATGAGAAATCAAGTGCAGAGTGTAAGTGGAAGATACGGATTTTTTTAATGAGACAGTAGAGTTCTGACCTAATTAACAACCAGGAAGAAAAGGAACAGAATATGAAGTGCTTACTCGGTCATGCTGACTAGAATCCTAGTCACCATCCCACAGTTCATGTGAGTCTTTTCCAAATGCGTTTCTCATACTGAAGGCTGTCCCAAGTCCATCATTCGTAACACTATTAGCCAAATCCTAGCGAACAGCTCCATCCGAGAGCCTTGAAAATGGAACCTCATGAAGATGAATAAACATGTCAGGAGAGAGAAGAGCTTCGGTCTGAAGGGATGGCAGGAAACGGTGGCAGATGGTAAAGCCATTCTTTGACATGGAGAACTGGAAAGCACGTGCCTGCACTGTGGGAAGTAGAGCACATGTCTCACTTTATTCCCAGTTTAAAGGTGGAACGTAAATTAGTATGACCTTTTAAAGTCATTGGCTCACTAACAACTTCGACATTTGTACTCACAGCATCTGTTACAAGCCATTCATTCTTTCCGTTACTGTTCTGTGCACAAATAACTATGTTATCTTGCTCAGCAAAGTTGATTCAGTCTGAATGAGACTCAAAGCTATCATGCCCCAAGTTGTAAAATACTTTCTGAGGAAAAATGTCTTAGTTAACTCATTAAAAAAAAATTAACTAAACAAAATGATTTTTCAAAAATAGTGGTAAATTAAGGATACTATCAGGAATACAGAAACTGAGTTTGTTGCTAGTATACCTGCCACACAAAAAAATACTAAAAGGAAGTTGACAAGTAACTCAGAAGCTACATGGTAAATACTTGGAAAGTGAAAGAATTCATTCCTATGAACTCTATTCATATGATCATATTCATATGGCCAGTGTGTACCTTGTTCAGTTTAATGAATTATCCAAAAGGGAATAGTAGAAAACATTATTTAAGATGATTGTTTCATTAATTATTTCATATTTGTAATGTATATTTCAAGTATCTTTAGGCAACTACTATTTTTGGAACCTTAAGTTCTAAAGCAAACCAACTGTTATATATAAATTATGTCCCCCAAAAATTCATATGTTGTTGACTGAGTCATCTCTCCAGTTCCCAGATACAACAATCTTTTAAGGCCTATAGAAAGCAACTAAATACTACCCAATGCCTCTGGGTGTGACCATATTTGAAGGTAATCTTCAAAGAGATTTTTCATCTACATTGAGCCTATAGGGTGAGGACCCGGATCCAGGATGGTCACAGAAGAGGAAGAGATGGGGTAAGATATCTATAGGAAGAAAAGACGTAGGAAAGATCTTGCAAGAGAACAGCCAACTACCAGCTAAGGAGAAAGGACACAGGAAAAGTCAAACCCACCTTGTATTAATATACAAAACTTAAGAAGAAATAAATTTCTGTTGTTTAAATCAGAGCCTCTTAAACTTTTTCTCTTCCTGACATGTGTATATGCCTGTGAGGGTGGTGGTGAATACGTGTATACTCATATTCATATGTATATGTATATATGTGTAGGTAGGGGTGTGTCTGTGTGTCTGTGTGTCTGTGTGTCTGTGTGTGTGTGTGTGCGTGTGAAGGCCAGGAATTGATATCAGTTATCTTTTTAGATCATTCTCCACCTTATATATTGAGCAGGGCCTCTTACTTGAATTCAGCTAGCTTTTAAGACGTTTCTCCTCAGTGCTATAATTACAGGCAGCCAGGCCATCATGCTCACGTGACATTTCCATGAATGATGGGGATCCAAACCCTTGTCCTCAGGCTGAACCATCTCCCTGATCCTGTTCATGATAAATTTTTGATCAAGAAATATTTATTCAAAGACACAAGAATTCACACTGGAGAGAAACCCTATCTATGTAAGCAATATGGGAGAGCCTTCATTACTTCTACTAACCTTCAAATACATGAACAAATTCACACTGGGGAAAACGTTATGTATGTAAAGAGTGTGGGAACGCCTTCACCCATTTGATTCAACTGCAAAAGCATGAAGTAATTCACAGTGGTGTGAATCCCTATGTTTGTAAGTAGTGTGGGAAAAGCTTTACTGCCTCCAGTTCCCTAAAAACACATGAAAGAATTCACACTGGTAAGAAGCCCTATATGTGGGAATACTGTGGGAAAACCTTCTAGTACTCTTAAAAAAAAAAAAAAACATGGAAGATTTCACACTGGAGAGAGACTCTATGTGTGCAAGCAATCTGAGAAAGCTTTTGTTATTCTTTATATTTTCAAAGGCACAAACAAATCCACAGAAAAGAGAGAGCCTAAGAATGTAAGCAATGTGGGAAAGCCTTTCATTATGCTTCTATGTTGAAATACATAAATGAATCCACAGCAGCAAGAGATCTTATGTACGTAAGCAGTATGGGAACGGCTTCTTGACATCATACCATTAGCAAAAATATGCCCCAATTTATAGAACAGATAGGATGTTTGTAAGTAACTTGAGAAAGTCTTCTCTTCGACTGGAGAGATGGCTCAGCCGTTGAGAGCACTGACTGCTTTTCCAGTTTTCAGTTCAATTCCCAGCAACTATACGGTGGCTCACAACCATCTGTAATGGGATCCGATGACCTCTTCTGGTGTGTCTAAAGACAGCAACAGTGTATTCATATACATAAAATAAATAAAATTTTTAAGAAAAAGAAAAAAAAGAAAAGAAGCTATTCTTTTGAATCTATGTAGCAACTAGTAATAGAAAATCCCAGATAATACATTGAAGCAGACACACTGGAGAAAAGCCTTTAGGGGAAAAAAAAGCTGCAAGCAACGAGATATAAAGTCTTCTGAGTTCTTTTCATTGTGGAGAAGATGTGACATAGTTCACACTGGAGGAAAACTTTATGCACACTATGGGGAAAGCCGTTAGCTCTCTTGGGGCTAAAAAGTCACTGAAGTTAGTAATATTTCAGAGAGCAATCCTTCATATGCAGGAAACCTTCCAAACTTTTCAATTACCCCAGGTTTTTTTCACACACATGAATGTACTCATTGTAGGGTATTTCAAAAATATAGAATTTGTGAAGTCTCCCTCATCACTTTCTTAGTTCTTAAAAGACCAAATCATGAGGACTCATGTGTGGAAAGCATGTGTGAACATTTCTTGGTTCTACTCAAAAATTAAGAAATGAGGTTTGGGAAACAACTTTGATTAAAAGTGACAGTTGGGTTCAATTGCACACATGTCCAAACAATCCACATCAAATGATTTTTCTGGTACAGAAATAACAAAACACGGGATCATATCAAGTGTAAGAGACTCCAAATACTGGAGAAGTTCCTTGAAAATTTCTCAGGTTTTGAAGTGGCCACCTCCTGTAACCAGGCAGGATCCCCAGTGGAGGGAAAAGGACACCAACCCACCCACAACTTTTGACCCAAAATTTGTCCTGCCTACAAGAAATGCAGGGACAAAGATGGAGTAGAGATAAAGGGGATGGCCAACCAATAACAGGCCCAACTTGAGACCCATCTCATGGGCAAGCACCAATCCCTTACACTATTAATAATACTGTTATGCTTGCAGAAAGGAGCCTAGCATAACTGTCCTCTGAGAGGCTCCAACCAGCAGCTGACTAAAACGGGATACAGAGACCCATAGCCAAACATTAGATGGAGCTCAAGGAGTCTTTTAGAAGAGTTCAGGTAGAATTGAGTGAGGTGGAGGGGGTCACAGACACCACAGGAACACCAGCAGAGTCAACTAACCTGGACCTTTGGGAGCTCCCAGAGACTGAGCCACCAACCAAAAAGCATACATGGGCCAAACCTAAAGCTCCCCACACATATGTAGCAGACATGTAGCTTGGTCTTTATGTGGGCTCCCCAACATAGAGGGGACCTGTCCCTAAAGCTGTTTGTTGCCTGTCTGTGGATCCCATTCCCCTAACTGAGCTGCCTTATTTGGCATCATTGAGAGAGGATTCACCTAGCCCTGCAGAGGCTTGATGTGCCAGGGTGATAAGATACCCAGGAGGTCCTCTGCCCTCTCAGATGAGATGGAAAGGAGGAGGAACTGTGTGAGGGTGTCTTAGATAGAGTTTTACTGCTGTGAACAGACACCATAACCAAGGCAAGTCTTATAAAGAATAACATATATTTGGGGCTGGCTTACAGGTTCAGAGGTTCAGTCCATTATCATCAAGAAGGGAACATGGCAGCATCTAGGCAGGCATGGTGCAGGCAGAGCTGAGAGTTCTACATCTTCATTTGAAGGCTGCTAGTGGAAGACTGATTTCCAGGCAACTGGGATGAGGGTCTTAAGCCCATGCCCTCAGTGACAAACCTACTCCAACAAGACCACCCCTGTTAATAGTGCCATTCACTGGCCCAAGCATATACAAACCATCACAGAGGGGGACCTGGAGGAAATGAGGAGTGATATGGATGTAATGTGAATGAATGAATGAATGAATGAATGAGTAAGTAAAGGAGGAAACTTCCTCAGGCTCATTCTGATAAATGCCAGCAAGATGAAGAACTGGACCCTGTTTGGCTGGTGCATGTTTGTTTTGCATTATCCAGAAAACACACATTGTGAGCGAAATGTCATATTTGTTGTTACAAGTTGACCTGGAACCAGTCATCTCCTGGCTTTAGCTTTCTCGGTGTATTTTTCTCGGTGTATCCGTGTAAGGAGTCTGCCTTCACATCCAGCATCGGTAAATTACTTTCTAAGGTCCATCTCTGGTGCCCTGATTTCCAATTTTTACTGTAGAAAGTTAGCACTGATCCACGTAGGTGATGTGAAAGGATTACTTAACCCAGGAAGTGAAAACTACAACCCTGAGATTCCACCTCACACCAGTGAGAATGGCTAAGATCAAAAATTCAGGTGACAGCAGATGCTGGCGAGGATGTGGAGAAAGAGGAACACTCCTCCATTGTTGGTGGGATTGCAGGCTTGTACAACCACTCTGGAAATCAGTCTGGCGGTTCCTCAGAAAATTGGACATAGTACTACCGGAGGATCCAGCAATACCTCTCCTGGGCATATATCCAGAAGAAGCCCCAACTGGTAAGAAGGACACATGCTCCACTATGTTCATAGCAGCCTTATTTATAATAGCCAGAAACTGGAAAGAACCCAGATGCCCCTCAACAGAGGAATGGATACAGAAAATGTGGTACATCTACACAATGGAGTACTACTCAGCTATTAAAAAGAATGAATTTATGAAATTCCTAGCCAAATGGATGGACCTGGAGAGCATCATCCTGAGTGAGGTAACACAATCACAAAGGAACTCACACAATATGTACTCACTGATAAGTGGATACTAGCCCAAAACCTAGGATACCCACGATATAAGATACAATTTCCTAAACACATGAAACTCAAGAAAAATGAAGACTGAAGTGTGGACACTATGCCCCTCCTTAGAAGTGGGAACAAAACACCCATGGAAGGAGTTACAGAAACAAAGTTTGGAGCTGAGATGAAAGGATGGACCATGTAGAGACTGCCATATCCAGGGATCCACCCCATAATCAGCATCCAAACGCTGACACCATTGCATATACTAGCAAGATTTTATCGAAAGGACCCAGATGTAGCTGTCTCTTGTGAGACTATGCCGGGGCCTAGCAAACACAGAAGTGGATGCTCACAGTCAGCTAATGGATGGATCACAGGGCTCCCAATGGAGGAGCTAGAGAAAGTATCCAAGGAGCTAAAGGGATCTTCAACCCTATAGGTGGAACAACATTATGAACTAACCAGTACCCCTGAGCTCTTGACTCTAGCTGCATATGTATCAAAAGATGGCCTAGTCGGCCATCACTGGAAAGAGAGGCCCATTGGACACGCAGACTTTGTGTGCCCCGGTACAGGGGAACGCCAGGGCCAAAGGGGGGGAGTGGGTGGGTAGGGGAGTGGGGGTGGGTGGGTAAGGGGGACTTTTGGTATAGCATTGGAAATGTAAATGAGCTAAATACCTAATAAAAAATGGAAAAAAAAAAAAAAAAAAGAAAAAAAAAAAGAAAAAAAAAAAAAAATAAAAGAAAATCACAAGAAAAAAGTAAAGTATAATAAAATAATTTTGTAAAATTTGCTGAGAAACTATATAAGTTTAATGAGTGTTTTTATATATGAGGTAGTTTTATCTTATGATTTTGTGTTTTACTTAACAGCCCATTTATATTCAAATATGCAAATATTCATTAACAGTATTTTGTTCCATCACTGTGATTAATGGGCCATTGAGTTATTTTTGAATATTGAGATTATTCTGCTGGTTTAATAGGGCAGGGTCTGATATTCTTGTGTGTAATTTCACTCTTTCTGCTTTTGTTGATGTTGGGCTTTGTTTTTGAGATAGGCTTTCACTGTGTCGCACTGGATAACCTACAATGTCTTGTGTAGAAAACGCTGATCTCGACTCCCCCAAGATCCATCTACCTATGTCCTGTGAATGGCCACCTCATTGCTTCTCATGAATAAAAAATACTTTCAGAATTGAAAAGAATTCTATGCAACTTGTCTTATGAGAGAATATGAAATAGTTATATAAATCATTTACTGATCTAAGTCATAAAGAAATTTACTTTAAAATAGTTCTTTGATGCACACATGCTCTTACCACTTATTGCACATAAAAGTAAAGTTACATACTGGTGAGATGGGTGGGCTTGTTCATCTAATATGACCCAAAGATACAGTAATATAACACCTACATATTGAAGAATTATAGTCTTCTTTCCATAATTAAACCTTTATGTTTCTGGAAGAGTAGTAAAAATGCTCCAGTTTATAATGTGAGCTGAAGCATTTGAGGATGTGTCTGTTGACTGCCGCATGGTGTGAAGACATGCTCAGTGCAAAGTCTATAAGCCATGTGTTGAGAACCACCGTGAAGTCACACAATACAACACAGGTGATTGCTTCTGGAAACACTTGAAATTCATTGCACATGCACTTTCCACTTAAGTCTTGGTGACTGTCTCCAGAAACCTTTTACTGTTTTCAGTGTTTTTATGATCCCCACATACTCACATTCAGTTACCCAACCCCACAATACCTACAAATCAAGAAACCAAAGCTACCTAGCCTAAGGCATTTTGCTCTGGCATTGCTTAGCAAACTAACATGCCCATAAATCAACCTTTAAAAACAATTTGAATTCTTATGAATCAGCAATAATGAATGTTCAAGATACTTTAATATTGAATCAAGTGCTTTGATTTTCCGGAAGTGGTCAGAGATCCCAAGTGAATGTAAGTGGTGTGCATAAGCAAAGCTCATAGTAAATAACAAAATGAATATTGGCATAAACTAATGCTTATCATTGTAATTATCAAAGGGGTCGGAAATCTTGGGTGTCTATCCTGAGGTAGAACAGAGTCTGGTATGAATAAAGCAGAAACGTTATTTAGCAGAAAAAGTTAAGTAAATTAAATACCATAATCTTTTTGTGTGTGTATGTGTGTGTATATGTTTGTGTGTAGACATGTGTGCACGTGAAAGCCAGGGGTTAATGGTGGGTATCTCCCTCTATCACTCTCCACCTTGTCTGGGGGACAAACTCTGGCTGGGTCAGCAAACCCTCAATGTCCTAACTCTACTTTCCCAGTGGTAGGGTTGCAGGTGTGCTGTCAGGATCAGCTGTTGAGGCACTGAGAATATGGACTCAGGTTCTCATGCTTGTGTAGCAGCCATTTGATTAACTGAGCCATCTCCCCAGTCCTCAGATACTACAGTCTTTTAAGAGTGATAGAGAACAACCAAATACAATCACCATCAACAACACAAAGGTTGTTAACATCCTTAGCCATCAAAACAATGCAAATCAAAATAGCTCTAAGATTCCATCTTACCCCTGTCAGAATGGCTAAATTCAAGTGACAGCTCATGTTGAGCAAGAAGAGAGCTCCTCCACTGCTGATGGGAGTGAAAACTTGTACAACCACTTTAAAAATCAATATGATGGTTTCTCAGAAAATTGGAAAACCATCTACCTCAAAACCCAGCTATACCACTCCTTGGCATATACCCAAAGGACACTCCATCCTACCACAGGGACAATTGCTCAACTATATTCATAGCAGATTTATTCATAATAGCCAGAAAGTGAAAACAACCTAGCTGTCCCTCAACTGAAGAATGAATAAAGAAAATGTGGCACATCTACACAATGGAATAGTACTCAGCTATTAAAAAACAAAAGCATGATGAAATTTAGACATGGAGGAAGAAGCAGATGGGACTAAGAAGAAGAGATAACTAATAAACCATGTGGCAGAACTTAGAATAGAATAAGTGGGTTAATAATTTATGAGCTAGTTGGGAACAAGCCTAGCTATAATAAATTCATAATAAATACACGTCTCCGAGCCATTATTCAGGAGCTGGTGGTCCCAAAGAAAGTCCATTAAAATGTAGGAGGAAGATGAAAGAGAGTGCTGAGAAAGGCAACTGGAATTGAGGTGCATTTCTGGGGCTAGGCAAAAACTAAGTGCAATGAAAACTCCCAGGAATCTATGAGGAAGGCCCTAGCTAACACTCCTAGTAATGGTGGATACAGAGCCTGAACCAGCCATCCCTTGTAACCAGGCAAGACTTCCAATGGAGGGATTGGAACACCAACCCAGCCACAAAACCTTCAACATACAATTTATCCTGCCTACAAGATGTGCTGTGGTAAAGTTGGCACAGAAATTAAGGAAGTGCCCGACCAATGACAACCTGAGACCCATACCACAAGGGGGAACCCACCTGACACTGCCTGGAGGGCCAGGACCAAGAGGCTGGAGAGCCCAGGGACCCACAACTGAACCAAACACAACTGGAAAAAAATAAAAATAAAGTCAATGAAATGATTCGCAGCACCCACACGGCAGCTCACAGTTCTCTGTAACTCCAGATCCAAAGCATCCGATATGCTCTTTACGATAAAGATTAAATTGATCAGAGAAAAATACATTGGATGTAATTATATGTTGTTTTTGAGTTTTTAATTCCCAGATTTAAAACAATTTCTCTAATCACCAAGTTTCTTGTAAGGGAAGAATCTGCTTGTCTTCTTCTTGTTGTTAATATGCAAAATATATTTACCAACAAATAAAATACTACTTTTACTACTCATTGCCAAGATGTTTCTGACAGTACTACAGCACTAACTGCCGCACGTGTTCGGCTTCACAGAATCCCACAGAATTGTGAGACAGTTCCCTGATCTGCTGCTGCTCCGTGTGATTTGCCAGATGCATGCACTCTTTAATGGTATGTTTAACTTTTAAAAAAGAAAAGAAAAAAAAAAGAGGCTGTGAGGAAAGTACATTTGTATGCTTTTGCATTTGTGCATCAACATCTTTTATGTTTTAAGTGAGTACTGCGTGAGAGACAGAACTTTCTGTTTGTTTCATAAATAACAGTGCATGTAAAAGGAAGTCTATTGCTATAATTTGGCCATATGCTGGTTGGAACCACATTACGCAGATTTAACAGGAATTTTATCTTGACAGGTGGTGTAGCTGTATATATAATCCCAGCACTCAGGAAGAATATCAAGAGGTCTAGGCCAGTCTGAGTTACATAGCAAGATGCTATCTTCAAAAACAAAGTAAAAAATATATATTTTATTTAAAGCAAGGAATCTTGTCTTAAACAATCTACATGTATATGTATTCTGTTTGTCTGTAGGTTGAACAAAAATGTTACAAAAATGTTGGTAAAACTAAGAAAGTTCTGCCTTTAGCATACTTACTCAGAATTGGCCTTATAAAAGTTTTTCTTCCATGGGGGTGCATGTGTGCACATGCCAACACAGACATATGGTAGGCAGAGGACAACTTGTAGAAGCTGATTGTTCCCTTTCATCAGTAGGTGGAAAGAATCTAACACAGGCACTCAGGCTTGGAGGCCAGGGTCTTTACCAGATGAGTCACCTTGGGGTTTCTAACCTAAAGAGTTCGGGATGGTTTTATTTCTCAAAGTTCTTTCCAAGACCTACTGACTCTATGTTGTAGAATGGGGTCTATAATGAAATCAAGGTACATTGCCCAAACCTTCTATGGAAAATATAGAAATTCCTATAGTGTTTCTCTAAGGAACCAGTTTTGTTCTCTCTACCTACCCCAGTGTATAACTCTCCTGTGCTTTAGTGATGGTGTTGTGTATCTCAGTCTAGCTCTCTGAATGCTCCATCAGTTCCCATGACTCCCTTTGAAATCTCTCTTGCTTAAATCATCTAGAGTTACTTTCTTCTCTGTAAAATTTAAAACATGGTTACATTTACAATGTTGGAAATGCTGTTTGTGAGACTTTAACTTTTAAAACGAACCTAAAACCAAACCCAAAATAAAATTTTTGTCACTGAATTGATTTTTAATGGCAGGACCCTGAAGGAGGTGTTGTAGGACATTGTACATTCAAAGATCTCTGTAAAAGGCAGTTTCCCAAAAAGAAAAATGACATTTACAGAATAGTGCCTAAATCTAGAAAGCCTTGTGTTAATAGAATAATACAAGCACAGAAAGTCAAACACTACATGTTGTCTCTGCAGAACTGCAGTTTAGGTGGGGGGAGGGAGGGTACAATGCCCACTTCTGGCTGCCTCAGGCACCAGGCATGCATGTGATACACAAACATATATACATGCAAAATACTTATACACATAAAACTAAATTCAATTACATTTTAAAGCCATAATGAAATCTGTTACTTTGTATGCTAACTTAATTAACAAATAATAAATAAGTAAATGAATACCAGCCAAACATATTGATAAATGTTGAACATTATCACCATGTGTGTTATATTCTCCATAATGTAGACAAAGAACTCTTCTAGAAGGAAGCAAAAGTCACATGTGCTGTAGAGATGGGGAGACACAAGTGATATCAGGAGTCCCCGGTTGGAAGGAGCTGTAGCTCTGTACCTTCCCAATGTTAAATTAACCTTTACTGAGTCTTCTCTATCTCATAAATCAGTAGTATCTCTTAACCACCTAACAGAGTTCCTACACACTGTCTCTCTTGGCCTTTCCTGGGAAGGAGATAACTTCTTAGTCAGGGTAGCTGAGTTTTGTCAAGTAGCAAGCACATGCACTATTTCCGAGAACCTCACCCTTCAGGACTTTTCCCTGATAAACACACACTCCGAGCAGGTGTGCTGCACTTTAACCATGCAATTACCTTGCTGCCGCACAGTTTCATGTCCTTGTGTTCCTCAAGTTGGAACTAGGTTTCTCCACAAACCATTTCACAAGCAAAAGCAAGAGTCAAGAAGCTAATGTCCTGATTCCTCATGATCAGGAGACACTGACTTACAGTTGAAAGAATAGTTAATAAGAGCATGAAAAGTTAAGGAAAGAAATCAGTCCTTTGAAAAGCTAAAACTAACATAATGTTTGAATTATATTAAAATGGGTATGAATTAGAGATAAGTAAATAAGTTAAAATTGTTCTAGTTGGAAAATAAAAGCTCTATTGGTTTTCTATTACTGCGCCAATTTCTTATCTGGCCATCTGTGGATCCCCCTCGGAGTCTCATTGTGCTGAACTTGAACTGCCAGCCAGAGCTGCAGTCTCATCTGAGATGGACTATTTCCCAGCCACTTAGCTATTGGCAGAAGTCATTCCCATGCAGTTGTGTGGCTAAAGCTGGCACTCTCCTGCTGCCAACCCCAGATTGCTCTCTTCTCCAGAAGTCATTCTTAGGTCCTTGTCATATGACCCTCTTCTTTCAAATCATAGAAGCTCAGTTCTTGAAGGCTAGTAGAACTTTTTCAGAAAAGTGCAGCCAGCCCCTCTTTGGAAAAGTTCGCCTGCAAAAAGCAAGTACATCCAAAATGATCAATCTTTCTTTAAGGGCCAGCTGATCAGTAACCGTGGCATTGGAATACTGCCCACATTATTCACAGATCCATTTATCCTCAAGAGGAAGGAATGACATACAGACCACAAGAATAACCAACAGAGATAAATGGAAGTGGGGGGAGAAATGGAGAAACAGGCACACTTCTTAAACATATATTTCATCTTCTTACAACCAAGAAGACAGTTAAGCATGACTTGCTTTTGAGGAATGTACTTGGTCAGAGAGGCAGACTGATACCTTCTATCAAGTTTTCATATAAAATTTTGTTAAGCATATTCATATTATTCTGATAAAACCAATTGAAAAACTGTAAGGGGCAAGTGAGGGCCTGAGGGAATGTGTAATTGCTCACCATGGGCACAGCCATGTTAAGGACCCCAAAACCTCAGCCCCATGAAAGGGGCAAAGCCATCTCCAGGTGAAGCTCAGAAGGATAACCAAAAGCCTTCCTCTGATCCAGTTGGGAATATTGATAGTGTATACAGAAAAATATCTACTGTAGCTTCTTTGGCTGGATGTTTACAGCCTGAAGACTGCTCCCTTATAGAGACTGTTCCTAGTAAGATTAGCTAAACCTGCCTCCTTAGTCAGCTGAACACCGTAAATCCCACCTCCCAGTTCGACTGTATATAATAAACACACTGGGCTTCCAGGGTGCTGCAGCTTCTCCATCAGGGAACACTAACCATGAATTCTAGCTGTTCTGTGTACTATGTCTGTCGTATCTTTAGTGTCAATTATTTCTTGATTCCATTTTTGCCGAGGGTCAGGTTCTGGGACCCAAGCTATGCAAGGATACAATACAAAGAAAAGCTGTTCTAGTAACTCTGCGTGGTGATCAACAAACCCTGTGATTTATTTACAGTTTGTGTGTCATCTAAAGCTCTGAACACCCCTAAGTTTTCATCCATTTCCCCTTAACTTCCTAACAAGTTTCTTCTGGGTTTCCTCCTATATCAGTTGAGATATTTTTTTCGTTTGTTTTTGTCTTACCTTCTACTCCACAAAAACTTATGCAATTATTGAATTTTTTAATTATGGGAGGTAATGAAAAGAATCACATGTTCCTAGATTTGTGACCCTGGTCTCTGAGGGTGAATGTTGGTAAACAAAGGGAAGCTGTACTGACTAAACTAACTGATTTAGCAAGTCTTAATAAAACTGGATTTTTTTTTTTAAAAAGGTTCACAGGCCTGAAAAAGATTCAGGCACCTGATTAATGTTTGCCTACACCAAGACTCTCAGTTGGACTCAGAGAATCCTTGATCAGGTGAAGGTAGGGAGGAACTTTCTGTGAAAGAAATAGTTGAGTCCTGGTACAACTGGAACAAAAGCATTTCAACTAGAAAATGCAATAGCAGAGGACTTGGGGAAAAAAGGACAGCCAGCATGATAAAGTGCTTTCTATCCATCAGGTAACAAAGAAAGGGAGTAGATCTCTCAAAGCTCTGCCAGAGTTTTTTGTTTTACTCTGAATAATAAAGGGAACCACTGTTTTTAAGCAGGAGACAAGAAGATAAAGTTGCACGCTTAAATCCTCTTCTTCATGCATGGTAGAGAGCGGGTAGCAGACATGGGAAGAAGTGGGGTGGGGATTCCCTAGGATGCTTCATAGTGATCCAGATGAGACGTATCAGAGGCTGGAACAAAGTGCCAGCCAGAGCCGGGGAAGGGGAGCTGCTACCTAAGGCCAACTCCTGGAAGGCTTTCACAGATAACCTTCTGGGTGTGATCCCGGGAATATATTGTCTATACAACAAAACTAAAATTACGTAAACTCCAAATGTCTTAACATTACACTGAATTGCCATTTCTTCAGGTTCAAATCTTCAAAGCAACAACATTACAGTGCTTAAAGGACACATTTTCATGGATTTTTTTAAGAGCCAGGCAGTATTTAGGTGATAAAAAGAGAGACTGCAATAGAGAAAATGAGATTGCAATACAGAGATGAACTCAATTCCAAATATATATCATGGAGGAGTTGAAGGTCTGTGGATAAAAAAATTACTGAGAGAAAGCATGGAGAGGGATAATCCTTATACAGACAACTTGAGAGGATTCCTGCAGAAAGCAGACAAAGCTAGAAAAATATCTCCTGGGAAGAATGGCAAACAATGAGTTTGACTGGATGTAGAGAGCCAACAGAGATTAAGGGTGAGAGAATCTTATAAAACTAACTTTAAAAGAATTTTGTGGAAATTATGATGTTCAAAGACAAACGTAGAAGCCCAAAGATCAATACTTACTAAGATAAGGGCTTGGACCTGGTAGCACACAACTCTAATGCAGGCACTTGTTATTAAGGTAGGAGACTGCCATAAGTTCAAGCCCAGCCTGGGCTATACAGTGAATTGTAGACTCACTGGGGTTATTGAGTGAGTCCCTGTCTCAAAGAAAGGAAGCATGGAAGAAGGGAAGAAGGGAGGGAGGGGAAAGAAGGAGAGGACATAGGGTTAAATGGGAGTGGTGGTTCACCACAGTAATCCTACCACTCAGGAGACTGAGCCAAGAGAACTACTATAGATTCAAGGCCAGTTTGGGCCACCCTGTGAGGCTATCTCTGATATAAAAAACAAATAAAAAGGGATCAGAGAAACATAACATAAGATTTAGTCAAGAGAAGAGTCTTTGTCAATAGACACATGAAAAATTCTACTCTTTTGTGTTTTAAGATCATGATCTCCAATATATAAAAAATTATCTATGTTTGTAAATAACTCCTTGAAAAATTTTGACTGTCATAAATATTGAATATTTCTGTAAATAGTTGAAAAGTTTGTTATTTAAAGTAATCCTCCTCAAATCATATTCCATTGTCTATAATGTCTGTCTAAGAAGAGGACATATAGACTAAAATATCTCATACTCTTTTTTTTCTTTTTTTCTCCTTTTACTGAAAATAGATTTTTTTTCCTTATATAATATCTCTTGATTAAGGTTTCTCTTCCCTCTACTCCTTCAAGCAACCCCTTCCTCCTCTCCAATCCAGATCTACTCCATTCTATCTCTCAGAAAACAAACAGGCTCTTAAAGGATAAGAATAGAATAGACCAGAATAATTTAAACCAAAACTAACATGTTGAAATCAGACAAATCAAGCAAACAGGAGGAAAAAGGTCTGTGGTGGTTTGAATATGCTTGGCCGATGGGAAATGACACTATTAGGAAGTGTAGATTTGTTGGAGTGGGTTGCGCCTTGTTGGAAGAAAGTGTGTCACTATGGGAGGTGAGCTTTCAGGTCCTATGCTCAAGCTCCACCCAGTGCAGATGAGAGCCTCTTCTTGGCGGCCTGCAGAAGAGAGTTTCTTCCTGGCTGCCTTCAGATCAAGAGGTAGAACTCTAAGTTCTCCAGCACCAAGTCTGCCTACACAATGCCATACTTCCCACCATAATGACAATGGACTGAACCTCTGAAACTGTAAGCCAGCCCCAATGAAATGTTTTTTTTTTTTCTATAAGAGTTGCCTTGGTCATAGTGTCTCATCACAGCAGTAAAACCCAAACTAAGACAAAATCCAAGAGAAGACACATGAATCAGAGACCCATTCGTTCATATACCCGAGTCACATAAAAACATTACACTGGAGCCATAATCTATATGCAGAAGACCCAGGTCAGAACTGTACAGGCCTTTGCATGCTACCTCAGTCTCTGTTTTCATATGCACTATGCTCATGTTGATTTAGAGAGTGTGTGTGTGTCCCCTACATCCCCTTTGGTTCTTATACTCTTTCAGCCGCCTCCACGGGACTTCTTGAGCTTTATCCAAATCATGATGTCCTTTGCAGTACAGAAGCTTTTCAGTTTCAGAAGGCCCCACATGTTAGTTAGTTATTGATCACAGTGCATATGCAAACAGTGTTCTGTTCAGAAAGTTTCCTGTGTCAGTGAGTTCAAGGGTGTTCCCCACTTTCTCTTCTATCTGGTTTTATGTTGAGGTCTTCAGTACATTTGGAGTTGAGTATTGTACAGGGTGAAAAGTATGGATCTATTTAGATTCTCTTACGTGTATCCATCTGGTTGGACTAGCACCATTTGTTAAATATGCTTGTCTTTTGTCTGGTGTATATTTGTTAGTGGTGACTTTATAAGTGTTTTGGTTTTCTTTTAACCCAGTTAGCTCCCAAATAATAGAGACAGGACTGTTTTTATTGATTTAACAGCTTTAAGACACAACAACTGAGCCATGTTGTTCTATCTCAAGCCTCTAACCTAATCTGGCTACCTCCCAGTCAAAATCCCTGAGATATTTGCATTTTACAGTTTTCTCTGCTCCAGCTGTTTTCTCATGATGTCTTCTGGTCCCTCTCCTTATGGCTGAATCCCCATTTCCCCTCTCTCTCCCTCCCCTTCCCCTAGCTGGAAGAAAATCCAGACCTGTTCTCTCCCCTACTCAGTCATTGGCTGATAAGTTTTTTTTTTCCTCTCTCTTTTTTTTAAAGTATAAATTCCATTTATTTTTCCAAGATGTTTTTCCTTCTGCCCTTATGAAGCCACCTCTTTACATGAGCTGTGGTGGAGGTTGTGGTGCAGTGCCAGCAGGTCTAAATCATGGTGAGAGTGTGATTCCTGATGACCTTGCTATGAATGGCACAACTCACACAGTAATGCAGATTGGCATAGAACTTGGGAAGCGCACAAGCGTCAAAGACACTTGCTTCAGCTATGTACCTGACAGCAGAGGCTTCTCCCTGGGGAGCCTGTTGGTGTTTTGTCAACTTAATACAAGTCCAGTATGTCTGGGAGGAAGGAACTTCAACTGAGAAAATGCTTTCATTAGATTACCCTGCAGGCAAGTCTATGGGGCATTTTCTTGGTTAATGATGAATGTGGGAGATGCTAGCCCATTGTGGGTGGTGGTCCTAAAGTGTATAAAAACAGAAACCGAACAAGCCATAATGAACAATCCAGTAAGCAGGATTCCTCCATGGTCTCTGCTTCCATTTCTGCTTCCAAATTTTAGCCTTAAATTCCTGCTATGACTTCCCTCGGTGATGAGTTTACCTGGAAGTATAATGATAAATAAATCCTTTTTTCTCTAAGTTGCTTTTGGTCACGGTCTCTATCACAACCATAGAAACTGTAAGCTACTTAACCAGATGATTGGCCAGCCCAACTGGAATGTTATGTCTCCACCTAGGCCAGAAATTGCATTTCTTGACCAGGAATAAATAGTTTTTCTTAAATGGGCTTTTAATGCCTCTGTAACATTACTCATTTTTTTTTCACAAAGATCATATAAATGAGGTAAATGCAACTATCAACGTTTAAAAATAGCCTATGTAGAAAAGTAATCAAAATATAATACAAACAGACCAAGATATATGCATAAAGTTCGAAAGAGATTTGTTATTTTCTTAAGACTTGAAAGCCTATTTATTATCAATTGCATAAAATGATTCATAGCTACTCATTATAATGTATATTTCAGTTTGTAATGAAGCATGCCACAATTATTTAAAGCTTTAATTGCCAAATACATTAACTAAAATGAATGGCAAGTGAGATCAATTATAAATGTGCGTCATAAGAATAATGTACCTTTTAATAAAGATGTCAAAAAAAAAAAAAAACTTGAGCAGCACTTGTTGCTCAGCTAGTACCATAGAAGATTGTGACAATGACAGAGGATCCAAGTAACATTGTTTGACCATCCATGTCAGTATGTTTAGAAAGTAACTCTTCAATAGGACTGTAGTGAATAAACATATTCTATAAAGATCTTTGTGGTCCTCCCTTTGGCTATCAGACTATTGAAATCATGACCCTCAAGGAGTTGAAATTTCCTCAGGAATCTCCTGTTAGGAGGAGGAAAAGGCTCAAGGCAGGTGTCAGCCAGAAGAGAAATTTTTCTCCCAGGAAGAAATTTCGCACAGTTGGCAACCTATCAAACATCATTAAGTGATACTAAAGCCAAGATAACAATGAGTCAGTGATGGGCAGGCCATACCAAGGCCATATCTGCTTCATTATGCATATCTGTTGCTCTATACTTAAGACTGGATTCCCTGTCCAAAAAGATAGACTTGATGGCATATGAAGTGTGGGGAAGTCATGACCTTTTTATTTGTTTTTTTGTTTGTTTGTTTTCCAATTAGAATGATTCTAGTTGTCCTTTCTCTGCTTTGCACTATCATTTGCCTCTTTCGTTGGCCTTCTGAGGACAGACAAATGGCTGTACCTCATCTATGAGACTCAAGGGACCCAGGCTCTGACTCTGATAACTCCAATAACAATTTTGAGAGTCAGCCACCTGCAGCAAGTCGACCAAAGTATGAGAGTAAAGACTGAATGTTCTCCAGCAGCTGCTGGGGTCACTTTATTCCAGGGGCTACTCATATCTTCCCATTTCAGCTGGCATCAGCTGTTTTCTAACCTCTATTTGGTAAAGCAGAGAAATAAATATTTGCATTTCTTCTGGACTCTCAAGAAATCTGATACTTGCACAGTTTCTCCCCAATCAAAGCACCTCAGGCTTTACCATCCATTTGTATTGTGAACCCCTTTGTCCAGATATTATTGTGGCATAGCTCATAGCCTATGCCCTAAAAAGATCAGGTTCAGCCATACATCCTTGATAAGCCAATTGAAATGCCCAAATTAATAGTTAAAGGCAGAAAGAAGAGATTTATTCAATGTGTCTACATTAGGAAGGGGGACAGATATCCAGAGACACCTCTCCCCTAAAAACCATCTTTAGGGTTTTGAAGCAAAGTTGATGTTTTAAATAGAGGGCCAGAGTTAAGAACAGCCAAGCGGTCCTAGTCAAGATGTGGTTCTACTCAGCACTAGCCCATCATGGTCTGTTCTGTAAGGTGGTCTAAAGTTGCAATCTCTTTTAGAGAGAGATTTCCCTTCGGGGTATCCCATATTTTAACCTTTCTTTTCTTGTGTCATGAGGTTCCTAGTGTAACTCCATAGTTTCAATAGCCAAAGTAAGAGACACAAGTGCCTCTTTTGAATATCTTTATCTGGCAGCAATAATTTGGCTCAATAGGTGTCTTAGTCAGGGTTTCTTTTTTTTTTTAATTAGGTATTTTCCTCATTTACATTTTCAGTGCTATCCCAAAAGTCCCCCATACCCACCCACTCCCCCTTTTTGGCCCTGGGGTTCCCCTTTACTGGGGCATATAAAGTTTGCAAGTCCAATGGGCCTCTCTTTGCAGTGATGGCCGACTAGGCCATCTTCTGATACATATGCAGCTACAACAAGAGCTCCAGGGTACTGGTTAGTTCATATTGTTGTTCCACCTATAGGGTTGCAGTTCCCTTTAGCTCCTTGGGTAATTTCTCTAGCTCCTCCATTGGGGGCCGTGTGACCCATCCAATAGCTGACTGTGATCATCCACTTCTGTGTTTGCTAGGCCCCGGCATAGTCTCACAAGAGACAGCTATATCTGGGTCCTTTCAGCAAAATCTTGCTAGTGTATGCAATGGTGTCAGCGTTTGGAAGCTGATTATGGGATGGATCCCTGCCAATCCTGAAAAAAAACATCATGACTAAGAAGCAAGTTGGGGAGAAAAGGGTTTATTCAGCTTACACTTCCACGTTGCTGTTCATCACCAAAGGAAGTCAGCACTGGAACTCAAGCAAGTCAGGAAGCAGGAGCTGATGCAGAGGCCATGGAAGGATGTTCTTTACTGGCTTGCTTCCCCTGGCTTGCTCAGCTTTCTTTCACATGGAACCCAAGACTACCAGCCCAGAGATGGTACCATCCACCATGGGCTCCCCCCCCTTGATCACTAATTGTGAAAATGCCTTACAGCTGGATCTCATGGAGGCATTTCCTCAAGGGAGGCTCCCTTTTCTGTGATAACTCCAGCTTGAGTCAAGTTGACACACAAGACCAACCAGTACAGTAGTTTTTTGTTTTTTGTTTTTTGTTTTTTGTTTTTTGTTTTTTGTTTTTTTTAGTTACATGAAGATGGGAGGAAGACATGATAGTATAGTGTTTAGGGGGAGGCTGAGGTGAGGGACTGGATATGACTATAATCAAAACACATTGTACACATGTACGAAATGCTCAAAAGATAATTTTTAAAGGATATCTTTATTCCTGCCATGTCAGTTACATTTTCCTATTTTCTCTTTCAATACCTCAATACTGAGGTAGAATATGTCTGTGTCTGAAACAAATATCATAAATAATGCAATAGGAGCCAAAGTTTGAATGCATTCGATTAATGGCAGGTAGCCATTCTTAAGTGCCATTTCTCTAAAACCTCTTTACGTTTGTTATTTTTCAAAAGGCTGGCACAAGCAATTCTATCTTGTTGGTTTAAAATGGGGGTCTTGTCATGAAGCTTAGGCTAGGAAAAATTTTTGATCCTCCCACTTTTGCTATCTGAGTGATGGGATTACCAGCAAGTACTACCATGACCAACATGAGTGCATTTCAATTCTGATGACTTCTCCCACTTCTCTCTGAACAATAATATATCTTTGGAAATATCAGTGATTAGTCATCTGACAGGTTTTTTTCTCTACCTTCCTTTGATGGTTTTTCTTAGTTGTCAACTTGACTACATCTGGAATTAACTAAAATCCAAGATGCTGGGTACACCTGTGAAAGATTTTTCTTAAATTAATCATTTGAAATGGGAAGACTTATCTTTAATCCAGATCTTTTGAGATGGTAAGAGCCACCTTTACTATGAGTCACATCTTCTGGTGGCAGCCTATATGGAGGTTATGGAAGAAGAAAGCATTGCTCTTTTTCTGCTTGCCTTTACTCTTGCTTGTAAGTTCAATTTCTCCAAATGAAACCTGTTTCTTCAAGATTCCAGCATATGCTAAAGTCTATCTGAGATGTCCAGCATTACAGTCCAACAACTACTAGATTCTTGGGCTTTTTGTTGGTAGACCACCATTGTTGGACTGGATAGACCACAGCCTGTAAGCAACCCTAATAAATCCCATAGATAGATAGATAGATAGATAGATAGATAGATAGATAGATAGATAGATAGGTGTGTGTGTTAGAGAGAGAGAGAGGAAGAGGGAGAGGGGGAGAGAGAGAGAGAGAGATTTTCTATAAGTCCATGTTCTATTCTTTTAATGAACCTTCCAGATAAAGTATGTACTGATCTGTGTGAGTCATGTTGAGGGAGTAAGTGACAGATGTCAAGGAATTACTACCAATGAACCCTTTATGGCCAATTCAAGCAACTAGAAGATATAGAAGGAATGGCTCTTAGGTTAAATATTCTGCCTGTGATTCATTCTGTATTTCTGGTGAGAGGAGCCCCAATCTCTCAAAAATATTGTTCAGTTTCCTTTTTCAGGAGCTGTATTTCTTCAGAAAGTTAACAGACGATAGTTTGTCATAAGGTTTTATAAAAATACAGCTATCAATAGCAAATGCCTTGATGGAGTGTTAACAGACAATAGTTACAAAGCTTTAAAAAAACACAACAAATAGAGTAAACATATTTCAAAAATTAAGTATTTGTTTACAGACTTACCAACATTCAATATCTTTCAATTTTCAGGAGGCCCAGAGTTAGGGCCTGTCTAATTGCTTTGCTGAAGAGGAGAATCATAATACAATTAGGAATACACAAAGTTAATATTTGAAAACATTGAACGTCATTAGCAGTTCTATTTTAGAAGGCACCATCTCTGTAAAGTGTTTTCTCAAGCTTTGTATCTAAGAAGGCATATAGATAGATAGATAGATAGATAGATAGATAGATAGATAGATAGATGTGTGTGTGTATATATATATGAATGTATGTATTGTCACACAAAAAAATTGTACAAAACATATATTATAAAATAGGTTTCTACTGTTGATGCAAAATTCAGAATTCTTGGCACAGTAAGATAATACAGTTTCAGCACTAACAAGAAATTTTTTCAATTAAATCTCTTATAAAATATGGAACAGTGCTATTATAAATAGATTATACTCAACATTACCTCATAAATACAATAACAAAATATCTATTTTATCAAAGCAAACAAATATATACCAGGGTTTCAAATAGCAACTTATCCAGATGGAAGATTTTTTTTCTCCAGGTGCCCTTTAAATCTAAAAGACATGAAGAGGTGAGCATTATACCACAGATTTATTGGAACCTCTTTATAAAGAGAGGGAAGACTTTCCAAACACCTATCATTATCCATCTTAAGTAGGTCCCACTGGTTTCAGGAGTCAGTAGCTAAGAACATTTAAGAAGCCTGGCATGTTGGCACACACCTTTAATCCCAGCACTTGGGAGGCAGAGGTAGGTGGATTTCTGAGTTCGAGGCCAGCCTGCTCTACAAAGTGAGTTCCAGGACAGCCAGGGCTAAACAGAGAAACCCTGTCTCGAAAAACCAAAAAAAGAAAAAAAGAAAAGGAAAACTTAAGAAACTAACAAAGTCAAAGCAATGTAAAAACATGCCACCATTTGAATCTGCTGTTCCTTTAAAAGAGCAAAGGTAGGTACAGCTGTGTGTATGGGAGGAGCCTTCTTGTTAGCTTTCCATAGTCCACAGTCTCCATGAGTTGTCTTTTTTTCTTCATTCAAGATGCTGTCCTGGAGATGTGTTGCATATTCAATGAGGTGAGTACAAGCTATTCAGCAGGGCACAGAGCCAACCAGAGCTGTGCTCTAGCCTGCTATGCCAGTTTAAATGCAGTCACTGTTATCCCCACTCGTTCAACCACCCCAGCTGCTGAGAAAAACCCGTCCCAAGTGGAAGCATTTGCTGCTTTCTTGGTATGCATTCACCTTGGCATGTATTGACAGAATTTTGCACATAGCTTTTTGTTTTGTTTTGTTTTTGGAGACAGGGTTTCTCTGTGTAGCCCTGGTTGTCCTGGACCTCACTCTGTGAACCAGGCTGTCCTCGAACTCAGAAATTCACCTGCCTCTGCCTCCTAAGTGCTAGGATTAAAGGCGTGCGCCACCACTGTCCGGCAACACAACTGCCTTGTATTTTTCCCATTTCTTCAATTGGCAAATACTATATAAATCACACAAACTATTATTTTTTAAACTAATTATTCATGTTTATCTATTATACAGCTTAAGAAGCAAGAATCTGAACAGTCAACTATCTCAGCCTCCATTCATTCTGAATGGACTATGGTACAGTTAATGGGTGCCTAGAAAAGAAAAAGCAAATGGAAGATGTGTTTTGGGACAATCATTATCCACAGTTTGAATTTTTTAAAAGCTCAGATTGGATCTAATTTTTAAGACTTTTACAAAGATCAAAGGGTTAACAAAAAGTACTGTGGGGTTTTTTTTCATATACCAATAATCAGTTGAAGTTTGTGATAATTTTAATGAAAAAGGCCCCCATAGGCCCATAGACACATAGGGTGGTCTTTAAGGTTTTAGATATTCACATCTGGCCCAGTATCACTATCTCTTCCTACTACCTGCAGATCCAGATGTAGAACTCTCAGACACCTCTCCAAAACCATGTTTTCCTCTATGCTGCTGTTTCCCACCATGCTTCCCACTCTGGTAATAATGGACTAAACTTCCAAGCCTGCAAAGTAGCCCCAATTAAATGTTGTCCTTTATAAGACTGGCCATGGCCATTGTGTCTCTTCTCAGCATCAGAAACCCTAACTAAGACAAAATTTTTAAGTGATAAACTTTCTATAGTTTGGCAAAATCAATGCTTGCAAAACTGGTTGATTAGGGCCTGCCTTTATTCCTAGTACTTGGGAGACAAATACAGATGGACCTCTTTGAGTTCAAGGTCAACTTGGTCTATATAGGGAGTTCCAGACCAGCCATGGCTTTATAATAAAACCTTGTTTCCAAAAAAGGTAGGGACATGGCCTGGTGAAATGGCTCAGCAGTTAAGAGGACCCGAGTTCAGTTTCCAGCTCACAACCACCTGTAACTCCAGTTTCAGGAACTATACCATGTGCATCAAGTTCTCATGTAGTTCACATGCATTCACACAGTCTAAATAAGTAAATAAATAGATTTTAAAAGCACACACACACACAAAATGTGGACTAAAGGGACAGGTCAGGATTTGGGAGTGCTTGCTACTCTTGCGGAGAACCTGAGTTCAGTTCCCCACACCCACATGATGGCTCATAGCCATCTTTAGCTGCAATTTCAGGAGATCTGATACTCTTTTCTGGCTTCCACAGATACCAAGTTTATAATTAATTATACAAAAGAGTCATCACAGTCTGTCGCAATCCTAAATTGTTCAACAGACAAGTTTCAGTGCTCCAAAGAAATATAATTATTTTAACAAAAGAATAAAAACTGAATGTTGTCTCTGGATTTGAGTGGACACATGGCACTAGAATTTCTCTCCAGGATTATAGCATCATGTGTTATTTTCCCTTTTCTTGCTGTATCCACTTATAGAACTTCATTGTCAAGCTCTATACATTTCTTGAGTCAAAAATTCACCCTTTTCTATTTCTTCTTTGGATGCAAGAATCAAGTAAAATCCTAAGAAGATCTGCCTGACACTCTGAATTCTCTCTCAGAAGAGACTATTCCTCCAGGCAGCCTCACATAGACCGCTATCAGGGACCTGCCTGCCTCAAACTCCAACAAAAGGGTACTTGAGTTTCCTTCTGAAACCATTTTCAAACTCCTATATTAACAAGAGCTCAGAAAATGGAAGCCCAATTCCTAACAACATATTTAGATATTAAACGCCTAACCTCTATAGCATTATTTACATATATCATCTATTAGCAATTATGCCAAAAGCAAATTAGCTCCTTTTAACATTGACACATTATGGGTATTCTAAACAGACTAAGGTTCAGAAATCAAGTAAAAGTATCTCTACACATAGGCTGATACTAAAAGTGGAAGTTTGCCTAAGCAAAAAGCAGTATTTTTTATAAACGTGGTGCCTTAGATTTTTTTTCTGATAAAAATAAGTCTAAATAATCATTCTTCTGCTTCACCAAGAAAAGGCAAAACGGATTTGATGTTGTCTGAAGTTGGAAGATTAGAGAATGTCTCTCAGCCAGGTGTGATGGCCCATGCCTTTAATCCCAGCACTCAGGAAATAAAGGAAGGCAGATCTCTGGGAGTTCAAGGCCATCCTGGTCTACATAATGATTTCCAGGACAACCAGGGCTTCATGGTGAGTCCATCTCTCAAAATAACCAACAGAGAAAAAAGAAAAGGAAGGAAGGAAGGCAGAACGAAAGAAAGAAGGAAAGAAAATGGATGGAAGGACAGGAGGGAAGGGAGGGAGAGGGAGAGAGAGAGAAAAAAAATGGAAATGTCCCTGGAATGAAACTATCCCAGTAGTGGCCAGGATGTTCAATATTTTCTCTTCACATATGGTTAAATTTCTGCAGATAGCCCAAACTGTGCGTTTTGCTCACTTCATGGTTGTCATAAATGTTACTAAGCTTAGGGTCACAGTCTGTGCTCCAACAAGCTAGGTGAACCTAGCTGTCCTCAGTAAGCCATTAAGACAGCCAAATTCACAGTGAAAATCATCAGACAGAGGAGAGTCATCAAATGTGGTCACATCAGGAAGGAAAAAACAATGAGCTCTAGTATCCCCAAGTCCATCTTTGGGTTCTTAAGGTAAAGTTAAAATTCAAGTAGGAGACTAGAATTATTGATATCTAAGGAGCCCTGGTCAAGGTATGTTCACAGCTACATTGACCTATCATTGTCTCTTCTGTAAGGAATTCTAATAAGTTGTAAGTCTCTTTTAGGGGGGGAGGTTTCCCTGCTCTGGTTGGTCTAAGCTTTAGGCTTTCTCTTCTCTCATAATGAGATTCCTAGGAGAACTGCAGTCTCTTGGGGTCCACAGATCCCAAAATCTAATTACTAAGCCACGGCATCTCTTTAGAATATCTTCATCTGCTTAAGTACAATTTTTTATTTATTAATCATTTTATTTGTTTACATTTCAAATGTTATCCCCCTCATCAGTCTTCCTTCCATGAACTTCTCACCCCATCCCCATCCCCTTTGCCTCTAATAGGGTACTCTCTCACCCACCCACCCACTCCCACCTCAACCCTCTAGCATCCCCCTTCTTCTGGGCCATCAAGCCTCCACGGATCTAAGCACCTCCCCTCCCACTAATACCAGATGAGTCAGTCCTCTGCTACCTATGTAGCTGGAGCCATGAACCAGCTCAAGTATGTTCTTTGATTGGTGATTTAGTCCATGGGTGTTTTGAGGGGTCTGGTTAGTTGATTCTCTTGTTCTTCCATTTGTTGGCTGTGAGTATCTGCATCTGTCTTAGTCAGGTGCTGGCAGAGCCTCTCAGAGAGCAGCCATACCAGGCTCCTGTTTGCAAGTATATCTTGGCATCAACAACAGTGTCAGGGTTTGGTGTCTGCAGATGGAATGGATCAGATGGTGGGGAAGTCTCTGGGTGGCTTTTGAACTGTTTCAGTGACTATTATTTGGTGACTGGTCTTGTCTTTCAGAGTTCTTCTATGTTGTTTCAGTGCCTTGGAACTGTTTGGGATATTGTACCCTTTGTGCCATAGACTTGTCAACTTGCAAACTGTTTTGAAGAAATTGGAGTTCGATGTCTTCCCGAAGACAGAGAATGTAAATTGTGTTGGTCCTTTGAGGCTCTGTTGAGCCATTGTGGTTCTGTTGAATCTTTTGAGACATAGAAGTAAAGGTGTTGAGTAGATCTCCATTGTAACTGTATAACAAAATACACACACACTCATCACAGCACATCAAATTTGTGCTCTCTTGGTGTCTGTACTGGCTAGTTTTATGTCAACTTGACACAAGCTAAAGTTATCAGAAAGGAGGAAACTACAATTTAAAAAATATGCCTCCATAAATTCTAACTGTAGGGCATTTCCTTAGTAACTGATGTGGGAAGGACCAGTCCATGTAGTTGGTGCTATCTCTGGGATAGTGGTCCTGGGATCTATAAGAAAGCAGGCTGAGCAAGTCAAGAGGAGTAAGCCAGTAAACAGCACCCCTCCATGCTTCTGCATCAACTCCTGCCTCCAGACTCCTGCCTGTATAAGTTCCTGCCCTCACTGCTTTTGATGATGAGCAGTTATATGGAACTGTGAATGAAATAAACTCTTTCCTCCACAAATTGCTTTTGGTCATAGTGTTACATCACAGCAATAATAACCCTAACTAAGTTCCTGTAGGGAGAATTTTAGATGATTAGGTTTTTTTTATAAATGTTTGTGTGTTATTCTACTTCCAAGCAGCATAAGGCAAAACTAAATCCACCCCTAGAGTTCCTAAAAATAACTGATTAAAACCCTCTGGCTACTTCATTTTTTTTTCTATATTTCTTTTCTAAACTTATGTGCTGACGTCCAAGAAACATGGCAAACTAAAGACTGCCTCTGTGTGAGCTAGGGAAAGAATCAGAAGAAAGGTAGGCTTAACTTCACAGAGAAAATAAAAAGAAAGCTCCAGAAAGCCACAAAAGAACTGAAAAGATTCCAGAAAAGAACAGGGAAAGGATGGTATGACCCAGAGAAGTCAAAAATAGCTGCATCAACACAGCTCCTCAGTTGGGGTTCCAGGGGAACAGGGAGAGGGAACAAGCCACTTCCAACAGTGAATAGTATGAAGAAGGCTCAGCAGATGTCACAGCAGAGGAGAAAGAGGAATGGCAGAGGACACTAAAGCGTGGATTTCAGCAATGTGGAAATCAGGCCATGGAGCATGGAGACTCTAGCAATGAGGAGCACACCACAGGAGGCCAGCCTGACAACACAGTAGGTCTGAGAGAAGGGTTATACCTGAGAGCAATCTGATGAGTCCAAGAAACCACTGACCAATTTGAAGCAGAACTACACAGTCGCCCCAAGTGGTAGAAGCAAGCTTGTCAGAGAACAGTGGAGAGCTGCAGAATGCCATGTCAAGAAGACCCTTGATGCCAAGATGTACTTGCAGACAGAAACTTAGTATGGCTGTCCTCTGAGAGACTCTGCCAGCACCTGACTAAGACAGATGCAGACACTCACAGCCCAACTATTGGACTGAGCCCGGGGACCCCAATGGAAGAATTAGGGGAAGAGCTGAAGGAGCTGAAGGGGATTGCAACCCCATAAGAAGAACAATATGAACTAATCGGACACTTCAGAGCTCCCAGGGACTAAACCACCAACCAAAGAGTACACATGGAGGGACCCATGGCTCCAGCAAGATATGTAGCAAAGGACTGTTTTATCTGGCATCAATGGGAAGGGAGGCTTTTGATCCTGTGGAAGCTTAATGCCCCAATAAGTAAGGGGATGTTAGAGGGGTGACTCGGAAGTGGGTGGGTGGGTGGGTGGGTGGGAAAGCACCCTCTTAGAGGCAATGGGGAAGGGGATGGGATGGGAGATTCATTGAGGGGAGACTGATAATGGGTATAACATTTGAAATGTAAACAAATAAAATGATTAATAAATGAAAAAAATTTAAAAACAAAAAGACCCTTGCTGAGTTGGCAGCTCTGCACCCTGAGATTCTCTGTGATCTGCACTCTCAGGAAACTGAGAGCAAGGAGCATGTGTGTGTGTGTGTGTGTGTGTGTGTGTGTGTGTGTGTGTGTGTATGTGTGTGTGTGTGTTATGGTTATTTGTTTGCATGCTTTTTTCACTTTTTTTCTACTGTCCTTTTCCAACAGCATAGGCTGGCAAGAGTTGGAGGAATTTCTGTGTTTTAACATCCCAAGAGCTGGGACTAGCATATGTCACTTAACTATATCTCTACTTCTTCCTTTCCAGTCATCCTTCAGCGAAATCTGCCTCCATCTTCCTTCCTTGATCCCTACTGTCCCCTCCTCTTTCTCTCTGTCAACCCAATATTCACAACTTGTCTTACCTTGGGTTTTCTTTTCTTACTGCTGTCGTTTTCCTTCCACTCACCCAAATTAACTAATATGTTAGCACACACACACACACAGAAATTCATTGCTTCCTAGAATGTATGATGCTTAAGAAATGGCTGACCCCTTCCGGTCCAAGCAGCACCGGGTAGCTAGGGCGCACAGTCGGCTGACTACCTCCAGCTACCCACAACACCCGCCAAGTGATCTTAAGACTTCTGGTGAGTGGAACACAGCATCTGCTCCAATCCAATCGCGCGGGACTTGAGACTGCATTAGTCAGGGAAGCAAAAACCCCAGTCTGAGTAGGGGCACAAGCCCCTTTCGGTCTGAGCAGCACCGGGGTAGCTAGGGCGCACAGTCGGCCACCAGATACCCACAACACCAGCCACGCGATCATAAGAATTCTGAGGATTGGGATCTGCCCTGCATGGGAGCTCTTTGCCTGAGCATCAGCAGCAGACATCTCGGTTCCGGGACCCCGCCAAGTGTATCCTGCACAGACAGCTGGCCTATTTCCCGGCCAGAGGATAGGGATCTGCCCAGCATGGGAGCATTTTGCCTGAGCATCAGCAGCAGACATCTTGGTTCCGGGACCCTGCCGAGTGTACCCTGCACAGACATCTTGGTTCCAGGACCCCGCCAAGTGTATCCTGCACAGCTCCAGAGAATACCAGATGGCGAAAGGCAAACATAGGAATCCTACTAACAGAAATCAAGACCACTAACCATCATCAGAACGCAGCACTCCCACCCCACCTAGTCCTGGGCACCCCAACACAACCGAAAAGCTAGACCTGGATTTAAAAGCATATCTCATGATGATGGTAGAGGACATCAAGAAGAACTTTAATAACTCACTTAAAGAAATACAGGAGAACACTGCTAAAGAGTTACAAGTCCTTAAAGAAAAGCAGGAAAACACAACCAAACAGGTAGAAGTCCTTATAAGAAAAACAGGAAAACACATGCAAACAGGTGATGAAAATGAACAAAACCATACTAGACCTAAAAAGGGAAGTAGACACAATAAAGAAAACCCAAAGTGAGGCTGGAGATAGAAACCCTAGGAAAGAAATCTGGAACCATAAACTCGAGCATCAGCAACAGAATACAAGAAATGGAAGAGAGAATCTCAGGTGCAGAAGATTCCATAGAGAACATCGGCACAACAATCAAAGATACTACAAAATGCAAAAAGATCCTAACTCAAAACATCCAGTAAATCCAGGGCACAATGAGAAGACCAAACCTACGGATAATAGCAGTTGATGAGAATGAAGATTTATAACTTAAAGGGCCAGCAAATATATTCAACAAAATTATAGAAGAAAACTTCCCAAACCTAAAGAATGACATGCCCATGAACATACAAGAAGCCTACAGAACTCCAAATAGACTGGACCAGAAAAAGAAACTCCTCCGGACACATAATAATCAGAACAACGAATGCACTAAATAAAGAGAGAATATTAAAAGCAGTAAGGGAGAAAGGTCAAGTAACATATAAAGGCAGACCTATCAGAATTACACCAGACTTTTCACCAGAGACTCTGAAAGCCAGAAGAGCCTGGACAGATGTTATACAGACACTAAGAGAACACAAATGCCAGCCCAGGCTACTATACCCGGCCAAACTCTCAATTACCATAGATGGAGAAACCAAAGTATTCCACGACAAAACCAAATTCACACATTATCTTTCCACGAATCCAGCCCTTCAAAGGATAATAACAGAAAAGAAGCAATACAAGGACGGAAATCACGCCCTAAAACAAGCAAGAAAGTAATCCCTCAACAAACCAAAAAGAAGACAGCCACAAGAACAGAATGCCAACTCTAACAACAAAAATAAAAGGAAGCAACAATTACTTTTCCTTAATATCTCTTGATATCAATGGACTCAATTCCCCAATAAAAAGACATAGACTAACAGACTGGCTACACAAACAGGACCCAACATTCTGCTGCTTACAGGAAACCCATCTCAGGGAAAAAGACAGACACTACCTCAGAGTGAAAGGCTGGAAAACAATTTTCCAAGCAAATGGTCTGAAGAAACAAGCTGGAGTAGCCATTCTAATATCGGATAAAATCGACTTCCAACCCAAAGTTATCAAAAAAGACAAGGAGGGACACTTCATACTCATCAAAGGTAAAATCCTCCAAGAGGAACTCTCAATTCTGAATATCAACGCTCCAAATGCAAGGGCAGCCACATTCATTAAAGACACTTTAGTAAAGCTCAAAGCACACATTGCACCTCACACAATAATAGGGGGAGACTTCAACACACCACTTTCATCAATGGACAGATCGTGGAAACAGAAACTAAACAGGGACACAGTGAAACTAACAGAAGTTATGAAACAAATGGATCTGACAGATATCTACAGAACATTTTATCCTAAAACAAAAGGATATACCTTCTTCTCAGCACCTCATGGGACCTTCTCCAAAATTGACCATATAATTGGCCACAAAACAGGCCTCAACAGATACAAAAATATTGAAATTGTCCCATGTATCCTATCAGACCACCATGGCCTAAGGCTGATCTTCAATAACAACATAAATAATGGAAAGCCAACATTCACGTGGAAACTGAACAACACTCTTCTCAATGATACCTTGGTCAGGGAAGGAGTAAAGAAAGAAATTAAAGACTTTTTAGAGTTTAATGAAAATGAAGCCACAACATACCCAAAACTATGGGACACAACGAAAGCATTTCTAAGAGGAAAACTCATAGCTCTGAGTGCCTCCAAGAAGAAACGGGAGAGAGCACATACTAGCAGCTTGACAACACATCTAAAAGCTCTAGAAAAAAAGGAAGCAAATTCACCCAAGAGGAGTAGACGGCAGGAAATAATCAAACTCAGGGGTGAAATCAACCAAGTGGAAACAAGAAGAACTATTCAAAGAATTAACCAAACGAGGAGCTGTTTCTTTGAGAAAATCAACAAGATAGATAAACACTTAGCTAGACTCACTAGAGGGCACAGGGACAACATCCTAATTAACAAAATCAGAAATGAAAAGGGAGACATAACAACAGATCCTGAAGAAATCCAAAACACCATCAGATCTTTCTACAAAAGGCTATACTCAACAAAACTGGAAAACCTGGATGAAATGGACAAATTTCTAGACAGATACCAGGTACGAAAGTTAAATCAGGATCAAGTTAACGATCTAAACAGTCCTATATCCCCTAAGGAAATAGAAGCAGTCATTAATAGTCTCCCAAGCAAAAAAAGCCCAGGACCAGATGGGTTTAGTGCAGAGTTCTAACAGACCTTCAAAGAAGATCTAGTCCCAGTTTTGCACAAACTATTCCACAAAATAGAAGTAGAGGGAACTCTACCCAACTCATTCTATGAAGCCACTATTACTCTGATACCTAAACCACATAAAGATCCAACAAAGATAGAGAACTTCAGACCAATTTCCCTTATGAATATCGATGCAAAAATCCTCAATAAAATTCTTGCTAACCGAATCCAAGAACACATTAAAGCAATCATCCATCCTGACCAAGTAGGTTTTATTCCAGGGATGCAGGGATGATTTAATATACGAAAATCCATCAATGTAATCCATTATATAAACAAACTCAAAGACAAAAACCACATGATCATCTCGTTAGATGCGGAAAAAGCATTGGACAAGATCCAACACCCATTCATGATAAAAGTTCTGGAAAGATCAGGAATTCAAGGCCCATACCTAAACATGATAAAAGCAATCTACAGCAAACCGGTAGCCAACATCAAAGTAAATGGTGAGAAGCTGGATGCAATCCCACTAAAATCAGGGACTAGACAAGGCTGCCCACTCTCGCCCTACCTCTTCAACATAGTACTTGAAGTCCTAGCCAGAGCAATTCGACAACAAAAGGAGATCAAGGGGATACAAATTGGAAAAGAGGAAGTCAAAATATCACTTTTTGCAGATGATATGATAGTATATATAAGTGACCCTAAAAATTCCACCAGAGAACTCCTAAACCTGATAAACAGCTTCGGTGAAGTAGCTGGATATAAAATTAACTCAAACAAGTCAATGGCCTTTCTCTACACAAAGAATAAACAGGCTGAGAAAGAAATTAGGGAAACAACACCCTTCTCAATAGTCACAAATAATATAAAATATCTTGGCGTGACTCTAACTAAGGAAATGAAAGATCTGTATGATAAAAACTTCAAGTCCCTGAAGAAAGAAATTAAAGAAGATCTCAGAAGATGGAAAGATCTCCCATGCTCATGGATTGGCAGGATCAACATTGTAAAAATAGCTATCTTGCCAAAAGCAATCTACAGATTCAATGCAATCCCCATCAAAATTCCAACTCAATTCTTCAACGAATTAGAAAGAGCAATCTGCAAATTCATCTGGAATAACAAAAAACCTAGGATAGCAAAAGCTCTTCTCAAGGATAAAAGTACCTCAGGTGGAATCACCATGCCTGACCTAAAGCTTTACTACAGAGCAATTGTGATAAAAACTGCATGGTATTGGTATAGTGACAGACAAGTAGACCAATGGAACAGAATTGAAGACCCAGAAATGAACCCACACACCTATGGTCACTTCATCTTCGACAAGGGAGCTAAAACCATCCAGTGGAAAAAAGATAGCATTTTCAACAAATGGTGCTGGCACAACTGGTTGTTATCATGTAGAAGAATTCGAATCGACCCATTCCTCTCTCCTTGTACTAAGGTCAAATCTAAGTGGATTAAGGAACTCCACATAAAACCAGAGACACTGAAACTTATAGAGGAGAAAGTGGGGAAAAGTCTTGAAGATATGGGCACAGGGAAAAAATTCCTGAATAGAACAGCAATGGCTTGTGCTGTAAGATCGAGGATTGACAAATGGGACCTCATGAAACTGCAAAGCTTCTGCAAGGCAAAACACACCATCAATAAGACAAAAAGACCACCAACAGATTGGGAAAGGATCTTTACCTATCTTAAATCAGATAGGGGACTAAAATCCAATATATATAAAGAACTCAAGAGGGTGGACTCCAGAAAATCAAATAGCCCCCTTAAAAGATGGGGCTCAGAGCTGAACAAAGAATTCTCACCCGAGGAATACTGAAAGGCTGAGAAACACCTGAAAAATGTTCAACATCCTTAATCATCAGAGAAATGCAAATCAAAACAACCCTGAGATTCCATCTCACACCAGTCAGAATGGCTAAGATCAAAAATTCAGGTGACAACAGATGCTGGCGAGGATGTGGAGAAAGAGGAGCACTCCTCCATTGTTGGTGGGATTGCAAGCTTGTACAACTACTCTGGAAATCAGTCTGGTGGTTCCTCAGAAAATTGGACATAGTACTACCGGAGGATACAGCAATACCTCTCCTGGGCATATATCCAGAAGATGTCCAACCGGTAAGAAGGATACATGCTCCACTATGTTCATAGCAGCCTTATTTATAATAGCCAGAAGCTGGAAAGAACCCAGATGTCCCTCAACAGAGGAATGGATACAAAAAATGTGGTACATTTACACAATGGAGTACTACTCAGCTATTAAAAAGAATGAATTCACGAAATTCCTAAGCAAATGGTTGGACCTGGAGGGCATCATTCTGAGTGAGGTAACCCAATCACAAAAGAATTCAAATGAAATGTACTCACTGATAAGTGGATATTAACCCAGAAACTTAGTATAGCGAGATATAAGGTACAATATGTAAAACATATGAAACTGAAGAAGAACGAAGACCAAAGTGTGGACACTTTGCTCATTCTTAGAATTGGAAACAATCACCCATGGAAGGAGTTACAGAGACAAAGTTTGGAGCTGAGACAAAAGGTTGGTCCATCTAGAGACTGCCATATCCAGGGATCCATCCCATAATTAGCCTCCAAGCGATGACACCATTGCATACACTAGCAAGCCTTTGTTGCAAGGACCGTGATATAGCTGTCCCTTGTGAGACTAGGCAGGGGCCTAGCAAACACAGAAGTGGATGCTCACAGTCAACTATTGGATGGATCACAGGGCCCCCAATGGAGGAGCTAGAGAAAGTATCCAAGGAGCTAAAGAGATCTGCAACCCTATCGGAGGAACAACATTATGAACTAACCAGTACCCCAGAGCTCTTGACTCTAGCTGCATATGTATCAAAAGATGACCTAGTCGGCCATCACTGGAAAGAGAGGCCCATTGGTCAGGCAAACGTTATATGCCCCAGTACAGGGGAATGCCAGGGCCAAAAAATGGGAATGGGTGGGTAGGGGAGTGGCGGGGGGGGGGGGGGGACTTTTGGGATAGCATTGGAAATGTAATTGAAGAAAATACGTAATAAAAAAAGAAAAAAAAGAAAATTAAAATATATTATTTTAATATTGAAAAATAGCCCCATAGGCTCATTTATTTGAATGATTGGCACTACTTAAGAAGAATTAGGAGGTGTGGCCTTGTTAGAGTAGGTGTGGCCTTGTTGGAGTAGGTGTGGCCTTGTTGGAGGAAGTCTCTGGAGAGGATTCAAAAGCTCAAGCAGCTCAAGGGACTGTGCAATTCACTCTCAGCTGAGACACAGGATGGGGAGTAGCAAGCGGCAGAGATACGGGTCAGGCAACGCTTTGGTGTCCGTGGTGGTGAAGCAGGAGCGCCTGAGCCCCGAACCCAGCGCTCCAGCTGCTAGCCTGTCCACCGCCAAGCCCAATGCTAGTCGGTCCCCAGACAAAAAGAAAAGGAAGTCCTCCGGGAGAAGAAGCAAGTCCCCTCCAACTAAGAGAAGCCGGAGTCCCCACTACTCCATGGTCAAAGTGAAGCAGGAACGTGAGGACCATCCGCTGAGAGGACGAGAGGATCCACAACCCCGGGAGCCATCAGAACAGGAACACAGGAGAGCTAGGAACAGTGATGAGCGAGCCCGGCACCGGAGCCATTCCCGCCAAAGGAGGAGCTCTGATGAGAGGCCTGTCAGTGGACAGGGCCGGGATAGAGACAGCCAGAACCTGAAGGCTCAGGAAGAAGAGAGGGACTTTCATAATGCCAGGCGCCAGGAGCATCGCCAGCAGAATGGAAGTGCTGGCAGCGGTGAGGTTCAAGAAGAGGTGATCCCTCACCCTGCTGGTAACAGAAGCAAAGAGGTGCCCGTTAAAGAAAAACCATGCTTTGAACTTTCTGGGGCACTTCTTGAGGACACTAATACCTTCCAGGGTGTGGTTATTAAATACAATGAGCCCCCAGAAGCCCGGATCCCCAAAAAACGGTGGCGTCTCTACCCCTTTAAAAATGATGAGCTGCTTCCAGTCTTGTACATCCATCGGCAAAGTGCATACCTTCTGGGTAGACATCGACGCATCGCAGACATTCCCATTGACCATCCCTCTTGCTCAAAGCAACATGCTGTCTTCCAGTACCGGCTTGTGGAGTCCACCCGTGCTGATGGCACGGTTGATCGGAGTGTGAAGCCCTTCATCATTGATCTCTGCTCAGCCAACGGAACGTTCTTAAACAACAAGCGTATTGAGCCACAGAGATACTATGAACTGAAAGAAAGTGATGTACTTAAATTTGGATTCAGTAGCCGAGATTACGTCTTGCTTCATGAGTCTTCAGACATCTCTGAACTTGAAGAAGGAAGATGAGGGGGAGGAGGAGGAGAAGGAGGAAATGGTACCCCACAGCTGGCAGATGAGAGGCAGCCTCCAATATTAGAAACCATCCCTATTGGGGCTGGAGAGATGACTCAGTGGTTAAGAGCACTGACTGCTCTTCCAGAGGTCCCAAGTTAGTTCCCAGCAACCACATGGTGGCTCACAACCATCTGTAATGGGATCTGATGCCCTCTTCTGATGTGTCTGAAGACAGCTACAGTGTACTCATACATAAAATAAATAAATCTTTGTTTAAAAAAAAAAGAAAGAAATGGCTGACATTTTATTTGATTGTTACCATACTTTGACATTATGATGCTTCTTTGAGAGTGACTATTTTTACAAATAATATTCTAATAGTAGAGGAATATTGGAAAATGTGTCTGGTGCCCCAAGACTAGGTATGAAAGTCTATAACACCTTAGTCCCTCTTGGGCAATGCAACCACTTTCTTTGTTAGAAAAAGAGTAATTTAAAACAGAGAAGTAAATAAAAAATTAAACAATAAACAAAATAAACCAACAACCTAACTCCATATCTGAAAATTCCAATACAAACCACAAGAGCATGAAAGACCAAATGACTCCATCAAACCTTACTAAGCTGACAGTATCAGCCTACATTCAGAATGGATTGGATGTAATGCCAGACAAAAAAAATAAAGAATGATTATGTTTTTATGTTCAAAAAAAATCAAACAAAACACAAACTCCTGAATGGATTCTAAGAAAATACAGAAAATCATCTCAATGAATAAGAAAGTGAGTCTAAAATATGAAAAAGGAATTCAATAAAAATACTTTCTTGAGGGACACTGTCCCAATCACAAAACCTAAAATCTACAGTTTGTCCTGCCTGCAGAGTATGCTAGGACTGGAACCTAGCAGAATCATCATCAAAGAAGACAAGGAGACATCTGTCTTCCAGCAATTGACTAAAGCAGATTCAGAACCCCATAGCCAAACATTAGGTGGAGTTCTGGAGTCCTCAAAAGGAAGGAACAGAGGAACCAGAGGGGTCAGGGACATACCAGGAGAACTCGGCCCACAGAATCAACTGATCAGGACTCATGGGAACGTGCAGAGGTCAGGAAGACTGTAGGGATCTGTTCTAGGCCCTCTGTTATGGCTGAGGAGCTCCATGCTCTTATGGAAATCCTAACAGTGGGCTCAGAGCCTCTCCCTGACTCTTTCGCCTACTTGAGGGATCCTTTTCCTTCTACTGGGTTTTCCTCCTTGTCTATTCCTCATGTGGTACTATGTGTCTGGTCTTATTGTAGCTTATAACGCCTTGTTTGGTTGATGTCCCTGGGATAGGAGCTGGATCTCAGGTAGAGGGGAGGTATGCAAACAGGGCCGGGGACAACAGTAGATGTAATATATGATATAAGAATAAAAACAAAAATAGAATGCCCTCTTGAAGACTTCAGCAATAGAATGGACCAAGGATGGAAGAGAGTATTGAGCCTGGTAAGAAGTTACAGCAAAACTTTTCAGATACATGAGACACTATGACAAGAACAAAACTTTTTAGATATATGAAATACTATGAAAAGAACAATCTATAGGTCATGGGTAAAAAGAAAGGGTGTAACTCTAATGGCATAGAATATATTTTTAACATAACCATAGCAGAAATTTACCAAGAATTATGAAAGAAAATGCCAATTCATATATAGGAGGTGTTTTGAACATCACACATAGGAGACTACAAAAGAAGTTCCCATTGTTGAACTATACTAAGTCACTAAGTGTACAGATCAAAAGGAGGGAAAGATTTGAAAGCAGCCACAGAGGAATGCCAAATCACATATAAAGGTAGAACAATAAGAATTAGATTACTAGATTTCTCTCCAGAAACTATAAAATCAGGGAAGACTTGGAATGTATTTCAAGTTCTGAAAGACAAAAAACTGCCAATCCAGAATATGATACGCAGCAAAGCTATCTGTCATAATTGAAAGAGAAATAAAATTTCCATGACAAAAACCCTTAGAGCTGTTAAACATTTTTGGCAAAGTGGTAAGATTAAAAGCATCAATAAATAAAAATTGGTAGTTTATCTATATAACAATAAAAATAATGACAAGGAAATAGCTAAGGAAACTATCCCCTTGACAATGAACACAAACATATGCACTGATCTGTGGGTATAATGATATGTTATTAAGAGTCATTTTATTGCTATTTTCCTTTAACATAATAATAGCATTTGTCCCCTAGGCCTGTGGCCTGTCTGGTCTCAGGTTCTTGACCCCTTTACCAATGTAAAAAGTATGGGTTCCATTTCACAGAGTGGGCCTTAAACTCAATCAAAATGTGGTTGGTTGCTCCCATATATACTAGTCTTTTAAGTGACCACTGAATAAGCAAGTATTTTAATATAACTTTAGTATTTAATATTCTGTGTATTTATGACTAGAAATGTATAAAGTGATATGCCTGAACTTTGTGTTATGCAAAGGTTTGGAGAATTATAGACATGAGTTTAATACATACAAAATGCATGCAATGTGCCCAGTAAGGGGTCTGTTTTATGCAATATGCACTATATTTGGACTGTTAACATTTAAGACATTCAATGAAAATCTTTTAACATTACTGATTTTTTTTTTCGGTTTTGATTTTTCTGAGACAGGGTCTCTTTTTGTAGCACTGGCTGTCCTGTAACTCACTAGGTAGACGAAACTGACCTTGAACTTGTGAGATCCACTTGTGTTGCCGGATATTTGATCACATGTGAACCCCAAGATTGTGCCATTTACTGAAAAAAAAAAAAAACTGTTCCTAGTTGTGGTGTGGCTCAGCCCTCGGCACACACTGTTAATCCCTCTTCCTGGAATGCAGACATGCCCTTAGTATATACCTTTAATCTCAAACAATGAAGGTAAAGTTAGTTTGTAGAAGGAAGCACCCATGTTTGAAAGTGATGTCTAATTGAGTGGCAGACAAAGTGATGCATCAGAAAATGATTTAATAGAATAGGATCTGCCCAACTCTCACGAGAAGAGAAGAAAGGGAAGCTACTTAAGGGGCAGTGCAGAAAGCCGGGCAGTGGTGGCTCATGCCTTTAATCCCAGCACTCGGGAGGCAGAGGCAGGCGGATTTCTGAGTTCAAGGCCAGCCTGGTCTACAGAATGAGTTCCAGGACAGCCAGGGCTATACAGAAAAACCCTATTTCAAAAAAGGGGGGAGGCAGTGCAGAGAGAGAGAGGAGAGAGAGAGAGGAGAGAGAGAAAGAGAGGAGGGAGAGGAGGGAGAGGAGGAGGAAGAAGAAGAGGAGGCAGTTTTGCTGGGGCAGTTGTACAGAGACAAGTTAGAGAGAGAGAGAATAAGGTAGACAGACACAGGTGAAGATAGAATGAGCCAGAGAATGAGAAGGAATCGGAAAATTAGAACATATTGCCAAAATTAGTACAAGGCCAAGTAGAGCAATTTAGGAAAGGCTGAGAGAGAGAGAAGCTAGATTGAATCAGTCAGCTTGGAGAGAAGTGTGATCCAGAACAGCTGCATTAAACCGGACAACTAGAGGTCAGAAATTTAAAAAAAAAAAAAAAAAAAAAAAAAAAAAGGTGAGCTTATTCACCAGCAAGTCTAGGCTGAAAACATTCTAAGGCTAGATTAGATTGTACAGTGGCTAGAAGCTTCCAGGACTAAGCCTCAGTTGCAGACAGAGGCAGAAAGCCTCAGAGATGACAATTAACTCAGGTGAATAAAAGATACTTTTACATACATGCCTCCCTTTGTCTCCCAGTGTTGCAATAAAGGTATGCACCAGTATACCTGGCTTGTTCTCATTACTTTTAACCAGCACAATTCAGATGAAAATCTTGGCATCTGAGCAATCCTCCTGTTTGAAACCCTGGTCTATGTCTCTGTGTCTTGGTAAAATGTGTGACTTGAAATTGTATGGTGCATTTTTACATTGGAAGTGAGTGTGTTTGTTGTCACTAGCACAGTTCCTAACATGTACAAGAGCTCTGAAGTTCTGGTTTTGTCACCGATACAGATATGCTACTGGGATGTATGTGAAAAGTGGAAGCTGAGTTAATATAGTGGTCTAAATAGAAATGGTCCCCATAGACTCACAGGGAGTGGCATTATTAAGATAAGTCACATATCTTCATATGTGATACTTGAGGAGTAGGTGTGGTTTTGTTGGAGGAAGTGAGCACTGGGTGGACTTTGAGTTCCCAGATGTTCAAGCCACATTAAATGTGGCTCTCTCTTCCTGCTGCCTGCCAATCCGGATGTAGAACTCTCAGCTACCTATCTAGCACCATCTCTGCTACTATGCTTCCTGCCATGATGATAATGGACTAAACCTTTGACCTGTGAGCCAGCTCCAATTAAATGTTTTCCTTTATAAGATTTGACATGGTCATGGTGTCTCTTCATAGCAATAAAACCCTAAGACAGAGGTTGGTACCAGGAAATGGAATGGAGCTAATTCCTCTGATCTAGGAAACAAACAGATTAAAGAAAATCCTGTTCTTAACTGGAGTAAAAGGAGTGGTGACCTGAGGGAAAGATTCTACCCAGCCAAGCCTCCAAAGTACGAAAAGGAACTAAAGAAATGCTTAGAGCGAGGTATGGTGGTACACACCTTTAACCACAGCACTCCAGAGGCAAAGGTAGGCAGATTTCTGAGTTTGAGATCAACCTAATCTACAAAGATAGTTCCAGAACAGTCATAAATAGGCAGTAAAGGAAACCATAGAAAACAGAAAGCTGATAAAGGTATATTTCAGTGAGGGGAGTAATCTTCCAGCCCCAACAAGCAGCAGAATTTAGCAGCTTCAGCCTCATAATTCTGGATATAAAGTCATGGATAGATGAAAGGGATTATAAAACATTTCTCTGAGACTCAGGAAAGCCACTTAGGCCTAGAAAGGACATTGTGTAAAGCTATGAAGGTGAAGCCTGAAGTGCCTTGGAGACAACAAGATGTTGGAGATGCCAGAGCTGTGGGATACCTGCCCCAAAAAACTATTAATCAGTAGTGGAACCAGCCAAAGAGAAAGAACTGTGTTGTAGTCAACAAAGCTAAAAGAAGTTGGAAATCTGAAGAGCCCTTTGACATCAGTCATAGAAATACAGAGGTTGGAGTTTACTCAGCTGGTTTTTAGTCTTGCTTTGTTACAGTATTTCTTCACTATGCTCCTGAAAGACTCTGAGAGGAGCCCCTTGCTCAGGCCTCAGGACAATAGCAGACCCCCAAGAACTCACAAGAGACCAAGCTTGATGCAAACCACATGAGGCTTTATTCGGGGAAAGCCAGAGCTCTGGGGACGACTTATATCCCACACAAGGGTAGAGGAGTTGACCCCAAGGGGAAAGGGGTCCCAGTTTTTATAGGCCCTCAGGGGGGAAAGCAGAAGGGGGGAGTAGGGGATTTCCAGATCTAAACAATGTCTATTCTCAAGAAATGGGTATGGGAGGGGTACAAGGAAAGAGTCTGGTGCAGGTGTAGCAACTCCGGATTAGCCCAACTGTGGTTGCTGGGGAGATTTTCTGACTCTTTCTCAGCAACCAATATCACAAACACCTGGCAATGGGCTTCATCAGTGGGCACACACATGGGTTCAAGGAACGGTCAAAACATTGGCAGACACATGGGTTCAAGGAGTGGCCAGAGCATTGTGCACCTCTATTTTTCTAAATCAGTGAAGCTAGTTCTGCAAACAATGAAATCAATTTTGCCAATTTCAGGGCTTCTGTGGCCCTTTACATTCTGTCAGGATCTTTCACTCCCTTTCCACCATTTGGGGTGGTAATATATACCCTGTGCCATTATATGTGATCTGCTTTTTTATTATGATTTTATAGGAGATTACAGTTAAGAAATTGCATGAATCTCAGGTGAGACTTTGGACTTTGAATCAAGTGTTTGGGGCTGTTATAGATTATGAGGACTCTTGAATTGGACTAAGTGCATTTTGTATTATGATATGGCCAATGAATGTAATGTGGTTATTTGACTAAAAATGCCCCCCATAGGCCCATATGGAGTGGTTCTATTAGGAGGTGAGGCCTTGTTGAAGAAGTGATCACTGGAGATGGGCTTTGAGGTCTCATATGTGCAAGCCATGCTCAGTGTGTTGCTCTCTTCCTGCTGCCTGACAATCTGGATGTAGAACTCTTGACTGCTCTCTGACATCATGTCTGCCTGCACTTCCCACTACTATACTTCCCACTATGAGGATAATGGACTAAACCAATTAACTGTGAGCCAACCCCAATTAAATATTTTTCTTTATAAGATTTTTGGTGGTCTTGGTGTCTCTTCACAACAATAAAACCCTGAGAGTTAGTATATATAGAACTTCGTTGTCATTCTACTATATAATCAAGCTAACTACGTCTAGAGAGATGGCACAGGTTCCAGAGTTTGACTCCCAGAACCTGTTGGGAACAAAATAAAGGGAGGCCTGGGGTGGGAGGTGGGGGAAGGGAAAAGAGGCCCACACCCCACCAGAGTTTCCCTATTCCCTGTCAGTCAGGCATGGGAGGGCTGCTACCTACCCTATCCACTCATCCCTGGGTGAGCATTCCTCTATCCCACTCTTCAGGGGGTAGCCAAGGGGCAGCAATGCCTGGGGACACCAGAGCTACTTTGCTAGCGCCACCAGGGTTGTAGGAGAGAGGGATGAGGGAAGGAGTTCCCAACACTGACCAGAGTGCGCAGCAGGTCTTGAAGCAGAGACTCTCTATGGTTTAAGAGCTTTATTATAGAAAGCACAGAGAAAGAGAGAAGGTAGAGGGGGGAGGCTATAGAGAAAGAGAGAGAAAGAAGGAGAGAGGAAAGAAGAAGACAAAGAGGAAGGGAAGAGGAGAGAGAAGTGAGAGATTAGAGGACAAAGGAGAGAGCAAGGTGGGGGCTGAGCAACCCTTTTTATGGTCTTCACTGTTGCTAGGTAAATGGGGAGGAATTTAGCCTGAAGGTCAGAAGCTTGGGCCATTGCCTATGTGACTACTGACCATGCTTCTCTTGTGGGGGCTGTGGGAGGTGGTACCTTAGGCAGGGGCCAGAGTTCCAGGAGCATGAGGGAACGCCTACTGTGTCATGTAGGTGAATTATGACCATTGGGGTTCAGACCTCAGCTCGACTGGAGACCAGCCTGCAATTCCTCACAAGAACCTATATCCCATAGCTCAGAAAAGCCTATAACTTCAGCCCCAGTACTTGGCTCTGGCACCCTTGTCTGTGAATGTGTGTACACACACGCACAATTAAGATTTTTAATTAAACTATAAAATAAATCATCCTAATTTTAAATATCTCCTTTATGTATTGAATCTATCTCTGATCTATTCTATAAGCTTTCCTCTTTATTATTGATCATGTTATTTATTTACATTTCAAATGTTGTCCCCCTTCCCCTGTGCAATACCCCCATCCCATCACTCCTCCCCTTTGCCTCTAAGAGAGTACTCTCCCAACCACACACTCACTCCTACATCACCCTGACCTGCGGTCAGGTCTTAGCAATTCCTTCACCTGTTTGATTGTGTTTTCCTGTATTTGTTTAAGGAATTAATTTGTTTCCTCTTTAAGGGCTTCTACCTGTCTAACTGTGTTTTCCTGTATTTCTTTAAGTGAGTTATTTATATTCTCCTTAAAGGTCTCTATGATCTTCATGAGATGGGATTTTAGGTCACCGTCATGCTTTTCAGGTGTTTTGGGGTGTCATGGCTTGCTATGGTGGGAGAGCTGGATTCTGATGCTGTCAAAGTATATTGGCTTCTGTTGCTTATGATCTTGCACTTGCCTCTCGCCATCTGGTAATCTCTGGTGTTAGCTGGCCTGGGTGACTCTACGTGGAGCCTGCCTCCTGTGTCCTTGGGTTGCTGCAGATCTCCTGGGGGATCTGTGGCCCTAACTGCAGCCAATCATCCGGGAGAGTTGCAGACAGTTGCCCTGGTTACAGCAGATCTCCTGGGAGCCCTGCAGACTTCGGTGCTGAGACTAAGGGGGAGAGAGAGGGAGACAGGCTGATCTGCCCCCACACAGGTGCACACCGTAAAGGAAATGACTTTCCTGCATAGAGGAGGAGTCCCACTTCTGTTGGGCACCTGGGGGGGGGGCAGCGGGGGGGGGGAACGGGACTCCCAGCTCCTGCGGTTATTTGGGTGACTCTCCTACCTGTTGTCCTGGCTGCAGCAGATCTCCTGGGAGTCCTGCAGACTGTGTGGTGTTGAGATGGGGAGACAGGCTGATCTGCCCCCTCGAAGGTGCAGACCAGCTTCTATAAGCTTTCTAAGATTCAAAGTTAGGAGAAAACTTACTGGTACTCTCCAAACAAGAATTGTTAGTGGCACTTACCTATCCCAGGTCTGTGTATTCATGTGTTCCTAGTTGTACTGTGAGTATTCTCCTTAAAGCAAGGATAAGCTGCGTGCTGCAAGCAGCGCCTCCTAGCAAGTCAAAGGCATTGGGCATCACTCACTTAATAAATATCTCTGTAAGCATCTGTAAACAAGTACTTGTTTTTAAACAAATTTTCTTTAAATATTTGTTCTTGTTGGTTGTATTTTTGAAAAGCTTTATAACAACTTCCTATTAAGAGTCTGCAAAAGTACAGCTTCTAACAAAAGAACATGAGCAGTATTTTTTAAGTTGCTAGGACATCACCCACAAGGACGGTCAGAATGAAACCATAAAAATAGACTCCAAATAGATATAGCCTAAGAGCCATTGTTTCTAAACTTCTTAGTGGCTTAGAATTGGTAAAAAAGCAGTTACTGGCACTAACTCCTTTACATCTGTCACTTACCCCTAACAACAGGGCATCAAGGAAGACTGACTAGGACAGATCACATCCCAGAGGTGAGAGTTGAGACCAACCACCATGGGATTAATCAGAGATGTCTTCATCTAATACCGTTCAGAAACAACAGGGAAGTTGTCAGAATCTAAATGTCACATAGGACATGTTGACACTTGCCTTTAACCACAGCACTTGGGAAGTGAAAGCAGGAGATCTTGAGTTTGTGGCCAGACTGGGTTTCATAGTAAGACCCTGTCTCAAAACTAATAAGAAAAAAGTCACTTGTACCAGACCTTCCAAAAGCAACTGAAGCCAAGGAATTATGGAGAGATGGTTCATACACATAGTTGCCTAACTGCTGTGGGATGTCTACCAGAGAAGACTGCTTGAACATGAATGTAAGCCCATAATAAGATTGTTATTAGCCAGCCAGACACTGGACATTCCGGATTCCAGCGCCTTGCCTTTTTCCAGATACATATCATCAATATCATGTTCTGGGTTGACATAGTTCAGTTAGCAAGAACAGTTAGGCAGAAGCTGAACTACAGAAGCCAAAAGCAAGGTTAATACATTTAGAGACTTTCCTAAAACTATGGACTTTGAAGGATTAGGCCTTTGTTTTAGTTTTGGTAGGTGGTACTGTATAAATCCAGACTTTTACACCCTAAATGGTACTTTCATCATGGAGTCAGTCATCCTAATAGAGTCTGGTGCCCTGTTCCAGTAACACTGAATAATTGTCTTCTGCCTCCGCTCGTCTTTGTAATAGCAGCTTGCATTCCATTTGTATTTGTTGCAGACACAGGTGTATTTTACCTGAAGACTGATGTAAAAACTTATAGCACGAGGAATAAATTGTCACCAGGGTTGTTAAGGTCACAGTCTAGACAATGCTAAAAAGCTAGGTTCTCAGTAAGCCAATAAAAGAGACAAGGAATGTTGAAAAGCAGACAAAGGAAACTTATTTTGTATTCACACTAAGAAAATGAACAAACATAAACGTGAACACATACCCAAAGAACGGGGCTTACATTTAAGTAGAAGGCAGCAAGTATAGATGCTTAGCAGTCACATCCAAGGTGTTATCCTGACCATCACTGGCCCAGCATAGTCTTGGCTCCAGTCCCTTCTGCAGTGGTATGACAAATTATCAGGACTCTCTGAAATCTTTTCCTGGGAGACAAGTTCTTCCCCTGGCTAACTAGCATCAGGAGTTGGCCTTTTCATTTTCCCAGGTTGTAAATCCTAAGGAAATTCCAGTTTCTTGGGAACCATTGTTTAAATAGTCTTCTAGACAAGGGGAGGAGCTCAAGGGTCCCCTGAGGGCATCTTTATTTCTGCTTACAATGTTATAAACACTAACTTTCTTAAACAAACATCTATATAAACTTAAATGAGCAATGCAGATATTCCTTGGCCTCAAAATCCTTTTATCCTCTTACAATTACGGAAGAGGTAGGCAGGATATATATCCAGCTTCTTTCACAACTGCCTGTAACTCCAGCTCCAGGGAATCTGACACCTTCTTCTGGTGTCTGAGGGCACCGGAACTTGCAAGTTTGTATACCCACACATAACCATATACAAGTGTGTATAATTTAAGGAAAAAATAGGGCACAATTCCCTCCTCCTTATCCAGTATCTAGCCTGATTAGCCATCCATGCCTCCTTCTCAACCTGCCAATCTAGCCCTGATCCCTCAACCTACTCTGGCCTCCCCAATGACACTGCACATGATCTCCAGGCTTTGGGAGGGGCTCTATTTACCTATCCCTCAACCCACAGGACCTTCGCATGCAATATCAAACCTTTCTACTTATCTTAGCTTTAAAAATAAGATGGACTAAAATAATCCCATCAAATGGGACCAGAAAGTAAGCAGGCATCACTATCCTGATATGATTTAAAGAGACAAAATATACCACTCATTTAGAAAACTTCTCTTTGTAAAAGAGAGAGTCCATTACAGAAAACTACAACCAATCAACATTCGGAGTTGTAGAGTCCTGCTCTAAATTTTACGTCTGTAAAACACTACCATGCCTAAGGCTCACAGAACATTTCAGAAAAGGAGGCAGAAAGATTGTAAGAGCCAAAGAATCAGGGCTATATAGACCTCCCCACACATATCCACACATATGTAGCATATATGCAGCTTGAATAACTGGAGCGGGGGGGCTATCCCAAAAGCTGTTCCCTGTCCATGGGCTATGTTCTCGCTGGACTGCCTTGTCTGGCCTCAGTGGGAGAGGAAGCACCTAGCCTCACAAAGAATTGATGTGCCAGGGTAGGGGGGGACCCAGGGGAGCCCCCCACCAGCTCAGAGGAGAAGGGGAATGGAAATGAGAGGAAGGATTGTGGAAGGGGTGGCTGGGGGGGCAGTGAGCAGGATGCAAAGAAAATAAATAAAATAATAATAATAATAATAAAAACAACTAAAAATGAATCAGGGCTATGAGACTCTGTCTTCTAGAAATGTCAAAAGCTATACCCATAAAGTCTCACCAACATTACTGCATAAACATGAACTAACAAGAACAAATAGACAAGCTAAAGTAGGGAGGGGAATGCCCAAGAGGCCTCAATGCTACACAAGGAACTACGGCTTCTAAGGAATGCTGAGAGCAGCAGAAATGGTCTCCAGGGCAGAGAACACTAATTGTTTGTCCAACACCAAAGGGTCAAATGTGAGGAGATGCATACAAATGGCATTGTTCAAACTGAGCAGGTTGTATTTGGGATATATATGTATATACATATATACATGAATCAACAATTAAAAGAAAGATATAAATTTTAAAGAGAGTAAAGAGAAGTACATGTAAGCCTTTGAGGGAAGAAAAAGAAAGGAGAAATGGAGTACCTATATTATAAGCTCAAATGTAAAATAAATAAATGGAAAAAAATCTAAAACATATGGAAGTCCTCAAAAGAGCTTTATGTAAGATTTATCCAATATCCTAATACTGGAAATTTAAGCAAAAAAAAAGGAACTATGTATATAACTTTTAATTCATTCATTTATAATAAAAATAATAATAGCTGGGTGCGGTAGCACACGCCTTTAATCCCAGCACTTGGGAGGCAGTGGCAGGCGGATTTCTGAGTTTGAGGCCAGCCTGGTGTACAGAGTGAGTTCCAGGACAGCCAGGACTACACAGATAAACCCTGTCTCAAAAAAAACAAAATAATAATAATAATAATAATAATAATAATAATAATAATAATAATAAACAACTCACTGCATGTTAAAGTCAGAATGACTATGCCACATGTCATGTAGCTTCTGGCAATGAGTGCAGGATGGACAGGGAGTCTGCGTATTATAAAGATAGCCTTGATTTTTCAGACTTCCTGGAGAACCACTGTTTTATGAAATTTTGGGTTTGTCTACTAATATGAAAATGCAATTTTCAGATAGCAAAGTTTTGTTGCTGCGTAGTAACCAGACCACCATAGAATTTGCACGAACATACCAGACCAATGGTCAAAAAAAAAAAAACGAGGGCTGTAATTTCCAACCTGAATTGGCTCCCGGTGCTGACCCAGCAGCAGCACAGCATGGCTCTATTCACAGATGGGAGTAACATTTATGAAATGCAAATGGACAGCAGTGATTAGTTAACTGTGACAAGGCTCCGTTTTTACATTCAAATTAATGACTGTTGGATTCATTAGAGTTGATTACATATCAATACCACAATTAACGTACAATAGTGATAAACTGCTTCTGTCCATTTTGTGTTGCTTAAAATATCTTCTGTGTGCTCTGCTTCCCAAGGATGATAAAACTGGGATCTTGAAAAGCATTTGTTTAAGAATACTTTTCACTGCACTGCATCTGTGTGTATATACACAGATACCCAATACGTTTATGTGATCATATAAATATGCATAGATATTTTCACACATTTCCTAAATTCTTCAATTTGCATTTTCTTTCCTCTAGCCAGAATCAAAATATGATCACTTCTCTGATTTAAGGAATTTCAACATGAAACTATACTTGTTTTATATTTCCATGATAAACATTTGTCTACCATGGACCCTGTAGTGGCTATTCCTGGTTGTCAACTTGACAATATTTGGAATGAACTACAATCCGGAATTGGAAGGCTCACCAGTGACCCTTATCTGGAGGCTTGGAGATCCTTATCTGGATCTTGGTTTGAAGATCTTGAGCCATAGTGGCTATGGATTCCAGAAGATTGAATCTCCGAGTTAAGGAACACACCTTTAATCTGGGCTATGCCTTTCATCTGGGATTAAAGGTGTGGTGGAACACACCTTTAATCTGGGCTACACCTTTTGCTGGAGACAATATAAGGACATTGGAAGAAGGGAGTCTAGCTCTTGCTCTTGCTCCTGCTCCTTCGCCTGCTTGCTGCGTGAGACTGAGTAACTGCTAGATCCTTGGACTTCCATTCACAGCTGTGACTGAACGATTGTTGGGAATTGAGCTGCCGACTGTAAGTCATCAATAAATTCCTTTATTATCTAGAGACTATCCATAAGTTCTGTGACTCTAGAGAACCCTGACTAATACAGAAGTTGGTACCAGGAGTGGTTCTAGAGTAACAGAAGTACAAGGATGAATCTTTTAAAATTCTGGAATTGGCTTGTTGATCCACCAGCACTTTCAACTATTGAAACCTCTCCAGATTCTCTCCCTCCTGGGAGCTCAGAGAATTTTGAAGACCCATGGTTGAAACTATATTCCGAACTTAAAGAAGCTAATGCCCTTGATTTTCTTAATGAATTAGGTGATTCAGTGCACAAAGCTTTCTACAAGATGGGGAAAAAATCGAAAAATGATTTTACAGGCTGGCTGCTCTTAGTATCTGTGGAAAAAATGATGAATGAAAGGAAGGAGTTGTGTGATAAAATCGAAAGGCTCCAGACACAAGTAAACGATCTAAAAGTTGCTAAGTGTGTCCTTGAGGAGAATCTTCTCTCTTGTAGCAATAGAGCTCAAGTTGCAGAAAATCAAACAGAAACTCTCATTGTAAGGTTGGCTGAACTACAGCGAAAATTCAAGTCTCAGCCTCAGAGTGTGTCGACAGTTAAAGTAAGGGCTCTAATTGGCAAAGAATGGGATCCTACAACATGGGATGGGGATGTGTGGGAAGACCATGTTGAAGCTGAGAATTTTGAATCCTCAGATTCTCAAGGGTTTGCCCCACCTGAGGAAGTAGTACCCTCAGCCCCACCTCTTGAAATAATGCCTTCCCCACATGAGGAAATTAATTTTGCAGAGTCTGCTCACGGCCCACCAATAGTTTCTTCTAGACCTGTAACCAGACTCAAAGCAAAACAGGCTCCTAGAGGGGAGGTAGAAAGTGTAGTCCATGAGGAAATTCGCTACACTACTAAGGAGCTTAATGAGTTTGCTAATTCATTCAAGCAGAAACCTGGTGAATATGTGTGGGAATGGATTTTAAGGGTGTGGGATAAGGGTGGAAGGAACATAAAACTAGAGCAGGCTGAGTTTATTGACATGGGTCCTCTGAGTAGAGATTCTAGGTTTAATACGGAAGCTCGCATAGTTAAAAAAGGTGTCAAAAGTTTGTTTGAATGGTTGGCTGAGGTGTTTATCAAAAGATGGCCTACTGGAAATGACTTGGAGATGCCTGATATTCCGTGGCTTAGTGTTGATGAAGGGATTTTAAGACTTAGGGAAATTGCAATGCTAGAGTGGATATATTGTGTAAAGCATAATTGTCCACAATGGGAAGGTCCAGAAGATATGCCTTTCACCAGCTCTATAAGACGCAAATTGGTGAGAGGGGCACCAGCACATTTGAAGGGTTTTGTTCTTTCCCTTTTCCTTGTGCCAGATCTTAGCATTGGAGATGCTTCTGCTCAATTAGATGAATTAAATTCACTGGGTTTAGTTGGATTCCGAGGTAACAAGGGCCAGGTGGCAGCATTGAATCGCCCGAGACAAGGTGATTCTAGTTATTATAATGGACAGCGTAGACAAAAGAATGTTTATAATAACATACCCAGTAATGGTCAGCACAGGAGAGGTGAAATTTATAATGGCATGACTCGGTTGGACCTTTGGTACTGGCTAACCAATCATGGTGTTTCCAGGAATGAAATACATAGGAAGCCTACTGCATATTTGTTTGATCTGTATAAGCAGAAAAATTCTCAAACAAATGAAAGAAAGGCTACATTAGATCGTGGTAAACAGCCAAATGAAAGAAAGGCTACATTAGATCGTGGTAAACAGCAATCTCGGCCAGTGAGTCAATTTCCAGACTTGAGACAGTTTGCAGATCCAGAACCCCTTGAATGAAGGGGTGGCCAGGTTCCTCTGAGGAAGGATCTTGATAAGACACTCAAAGGTTTTGCTGTTACCCTTTCTCCAGTTCTTCCCCAGAGGGACCTACGGCCTTTTACAAGGGTAACTGTACACTGGGGAAAAGGAAATAATCAGACTTTTCGGGGTCTGCTGGATACTGGTTCTGAGTTGACACTGATCCCAGGGGATCCCAAGAAACATTGTGGCCCTCCAGTTAAAGTAGGGGCTTATGGAGGGCAGGTGATTAATGGAGTTTTGACTGATGTCCGACTCACAGTAGGTCCAGTAGGTCCCCGGACACATCCTGTGGTGATTTCCCCAGTTCCAGAATGTATAATTGGGATAGATATACTCAGAAATTGGCAGAATTCTCATATTGGTTCCCTGAACTGTAGAGTGAGGGCTATTATGGTTGGAAAGGCCAAATGGAAGCCTTTAGAGTTGCCTCTGCCAAAGAAAATAGTGAATCAAAAACAGTATCGTATTCCTGGAGGAATTGCAGAAATTACTGCCACTATCAAGAACTTGAAAGATGCAGGGGTGGTGGTTCCCACCACATCTCCATTTAACTCTCCTATCTGGCCAGTGCAGAAAACAGATGGATCATGGAGAATGACAGTTGATTACCGAAAACTAAATCAGGTAGTAACTCCAATTGCAGCTGCTGTACCAGATGTAGTTTCCTTACTTGAGCAAATTAACACATCTCCTGGCACCTGGTATGCGGCTATTGATCTGGCAAATGCCTTCTTCTCAGTACCTGTCCATAAGGACCACCAGAAGCAATTTGCTTTCAGTTGGCAAGGCCAACAGTATACCTTCACAGTTTTGCCTCAAGGATATATTAACTCTCCTGCCCTGTGTCATAATTTAGTTAGAAGGGATCTTGATCGTTTGGATCTTCCACAAAATATCACATTGGTGCACTATATTGATGACATTATGCTGATTGGACCAAGTGAGCAGGAAGTAGCAACCACTTTGGACTCATTGGTAACACATATGCGTATCAGAGGATGGGAAATAAATCCAACCAAAATTCAAGGACCATCTACCTCAGTGAAATTCTTAGGAGTCCAGTGGTGTGGGGCATGCAGAGATATTCCTTCTAAGGTGAAAGATAAGTTATTGCACCTGGCCCCTCCTACAACCAAGAAAGAAGCACAACGTTTAGTGGGTCTATTTGGATTCTGGAGACAACACATCCCTCACTTGGGTGTGTTACTTAGGCCTATTTACCAAGTGACTCGGAAAGCTGCTAGCTTTGTGTGGGGCCTGGAACAGGAGAAGGCCCTTCAACAGGTCCAGGCTGCTGTGCAGGCTGCTCTACCACTTGGACCATATGACCCAGCAGATCCGATGGTACTTGAGGTGTCTGTGGCTGATAGAGATGCTGTTTGGAGCCTCTGGCAGGCCCCTGTAGGTGAATCACAGAAAAGGCCTTTGGGATTTTGGAGCAAAGCTCTACCATCATCTGCAGACAACTATTCTCCCTTTGAAAAACAGCTCTTGGCCTGCTATTGGGCCTTAGTGGAAACTGAACGTCTGACAATAGGACACCAAGTCACTATGCGACCTGAACTACCCATCATGAGCTGGGTACTATCAGACCCTGCAAGTCATAAAGTGGGACGTGCACAGCAGCAGTCTATTATCAAATGGAAGTGGTATATACGTGATCGGGCCAGAGCAGGTCCTGAAGGCACAAGCAAGTTACATGAAGAAGTTGCTCAAATGCCTATGGTTTCTACTCCTGTTACAATGCCATCTGCTGCCAAGCATGCACCTATAGCCTCATGGGGTGTTCCCTATGATCAACTGACCGAAGAGGAGAAGACTAGAGCCTGGTTTACTGATGGCTCTGCACGTTATGCAGGCACCACCCAGAAGTGGACAGCTGCAGCATTACAACCCCTTTCTGGGACAACCTTGAAAGACACAGGTGAAGGGAAATCTTCACAGTGGGCAGAACTTCGGGCAGTACACATGGTATTACAGTTTGTTTGCAAGAAGAAATGGCCAGATGTACGATTATACACTGACTCATGGGCTGTAGCCAATGGATTGGCTGGATGGTCAGGGACTTGGAAAGATCACAATTGGAAAATTGGTGAGAAAGACATCTGGGGAAGAAGTATGTGGATAGATCTCTCCAAATGGGCAAAGGATGTGAAGATATTTGTGTCCCATGTAAATGCTCACCAAAAGGTGACTTCAGCTGAGGAGGAGTTCAATAATCAAGTGGATAAGATGACCCGTTCTGTGGACAATCAGCCTCTCTCCCCAGCCATCCCTGTCATTGCTCAATGGGCACATGAACAAAGTGGCCATGGTGGTCGAGATGGAGGTTATGCTTGGGCTCAGCAACATGGGCTTCCACTCACCAAGGCTGACCTGGCTACAGCTGCTGCTGATTGCCAGATCTGCCAACAGCAGAAACCAACACTGAGCCCCAGATATGGCACCATTCCTCGAGGTGACCAGCCAGCAACCTGGTGGCAGGTTGACTACATTGGACCACTTCCTTCATGGAAAGGACAGCGTTTTGTTCTTACTGGAGTAGATACTTATTCTGGTTATGGATTTGCCTTTCCTGCACGTAATGCCTCTGCCAAAACCACCATTCACGGATTGACAGAATGCCTCATCTATCGTCATGGTATTCCACACAGTATTGCTTCTGACCAAGGAACTCATTTCACAGCCAGAGAAGTACGACAGTGGGCTTACGATCATGGAATTCACTGGTCTTACCACATTCCCCATCATCCTGAAGCAGCTGGTCTGATAGAAAGATGGAATGGCCTTTTGAAGACGCAGTTACAGCGCCAATTAGGTGGTAACAGCTTGGAAGGCTGGGGCAGAGTTCTTCAGAAGGCAGTATATGCTTTGAATCAGCGCTCAATATATGGTACAGTTTCACCCATAGCCAGGATTCATGGGTCCAGGAATCAAGGGGTGGAAAACGGAATAGTTCCACTTACTATCACTCCTAGTGACCCTCTAGGAAAATTTTTGCTTCCTGTCCCCATAACTCTAGGTTCTGCTGGCTTAGAAGTTTTGGCTCCAGAGAGGGGAGTGCTCCTACCAGGAGCTACAACAAACATTTCATTGAACTGGAAGCTCAGACTTCCCCCTGGTCATTTTGGGCTTCTAATGCCCTTAAACCAACAGGCTAAAAAAGGAATAACAGTGTTAGGAGGGGTGATAGATCCAGATTACCATGGGGAAATTGGATTACCTCTTCACAATGGTGGTAAGCAAGATTATGTCTGGAGTGCAGGAGATCCCTTAGGGCGTCTCTTAGTACTACCATGTCCTGTGATTAAAGTCAATGGGAAACTACAACAGCCTAATCCAAGCAGGATGACAAAGGACGCAGACCCATCAGGAATGAAGGTATGGGTCAATCCTCCAGGAAAAGAGCCAAGACCTGCTGAGGTGCTGGCTGAAGGTGAAGGAAATACAGAATGGGTAGTAGAGGAAGGTAGTTATAAATACCAATTAAGGCCACGTAACCAGTTGCAGAAACGAGGATTATAAAGTAATATGAATGCCCATTGTAAATTTACTAATGCGTTTGCGATTGTACGAGGGATAGTTATATCATGTTAGGCGTATTTACAACCTTGTTATTGTTTCATGTGAACATGAGATATTATTTGTGTCAAGTTGACAAGGGGTGGATTGTAGTGGCTATTCCTGGTTGTCAACTTGACAATATTTGGAATGAACTACAATCCGGAATTGGAAGGCTCACCAGTGACCCTTATCTGGAGGCTTGGAGATCCTTATCTGGATCTTGGTTTGAAGATCTTGAGCCATAGTGGCTATGGATTCCAGAAGATTGAATCTCCGAGTTAAGGAACACACCTTTAATCTGGGCTATGCCTTTCATCTGGGATTAAAGGTGTGGTGGAACACACCTTTAATCTGGGCTACACCTTTTGCTGGAGACAATATAAGGACATTGGAAGAAGGGAGTCTAGCTCTTGCTCTTGCTCCTGCTCCTTCGCCTGCTTGCTGCGTGAGACTGAGTAACTGCTAGATCCTTGGACTTCCATTCACAGCTGTGACTGAACGATTGTTGGGAATTGAGCTGCCGACTGTAAGTCATCAATAAATTCCTTTATTATCTAGAGACTATCCATAAGTTCTGTGACTCTAGAGAACCCTGACTAATACAGACCCCCTACAACCCCATCCTAAAATATTACCCTAAAGGGCCTAGTCTAGACTCTGAAAAGGCTTCAAGTAGTCTAAACCCAACAGGAAGAAAACTGAATTAACAAGTCCAGAAAGTACTCATTCTAAAAAAGGTTGTAAGTACTTCAAGAGCAGAAATGTTTATCTATTTTCTTAACTGATGAATCTCAAGTACTAGTATAAAACATGGAACATAATGCCATGAAATAAAACCTTATTGAATTAATGAACAAACAATGAAGTATCTACCTTCTCATTGAAATGTATTATTCACATTTTGATACTGGAATCTCTGGCTGTCATGTGGATCACATGGAACAAACCACTTCGGTAATGCATTTGCCCAAATCTAGACTACCATGGCCCTGAAGCATTGAGTAACTAACGTTATTTCTCCTTTGAGATGGTAATATGTCTATAACACATTGTCATATTTCACACATAAATGAAATATGTGTGATGATTAATTTTACGTATCAAACTGACAAGGCTAAAGGATACCCAGTTAGCTGGTAAAATACTAGGCTGGGTGCCTGAGAGTGTTTCTAAAAGATATTGGCATTTAAACGAGTGGATTTAGTGAAGAAAGTCTTTTCTCAACAATGATAGGTACCATCAGATGTTAAAGACACTCCACACCTACCAATCCCAAAATCACACATACACACACACACACACACACACACACAGACACACACACACAAACACCTCCCACCTCATGCCTCTCCTATTCCACTTAGAACTAAACAGCAGGGGATGTGGGGATTAATTCATTTTCTCTGCTTGAGCTGAAACATCTTTCCTTCCCTGTCCTTACATGTGACCATTCCTAGTTCTCAGGCTTTTACATTCAGACCACCATCTATATCATCACTCCCCATGCCCCAGTTCTCAAGCCTTTGGGCTGGGACTGAATTATACTTTCCTACTTTTCTAGTTGCAGATGGGGAGTCATGGGATTTCTTGGCCTCCATTAATATATGAGCAAGTTCCAGAAACAAAAATCAATATATCTACAATGTATCTTATGTATTGCTTAATGATGTAGATACATTCCGAAAAGTTGTTAGGTGACTTTTTTTTCCCATAGATGAAGGCAGGTTCCTAGAAAGAAGCAGTACCTACAAAGGCTGACTGACTGATCAAACACTGACTGGTCAGTGTTTAGGCAGAGTTGAAATTGTGTCCTGTAAAATGTCCTGTAAAGAAGGCATCCTTTCTTGACCACAGAATAATCACAACTTCAAAGACTGTGTAAAGGATGGAATATTACAGGTTTAGAACCTAATTACAAATTATTCTGTGCTATTTTGGCTTCTCAATAACCATTTATATCCACCTCTGCATGTGACCTAACATCTTTATGAAGATGGAATCCTTTAAAATATACAAACAGACCACCTGGCTTGCACCAACCAAAGGCTAAAGATGGCATCAGATATCACCGAGGCCTATTGTTGAGATTCCCACCTTTCTCTATAACATGCCTTCCTAATGTTTCTCGTGGTATACTTAAAGGTATTTTTATTTCATGATTTTCTTTTTTCTGTTACTATAAAAAGTTTATAAGACTGTTATCACATTGTAACACAGAATTTGAGGTACATTGAATCTGTGTTTCTAGGCCACTCATATTCTGGCTACAGAAGAAATTATTTCTTGTCACTGTTGAGGTGAGAATTGTGATTTTGCATCAACAAAATATTGCAGAGCCATAGCCTAAGTATAAATTATCTGGACCATCTTTAGCACCTTTCCATGGCCATTCATTGTCTGCCTCTCTATGGGGCCTGATATCCTTGTAACTCCTGGGCAATTCCTTTAGAATATACAAAGCAACCCTATCTACCACCAACTCAAGCTAAAAATGGCATCAAATAGACTCTGAAACATACAGAAGAGATTTCCTCATGTTCTATAGCCCGCTTACCCACCCACCAAGGTGTTGATATCTCCATAGTTAACATTTGTTCACCTTCAATCCCCTACAACCTTGTTCTATGCCTTAACTTACAACTTTTTTGCTCTGCTAATATAATAAACTTCATTAAATTGCTAAACACATTGGAACATGAAATTTGGATCCAGAATAAACTATCTCTTGCTGCTTATACATCCTGCCTGACAGCAGTAAAGATATTCTTAAAAGACACTTATAGCTCTATCTTTGGCCATTACAGTATTGAAATGATGGCCAACAAATTTTACACATACTTATCAAATAATAACAAATAATGATTTTCTTTTGAGACAGATTTTTACTGTGTAGCCCTGCCTGTCCTGAAATTCACTCTGTAGACCAGGCTGTCAATGAACCTACAGAGATCCATCTGCCTCTGGCTCCCAAGTGCTGGGATTAAAGGTGTGCACCACTACAGCCTGGCAATGATTTTTTTAAATGATATCATGAACTTTGGCAGCACTGCCATCGAGAGAACTCTTCCCCCAAGTGTTACAGCTCAATAAAACAGCTACCCTCAAACGTCCATCAGTTAAATAGCTTCTGTGCTTTACTCCATGGGGGCAGGCACTATATAAACATTGAGGAGTAGAGTGGGATTTAGGGATAGATATCTCCTATTGGCTTAGTTTGAGATGTTAGTGATGCTCTATTTGCATGGAGATAGACTCTGGGTGTTATGCTATGTAACTGATTGTCATGGTCCTCTTAGTGGGGTGTCATGGTTACAAGTTCCAGAGTAGGTAGAAAATGGCTCCACTCCTACCATTCTCAATTCTGAGATTTACAGGGTCTGAGCTCACCCAACCTTAACAGTTCTTTTGTCTGGTAGCACAGTCCACTTGCCCCACACATCTCTGCCCCTTTGTGACAAATTAACAAATATTTTATTATGTTTTCATCACCAAGATTATTTATGGAGTTTCTAGCAAATATTGACAAGCTTTATAAAGTAGTAAAAATAAATGACTAAAATCATTGAATTTTTATAGTTACATGCATTTAAGACAACCTATTTGACATGTGTCTAAATTTAGGCTAATGGCAAGATGGAACCAAGTCCTGAAAAGATCAATAATCTTTGATTTAAATAAACATTATTCAAAATGATATGTTCAGACAAAGAAAGGTTCATAAAAAACTATAGAACACTACTGATTTCATTAATAAATACAGAAAAGTCAATAGCTCTGTACTTCAATTAATTTTTTAAATCACTAAAATTGAAAGGATACAGTAAGCAATTCAAAAATAACTTAGGTAAGTATTGGGGATTAAATGAGAATTTCCCCTCCCCATAGGCTCATGTATTTACATCCGTGGTCCTCAGTTGGTGTTGCTGTTTGGAGATGTTATAGAATCTTTAGAAGGCAGAGCCTTGACTGAAGAACTACATTAAAAGTGGGCTTTGAAGTTTTGCAACCTCATCTAACTTTCCAGTTTGGTCTCTCTGTGTACTCTGTGCAGTTGAAATGCAGTCAGCCAGCTTCCCTTTTCTATTGCTGGGCTGCTTCTTCCATTATGGACTCTCTATAGACCCATAAGCCAAAATAAACTCTTTCTTAAGAAATTCTAGTTGTGTGGTTTTTATCATAGCAACAGAAAAGCAACAAATACAGTGAGCTCTTAGATCATGTGCTGGTTAGTTTTGGTCATCTTGACACAAACTAGAGTCATCTGGGATGAGGGAACCTTTTTTGAGGGATTGCCTCCATCTCCACACCTATATTGGTATTAATCTGAATCATGCATAATATTGCCCTATAAATTAAACTATTATGAAGACATGCCTGAGCTAGATCAATTCCTGAGACCTTATAATTTAGACATTAAGAATTAAGCATTGCTAGTTTAGTAGTTCAAAGACAAACAACTTATAGACATACAGGAAGAGGCTCTGGATCACAAAGATGTGTTCCAAGAAAAGCACAGACAAGATTATATGCCATGACTTAGAAGAAATAAACTGTGTTAAGCAAACTAGATAGAATGCAAGAATGGTTGTTGAGGTGGGGTTGTTGTTGTTGTTGTTGTTGTTCTTCTTCTTCTTCTTCTTCTTCTTTTTCTTCTTCTTCTTCTTCTTCTTGTTAATATCTCTTTATGTTTCACTGGGCAATTTCAATAAATAGGCAGACTGCCTTTGGACCTCCATGTTTACACAGAACTGCTTCATTTGATGTCCTGACTTGACCAGCATCTCCAGCATCAGCAAAGTCCAAGGAAGGAGCTCTTTCTACATGGGCTTCTTCTCCATGAGACCTTCATATGATAACTCACATCTCACTTTGTAGATTTATAAATGATAAAGGCTGGAAGCAAATTTTAACCACACTGAAGATTTCCATCTTATATAGTAAAAGTCTCATACCAAAAAAACAATGTCCTCTCAGAGATTTTAAAATTGACCAACCCAAGCTAAGGTATTGTGATTGGCACTTACACTGCAGCTCTCAGAGGCAAACTCAGAACTTAGCCTGGAGATGCAGAGCTCAGAAATGTCAATTATATCAGTTCAACTTGTGAGTCCAGGCTGACATGAAACATTTTAATTTAAAGCCTGGTGGTTTTTATGAAGTAGATGGTCCCCAGGTGACTTTCCACGGGGCAGCAAGACACTGACCAAATTCTCATCAGTCCTCAGCCACATGAAAGGAATGAAGACAAAGCAGAAGATTTTCAAGAATCTAACCTCAATTATTAATGTCATTTGTTTTTGTGGGTGCAGCGAACTTTATTGATGGTATTCAAGAGAGTAGGAAGTGCTCCCTAGGTTCCTCCTGTTATTATGGGTTCTGGGATGGAAATTGTGAGGGAGATGTTCAGTGTCAGGGACCGAGTTGGGATAGGGACTCCTCAGCAACCGAGGACCTCTATCTTGTTCTCAGTATCCTTGTGGGGGGCGGGGGGAGGGGTAGTCCAGGGTTTCTTACTCCTTGAAGGCCATGTAGGCCATGAGGTCCATGACCCTGTTGTTGTATTCATTATCAGGCCAGGAAATGAGCTTTACAATGTTATCATTGAGAGCAATGGCAGCCCCGGCATCAAAGGTGGAAGAGTGGGAGTTGCTGTTGAAGTCGTAGGAGACAACCTGGTCCTCAGTGTAGCCCAGGATGCCCTTTACTGGGCCCTCAGATACCTCTGCTTCACCACCTTCTTGATGTCATTGTACTTGGCAGGTTTCTCCAGGCGGCATATCAGATCCACAATGGATACATTGTGGGTAGGAATATGGAAAGCCATGCCAGTGAGCTTCCTGTTCAGCTCTGGAATGACCTTGCAGTCTTAGCAGTACCAGTGGATGCAGGGATGCTGTTCTGGGCAGCCCCACACCCATCACACCACAGCTTTCCAGAGGGGCCATCCACAGTCTTCTGAGTGGCAGTGATGGTATGAACTGTGGTCATGAGCCTTTCCACAATGCCAAAGTTGTCATGGATGACTTTGACCAGTGGGGCTAAGAAGTTGGTGCAGGATGCATTGCTGACAATCTTGAGTTGTCACTTTTCTCCTGGTGGGGGCATTGGCAGAAGGGGCAAAAATGATTACCCTTTTGGCCCCACCCTTCAGGTGGGCCCCAGCCTTCTGCATGGTGGTGAAGATGCCAGTAGACTCTACAACATACTCAGCAATAGCATCACCCCATTTGATATTAGCAGGATCTCGCTCCTGGAAGATGGTGATGGGCTTCCCATTGATGACAAGCTTCCCATTCTCGGCCTTTACTGTGCCATTGAATTTGCCATGGGTGGAGTCATACTGGAACATGTAGATCATGTAGTTGAGGTCAGTGAATGGGGTCATTGGTGGCAACAAAGTCCACTTTGCCAAGTGCAGAGCAAAAGGCAGCCCTGGTAACCAGGCACCCTATACAGCCAAATCTGTTCACACCAACCTTCATCATTTTGTCTACAGGACGAGACTGCACAAGAAGATACAGCTGTCTCTGGAGCAGGTATGAGCAGAGAGCCATCTCAGTTAATTTCTATTTCTATTTATTTTATAATTAATCTGAGGAACACATGCCATTGCTATTCTCTGAAAAATAATAGTGTATACTACATAGCATATATAGTTAAAATATGACTTTAAACTATATAATTTTTCCAATCAATTTGGAAATTGTATCAGTGTAATTTCAATAAGGATGAAAAACTCATTTTAGCTGAGGCAGGATAAAAATACAGAGAAAATTATAGGGACATGAGACTGAAAGGAGTCCCTCACCACAGAGTCTGGCTGAAGCCTCTCTCCAGAAGAAAACAAGGATTCCAGCATAGGTAGTGACTGAAGAGTGCCTTTCTCCATTTCCCAATATATACCTGAGAGTTTTCTAAGAATTGCACCAGAAACTCTGTGGCATTGCCCTGGAGTCCTTGTGCTACCTATTAGGGCCTAGTTTACCTTACCAAACTATACTTCCATCCAAGAGACTTCTGAAGCTACCTCATAATCTCACATATTAAAAAAAAAAAAAAGATAGAGAAGAGGAATTTCAGCAATTCCTTGGGATGTAACTTGAGAGCCACCAAAATTGTGTATGTGGCCAATGCTAAGACAATTAAAGTCTATATTAAAATATCTTTAATAAAATCTCCAACTCCACTTCGTACTGGCTATCCTAAAATTCTTGTCTTTGTTGAAATCATCAGTCCTGAGTCGAGATGCCTAAAAGACTATAGGAATTTCTCAGGCTGCTGAGGGTGATAATGTAGAGCTGTGTCTCTGTCCCTTCACAGGTGACAGTCAATAGAACCAAGGGGATTCTATAGAAAACATTAACTAGATGTGTAAAGCCCTCTAACATTCCATGAATTTCATAACTACTGGAAATACCTACCCCCATTTGAGTTAGAAGAGTAAGGGAAAGGTTTTTAACACCTTAAAAAGTGAAGGAAAATCCATAGGGATTGAGACAGTGTTCCTAAAGAGGAAACACTGAAGAGTGTTGAGGTGCAAGCATTTAATGCCAGATCTCAGAAGCAGATGGATCTCTGTGGTTTCAGGTTCCACCATTCCTCCTAGGGTGTCCAGATACCACCGGTACCAGGGCTAGGAGTGGACAGTGCAAGAATCCTAAATGGGTGAGGTCCACAATTTGCCTCTTCTCTCCCTGGCATCAGATGCTGCTGCACACTAAGACAGAAGAGATAAAGTAGAATCTAGGATGAATGAGATCAGCAGAACTCTAGTGTTACAGCTCTTAGAAAAGGAGTAAAGAGGTTTGGGCGGCTACCACGGGGCCAGGGTCCTAGGTCCCTGCTGCAGTTGTGGCAACTGTGCTAATGTCGAGCCAGAGCTCTGATGCAAACCTCTGCAAGCAGCTGGAGCCTGAGGCCATTGTACCTGATAAACTTCTCTCTACATTTCCTGGAAAATTATCATCCTGGTTTCCAGATACCCAAGAAGGGAAGGAATCATGGCTGACTAGTAACATCACTGGGCTGAGGCTCATGGGAACACAAAGAAAGCTGGAAGTCCACAGGAAAGATCAAACTCCTTCTTTCTTCTACCTCCCAATGTCCCTCCTATACCTCCTGCTGGCAAAGTCTGATGTGACAAAATCCAGGATGGTGTCTACAGAGTTCGACCCCTAGAGCACAAAAAAAGTGGGGTGGGCAGGCTTAGAACCAAGTAACTTAATAATTGACATAACTATGTTAATTTCATTTTTTACTAAAAAGCATATTTGCATATAAAAAAATCGCTTGGTGTCATCAGTTCCAAAGACCTCACCTTACTTTTAATGTGCTTTAATAAGAAAAAGGATAACAGGGGCAGTTTGTTCTTTCATAACTCTCTCAACACCGAGTCTCATTTGATTCCTACAGAGCAGATGATCTCAAACACTGTATATTTCTTTGTTGATAGCTCTGCTTCACAGAAAATGGAACAACAAATAAAGAATTGCTATCCAAACTTAAGTCTAAGAGAAATTATGTGTCAAGAGCTTATGGAAGAACAAAAGTTCCATCTCTTCTTACCTTGGAATCCATGCATCAGGAGATGGTCTATGATTCACTAACGAATGATATCCCAGACTGGAATAGTATGTAAATTCAAAGAGTGTTTTATTCTGTAGAAATCCAGCATATTGGGGGTCTATCATCTACAAAGATGGAGAGACCCCAAAATGAGCTCACAGGGTCAATTTAAAGCACATTAGGGGAATTCCTGGGAGGGTTAAGTGGCCTCTATCTTACTCTTGGCTCTATCTCTAGGGGCATTCCAGAACCATTACTGTGGTCTGGAGGGATGGAAACTGTTGCTGATTAAATCTGGAAATGGCTGCTGACCCATTGTCCTTGCCTCAGAGCAGGTGGTGGGCAGCTTCTGAGGCCTGGACTTGCCTGGTTCTTGGAAACAGAGATTTAGGCCTACTCTCCTGAAGTGCCAATGTGAAGCCTGTCATTGAATCAGTCCAGCCTTCTCAACGGGATGCTGAATTGCTCCCCTCCCCACTTCCACTACCAGATATTTTTTAATATCCTTCAAGGACATCCTCACCTTTGAAGCTCCACTGATGTGAGGCCTTTGAGAACAGCAGAACCTGGCTTGGCTCCGATGGGAACTAGAGTGCCAGCCACTTTCCTAAGTCCGTTGTTTAGTGCCAAAGAAAAATGAGAACAAAGGAGTGAGCAACGTGACTGGATCAAACTGGAGCAAAGTGATCCTATTAGGAAAACAGTGAGGACAGCAAGGGGAAGGAGCCTCAAGAGAGGCTCTTTGTCTAGGGGCCTTTCGCTGGACTTGCAGTGGCAGGAGATAAGGAATGAGGCAATCTTTACTGAGGTTGGTTATTTTTCAAGAACATTTTGAGTCAAGCCCACACAGAGACCACATACACTTTGCTTGTACTCTCATTTGCCTTCCAATCATAGGTTAATTCACCATGGACCCTTACTTCCTGGGAGGAATTAACTCCTGTCTCAGCATCACAAAACATACCAGCTATTCTTCCCAATTCTCCCCAGTATCTACAATTCTTGGGCTCCTCCTCATCATACCCTAAGTCTACACTGGTACACCATGACCCACATCCATTAAAGGTTCCTGCATCCTGCTCAGGACTACCCTTTACACTTCAAGTCTTGGCACAATGTAGCTGATTGAATCCTACACATGAATGCACACTAATCCACTGTCTAACCTAGACCCCTAGCACGATCAGCTTCTCACAGTAACGCTGCTTTGGGAGTACCCTCAAAGCTTAGTCCTCATACAGAACTGAATGAGATCAACAAACATTTCTGTCATTTTGAACTCCAAAACTCAACTCCATCTAAATTCTCTAATGGTTTTGCTCATATTTCTTGTTACACTTCAGTAAAGATGCCTCTCTAGTCACTTTCCCAATCTATGAGCCCCTTCTTTTTAGCTGTGTCCCTGTAACTCTATTAGAACAGTGAGTGTGCACATACAAAAAAAGATGACAGTGGATCTCTGAGCTCTCCCACCCTGGGCTCTGTACATTTCTGTCAGGGGGTATCCTCTACTCTCTGAGCACAGGACAGCAACTGCTCACTGCTGAGTTCTCACCTCTCAGGCTTTTATCTCTCTTCCTACCTATCAGACTTCCTGCTGTCTGATCTTTCTATTCCTTGAATGTCGGTATTGCAAAAGGATCTATCATTAACTTTTCCTCTACAGTGTAATCTCCTTTTTAGATCTTTTTCTGCTCCATGACTCGTGAACTACTTGTCAGCAGTTACCAACTCTGGTTGTGTGTGTGTTAGAATCACATAAAAGGCTTTATAAAATATACAACCTACCCCCCAACACACACACACAATCAGTCAAGCCAATTTAAAAAGCTGTCTAGGATCCTCTCAATTAAATCAGAACCTCTGGATCTAGGCCTCTATTTTTTTTTAAAGCTCTTTGGGTTCAACTAATGTGAAAATAGATCACAGACTACTACTCAAAGTGAATGGATTGTAAATCTATGCTTTGAGTTCTCTCTTTTCTTCTGACCACATTTCCAAATTTGCTGGACATTTCTATTGAGTCCCACTAGTATTTTCACTTGAAACATCCAAAATTAAACTCATTACCTATGCAAATTACATTACACATCGTATTTCCTATGCAAACATATTGCTATCCTTCTGTAAATTTAATAATAGAATGATATTTCTTAGAACCTAGGATGGAGACATCAGAATAATTTGATTCCTCTTTCATCATTACTGTCAGCTTCTGTTCGTCCCTTCTCTGTTGCTGTGATAAAAATCCCAAGACAAGAAACATCTTATAGAAGAACATATTTCTTTTACATTTCCAGAGTTTCATAATGGTAAGAGAGGCATAACAGCCCGCCAGAACAAGAAGCTAGAAAATTACATCTCCATTCATCCAAAGGAAGCAGGGGGAAAAAACAGTGAACTCTCAAAGCCTGCCCCCAGTGATGAACATATTTGAGCAAGGCTGTAGCTTTGCTCAAACAGCACCACTAACTGGCGACCAAGTGTTTAAATACCTGACCCTGTGTGAACATTTCTCATTCAAGCCAAGACAACATCCAATCAAATGTTAAGAACTCCTGAGTATAGCTTCATGTCCAGTTCTCACTGCTACCAAGTTTCAATGATCTGACACTACTTCTCAATGGTTCTATTAGAATAGCCTCCAAATTAGCTCTAGTCCAATTTGTTCTGTAGCCCTGGAGACATGAGATACCCTAAAAAATAGTATTCATAGAGCATCCCACAGAGTTCTCATCCAGCCATTCTCCTGAGAGCATCCCAGGGTGCCCTACCATCTACAGAAGAAACACAAGTGATTTGGAATGATGTTCAAGGATCCAGCCATATTTTTCTCTTGTAACAGGCCCCAGACCTTAGCACAACTGACACCATGTTAGAGGCACCACTCTGACCTTAAAACCAAGCATGTAGGCCCCAACACCTGCCAAAACAGGAACAAAGACCTAATCTAAGATCTAGTCTACAGTTCCAAGTACCAGGGAAGACCCTAAATCTACTAACCTTACATGTTGGCTTCTGCAGTTCTGCTTCTTGCTAACTGAAATGTGACAACCAGGATGTGAGTTTGTGCATAAAAGACAAAGAACTGTTATGATCAGGGCTGCATGATTTGAGCAAGTTCCCCATGCAGATGCCAGCCTGTAATAAAGACTCTCTCTCTTTTTTTCTTTTTTTCAGCTTTAAGTGTGTCCATTTGTTTTGTTTGATTGGGTTTTTTTGGTTTTTTGAGACAGGGTTTCTCTATGTATCCCTGGCTGTCCTGGAACTCTGTAGACCAGGCTGTCCTGGAATTCAGATATCCTTCTGACTCTGCTGAGAGAAGCCAGAGGCCTCAAACCAGACCAACGGTTCATTGCAATAAATATTTGCAAGTAAAAACTATTGGAGCAAACTGGTATACATACAGTGTGATGCACTGCGACCCATCACAGCTTCTATGATGAGAGAGATGGTTTTGTTGTTGCTGCTGCTGCTGCTATTTTGTTTTGTTTTGTTTTGTTTTGTTTTGTTTTGTTTTGTTTTGTTTTGCAGGGGAAGGGGATTGCAAGGGTGGAAGGCAGATATGCAGGGACAGGGAGAAGAGTGGGATTGGGATTCACGATGTGAAATTCACAAAATCAATAAAAAGTTTAAAGGGGGGTGTGTGCATGGTGGGCTTACCTCGAAGTACATTTCTCAAAAGTCTGACAGCCTGAGTTCAATCCCTGGAACCTATTTAAAGGTAAAATGAGAGAACTGACTTCACACAGTCATCTTCTGACGCCCAACACATGAGCCATGGCACATGCACGCCCGAGCACATATAAAGATGATAGCTTAAAAATGTTTGAGTGCCGGGCGTGGTGCCGCACGCCTTTAATCCCAGCACTTGGGAGGCAGAGGCAGGCAGATTTCTGAGTTCGAGGCCAGCCTGGTCTACAGAGTGAGTTCCAGGACAGCCAGGTCTACACAGAGAAACCCTGTCTCAAAAAACCAAAAAAACAAAAACAAAAAAAAAAAGTTTGTAAACTACTACTCAATTTTCTATTTAAACTAGATTTACTTCTGAAGTTCCTCAGACAGAATCAGTCTCTCCCCTAACTGAAATGTTACCCTCTATATTCTTTATTTTCTACCTTGTAAATAACTGGATGTGTACTTCAACTCTAATAAATCGATATATATTTGATATATAGTATCAAATATAGTATATTTGACTCTGTGGTTTATGTATCTGCCCATTATAATCTTATTGTAGTAGTCAAATATTTCTTTTAAATCAAATAATGAAGAAAGTAGAAAAATCAGTCAAGGTATGCTGGCACAGACCTGTAGTTCTAGCACTTGGAAGAGGAGGAAAGAACATTATCACTGTTATTAGGGTCGAATCCTGGACTCTAATGACTCTGACAAGCTGGCTTGGCCATTTTTCTCAGTAATCCAGTTAATAGTGAATACCAGAGACAGAAGTTTTATTCAATGTAGTTATATGAAAAAGAAGAACAAAAGCCAAGTTGTTATGGGGAAACTATGCTGCTTCCGTCCGTGAAAGTGCTTCATCTCATTAATTAAGAATTTTAAATATGTGTACAGAAGGAAGCAACTAAATTTTTGTTAAAGAGCAGACAAAATGTAACTTCCTGCAGTCACTGAGAGACGGAAGATAGGAAAGAGAAAGAGAGAAACTCAGGTTTAGAATTTAGCTGGCACGTTCAGCAATGGAGATTAGCACAAAGGCAAACAGAGGGAGTTCCTGGTGGTTGCTTTAGAGAATGTGTAGGAAAGCCCAGAATGTCCAGAAAAGCACACCTGGCTTTGGCCAATATCTGAAAGAAACAGATGGAAAGAAGGAAAGAGAAAAGTTATGCTTTCTCAAGTTAGTGAGCAAACCTGTATGCCAAGTGCTTTCTGCAAGCCACTTCAGATATCTGCATCAAGGGCAAGGGCTTTCTGGGAAGGAAAGTATATTATCTCACTAAGGGAATAATTATTCCTCCACTCACCCCAACATGTCTTCAGATGAAGCAGATTTCCTGGTATAAAGAGGACAGAGTGCATTCCTGGCCAGGTGATTGACAGGCTCAGCTGTGTTAACTCTTAAAAGGAGGAGACCAAAGTATAGTTGTTTTTAAGTAGCTTGGGATGTCCGGTCCAATTTGGATTTTATTCTCTGACCAGGAAGAAGTGGCTTTGCCTTAATAAAGGCCAAGTCCCCCTACCTTTTAATAAGCTAAGTTAAATCCTAAGGAGGAACTTGCACTTCCAACCAGAAAAGGGTAGGAAAGGCCCATCCTCAATGGCCTCTTAGCCTCCTAATATCTGTCTAACTGCATAGCAAAGTGACCATCTTTGAGGTCGTGTCCTGAGGGCTAGGATTACATGGAGGGCAACAGGTATGCATAGCTAACAGTCCTGGTTCCCACTGGCACACCACTCTAGTGGTTTCAGTGTTGCCTGCCAGATTACCTAACAAGTTATCAACACTGTGTGAAATCTCTTGGGACTGGGAGAACCAGGGTCCTATGGTTTTCCTTCTCCTAGCATTAGAGTCCCAGGCAAATTCCAATTTCTTGGGTTTTGTTTCTCAATAGGCCGACAGCCTAAGGGAGGACACAGTGGCTGCTGTCAGGAGGGTTACAGGAAGACCAGGATTTCAAGGTCATTCTCCACTATGGGGTTAGTTTCTTGGGGGTGACAACACAAAAACAACTTAAATCAGGAAAGGTTTGCTTGTGCTCACTGTTCCATGGTCCAGTCCATCATGGCGGTGCAGTCATGGTAGCAGGAGCCTGAGGCAACTGATGACCTGTGTCTCCAGTAAAGACCCAGAGAGTGATTAATGCTGGCATTCAGCTCACATGCTCATTTTTATTCAGCCCAGGGCCTCAGCTCATAAAATGATGATATATACATTTAGGGTGAAATACTCTATTTCAGCTAATATACTCCATTACAGACATGCCCAGAAGTGATTCTAAATTCCATCAAGTTGACATGATTAACCATCATAGCTACATAGTGAGTTTTGACACTAGCTTGGGCTATAGGAGACCATATCCCCAAGTAAGGGAGAAGGGGTGGGGGAGGGGGAGGAAGGAGGGAGGGAAGGGAAGAAGGGAGGGAGAGAGGAAGGGAGAGAGTGAAGAAGGGAGGGAGGGAGACCATGTGGAAGTCCATGATTCATGCTGCCACCAGATGTTACGGTCATGTAAACGTCTTTTGCAAGGGGATCAATGACTGCAGACTCATAGTTGAAAGTGAGAAACATTGAAGGCTTCAGTGGAAACCCTCTAACCCCCCAAAAAAGAAACAGTCTAGACATGAAGTCATTGAAGAGAGGCATTAAAATGTGATAGGGATGCTGAAGTGTAGCTCTCCACAGTTGATGGCTTCCGGTGGAGGGGTAAGAGGGAGGACTCAGTTATCCTTAAGGGGCTGGCACTGGGAGTTTGACCAAGCTTTGATGAGACTATGGGCAATACAAATTGGACTTGGTGTGTGTTTTTTTTTCTTTTGGGGGGTGGGACATAAGGATGGGAGGGCAGGCCTGAGAGGAATGGGAGCAAGCATGATCCAGGCACATTGAGTGAAATTCCCAAATAATGCATAAAAATATTAAATTGTAAATTAAAAAAAAAGATGTGCACCACCATACCCAACAAGAATAAAAGAAAACTTTTTTAAATGACTATAATAGTAGTATTTAACTAATGAGGCTTATTATTTCTTTTTTATATTCTTTAAATTTTATAAAATTTTGTTACAATAAAAATGAGTATTATAAAAGTTGTTTGATATAAAACATCAATTGAACCGTCTTATGTAGATGTTTGTTTACAGCAATACTGAAAATCCATACGTTTTCTCAATATAAATTCTAAGTAACTCCAAATATATTAATTGTATGATATTTTAGAATAATATATCACTATTAATTTTTTAATGAACATAAATAGATAAAGTCTTTTTGTTTATTTATTTGTTTTGTTTTTAGTAGAGCTTAAAATCTTGGCTCTTACTGTGGTATAAACACAAAATAAGAACAGTTTTTGGACATTGGAGTTCATTGTAAAAAGACTGTACTTGAATGTCCCTCACATCACCAAAGGATTTTACCTCCATAGTAGATAAGAGTTGACAGTTCTGCTGTACCAAGGAATGAATTGTAGGCACCATTTTGGATACAGATTTCCTGCTACAGTCAAAGCTATTTGGCTTGAATGATTGTCATCATTCTCAGCCCACAGGGAATAGGTTACATTCATTTAAGAAATGGTGTGTGTATTAAGATGGTCTATCCATGAAGTCATTCATCAATTGTTTCAATGAACAATGGTTCTGCTTGGAGGGTGGCACAGACGTTAGGTGAGGGTAAGATTCTTGTTCATTGGCTGTGATGATTCTGAAAAGCATTCATCTCAGAATAAAAGTAACCTGTAAAGTTCTCCTCTTCAAAATTGATACAATAATTATAAATATCAAGCAAAGCCTTCAGTCTCACTCTTTGCTGTTCTCTTACAAGCCACCTCCCAAATTAATTGTCTACATTTCTTTTGACTGTATAAATAATTTTGAAATATGTAGACTGTTCTGAAAACCATAGTATAGTGTAAAAGCATCAAATAAACAACCCTACTAATAGAGAGTCTAAGATAGGAGAAGCATGATTTCAAGACCATTATGTGGCAGACAGCAAGACCCTGTCATGTACAAACAAGCAGAAAGTGTATATGGATTATATCATATTGGACATATTTCTCCCATTACCAAATTAGAGAGACCATGGGATGACAGCCAACAAATTTCTAATTCCTCATATTTTTGAATTTCAATCGATTAGGATATGTTGTAATATTAATTTTCATATTAAGAGATATTAAGGAAAAGGGGTTGTTACTTCCTGTTAATTTTCTTGTTAGAGGTGGAATTATGTTTGTGTGGGTTTGTTGAAAGATTACTTTCTTGCTTCTTCTAGGGTGTAGATTCACTCCTTGTGTTGGTGTTTTCCATCTATTATCCTTTGTAGGGCTGGATTTGTGGAAAGATATGTAAATTTGGTTTTGTCATGGAATGTCTTGTTTTCCCCATCTATGGTGATTTTTTGAAAGTTTTGCTGACTAGTCGGCCATCACTGGAAAGAGAGGCCCATTGGATACGCAAACTTTATATGCCCCAGTACAGGGGAACGCCAGGGCCAAAAAGGGGGAGTGGGCGGGTAGGGGAGTGGGAGTGGGTGGGTATGGGGGACTTTTGGTATAGCATTGGAAATGTAAATGAGCTAAATACCTAATAAAAAATGGAAAAAAATAGAGAATTACATATAACCATGATTATTTTTAATTAGCCCCAAAGAATGTATAATTTTATGAGAATAAAGTATAGTAACATTTAAAAAAAATAAAAATAAAACTGTCATTGTTATAGATCATAAAAAAAAAAAGAAAGTTTTGCTGAGTATTGTAGCCTGGGCTGGCATTTGTTTTCTCTTAGGGTCTGTATAACATATGTCCAGGTTCTTGTAGCTTTCATAGTCTCTGATGAGAATTCTGATAGGTCTGCCTTTATATGTTACTTGACCTTTTTCCCTTACTGCTTTTAAAATTCTTTCTTTGTTTAGTGCATTTGGTGTTTTGATTATTATTTGATGGGAGGAATTTCTTTTCTGGTCCAATCTATTTGGAATTCTGTAGGCTTCTTGTATGTTCATGGGCATCTCTTTCTTTAGGTTAGGGAAGTTTTCCTTCTATAATTTTGTTGAAGATATTTACTGATATTACTTTAAGTTGGGAATCTTTACTCTCTTCTATACCTGTTATCCTTAGGTTTGTTCTTCTCATTGTGTCCTGGATTTCCTGGATGTTTTGGGTTAGGAGCTTTTTGCTTTTTGTGTTTTCTTTGACTGTTATGTCAGTGTTTTCTATGGTATCTTCTGCACCTGAGATTCTCTCTTCTATCTCTTGTATTCTGTTGGTGATGCTTGCATCTATGACTCCTGATCTCTTTCCTAGGTTTTCTAACTCCAGGGTTGTCTCCCTTTGTGATTTCTTTATTGTTTCTAGTTCCATTTTTAGATCCTGGATGGTTTTGTTCCTTTCCTTCACCTCTTTGATTGTGTTTTACTGAAACTCTTTAAGGGATTTTTGTGTTTCCTCTTTAAGGGCTTCTTGCTGTTTACCTGTGTTCTCCTGTATTTCTTTAAGGGAGTTATGTCCTTTTTAATGTCCTCTATCATCACCATGAGAAGTGATTTTATATCTGAGTCTTGCTTTTCCAGTGTGTTGGAGTATCCAGGACTTGCTATGGTGGGAGAATAGGGTTCTGATGATGCCAAGTAACCTTGATTTCTGTTGCTTATGTTCTTACGCTTGCCTCCTGCCATCTGGTTATCTCTAGTGCTATGTCAGACTGGAGCCTGTCCTTCCTGTGATCCTGGTTGTGTCAGAACTCCTCGGAGTCAAGCTGTCTCTGAGATCCTGTGATTCTGGGATCCTGCAATCCTGAGATCCTGGGTGTGTCCTAGCTCCTGGTAGTCAAGATGCCTTTGGGACCTTGAGATCCTGGTGTGACCAAGCTCCTGGGATCCTGGGATCCTCTGATCCTAGGTGAGTTAGAGTGCCTGGGAGTGGAGCTGCCTCTGGGTGTTGTGGGGGCTGGCTGTGGAGTTTGTGCCCAAGATCTGCTCAGGGTGCCGGCCCAGACAGACTGGAAGGAACCAGTGCCACTGGTCTGGCGGAGTTCCTGCGTGCCTGGGTCCTGCTGGTCCCAGTTACTTCCAGTGTTGGGGACAGATGTTGTGTCCTCCTCACTTCTGATCTTCTGATCCTGGGCTCGTTGGAGTGCCTGGGAGTGGAGCTGTCTCTGGGTGTTGTGGGGCTGACAGCTGAGTTTGGGCTCAAGGTCTGCTTATTATTTATAAGACTTGAATGATATGTTTTATATAGTGAGACCATCACTGTGTTTCATGCAAGTGTTCTTAAGAAATGGTAGATGTTACCAGTAGATACCAGACGTGGTATACATTCTAACTCCTACTATGTGGGGCTAAAAAACTGAAGATTGCTTCCCACTTCCTAGCTCCCTTGGCTGGTATGGCTCGGCACTGTGGCAGTGTAATCTGGCAGAGCAGCAGCAGCAGCAGGGTCCCCCTAACTAGCTAGACTATTTTCTATTCTGCAAGAATGCAGAAGCTGGCAGGTGTCCTGCTGTCCTTTCTAACCTACCTCACCCTAACTGTGGTAAAGGCATAATCACTTGATAGTGGCTTTAAGAACCAGTCCTAGCTGTGGGCTAGGGGTACAGTGGGTAGAAGAGAGATGGCTCAGCAATTAAAAGCAGTTGCTGCTCTTACAGAGGACCTGGTTCAATTCTCAACAGCCATAACTCTAGGTTTAGCGGCTCTGGTACCCTCTTCTGATCCCTATGGGCTCCTACACACATATAATGGACATACATGCACTCAGCACACACACATACATATAAAACAAGTAAATTCTATTTATTTATTTACTTACTTACTTACTTATTTGCATCCCAAATGCTGCTTCCCCTCCCAGTCCCTCCCTCACAGAGTCCCTTCCTCCATCCCCTCTGCTCCTTCTCTTCTGAGTATCCCTCACCCTGAGACTTGACAGATTGGGCACATCCTCTCCCACTGAGACCAGACAAGAAGGCCATGAAGACATGAGCTGCCTGTCTGCTACATAAGTACTGGGGGCCTTGTTTCAGACCATGTATAATTTTTGGTTGGTGGCTTAGACTCTGAGAGCTCCCAGGGGTCCTGGTTTGTTGACTCTATTGGCCTACCTGTGGGGTTCTCACCCCCTTCTTGTACTTCAATCTTTTTCTTCACTCTGCCACAAGTGTTCCTGACTTCTGCCATCTGTTTGGCCATGGGTATCTGCATCTGCTTCAGTCTGCTACTGGTTAGAGCCTCTCAGGAGACAGTATATATTTTTTAGAAAGAATTAATCCCAGAAGTTCAACCTGGAATCTGTAAGCCTCTAAATATTCAATGATGAGTATTTACTTATACACTGTATTTAATTCCCCACAACTGAACACCAAGAAAAATGCTATTGTGACTATTCTTCTGAGGGAATTTTACAGCTGGATAGGTGACGATTGAGAGGTAGCTTGAACCTAAATATTTGAATTAAGGTAACTGTCATAGAAAAACACCAACCGAAGTGGTTATTCTGGGTGTTGAAATTTGGTGTCATAATTTAAATAAATGTATTTATCTATTGTGTGTATATGACTGTTTTGCCTGTGTGTATGTCTGTTCACCACATACATGCCTCCTGACTGAGGAATCCAGAAAAAGAAATCAATAGATTCTGTAGAACTGGAGCTATAAGTGACTGAACTACCATGTGAGTACAGGAAACTGAACCCAGGTCCTCTGCAAGAGCAGCAAGCACCCTTGACCACTCAGCCAGCTCCCCAGCTCCCTGATACCCTATTTTAAAACTTGCATAAAATCCTGGAGACTTAGCTTAATAAAGTATCATGCCACTGCCTTGCTAGATAGACTTTGTTATAAATATACATCTGGATTTTTTTCCTTACAAACATTTTCAAGGAATACTGTGTGTCTACATGCACTTACAGGCCCTGGATGGTCAAGTGCTGGGTCGGAACTCCACAAGCACAGGTGAGAGGACTCGGGCTTGATGCTGTTCTGTGTAAGTTAGCTGCTCTTTTTCCTCTCATCACTCTGCACGCTGGCGAAGTAATCAGGAGTGCGCCCTCCACCTTTAACCCAGTTTCAAGTCTCCAGTGGTACCCAACATATAGATCCTCTGTGCCCTCTCCATGGTTCTGACCTCAATCATCCTGTGATTATACAAGAGCCGTAAAATAGACTCGGTACATTTTTTTGTGACAGATTGTCTGGTGGCAGAAAATATTTATTGAGTGCCAGAGGCATAAAGCATGCCCAGTTTTTCAGGTACACACCAAAAATAAAAAATAAAAAGGGGGGGAGATATGGTTCTGCTCTTAACTCACGGGAGGCCATTCCACTTATGAGTGTTTCTGCTCGCTTGTAATGTCACAGGATCAAACAACAAAAAGGCAGGCATAGACCTTAATCTGAGATAGGTTTCTGCACCTATAACACAAAACCCACCTAAGTCATGTAATAAGTAAACACACACTCCAGAACCAGAAATGTCTACAATTCAGTGTGTAGAAAAATTAAGAATAAAATAAACTTTCTCTTTGACATTTTTCTCACAAAAAAAAAAAAAAAATTCTGACCTTGGATCCTTTGACCTTGCCAGAGGATCAGGAAACTATCCTATGAAAAACAGCTACAGCTCATATCTCCCGTCAGTCCAGGTAACTCAGGTGGACCCCCTTGTTAAAATGTATCTCAGTTGCTTGGGTGGGGGCCTCTAGGAGAAGGTGGGATTGTGGGGGATTAGATCTAACGAAAACTGTATATACATGAAGTGCTCAAAGAATAGACAAATAAAATTTATTAATTTATATTGAAAAGATTTATTTATTATATGTGAGTACACTGCAGCTGTCCTCAGACACACCAGAAGAGGGCATCAGATCTCATTATGAATGATTGTGAGCCACCATGTGGTTGCTGGGACTCAAACTCAGAACCTTCAGAAGAGCAGTCAGTGCTCCTGGAGTCAGCTCTCCAGCCCCCTAAAGCGTAGTCTTTAATGTCAAATGGTACACTTAAGGTTTGGATTTCTCCAAATGTAAATGTTACAAACAGCAGCTGGAGAGATGGCTTAGGGGTTACGAGTGCTCACTGGTCTTTCAGAGGATGCAGGCTTGGTTCCCAGTACCCAAATCAGGTGACTCAAAAGCACTGTAGTTCCAGGGATCTGGTATCCTCTGTCCTCTGTGGCACCTGCAGGAATATGTCACATATAAACTCACGAAGGTACACATACATACAAATAAAGACTAAAAAAAAAATTCTTGTACCAGCTTGCAATTCCACCAACAATGGAGGAGTGTTCCTCTTTCTCCATATCCTTGCCATCATCTGCTGTCACATGATTTTTTTTCCATTTTTATTAGGTATTTAGCTCTTTTACATTTCCAATGCTATGCCAAAAGTCCCCCATAGCCACCCACCCCCACTCCCCTACCCACCCACTCCCCCTTTTTGGCCCTGGCGTTGCCCTGTACTGGGGCATATAAAGTTTGCATGTCCAATGGGCCTCTCTTTCCAGTGATGGCCGACTAGGCCATCTTTTGATACATATGCAGCTAGAGTCAAGAGCTCCAGGGTACTGGTTAATTCATATTGTTGTTCCACCTATAGGGTTGTAGATCACTTTAGCTCCTTGGGTACTTTCTCTAGCTCCTCCATTGGGAGCCCTGTGATCCATCCATTAGCTGACTGTGAGCATCCACTTCTGTGTTTGCTAGACCCTGGCATAGTCTCACAAGAGACAGCTACATCTGGGTCCTTTCGATAAAATCTTGCTAGTGTATGCAATGGTGTCAACGTTTGGATGCTGATTATGGGGTGGATCCCTGGATATGGCAGTCTCTACATGGTTCATCCTTTTATCTCAGCTCCAAACTTTGTCTCTGTAACTCCTTCCAAGGATGTTTTGTTCCCACTTCTAAGGAGGGGCATAGTGTCCACACTTCAGTCTTCATTTTTCTTGAGTTTCATGTGTTTAGCAAATTGTATCTTATATCTTGGGTATCCTAGGTTTGGGGCTAATATCCACTTATCAGTGAGTACATATTGTGTGAGTTCCTTTGTGAATGTGTTACCTCACTCAGGATGATGCCCTCCAGGTCCATCCATTTGGCTAGGAATTTCATAAATTCATTCTTTTTAATAGCTGAGTAGTACTCCATTGTGTAGATGTACCACATTTTCTGTATCCATTCCTCTGTTGAGGGGCATCTGGGTTCTTTCCAGCTTCTGGCTATTATAAATAAGGCTGCTATGAACATAGTGGAACACCAGTTGGGGCATCTTCTGGATATATGCCCAGGAGAGGTATTGCTGGATCCTCCGGTAGTACTATGTCCAATTTTCTGAGGAACCGCCAGACTGATTTCCAGAGTGGTTGTACAAGCCTGCAATCCCACCAACAATGGAGGAGTGTGCTACGCTCTCTGGTCGAGTCAACTGGACAAACCGAGAGGCTTAAAAGTCACTCATGAGGCAAAAGAGTTTCAAGGAAGCTCTCCTCCTGGAGTCTAGCGTTCCCTACCCATACAGTAATTTTTCATTCCCGTGTTCCATTCCCGCGTTAGTCTAGTGTATGGATCCACGTGCTCTCTTTCAATATTTTCCTATCATAAGTGCCTTTTAAGATTGAATTCTGACATAGCTAAAGCCGTCCGCCAGTGTTCCAACAGTCCTAGTTTGTCCTTAGCAAGACCTTGGGCTTGGAATTCAGTACTGCCCCTGGTATTACACTATCTCTTTGAGTAAAAGTTAGGTCACTGCCCTTCACAGGAATTTACCATCACTAAGGAAGAAAGAAGTTTCTGACCGTAGGAGAAACCAGAATAGATATTTAGAATTATAGCTGAGTTACACCTATATACAGGAATTTACAATGGTTTAAGAAGTAGATCCGGCTGTGGTTTTAGAGTATTGCATTATTCATGAGATGGTTAGCTAGAACGGAACTCCCTAGTTAGAACCATGACTTGAGTGTGAAAGCCCTTGCCCTAGGAGTGAAAAGTTCTCACACCTGGCTTCTAAGACTATAGCTGACCTTAGATAGGGCTGACTCTGTCTCAGATATTTTATTGCCCAGTTCCTGCCACTCTTTGCTTTTCATTTCCTCTGTTCTGTGTAAGAGTCATTAAGCATCCGGTTACCTCATTTGTACCTTGTGGGTATGTCACCCAACTAACTTGTTGTCTTCTGCATAAAAAGTCTGATGTTCGATTTGAAAGATTACATTCAGATTCCACACAAACTCTCCTGCGTGTGTGTCTGTCTGTCATTCATCCACGCTTTGCCCACCCGTGTCGAGAGACCGGGTTCCACGCAGGCACAGGGACCCAGAAGGTCTTTGGCAGGAGTGTTCCTCTTTCTCCACATCCATGCCAGCATCTGCTGTCACCTGAATTTTTGATCTTAGCCATTCTGACTGGTGTGAGGTGGAATCTCAGGGTTGTTTTGATTTGCATTTCCCTGATGATTAAGGATGTTGAACATTTTTTCAGGTGCTTCTCTGCCATTCGGTATTCCTCAGGTGAAAATTCTTTGTTCATTTCTGAGCCCCATTTTTTAATGGGGTTATTTGATTTTCTGAAGTCCACCTTCTTGAGTTCTTTATATATGTTGGATATTAGTCCCCTATCTGATATAGGATAGGTAAAGATCCTTTCCCAATCTGTTGGTGGTCTTTTTGTCTTATTGACGGTGTCTTTTGCCTTGCAGAAACTTTGGAGTTTCATTAGGTCCCATTTGTCAATTCTCGATCTTACAGCACAAGCCATTGCTGTTCTGTTCAGGAATTTTTCCCCTGTGCCCATATCTTCAAGGCTTTTCCCCACTTTCTCCTCTATAAGTTTCAGTGTCTCTGGTTTTATGTGAAGTTCCTTGATACACTTAGATTTGACCTTAGTACAAGGAGATAAGTATGGATCGATTCGCATTCTTCTACATGATAACAACCAGTTGTGCCAGCACCAATTGTTGAAAATGCTGTCTTTCTTCCACTGGATGGTTTTAGCTCCCTTGTCGAAGATCAAGTGACCATAGGTGTGTGGGTTCATTTCTGGGTCTTCAATTCTATTCCATTGGTCTACTTGTCTGTCTCTATACCAGTACCATGCAGTTTTTATCACAATTGCTCTGTAGTAAAGCTTTAGGTCAGGCATGGTGATTCCACCAGAGGTTCTTTTATCCTTGAGAAGAGTTTTTGCTATCCTAGGTTTTTTGTTATTCCAGATGAATTTGCAAATTGCTCCTTCTAATTCGTTGAAGAATTGAGTTGGGATTTTGATGGGGATTGCATTGAATCTGTAGATTGCTTTTGGCAAGATAGCCATTTTTACAATGTTGATCCTGCCAATCCATGAGCATGGGAGATCTTTCCATCTTCTGAGATTTTCTTTAATTTCTTTCTTCAGAGACTTGAAGTTTTTATCATACAGATCTTTCACTTCCTTAGTTAGAGTCATGCCGAGATATTTTATATTATTTGTGACTATTGAGAAGGGTGTTGTTTCCCTAATTTCTTTCTCAGCCTGTTTATTCTTTGTGTAGAGAAAGGCCATTGACTTGTTGGAGTTTATTTTATATCCAGCTACTTCACTGAAGCTGTTTATCAGGTTTAGGAGTTCTCTGGTGGAATTTTTAGGGTCACTTATATATACTATCATATCATCTGCAGAAAGTGATATTTTGACTTCCTATTTTCCAATTTGTATCCCCTTGATCTCCTTTTGTTGTCGAATTACTCTGGCTAATACTTCAAGTACTATGTTGAAAAGGTAGGGAGAAAGTGGGCAGCCTTGTCTAGTCCCTGATTTTAGTGGGATTGCTTCCAGCTTCTCTCCATTTACTTTGATGTTGGCTACTGGTTTGCTGTAGATTGCTTTTATCATGTTTAGGTATGGGCCTTGAATTCCTGATCTTTCCAAAACTTTTATCATGAATGGGTGTTGTATCTTGTCAAATGCTTTTTCTGCATCTAACGAGATGATCATGTGGTTTTTGTCTTTGAGTTTGTTTATATAATGGATTACATTGATGGATTTCCGTATATTAAACCATCCCTGCATCCCTGGAATGAAACCTACTTGGTCAGGATGGATGATTGCTTTAATGTGTTCTTGGATTCGGTTAGCGAGAATTTTATTGAGTATTTTTGCATCGATATTCATAAGAGAAATTGGTCTGAAGTTCTCTATCTTTGTTGGATCTTTCTGTGGTTTAGGTATCAGAGTAATAGTGGCTTCATAAAATGAGTTGGGTAGAGTACCTTCTACTTCTATCTTGTGAAAAAGTTTGTGCAGAACTGGAATTAGATCTTCTTTGAAGGTCTGATAGAACTCTGCACTAAACCTGTCTGGTCCTGGGCTTTTTTTGGCTGGGAGACTATTAATAACTGCTTCTATTTCTTTAGGGATATGGGACTGTTTAGAAGGTCAACTTGATCCTGATTCAACTTTGGTACCTGGTATCTGTCCAGAAATTTGTCCCTTTCGTCCAGGTTTTCCAGTTTTGTTGAGTATAGCCTTTTGTAGAAGGATCTGATGGTGTGTTTTGGATTTCTTCAGGATCTGTTGTTATGTCTCCCTTTTCATTTCTGATTTTGTTCATTAGGATGTTGTCCCTGTGCCCTCTAGTGAGTCTAGCTAAGGGTTTATCTATCTTGTTGATTTTCTCAAAGAACCAACTCCTCGTTTGGTTAATTCTTTGAATAGTTCTTGTTTCCACTTGGTTGATTTCACCCCTGAGTTTGATTATTTCCTGCCGTCTACTCCTCTTGGGTGAATTTGCTTCCTTTTTTCTAGAGCTTTTAGATGTGTTGTCAAGCTGCTAGTATGTGCTCTCTCCCGTTTCTTCTTGGAGGCACTCAGAGCTATGAGTTTCCCTCTTAGAAATGCTTTCATTGTGTCCCAAAGGTTTGGGTACGTTGTGGCTTCATTTTCATTAAACTCTAAAAAGTCTTTAATTTCTTTCTTTACTCCTTCCTTGACCAAGGTATCATTGATAAGAGTGTTGTTCAGTTTCCATGTGAATGTTGGCTTCCCATTATTTATGTTGTTATTGAAGATCAGTCTTAGGCCATGGTGGTCTGATAGGATACATGGGACAATTTCACTATTTTTGTATCTGTTGAGGCCTGTTTTGTGACCAATTATATGGTCAATTTTGGAGAAGGTCCTGTGAGGTGCTGAGAAGAAGGTATATCCTTTTGTTTTAGGATGAAATTTTCTGTAGATATCTGTCAGGTCCATTTGTTTCATAACTTCTGTTAGTTTCACTGTGTCCCTGTTTAGTTTCTGTTTCCACAATCTGTCCATTGATGAAAGTGGTGTGTTGAAGTCTCCCACTATTATTGTGTGAGGTGCAATGTGTGCTTTGAGCTTTACTAAAGTGTCTTTAATGAATGTGGCTGCCCTTGCATTTGGAGCGTAGATATTCAGAATTGAGAGTTCCTCTTGGAGGATTTTACCTTTGATGAGTATGAAGTGTCCCTCCTTGTCTCTTTTGATAACTTTGGGTTGGAAGTCGATTTTATCCGATATTAGAATGGCTACTCCAGCTTGTTTCTTCATATCATTTGCTTGGAAAATTGTTTTCCAGCCTTTCACTCTGAGTTAGTGTCTGTCTTTTTCCCTGAGATGGGTTTCCTGTAAGCAGCAGAATGTTGGGTCCTGTTTGTGTAGCCAGTCTGTTAGTCTATGTCTTTTTTATTGAGGAATTGAGTCCATTGATATTAAGAGATATTAAGGAAAAGTAATTGTTGCTTCCTATTATTTTTGTTGTTAGAGTTGGCATTCTGTTCTTGTGGCTGTCTTCTTTTTGGTTTGTTGAGGGATTACTTTCTTGTTTGTTCTAGGGCGTGATTTCTGTCCTTGTATTGCTTCTTTTCTGTTATTATCCTTTGAAGGGCTGGATTTGTGGAAAGATATTGTGTGAATTTGGTTTTGTCGTGGAATACTTTGGTTTCTCCATCTATGGTAATTAAGAGTTTGGCCGGGTATAGTAGCCTGGGCTGGCATTTGTGTTCTCTTAGTGTCTGTATAACATCTGTCCAGGCTCTTCTGGCTTTCATAGTCTCTGGTGAAAAGTCTAGTGTAATTCTGATAGGCCTTCCTTTATATGTTACTTGACCTTTCTCCCTTACTGCTTTTAATATTCTATCTTTATTTAGTGCATTTGTTGTTCTGATTATTATGTGTCGGGAGGAATTTCTTTTCTGGTCCAGCCTATTTGGAGTTCTGTAGGCTTCTTGTATGTTCATGGGCATCTCTTTCTTTATGTTTGGGAAGTTTTCTTCAATTATTTTGTTGAAGATATTAGCTGGCCCTTTAAGTTGAAAATCTTCATTCTCATCAACTCCTATTATCCGTAGGTTTTGTCTTCTCATTGTGTCCTGTATTTCCTGGATGTTTTGAGTTAGGATCCTTTTGCATTTTGTATTTTCTTTGACTGTTGTGCCGATGTTCTCTATGGAATCTTCTGCACCTGAGATTCTCTCTTCCATTTCTTGTACTCTGTTGCTGATGCTCGCATCTATGGGTCCAGATCTCTTTCGTAGCGTTTCTATCTCCAGCGTTGCCTCACTTTGGGTTTTCTTTATTGTGTCTACTTCCCCTTTTAGTTCTAGTATGGTTTTGTTCAATTCCATCACCTGTTTGGATGTGTTTTCCTGTTTTTCTTTAAGGACGTCTACCTGTTTGGTTGTGTTTTCCTGCTTTTCTTTAAGGACCTGTAACTCTTTAGCAGTGCTCTCCTGTAATTCTTTAAGTGACTTATGAAAGTCCTTTTGATGTCCTCTATCATCATCATGAGAAATGTTTTTAAATCTGGGTCTAGATTTTCGGTTGTGTTGGGTGCCCAGGACTAGGTGGGGTGGGAGTGCTGCGTTCTGATGATGGTGAGTGGTCTTGATTTCTGTTAGTAGGATTCTTACGTTTGCCTTTCGCCATCTGGTAATCTCTGAAGCTAGCTGTTATAGTTGTCTCTGTTAAGAGCTTGTTCTTCAGGTGACCCTGTTAGCCTCTATAAGCAGACCTGGGAGGGTAGCTCTCTCCTTAGTTTGAGTGGGCAGAGTATTCTCTGCAGGCAAGCTCTCTTCTTGCAGGGAGGGTACCCAGATATCTGGTGTTCGAACCGGACTCCTGGCAGGAGTTGTGTTCCACTCACTAGAGGTCTTAGGATCCCGTGGGGAATCCTGTGTGGGCCCTTGCGGGTGTTGGGGGAGACTCCGCCGGCAAGGTACCTCGGGGCTCGAGTGGAGTGGAAGGGGCTTGTGCCCCAGGTCAGGCCCGGGTAGTCCGCTTCCCTATTTACCACAGTCTCAGGCTCCTCGCGATTGGATTGGAGCAGGGGCTGTGTTCCACTCACCAGAGGTCTTAGGATCCCGTGGGGAATCCTGTTGTCACATGATTTTTTATCTTAGCCATTCTGACTGATGTGAGGTGGAATCTCAGGGTTGTTTTGATTTGCATTTCCCTGATGATTAAGGATGTTGAACATTTTTTCAGGTGCTTCTCTGCCATTCGGTATTCCTCAGGAGAGAATTCTCTGTTTAGCTCTGTACCCCATTTTTTAACAGAGTTATTTGATTTTCTAGAGTCCAGCTTCTTGAGCTCTTTGTATATATTGGATATTAGTCCCCTATCAGATTTAGGATTGGTAAAAATCCTTTCCCAATCTGTTGGTGCCCTTTTTGTCTTATTGACAGTGTCTTTTGCCTTACAAAAGCTTTGCAGTTTTATGAGGTCCCATTTGTCAATTCTCGATCTTACAGCACAAGCCATTGCTGTTCTATTCAGGAATTTTTCCCCTGTGCCCATATCTTCAAGGCTTTTCCCCACTTTCTCCTCTATAAGTTTCAGTGTCTCTGGTTTTATGTGAAGTTCCTTGATCCACATAGACTTGACCTTAGTACAAAGAGATAAGAATGGATCATTTCGCATTCTTCTACATGATAACCACCAGTTGTGCCAGCACCATTTGTTGAAAATGCTGTCCTTTTTTCCACTGGATGATTTTCACTCCCTTGTCAAAGATCAAGTGACCATAGGTGTGTGGGTTCATTTCTGGGTCTTCAATTCTATTCCATTGATCTACCTGTCTGTCACCGTACCAGTACCATGCAGTTTTTTAACACAATTGCTCTGTAGTACAGCTTTAGGTCAGGCATGGTGATTCCACCAGAGGTTCTTTTATCCTTGAGAAGAGTTTTTGCTATCCTAGGTTTTTTGTTATTCCAGATGAATTTACAAATTGCCCTTTCTAATTCGTTGAAGAATTGAGTTGGAATTTTGATTGCATTGAATCTGTAGATTGCTTTCGGCAAGATTTTTACTATATTGATCCTGCCAATCCATGAGCATGGGAAATCTTTCTTGGTGGGATTGCAAGCTGGTACTACCACTCTGGAAATCAGTCTGGCAGTTCCTCAGAAAATTGGACATTGTAGTACTGGAAGATCCAGCAATTCCTCTCCTGGGCATATACCCAGAAGATGTTCCAACTTGTAATAAGGACACATGCTCCACTATGTTCATAGCAGCCTTATTTATAATAGCCAGAAGCTGGAAAGAACCCAGATGTCCCTCAACTGAGGAATGGATACAGAAAATGTGGTACATTTACACAATGGAGTACTACTCAGCAGTTAAAAACAATGAATTCATAAAATTCTTAGGCAAATAGATGCATCTGGAGGATATCATCCTGAGTGAGGTAACCCAATCACAAAAGAAGTCATGTGATATGTACTCACTGATAAGTGGATTTTAGCCCAGAAACTTAGAAAACCCAAGATACAATTTGCAAAACACAAGAAAATCAAGAAGCAGGAAGACGACCGTGTGGATACTTCTTTCCTCCTAAGACTAGGGAACAAAATACCCATGGAAGGAGTTACAGAGACAAAGTTGGGAGCTGAGACAAAAGGATGGACCATCCAGAGACTGCCATCTCATAATCAGCCACCAAACCGAGACACTATTGCATTATGCCAGCAAGATTTTGCTGAAAGGACCCTGATATAGCTGTCTCTGGTGAGGCTATGCCAGTGCCTGGCAAACACAGAAGTGGATGCTCACAGTCATCTATTGGATGGAACACATGGCCCCCAGTGGAGGAGCTAGAGAAAGTACCCAAGGAGCTGAAGGTGTCTGCAACCCTGTAGGTAGAACAACAATATGAACTAACCAGAGCTTGTGTCTTTAGCTGCATATGTAGCAGAAGATGGCCTAGTCAGCCATCATTGGGAAGAGAGGCCCCTTGGTCTTGCAAACTTTATATGCCCCAGTACAGGGCCAGAAAGGGGGAGTGGGTGGGTTGGGGAGCAGGGCAGGGGGAGGGTATAGGGGACTTTCAGGAAAGCATTTGAAATGTAAATGAAGAAAATATCTAATAAAAATTGAAAAAAAAATTTTTAAACTGAAAACAAAAAATAAATTTTAAAAAATAAAATAAAATAATAAAAACTGAAAACAGGAGTCAGGTGTGGTGGCACACGCCTTTAATGCCAGCACTTGGGAGGCAGAGGCAGGCAGATTTCTGAGTTTGAGGCCAGCCTGGTCTACAGAGTGAGTTCCAGGACAGCCAGGGCTATACAGAAAAACCCTGTCTCAAAAAAAAAAAAAAAAAAACAAAACAAAACAAAACAAACAAAAACAAAAACAAAACAAAAAACAGTCACTAAATGCCAGTAACTTGTGCACACTAAAGTCGTCTGGTAATAAGTATTTGATGATTGCAGTCTCCTTTCTAATACGTCAAAATTAGGCTACATGAGTGAGGCAAATATAGCACAATGCTAATAAGACTATAAAATCTAGGTGACCGACTCCATTTTCTTTCTTTAGATTGAAATTCTTCTGAATAAAGGATTGGGGCAAAGGAAAGATCCCCAGTAGCAGACAGTCACAATTTACAAATTGGCAGAAATCTTAAGATCACATTTAAGTCACACAGTCAAAGGACCATGAAGGAAAAGACAAATAAAGATGGCATCGATGATAGAGGTATACAAATAAGAGGGTTGCAGGTCTGCAAATGAATTTGGACTCATTTTTGAGGTGCACAGAAGATGTAGGGAAGTGTGCAGAACATTAATAAATGCTAACATCATAATTCAAAAACATACTTGCAGCCATTACCTGCAACCAGCACTTCAGTTGTGGATGAAGAGTGGGGAGTCTTTATTAAAGATTAACTGTTGGCATTTCTTCTAGATTCCACCCCACAGTTACCTGGCATCAGCCAAGTGTGCCTCGTAAAGAACATCCCTCTATGGCCTCTGCATCCGCTCCTGCTTTCTGACCTCCTTTGAGTTCCAGTCCTGACTTCCTTGGTGATGAACAGCAGTATGGAAGTGTAAGCTCAATAAACCCTTTCCTCCCCAACTTGCTTCTTGGTCATGATGTTTGTGCAGGAATAGAAACCCTGACTAAGGCAAATTGGATCTACTCACTATAAAGGGGGCTGCTTGCCCCTTCCTCACCCTCTCTTGCTCTTGCTCTTCCTTTCTTACCCTCTTCCCTCTCTGTCCCTTCTTCCCACCCCACCCCTTCATGGCCAGCCTCTCTCCTCTCTCTCTCTCTCCCTCCCTCCCTCCCCCTCTCCCCACCCCCACCCCCACACCCCGCTTGTCTCTACTACCCTCTCAACCTGCTACCCATGCCCTAAATAAACTCTATACTATACCTGGTGTGGCTGGTACCTTAGGGGAAAGGAATGCCTCAGCCTGGGCCCGCAGAGGTACCCCCTACACACACACACACACACACACACACACACACACACACACACACACACACCATACTGCGCCTCCACCAAACATCCCTGGCTTCTTCTTTTTTTCTTTTTTTTTTTTTTTTCTTTTTTATAAAACACAACATTAATTACATGGAAAACAGCCGGTTTGCTTGTGTTTCAAGGTAATAAACTAAGAGAGGAAGGACCATGCTACCTATGGGTCCTTCTGCCACAGAGCACCTTGGCTTTGGGAAGAGAAGCAGAAAAAGACAGAGAGGAAAGGAGAGAGGAGGGGACTGAGAAAAGACCAGGAAGAGAAAGGTGGGGTGAGGGAGGGGGTGGAAAAGAGGAATCTAAGTTCCTTGGTGGAGCAGAGGGATAGAGGAGACATCCAGAGAAAGACTGAAATGGAAGAGTGTAGTAAAACTCCATGGTGACAGGTGACTTAGGACCAGGATAGCAGAGGGGCTGCGGAGTCCATTAGAGGCTGCTTCTCGCTGCTATGAAATCGCTGCCGCTATCCTTTTCCCAAATCTGCACAGAAGGCATTTACACTCATGAATGTTTTATGTGAAAAGGCTTTTAGTGGACATCAAGCAGGGAGCTCAGTATGGTTTCTGGGTCAGAGCAGTGCAGAAATCTTGAGAAGGGCTTCAGAGTCCCCACAGGACTTGGAATAGGGGTGTCCGTGCCAGTCTTATGCGGCTCTCTTGGGGTCCAGGAAGAATGAGAAGCGGGGGAGGAATCAGACATCACCTTATTCGAGGAAAGGCTGATTTGTGCAGAGGAGAATTTCAAAAGCACTTTTTCTTATCCATCTTTAACCCAGAGGACCCTCGTTACCAGGTTTGGAATTTTCAGAAAAGACGGGCTCAGCTTTTTCCACGGGGTCACATTGCCACCTGCTGGTGTTTATAAAACAGTACTGCTGGTTAGAACCTTAAATTCTTCAGAAGACGCGTTTCCTCTAACTCATTCCTCCTTTCTATAGGAATACAGATTTGCCCGTTTGAGCATCATATGGTGATGTCTGATTCCTCCCCCCCGCTTCTCATTCTTCCTGGGACCCCAAGAGAGCCGCATAGAACTGGCATGGACACCCCATTCCAAGGCCTGCGGGGACTCTGAAGCCCTTCTCAAGATTTCTGCACTGCTCTGACCCAGAAACCATGCTAACAGCAATCTTTTTTCTTTAAATATATTTTAATAAAAATATAGTTTCGCCATTTCACCACTTCTCCCCTTCCCTATAGTCCTTCCAACCCCTCCCACACCTCGCTCCCTCTCAAATCGGTGGCTTTTTCCTTTGACCGTTATTGCTACATATATATTATATATTCACTCACAAACATGTAACTACACTCTGCTGAATCATTTTCTCTTGTTTATGTGTCTGTGACTTCAGCACTGAGCACTTTGTATTGAGAAACCAATTAGGTGGTTCTAACCCCTCCTCTCTTGGCAGTCATTAGATGACTACAGGTCTGTGTCTAGGAGTTGGACCCAATGAGACTTCCGCTACTTCCTTGCTGGCACATCTAATGGTATTGTCATTGTTCAGGCCCTGTTTAGGCAGCCATTTCTAGAAGACACAGTCTCACAGGAGAGTCTCTGGACCTTTGGGTCTTAAATTCTTTCTCCCCAAATTTCTCAATGTTCTTTTGACCTTAGATTCAGGATCTGTGGTGTAGATTTGTCAGTTGGAACTCAGCTCCCCAGTCCACTGGTCTCCGAGTTGTGTTCAGTTGTGTTTTTCTGCATTGATCTCCATGTGCTATAAAGAGAAGCATATTTGATGAGAGGCGAGAACTACACTTACCTATGGGCATAAGGATAAGTTTTAAGATCTAGTTGGAAATTAGGCTGGCCTAGTAAAGGGTCAATAGTAAGCTCTCTTCTAAGATCCATGACCTCACTCTCCATCCCGGGGTAGTTAGCTAGGTTTCTAATACAAGGAAATATTTCTCTCCCAGAAAGTACTATGCAAGCTGACAAAGAGGAGAAGAAATTAATAATCCTATCCAGTTCTGATGCCTATGAATTGCAGTGACCAGCAAGGCAGGAAGGCCCTAAAGGTGCAATGCTGACATGCATATGCTAGCCATAACCAACAACTGTGTGTAAGGCCCACTACAGCAATCTTTTTTTTCCTAAAAGTTTTATTTCATTTTGTTTTGTTTTATTTTGTTTTTTGTTTTGTTTTTTGAGACAGGGTCCCTCTATATAGACCTAGGTATCCTTGAACTCACTGTGTAATACAGGCTGGCCTCAAACTCACAGTAATGACTGCCTCTGTCTCCAAGACACATGCACCACCATACCTGGCTACTAACAGCTATATTAATATTAACACCTTGCCTTTCAGTATTCAGGAACCATTTAAACAGAAAAGCTGGGCTGGAGAGATGGCTCAGCGGTTAAGAGCACTGACTGCTCTTCCAAAGGTCCTGAGTTCAAATCCCAGCAACCACATGGTGGCTCACAACCATCTGTAATGAGATCTGACACCCTCTTCTGGAGTGTCTGAAGACAGCCTCAGTGTAGATACATATAATAAATGAATAAATAAATCTTTTTAAAAAAACAGAAAAGCTTCTTTCACAAGTGGGTTCTCATCCCTGGACAAGTGGCTCCACTGGTCACTGTTGGTCTTCCTTCATCCTCTGCTTAAGGACCACTGTAGGCCTTCCTCTATCCTCTGCTTAAGGACCACCGTGGGCCTTCCTCTATCCTCTGCTTAAGGACCACATGAACCTTCCTCCATCCTCTGCTTAAGGACTACATGGACCTTCCTCCATCCTCTGCTTAAGGCTCCTTTCAGTCCATGCAATATACTGTACTTACTTTATTACAATGCATGCCTCCCATAACTAGATCATAAACCCCTTAATATTTTAAGATATTGTACTTTTTCTGCATGTACATTCCCAACATCTCCACAAAACATGCATATGGAAGTTGACTAATAAAAAAAAATGAGTAACATTGAATCAAACAGCTTAAATCAGTTATGCAAACTTTCATATTAATAAAATGAATAAATAACCTTTTTATTTTCTGTTGAAAGTAGTTATAGTTTCGTCACAGTTTTCCCAGCCCCAAATCCTCCCAAATCCTTCTGACCTGCCCACCCACCCCATTTCAAACCTCTTCTCTCTCTCTCTCTCTCTTTCTCTCCCTCCCTCCCTCCCTCCCTCCCTCCCCAGCAAACATGCAAGAAAGCAAAATAAACAACAAAAAACAGGATAATAAAAGTCACCTTGTGTATGCAGTGGCTTTTGCCCAATACTACATTTTACAAAATCTATATATATAAATTCAGAATAAAGAACAAATATGGACTCCTCTTTGCTGCCTTTTTTCTATTAGCATAGAAGACTTTTGCACAAAGAATTTTGAATTCTTAAGTGTAGGTTCAATTCCTATTGTCGTAAAAATAAGAGGGTTTAAGCCTCTATAATTTACTCTATCAAAGTAACTCTTTTATCAGACATATTTCTATATGTATGGTGGGGTCCCAGCTAGGAAAATTGGTAGAGAGATGTGTCATATGCATAATGCTAGTGTTAGTGGCAAAAAGTTTTTTCATAGGAGATCTATGAGTTGATCATAGCGAAAGCTGGGGTATGATGCTCGAATTCATAAGAATGTTGATGATAATAGTAGGGTTTCTGTCATGAAATTAGTTGAATAAAGTTCTGGTAAGTTAATATAATGTAGTGGACCTAGGAAAATAATAGTTGTTAGGGCATTTATGAGAATAATATTAGTATACTCTGCTATAAAAAATAATGCGAATGGGCCGGCTGTGTGTGTGTGCTGGTTCAAGTGTAGTTGTGTGTGCATGCTTATAGAGGCCGGAACACAACCTTGGCTGTCACTCTTTAGACTTGTCTTCTTGGGTCTGAGGTTTGCTGAGTAAGCATGATTGTCTGGCCAGTGAGCCCTAGGAATCTACCTGCCTATCTCTTCCTCTTTGTCCCTGAGATTCTCAGGGACTGCTAGCATGCCAGCTTTTTTTTTTTTTTTCTGCATGGCTTCTGAGGGTAGAAATTTTGTAAAATGTAGTATTGGGCAAGAGCCACTGCATACACAAGGTGATTTTTATTATCCTGGTGCTTACAAGGCAAACCCTTTACCAACTGAATCATCTCTAGCTGCTATTAGCATATAGCTTATAAACTCTTAATTGTCACAAGATACTCTAAAACAAAATACTGATACAGTCTGATGTCAGCCTTCAGAGGAAATAGACTAAGCAGATCTAATTTATTTGATAATGCATTAGTATCATTAAGATTCAAATGAGTATTAGAGGTCCATTATTTGATTTATTCATATTATTTACATAATACCGGATCACAAATAGAGTCGAAGCTGTGATCTACTGAAATCTCCACGTTGATCCTAATGAATATTAGGGTCCCCAGACATCTCTTAAATATGATTACCCAGTATAAAAAAGACAGGTGACTCCAAACAAACCTCCTGCCTGCTTTAAACAACTAGGGCTAACATGTTCTCTTCCTCAGAGCCTCTGGAAAGGCACTTCCAGGAAGCAGAGCCATGCACAACAGTAAGAGCAAGGATGGTGGACAAGAAATGCAAGCGGTGGGAAGCCAAACTCTGTGAAGCAATATGTTAAGCAAGGCAGTGGTGACAGGGCTCTGCATAAGGAGCAGGCAAGCTGCAAATACTAGTGCAACTGAGCAAAACCTGAGTCCTTCATGTGCTTCCTATCTGCCGCAGACTCTGCGTTCCGTCCTTCCCATTTTCCTAAGGTGAATTTTAGCCATCCCCAGGTAGGTTCTGAGTCCTTAATGCATAACGCATCCCCTGCACTCTTCCTCCTTCCTCCTCTATATAAATGTAACACACCAATTTTGCTCTGTCTGAGGGGATAAAGTCATGTTCCTGGAGAGCCCACGGATATATCCTACTTTCTTCTCCCCTTTACCACCAACCTTCATTTAAAACACACACACACACACACACACACACACACACTCACTCAGAGACTACACACACACACACTCATATACTCTCATGTACACACATACTCATACACACACATGCACACACACACACACATTTTCATACACTCTCACATACACACACACTCACGCAATTCTGGTGCCACGATTCTTTTTTCCCTTCATGGCATAATTCTGTGAAATTTTCATTCTTCTGGGCTCCTATCACTTTCCCAAAGTTAATAACTTCAATTTACCATATTCAGCTAATTCTTGCTCAGTTTCTGGAGCTTGGGGAACAATGACTGCCTTGATTCACAGACATATCAGGTCCAAAACTTCACATTCTTCTTGAATTACAGCTTCCCTGGAGCCTGTTCTGCCTTCCACATTTAAAATAGAAGTAGATGTACAAACCAGCTGAACACTCATCTCATTCTCTCTTGACATGTTCTTCCCTAGAGAGTTCATTCATTATTTTTATCCTTCCTCCCTTCACTGATGTAGCAAAGACTGATTAGAGGCCACCGGTATGACAGGTACTTCCTTAGAGCTTGGGATTCTGCAGTGGATGAGTCTGACAACATCCCCATTATCAAAAGCTACCATCCTGGTGTGTGTATCTTTTAGAGGAAGGGTGGGAAATGACAGACTAAACAAATCAAAAGGAAAATAAGCAAAAAGTTATCAAAATAAGCTTTGCAACTGATCCTCGTCATTAGAAGGTAATAGAAAGTAGGCTTCCCCATAGCTGCCATCTATCAGCCCCAGAGCATCTAACTAGTAGGGAGCTTGCCAGTTGAACTTCCTGTGTAGAATAGGCTCCAAGACTCCAGGGAAGACCCCTGGCCTGAGCTGGCCCTACCTCATAGCCAGACTACACAGGGCTCTCAAAAGCCAGGGGGCCTTGAAAGTGAGGAATCATAACTGGGAGGGAAAAAAATCCTAGCAATTTAAATGCTGCAGGGAGAACAGCAACCAGCAAAAGACATCACCATGGCAACCAGAGGAGCCTTGGGACAATATGCAAAATTGAGAATCTTGCCTTCCTCCAGCCATAAAGACATAGAAACTGCCTTATGCCACAATCCCAGAGCTGTCTGAGGGACAGAAGCTATCTGAGAGTCTGAACAAGCACTAGGCATTCATGACAGGAAATGTTTACATTATCTTATGAGGCTAAATTTCAAAGCTGATTAAATGAGTTTCCTGGTATGCTTATACTGTTACTTTTTTTTTTTAATCTCCCATGTTTCCAACACTCTAGCAATTTGAAAGTTATAAGTGGCTTAGAGCAGCAGTAACAAATTTCCCCCACATGTAAGAGTTGTAAGACAAGAAGGCTTATGGTATGTGTCAATCTCTAATCCTGACCCATTTCTTAAGTTTCTTATCAACATTTCTAACAATCTGCTGGTTTAAAATGCATCTCTCCAATCTACAGAGACTGTCCCCTAAATTCTATGCCACAATTAAAATGATCTTTAGCCTTACATGATGGTATTCACCTGTAATCTCAACACTTCAGGAAGCTGAGGCAAAATAAAATGCATCCATGATCCGTTTAATCAAGTTAGAAACAATGTTAGAGTTTTCAAAATGTCACAAACCTGGCCTGGCATTACACAGAGATACTATTTACATACATTCTCACCAATACACTGCTAACTCAGGCCTTAATGCTGTTATAATTATAGGCTTCTTAACTTGAGGGTAGCCTGTGGAGGCAAATACAAAGTAAGAGGATCATTTTATCAAGTTCACATTCACCAGAGAGCATCCTCTAGGAAAAGGCACCAAGAACTTACTTAGAATATTAGCTAACTGACTTCATCCACTTCTATCATTTGTCATCAAAGTGCCAGCATAATGAACAATGTGGCCACGGTGGCAGGGATGAACTCTACGTGAGGATCCCTCCCCCCCTCCGGAAAGATGAACTAGCTCTTAGTACAGCAGATTAGCCATCCTATCATAAACAGAATCCAAAATTCACCGCCCCACATGACATATTCCTTCAAGGAGAACATACAGTTAGTGGGAAATGTATTTTACTGGACACTTTGCACTCTAGAAAAGGCAGTGGTTCATCTTGACAAAATATCAGTACATATTACAATATGAATTTGCCTTTACAGCCTACAGAGACTTAATCAACACGATCGCCTGGAAACTTACTGGCTCACTTTAACCATATCTCATATAACCTTGCCTCACATCAAGAAAGTCTATTGATAGCAAGGGGAATGTGAATACTTGAAGATGGGCCCCACTGGTCCCATCTCACTCTGCCATTCAGAAGATGTCAGCACGGCAGAGCAAAGAGAGCATCCTGACAACACGGTAAGGCACCTCCCAGGAGATGCCATATGAGAACACAGAGCCCTTATCCAACACAAAGTTATAACCCCAAGCAATAACCATAACATAGTGACTACTTCTACAACAGAGAAAATACACGCAGCCAGGAAATGAAAAGTAGAAGCAGGAGTGGCCCCAGAGCTGTCATTCTCAGAAACCCACATCATTCCTATTTCCTTCCCCATGAATGAATCCTGATCAATCCCACCAAAGAAAAGAGCCCATTAATATTTACCACTGTTACTTGATTATGTCAAGAACCAGAGCCAAGAAACCAGACAAGTGACTCGGTCACTATTTAGTCTTGATAACTAGCCTGATCGTTAGAAAGAGGTTCGGCTCTGTCACACAAGAGGACAGAAAAAATAAAAACATTTTTATCACCCAGATGATGAACATAGTGTTTGTCCCATGGGGATATGTACAAAAGGTATCTCATCACATACTTCTGCACATTAAAAAAATGTAATGGCTGGCCAGGAAACCATTAGACAAGTCTGGTCTCAAACTCACAGAGATCAACCTGCTTCTTTCTCCCAAACACTGGGGTTTTGCCCTGCTTTCACCTGATTTTGATAACAAATGAAGAAAGTTAACAGAGTCTTTGGGAAGCTAACAAGGGCCTCAGTGATCCAACATGTGAATGACCTGGACCAGTAAAGATAAAAGCAAAGATGAATTTACAGTCAGTAAACATAAATAACAAGTTCTATTCGTGTACTAAAAGAGATTGAAGTAAGTCCTTCGTAACTTCCACTTGTATTTCCAGAAAGAGACTGATAAGGCTTGAATATGGTTTGAGTACCCCCACCTCAAGGCTTCCTGTGTTAAAATCTAATCTCCATTATAAGATACTAAGGCTTTAGAAACTGGGTTGAAAAGATGGCCACTCAGTAGAGTTCTCGCTCATAAACATGAGGAATTGAGATAGATCCGTAGATCCCACATGAGTAATAAAAATGCCAGGCATGGTGGCATATGGTTTTTTAGTCCCAGATCAGGGTAGGCAGAGGCAGGTAGATCCCTAGGACTCACTGGCCATCTACTTATGAGCACACACACACACACACACAGAGAGAGAGAGAGAGAGAGAGAGAGAGAGAGAGAGAGAGACAGAGACAGAGAGAGACAGAGAGAGACAGAGAGAGACAGAGAGAGACAGAGAGACAGAGACAGAGACAGAAGAGAGAGAGAGAGGAGACAGAGACAGAGAGAGAGGCATCCGCACATGCACACACAAATGTTCACTTGAACACATGCTAAGTCCTGGTGTCTTTGTAGGAAGAGGGTGAAAGACTAGACAGTTACACATGTACACCTTGTCCCATGCTGCACGATCCCCTGTGTGACAGGATTCTGTCAACATGATGTAACCCTCTTGACCTTAAACTTCCAGAACTGTGAACCAAAATGAACCTCTTTTCTTTACAAATTACCTTGCCTCCAGTATTTCTTGGTAGCCATGGGAAACAAAGACAGATCAAGCAAAATCTCGGGGGATCTGTTCCCAGACAGAGTGAATATATTTTGTGAAACAGGTAGATAGTGGCAAGAGTGTATTGTCTAAGAGACTCTTCCTTGGTGGAAAAAAGTATTATTGTGAAAGCTCACAACTTATACTGATCCAGGTGTCTTCCATTAAAAGGAGTTTTCAGCCGGGCGATGGTGATGCACACCTTTAATCCCAGCACTCGGGAGGCAGAGGCAGGTGGATTTCTGAGTTCGAGGCCAGCCTGGTACAAAGTGAGTCCCAGGACAGCCAGGGCTACACAGAAAAACCCTGTCTCGGGGGGTTGGGGGGCAAGTGTTTCTAACAAGGAGTTTCCACACCAAAGTTTAAGTCCTCCTTTTTAGGGGAGGTCCACATCCTTGAGAGATATCAGAGCCTAGCCTCCTAGCCTCCATTCATTATAACTTGGGATGCTCATCCACAGATTCCCCCCATGGCCCATGTCACACTCAGTGTATTGCTTGCCAGTGCTGCCTTGCTATGCTCCTTGGCGGTGTTTTTCTCTGAAAAGTGAGCCCCAATAAATGCCCCGCATGCACGCTCTTGCTGCCCATTTGGCATGCCCCGTTGATCTTTGAGTGTGCTCTTGCTTTCTGTCACAGGAAAACAACGAGAGTCATCTTCTTGTCTTGCCCTGGAACAGGTCATTTCTAAAGGAGTTCCCCTGAGTTAAAAGAAAAATAATGGAAGGGAAATTGTTGAATGTAGGTGAAAGTCCTTTAATTTTTTTTTTCTTTGCTTGAAAGATTAGATTGAGGCATAAAGGAGTAAAGGAAAAAAACTTGACAATTTGCAATAAACATTTGCTGGTGGTACATCATTAACCAAAGACTGAAAACAGCTCAGCTCATTATTCACAGCTAGTTCCTCTTTGTATCTTCATATATTCTACACTAACTACTTAAGCCCATTTGATGGTTAGCCTATTTTATCAAAACTTCTGTGGTTCTGAATTACATATGCAAATAACATTGTCTCTAAGAGGTGACTGGTGGCTCAACCTAGTTATAGGATTCGGTGGTATAATTTTCTGGCCCACAGCACCATTATACCATCTCCATTGAGCCAGTACACTAGTCTCCAGAGCTGCACACAGCAAGTTCAATATCAGTCTAATTCTTTTAGCCTTTTGCAACTGTTGTGGACTATGTGAAGGAGAAGGAGGTGCCTGGTTGTAAGGCACCCAGTCACTTGGGACATAGATTCAAAAGGTATATCTTGTCCCTAGCCCCTTTCCTCGCTGGTTCTCTCTGCCTCCTCTATGCTATAAGGTGGGCTATTTTGCTCACCACATCTGCCAACCATGAAGTTCTGCTTCACCCTGCATGAGCTCAGAAGCAATGGAGCCAACTTACTGCAGCCTGAAACCATAAGTCACATAAATTCTTCCTCATTTAAATTGTTTTCTCAGGCATTTTGTTACCGAGACAAAAGTTGCTAACAGAAAGTAACTTACTGTTACTACATGGAACCCTAAAGTGTTGTCATTGACCTAGGAGTTTTAGATGAGTATACCTACTAAATGCTTTCTCCCACTAGGTGAAGGAGCAGGGTACCTGTCAGGAGCCATAATGAGACAAGCTAATAAATAGCAGGTGGTCATCCTGAAATGGCCTGTTTCAGATTATTATATAATCTGCGACAGGTGTGCCCTTATTAAGCAAGGCTGTAAGGGATTCATTTTAGGACATATTCCTGCTATTAATATGCTTTTCCTGTTATTATTAAACATATATAATAATCACTAATAGCACACCCCTTTGGAGTGGATCTCTGCAGATCTCTATAGTTATGCTATATAGATAAATAGATGACTTAAGTGTTTATGATGATCCTATAAGAATTCCTAAAATTATATCAGTGATTATTAAGCTCATTTATAGTGGGACTGCTACCAGGTCCTTTTCTGATAGTCGAAACTGTAATGAGAAGTCTGCCTGTCTCCCAAGTGTCACCAGTTAATTGCTCTTAGATAGTAACCAGACTTTCTCCTACTCAGAGCACATTCCAAGAGGTTGTAAAACAATCAACCAAAACTCATAAAAAGGGAACTAACAATTTATTATAGGTGCTAGGACAGAAGATAAAATATTGACTGGGTTTATCTATACAAAACTTCACTAATAACTTAGTTATGGTTTAAACCTTCAGTGAACCTGTGGAGCTGAGACAGGTGATAGATGTTTAGTCAGATAATTACTCCTAATGAATATGCATGTAAACATTCTCTGTTGTAAATTTCTATTTCAATTTATGATTTGATTTTCTGTGTGAACTTGTGCTGGACTTTTTAACATGGGATCATGTATTCTGAATGATGTTTAAGGGCTGCGGACAAAGAGAAGAGTCAGAGCTGAGAGACTGGGGTGAGAGGAATGGAGGTGAGAAGAGCTGAGCTGAGAGAGGAACTGAGCTGAGGAGAAGTTTTTAGACAGAACACTTTTTAGGTTAGAAGGAGAATGCAGAGTGGTATAACTTAGAAACTATAGGTAACATAAAATACTAAGAGAGCACTGTGCAGAATGCAGAGGGAAAGAGGAAAAAAGAAGATGCTGCAGAGAGCAGAAGGAGCGGCAGGCTTCTCCTTACCCTGGGACAGAGCAGATCCCATGGTAAGGACAAGGCAGGCTTAGTCTTATTAAAAGAAACAAAGCATTTTTTTCTGACAAATATGGGTTTAATTCATTTAGCATTAAAAGGGTAAAAGCCTTTTCTTTCTCTATGTAATAAAGATTGGAGCTCATTTTTCATCCAGAATGAGTGAGTTCTTTCCACACCAGTGCTTGGTCTTTTGCTCCATATGCATATGTTAGTATGGATGTGTGTGTAAGTATGTAATTGTGAGAATGCATGCAGGCTGGGCCCAACTGTAAATGAATCTGTATATGAACTTATGTGAGATTATGCATACCTGCTTATATAAAAGTTTTTCCTTCTGCAAATGTTATTCTCCTCTCCTGGTTCAATAGAAGTTTGTTGCGCCAAACCTCCCCCTACAACAAGCAAGAGGCATCTGGACAACAGGGAAAAGGCTCTAGCAATTAATCCTTTACTTAAACTCCTGCTGTTTTAGGCAGAGGTGCTAAGTGCCTAAGACTGCAGTCTCTGGCCTCAGGAACACAGAAGGCAGGTCAGCTACAATAGCATAGTAACTTAGATAAGTAAACTTTTTATTGTACAGCAACCCTAAATTTCTTGTAAGACAAAGTCTTACCCTAGAATCTCGTAAGACAGAGTCTTACCATCATCAGCCTACACTCTTCCCCCTCCACTTCCTCAAGAAGAACTGACAAGAAGAACTTCATCCACACTGGGATTGGTCCCCAGCAGGTGCCCTCCAAGCTACAGATCTGTACCTTCCTTTTAATGAGGGCTTTCTATTTTTTAATGTATGTGTGTGCATGTACACATATATGCACTTCTTTTGTGTTCTTAACCTTTAAGTGTTTCTTCCTTCTGAATTCTCCTACCTGTGGATTCAGATATGTTTCCAGACTGCATGTTTCTTAAGTTTATCTACAGTGACTGTTTGTTTTGGTTTTTTGAGACAGGGTTTCTCTGTGTGGCCTTGGCTGTCCTGGAACTCACTCTGTAGACCAGGCTGGCCTCGAACTCAGAAATTCGCCTGCCTCTGCCTCCCAAGTGCTGGGACTAAAGGCGTGCGCCACCACGCCCGGCTGACATTTTGATCTAGGTATAGACCTTTACGTTCAAAGAAAAAAAAAATATCTTTTTATAAAGTTTTTCACAAAACAAATCATAATACATATTTTAAAATAAACATTTAACAAGCCATAATCACTGATTATAATTCACTTAAATGAGTAAACAATTGGTAAATGACTTGAAAGATTTCTTGTTGCTTTTTCTTTGTTTTTGTTTTGAGGGTTGTTTTGTTTGAGGGGTTATTTTTTGTTTGTCAGTTCACTTGCTTGCTTGCTTTTTTTTTAATTTTTATTAATCCTTTATGAGTGTCACATCATACACCCCAGTTCTGTCATCTCCCCATCCCCTTATATCTGCCCTTTGCCCTTGAAGCCTCCCACCCAAAATAAAACACAAATAAACAAAAAAAAAAGTATAGAAAATATCTCATCGTGGAATCTGTAGTATGTCACAGTGTGTCCCACAGTATCTCTGTCCATGTGTCTTCACTTGCAAATGTTCATGACAAATGAGTCTTTAGTCTGATACGAGATCTCTGGCTTCTGTGACACCATCAATACTGGATCCTCACCAAGACTCCTTCCGGTTATCCTGTTGTTGCCCTATGTCGTGGAGATCCCGCAGCTTTGGAGCAGCAGGACTGGCCCTTTCACGAGCCCCAGACATTCGCAGATTATATAGATTTTGGGGTGGGCCACTTCAGAGCCCTAGATCTAGGACCTGGGTGGCAGTTGAGACGGTCAGCCCACCAGCTCTCCCTTATCCACATCACTGGAGCAAGCTCTCCAGCATTGCACTAGCTAGAGGCACAGACCTCTTACTCTCAAGCCCTCAGGTGGCTCAACCACACCCACGCCTCCAGAGCCAGCTCCACTGTACTCCCAGTCAAGGTGCAGGACCCACTTTACGGAGTGCTACAGCCCATGAGAGCTAGGTTTCCTGTTCTCATGACCCCTGGGGCCAATTCTCCCGAGCTCAGTAGGTGGCAAGGACACTGGGGAATGCATTACCCAACACCCATGCCACCACATGGAGCACAAATGGTGGGGCCACCTCTCCTGGACTCTCTCCCTCAAGGCTAACTCACCTGCACTCCTGCTACCAGGATCAGCTCCGCTATGGTGTCCAGATAAGGTGCTGCAGCTGGTGAGGGGCAGGGCTAGCTCTTCTGAGCTCATGACCCTGTGGGCAGCTTTCCTGACTGCTGAAGGTGTTGAGGAATGGGGGTGGGGGCATCACCTCTGCACCCATGCCAACCATGCAGACAAGAGGGAGGGCTCTCCCACACTCATGCCTCCAGGGCTGGCTCACCCACACCCCTGCCACCAGAACCAGCTCTCCAGAGCACTGCCCCAGTGAGGGGCAGGGGCAGTTATGCTCAGCCCGTGGATATCCACGTGGTCCCTGGTGGCTTCCCAAACCAAGGATGTCCCCATGTTCTCTAGTGGTATTATGAGCCATGCTCATTGACACTAACCCCCATCCATGGACTCAGACATGTATTGTATGAAATTCCCAAATAACCAATAAAAGTATCATGTTGGGGAAATAAATAAATAAATAAATAAGCCAAATGAGCCAAGAACAAATCACAAAATACCCAATCACAAAATAAGAGAATGGAAAGGTGATTTTTCAAAAAGTAATAATAATATACTCAAAGACCCTTAAACTTCAGTTCTACCTTTCTCCTTTTCAACACTGTATTTTATTTGTGTGTATACACACACACACACACATTTGTGCTAGTGCCCAAAGAGGCCAGAAGAGGGTGTTTAATCCCTAGAACCAGAGTTACAAGCAGTTTTGAGCCACCCCACACAGGTGCTGGCAACTATGTCTGATCTTGCCCAGGGGTATCTAGAGCTCTCAATCACTGAGCCATCTCTCCAGCCCCTTGGTTTGATTTTTTTGAGACACTCTTACAATCATTATGCTTCAGTGAAGAGATTACAGGCATGTGCCACTGGTTTAGAGATTACAATATGACTTAAAGTGATACATTACTTAAAGTATTCCTTGCCAAATTAAAAAAAGTGAAATACATCCAAATCCATTTAAAAAGCCAGTATAAACTTTATTACAAAAATTTAAGAAGAATAAACCTTAAAAATTCAATTACTTGTTTTAGTTTAGGTTTTTGTCAACTTGACACAAACCTAGACATATCTGGGAAGAGAAAATCTTACTTGAGAAAACGCCCACATAAGATCATCCTGTCGTCAAGTCTGTGGGATACTCTCTTGATTAACTGAGGTGGGAGGGTCCTGCCCACTGTGGGTGGTGCCCCACCCCTAAGGTGGTCCTGAGTGGTAGAAGGAAGCAGGCTGATCAAGCCTTGGGGAGCAAGCCACTCAGTCAATGGTTCTCACCTTCCTAATGCTAGAACCCTTTAACATAGTTCCTTGTGTTGTGGTGACTCCTAAGCACAAAATTATTTTTTAACCATAAAATCATAGCTGTAGTTTTGCTACTGTTATGAACTGTAATGAAACTTATCTGTGTCTTCCAGTGGTCTTAGGTCTTAGGTCTTAGTCCCAAAGGGTTGAGAACTACAGTTATCTGTGGTTATAAAGTTAAATAATTAGGATGCAGTTAGGTATTATACTGGCTTAGGAAAAGTGGTGGTAGTAGGTTCTCCTCTAAGACTATGAGGTCCCTAACCCTGGGTAGGTGGCTAGGTGTGGTTTCCCTTATATTGAGAAGGCCTTAAGTCCACTTAGAGAACTGTTGGTCACTGCCAGGACACTGTCACTTCTGCACCTTTGAGGATATCTTGCCATCCTGGTCATTCATAAGCATCCTCACATCAGCTATTTGTCTTACATACTCCAGACTCACCTGCTTGGATGGTACCTACAGTAGTCTGGTCCCTTTCATGTTAATTAACAATTAAGTAAATGCACTCACAGGCATGTCTGCAGGCTGCTTTGATAGAGGCAATTCTTCAATTGAGGTTCCCTCTTCCCAGGCTTGTCAAGTTGACAACCAAGATTAGCCATCCCACATGCTATTCCCTAAACATCTATTTTTAAGATTTATTTTTATTATTTTTAAGTGTGTGTATGTGTTTGTGCTGTGTGTTTGTGTGTGCGTGTGTGTGTGTGTGTGTGTGTGTGTGTGTGTGTACAAGAGTGCAGGTAACCACAGAAGCCAGAGGTGTTGGAGCTCACTGGACCTACAGGCACCTCGTGGTTATGAACCACCTGACCTGGGTTCTGGGAAACAAACTAGGGTCCTTTGAAAGAGCAAGGCATGCTCTTAACATCTGAGCCACCACTCCAGACCCTCCCTAAACATCCTCTCATGTCTGGGTGAGTAGGGACTTCCAGTCACCCTCTCTGTTTCCTGTTATGCCACAATTTCCTGACAAGACCATAGATTAGATCTTCCACAGCCTTTTCTTAATTTTAGAATTATCTTGCCATCTGGAGGAACTGGAAAATAGAAAGTTTTATTTTCAAACCCCACCAAGTCCTAGCTCCTTTATATTTAACGATTCCTTCTTTAGCTCATCCCTCTCTTCCTTAGCTCATCTCTTCCCTATATTTTTCTGTAAGCAGCAAGAAGTCAGACCCCTTACATTCTTTCCCTGGAAAGAACCTTACTGAAATTTATTATAGCCATGCCCTGTTTGTCACATCACCATGGTGGGAATGTCACTGAGCCTTCTGCTTTGGCATAGTCACCTGCTTTTCTCCAGCTCCTTCATACACTTCTCCACTTCATTCCAGTCCTCTCCAAAACCTCCCCAAGGGCTCTCAAGTTCCCAGCCTCCCTAAAGCAGCCTCACTTCTTACCACACTCTTCTACTGTCCAGTCTAGCCTTGGTCTGCCTCGAGTTTAAGTTTCCAACACAGAGCATTCCAATTTCAGATAAGGACATCTTTTTTCAGTTTCTGCAGCTACATGGAAATTTTCTTCCAAAATTTAATAGTTGCAGTAGTTACTTTTCACATCCTTGTGGTCAAAATGCCTGACAGAAACAACTTGGGGGGGGGGGGGAAAGGGGTGCAGGAGAGATGACTCAGCAGTTAAGAACATGTGCTGCTCTTTCAGAATACCAGGTTCTGTTCCCAGCACCTACACAATGGCTCACAACCACCAGTAACTCCAGTTCCAGGAGATCCAATGCCCTCTTCTAGTTTCTGTGGGCACCAGACATTCACATGGTACACAAACATGCAGGACCTCACAAATTTTTTTTTTTAAAATCCTTTTTAAGAGTTGAGAGAAGGGCTGGAGAGATGGCTCAGCAGTTAAGAGCACTGACTGCTCTTCCAGAGGTTCTGAGTTCAATTCCCATCAACCACATGGTAGCTCACAACCACCTCTAATGGAATCTGATGCCCTCTTCTGGTGTGTCTGAAGGGAGGGATAATGTACTCATATAAAATAAATAAATACATCTTTAAAAAAACAAAGAGTTGAGAGAAAGGTTTATTTGTTTAATGGTTTCATAAGGTCTGTTGTGGTGAGGGAAACACAGCAGACCGGCCACGGTGGTGGGTGACATGTAGAAGAGGCTTATTCACTTCACAACATGCAGGAAGCAGAGAAAGCAAGCTAGAGCCTCCAAGTGACCTGTTGCCACCTTCTAGGCTTCATCTACCAAATGTCAAATCACTTCTCCAAACAGTAAAATAGCTGGGGATCAAGTGTTCAGACCCATGAATCTGCAAAGGGCATTCCATATTCAAACCATGGCCATAGCTCAAAGAAGTCCTATTTACTTTGGTTGATGATCTGCAATTTCTTTACTCTTATGGTCCCAAAGTCCACGTCAGGACCAGATTTGTGACTGCAGCAGCCCTAGATCCCACAACAGGCTTAGAGCTTGGCCCACAGGGGCCCCAGAGTTTCTGGAGGGACTGAGATTTAAACTTGGATAGCCCAGAGTTTCCCAAAGGACTAGAGTTCTGACTCCAGCCCCAGCCACTACACAAAGATCAACATGTTAGTGGGGTTTGACTCCACAAGTTCCCTTGGTAATTCATGTGCACTTCTGCTCACAATCCCAGGGTCACCTAGCCAACATCGGATCGCCCCCACCATGGAGTCAGTGATGAGTGTCACCAGTCTCTACAGATGAACTTCACAAGACATTTCTGTGGGAAGACTGGCAGGAAACGAAACAACCAACTTGAGCAGAAGTTAAAACTGGAAGACAAATCAATTCCAGCAGATGCACAAAACATAAAAGAAACACAACTGCCCACCATTCTCATCCTTAACCTCTCAACTCCCCTCTAATGGTATTAGCTTATTGTTGGGTGTAACTTTTGCTACCCTGCCTTAACTCCACAATCGGACCATGCTACCAGCTCCCACACAGAGAATATTGGATCTGCAGATGAAAAACATAGGCACACACAGTTGTTTAATTTCAACTTGCCTTAATGTCACAGTTGCTAGGCACCCTCCCCCAGTCTACCTTGGCTAGTGTGCCCTTCCCAGAAGTCCCATCTCAGCACCTTAAATCTGCACTCAACATCAGTTGCTCAGCCACCTTCAGTTCCAGGTCAACACCTCCAACCTCCCACCTGTAGAATCAGCTCATGACCGCTCTGCCTGAGATACTACATATCTCACGCCCAACATCTTATATATCCTCTAATGGATAACCCATAGTTCATTCTTCCTTCACCTTCTATTTAACTTGTATTAGAGGGCTTTCCTAATCACCCTTCCCAAATAAGCAACTAATCTCCAAGCATCTACCATGTTCTGTTTCCTCCATACTGGGTACTTCCCATGCATTTGCTTTCTATCTGCTCTCGGTGGAGAAACACTCTGTGAAAGCAAAGATGTCTATTTGTTGAACATTCACTAACTCGTTGTCTTTAAAATGAGAGAGACAGAAGTTCTAAAAGCTAAAAAAGATGAATGGGATGTTGAACCACAAGGACACAGTCTTTCAAGCAAGGAACCCATAAATGCCCCTATGTCCATTCTGTGTTTATTGCTCTTGGAGTGTTCTTACTATAAACCCATTACCTACCTCCTTTTAAAATGATGGTTTTTATGATTAACGTACTACATTGCATGTTCGTGCTGTCTGCTGCAATAGTGTAATACACAATGCACTGATCAAATTCGTCATCCCCTTCCATCCTTGCCAGCACACATATACTTTCCCAATCTCTAGGAATTGCTTATGTTACATTGACTTTTTCAGCCCATATGAGAAAAAAAAGATGTGATACTATCATTCTCTGCCTGGTTTATTCCACCTGATATAATGTCTTCCAGGCCCCTCCATTTTGCGGTAAAGAACAGGATTCTCTTCTTTATGACTGGATAATCTTTCCTTGTGAGTATAGGTCTCAGAACTAAAGCACAAGTGTGAGCACAATCGCTCCTTCTCCTTGTATACTTATCACCGTTCATCAAACAGTTTCATACTTTATTCCATGTAATCTTCACAAAAACACAAGGAAATAGATGCCTTATCAGTCTTTTTTTTTTTTTCCGGATAAATTAGTAGAGTTCAAAAAGTTAAGTCACAGCCGGGCGTGGTGGCGCACGCCTTTAATCCCAGCACTTGGGAGGCAGAGGCAGGTGGATTTCTGAGTTCGAGGCTAGCCTTGTCTATAAAATGAGTTCCAGGACAGCCAGGGCTATACAGAGAAACCCTGTCTCAAAAAAAAAAAAAAAAAAAAGTTAAGTCACCCAGTGTTCTGACCACCACTTCTCTACCACTCCAGGTATTTTTAATTACCTGTGGAGTCGAAAACCCACACAGCTGCGTTCCAGGCCATACGTGCTAATTCATCCAATCTGAATGAGAATCTAGTACTGTTATATCCTACAAGGTTGGCAGAGGATCCTCATATACACACCAATAAACCATTCCTTCATTACAAAGTTCCACCAAATATCATTTTCTTGCTTGGAATGTTGTGATGGCATGCAAGGTGCTGTTTGGCATTCAAAGCCTTGAGCAATGGTCCCATGTTGTCTTTCCAGTCACTAAACAGAGACAAAGCTGGGCTGGGCTGCCCTGGCTCCTGGGCTATGTCCCTTCCTTCTGCTCCTGCAGTTCCGAGTGAGGTAATGCCCATTTCTCCCCCACCACTCAGCCCAGGATCACATTCCTCCAGGTGTCAAAGGGCAGATCAAAATCAGGACATCCAGAAACACTTGACATTAATTTCTCCTACCCTGTGTTTGAGGAACTAATGTCGCATCCACCAACTTGTAAACCCCTGTAGACCGGGGTCTCTGCTTATGCTGTCCTTCCAACCGTAACTGGCACCTGCATTATGTAACCAATACATGCAAAATTAAAATTCAGCTTGCTTGCACAGCTGAGTGGTAGAACACTACAGCTGCCCACCATGGTCTAGCAGGACTGATAAAAGCTCTCATTTACAAAGGGTTGTGAAGGCAGACTATGCTACCCAGCTGCCAGGTCAATATGTCATTCAGTCAACAAATTCTTACCTGTCAGGTCCTATGCTTGCATTGAACATTAAAAAAAAAAAAATGGCTTGCCCGCAGAGTCTCCTGACACCCGCAAGGACCCACACAGGATCCCCCACGGGATCTTAAGACCTCTGGTGAGTGGAACACAGCGTCTGCTCCAATCCAATCACTCGGGACCTGAGACTGCATTAACTAGGGAAGCAGATAACCCGGCCTGATCAGAGGCACAAGTCCCTTCCGGTCCACTCCAGCACCCGGGTTCCTTGCCCGCACAGTCTCTGGACACCCCCAAGGTCCTCACAGGACCCTCCATGGGATCATAAGACCTCTGGTAAGTGGAACACAATTTCTGCAAAGAGGCAGAATCGAACACCAGATATCTGGGCACCTTCCCTACAAGAGGAGAACTTGCCTGCAGAGAGTACTGTGACCACTGAAACTAAGGATAGGGCTAGTCTCCCAGGTCTGCTGATAGAGGCTAACATAAACACCTGAGGAACAAGCTCTAACAGAGACAACTATAACAACTAGCTTCAGAGATTACCAGATGGCAAAAGGCAAACGTAAGAATCCTACTAACAGAAATCAAGACCACACACCATTATCAGAACGCAGCACTCCCACCCCACCTAGTCCTGGGCACCCCAACACATCTGAAAAACTAGACCCAGATTTAAAAGCATATCTCATAATGATGGTAGAGGACATCAAGAAGGTCTTTAATAACTCACTTAAAGAAATACAGAAGAACACAGCTAAACAGGTAGAAGACCTTAAAGAGAAAACACAAAAATTCCTTAAAGAATTGCAGGAAAACACGACCAAACAGATGATGGAATTGAATAAAACCATCCAAGACATAAAAAGGGAAGTAGACACTATAAAGAAAACCCAAAGTGAGGCAATGCTGGAGATAGAAACCCTAGGAAAAAAATCTGGAACCATAGATGCGAGCATCAACAGAATACAAGAGATGGAAGAGAGAATCTCCGGTGCAGAAGATTCCATAGAGAACATCGGCACATCAAAGAAAATAAAACACAAAAAGATCCTAACTCAAAATATCCAGGAAATCCAGGACATAATGAGAAGACCAAACCTACGGATAATAGGAGTTGATGAGAATGAAGATTTTCAACTTAAAGGGCCAGCAAACATATTCAACAAAATTATAGAAGAAAACTTCCCAAACCTAAAGACTGACATGCCCATGAACATACAAGAAGCCTACAGAACTCCAAATAGACTGGACCAGAAAAGAAATTCCTCCCGAAACATAATAATCAGAACAACAAATGCACTAAATAAAGAGAGAATATTAAAAGCAGTAAGGGAGAAAGGTCAAGTAACATATAAAGGCAGGCCTATCAGAATTACAACAGACTTTTCACCAGAGACTATGAAAGCCAGAAGAGCCTGGACAAATGTTATACAGACACTAAGAGAACACAAATGCCAGCCCAGGCTACTATACCCGGCCAAACTCTAAATTACCATAGATGGAGAAACCAAAGTATCCCACGACAAAAACAAATTCACACATTATCTTTCCACGAATCCAGCCCTTCAAAGGATAATAACGAAAAAAAAAAACAATACAAGGACGGAAATCACGCCCTAGAAAAAGCAAGAAATTAATCCCTCAACAAACCAAAAAGAAGACAGCCACAAAAACAGAATGCCAACTCTAACAACAAAAATAATAGGAAGCAACAATTACTTTTCCTTAATATCTCTTAATATCAATGGACTCAATTCCCCAATAAAAAGACATAGACTAACAGACTGGCTACACAATCAGGACCCAACATTCTGCTGCTTACAGGAAACCCATCTCAGGGAAAAAGACAGACAATACCTCAGAGTAAAAGGCTGGGAAAAATCAATTTTCCAAGCAAACGGTCTGAAGAAACAAGCTGGAGTAGCCATTCTAATATCGAATAAAATCAACTTCCAACCCAAACTTATCAAAAAAGGCAAAGAGGGACACTTCATACTCATCAAAGGTAAAATCCTCCAAGAGAAACTCTCAATTCTGGATATCTACGCTCCAAATGCAAGGGCAGCCACATTCATTAAAGACACTTTAGTAAAGCTCAAAGCACACATTGCACCTCACACAATAATAGTGGGAGACTTCAACACACCACTTTCATCGATGGACAGATCGTGGAAACAGAAACTAAACAGGGACACAGTGAAACTAACAGAAGTTATGAAACAAATGGACTTAACAAATATCTACAGAACATTTTATCCTAAAACAAAAGAATATACCTTCTTCTCAGCACCTCACAGGACCTTCTCCAAAATTGACCATATAATTGGTCACAAAACAGGCCTCAACAGATACAAAAATATTGAAATTGTCCCATGCATCCTATCAGATCACCATGGACTAAGGCTGATCTTCAACAACAACATAAATAATGGAAAGCCAACATTCACGTGGAAACTGAACAAACTCTTCTCAATGATACCTAGGTAAAGGAAGGAACAAAGAAAGAAATTAAAGACTTTTTAGAGTTTAATGAAAATGAAGCCACAACATACCCAAAACTATGGGACACAATGAAAGCATTTCTAAGAGGGAAACTCATAGCTCTGAGTGCCTCCAAAAAGAAACTAGAGAGAGCACACACTAGCAACTTGACAACACATCTAAATGCTCTAGAAAAAAAGGAAGAAAATTCACCCAAGAGGAGTAGATGGCAGGAAATAATCAAACTCAGGGGCGAAATCAACCAAGTGGAAACAAGAAGAACTATTCAAAGAATTAACCAAACAAGGAGTTGTTTCTTTGAGAAAATCAACAAGATAGATAAACCCTTAGCCAGACTCATTAGAGGGCACAGGGACAGCATCCTAATTAACAAAATCAGAAATGAAAAGGGAGACATAACAACAGATCTTGAAGAAACCCAAAACACCATTAGATCCTTCTACAAAATGCTATACTCAACAAAACTGGAAAACCTGGACGAAATGGACACATTTTTAGACAGATACCAGGTACCAAAGTTAAATCAGAATCAAGTTAACGATCTAAACAGTCCCATATCCCCTAAAGAAATAGAAGCAGTCATTAATAGTCTCCCAGCCAAAAAAAAGCCCAGGACCAGATGGGTTTAGTGCAGAGTTCTATGAGACCTTCAAAGAAGATCTAATTCCAGTTCTGCACAAACTATTCCACAAAATAGAAGTAGAAGGTACTCTACCCAACTCATTCTATGAAGCCACAATTACTCTGATACCTAAACCACAGAAAGATCCAACAAAGATAGAGAACTTCAGACCAATTTCCCTTATGAATATAGATGCAAAAATACTCAATAAAATTCTCGCTAACCGAATCCAAGAACACATTAAAGCAATCATCCATCCTGACCAATAGGTTTTATTCCAGGGATGCAGGAATGGTTTAATATACGGAAATCCGTCAACGTAATCCATTATATAAACAAACTCAAACACAAAAACCACATGATCATCTCGTTAGATGCAGAAAAAGCATTCAACAAGATCCAACACCCATTCATGATAAAAGTCTTGGAAAGATCAGGAATTCACGGCCCATACCTAAACATGATAAAAGCAATCTACAACAAACCAGTAGCCAACATCAAAGTAAAAGGTGAGAAGCTGGAAGCAATCCCACTAAAATCAGGGACTAGACAAGGCTACCCACTTTCTCCCTACCTATTCAACGTAGTACTTGAAGTCCTAGCCAGAGCAATTCGACAACAAAAGGAGATCAAGGGGATACATATTGGAAAAGATGAAGTCAAAATATCACTTTTGCAGGTGATATGATAGTATATATAAGTGACCCTGAAAATTCCACCAGAGAACTCCTAAACCTGATAAACAGCTTCAGTGAAGTAGCTGGATATAAAATTAACTCAATCCAGTCAATGGCCTTTCTCTACACAAAGAATAAACAGGCTGAGAAAGAAATTAGAGAAACAACACCCTTCTCAATAGTCACAAATAATATAAAATACCTTGGCGTGACTCTAAGTAAGGAAGTGAAAGATCTGTATGATAAGAACTTCTAGTCCCTGAAGAAAGAAATTAAAGAAAATCTCAGAAGATGGAAAGATCTCCCATGCTCATGGATTGGCAGGATCAATATTGTAAAAATGGCTATCTTGCCAAAAGCAATCTACAGATTTAATGCAATCCCCATCAAAATTCCAACTCAATTCTTCAACGAATTAGAAAGAGCAATCTGCAAATTCATCTGGAATAACAAAAAACCTAGGATAGCAAAAACTCTTCTCAAGGATAAAAGAACCTCTGGTGGAATCACCATGACTGACCTAAAGCTTTACTACAGAGCAATTGTGATATAAACTGCATGGTACTGGTATAGTGACAGACAAGTAGAGCAATGGAATAGAATTGAAGACCCAGAAATGAACCCACATACCTATGGTCACTTGCTCTTCGACAAGGGAGCTAAAACCATCCAGTGGAAGAAAGACAGCATTTTCAACAAATGGTGCTGGCACAACTGGTGGTTATCATATAGAAGAATGCAAATCGATCCATTCCTATCTCCTTGTACTAAGGTCTAATCTAAGTGGATCAAGGAACTCCACATAAAACCAGAGACACTGAAACTTATAGAGGAGAAAGTGGGAAAAAGCCTTGAAGATATGGGCACAGGGGAAAAATTCCTGAATAGAACAGCAATGACTTGTGCTGTAAGATCGAGAATTGACAAATGGGACCTCATAAAACTGCAAAGCTTCTGCAAGGCAAAAGATACCGTCAATAAGACAAAAAGGCCGCCAATAGATTGGGAAAGGATCTTTACCTATCCTAAATCAGATAGGAGACTAATATCCAATATATATAAAGAACTCAAGAAGGTGGACTCCAGAAAATCAAATAACCCCATTAAAAAATGGGGCTCAGATCTAAACAAAGAATTCTCACCTGAGGAATACCGAATGGCTGAGAAGCACCTGAAAAAATGGCCAGTGTTGGACCCCAAATATGGGGACCCCCACTCTAGTCCAGGGACAGGAAGCACCCACGAACACAAGAATCCTCTCTTGTTGCAAGACTCACGAGGCTTTATTGGCAGAGCTCTGGGCCGACATGTACCTCACACAGGAGGCAGGGGAGTCGACCCTAAGGCTCAAAAGTTAGGGGTTTATATAGGAAAGGGGTGAGAGGGATAGAGGAAATTGGCGCAGTTACACACAATTGGGCGTTTAAACATCAGCAAGCAGTATGTGCGGGTCGGGACAGTAACTCTAAAGGAAGGGTGCTTATCTTTTCCCAGCGCCAAGGGGTAACAGACAGAGGGGAGGTTCCGACCAGGTGGTGCTGACTCAGACAAGATAGCCCTGCTTGTCCTCGAATTGAGGGGAGGTTCCAGCCAGATAGTGTCAACCCAAATAATGTAGCCCTATTTGTCCTTGAATACCTTTTCATCTTTACAGCCAAGATGTTCTTAGGAATGCCTTAACACAGCCCTGCCCTGGCCTGACTGGGGCTGCTCTGCTTTGTTCTCAGTCCCAGGCCTGGGCCGTGGGCTCCTAAACAAGTTACAATATTTCATCTTCTTTCAGTCAGCATCCTTAATCATCAGAGAAATGCAAATCAAAACAACCCTGAGATTCCACCTCACACCAGTCAGAATGGCTAAGATCAAAAATTCAGGTGACAGCAGATGCTGGCGAGGATGTGGAGAAAGAGGAACTCTCCTCCATTGTTGGTGGGATTGCAAGCTTGTACAACCACTCTGGAAATCAGTCTGGCGGTTCCTCAGAAAATTGGACATAGTACTACCGGAGGATCCCGCAATACCTCTCCTGGGCATATATCCAAAAGATGTCCCAACCGGTAAGAAGGACACACGCTCCACTATGTTCATAGCAGTGTTATTTATAATAGCCAGAAGCTGGAAAGAACCCAGATGCCCCTCAACAGAGGAATGGATACAAATAAATGTGGTACATTTACACAATGGAGTACTACTCAGCTATTAAAAAGAATGAATTTATGAAATTCCTAGGCAAATGGTTGGACCTGGCGGGCATCATCCTGAGTGAGGTAACACAATTACAAAAGAACTCAAATGATATGTACTCACTGATAAGTGGATATTAGCCCAGAAACTTAATATACCCGAGATATAAGATACAATTTGCAAAACACATGAAACTGAAGAAGAACGAAGACCAAAGTGTGGACACTTTGCCCCTTCTTAAAATTGGAAACAATCACCCATGGAAAGAGTTACAGAGACAAAGTTTGGAGCTGAGACAAAAGGATGGACCATCTAGAGACTGCCATATCCAGGGATCCATCCCATAATTAGCCTCCAAGCGATGACACCATTGCATACACTAGCAAGTGTTTGCTGGAAGGACCCTGATATAGCTGTCTCTTGTGAGACTAGGCCGGGGCCTAGCAAACACAGAAGTGGATGCTCACAGTCAGCTATTAGATGGATCACAGGGCCCCCAATGGAGGAGCTAGAGAAAGTATCCAAGGAGCTAAAGAGATCTGCAACCCTGCAGGTGCAACAATATTATGAACTAACCAGTACCCCGGAGCTCTTGACTCTAGCTGCATATGTATCAAAAGATGGCCTAGTCGGCCATCACTGGAAAGAGAGGCCCATTGGACACGCAAACTTTATATGCCCCAGTACAGGGGAATGCCAGGGCCAAAAAGTGGAAAAGGGTGGGTAGGGGAGTTGGGGGGGAGGGCAGTGGGGACTTTTGGGCTAGCATTGGAAATGTAATTGAAGAAAACACATAATAAAAAAATTTTTTAAATGACAACCAATCAACAACTATAAGTTGCAATAGGAAAGGGTCTCAGGGAGAGTTAGTTGTTTGTTTTTTAAAGTGCCGAGGAATAGATGTTTTATATGATCCTGAGAGAGGTGAATGAGTGGTACATGGCTGGAAAGGCTATCACTGGGAGCAGCCAGTGGGAGTTCCCCAGGCATTCTGTATTTCTAAGTCACAGCCATGCCTCAGAAGGAAAAAGGATTGACTATGCTGTCTAGGATATCTACCAAAACTGAGTGAGTGAGGCCTGCAGTTATGTGAAGAGATTGCTTGCTCCCCATAGCTTACTTAGTCTGCTTTTTTATAGAACCCAGGGATGGCACCACACACAGTGGGCTTGGGTCTTTCCCATCAGTCACTAATTAAGAAAAATGCCTTACAGCTGGATCTTATGGAGGCATTTCCTCAATTGAGGTTCTCTCTTTTTAGAGAACTATAGTTTGTGTGTCAAGTTGACATTAAGACTAGCCAGCACATCACCCATCAACCAGTGGAAAGGGTGGGCACAGAGTTAATGGAAAAACAGTTGAGTCCAATAATAAACATTTTGTTTTAGGTAATAGTTGATCATATCTGAGGATTTTTTAAATGCAGAATTGTGAGTCAAAAGCTAAGAAATATTGACTTATAAAAGTATTTTCCCCCACAGAGAGATAAATTGAAACAGGAAAAAGTGAGACTTCCAAACAAGAGTCATGAAGAAAACCATAGGAAACTTGTGAACGTACAGGTCAGGGGAAGAGAGAAGTGTGAATGATCATGATAGGGAAGATAGAAAGAAAGAAAGAAAATCAGGACAGCTCTAAGTACATACAACCATAAGAATTTACTCAGGTTTTAAGAATAATCAAGCTATCATCGCTCTCATATTTAATAATTTCTCAAATGTGTTCATTTAAGTCCTCGAAATCTGAGACGAAAATGAAAGAAAGCAACATTTCATTTCAATCTTTATTTTAAATTGTCAGACTGACATATTTTTCCAATAACCTCTGAGATGAAAATACAGCTTGTGTCCTTTTGCACATTTAATTGGAATTTGGATGAAAGATAAAGAATATGATGCAACAAGACTCTGTCACCCAGGAAACCAACTAATATCATGGAAAAATCGTGCAGCCTTCTTTATAAATATGCGTCAACCCTGCTTGTCATCTGGGCTAGTTCCATATATAAAAGGAACATCCAATCCATATTTATTTACACTGGTAGCAAATTGAATAAGTTAGAAAATAGAGAAATGGGTAACTTTACAATAATTCACGGAAGGGACAGCTTTTAAGGAATTAGTTTATGGAGGAGTAGGGAATGAGGATTTGGTATTTGGCGCGTGCCTCTCAGTTTCAGTTTGGGAAGATGCGCAAGTTTCTATAAATAGTGCCTGTACAGAGTGTCTGTATACCCAGTGCATGTGCGATAATTAAAATAGTAGTCTTATGTGTACTTTGTCACAGTTTAAAAAATTACTTCAATTAACAGTTTATAGTGTAAAATAAGAGCTAATTCCCAGGAACAATGACTATATCAATTTTATTTTAGTCCCAGGTCTCTGAATTCATGCCTGAAATTTAGTAATGAGGTGGGAAAAGTGGGTTAAGCCTAAGATGATATTGACAGGGGAAATAGAGAACAGGATAAAGACAATTCTTTTTTTTTTTTAATTGCTTTTATCAGTTATTCTCTATTGGTTTTGTTTTGTTTTGTTTTGTTTTGTTTTGTTTTGTTTTGTTTTGATGTCTAATTTGGTTTCTTATTAGGGACATGATTGGCAATAGCTAAATTTTAAAACTTTTTTTTCAACAAAATCTCAATTGTTCAATTTTACCAATGAAGACACAGGAGCCAGATGCTGGGGTGAAAGTCTGCGAGCTCAGAGAGGCAAAGAAAGCACCTTAGCTGACTTTCCTTCTCTCACACATCAGATCAAAAATCCTCCTTCCAACTAAATGTCCCTTCTACTTCCTGTGTGTCTCTCTATCCCTCCTCCTGACCCCCTCATATTCTCAATAACTTTTTCTCAATAATCCTATGTTCACTTCCTGTCAACTGGTTGCTTCTCTGTCTCTTGACCTATGGTTGACTTTTATTTTATTTAGTCCTTTTTAGAATATTCAAGCAAAGAGCTCTTAAAAGCAGGGTTTTCCAGTAAATAACATAATCTTGGGGTTCATAGTGAGATCAAATATCCTGCAACAAAGACAAAGATCAAACATGAAAATTTTAAGTGGCACTCACAATGACCAGATCTGTAAAGAGAGAATCAGCCATGAATGTTTGAGAAATGAAGTTTTGTTTTGTTTTTTTTCCCCCCTGACTTCATTTAAGCAGTTACCAAACAAGAAGGAAATGTTTGTGTCATCTGGTATCTGGTCAGCTTACTATCAATTTGATCTGTAACACTGCCTCTTTTTTTATGATCTTTTTCCTTTAAAATTTTTTATGTGTATGAGTCTCTTGCTTGTATGGATACATGTTTGTGAATTATGTGTGTACATATATCAGTGAAGTCTAGAAGTGGGCATCAGATCACCTGGAACTACAATTATAGATGGTTTTGAGCTGCCATGTGGGTGCTGGGAATTGAACTCAGGTCCTCTGGAAGAGGAACCAGTGCTCTTAACTGCTGAGCCTTCATCTGTCCAGCAGAGTAAAAATCCTCAGATATGATCTACTATTAACTAAAACAAAATGTTTATTATTGGACTCAACTGTTTTTTCATTAACTCTGTGCCCACCCTTTCCACTGATTGATGGGTGATGTGCTGGCTAGTCTTATGTCAACTTGACACTCAAACTGTAGTTCTCTAAAAAGAGAGAACCTCAATTGAGGAAATGCCTCCATAAGATCCAGCTGTAAGGCATTTTTCTTAATTAGTGATTGATGGGAAAGCCCAAAGCCCACTATGAGTGGTACCATTCCTGGGTTCTATCTAAAAAGCACACTGAGCAAGCCATGGGGAACAAACCAGTAAGCAGCACCCCTCCATAGCTTCTGTATCATCTCCTACCTCCAGGTTCCTGCCCCGTTTGAGTTCCTGTCCTGACTTCCTTTGATGATGAGCAACATGGATGTGCAAGCCAAATAAACCTTTTCCTCCACAACTTGCTTTATGGTGTTTTGTCACAGCAAAAGAAATCCTATCAAGGCCAGATGGATGAATGGATGAGTTGGTTGACTAATACTCGAGATAAGCTCAGAGCCTGGCACATACTAAGCATATGCTCTCTTACCACTGAGCTCCTGGGACCACCCCCTTTTATAACGCCACTTGTCATTATCCACACTTTACACTTCATGGCAACGCTCTTCTATTCAAAGGGCCACCAAATCCTTTTCTTGTCCATTTCCATAACATTTTGCAATGGTAAGTAAAAAGTTGCTTGCTACAGCCAGAAGATAATAGTAAAAGCAGCACTTAGGTAAGTTCTCAAAGCAGAGCCTCCCCTATAACTATTAAAGCAAAGGGCTTTTATTAGCGATCTCATACATAATCACATGATATAGAGGCACATCCCTCAGTACACACAGCTGGAAGTCATGCTAACCCCTATATAGATTTCTCAAAAATAGCAGGCAGAACTGTCCCATAGCGCTAAAATGGAACATCCCAATGATTATACGAGTAAATTTTACTGTAGATCACCAAGAAGGAATGAGTTTGGGAACTGTTTTAAAGAAGTTCTTTGAGGTTTTCTAAGGAAGGCCTTATCTGAAACAGAAAAACAATAAAGGACTGTTAATAGATTAACAGTAATTCTAAACTGTGACGCTGTTCTCTTCCCTCAGGGCATAAACATACATAATTGCCCATAAAAGTGCCTGCCTAGTCGCTACCACCATCCTCCCCACGACCTTTGCAGTGCCTGGAGGCTCATGTCTAGTCCATCGCAACAGTTATCTACCAACATAAAGTTTTCTCTTAAAAATATTTTATATATACTTATTTTAGGGTATGTATGAGTGTGCCTGAGTGTATATATGGGCACCACATGTGTTCATGAGATCTTGGAGGTCAAAAGAGGCATCAGATCCCCCAGAACTAGAATTGCAGACAGTTGTAAGCCACCATGTGGGTGCTGGGAACCAAAAGGAAATCTTCTGCAAGGGCAACGAGTGCTCCTAACTGCCTAAGTGCTCCTAGCTGCCTCTTCAGTCCAAGAAAATCATTATTTAACCCTTATAGCACTTTCTTACAATTCTTATGTGAAAGTTTATTTTAGATTATAGTTGATTTGTATCTCATCAATGTCTGTTTCATGCTTATTACCTTCCCTCCCCCCACAAAAGCCACATATCAGTAGTTGATACTCAATTTATTGTGTGTGTGTCAATAATAGTATTTTAACCATGTACTTTGTGCAACATTGCCAAGTTCTTTCATCATTAAGCAAATATTTGAGTGCTTATTACACATCAAGGACTCTTGACATTAAGGATATAGCAATCAACAAATACAAAGTTATGACCTCTGCTTGCCTGTATTCTAGTGAAACTGGGGAATGATAAATTGGCAAAATACATGGCGTTCTAGGTGATGACAACTGCAAAAGAAAAATGAGTGAATAAAGGAGACGAGGTTCGGGGGATATAGCCAGAGGTAGAGAGCTTGCCTAGGATGTACAAGCTCCTGGATTTGGTCTCCAGCACCTCAGACACTCAAAGCATGGGCTGTGTCAAGGGGAGGGGATAGATATTCTGGATAAGTTAGTACAGGTGGCATTTAAGTGAAAGCATGAATGAAGATTGCAGTAGATATGTGGGGGAAGAGGCTTCCAAGCAAATTGGCAATGAGGCTGAAGATGAGCTTTCATAAAAATCCATGTGGATATGTTCTCGGAAGCTGGCACAAGTTTGAGAAATGTGATGATTATCTCTTGATGTTCTGTAGGATGGCTAGACGTACCTGGTAAAAAGTTTTTGCCCTCCAGGCTGAAGAAGTTCTTTGATACTGTTTATTTTCTCTTCCATTCATCTGGTCTTAAACTATTTTATTCATTTCTTTCCACTGTCTGAGTTTTTAGAGATTTCTTTAAGAGATTTTTTCATTTATTCTTTATCAATCATATTGATAAAGGCTGGTTTAGGCCATTGTCTTGTACCTCAGCTGTGTTGCAATACTAGGGACTTAATGGAGACACTGTCCTGGCTGTTATTGATTGTCTTTGTATGCTGATATCTAGGCATCTGGCCTTGAGATTATCATTCTAGGTGCTGATATCTGATCTTGAATTTGTTGTGTGAGTGTTTGTTCCTTGGTTTCTGTTTCCTCTCTGGTTCTTAGGAGAATACGGTGGCTGTGTGTTGCCTGATATGGAATTCTTCTGAGATGCTGATAGATGTTGCCACTGTGGGTTCCAGGTAAAATGAGATTCTGGATAATGAGAGATGACACTTAGGAATGGGGATGGGCTAGGGGTGTGTGTGTGTGTGTACAACAAAAGAAGAAAACATATGCTAATGTATTGTCACATAAAATGACCATTGAGCTAGACTAGGGATAGAAAATACATATCATTCATATAACTAGTTTCTTTTTTTTTTTAACCACCATCACAGACATTACAAGTCAAACACAATAAGGAAAAAAACACCTCAAAATCTTCCTCAACACAGTACTATTGCTGGAAATTAGCAGCGACTTTCATCTGGGGTGCCTCATGTGACATGTCATTTGGGGCTCCTTCTTAGGATTTCTACTCTCCTTAATAAAATAATTTTAAAACAGATTCAGAAGGAAGCTTGAGGACAATCTTATTAAAGTTAAAAATAAAAGCTACAGAGATAGCTCAGCAGCTGCCTGGGGACTAAAGGAGGGAAAAGGGAAAACATGGCTTCTGAGCTAGGCATGAATGTTAACACTAGAATCGGACCAAATCACCATATGGCAGAAACGGAGGGTAGGAAGGGAAGTTTGGAAAGAGAGTGAGAAATGCCAGAGTGTCCAATAAAGTATACCCAGGATATGACAAGTATTTAAAAGAGAAAGAGGAAAAGAGCAATGAAAGATTAAATGTATGTTGGGAAAAGGAGCAAACAGAAGGGTTCAGTAAGTCCAAGTTTGTCTTCAGGGTATGCACGCAAACTTTGGGCTTAAATAGAAAAATAATTAGGGTGGGAGGGTGTACTGGCCTGCTTTGTGAGTCAACTTGACACAAGATGGAATTATCACAGAAAAAGGAGCTTCAGTTGGGGAAATGCCTCCATATGATCCAGCTGTAAGGCATTTTCTTAATTAGTGATCAAGGGGGAAGGGCCCATTGTGGGTGGTGCCATCCCTGGGCTGGTAGTCTTGAGTTTTATAAGAAAGCAAGCTGAGCGAGCCAGGAGAAGCAAGCCAGTAAGTAACATCCTTCCATGGTCTCTGTATCAGCTCCTGCCTCTAAGTTCCTGCCCAGTGTGAGTTCCAGTCCTGACTTCCTTTGGTAACAAACAGCAATGTGAAAGTGTAAGCTGAATAAACTCTTTCCTCCCCAACTGGCTTCTTGGTCATGATGTTTGTACAGGAATAGAAACCCTGACTAAGATAGAGGGGTAATACATAATTAAATAAACCTGGTCAAGGTGTGGTCCTCACTTTTACTATATTAACTTAGGTCCTGCAAGGTGGCACAGAAGAAGTTACTAATCACTGATATGCTCAAAGGAACTGGCTTAGTTTCTTTCCTGTTCCTGCAGCAGAAATGCCTTAAATTACAGTTCAAAGTATAGTTTATCATAGGGAGGAAGTCAAGGCAACAAGAGCTTGAAAAAGCTAATCATCGTATTGTCAGTCAAGGCAGAGCAAAGAATGCTTGCCAGTGCTCAGTTTGCTTCCTCCATTTTATATAGTCCAGGATTCAAGCTAGGGAATGATGCCACCCATAGTGGACAGGTCTTCCTACTTCAGTTAATGTAATTATGATAATTCACCCAGAGGCCCATCTCCAGGGATTCAAGGATCTGTCAAGTTGAAATTAATAGAACAACACAGGCACTAATCCAGTTTTGCCAAGATGATCTGCCCCGGGGTGTCCAGTTAAGTCCACTTTTCTTCAGTATAGAATTATAGGCATCTTTGCTTAAGCAATAACTGAGCCATAATACCTACTGTGAAAGATGGACTTCAGAGTGACTATAAGGCCTTACAGAATCAGTTCTTTGAATCAGAAAAAGCTCTTTGTTCTCTTAAATCTTTATTTCTCTGTCCATCTATCCAAAGAACCAAATAATGATCAAATGCTCTAAATTCAGCTCATTAGACAAAAACAGAAATATATGGATCAAAAGTATCCAATAAAGTCAATTAATGATTTGTGACCTATGTATGTCCCTAAGATAACCTGAGCAGATTCCCTCAGCAATTTCAACCTAAGACACAGAAGAAATCTGTTCATGAAATTAGAAACTGTAGCTAGGTCTTAAGAGAGTTGGAGTTGGACCAGCAGTTAAGAGTCCTGTGTAAAATAAATTAACTAAAATGTCTGAAGAGGAAACAGAAACTCTGGTACATGGTGAGATGGAGAGAGTGGTTGCTATGAACTTAAGTTAGTTACAAGCATGTGGATGTTCTCAAAGCTTCCTATTATATCTAGGAGAAAAAGAAAGAGAAGAGAATGAACACAGAGGGGAGGGAGGGAATAGTTTCAATATTTCAACTCATTTAGCAACCAAAGAAACCAAATTGAAGTCACTACTCCGAGACCTACCCTTGTTAATCATCAAATCATTGATTTTTAATTATGTATCAGAAACTCTTTGTGATTGAATAAAAGACCTTAAAATAATGATATTTGTATTTTAATTATATATAGTATATGTTTAATCAATAAAATATACCCCTGAAAGTATCTATCCTTCTCAGTAAAAGGCCCAAAATCAACATATTTTAAAATAGTCATACAAGATAAACTTTTTTTTCTTTTTCTTTAAATTTAGTGTGGAGGGTGGAGAAGTATCCCTGGAGTGAACTTAAATATAGGAGTAAGCTAGCAGACCCAGACAGAAGAATAAAAAGGCATGCCAACCCCAGGCTTCACAATTTGAGGAATTTGTAATTCAATGCCCTAACGACCAACTCTTGTCTCACACATCTGCAGAATATTTTTAATGTGAATTAAGCATCCATCAAGAGATTTCATCACTTTAAACATTGTTTTAATTACTCCTGAAAAACTATGAAACCTGGTGTGGTGGTTTGAATAAAAATGACCCCAACTGGCCCATAGGAAGTGGAATTATTAGGAGTCATAGCCTTGTTGGAGGATTTGTGTTATTGGAGACAGGCTTTGAGAGTGGCTCACTGTCTCCTCCTACTGCCTGCAGATGTAGAACTCTCGGTTACCTCTCTCCAGTACCATGTCTGCCTGCATGCCACCAGCTTCCTTCCATGACAATGGACTGAACCTCTGAACTGTAAGCCAGCCCCAGTGAAATGTTTTCCTTTATAAGAGTTGCCTTGGTCATGGTGCCTCTTCACAACAATATAAGCCCTAACTATGACACCTGAGAACACACAAGTTGTCTCACTGCCAGTAAAAGTCCCTTCCAGAGAACAACAGCTTCTCACCCTGTCTCACCACATAGGTTCCAGCTCTCTCGATGCTCCCAACCGGATTTTCTTGGGATATGAGATACCAATCCCTGTTTTGTTAATGTAGACCTTCCAATTTCCAAATGTATACAACCAACTTATAAATGGCTTACATAGGACAGGTTCAGATACATTCCAGCAACCAGCAATTCACTATTCTCAAACCAAAACACAAGCTATGGGTTTTTTTAATGAAAATGAGAATGGCTCCCGTATGTTCCTATCTTCAAATGCTTAGTCACTAGGGAGTGGAATTATTTGAGAAGGATTAGAAATGGCCATCTTGTTAGAGGAGGTGTGCCACTAAAAATGAGCTTTGAGCTTCTCTCTGTATGTATCTCTGTCTCTCTGTCTCTCTCTGTTTTTCTTCCTTCTCCCTCTCTCTCTCCCTGCTACCTGTGGGTATGTAAACCTTTCAGCTATTTCTTTATTCTCTAGTGCCATGTCCTTCTGCTTCCCGTCATGATAATCATAGAGTAACCCCCTGTCTTAGTCAGGGTTTCTATTCCTGCACAAACATCATGACCAAGAAGCAAGTTGGGGAGGAAAGGGTTTATTCAGCTTACACTTTTCACATTGCTGTTGATCACCAAAGGATTTCAGGACTGGAACTCAGGCAGGTCAGGAAGCAGGAGCTGATGCAGAGGCAATGGAGGGATGTTACTTACTGGCTTGCTTCCCCTGGCTTGCTCAGCCTGCTCTCTTATCGAACCAAGACTAACAGCCCAGAGATGGCACCACCCACAGTGGGCTAGGCCCTTTCCCTTTGATCACTAATTGGGAAAATGCCTTGCAGCTGGATCTCGTGGAGGCATTTCCCCAACTGAAGCTCCTTTCTCTGTGATAACTCCAGCCTGTATCAAGTTAAACCAAAACTAACCAATACACCCTCTAAAACTATAAGCAAGCCCTGAATCAAAAAGCTAAGAGTTAACCTGGTCACAGTTTTTCATCACAGCAATAGTAACCCTAAGACACCAACTACAGGTCATTTGTTCTGTTTAGCTAACCACTTTCTAAAAAGCAAGTTCTCTTCAATCCTTCATTTATTTTCCCTGTAATAGAATCCTACTAAGAACTGCTTCCATCTTACAGACTAAGGAAGAAAGAAATCATATTCAAGTTGTAAGATCTATTTTCACAGAAGACCCCGTGCATGTATGTCTTACACTTAAGCAGGATCTCACTATGTAGTCCTGGTTGGCCTGATGCTGACCTACACTGGCTTCAAACTTACAAAGTTCCCACCTGCTTCTACCTCCAAGTGCTAAAATTTTTTTTAATTATTTATTTACATTCCAAATATTGCCCATCTTCTTAGTTCCCCCTTCTTGAGTTCTTCACCCCATCCATCCTCCCCCTTTGCTTCTGAAAGGGTGCTCCCCTACACACCCATCCACCCCCACCTCACCCCTACTCGTATCTCTCTTCCCCAGGGCGTCAAGTTTTTTCAGGATTAAACACATCCTCATCCACTGAGGCCAGACAATGCAGCCACCTGCTACATATATTCAGGGGGCCATGGACCGGCTCATTTTATGCTGTTTGGTTGGTGGCTTAGTCTCTGAGAGCTCTGAGGATCTGAGTTAGTTGTTAGTGTTGTTCTTCCTATGGGGTTGAAATCCCCTTTAGTTCCTTCAGTCCTTCCCCTAATTCTTCCATAGGGGGTCCACAAATTCAGTCCAAGAGTTGGCTTGTGAGCATCTGCATTTGTCTCAGTCAGCTGCTGATAGAGCCTCTCAGAGGACAGCCAGGCTAGGCTCCTGTCTGCAAGTACAATATGGCATCAGTGATAGTGTCAGGGTTTGGTGCCTGCCCACGGGATGGATCCCAAGTTGGGGTGGTCACTGGATGGCCTTTCCCTCAGTCTCTGCTCCATTTTTGTCCCTGCATTTGTTTTAGACAGGAACAATTCTGGGTCAAAATTTTTGAAGACAGGTGGGTACATAAGCCTCAACTGGGTATATGCCTGGCTACCTCTGGGTAAACTTATCAATGCATGAAGAGATCATTTGGAAGAGAGTTACGCTGACTTCACCTGCCAGCATTATCTAAGATTATCTAAGACTTGCTCAGGGAAAGGATAACTTTTTCACAAAATGAATTTAAGAAACTGTTTTATCAGTAGCCCTAAGTATCATAAAATGAATTCTGTCACAGCCATTTTTATCTGTTATAAAATTGTCCATGATTCAGTATTATGAAAATTATATTTAGCTCAAAACAAGTTGCCAAATTTAAGCAATAATGGGGAGAAAATCCTAATTACCTAACGGCGGTGGGGGGGGAAGCACTAAACTTAGCATGTTTTAAAAAGCAGCATATAAAACCCCTGAATACTTAAATTTTCCTTTGGAAAGATAAAGACAAAACAACTAATACATCTCTACAAAAGAGTTATGAGAAAAAGCAGACCCACTGACTGTCAACAGGTAGGTAATTCAATCCAACCCATCTACCTGGATAAGGCGGCCCTAACAACCACTGGTTGCCTAGGATTCAAATCCAAATAAGCATGGTGGTTACCATGGTGATGATATGCCTCTTTTGGAACCTGGAACTCAGTAGTACTAGGTATTTCTGAGCTTCATAGCACCAGTGCCTCCTCCCACACTCTGAATCATAGCGCAGGCTTTAGAACTTCACGAAACCTGATTTCATACTGACTTCTGTAAGTCGACAGCGATCCTTTAGCAATATAATGAGTGCATAAATGTCAAAAAAAAATCCAGCTCACCTGATGCACTAAGTGCACACACTCAGTAGACAATTAAGTGTATTCCTTGATAAACTCTGTGGCACTGTTGGAAACTGCTGTCTTCTTACTGCAACATGACCGTATCTTACTAATTCATCTCTTAGCTTACAGCCATATGTAACAATATTCCTATCTCTAATAAGAAAGTAAAAATCCAGCCGGGCGTGGTGGTGGTGCACGCCTTTAATCCCAGCACTCGGGAGGCAGAGGCAGGCGGATTTCTGAGTTTGAGGCCAGCCTGGTCTACAGAGTGAGTTCCAGGACAGCCAGGGCTACACAGAGAAACCCTGTCTCAAAGAAAAAAGAAGAAGGAGGAGGAGGAGGAGGAGAAGGAGGTTTTGTTTTGTTTTTTCTAGACAGGTTTTCTTTGTGGAGCTCTGGCTGTCCTGGAACTCACTTTGTAGACCAGGCTGGCCTTGAACTCAGAAATCCACCTGCCTCTGCCTCCCAGGTGCTGGGATTAAAGGTGTGTGCCACCACTGTCCAGCAGGTGTGTGTTTTTTAGAGCCAAAGACCAGGGCTGCAGAAATCTCTTCCCAGATGAAAAAGCAAAGACCAAACAGGTTAAGCAACATGCTTAAAGTTCACTCCATTCCACCACAACAGGAAACTCAGAAAAAGAAGGCTGCAACTCAGTTTCACCTTTCCACTCATTTTTTGAGACTGCTCAAGGACATTTTTTTAAAAATGTACTCCTTGTTGATTGAATTTGTTCTGTCATACATATTTTAATTCATTGTTTTCTCTCTTTTTCTCCTTTTTTTTCTCCATAATTCCTCCCACTCTTCACGGATGCCCTTCCAAAATTCATATTTTTTTGGTTTGGTATTATGATCACTGTAGCCTGGTGGGCCCATTGCCTGTTATGCAACTGAAAGCAATAACTGTTCCTCCCCCAGAATCTATCAGTAGTCAAAAGTAGGCTAGGGAGAGAACTTAAAAATAAAATTTAAAAAACCTATAATTACATAGAAACATTTATTTGAAAGGGAATTCTGCAAGTACCAGAATTTGAGAAGCAATGATTGATTCAAACCTATAAAACATTCATGAATAAATTATAATATTGCAGAAAAACCAAATCCAAGAAAAATTCATCTGACATCTTCCAAGGCCTTACTTTTTTTAAATGGGCAATACGCATAATTAAGCATTTTCCTGTCTTTTCAGTGTGAGCTACTTTCAAGGTTGTAAACTGTTACTAATTTTGTCTTGTTTTTTTTTAATGTTACTAGTTTCTTAAATAAAGCTTAAGTCTACAGTGAAAGACCCTCGAGGGGAGACCCTCACTCAGACACTCAAGTCCCGGGACAGCCGCGTACCCAAGAAGACACTGAGACCATACATAAAATGTAGAAGGCAAGATTTAATAAAGCAGCGACATGAAAGCACACAGACCAGAGCTCTGGGGTCGAAATAAAGCAGCAACATGAAAGCACAGAGCTCTGGGGTCGAAACTCATACACCTAGCGGCACCTAGTGGTGTAGAGGAGAATCGACGGTCAGCAAAAATTTTTTACAGGCTTATATAGTAAAACTCAAAGGGGGAGAACTGGGCAGGGAAAGTACAAGTTTACATCACTAGGGAGTTCTGCCAAAGGAATCTACGTAACTAAGGAGTCATGTCCTATCAAGGAACCTACGTAACTAAGGAGTACCTGGTTCATTTTGAGGTTGTTCTAGGAGGCCTTTATCTCAAAAATGTTCTTGGAACAGTTTTTAGTTGGGAGGGTTCGAACTTTAGGGTGAGGAGTTTTGGGGTGAAAAGTTTAGGAGTGTTACAATCTCTAGATGGGAGGGGGTGGGCTCCGAGGTAAAAAATTCATGTTTTCACAAGAGGCCAGTAATTTTCTATTCTTCATTCCCCACTTCTTCTTGTAAGTAATTCTAATCTTAGAATTTCAGAAGTCTATATCTCTATGTGGAGAATACTGCATTTACTCTATCTTTAACATGGGAACAGAAACAGAATAAGGCGGATTAGTAAACAGAACTAGGCAGGGACCCTTTTAGTGAGGCTTGAGGGTCTCAGCATGACGCAGGTGTACGTAGATCAGATCTCTGGCTGGAACTGGTGAGTTGTCCTTGGGGTACCTGGCTCGTTTGCTGTAGCCAGTTGTGACCAGACTTCTTTCTGCACCACCTGCAAGCCTTTTAACTTAACATATAGATCATTATTATAACAACATAGGTTTAAACACATTATTTAAGACAGTGATGGGCATAGGAGCCCCATAAAGGATCTTAAAAAGAGTAAAATCGAATCAAGAGGGAGTGTTCTCAGTTCTAAATAGGGCAAGGGGAAGGAGCACCAAGTAAGTCTGTGCCAGTCTCTAGGATTAATTTTGTCAAGGTCTGTTTAGAGTTTTATTTATTATTTTTATCTGTCCTGAGTTCTGAGGTCTGTACACATAATACAATTTTTATTTGACCTCTAAATACTTGGCCACACCCTGGCTTACCTGGGCAACAAAGGCAGGACCATTATCTGACACTATTGCTTTTGGCACTCCGAACCTTGGAAAATTTTCTTTAACAATCTTCTTGATGACTATCTGATCAGTCTCAGTTTTACAAGGAAAAGCTTTTATCCATCTTGAGAACGTTCACAAAAACTAGAAGGTATTCATACACATATTTTTTCCAGTAAAGTCTATTTTTCAGTAGATGTCAGGTCTGTCTTTTCATGAGAGAACTAGTTTTCTTTCTTCAGTTTTTACTATTTTATACAGGGTTTCTTTTACCAGTCTTAATTTGTCTATAACTTGATAGTCTTCAGACTGTCAGGATCATTGCTCTTTAGGATGCCTGGGCGGTTAGATTTGCCATCTGATTTCTTTTAGCCACAGCATCTTAGGTCTTTTTCTGCAGATGTCAACAGCTCTCTTTGTCTGTATATATAGAGCTTGTATTAAAGCCACAAGTTTAGCTTTCTGGGCTGAAGTCCCTTTAGGGAGGCTGCTGGCCTAGATCACTTGTTTTCTGTCCACCACTGCACTGCTGTCCCCGCCTTCCGCTTACCCTTAACCTCGAGGCTACTGCCATCCGTGTACCAGCTCAAACTCTCAGGCCAAGGCTGATCTGATCCTTCAGATCATTTCGAGTATGAGTTCCTTCTGCCAGAATGTCAGCACAATGATGAGTAGGTGAAGTCTCAGGCAGTAGTGAGATCGAGGATAGCAGGGGGAGCGAAGGTCACTCGTTCAGTCAAAGCTCTGACAATGTGTCCATCGGTCAGGGGGACGGTTGGATAATGCTTTTAAGAGCGTTAGTCAGCCATCGGTCATGGGGGCTGAACCACACTTTCTAGGACATGTGCCAAGTTTTGTCTCAGAGTCAATTTATCTGCGTCCTTGACCAGAAGCCACTATGTGCAGACAAGCAGGCCATCTTACAGCCACCAGGTCTAATTTCTTACAAGTATGCCACAGGTCTTTTTCAGGGTCCCAATCTCTGAGTAAGAACTTTTTTGGCAATACCTTTGTTCTCAGTCACATCTAGGAGTCCCAAAGTTGGGGACAACATTAGGGCAGTCTCAAGAGCATCCAAGGCCATCTAAGATTGTTCCTTTTTTATATATACGAAGGGCTGTTTATCTCTTTAACTCAGCAAAACCTGGAATCCACAATCTGCAAAAGCCCGCAGTGCCCAGGAACTTTTTAGCTTGTTTTGCACTGGTCGGTGGAGGAATATGAAACACAGTCTCTTTTTTTAGCTGCTTCAACAGGTAGGCCACCGGACTCTTTTAAGGACTCAGCTTCTGTGTTAGCACCCCTTTTGTTATCTAAGGCATAACTTAAAAACAGTCGTCAGTCATCAGTCCAAGTCCGAACACAAAGAGACACAAAAGACACACACAGAAACCGTTTTTCAGGCAACCACTATAGAATCACAGTACCACAGAAATGACAAACACAAACAAGACTAATACAGGGCATCTTACATGCGATTTCCAGAGAAGCTTACTGTCACTATGACCAACCCAAATGGACCTGTCTCCATGGGAAGGCCCCAGAACCTGAGACCGGCCTAAAACCAAACCAAGATAATCAGTCAACTCCTTGGGACCAAAACCAGACCTGAAACCAGACAAACCAAAAACAAAACAGAATCAGAAGGTGGTCCAATGGAGGACACACAAGTGAACAAGACACACAGACATACAGACAGGGAGGGATCTCACTTTACCTCTGACATACAGTGTCTGTGTCTCATGACAAAAACCACAAACAAAAACAAGATAGCAACAGAGAAAAAGAAGACACCAGTATCTCTAAGCACACTCGTCCACGCCTGGACTTGTACAACCAGCCAAGCCAAATGCTATTTCCTGACGGGGTCAGATTCCACATCGACTCCCTTTCTCCTGAAAAACAATTTGCCTGACGGCGGCGATTAGTGACAAGTCAAAAGCACCCTTAGGTGGCCAGCCTACTCCAAACGTTGGCCACTCGGAGGCGCAAAAGGTCTGCCACTGACCCTTTCTGACCTCCACCGACTGGTTGTGGGCTCTGACCCGCACCTCCTTCCAATGCTCCAGAGTCAGAGAAAGGGGAGTGGACACAGATTGTCCCATTTCTAGAAAAACAGTAGTCACAACAAGAGCGGACACGAGACTAAGACAAAAAAGAAACCAGAAGAATCAGATGGCCTCTCCAAGGCCGGCCGATTGAGACCCTCTGCACGAGGTGGGACTCGAACCCACGATCCCGTGACCAGACGCGAGGCGGGACTCGAACCCACGGTCTCGCAACAAGGTGCGAGGTGGGACTCAAACCCACGATCTCGCAACAAAACGCGAGGTGGGACTCGAACCCACGATCTCGCAACTGGGCACGAGGTGGGACTCTAACCCACGATCTCGCAACCCCAAATGGTCTCTTGGCCTTCAAAGGGGTCCACCAGGCGTCCCTGATCCTCCCCTGTTCCTCCTGGGACGTCTCCCAGGGTGAACGGACGGTGGACACCTGGACACGTCTATCCTTATCCACCCCGCACTCCCTCTCGGAGCGCGGTCTCACTGAGCGTCCGCAAAACTGAAACTGCGATCGCACCAGACTTAGAAACAGAACACAGACATCAGAACACAGACATCAGACCAAAACAGAACAAAGAATCTTACCTCTAAGTGGGTCTAGGACCTCTGGGTGGTCGCGCTGTTTCCCGGCCAATGCACCAAATGAAAGACCCTCGAGGGGAGACCCTCACTCAGACACTCAAGTCCCGGGACAGCCGCGTACCCAAGAAGACACTGAGACCATACATAAAATGTAGAAGGCAAGATTTAATAAAGCAGCGACATGAAAGCACACAGACCAGAGCTCTGGGGTCGAAATAAAGCAGCAACATGAAAGCACAGAGCTCTGGGGTCGAAACTCATACACCTAGCGGCACCTAGTGGTGTAGAGGAGAATCGACGGTCAGCAAAAATTTTTTACAGGCTTATATAGTAAAACTCAAAGGGGGAGAACTGGGCAGGGAAAGTACAAGTTTACATCACTAGGGAGTTCTGCCAAAGGAATCTACGTAACTAAGGAGTCATGTCCTATCAAGGAACCTACGTAACTAAGGAGTACCTGGTTCATTTTGAGGTTGTTCTAGGAGGCCTTTATCTCAAAAATGTTCTTGGAACAGTTTTTAGTTGGGAGGGTTCGAACTTTAGGGTGAGGAGTTTTGGGGTGAAAAGTTTAGGAGTGTTACAATCTCTAGATGGGAGGGGGTGGGCTCCGAGGTAAAAAATTCATGTTTTCACAAGAGGCCAGTAATTTTCTATTCTTCAACAGAATAATGCAAACTAATAACTGTAGATGCAATGATGGAAAAGAAAGTTACTACCATTTGAACACTGATTTAGGCAAGAATCATGAATTGTTGTCAGACCTACTAAGTGTATGGCTAGAGGAAGAGGAGGACATTTAAGGAAAAAAGCAAAAATACTTCCCAGATTATTTAATGGAGGAAAATAAACTTTTAAATTACATAAAGAAATGCAAGTGTGGCCCTTAATTGGATCCTGGTTTGTACAAAGCATCTATAAAACCTATTTTGGGAAATAATTTAATTTAAATATGGAATGTTAGTAAATATTCAAATATTTTTGCCACCTGTGATGTAATTTGTTTTTATAGAGGTTGTATTAGTCAGAGTTCTCTAGAGTCACAGACCTTATATATATTCCATATATATGGAATTTATTGGGAAGACTTACAGACTACAGTGTAGCTAATCCAACAATGGCTAGCTGTGAATGGGAAGTCCAAGAATTTAGTAGCTGTTCAGTCCCACAAGGCTGGAAGTGTCTCAACTGGGTGTCTGTATATTCTGGAATTCCAAAGTAGGCTCCAAAGCCAGGGAAAAAATGAATGCGCTACAAGAGAAAGCACTCAGGCAAAGAGCAGAACCTTTCTTCTTCCAATCTTCCAAGTTATATAGACTTTCTTTCTTTTTTTTTTTTTTTTTTTAGTTTGGTTTTTCGAGACAGGGTTTCTCTGTGTAGCCCTGGCTGTCCTGGAACTCACTCTGTAGACCAGGCTGGCCTTGAACTCAGAAATCCACCTACCAAGTGCTACCTAGCCTTCCAAGTGCTAGGATTAAAGGTGTGTGCCACCACTGCCTGGCTAAAGATTGAGTTATTTATTTACCTCATGTATGTAAGTACACTGCAGCTATCTTCACACACACCAGAAAAGGGCATCGGATCCCATTACAGATGGTTGGGAACTACCATGTGGTTGCTGGGAATTGAACTCAGGTCGTCTGGAAGAGCAGGCAGTGCTCTTAACCATCTCTCCAGCCCCACATGTAGACTTCCAACAGAAGATGTGGCCCAGGTTAAAGGTGTGTCTTCCTGTCTCAAGATCCAAATCAGGCTTGTCTTTCACCTCAAAGGTCCCAACTAGAAGTAAATCTACCCACTTCAAACCAAGCAGAATATCTTTCACAAGTTTGCCCTCCATTTCTGGATTGTACTTCATTCCAGATATAGTCACACTGGCATCCAAGAATAGCCATAACAGAGGTGTAAACTAAAGTGGAGCTCCAGAAGTCTACGGCTCTCTTCAAAATACTTAAATGACTTTGAAACTGAAGTCCAAATCCAAGTCTTAATTCCCTGATTTACTGTTACCACTTAATGTTCATTGAATGCTTATAAAACGGTAATTACATAGAATTTTACAGACAAGGGTTCAAAGAAATGACCTACCTGGAATACATTTTTTATTCAAAGTACCAACTGAGCTGATGTAAATTTAGAGGTAAAAGAATACTATTATTGAGCCGGGCGTGGTGGCACATGCCTTTAATCCCAGTACTCGGGAAGCAGACGCAGGCGGATTTCCAAGTTCGAGGCCAGCCTGGTCTACAAAGTGAGTTCCAGGACAGCCAGAGCTATACAGAGAAACCCTGTCTCAAAAAACAAAAAACAAAAACCAAAAACAAAAACAAAAAAATACTATTATTGGTAGTTTACTAGGTTCGTGACACCAAACTGTATAAAAGAAATGTGACAGAAGGTCTGCTGTTACATCACAGAGCTAAAGATATCTAGACTAGCTAGTTTCTTAGTGTGGTTTGAAGCAGCAGACATAAAATTTCTTAACCACGCCGGGCGTGGTGGCACACGCCTTTAATCCCAGCACTCGGGAGGCAGAGGCAGGCAGATTTCTGAGTTCGAGGCCAGCCTGGTCTACAAAGTGAGTTCCAGGACAGCCAGGGCTACACAGAGAAACTGTCTCGAAAAACGAAAAGAAAAAAAAAATCTCTTAACCCTTTAGATATCGCTGCTTCCTACAATTTGACTGAGATACTTCGCATGCTGAGAACGTGAAGGGCTGTTTTTAAAATCCCTTTCTTTGGGGGCACCAAACTAAAGAAAAGCTCTCCTCTCCAACTTATTTGTAGGAGTATCAGAGACTATCAAAATAGCTACTTTATTTCATCCATGTTACTTTTGTATACAGGGGTGTGTTGTTACAGAAGTACAGTGGTACACTGAAGAGGTATCCACAGCTCTCTTCACAAACACTTCAATGACTTTAAGAAACTGAAAATTAAAACCTGTCTTAACTTCCTAATTTGATGTTACCACTAAGTGATCGTTAGCTATTAATAAAACATACTAATTATACAGAACTTTTGCAGACAAGGGTTCAGAGAGCATTTAAGTCTGGGTACCAGCCCTCAAGATGAAAATCGTTAGCCATTTTTTTCCTGCCCCTCTAAAGACGAAAGGTGGCGCTGCCGTCACTGGTTCAGCAATGGGGCGTGTGCGGCCTCCGCACGTCGGAAGAGGAAGGTCCGCGTGCCGCCACGATCCGCCTTTCCTGGGAAGCCGATTTTGTCCTGCTCTGAACAAGATGTAAAAAGAAGCCGGCGTGCGAGCCCTCGGGCGCCGCGACCTCAGCCCAGCGAATGAGAAAGCGTCGGGACTTAGCGCAGCACGCCGGGGTTCCGCCTCGAGCACGCTGCAAGGGCCAGACCTACCCGGCGAGGGACGCCCAGAGTGGCCCCGCCCCCACGCCTCTAGCCCCGCCCCGGGTCGCTGACGTCAACGGTCACGTGCCGCGCGATCCAGGCAACCAGGAGCTCCCCCGGTTCCGGAAGTCTCGCAAAGCCGCGCCAGGCTCCGCCCGTCGCCGTGACGTCACTCTCAGTCCCTACCACTACCGAGCCTCCGCGTCCGGGTACCGGGAGAACCACGGTTTCCTCGGAAGCAGCGCGGTCGCCTCCGCATCCCTGGTCCGTTCGAGAGAGGATTTCGAGGTCGTTGCCCGGGCCGGCCGGGGAGCACTTGCTTGCGGTACGGAAAGTCAGCGGCGTGCAGGCCTCCCCGCGCCAGCTTTTCCCCCCTCTCAGCCGGTCCGAGTGCACTTGGTTCCGCCGAGGCGCACGACGGTTCCGCCCCCTTCTTCCTTGTCATTGATGTTGTTGTTCTTGTCAGTGCCGCAACCCCGACCGCCGGGAGCGCGAACCCGAGCCGGGGCCGCCCGGTTGGTGCGGTGGCGGCGGCGGCAGCGGCTGCGGCTGCTGCAGCTGCGCCGGCTGCGGGGGCTGCTGCGAGGACTGCGCAGGCGGCCGGGGACGGGCGGCCGGCGGCCGAGCCGGATGGCTCTGTGCGGGCAGGCGGCCGGCGCCGCGTCGCTGCCCAGCGAGCTCATCGTGCACATCTTCTCCTTTCTGCCGGCGCCCGACCGGCTGCGGGCCTCGGCCTCCTGCTCGCACTGGCGGGAGTGCCTCTTCTACCCAGCGCTGTGGCCCCAGCTCCGCATCTGCCTCCGCGTCTCGCCCGCGGAGCAGCCGCGGCTAGAGTTCCTCATGCGCAAGTGCGGCTGGTTCGTGCGGGAGCTGCGGGTTGAGTTCGCCGCGGAGAATTATCTGAGCGGAGGCGGCGGCCCGGGCGACGGCGGTAGCGGCGGCGGCACCGACACGGGCACCGGAGGGGAAGACGGGGAGGCCCTGCAGCTCTCCTCCCGCTGGCTGGAAGTACTGCGCATCTACTTGGAGCTGGTGTTGTGCGTGCTGCTCAGCATCCGGAACAACAGGTAGGCTTGCGTGGGGACCGAGAGGGTCTGGCCTTCCGCTGGCCTTGGGAAAGATCCCGTGGGGTGTGCCGGCCGGCCTCAGGATGGCCTTGTGTAGGTGCAGCTATCCGTTCCTGACCAGACTATTTCCGGAGACAGAAGAGGTGATAACGGGACTCCTGGAGCGTCTCAGGCATGCTTTCATTCATCCGTTCTTGTCCATGGGCTAGAGCTGCTGGGCAATGCCATTATCTTATGCGTGGGAAAGTTGTGAGTTAAGGGTGAGGCCTGTACAAAAAAATAAGGTGGTTTTCTGATTCTGAATTTGACCATTGGTGATGGGTAATTAATTCATAGTGACGAGGTGAGTAAGTTTCCTTGCTGATGTCCATGATTACAAGAATTAACCTATAAGAATTCTTTAACAGTCCTTTTCTTACCTGAAATAGTTTTACTAGCCTGGGCCATGTCCAAAGACTGGGAGGAGTGCTAGTTAAAATCATTAGGGGAGGAAAATTGTCAGACTTGAAGCCGCATCCCATACACCATCAGGCTGGACTTACTCCCAGTGATTCACACAAAAGTAACGCTACCTAACTTGGGGTGGGATAAAGGAGCTGGGCATACTGTGGGGGTTAAGTATGAGACTCATTGTGCATCAGGACTTTAGTGTAATTCCACCTAGAGCTCATGGCCCATATTCGGACTCCAGCACAGAGTCCCTATGAAAGTCTAGTGCCTGCCAAACCATATTTATATTTTCTTTATCTGGATATTCATTCCAAACTTACAATGTCACTCTTAATTTGGAAGAAAAATAATTGCAGCAGTTTACAAATAATTATTAGTGATTGGACATTCCAACACTGCTAGGGTCAGGGCAGAAAATATTGTACTGTAGAGAGCAGAACTGGGTGCTTACTAGGTCAAGTGATGTACATGCTGTTGTGTGGCAGTTTTCCTCTAAGCAGTGTCCTTCCTTCCACAATCTATATCCCACCATCTTTATGTTAAATAGAGTTGAGAATAGATTGTGATTAATACTAAGTCATATGTGTCATACATATTTTCGTGATCTATAATTAAATCAAGAGTTTAAGCAGGGTGGTGGCAGCACACGCCTTTAAAGCTAGAGCTTGGGAGGCAAAGGCAGGAGGATCTCTGCCTTTGAGGACAACCTGGACTACAGAGTGAGTTCCAGGAAAGCCAGGGTTTCACAGAGAAACCCTGCTTCAAATAGGTTAAACTGTAAGTATTCTAGCCTCATTGTGTATGGAAGCCAGGCATGATACAGATCTGGAATCCCGGGACCTGGGAGCTAGAGGCAGGGAGCTTAAGTGAGTTCAAGGTCATCATCTTGTGCAGAGCAAGTTCAAGGCCAGCATGTGCTTTGTGAACTCCTGCCTCAAGAAACAAAACAAGACCTGGTGTGGTGGTGCACGTCTTTAATCCCAGAACTTGGGAGGCAGAGGCAGGTGAATTTCTGAGTTCGAGGCCAGCCTGGTCTACAGAGTTAGTGAGTTCTAGGACAGCCAGGGCCACACAGAGAAACCCTGTCTTAAAAAATCAAAAAAAAAGAAAAAAAATTATTTATGGGAACAAGGCTCCATTTTTTCCAGTGCCCTGTTTCCTAAGCTTTCACGTGAACCCATTCCACTTCCTTGCTTTGATTTTATCTGTTAAGATAACCAAAGCTAAAATTTTTCTTAATCAGGTTCGGGGCTTTCTCAAAGTTGAGCATAGCTAGAGACCAGCTGATTTGTTCTGTAATCAACCAGCCCTGAAAAAAAAAAAAAAAAAAAGTCGGGAGGGAGGGCATAGTGCCTTTGATTCAAGTAAGAACTTCTCAGTGCCTAGTTCTTTTTGGTATTTTAATCATCTATGGATGGATCTATAGCATATATACACAACAGTACTGTACCACATTTTGTCTTTAATTCTTTTTCTTTCATCCTTACCATTTAAGTTTCTATCCTAATGTAACTTGTTTGTGAAACCCTGTGTGTCTGCCCTTCTGAGTCTGCTTTCACTTCTGCTCACAGCTGTTGGTTGTCCACGAGAGAGTACACTGTGGTGCCTAGTAGCGTGTTCACTATGGACATTCGTATTTGTACTGATGTTGTCTCTTTTTAAATTAAATCATATTGGACTGGGGTGTGGCTTAGTTGATAGGTGCTTTTAACTATTAGTGACACTTGTGACTCTGTGATTAAAAACTACAACCCTAAAACAGTGTATTAACAATGTCACTTAGAAGTTTTTTTGTTGTTTTTCTAGTGTTGAAGTACAAGTGTGTTCAACCACTGCCAGTTTAAGTGCTGCTGGGAACTGAACCGAGTGCTTCCTGTACGCCAAAAACTTAATAACTAATAAGAAGTGTAAACATACATTCTTTTCATTTATAATGCTCTTGCTTTATGATTTCTGCCATTTTTTAAGCAGAAGTGTATCAGCCATTCCGCTTCCGGGCTTTGTGCTGAATTGCCTTACTCAATGCATAGTCATGCCCCACAGGAAAAGAGCTATGCTAACCTAGAGTTGTAGGGTATAATCAGTGGTACTGATCTTCTGAGAGAATAACAGTTGGCTTGTTTTGATTTGTCAGAGTGATTATGGCTGCCATACTGGTATTGAATGTGTTAAGAACAGATGATAATCAACAATAAAGAGTACCTCTTTGCCAATAAAACACAGGGTTTCAGAAATCTTTTTCTAAAGGAGGCCAAGACCTCCTGCTTGTCTGGAACTGCAGTAAGAGCTCATTAAAATGTTTTGGGGGGGTGGAGGGCGGTGATGGCATTTTTTTGTTTTTGCTTTTCAAGACCGGGTTTCTCTGTAGCCTTGACTGTCCTGGAATTTTCTGTAAACCATGCTGGCCTCAGACTCACAGAGATCCGCTTGTTTCTGCCTCCACAGTGCTGGGATTAAATGTGAGCCCCACCATCTGCAACTTAAATGGTATTAAATGGATTAACTTGACTCTGCCGTGGTTCTGTAAGACATTCTACCACATTCAAAACCAGTTCAGAACTACACTTGGAGCTTGTAGTCAAGGTGTTATAGTCTTGAAATGCTGTACTTCATACTTAAGAAAAATGAAAACTGTGTAAGTTATCAGTAAGATTTGGGATAATATGTAATAGCTTACTTACTAAAAAATACTCTCTTTAGGAGCATTCCCTGAATCTCGTGTGATTCCCGGACTCACCTAGGCAGGTGTAGTTTTTTAACAGTACATGTTGACATAATAATATTGTATAATTGATGTTTATCTTCTCTGTGTGCACATTGCATGTAAGCTTTTCTGAATTGGAACATTGCACCAGGCCAGAGAATATGTGGGGTTGGGTTTTCTTCTTTACAGTTCTAGGCTTTGCCTCTCCTTCCTAGTGTGTAGACTGGCTACTTTCTAGTTATATCTCCTTCATTATCCTGTGTCTTAGTCAGCTTTTCTTATTCCTATAACATATGTTTCAGTTAAATTAACTAATGAAAAGAAAGAGTTGTTAGACTTGGTGGTGTGTGTTTTTAATCTCAGCACTTGGCAAGTGGAGGCAGGTGGCTCTCTGTGAGATCGGGGCCAGCCTGGTCTGCAGAGTGAGTTCCAGGACAGCCAGGGCTACGTAAAGATAGCCTGTCAAAAAAAATAATAGTTTCAATTACTATTTTGAAGGTTTTAGTCTGTTGAGCTATTGTTGGCTCTAATATTGTTGTCTGCCCAGTATGATCCCACTAGCCACATAAGTTTATTGAGATTTTAAATTAAATAAATACTATTAAAATGTTGACTCATCCCACCTTACTCGTGTCAGCAACCCTAGTTAAATGCCCATGGTCATTTGCCCTGTTGCTTTTATCCCGACTTTTAAATTTTCCACCACCATCCAGAATGGATGTTCAAGCCTACTTTAACCATGGACTTTGAGAATAATCCACATCTAAATTTCAGCACTATCTCATTTTTTTTAAAAAAAAATTTTTTAAAGGTCCATTAATTCAACAAACTTGAGCCTTACTTTTCTTGAAAGAAAATGTCCTCCAGCACCTAACAAATACTGTATGAGATAGCTTTCATCTTGATGTGCTCACGGACTATTACGTACTTTAAATGGCTCGTTATAGAATAAATATACTATGTGGGGACTGACCAATTCATAGTGCCCAAGAAGTAGTGCTGATGGAGAAAATAGGTGAGTCTGTGCATTCCCAAACGACTCCATACCTTAAAATGATATGGTAATGGAGTTCCCCAAAGATAACTTTAAGGTCACTGTGAATAGGGACTAATCAAACTTCCCAGAAGAGCTCAATGAGAGTAAAATCTCAACCTTGCTTTAATCCTCGATATTCTTTCTTCTACTTGATCTAGTGTGCTGACCCCTGGGCTCATAGGATATGCCACCCACTGGGCTAAATTTGTTTTAACAAATTTGTTTTAAGCTTTACTGAGCTTTTTCATTTCCAAAGTTTCCATAAGGGAGGGGTAGTGTTGAGTGGTTTTTAGAATCTCCCTTGGCTGAATTTCTTATACAAGTTGTTGAAATTTTCATCCTAGTCTGGAATTGGCTTCCTTATGCCTTTTGAATCTTCTTTTCATTTTGAATATGTTTAAAACTAAGTGTTTTAATTCCTTAGTTTTTCAACCATTTTGGTATATTTGACTCAGTTATTGAGGAGTGAACTACTAAAGCATTTATATTGCCTTTATATTTCTTGTGTTTCTTCACTGCAAATTTGTACATCTATTGGGATCTGTGTCTTTTACATAGGGTCTTAATCGTCTTAATCAAAGATTTCTCTTGGGGTGTTAATCCTCAATGCTACTCAAAGGAGAGAAAGCAGACATAGTAACAACAATTCAGAAGCAGCCCAAAGAGTTAATTAAAAGCATAGAAAAATAAAAACAAGGCCAGGTGTGGCAATATCTTTAATCCCAGCACTCAGAGGCAGAGACAAGTCGACCTCTGTGAGTTCAAGGCCAGACTACTCTACATATCAAATTCGAGGACAGTCCAGGGCTTTATAGAGAGACCCTATCTCAAGCAAGAGTAAGGATGGAGGGAAGAAAAGAAAAAGAAGGAAAGATAGATAGATAGACAGACAGACATCAACTATGGTAAATGTCTTCTCATACCAGAGGTTCTCTTCTGTGCTAATGTGGGCATGGGCATGGAAAATGCCTGCAAAGCAGCAGAGCCAAGGCAGTCTGTGTTGACATGTCAGGGCACAGACACTTAAAGTGTTCAGTCATACCCAGCATGTTGGTCTCAGTCCCAGTGTAAAGGGCTTCAGTATTCTTGTGTGGTAGAACCCACACACTTTCCTCACATAGACTCGTGTCTATGAATTAGTATCCTGGACATAAGCAGTTCTCAGGACACACTCTTGACTCTCAGAGTTGTTACTTGATGGAAAGAGGAGACCTTTGGGGCTTGTGGATATAAAAATTCAGAGGCTATTGCTCTTATTGGAGGTGAAATTTGACTACAATAACTCTCATAAGACAGACCACAGATAACCTAGTTATTTCCTTGCCCAGCACTGATGGTGTGCAAATATCAGATCTCCCTTTTTAAGCTGTGTTGTGGGTTTTCCTTTAAATTTTTCAGTCGTGTATGTGTGAGTATTTTGTCTGCATGTATATCTATGCACCATGTGGCCAGAGAGGGTGTTGGAACCCCTGAAACTGGAGTTAACAGGCAACTGTCAGTCACCTTGTGGGTGCTGGGATCCAAACCCAGTGAGACCCTCCTCAGAAAAAGAAAGCTTTAGGGCTGGAGAATTGGCTCTTATGTGTCTGATATTTCCTAGTTCTGTCCATTCCCCTGCAAATTTCATGAAGTTGTTGGTTTTTAATAGCTGAGTAGTACTCCATTGTGTAAATGTTCCACATTTTCTGTATCCACTCCTCTGTTGAGGGACATCTGGCATGTTTCAGCTTCTGGCTTTTATAAATAGGGCAGCTAGAAACATAGTGAAGCAACTGTCCTTGTTATGTGTTTGGAGCATCTTTTGGGTATATGCCCAGGAGTGGTATAGCTGGGTCTATAGAACTATTTCCAGTTTTCTCAGAACAGCCAGATTGATTTCCAAAATGGCTTACCAGCTTGCAGTTCCACCAGCAATGGAGGAGTGTTCTTCTTTTTCCACATCCTGCTGTCACCTGCATTTTTGATCTGAGTCATTCTGATTGATGTGAGGTGGAATCTCAGGGTCATTTTGATTTCCATTTGCCTGATGACTAAGGATATTGAACATTTCTTTAAGTGCTTTTCAGGCACTGGAGATTGCTCAGTTGAGAATTCTCTGCTTATCTCTGTACCCCATTTTTAATAGGGTTATTTTATTCTCTGGAGTCTTAACTTCTTGAGTTCTTTGTATATATTGAATATTAGCCCTCTATTGGATGCAGGCTTGTTAAAGACCTTTTCTTGATCTGTAGGTTACTCTTACACGCATTCACGACCGGCCAGGAAGAACACAGCAAACCGTAATCTTCTGTGGCAAAGCTTTATTGCTTACATCTTCAGGAGCCAGAGAGCAAGAGAGAGCAAGAGTGCAAGAGAGAGCAAGAGAGAATGGCGAAACCCCGTCCCTTTTTAAGGAGAATTATCCTCCGCCTAGGACGTGTCACTTCCTGATTGGCTGCAGCCCATCGGCCGAGTTGTCGTCACGGGGAAGGCAGAGCACATGGAGTGGAGAACTACCCTTGGCACGTGCGCAGATTATTTGTTTACCACTTAGAACACAGGATGTCAGCGCCATCTTGCAACGGCGAATGTGAGGGCGGCTCCCCACAGGTTACCATTTTGTCCAGTTGACAGTGTCTTTTGTCTTACAGAAGATTTGCAATTTTTTAATTAGGTATTTATTTCATTTACATTTCCAATGCTATCCCAAAAGTCCCCCCACCCACTCCCCCACCAACCCACTCCCACTTCTTGGCCCTGGCGTTCCCCTGTACTGAGGCAGATAAAGTTTGCACGACCAATGGGCCTCTTTCCACTGATTGCCGACTAGGCCATCCTCTGATACATATGAAGCTAGAGACACGAGCTCTGGGGGGATACTGGGTAGTTCATATTGTTGTTCCACCTATAGGGTTGCAGATCCCTTTAGCTCCTTGGGTACTTTCTCTAGCTCCTCCATTGGGGGCCCTGTGATCCATCCAATAGCTGACTGTGGGCTTCCACTTCTGTGTTTGCTAGGCCCCGGCATAGTCTCACAAGAGACAGCTATATCTGGGTCCTTATGAGGTACCATTTGTCAATTGTTGAACTAAGAGCATAAGCCATTGGTGTTCTGTTCAGGAAAATTTCCCCTGTGCACATGTGTTCAAGGCTCTTCCCCACTTTTTCCTCTATTAAATTCAGCATATCTGGTTTTATGTGGAGGTCCTTGATCCACTTAGACTTGAGCTTTATACAAGGAGATAAGAATGGATTGATTTGCATTCTTCTACACACTAACTGCCAGTTGAGCCAGTTGATGAAAATGCTGTCTTGTTTCCACTGGATGGTTTCTCCTTTGTCAAAGATCAAGTGACCATAGGTGTGTGGGTTCATTTCTGGTTCTTCAATTCAATTCCATTGATCTACCTGCTTGTCACTGTACCAATACCATGCGGTTTGTATCACAATTGCTCTATAGTACAGCTTGAGGTCAGGGATGGTGATTCCACCAGAAGTTCTTTTATTGTTGAGAATAGTTCTTGCTATCCTGCATTTTTTGTTATTCCAAATAAATTTGTAAATTGCTCTTTCTAACTATGAAGAATTGAGTTGGGATTTTGATGGGGATTGCATTGAATTTGTAGATCTTGCTTTTACCAAGATGGCCATTTTTACTATATTAATCCTGCCAATCTACGAGCATGGGAGATCTTTCCATCTCAGTCTTCAATTTCTTTCTTCAGGGACTTGAAATTCTTATACAAACCTTTCACATGCTTGGTTAGAGTCACACCAAGATATTTTATATTATTAGTGACTATTGTGAAGGGTGTCGTTTCCCTGATTTCTTTTTCAGCCCATTTACCCTTTCAGTAGAGGAAGGCTACTGATTTGTTAGAGTTACTTTTATATCCAGCCACTTTGCTGAAGTTGTTTATCGGCTGTAAGAGCTTTCTGGTAGAATTTTGGGGGTCAATTATGTATACTATTATCTCATCTGCAAAGAGTGATATATTGAATTCCTCCTTCCCAATTTGTATCCCTTTGATCTCCTTTTGTTGTCTAATTGCTCTGGCTAGAACTTCAAGTATTATATTGAATAGGTAGGGAGAGAGTGGGCAGCCTTGTCTTGTCCCTGATTTAAATGAGATTGCTTTGAGTTTCTCTCCATTTAGCTTGATGTTGGCTACTGATTTGCTGTATGTTGCTTTTATTGTGTTTATGTATGGGCCTTGAACACTTAACATGAAGGATTGTTGTATTTTGTCAAAGGCTTTTTCAGCATCTAATGAGATGATCATGTGGGTTTTTTCTTTTAGTTTGTTTATAAAGTGGGTTACATTGCTAGATTTCCGTATATTGAGCCATCCCTGCATCCCTGGGATGAAACCTACTTGATCATAGTGAGTGATCGTTTTTGATGTGTTCTTGGATTCGGTTTGCAAGAATTTTATTGAGTGTTTTTGCATTGATATTCATAAGGGAAATTGAACTGAAGTTCTCTTTTGTTGTGTCTTTGGTTTAGATTATCAGAGTATTATCAGTATAACTATGTTTTCATAGAAAGAATTGGGTAGTGTTCCTTCTGTTTCTATTTTGTGGAATACTTTGAAGAGTATTGGTATTAGGTATTGGAAGGTCTGATAGAATTCTGCTGTAAAACCATTTGGCCCTGGGCATTTTTGGTTGGGAGACTTCTAATGACTGCTTCTGTTTCCTTAGGGGACTATAGGACTGTTTAGATGACTTATCTGATCCTGATTTAATTTTGGTACCTGGTATCTGTCTAGAAAATCATCGATTTCATCTAGATTTTACAGTTTTGTGGATCTGATGTTTTTCTTAATTTCTTCGTGTTATGTTTCCCTTTTCATTCCTGATTTTGGTAATTTGATTTTGGTAATTTCTCTGTGTCTTCTAGTTAGTTTGGCTAAGGATTTATCTATCTTGTTTTTTTTTTTCTCAAAGAACCAGCTCCTAGTTTTATTGATTCTTTCTATAGTCCTCTTTGTTTCTACTTGGTTGATTTCATTCCTGAGTTTGATTTATTTCCTGCTGTCTACTCCTCTTGTATTTGCTTCTTTTTGTTCTAGAGCTTTCAGGTGTGCTGTTAAGCTGCTAGTGTATGATCTCTCCAATGTCTTTAAGGGAGGCACTCAGGGCTATGAGTTTTCCTCTTAGCTCTGCTTTCATTGTGTCCCATAAGTTGGGATATGTTGTGCCTTCATTTTCATTAAATCCTTAAAAGTCTTTAATGTCTTTTTCCTATTTCTTCCCAGACCAAGTTATCATTGAATAGATAGTTGTTAAGCTTCCACATGTATTGGGGCTTTCTGTTGTTTTTGTTATTGAAGACTAGCCTTAGTCTATGGTGGTCCTGTACAATACATGGGATTAATTCAATGTTCTTGTGTCTGTTGGTGTTTGTTTATTTTGTGTCCAATTATATGGTCGATTTTTGAGAAGATACATGAGGTGCAGAGAAGAAGGTATATTGTTTTAGGATTAAATATTCTGTAGATATCTGTTAAATCCATTTGGTTCATATAAGTTCTATTAGTTTCACTGTGTCTCTGGTTACTTTCTGTTTCCATGATCTGTCAGTTGGTGAAAGTGGAGTGTTAAAGTCTCCTACTATTATTGCTGAGGCTCAATGTGTACTTTGAGCTTTAGTAAAGTTTCTTTTACAAATGTGGGTGCCCTTACATTTGGGGCATAGATGTTCAGAATTGAGAGTTTATCTTGGTGGATTTTTCCTTTGAATATGTACTGTCCTTCCCCATCTTTTTTGATAACTTTTGGCTAAAAATGTATTTTATTCGATGTTAGAATGGCTACTCCAGCTTATTTCTTTGGACCATTTGCTTGGAAAATTGTTTTCCAGCCCTTTACTCTGAGATAGTATCTGTCTTTGACACTAATGTGTGGTTCCTGTATGCAGCAAAATGCTGGGTCCTGTTTACATATGCAGTCTGTTAGCCTGTGTCTTTTTATTGGGGAATTGAGTCCATTGATGTTGATCTCCAGGGTTGTCTTCCTTTGTGTTTTCTTTAATGTTTCTATTTCCGTTTTTAGATCCTGGATAGTTTTGTTGAATTCCTTCACCTGTTTGATTGTGTTCTCCTGTATTTATTTAAGAGATTTATGTGTTTCCTCTTTGAGAGCTTCTACTTGTTTACCTGTGTTCTCCCATATTTCTTTCTCTTTTTTAAAAAAAGATTTTAAATTTTATGTATATGAGTGCTCAATTTGCATGCATGCCTGCATGACAGAAGAGGACATCTATATTCCATTATAAATGGTTGTATGTGACCATATAGTTGCTGGGAATTGAACTCAGGACAACCAGTGCTCTTCACCACTGAGCCATCTCTCCAGCGCTCTCCTGTATTTCTTTAAGGGAGTTTTTTTATGTCCTTCTTAAAGTTCTCTATTATCTTCATGAGATGAGAATTTATATCTGAATCTTGCTTTTCTGTTGTGTTGGGGTATCCAGGGCTTGCTGTGGTGAGAGAACTTGGTTCTGATGTTGTCAAGTGGAATTGGTTTCTATTGCTTATGTTCTTGCTCTTGCCTCTCGCTATCTGTTATCTCTAGTGTTAACTGGTTTCTCTGTCTCTGACTGGAGCCTGTCCCTCCCATGAACCTGTGAGTCTGTGATCCTATGATTTTATGATCCTGGCTGTGTCAGAGCTCCTGGGGGTCATGCTGCCTCTGGGTGTGGACTGAATGGGTGAGGATCCAGAGCAGAGAGAGACTCTGCTCCCTGCACAGGTGCAAACTGGAAGGAACACAGGTTACCTCTTTCTCATTTTAAAAAGTATAGTTGAAGAAATGTTTAATGATTAATTCTGCTATATGACCATCAAATTCAACATGTAGAACTATTTTTGGCAAAGAAATTCTACTCTGTCCACCATCTTTAGCCCTAAGGAAACAATGACCTAACCCTACTGTTCAATTGTTCTAGAATTTCATACAGATAGAATAATACAATAAATGTAATTGTTATATTTTTGCTTCATATACATGGTATAGTATATATATGAACTTTTTATTGTTTATTCCATTGTGTAGATGTCTTAATGATGTGTTTATTCACCAACTGGATAATATTTAAATTGTTTCTAATTTTATTTCTATTATGAATAAAGGTGCTGTGAGCTTTTGAATCTAATTCTTTATATAAATGTATGCTTTTATCTCTCTTGAATAAGTTCTTCCTGTTGGAATTATTAACCTGTATCTTAACTTTTTAGCAAATTGAACTATTTTAAGAGTGTATCATTTTTCACTCTCAGCAAAATGTACACACTTGGTGTGAGATCTAGTTGTTCCATATCTTTGCCCACACTTGGTGTTGTGAATCTTTGTAATTTTAGCTATTCCGGGGTAAAACCACATTCTTACTGTGGTTTTAACTTCCTCCTTGATAAATGATGAACGTCTTTCATATGCAATTCATCTTTCATCTGTGTTGGTTGCAATGTTCTTTCAAACTCGATATGTGTTTTATTGGCTTTGTTTTTGGCATGTTTTTCTTTTTCTGAGATAGACTGTCCTGTAACTCACTGTGGAGCACTTTGGTCTTGGGTTTGTGGTAGTTCCTCTTTAGCCTCCCATGTGCTGGAATTTCAAGCATGTACCACCACATCTGCTTAAAAGTCTTTTTTGAATCACAGTCTTTTAATTAAATACATGTTTTAAAAATAGTTCCTGTTATCTCTGTTTTGCCTTGGCAAAGGTAAACATCTCTTGCCTGTGTGCTTTACTGCCCCACACACTTATGGGCTTGTAATAGTCACAGTGGAAGTTGAATGGCAGAGGAAAACACTGGGATTGGTGACTCCTGGCAAAAATGGAAAGTGACATCATTTTACTTTATAGACTCTTATCCTCTGAGCACTTCCTTTTGACAAGTTTTGGTTGGTTTGGTTTGGTTTGGTTTGGTATTGGGGTGTGGGTGTGTTTTATGGGTTTTTGTTTTTGTTTTTCTGGTTTTTTTTTTTTTTGGTTGGTTAGTTGGTTTGGTTTGGTTTGGTTTGGGGTTGGAGTGTGGGGTTTGGGGGGTGTTTGTGTGTGGATGGGTTTTATGGTTTTTTTTGGTTGGTTGGTTTGAATTTTTTTGCTTCTCGAGACAGTTTCTGCCTGTAACAGCCCTGGTGGTTGTCCTAGGACTAGCTTTGAAGACCAGGCTGACCTTGAATGTGCAGCCTGCCTCTGCCTCACTAGTGTTGAGATCAAAGGTGTGGGCCACCTCCTCCGACTTACGGCTTGTTTGAGTTCTTACAATTGACATCTCTTATAACTTAAAGGGTTTCAGTTCCTAGTGTTGCACATTATTTGCATGAAGCCTGTAAGATCAGTATTTGGATTCAGTCACTGTGTTCCACAGTCAGTAAAGCCTGAGTACGAGTTTTTTATCAGGTCCAGCTTCTTTAACATGCATGCTGTTTCTTCATACTGTGTGGCTGAGCATGGATAGCAGTGTGAAGCTCATTTGGAGTCTAAGTGAGTCAGAAAGTGGAAGCTCCTCTAGAATGTCCTTCTACATATTTTAGTATGTATGTGTATCATTAAACATTTAAAAAATAATTTTAACCATTTTCTCCCATAGGAATCTCCAGAAGTTTAGTCTTTTTGGAGACATAAGTGTTGTACACCAGCAAGGAAGTTTGTCCAGCACGTACCTCAGCAGGGTAGACCCTGACGGCAAGAAGATTAAGCAGTAAGTCATACAGTAAGCTCTACAGAGGCTTGTGCTAATTAATTAGTCTAGCTCTTTTCTAGAAATCACAAGACACAATCAAGAATGGTTTTTGTTTTCAGAAAATATATGGGGCTTGGCAGTTAAGCACCTAACCCATAACCATGAAGAACCCATATGAATGCAGTATGGGCGTGGCAGACTACCTGTTCTAACCTTGAAAGACAGAGACCAGGAATCCCCAGAGCAAGCTGAGCAGCTGACTAGTCCTTTCAGCAAGCTCTGGTCTGATTGAGAGACCTTCAAATGCACGCGCGCACACACATTACAGAAGGAGGGAGGGAGGGAAGGAGTGTGCATGTGTTGGGGTAGACTATATGTCCTAGAAACGTCTTAACCATACGTTTTAGTAATAGTTATATGACACATGGCCTAACTCTTTTAGGATAAATCATATAGCTTGCTGGGTAATTATTGGGGTATAAATTCTTAATATTTCACTTGTGTTTGAGTGTTTTGCCTGAATATGTATATATGCACTACATTTATGTCTGGTTCCCACAAAGGTTGGAAGAGGGAGTTAGATCCCCTGGAAATAGAATTGCAGGTGTTACAAGCCACTGTGTGAGTGCTGGGAAATGAAACTGGATTCCCTGCAGAACAAAATCTCTTGCACACAGTCTCTTACTGCTACTTAGAGGTGTTAATTCTTCATTTGCCTTTGTTATAAAATAAGTCATATATATCAGTCTTCCATATTAGTATAAAAAATATTATTCTCCTAAGATAAGAAGCATTTCTACATGTTCTTATCTTAATAAATAAAATAAAATAATGTATCTTATTTATTATACTGTAATGTGAATTTTAATTGCATTTGTAGGTTTAGTTAATAGAAATCAATTATTGAGAAGAAATGTATCTCAACAGTGAATGCCATGTAAAGTCACCATTAAAAAATTGATGCTGAGTACTAGTGACAAAATTGTGACATTTTCCTTGTAGAATTCAACAACTGTTTGAAGAAATACTGAGCAATAGTAGGCAACTAAAATGGCTGTCCTGTGGGTTTATGCTGGAAATAGTAACCCCAACATCACTGTCGTCTCTGTCTAACCCAATTGCCAACACCATGGAACACCTGAGTTTACTGGACAACAACATTCCTGGCAATAGCACTCTGATCACTGCAGTGGAACTAGAGCGGTTTGTAAATCTACGCTCACTTGCCCTGGATTTCTGTGACTTTACAGCTGAAATGGCGAGAGTCTTGACCGATAGCAACCATGTGCCTTTGCAGCGACTGTCTCTTCTGGTCCACAATGCTTCAGTGATGCTCAAGTCATTAGACAACATGCCAAATGATGAGCACTGGAAAGCCCTGTCACGAAAGAGCTCCAGCCTTCGGGTCTATCTAATGGTTTTTGATATTAAAAGTGAAGACATGCTAAAGATTCTGAAACCCAGTATACCACTTGAGAGGGTTCACTTTGACAGCTACGTCACTTGTGTCTCAGGGGCTATTGTTGATCTTATATCCAGGCAGTATGACAAGTTCCTTACCCATTTTATATTGATGAATGATATGATTGACACATCTGGTTTTCCAGATCTTAGTGACAACCGAAACGAAGATCCATTGGTTTTGTTAGCATGGAGGTGCACAAAGCTCACCCTTTTGGCAATTCATGGTATGTGCTTTTGTTCACTCTAACTTATATTAACATCATTCCTGAAATAGCTTATGCTAGTAAATATCTTACAAGTAGAAAGCTGTATCCCGGCCCTGAGTACTCTGAGCACTCCTCAGAGTGCTTTTCTCCTGCTACTGCTAAGTAAATAGATTGTGTCCACCTGCTGTCATGGATATGTTTGTTCCAGTCTGAAGATCCTAAACTAAGCGCAGAAGGAGGGAAAGTATGGCTGGTATATGTACAGTCTCATCCTTTAGATTCTAGTGTCGGTATATTTACAATATTGTTGAAATAACTATTGTTTAGGTACATGTTTACTTCTTAGGCGTTCATCTTAGTGTGTGAACTGTTTTCATTTGAATGGAATTGCTATTCTGATAAGCTAAGAATATTTTACTTCGAAGACAGTTACAAAAATAATCTATAAAAATGACTTAGTCAAAATGGTATCACACATTGTCATGAGTTTGAGGGGCTACGTAAGTTCTAGCCCTGCCTAAGCTACAGAGTGAGTCCTTGTTTAAAAATAACAAAACAAGCAAGGAATATCTTAGGTTCTCTATGCTATCTCTTTCATTGTTTTAGAAACCATTTTTCTTAGCCTGCAGTTGTGATTTTCACATCTTCATAATTGGGCCATGCATTACAGATAGTAGCAAGAAACAGGTCCATATTAAAAGTAGTAAGGGGTTCTTGGGAGAAATGGTTCAGTGAACTAAATGCTTATTGTGCGAATGTAGGACCAGAGTTGAGATCCCACATAATAGCCATGCTTGGTGGCAACCTCAAACCCCATACTTGACCCTGGGTCCAACTGACTAGCTAGATGAGCCAGTTGAGTTCTGGCTCCATTTCAAGATCCTGGCTCAACGAATAAAGTATGGAGAACAAGCAGGGCAACACCCAGTATCATCTTGGGTCCTCCACAGGCAGGCCTATTCATGTGTACCCACACACATGTAAACACGCTTAAATGCATACACGCTTATACAGTACACACACAAAAAAATGTATGAAGTGAAACGGGGATCAGCAAACATCAAGTTATTTAAAAGTTAATTTAAACCAGCCATTTTATTACATTTTTTTTCTTTAAAGATGTTAGATAGGTAAAGCTTGCCTATCATCTGTCCCCCTTACCCTTTCCCAGACGGGACCTCTATCTGGAGTAGTTCCATGACTTCTGATAATGAACAGTTAACTTTAAAGTTTCAAGTGTCATAAACTTGTGACTATGACTGTGAGACACCATAGAGAATGATTTTACAGTGAAAAACTGCAGGCTATTGTATATTGTTGATACTTATGTTGAAAATGAAATTTATTCCTTGTGATACGTCATTATCCAAAGTTAAAGTTTTATTTATATATTTTAAATGTCTTCTGTTTTGCTGAGTAAAATACCAGAATAAGATTATACACCACTTAACAGGTCACAGTTGTGTGGTGTTCTTAGAGACAGTACACACTCCTAGATACTCGTGTTTCTTTATTCTCGTTGTGTTCTGAGGGAGAGCACATGGTAAGTGCAGATGGGAAGCTTCGCAGCAAGCACTTGCTGAGGAGAGACTGACTATCAGACAGGACGGAACAAGAGAGTGACAGACTTGCCTTTGCTTGTCTTTAAGGTTACACCGTGTGGGCGCACAACCTCATTGCCATTGCTCGTCTTCGGGGCTCTGACCTAAAAGTGCTTCAAGTCACCGAAGAAAGCATTGATTTTGACCAAGGTGAACTAGCCGACCAGGATGTGGATCCAGTACAGAACCTTATTGAGCAGGTATCACTGGGCCTTGGTCAGTCTTGGCACGCAGTCTTGGACATTGAATCACTCAGTGTCTTCACTGAACCAAATCGTCATTTTTACAGAGAGATGCAAAGCTTCAGCGAAGACATTTAGCTTTTTTAAAATATATAATTCCTGTGGCTACATATGCAAGTAGGGTCCCATTATGTTTTTTTTTTTCATTAGTGGAAACTAATCCTTTTGTGCTGTGTTTAATCAGTATTAGCTTTATAGAATTATAAATGTATATTCTACTTCTTGATCAAAGAACGTAGTTGGGTATTGGTTTTAGAAGTTCAAAGTGACACTGTATAGGGCTTTCACGGTTAATGGGATTGTTAGCAGACCTTAAGGACATACAGCCAATGATTATCTGAGGTTACTGGCTAACTGTTTTTCACTGAGTTACTCTGCCTTTTTGACATTTTTATTCTTTGTTTGTCAGAATCCAGAGCTCAGGAGCCAAATATTTTTATACATATATATATAAATATCCATAGCCTGGTGGATTTGTATGCAATGCACTGCATCTATGTATTCTGATAGCATCTCATTGATTTTTGTTTGAAATAGAAGGAAAGATAGTATCCCAAATGAGTTATCTTTAACAGAAAGCTGAGTTTAACTTTTATTACCTATATAATAATTGATATTGCCAATTACCATTCTGAATTTCATATAGTATAAGTTAGACATTGCTTAATCCTTTTTTAAATGTATTTACATAGACACGAACACTCAAATTGTTGGATTTTTAAAACTATATCTGACATAATTTTTTTCATCTGTTACATTAAAGTTAGCTTGTTTAGCCCAGATTTCAAAACAGTAGAGAAGAAAGGAGCCATATTCCAGGGAAACCTCTGAGGCTAAGTCAAAGCACAGAACTGTAAATGCACAGGCTTGCAAACCAACATTAGTCGTGAAATCCCTAACAAGTCACTGGATTCTCTCTGTCAGCGCAAGTGTCAGCTGCCAAAGAATAGATTTACATGAAGAAGTGCCCACATGCTGGCAGGGGCTGGCCAGCTGTGGCCAGCCAGATACTGCTAGATTGTAATATTTAAGGTCGAATTTCGACCTGTGGTACACAGCTGTGCTGTGGCTCAGTCAGCAACCTCAGAACTCTGAAAAAATAAAAAATAAAAAAAACATAAAAAAAAAAGAAAAAAAATGCACCTGTTTCACTGTGAATAGTGAATGTAAAGGAGAGAAAGGAAAACCAAAAGCTTGTTCCATCCAGGTATGAGCTGCTATGATACATGAAGAACATTCCATGAAGTATGTTTTAAAACCTTGTTATATCTGAGAGGCTTTAAAAGCCAATTTAACTGTTTCAGGGCAACCGCGGTACAGACGTGGTCTCTGTGAGACTTCCACCTGACCCAAGTTTTAAGTGGTACGAATGTTGTGCATTTAATGTTAAGGACAGTCTGCAATAATAAAGTGAGTAGCCAACGTGGGTGCCCAGCAGTGCTGAGACCTGGCTGCTCTATTGTAAGCTTTGGAAACACAATTTATGCAACAGATGTCCAGATATGATTCTATTTATGGAAAAAGTTTATATGTTTTACAAATGGTTTTACCATCTTATATTAAATGACCTTTTGACAGGTGTGCACTGTTTTGTCTCCAGTGAGCACATACCATGCGGATTTTATATGTACATCAGTAGTGTGAATCCACTGGCACAGTGTGTGTAAATGCCAGATGTGGTGAGATTTTATCTTGTATATGTGATCAGATAAAATAACTCCTGACAGAAACTGTAAGGAAACCAGCTGAATGTTTGACCTGATGACTGATGTTGTATGGTTTATGTTAAATGTATATTCTTTTAATCAATGAATAAAGCATTAAAAAGTGACTATTGTGATGAATTTTATTGTATATAAAATGCTCAAAGTGTCTATGTTTTTTGTTTTGTTTTGTTTTGTTTTTTTGTTTGTTTGTTTGGTTGGTTGGTTTTTTGAGACAGGGTTTCTCTGTATAGCCCTGGCTGTCCTGGAACTCACTCTGTAGACCAGGCTAGCCTCAAACTCAGAAATGCTCCGCCTCTGCCTCCCAAGTGCTGGGATTAAAGGTGCCATCACCGCCCAGCGTTTTGTTTTGTTTTGTTTTGTTTTGTTTTTTCGAGACAGGGTTTCTCTGTATAGCCCTGGCTGTCCTGGAACTCACTCTGTAGACCAGGCTAGCCTCAAACTCAGAAATGCTCCGCCTCTGCCTCCCGAGTGCTGGGATTAAAGGTGCCATCACCGCCCAGCGTTTTGTTTTGTTTTGTTTTGTTTTGTTTTGTTTTGTTTTTTTCGAGACAGGGTTTCTCTGTATAGCCCTGGCTGTCCTGGAACTCACTCTGTAGACCAGGCTGGCCTCAAACTCAGAAATCCGCCTGCCTCCGCCTCCTAAGTTCTGGGATTAAAGGTGTGCGCCGCCACCACCACGCCCTGGTGAGTGTCTATGTTTAAATAAAAAACTTAGGCTGCATAGTTTAGAGATTTTTATTTTCTTTCCCTTTTAGAAAAGGCAAGCTTAAAAACAGATACTAAGCCAAGCACTATGACACACCCCTATAATCCCAGCTCTTGAAAAGTGAAGATAGGAAGATCAAAAGTCAAGCTCAATGTCTTAGTTACTTTTCAGTTGCCCTAACAAAACTCCATGATCAAGGCATTTTATTAAAGAAACTGTTTCATTGGTCTCACGGTTTCAGAGGGTTAACGTCCATGACAGTGGAAAAAGTATGGCAGCAGGGACACCTGAGAATTCACATCTTGAAGCACAAGTTCGAGACAGCAGCATAGGGCAGGCAGCCAGAGAGTGACTTGGCTTGGCATGAACTTCTGAACCTCAGAGCCAGCACCCAACCGCAAACCCCCTTCAACAAGGCTAAACTTACCAGTTTTTCCAAACAGTCTACACAGCTAAGTATTCAAGTATGGGAGCCATTCTCATTCAAACCACCACACCCACCCTCAGTGACAGGCCATACCTCCTAATCCTTCCCAAACAGTTCTGTCAACTGAAGACCAAGTGTTCAAACCTGAGCCTAGTGAGGCCATTCTTACTCAAACCACTACAGTCACCTGCTGTGGCATAGTGAGTTTGAAGACAGTGTGGACTCCATGCTACCTGAGACCCATCAAAAGAAAATGCAAAGATACTGAAAAAATCCCATCGTCCTTGTGCGTTTAGTACACCTTACTGATACTGCAAACTTAAAGGCACTTATTTTTAACGTTACTTTATTAAATGCAAAAATGATTGCCCCTTTTAAATACTTGTTAAGTCCCTATATTGCTGTCTTAATATTGCTATCTTAATACAATCTCCATTCTTGCTCCTTGAAATGAACAGCCTTCATTCAAGGAAAAAGAAGATGGCTTCTTTCTTTTTTCCATCCTTTATTGTTGTGGGCACTGATTCCTCTTGGAGTCATCTAGTGTCTTTTGCGTCTGCCTTTGAATGACTCAGCATGTTTGTGTAAATGGACCCACCCGTGTGCAAAGGGAAGGACTTAGTAACGTACGATGACCAGCTTCCTGGGAAAGAGGCAAAGGCTGAGTTCTGACTCAACCTGCTTCAACACAAGCTCCTTCTGTTTCCATATCTTATCTCATGTTAAGTAATATGTTAAGTAAATATCATATGTTAAGTAAGAATGGGACTTAGTGATATATGCCTTTAATCCTAGCAGGCAGATCTCTGAGCTCCAGGCCAGCTGGGTCTACAGAGCTCCCAGGACAGACAGTGCTACACAGAGAAATGCTGTTTCAATAAACCAAAAGAAAGTAACAAAAATAGAGTAGGACTTGGTTATCTCATACTGGTCTCCCCTTTTTGAAAATCTCAGCTGCTTTTAGCTTAACAGCTTCTAGACAAATAAGATCTTTAAAATATAAATATTGACTGTTTGCAACATGGTGATCTAAACTGCCTTTTTACTGATCCAAAAATAAACCTTAATGATAAAGTGTTTCCCTCTCATGTGCAGGCATCAGTCACTAGCAGTTGCTTTAGGAAAGTTCCAAACGGGTGGTTTAAATTATAACATTGTGGAGATTGAAGAAAAACAATTCTGGTTAAAGGATACAGATAGACTTAGGTTAGGCCATGTACCACAGACTGTAGTTTTATATTTTTATTTATATATACGGTAATGTATGCTTCAAATTTGCTAACATTATACCTCAAATCTTTTTGATGTACACACAAATTAACATTGTGATACATTAATTAAGCTGATTGGGCTGATCATCTCATCTGTTAAAGTATGTACAAACTTTTTGTTTTTTCCAAACAGGGTGTCTTCCTGACTATCCTGGAACTCACTGTGTAGAGCAGGCTGGTCTCAAACTCACAGAGATCTGCCTGCCTCTGCTTCCAAAGTACTGGGATTAAGGGTATGTGCCAACACTTCCTGGCATATACAAACTTCTGACAGTCATGCCTCATTAAAGTTTAAAAGGCCCCTGCAGTTGAGAGTGCAGTTTAGAGTGCTGCTGTCATCCACGTAAGGGATTTGGTGCAGTCTACAAAAGATGCAGAAGTAAACACAAGACAGTAGATAGAGATGGGTGAGATCCTCCTCAACGATGCCACCCTGAAGAGCCATCCATACTTCCCTTTAGCTCGTAATTCGGATAAGCCTGTTAATAGTTCCTCAGTCTGCAGTCGATGAGAGCAGACAGGAGAGACTGGCCTAGGGTCATGCACCTACAAGCAAGCACACAGAGCTTATCAGCATGCCTGCACCAAGGCTGAAATAATGTGATGGTTAAATCAGTATATAAATATTGCATTGTATTTGTCTGTTACCTCTCCACCCCTGTGACTTTTAATACCCAATAGAAACAATGTAAGGAAAAAGTCGGACCCACCAAAGTACCTAAAGTACATTGTTGACTGTGTGTGAAGCACTGCTTTAGATGCTCGAGTAAGTATTCGGTTACTCAATTCTCACAGCAGCCCTGGACTTGCTATCATCTCATCTCCATTGAATGAGCAAACTGAAACTTAATGTTCTTGTCCAATTCCAAGGCCAATTAATGAGGACGAAGATGCAGGCGGTCAGATGGACCCCTACGTTTATCACCCCGTCCTACCACTCACTGTGTAGCCCTGGCTAGCCCTGAAACTTTGCTCTATAAACCAGGCTGGCCTCCAACTCCTAGAGATCAGCTTGCCTCTGCCTCCCTGGGAATAAACCTGCTAAGATGAAAGGTGTGTGTACCCCCCCACCCCACCCCCACTCCTGGCCCCTTCCTGCCACTCTCAAAGCCTGCAATTATACCCCTAGTAATTGTAGTAGTAGTAGTAGTACCCCTAGTAGTAGTGAGAAGAGTACAGATTTCCCACTTATGTAAGTGTTAAACCACCTCTGTGTTCATATGCCAGTGTATTCCAAGTGTCCTGGAGTGCATTATCTGTGCCTGGTGTGGTTGTGTCAGTCTACTGAACCGCAAAGCAAGAGAATGGCTGTAGGGGTATTAACTTAGGACTACTACAGAGTAGCTGTGGAGGCAGAGTGGAAAACGTAAATAGACTAGGCTTACAATTTTATTCCAGTTTTAATAAGAAAAGTCATGGTTGGTATGCAGTCTACCTACTGTTAAGCAGCTGTAAAATTAGACCAGCAATACCTTGTAGTTATATTTCTGCAAGCTAAGAATTCTGCTCACCTGTGATGATGTATTGTTGAAGGTTGTTTTCCAGTACTGAATAAAATGGAGTTCTGTACTTTGTGAGCACTTTCTTACAGAGACTTGTAAACCAGATAGGTGGAAGCTATTTATCAAAGGTTAGCTGACCAAGTTTGTTAACATACTCGCTGACCGCTCTTGTATTAAATAAACTATTTTGGCACCTGTAGGTCATTATGTGACACGTTTCTCCAAAATAAGGAGATTAAATTCTTTTGACTTAGTGTAGTCCTTGGAAAAAATGTTAATAACTAAACTGTAATTTTTATTAAAATACCACATAGAAAAATGAGAGTTTCAGATTTCTAAGTTAATGCAAAAATAAAACATGCTCTTATGGACATTATTTGAACATGTAAAGTTAACACGTTTAGTAATTTCAGAAATAATCAAGAGGGGACTTAAATGCCGAATCAGCCAAATGGGAATAGGCAATTGCTTCTGATGGGATTTAATGATCCTGAGAAGGGAGTCTATGTCTGGTACTGAAAGCCCAGTCAGAAGTCTGGCCTGGGAACACAGAGACCACAGACACTCTCGCCACGGGAGGGAGTTCAAGTCTGGTGCAGTAAACATGGTTGAAATCCCAAAGCCTAGAAATCAGCTGTTATTCTGCTGAATGGACCTCTGCCATATGGACACCAGATTGCCTTCCAAATAGTTATGTTTCTATCCATAGGGGAGCAGTGCTGTCCTCTGCTTAGACAAGCTCCCGTTTGCCATGGGTAGCAGTAACTACAGAGACTCGTAACTTGTCAAAGTGGTAAATGCTCAACCATTTACTGTCTCCAGAACATGGCTGTTCTACCTAATCCTGACCTGAACTGAACTCACTACAGGAGGTAGGAGAACTTTTCAGAGCTGATGATATATAACACAGTATAAATTCAAATGAGACTACACAGCATGCCATCTGTTAGAGTAGTCATGAAGTTGCAGGTCACGTGCAGCGACATTATTTATAATCTGGTTCATTGGAGATTTTTTTTCTTCTTTTTTTTTTTTTTTTTTTTTTTTTGGTTTTTCGAGACAGGGTTTCTCTGTGTAGCCCTGGCTGTCCTGGAACTCACTCTGTAGACCAGGCTGGCCTCAAACTCAGAAATCTGCCTGCCTCTGCCTCCCAAGTGCTGGGATTAAAGGTGTGTACCACCACGCCCGGCTTTTTTTCTTTTCTTTCCTTTTTGGAGATTTTTTTTTACAGCCTTTCAGCACGGCGTTTTTGAGTATTAAGCAGTGTAATCTTGCTGTTTTCAGACGTTTCTGATATTCTGGCACGTTTCCCTGTTACCTTTGCCTCATGCTCATAGATCTAGCTGGAGAGATGAAGGGCCTTTCGTTCATGCTGACCTACATCCTCTTGAGCTTCAGTGTTGGTTCTATAAACCAAATTACAAAGACCTGCTTCCTAAATCTAAAACAAAAATGAAAACACCAGCTGCAACTGCTTTACGGAGTTATTTTGAAGAAGTATGAAACATCAGATGCAAAAATCAGTTTCTCCTAACATTCAGAGGCCTAGAGGGGTCAGGAATCCTGGTTACCACTCCAGCCTCATGTTACATAAGCATCTGTCCGACAGTTAACCAGTGCCCCGTGACCTCTGAGCTCTGATAGGAAGAGGGCAACTTCCAAGCACTGCTTACTATTTGAATACAAAACAAATTCTCTAAGAATAAACATCTATTTGCTTTAACCAAGATATCGGCTTCACAGGTATGTGCATGAAGGAGTGTTACCTCATTTTTAGTACACTTATAACCCTAAGATCCTCCTATATATCTTTTTTCCAAATACTTTCTGTTCCCCACCCCACCCCACCCCCAAAAAAACACAACAAACAAAACTAATCACAAGGCTAGAGACTTGACTCGGCACTTGAGCGCTCCCACTGCTCTTGTAGCAAACTCCAGTTTGATTTCCAGCACCCTTATCAGGTGGCTCACAAATGACTACAACTCCAGTTCCGGAGGATCCAACACCTTCTGGCCTCTGCTAGCACCTACACACTATGGTGCACGTAAATCCACTCAAACAGATGTACATACGTTTAAAAAAAGTAACAGAGTAACAGTACTATCAGTCACTGCATGCATTTAACCGTCCTCTAGATAAGAGCCTTAGCTCTCTGCCCAGGCACTTACCCATTTATACATTCAAATACTGCCAGAAAAGCAAGAGACAACCTTAGGCCTGCTGAAATTTAAATTTAAAATAAAATTAAATACTGGTGTTTGACATTATACAGACTAAATACTGTGTAGCCTGAAGACGTGGCACCTAAGCTGAGGAGGACTTACAAAGGGAAGCAGGGCGAGGCACAGCCCAGGAGTGACCAGCTTCTGGTAATACAGTTCATGCCACTACACACTGGAAAGCTTTGAAATTCTTACACAAAGAAATACTCCCATTTCTCAAACGAGGCTGAATCACATTTCTGTCTTACAAGAGCCCCCCCCCCTTCTTCCCCTCACTGTAACACACAGTAAGTTTATGTTCTTCAGAGCTTGTTTTAGGGGGGCTCTCAAATTTAAAACAAAAACCAAACCAAAAAAAGAGAGAAAGTTTTCTAACACTCCTAGCAAGTTCTGTGAAAATAGCTGAGAAAAAAATATATATGTGTGGTTTATGTTGTGAAAACAAAGCCTTAAGTTGTTTCTTAACTTACAGTTAAGAAAGCTTACAGTGAACCTGGAACTACTTCTGCAGATACAACAATTATCAACAAAGTTCACAAAACAACTCTATAGCTTCCTAACCCTATGTGCCGCAGGATATTTGGTTACACTGTGAACCCTGGGACTGTGTTCCTTACTAAGAAAATAACGTTTCTGGTTGTGCTGTATCTCAGCCCTTAGCACACACCTTTAATCCCTCTGGCTGGAATACAGACTCACCTTTGCACACATCTTTAATCCCAATGAAGTTAGTTAGTTTGTAAAAGGAAGCACCCATGTTTGAAAGTGATGTCTAAGTGGCAAGCAAAGTGATGAATCAGCGAAAGATTTGACAGAACAGGATATTCCCAACTTTCAAGAAAGGAGGGGCAACTTAAGAGAGAACAGCACAGAGAAATAAAGGGGGAGAAGGCTATTTTACTGGCAGGGTTTTACACAGACAGGTCGCAGGGGGAACAGGCTCCACACAGGTGAAGACAGAATGAGCCAGAGAATGAGAAGGAGCCAGAAGATTTTTAACAGATTGCCAGAGTTAGTTTAAAGCCAAGCAGAGCAAAGTCAGAGGCTGAAAGAGAAGCCACATTGAATCAGTCAGCTTGGAGAGGAGTTTGAGCCACAACAGCTGAGTTGAACCAGCCAGCCAAAGATCAGAAAGAACTAGAAAGATGAATTTATCCAGCAGTAAGGCTTAGAAGCCAAAAACATTCTTGGCCTAGACAAGATTACACAGAGACTAGAAGCTTCTAGGACCAGCCCTGGATTAGCAGACTGAGGCAGTAAGCCTCCAAGATGACAATCACTATCAAGCAAATTAAAAGATACTTTTACACTTACCTACAAGTAAACTTTAAAAGTCTTTTCAACAAACCTACTACCAAAGAATGTAATTTTTTTCTGACCCAAATTCTAACAAATTCCTAAAAGTCAATACAAAACACAAGAAAGTGTATGCAAAAAGTATTACTCTTCATTTTTTTTTAACTTTTAATTTTTGTGTGTGTGTGTGTGTGTGTGTGTGTGTGTGTGTGTGTGTGTGTGTGCATGCATGCACACGCGTGCGTGTGTGTTCAAGGAGGCCAGAGGCATCAGATCCTGTGGAACTGCAGTTAGAGAAGGTTGTGGCTAAGCTGACATTGGGCCATGAGAGCCTAATTCATAACAGCTGAGCCATCTCTCCAGCGCTAGTTCCAAGAAAGGTTAGTTACAAGTGCCTTCACAAACTAATGTCACACAACATGGAGCTTATAAAGACTATGTAACAAAAACAATGTTAGATTACTTGTGTGAAAAATATATAATGATCTATACAAATATGTAATACGGACCTAAATTCACGGATCTATATTCAAAATACATTGGAAGGATGAAGGCCAAAAGGGACCATCACCTTAGGTGATGGAAAGGCCACTTCCTAGCAAATGCTTTGTTGTTTCAGCCATTGTCTACTCTTCTGCAAGGATTACATATGGCTTTTCTGTTTCGTTTTTAAAAGTAAGATTAATCAGAGAAAGTTACACATATGATTATACATTCACACTGGTCAAAATAATGCCCAGCTCAATTCCTTGAGCTTTGTCACTTCAATCAGCCTATGCGCAAAGGAAACTAAAATGTGTCACTGTTTTAGGCTCTTGATGCTTAAGAACAAACTTATAATTGGGCCAAAAATTATGTCACTGGGAGTCACAGAGAAGGAAACAGAAACGTAACGTGTGATTTACTACTGTGCTAAATTAACACTTAACATAAATTTTGATTTCTTGACTTGCAAATTTTAGGTTAAATGTGGAACAATTATCCATATATTTATATGCACAATAAATTTAATAGCATATGTGAAAATATAAATACATAGCTAACAGAAAGTAAGATACTGGTCCAGGGAGACAAAGAAGAAATGTAGGTTTAAACAGAGATTCAAAGATATTAAGCTTACAAAAGTATCAACAGTAGCCAGGCGTGGTGGCCCACACCTTTAATCCCAGCACTTGGGAGGCAGAGGCAGGCGGATTTCTGAGTTTAAGGCCAGCCTGGTCTACAAAGTGAGTTCCAGGACAGCCAGGGCTATACAGAGAAACCCTGTCTCGATACTGGACAGTAGAAGTGTGATGGAGAGGTGGGGAAAATGGAAGAGCAGTCGGTGCATGCACTGTGGAGGCAGAACTGGAGAGGTGGCAGGTGCAGGTTGACAGTGACAACTAAGGGATGTATGTTGTAAAATTCAAAATCGTACATTCTTACTCCACAGAAACAACACACAAACTGGTAAATATGCTCAATCAAGTTATAAAATGAGAATGAAGAGGGAGAAGTATGTGTTCTAAAACTCTAGGATCAGAATAGGGAAAGCAGGACAGTCCATGCAAAGCCTTTCTTCTCTCTGGTCCAGACAGCGGAAACAACATTAATGTTTCCAATAGCACATGGGAAATGTTCCAATCACGATTACACTGCTTTGCTGGAGAATGTTTAAAGTGCTGACCTTTGACACTGAAGGAGAAACCCAACTAAGCAAGTGAGAACCACAGCTGAGCCCACTCTCTCCTTTCCCTGGCCTTCGGAGACTAAGAACTCAAACGCAGAGCCTCTGAAGACAGCTGAACCTCAGCTCAAAAGTGCAGACACACTGCCTCAACACTGGCTACACCGTGCCAGCTCTCTCAACAATGCCCTCAGAAAACAGTCACCAGCCTACAAGATACAATGAGAGCCAGGTCTGGTGGCCCATGCCTCTATTCCCAGGATGCCTTTATCTGCAGCACTCGAGGACAAGAAGTAGGCATTATTTCTGAGTTCAAGGCCAAGTTCCACGACAGTCAGTGCTACACAGAAACCCTGTCTCAAACTCACTAATGAAATAGTTAAAACGAGAGAAAGACAAATCATATAGGAAAGCCAGTCAGTAGGGCCCGCATGGTGCAGGGTGGGGGGCTTGCTGTGTGAGCCTGACAGACCCAAGCCTCTCCAGAGCCTACAGCAGAAAGAGATTAACTTTCCAGTGGTCCTCTGACCATCGTCCATCTCTACGTGAGAGTGGATGCCTGAACACCGCCCTCCCCATGACCGTCATCCACCCCTGCATCAGAGTAGATGCCTGTACACCGCCCTCTGCACACATTGGGTTTTTTTGTTTTTTTTTTTTTTTTTTTGAGACAGGGTTTCTGTGTGTGGCCCTGGCTGTCCTGGAACTCACTCTGTAGACCAGGCTGGCCTCAAACTCAGAAATCTGCCTGCCTCTGCCTCCCAAGTGCTGAGATTAATGGCATGTGCCACCACTGCCCGGCTTGTTTTTAAACTAATAAAAAAGAAAACTACTCAGTGGACTAAGTTTAAAAAAAAAATGAAATTCAACATTAGACAGTATCTAGGCTTTTTTTAAAAAGTATCGATATTTAAGTTTGTTTGTTTAGTTTTTCAAGACAGGGTTTCTCTGTATAGCCCTGGCTGTCCTGGAACTCACTCTGTAGACCAGGCTGGCCTCGAACTCAGAAATCTGCCTGCCTCTGCCTCCCAAGTGCTGGGATTAAAGGCGTGCACCACCACCGCCCGGTTCATATCTAAGTTTTTAAAGTATATTAATTTGTTTTGGGTCATTCGTATCTAACTACAAGAACTAGGGTACATATTTTGTAAGATCATCAAATCAGAAAGACCACAAAACAATTTACTTATTTAAATATAATTTAGTGTGTACAGGCATTTTCTCTATATGCACCTCTTACACTAGATGCATACCTGGTGCATGTGGAGGTTCCACTGAATCCCCTGGAACTGGAGTTACAGAGGGTTGTAAACCAAACCCAAGTCACCTGGAAGAGCAGCCAGTGCTCTAACTCCTGAGCCACTCTCTCTCCAACCCCAAATGCTTTACTTTTGAGCCACTGAACTATTGGTACAGGTAAAAAGACTAACTTATGGAACCATGTTACAGGAAACTGGCTAGTTTTATTATTATTAATACCAAACAAGACTTTAAATCAATTAAAATTTTATTTGATTAAACATGAAGTTACTTTTACATTGCCTACAACCATGGTAAACACATCCCTGGTATAAAGACACAGCCTTTGAGTTTGAGATATCCCCAACTATAAGATTACATATATAAAACTACCATAATTATAGATGAGGTAATCAAAGTAAAATAGTTATACTATCTAGAATAAAATAAAATGGAAATAATTTACCCATAAGATTCATATTTAAATCATCTTTATTTACAAAATACTATCCTGAGAATTATAATTCCATTAAGCTTCAATTTGAGCAAAAATATAATCACATAAGTAACAGCAGTTACTTAAACTGAAAATGAGACGGAAATGACTGCCGGTAAGACGTAACGCTGTCAGGCCTCCTGTGTTTCTGGAGGGTCAGCTGCAGGCTCTTTTGAAGGCGGAATCAAGTCTGGGGGGAGCTCACTTCTACTTTCAGGATGTGGGGGTGGGGGGAAGAACCCAGCTCTGGGGGGAAGGTAAGGTGGAAAGCCCCTCGGTGCGTACACAGTTCTCCCTGTTCAAAGAGATTAGCAAAAGACATTGGAAGTTTAAACTGAGTACTGCACACTTGTTAACCTAGCAGCTCCAGGAGCTATTATGACATTCAAACACTCACGCCACAGTACTTGATCTCAAGAATTAATTTTGTCACTGAAAAAGGTACTTCATCAAAAACACAGGATTAATAAGAATATTACTAATTTCAGGTACGTTTGTCCTATCTTAGCAGCTACACAAGATTTTGATACACTCAAGACTTTAAGCTCTTGATATTCTACTAAAAATATTTCCTATAATACCAAGGACCACCTTAAAACTTCCCAAACAAAGTTCATCTTGATTCACCTTGAACTTGAAAACTAGTGATGAGAGTGACCTCACAGGACAACTAGGCTGGTTCTTGTCTAGGACTTAGGATTTACTGTGAAGAAACCTGGGTTCCAAATGGGAAAGTATGCTGTAAAAGCAATAAATTACTTTGATTTTAAAATGAAAGGGTATTAAGGAATTTCAGTAAGTTCAACAAATAACTAGAAATGAACATAGATTTTAAATAAATATGGTCACAGGAACTATTTATGAAAAAGTGTACAACATTTTAGTCAGTAATCTTAAAACTAAAATATAAGTAATAATTTAACTAATCACCACAATACATTTTTTTTGTTGTTGTTTTGTTTTTGTTTTTTGAGACAGGGTTTCTCTGTATAGCCCTGGCTGTCCTGGAACTCACTTTGTAGACCAGGCTGGCCTCGAACTCAGAAATCTTGCCTGTCTCTGCCTCCCAAGTGCTGGGACTAAAGGCGTGCACCACCACACCAGGCCACAATACATTTCTATCAAATGAATTACACATAATTTTAATCTTAAAACTGCTTGTAAATTGAGTGGTTTTCTGAACTATCACAATACAGTTAAAATGAAAACTTAGCTAAGGTGGATGGAGCCCTGGCTCCCTTTGATGCTGGACTGTAAGCTGTGAGCTATATAAACCCGTTCCTTCCCGCGAGGTGGTTCTGGATAGTGTATCACAGCAGCAGGGACCAAACTACAAGTAAAGCACAGATAAACTGTCATCTGCAGGGACTATTAAAAAAGCCTACCTGGGAACGGAGGAAGTGGTGGGCCAGGGAAGTCCCTTGGTGGAAAATAATCTCGAGGAGCTGCATAGATGCTTCCTGGAGGAGGTGGGGGGAAAGAGGGGCCCCTTCTCATGAACTGGCTCCTTGGATCCACTGGAAACAATGGGTCTCTGACTGGAGGAAAGGGTGGAGGGAAGAAGCCACGGCCAGCTGCTTCGCATTCAGCAGGGATAGGAGAATCAGGCACATTAGAGTTCTGGAACAGATGGACAAGCAGCAGTCAGTACAGTGGCTCGATTCACAGCTCCTTTCCTGAAGCCTTTAGGTGCCAATGCTGAACGTGGGCCACGGCACTCTAGAAAGCTGCACAACAGACTCCGTTTTCCATATCGGCATATGAGCTGCATGTTAACATGTATTAATAGTCTACCTAGCTCAAGTAAAACTCAAGTACAGTTCAAGCATATCAAAATGAACACTTAAAAAGATGAAAACACAGGCTGGAGAGGTGGCTCAGTTGTTAGGAGCACTGAGTGCTCTTCTAGAGGTCCTGAGTTCAATTCCCAGCAACCACATGGTGACTCACAGCCATCTGTAAAGAGATCGGATGCCCTCTTATGGTGTGTCTGAAGTCAGCTACAGTGTACTCATATACATAAATAAATCTTTTAAAAAAAAAAAAAGGATAAAAACACCGTTATCAAACACACATGTAAAAAGAAAATGTTGAGATACTGATATTTTGAAGATGAGGAGGGAAACAAAGGGGCGATCCGGTGTAGGGAGAACCAGCCAAGTGAACAGAAATTGGGGGTGCGGGGAGCATCTCTAGGACCCACTAGAGACCTGGGATAAAGGAGCTCCAGAGAGTCTATGTGGGTGACTCTAGCTGAGATTCTTAGCAGTGGGGGCCTGAAGTGACCAACTCCTGTAGTCAGGCAGGAACCCCAGTGGAGGGATAAGGACACCAACCCACCCACAAAACCTGACACAAAATGCGTCCTACCTATAAGAAGTGCATGGATAAACATGGAAAAAAGACTGAGGGAATGGCCAAACAATAACCCAACTTGAGACCCATCCCATGGGCAAGCACCAATCCCTGACATTATTAATGGTATCCTGTTATGCTTGCAGACAGGAACCTAGCATAACTGTCCTCTGAGAGGCTCCACTCAGCAGTGACCAAAACAAATGCAGAGTCTCACAGCCAAACATTAGACAGAGCTTGGGAAGTCTTGTGGAAGAGTTGGGGGAAGAATTGAGGGACCTAGAGGGGAAAGGGAATCCATAAGAAGACCAACAGAGTCAACTACCCTAGACCCGTGGGTGATCCCAGAAACTGAACCACCAACCAAAGAGCAGACAAGGGCTCGCCTTGGGCCTCCTCACACATGCAGATGTGCAGCTTGGTCTTCATGTGGGTCCCCCAAAACAGGAGTGGGAGCTTACCCTGACTCTCTTGCCTGCCTGTGGATCCTGTCCCCTCACTGAACTGTCTTGTCTGGTCTCAATGAGAGAGGATGTACCTGGTCCTGTAGTGACTTAAGGTACCAGTGTGGGTTGGTACCCAGTGGGGACCTCCACTTTCTTAGAGATGAAGGGGGGGGGGGCGGCTGCGTGTGGGGGAAGGGACTGGGAGAAGAGGGGGCCTGTGATCAGGATATAAAGTGAATAAACCAATGGGGAAAAAAGATACTGATATTTCCAAAATGACAAAAGTCAATATCATATTTTAAAACTAAAATATACTTTAAGATTCAAATAAGATTTCAAGGAAGAAATTCTAAGTGTGTTCAGCTAGTAAGTAAGGTGGCTTAAAAACCCATCTGAAAGTCATGTTTTGTTGTTTTTTAAACAGGGGAGCTGTAGGTTTCTTTTTTTTTTTTTTTTTTTTTTTTTTGGTTTTTCGAGACAGGGTTTCTCTGTGTAGTCCTGGCTGTCCTGGAACTCACTCTGTAGACCAGGCTGGCCTGGAACTCAGAAATCCGCCTGCCTCTGTCTCCCAAGTGCTGGGATTAAAGGCGTGCGCCACCACGCCCGGCATAGAGAATCTTTTTTTTTTTTTTTTAACGTTTCATTTACCATATGTGTATGGGTATTTTGCCTTCATGTATGTCAGCATACCATGCACAACCACGTACAATTCTTGGAGGATAACAATAGGACTTCTGATCCCCTGGGACTGGAGTTAAGCATGGTTGTGAGATACCAGGCAGTTGCTAGGAATCAAACCTAGGTCCTCTAGGAGAGCAGCCAGTGCTCTTAACCTGTAAGCCATTTCTCCAGTCCATGATCTGGCGTTTTCAAACAACATTGCCTTATGTAGTCCACACTGACTTTGACCTCATGATCCTCCTGCCTCAGCCTACCAACATGTCAGGATTACATGGCTTGTGATTTGTAATATTTTACCATAGGTAAAACAACAGCCAGAAAGGAAACAGTGTTAATCCTAAGTAGAAGTATGTTTTTATAACATATTGTTATGACAGGTAGAACAGTTCTAGCCTTATTCTAGCAAAACCAAGAAACTGGTTATGGGGCTGGAGAGATGGCTCAGCAGATAAGAGCACTGACTGCTCTTCAGAAGGTCCTGAGTTCAAATCCCAGCAACCACATGGTGGCTCACAACCATCCATAATGAGATTTCATGTACTCTTCTGGTGTGTCTGAAGACAGCTACAATGTACTTACATATACTATAATAAATAAATTAATAAATAAATAAAAGAAACTGGTTATGACACATGGGAAGAATTCAATTTTCAACACTTACACCAAGATTATCTTTGGTACCGTTTCCACTGGACTCCATTTCTGAGGGTACTGGCCCATCTAAGCAAAAACAAATAAAATAAAATAAATTAAACCAGAAAAAAAATTCCTGAGTTCTTTCTTCCATTCTTAGACTATTACAGAACCAGATGACAATGATATGTTCCCCTCCCCTTGCTGGCGCAGGAGAACAACTTGTCATGAGTATTCCATATTAGGGTCCCAAGAGCAGCCTGAGGCCTGTGAAATTCCAATGGAATTGCATTCTTTTGCAGTGTTGGGATGACCTTTCCAGCTAGTTCCTAAGCAATCTTACTCCAACAGCCTCCTAAGGGAACTTCTGAGGGGACAGCACCCCACTTCCTGACTTTGCTGTTTGCCCTCCTTCCCCTCAGTATACGATATATATTTTTGTTGTAAAAGTACCGTTCCTTATGGTACCCAGTGAATGCACAATGAAAACTTAATTTCTGAATTTTTGTTCTTCTTGATGTTGCGTGCTTTGTGCTACTGTAGATACACACACTTCCTACCATCAGTGGGTGCTTCAGTGGGAATAGAAGAGGTCTCAACAAACAGATCCAATCTACTGAATACCAAATGATTAAATGAGAACTGATTAAGAATATGAACCCAAATTATTTTTCTGGTAGTCTTTTATACATCCACTGTCATCTAGCCTCCTAATACACTTGACTACAGAACAGGGTATGTGTAAATGGACTGAAAACAATTAGACTCAGCTATGGAACAGAGACAAGTTTATACCACAGGGAAATACAATAAACCCTTACCATGGAACCCAAATTAACCTGCAACACATCTTTTTTTCTGCTTGTTATTTATTTTTTGTTTAATTTTATTTTTTTTACTTATTCATTTATATGACATGCCTGTAATGTGATACAAGGAAGGACTGAAAAGATGGCTCAGCTGCTCTTGCACAGGACCTGGGCTCAATTTCCAGCACCCATAGTGCAGCCCTCAACCATCTGTAATTCCAGTTCCGGGGATCTGATGGCTTGTTCTGGCCTCCACAGGCTTCAAGCATATACATGTGATGCACAGAAATAATTGCAGGCAAAACAGCATCACACATAACATCAAAATAAGTAAAGTCTTTTTCTTAAAAAAGGACAATAAGGGAGCTGGAGAGACGGCTCAGAGGTTAAGAGCACTGACTGCTCGTCCAGAGGTCCTGAGTTCAATTCCCAGCAACCACATGGTGGCTCACAACCATCTTTAATGGGAGTCTGATGTCCTCTTCTGATGACAGCTACAGTGTACTCATATAAAATAAATAAACCTTTAAAAAAGACAGTAAGAACTACAAACAGGAAATTCAGGAAAGATATTCTGGCCTTCAGAGCTCTCTGAGGTAACCACTCTCTTAGCCTCTCGGTTCAATTCACAGTCCTCTAGAGTTTCATCATACACAAGCATACATTCACCCACTCAGGCAAGCAGACACACAGTATTTCTTACCCACTTTATCCAAAGAGGGCATATTATAACTTCTGAGTTCTGCTGGTCCAGAGAGTCTACCAGAATTAGGATAAAACCGATCTTGCCTTTGTAGAGCTGGATCAGAATATGGTTGGCCTAGAAAATATTTTTTTAGAATATCTTCATTAATTACTTATGTTTACACATTAGACTTAAGACATTTCCTCTGCATCCAAAAATTAAAAACAAAAACTGTGAACCTATATTATGGATAAGCACTAGTCAACAATTTAAGAAAAGTAACCCTTGCATACTTTGACCCATTAGAATTTGAATATTTCAGCCAGGAAGTGGTGGCACATGCCTTTAATCCCAGCACTCAGGAAGCAGAGGCAGGCGGATTTCTGAGTTGGAGGCCAGCCTGGTCTACAGAGTGAGTTCCCGGACAGCCAGGGCTACACAGAGAAACCCTGTCTCGAAAAAACAAAAAAAACAAAAAAAAAAAGTATTTGATTTTTTCAATCACTGAGTATGTGTAGGTTAAATCTACACATGAAATGCTGAAACAAGACAGCTTACAATCTGTAGAGACAGAATGTACTCATTTCACCTTCAAATTATTGATAGTACCTCAAGGAAAGGAGGACAGTAACTCATGTCAAAGGAAATGCTGAGCAGACACTCGGGAGAAGGAGAGGCAGAGTAAGAAACTCAGCACCAGAGTCACGTTTGTCACCAACAGCAAAAAGCACTGCAGACACCATGTGTGCTCCAAGATTCACTAAGCTCAGCATTTCTGTTTTAGCATCCTGTTGGAGGATGGTTCTGTGCACTGTGTATTCAGATGCTGAGTTCTAGGCCCAGACATCTGGTTGCAGTCCAAAAAGATGGCATGGCCAAGTCTTAAAGTTATGCACAAATTGTTTTCTATCGCCTCTAATTGGTTAATAAAGAGCTAATCAGCCACTTAGCTGGTCAGGAGAGACAGGGTGGGACTTCTGATCCTCGTCAGGGTGTCCCAAAGGTGACCAGAGAGTAGAAAAGGAACACAAGAAAAAAAAAAAAAAAAGGAATAGAGATGGACCTGGGGGGTTCGCCATGACGTCTCGATGAGAGAGCAGCCACGGGACACACATAAGACAGAGCTAGGGCAAGGCCAGAGGGCGGATAACAGGGCATACTGCTGAGTGGTGGCAGCCTAGTTAGGTAGACAGCTCAGAACCTGGCCAGCTTCATGTTTGCAGCTTGTTAATAAAAAATAACAGGTCTTTTATGTCTTTTATTCAGGAGCTAAAATGGGCTACAATGGGCATAAACACACAGGGGCGAAAAGAATTCCCCCCAAAATTACATTGAGAGCATTTATTTCAGACTCAAGGAAGATGTGCTCAACTGGTAAGCAGAAGGTCACAGCTCAGATGAAGGGCATCTGCACACACACATTTGTGCACTAACTCTACAAAATGAGGGCCTCTGTGGTCACTCTCCTTCAGTCAGAAGGGTCATCTAGAATGGCAAAATGGAACTCTTAATTCCTAGTGGAACTCAGCACTCTGGAAGAAACAAGGAGTCTGTTTTAGTCTTGAAAGGTGATGGCAGACTTACTCAGAATGGTATGACGATATCAACTCCAGTCTCTGGAAACAAAGAAAGTGGGCTAAGCAGTTCTCAGTGTGTGCCTTATGTGTGTGTCTATGCCAACCTGACACAGCTAAAGTCGTCTGAGAGAAGGGAACTTCAGTCAAGAAAACACTTCCATAAGATCTGACCAAAGGCAAGCTGCAGGGCATTTTCTTAATTCTGTGATCAATGGAGGAGGGCCTAGCCCACTGTGGGTGGTGCCATCCCTGGGCAGGTGTCCTGGGGAGCAAGCCAGTAAGCAGCACCCCTCCATTGCCTCTGCATCAGCACCTGCCTCCAGGTTCCTGCCCTGTGTGAGCTCCCGTCCTGACTTCCTTCAGTGATGGACTATGATGTGGAAAACAAATGAATTCCTTCCTCCCCAAGGTGCTTTTGGTCATGGTGTTCATCACAGCAACAGGAACCTAACTAAGAAACTATCCTACTACAGACATCAACAAACTGCCGATTGCCTCAGTAGGCAGGGGTTCATAATACGAAGTCCTAGAACTCAGCTTTAGCTGTCAGTCCTCTTCTGATAACCACATGAGATAGCCTGAATCATCTCTCCTGCACAAAGCCAAGGAAACCACTGAGATGAAACAGTCAGTGGAGAAAATGGTATTTAATGAGCTCCCAAGAGTGATGTGACTAAGGAAAGTCCGAAAACTCATTTATACTACCTTACAGATCTTAGCAAAGAGCTAATAGAGCCTTATATCTAAACAGAATGTCCCCATTTTCTTCAAACATGGGATTAATTAGACAGAACAATTAAGTGGAGAAACCTGAAACAACTCACCTTTAATCAGGTCTCAAGAGAACACATTTGTGTTTTGCTCAAAATATCAGGAACTCAGACTTTATTCTTTAACAAAATATATACATTTTGCCCTCCACAAACAAAAGCAATCTGTTCCTTAAATCTGGGGCCTAATGTGTGTCAGGTATTAAACAATATATTGGTCTCAATATAGTATGTGCTTTTAGTTTAATTGTAATAGAAATCAGAAAATACAATGTGGCTGATTTTTTTAAACATTCATTTATTTTGTGTGTGTATGTATGTACATATGCCATGGCATGAGTGTGGAGACTCAAAAGACAGTTTTCAGGAGTCAGCTCTCCTTCTACCACGTGGGTTCCGAGGACTGAACCTGGGTTTTTAGGCTTGTCGGCAAGCACCCTAACCTCCTGAGCCACCTCACTGACCGTGTGGTTGGTATTTTAATAAAGGTATATGCAAGTAACAAGAAAAGCAGATTAGCAATCATAACGGGAGTAAAAATTCCATGGGGTCAAAAGGGCTTTACTAAACTTTGTTGCTTACTATAGCTAGATCAGAATTCCACAACAGGACAGAGAGAACTCAAACTGACCTAGAAACTTCTCCCCACAGGCTAGCTTTCATGGGGCCAGAAGACACTAAGAAAAGTCACCAAAGAAGCACGGATAACTTCTGCATGCTGCAGGAATGGCCTTCCCCGGAAGATACACCCACTGGCCAAATAGCGCCATGACTCTTTTGGGAATGACCAACCATTTCCTGATTGAACTTGAGGCCTGCTTTAGAGAAGGGAATCCATGCAAAGTACTGCTCAAAAGTTTGTGGTCATGGAAGGTCGCAGTCCCTAGAGGGGATCTACAGATGTTTTGTTAAATGGACAGGTATCAAAAAGAGGTTAAGCCAAACATGGTTCCAGTCACATGGCTCTCTGGTGGGGTAAGGGAAGCAGAAGCCTCATCCATTAGCCAGGCATCCCTGGTGAGAGGAGATTGGCCATCGTAAACTAGGACAGACCCACGGTGTTCACGGGACTCAAACAGAATGGCAGGTTCTGGTGAGAGAGAGATTCTTAAGCAGAAGGCAGCGATAGGGAAAGAACCCAATCCTGTTACTCTCTAATGATCTGGAGGGCTGGGCACTGTCTTGAGAGGGAACGTACATAAAACAGAGCTAACTTGGGGGACAGAGAACAGAGATCAACCACAAATCAAGAAGCCTGAATTCAACCAGCCACAACCAGTGTTAGAAAGCCCTAGAAAATAGCTGTGATAAGCTGAAAAGTGTATGCAGCAAGAGGCTCAGTGCAGGCCACAAGTGGCAGCCAAAAGCTCAGCCTCTGGGGCCCACAGTCAGCTCTTCACAGCCGCAATCTGAGAACCTGAAGCTCAGCTCTGTCCTTGGCATCCACAGATGCACCCTGTCTACAGACAAGCCACACCTGGGAGCTCTAGAAGGTCCTGCATCTGCACACGTCTCAGGAAGGTGACTGCTTCCCTCACTCCCAACAAGGAGACACCTGCCAGCCAGAACGCTAGTCACCTCAAAGAGTATCATCTGGGGAGTCTCAAGAAAGACTGGAGAACCTGCTCAGGATGCAGAAGGACCGCTGAGAGTTCAAGCAGCAGCAGCAGGAGAATTTCAACAACTATGTGAACATACATATTTTTTTAAATCTCAAGATATGTAACTAAATTCTGGGCAAGAAATGTTGGCTAAGATAACAATGAAGATTTTCCCTTTTTAGTATACATCCCCACATAACTAAAGATTTTCAAAAATAAGCATTATTACTTTTAAAAGCAACAAAAACAATTGGGAAAAGCTTCTTCTAATGTGAGCTGTCACCTCCTAATGTTCTCGTTTAAAGACTTACTCGTATTTCTAAAACATGTCATGATTTTTAAGATAGAACTGTTGTTTCACACACCTGGTGGCGGATGGGCTGTCATCCTTCGATCTTGTTCCCACGGAGGTGACAGGGACCTGTCGGAAGGTGCTCTGGGAGCATCAGATAATCTGTCATAGCTTGACTCTCCTCTTTCAGTGTTCATCTGATGGTCCAGAAGGTTCTCAGGGCCTCGTGAGCCTAATTAAAGAACATACAAATCTACCTTCTCTCAAGAAGTGTCACAGAAGACCTACTGTCAAATAAAATCAAGGCCCTTTTGAAAAGTAAATACTAATTCAAACAAAGCCCCTCTAGTACACACTTAGATTATAATTCTACCAAAGCCATTTCTAAGAAACAGGAAAACTAATTTTACAACGTACATAAACAAATGCTTCTGAGCTGGATGTATAGCTCAGAGATTAAAGTATTTGCTTAGCCAACACAAGGCTCCAGTAGCACAGATACATAAGGAAATAAATATCCAACAACACTTGCCTATAAAATGCATCTTTACGCATTATCACCATCAGCACTTTATAATTACATCCGGTGGTTAAATAAATAAATACTAAATCTGAAAAATAAGGCAGAGAAAGGAACTTGTGAAGACTTACAGTGAGCATAACGGCAGAAGTGAGCGAGACTCTGGTTCTGTAGCTCAGGCTTGCTCTGTGTCAGCTCTTAGGCTATCTCAGCACTCTGCTACCAACCAAGCACTTTCAGACAACTGCTTTGGAAGTGTGCTACACTAACAAACATTAAGAGGCCAAAACTTGTACCACAAGGTGTAATCCGAATTTCTATTTCTAACCTACTATGATTATACATTCTAGAAAATTCCTACATCTTTCCTTCTAGCTTGCTCCCCATCATTGGTTCATGAGAAGACTAGGAAGGGAGGACACTCAGGAGTCCACCGGGCTGAGCTCATCTCCACTGAAGCACACAGGCCTTCATGAGAGACTCAAAAGGCTCTCCTCAGCACTTGCTACCAGAGGACCAAAGTCACAGGCCAAGAGACTACCAGGTAGACATTGCAAACCTACAAATCCAAAAGCTTAAAGGGTTTTAAGAACAAGTTATATACAATTCACTCTCAAATTCAAATTTCAAGATACCAAGAGGAAGTAGAAAGATACACTCTTTCCTTTCACTGGTCATAGGAAATGTATTCCAAATCAAGATTTTAAGCCTGCAGGTTACTTACCAAGAACTTCTGTAGCTTTTTGAATAGACAGGAAACAACCTTGCGAATAATCTAAACATACTGTCACTTAAAAGCAATTAAATAGAAGAGGAAAGTACTTAAACAGGAGAGGAGAAAGGAAAAGTAATTTTTACTCTAATTTCAAACATGCATTTGACTACAAGCAATCCTTGACTTATGCAATTCAACTTCCAGTGAATTAGTTTAGCCAATTAAATCTAAATCCTATTTCTAGGGTACTGTGCTGAGGTATAGCTAGCTGCTACCCATGTGTGCTATGTAAAATTGGCTTTGTCTTAATGAACATTCTTCTCTTAATGAAATGTGATAACACTGTTCAGGAAATGTCACAAATCACAAAAGTGCAATGGCAAATATGCTATGTGGCTGCTTCAGCTGTGCTGCTATCGGTATGTGACATGACATGACGTACATTTCTTTAAGTTGATGGTGGTGGCACTGACTGACAGTCCTAAGCCCAAAGCTTACTGAAGGCATATAAATTCCAAAACAAACCCCCATTCTGGAGTGTTCACTACAACGCCCTAGAGCTCCATGTTTGTGGCACAGTCCCTTTACCTAGAAGTTTCCAGTTCACAGCCAACACAAGCCAAGCTCTTTCTGAGGTGAGCCATGGCTGGCACCCTATTCAGGAGCTGAGGCATGGAAACAGTGCTACATGGAGCAAACTGAGGGCCAAGGAGATAACAAAGAGGAACCAGGCTGCTTCGCCTGCGGCACTGAACACTGGGAGCCTGGGAAACTGTGTCCTCACTGACTAAAGCCAACTCCAAAGAATAAGGTTCTGAAATATGTGCAGTGGTGGTGTTGGTTTAGCAGAAGTGCCTGTTGCCTGGGAGACTCTGGAGATGCGTGGACTCAGTGTGAAATGGTACTGTGTTTTATAGTCTCATTTGTTTCTGCTTCAAATTTAGTTTGTTAAATCACTTACATAAATGGTTAGAGACATTCATTAGCAGTTCATGTACTTAATGTAGCTATGGAAATACAGAACAAACAAGGTGGAATGGGAACAATGCAGACAACACTGGCTTAGTCTCTCTCTCAAAGTGTAAGTAAAAGTTAGGTCTCCTGAAAAGGCCCCATCAAAATGCTGTAGAAAACAACACTTCTGACTTCCTTCACGATTCAAAAAGGAGGGTGGGACTTTCATGTTTTGATTTTCTACAATTAAAAAAATATGTTAATTTATATATAATATGTATAATATATATTATAAATATACATAAATTCTACATTCTGATCTTGTTTCATAAAAAATACATTTTATGCTGGTTATACTGCTATAGCTTATATATATCTTCCTCGTCTTTGTCTTCGTCTTCTTCTTCTTTTTTTTTTTTTTTTTTGGTTTGTAACTACAAACCTTCAGGGCTGAGCATCATAAATCTAAAATTTGCAATATAAGATGCTTCAAAATTCACTTTTTAAGTACACCCAAAGAGTACTCAGAGAAATGGTGAGCTCTCTGAGATTTCTGTACTTTCAGAGTTGGGATGGCCACTCACACTACACTGCTTGTTAAGAGTTGGGACAGCCACCTGCACTGACTGCATGCCAGACTTGGGATGGCCACCTGCATTACACTGTGTACCAGAGTTGGGATGGCCACTGTGGTGATTTGAATATGTTTGGCCCAGGGAGTGACACTATTAGGAGGTGTGGCCTTATTGGAGTAGGTGTGGCCTTGTGGGAGGAAGTATGTCACTCATTGTAGGGGTGGCCTTTCAGGCCCTCTTCCTAGCTGCTTAGAAGATAGTCTTCTCCTAGTTGCCTTTGGAACAAGATGTAGAACTCTCAGCTCCTCTTGTACCATGCCTGAATGGATGCTGCCATGCTTCCTGCCTTGATAATAGACCGAACCTCTGAACCTATAAGCCAGCCCCAATTAAATGCTGTCCTTTTTAAGAGTTGTTTTGGTCATAGTATCTCTTCACAAAAATGGAAACTCTAACCAAGACAGCCTCCTGCACTACACTGCAGTCAGAGTTGGGATGGTCACCTGCACTACACTGTGCAAGAGAAAAAGAGAATGAGGTGCTATAGAGTTTTGTTTTTGTTTGCTTTTTGAAGCAGAATCTTACTATGCAGCTTTGAATAGCCTGGAAAGTACTATGTACACCAGGCTGGCCTCAGACTAACAGAGATCCGCCTGCTTCTGCCTCCCAACTGCTGGGATTAAAATCTGGTCAAATATTCTCTCTCCAGTTTAAAAAAAAAAAAAGCATATCTCTGATAAGTGCAAGGAATGCCTGTATTTGCCAAATGACTATTTGTAGACTTTAAAGGTAAGTTGAGATGAAAATATAAAGGAAGGAAGGAATTTAAGAGTAGTAAAAATGTTTAAACAAATATACCTCTTCCTCCTCCCCCTGGAAGCAAAGGTGAGAGTCTTAGTGGACCCTCCAACAAAGTTGGAGGAGAGAGAAAAGCTCTCGTTTCAGATGGAGGTCGGCCCAATGGTGAGGGACCATATGGGGAGTGCTCTGGAATAAGTAAAACAGCAGATATAAATGCATATCCAGTTAGCTGTACCGAAACATTAGAAACCCATTCAGCAACTGTCCTCAGGTTACCCTACTGTCAGCTTAAGTCTAATCTGTGCCCTGAACACTACACAGGATTAAATAAAATAGGGAGCCTGGTGCTTTTAAAGCTTTTCAACAAATTAGGTATTAGTCAATTAAAAACATTAGATTGTATATATGAATACGCAGAATTTGAATTCTGCCACCTTTATACTTATATATACAGCTAAATAGTATTCTAGTGTTTTCAAAGGTTTTGTTTTATTTTTAACTTTGCACATACGTGTCTGTCTATGTGTGGGTATGTACATGTAAGTAGAAATAGTCTACAAGGCCAGAGGCAGTGGATCCCTGGAGCACAAGTGAACAGGGACCATGAGCCAGTTGAGGAGGGTGCTGGGAAACGAACGCAAGTCCTCTGGAAGAGCAGTACATGCTCTTAACAGCTGAGTCATCTCTTCAGCCCTGAGGGAGTTATGATTTGCAAAACGTGAAGGTATTTCTGTCTGTGTTGAATGTCATGATTTTTATCTGTGCAATGCTGAAGGCAAGCTACAAGCTCCCAGAGCAATATGTGGTTAAAGAAATGCACTTTTCAGAACACATGGTACATAAAAACCAACCAACAGACAAGTCCCAAAGAAAACAAAAACATTAGCTTATTGTAAGTAACACCACAGGCTAAACACGGATGCTAGCGGTGCTGAGGAGTTACAGAAAGATTTAGGGAACATCAAGTTGGTGTGCTTTGTTTGTTTTGTTTTTCTGTTTTGTTTTTTAAGACAGTCTCATTATGTGGCACTAGAACTGGATATGTAGACCAGATTGGCCTCAGCCTCAGAGATTAGCTGGTCCTTTCCTCAGAGTACTAGTATTAAAGGAGTCTGCCACTACAGCCAGATGGCTGGGGATTCTGATACTCCTTCCCAATATTTCAAATGGGAAGAGCTATAATGTGCAAGTGCAAGACTTATGTCAGAGCCAGACAGGCCATGTTCAACCAGGAAACACTTTAGTAAAAGTCAGAATTTGAAAGTAAATACATAAAATACTCCAAAGAATCAGAGTCGCTTTTGTATCCCTATAAATAAAAGACTCAGTTACATGCCATCACGCATGCAGTAAGTTTCTCTGTATTTCAGATGACCAAGAGCTTAATCACTGCCAACTTGTGGTTACGCTTCTAATGGTCACAAAACAGCAACAAAAAATGAACGTAAACATCAAGAAACCCACACTTCAAACACAGTAAGTCTTATAAAGTGCACCTGTCACCCAAATCGTTCATAGAAAGATCCCAGCACGGTTTACCTCTCCTCAGACACCTACCCTGGGTTGCACTAAAATCCCTTGTAGACTTGTCCCACTCCAAACTTTCCTACTACTTAAAATCTACACTAATCTGATATTTTAGCATGTAAGACATAGTTACATTTTAATGAAAGTTGACTCTCAAAATTTGATGACTTCCAAGGTTATTAAAAGTAGATTCCACCTATAAAGATTTCTTTTCATAACTACAGGAGCTTAATTCCACTTCAACTGTGCAAATGTTTAACTCAATAATAAACGGGCTGAGATACCAACTGCATCTTTAAAGGGCTAACCCTCCCTGGGATAATTACAGTAATGACACTTTAGCCTAAGGTTGCCCTGCCTTTTAAGTTACTACCTCAGGCATTTCTTGAAGAGCTATGCTAATTCTCACTTTAATCAAGCACATTTCCAAGTATTATTAATATGTAAACAGTCAAAATGCTATTCCACTTAAGTATTTCTCATTCATTGTCTCAAAAATTAGCTACTGGTAATTTTTATTAAGAGCACTGGGCTTTTCAAGGAGTTGACAACACTAAATATCTGTCCTGAGATCTACTGAAAAGGGGAGGTACCAATCATTTTCATTATTGTTAGCAAAACAAAACCCAGAAACTTAAGATTTAATGAAATAGTTTCAAATAGAAAGCTGGCTACAAATTACAAAGTACTGTTAACTGAAAATGTTAACTTACACTAATGTACACTATATATGCTATATATATATATATTAAAGATATATAATATGTATTTCAAACAAGGGGTTTAAAAAAAAAAGACTACCTCTGCCAAATGCTGTGTTTGGAACATCAAGTGCATAAGGATCTTTTTCTAAAAGTTCAAATTTAAACTCTGTTTCAGTTAATCTGCAAATAAAGAACAAACATCTCTAGTTACTCATCCAAAAGAAACACATTTTAACCAAAGGCCTCTTCCAAACCAGCTGCTCTCACAAACTCAACATCTGCAGAGAGAGAGGGCCTCACGTGCTCTGCCCAGATGCCTGCCACAACCGCACACTGACTTGGGGTGACTGGCTTCTTGTCGGAGCACTGACCTTTGGAACTATTGGCTCTTTAAAATTAGACTGGTAGCGATAGCTCAAAGAGTCTACATTCTAAAGTAGGAGAACCATTCAAGATGAACCAATGCAAATATATCATTTTATAACAAAGGAAACTGAGGCGGGGAGTTTAACTGACCCATTGTAAATGAAAAGGCCACACTGCAGCACAGAACCCCGCCCCTGAGTTACCTATACTGCCCTTGGGAAATTGGAAATCCCATTAAGTGACTCTACTACTTTATTTCTAAACTTTGTATCTTTAAATGTCATATTTTTAAACAAATGTTATTAGTACCTGAACCTTACACCTAGAATAATACAACTGTCTGACTTTAATTTCTGAGTTACAAGCCAGCAGGTGCTAGTTTTTACTGATGCTGTAAGTACAGTTGGCAGGCCAGCCCAACACTCACTGCTGCCAGCCTGAGAAGAGCATTTACCTGTCCCTTTTATTCTTTCTTTCACTGTTCCTTCTGTACAACATTGACTCCCAACAACAGCAACCCGCGGGCTGAGACAATAAGCACTTTATCCTCCCACAGTGAAGAACAAGAAGTTCTAAGCTTCACTGTGCGGGAGAGACACACCCTCTCTTTCACACACTCTCTTTTCTGTCCACTCATACTGGTTTAATTTTTTTTATCAGATATTTCCTTTACTTACATTTTAAACATTATCTCCTTTCTCGGTCGCTCCCACCTCCAAAAACCTCTTATTCCATCCCCTCCTCCCCCTGCTTCTGTGAGGGTGCTCCCCCACCCACCCCTGCCTCCTTGCCCTGGCATTCCCCTATACTGGGGCATCAAGCCTTCACAGGACCAAGGGCCTCTCCTCCCGACAAGGCCCGCCTCTGCTACATGTGGGCTGGAGCCAGGGTTTCCTCCGTGTACTCTTTGGTTGGTGGTTTAGGCCCTGGGAGCTCTTTAATTTTTTTTTTTTTTCAAGACAGGGTTTCTCTGTGTAGCCCTGGCTGTCCTGGACCTCACTCTGTAGACCAGGCTGGCCTGGAACTCAGAAATCCGCCTGCCTCTGCCTCCCAAGTGCTGGGATTAAAGGCGTGCGCCACCACCGCCCAGCAATTTAAGTTACACTTTTTACAGTGTAACTTGTAAAAGCTTCTTTAAAGTGCCACTGTAGTAGCCTAAAAAAGCATTTCAAACAAACAAAAAATAAATAAAACTTTTCACCTAGTAAAACTAGATATTTCATAAGAGATTCTGTGGGAACTACAATTTTTTATTTATTTTTATATAAATATTATATAATGAAGAAACTATTTCTAGCTTTTAAAGTATTCCCACAAAGACACTTACTTTTGTCTGTTGTGGGCATTTTCTTTTCTTAAATCATTGAGATTTCTTTCAAGAGTCCGAGCTGCCAGCTTGAAGAAAAATAATACACTTGAAATTTTATCTAAATAAACTTAAATCTAAGAGCAACAGAAATATCAGCATGATAGCATATAATATCATAACTGGAAATAGATATGAATCTGTATCTATTAAACTCAATGTAAAACATTTTAAATTTGGGGAAATAATTCAATAGAGGAATGAGTTTCATGCCAGTCAAAAGCATGAATCTGGACTCTAACAGGTACTTGTTAATGAATATTGCTGTCTAGATAAAAATCAGGGCCTAGAATTATTTGATGATGTACATATCCAATCATAAGAAGCATGCTGGCAGACAAGCTTAGGAAAGTCAATGGAAACACATGGTCATTATGTCCATAATTCTGGGAAACTACAAACACTTTCACAGAATGTCAACAGCGGTCATGTTTCTAATAACTAAATACAATCAATGTGTACCGCACATCTATTAAGTACAGAACAATGTACAAATACTATGTGTGTGTGTATATGTACGTGTGTGTGTGTTTGAGTGTGTGTGTGTGTGTGTGTGTGTGTGTGTGTGTGTGTGTGTGTGGTGTGTGTGTGTGTGGTGTGTGTGTGTGTTTGTTTTTCTGTGTTGGTAGTCTATTTATTAACAAAGGCTAAATATATGGTGTTCTACATACTTTTCAACCATTCTATGGACTCTACAGTTTAGCCACAGAATATATACAATATTAAATGGATCAAATGCAAAAAGTGGCTTACCATGCAAAGGTAGAAAAATAGCTAATAGTCTATAACCATCAACCACTCTACTTTCAATTTTGCTTTGACTTAAAACTGTAAAACATACATTAGAATTGACAGTAGCTAATGAACAAACTAAGCATTCACAGAAAACAAAGCTTAAATATATTTTAGTACTATCAACAAAGATTTTTATGTAAATTATTTTCCAATATGCAATCATAAAATCAATTTTGAACAAAAACGATTACACCAATAATGTTTCACCAATAACAACATTAGCCAGTAAAATGTAACAATTCACTGAACTGTTTTTAAATGTTATTTAGTTTTATAAGTGCACGTACTCTGGTTGATGTGACATAAGTGGAATTACTAGAATGATGATCCGTTTGCTGTGTGTGCATGCACATGAGTGGAGGTGTACCAAGGGAACAGAAGAGGGCATCGGATCTCCTGAAACTAACATTATGGGCACTTGTGAACCAGCTGACATGCTCTGAAAAACCAAATGTAGGTCAAGTCCTCAGAAGGGCAGCAGTGCTGAGCCATCTCTCCAAGCCCCAGGGTGCCATTAAAAGGAATTTATAATTTATGTGATTTTTATTACTAAGTGCATTCAGGAAGAAAACTACAAAGTGAAAGATAATCACTTCTCAGTGCATCCTGTGGTCTCTAATACTATTTTCATCACTGGTGAAATTAATGAAATTAATAAGAAGTGATCATTTTTAAAATACTGTCTGTAGTTTTCCTTAATCTAAAATGACTAGTATATTTTCTAAAAGGAATTTGACAAATTGCTTTAGGAGGACTTAAAACTTACCCAATTATCATGTGCTTTTTTTTCATGAGAAATAACCTAAAAAATAAAGTTATTAAAAAAATTTAAACAAATAAAAAAACATTCATTCCCACACTAAAATTTAGTGCACAAGCTATAAACTCAAGCTTCCCCAACAACGCTGGAGAAGCAGTTCAAGTATCTGAAAATCCACTTACGTGCATACACACCTACTCTACGGAACTCTTAAACAAGTTAGCCGCAATATATATACAATATTAAATGGATCAAATGCAAAAAGTGGCTTACCATGCAAAGGTAGAAAAATAGCTAATAGTCTATAACCATCAACCACTTACAAGTAAAAGAAATTCTACTTTCAATTTTGCTTTGACTTAAAACTGTGAAGCATACATTAGAATTAAAACTGAATATACGTTTTTGTAATGCCAACAAACCACATGTGATAACTTGAGTTCCCAAGGAGCAGATAAGGAGTCCTGTATGCAGCTGCAAAGGCGACAGACATTTATTTGTACTATATAACCCTCATTCCCAAAGGTTTGTAATTTTGATTTTAAATCTTTAGCTCCCTGGAACTGTATCACAGGCTCCTCAACTCCTCAGGAGGAAGAGAAGCTGTAGTCCCGCATCAGTTCTAGAGAGTCAAACTTTTCATTGTGTACAATGAAGCTGAAGTCACACACATAACATACCTGCCCCTGGTAAGAATGAATTGTTCTCTCCAGCTCTTCTTCAAGATCCTTGGCACGCTGCCTATAATGAACAAGCAATTACTCCACTATGGTAACAATCCAATAAGGAACGAGAGCACATGACTACAAAAGTATAAATGGGGTGGTAGTAGGGGGGAGGCCGGCCTCAAACTCAGATTCAATTGCTTCTGCCTCCTGAGTGCTAGGATCAAAGGCACACACCACCACCAAAGCAGGTTTCCTGCCTTAGTTTTTAACCTCAAGTAAGCCGTATGAGTACCACTGCTTGGGTGTGGTTAAAACAAAGTCACACAAGATTTATACAACAAACAAGGTCTCACCTGGCCTTGAGTAAATTTATAATTTCCTCCCTTTCCACCCCAAGTGCTGGAGCCACAGGCACATGCCACCATCCTGGCCCTCAGGTTTTCATTCATTTTCAGGAGATAAAATCCTGAGAGGTTAACTCAGGTGCGAACTATTTCTCTGTTAGACAAAATGCAAACTGACTCTTCCTGGCGTAAAGAGAAGTCCTACTATGATTCAGAGAGCCGCTTTGCTTGCCTCTTTCTGACAGACATCCTATTTCCTTAGATCCACTGAAGACTGAACCGAAAACTACAGCTAAGCACTGGCTCGAATGCCACGCGTGCCCGGCTTGTTTCATGGCATGCTTACTGAATATTACTGTGTACACTCTTCTCATTTGAGCAAAGCCATCTGAGCTTGAACTAACTGCTCTCTCCGTTTTCCTTCTGCAAGACAGGGTCTCATGTAGGCCAAGCTAGCTTCAAACTCACTATTTAGCCAAGGTTGGCCTTGATCTTGTGATCATTCTGTCCCACCTCCCAGGTGCTGGGACTGCAGAGCAGGATAATGCGCATATACCACCACAGTGGCATTAATAACTATTTACAAACTTCCTGACATTCACATAAAATGTCTATGTTCAATGTGAGTCTTAAGCATCAAATCCCTGAAAAGAAAAATTTCCCTTCTATTTTCTGAATATCTGCAAAATACAAATAAATCTCAATGAAAAGTAATGAAAATATATATATAAGCCATTTCGCTGCTGCTGCTGGTGCATGCATGTAGTACCAGCACTTGGGAGGCAGAGAAAGGTCAATCTCTGAGGTCGAGGCCAGCCTGGTCTATATAATGAATTCCAGGACAGGCAGGGCTATACAGAGAAATCCTGTCTCAAACACACACACACACACCATCATTTTAGTTACTGTTTCCTGCTACTGAGTTTCCCAACAAGAATGTGTGCTTCATACCTGCAGGTCTCCAGCTCCTCGGTCGCATGGCTGATTTTCTCATCTACTTTGGAAAGTTTTTCTTCTTTCTCTAATCGGTAATTTTCTTCTACTGTTAATTTCCTTAAAACAAAGAGTACAACCAAAAGTTATCAAATGAGATGAGGAAAGACACTTCATATTCATCAAAGAAAAAAATCCACCAAGAGGAAGGTCCAATTCTGAACATCTATGCCCTAAATGCAAGGGCCCCCAATTTGTAATAGACATTATTCCAAAGCACAAAACACACACTGAACCTCACACATTAACAGTAGGAGATTTCAACACCCCATTCTCACCAATAGACAGGTCATCAAAACAGAAACAGAGACACAGTGGAATTAACAGAAGTGATGAACCAAATGGATTTAACAGATATCTACAGAACATTTAACCCCAGAACAAGAGAATATGCCTTCTTCTCAGACCTCATGGAACCTTCCCCCAAAATTGACCATATAATCAGACATAAAACAAACCTCAACAGATACAAGGAGACTGAAATAATCCCATGCACCCTATCAGATCACTACAGACTAAGGCTGGGCCTCAGTGACATCAAAACAAAACAAAAACAAAAAAAACAAAAAAAACCAGAAAGACTACTTACTCATAGAAAGTAAATAACTCTCTACTCAATGGTAATTTGTTCAGAGAAGTAAAGAAAGAATTCAAAGACTTTATAAAATTCAATGAAAATGAAGATACAACATACCCAAACTTATGGAACACAATGAAAGCAGTGTTAAGAAAATTCATAGCACTAAGTACCTTCATAAAGAAACGGGAGAGATCCCATACAAGCAACAGCACACCTGAGAGCTCTACAACACAAAGAAGCAAACACACCCACGAGGAATAGACAGCCAGAATCTTCAAACTCAAGGCTGAAATCAACTAGTTAGAAACAAAGAGATGATACAACGAATAAACAAAACCAAGAGCTGATGATTTGAAAGAATCAAGAAGATAGATAAACCCTTAGCCTAATTAAGTAAAGGGCACAGGGACAATATCCAAATTAACAAAATCAGAAATGAAACGGGAGACCTCACAACAGAAACTGAGGAAATCCAAAAAGTCATGCGATCCCACGACTGAAGCCTGTGCTCAGCAGCACTGGAGCATCAGAGGAGATGGGGGACTTCACCTAAAATGGGAAGAGAATGGATGGAAGAGAATGGGATGGAGCATCAGAGGAGGTGGGGGACTTCACCTAGGATGGGAAGAAGAGAAACTATGGGAAGGGAGAGTGGAGGGAGGGCAAGACTGGAATGGAAATGAATAAAATAATTTTAAAACAAACAAAAAACAAGATACATCCCACAAAGCAGTTGCCATACACTACTGCAAAGGTCACATGCAAAAGGACCTGTGTATTTCTGACATAAAATTTAGCATTATAAACCCAAGATCATATTTTGCTCATTACGGTGCTAATACTATTAACAGTATCGAGTTTTATCCCATATAAATATTAATAAAAACTTATGAGTGTACCACCTATCAAGATTTTCTGTAATAAAGGATTCTGTTTGTTAATAAGAAGCTAACACTGGGCTGGAGAAATGGGTCAGAGGTTAAGAGCAGTGACTGCTTTTCCAGAGGTCCTGAGTTCAATTCCCAGCAACAACATGGTAGCTCACAACCATCTGTAATGAGATCTGATGCCCTCTTCTGGTGTGTCTGAAGACAGCTAGAGTGTACTCATATAAATAAAATAATAAATCTTAAAAAAAAAAAAAAGAAGAAGAAGCTAACAACTAATAAGCTGTGGCTTTTTGTTTTTTATTTTTGCTGTTGTTTGTTTTTTAAGACAGGGTCTCACAATGTAACCCTGGCTGGCCTGGAACTGTGTCACTGTGTAGACCACGCTAGCTTCTTAATTCACAAAGACAGGTCTGTCTCTGCTTCCTGGGGGTGAGGATTAAAGGTCTACCCAGTAACAGCAGCCCCCATATTTTTAATTGGTAGTAAAAAGGAAGGATTTGGTTCCAGGCCTTATAATTATGCTAATAGAATAAAGAACACCAACATAGAAGGGACTATTTTTCCTGTGACACAAAAAGGAAAATGCAGTACAAAGAACCTAATATAGTCATATTCTATGTATATATCAACAGATCTCTGAGAAATGCACCAAGAAGCCATTGCCTTGCTCTGTGGACCTCAGAGTGTACTTATACAACCCAAGATGGCTAACAATCAGTGGATGGCAGTGTCGTAAAAGGCTCATCCTATCTATAATTCATAGCTGACCAACATGTCATTATGCGTCACATGACCACCACTGGGTGCAGGCCTTGGGAGCATATAGCCTCTCTTGCAGTACTTGCAGTATTCTCTGTCCTCTTCAAGCTTAGGGTGTGACCTCTCAGCTTCCACGTTCCCTCACCACTACAGGCTCTCCCTTCTACCAGCTGCCTTAATCACAGTATTCTCGTTTGCTGTGTTTTGTTTAGTGTTTTCAGTCATAGTGTTTTTTCACAGCAACAGAAAAGTAACTAGTACAGCCTTAAAGTTAAAAATGGCATCGTCAAAGTAATTCCCATTGGTGGAACTTTAATGAATCACAGATTTAGAGCCAGGCAGTGGTGGCGCACACCTTTAATGCCAGCACTTGGGAGGCAGAGGCAGGTGGATTTCTGAGTTTGAGGCTAGCCTGGTCTACAAAGTGAGTTCCAGGACAGCCAGGGCTACACAGAGAAACCCTGTCTTGAAAAACCAAAAAAAAAAAAAAGAATTACGGATTTAAAGCAGTGCACCAACTCCTAGGTTCTAATATTTCACTTCTTTCTGACATTAACTTTAAAAGTACACATGAAAGTCATGAAAAACATCAAGAAAATACATTTGTAAAATCACATCAGAACTGATGTATCCCAAAAAGCAATTGCCATACACTACTGCAAATGTCACATGCAAAAAGGGCCTGTGTATTTAAACCTGAATCTAAAAAAAGAAATCTAGAAAATTATTGAGCCAATATTATATCCTATACAGGCAAGAATCAAATCTAGTATTTTAAGAGTTCTACCAACGTCCTCTCTCCGACCTTGATGAACCAGTGGTGTAATTCAATTTGAGTAGTGAGTATCTTCAGAAAAGAATATATAATATTTGGGGATACAGAAGTTGTGCTAGTTAGTTTTTTGTTAACTTCTCACAAACTGTAGACATTTGGGAAAAGGAATCTCAATTGAGAAAATACTTCCACAAGACTAAGCTGTAGCCAAGCCTGGGGGGCATTTGCTTGACCAATGATTGATGGGTCCATGTGAATTGAGTGTAGTTCAGGGGTTGGAAGTGAATGGGAGTAACCAACAATCCAGCAGTCATCTCTCAATACAGCATTAATATTCTCTACTACTTTTCAAATACATAGCGTGGATTTTTGTTACCTGAGCTCATTCTATTCTAAGTGACCATAAATTGTTAATTAGCAAATACTGGGGCCACCTTTCCTGGGGATAATGCTAGCTTACTGTTCTGTTAACCTCTCTTCACAAAACTTACCAACTAGACAACGCACACTTTGTTTTACATACAGATACTTTATTTAAAACTTGCCAGGGGTGAGAGAGATAGCTCAGTGCTTAAGAACACTCACTGCTCTTGTGTAAGCCCAGGTTGTTCCCAGCACCCACATATCGGCTCACAAACATCTGTAACTATAGCTTCAAGGGACCCAATGCCAATGTCTGCCCTTGGAGGACACTAGGCACACATGTGCCACATAGACAAACACGTAGGAACTCACACATACACAGAAAATAGAAATAAATATTAATGGGCTAGATAGATAGCTCAGCAAGTTAAGAAAGAGCCCACACTATTCTTGCAGAGGACGTGAGTTTAGTTTCCAAACCCACATCTAGTGGCTCATAACTGTGTGTATCTATAGTTCCAGGGGGAATCCAACCCTTCTGGCCTCTGCAGACACTAGCACTCATGTGCACAGACCCACACACATCTGCAAAATTTAAAATAATGCACTCTAAAAAAACTACTACAGTGGTGGCAAGCGTCTATAATCTAGGCACTCGGGAGTGAAAGCGGGAAGATCAGCAGTTGAATGTCATCATCAACTACACCAATGTCAAGCCAGCATGTCATCACCTGAAAGCCTCACAAAATAAAAGGTTTTATATTATGCTGTCGATTTCCTGACATTAAACTCACAGACAACAGCACTGTAAGTTATGCCCAAACAAAATTTATCTGATACACGGTATTTCCTGCACAAAATCCATCGTGGCCTTCTTATCATCAGGAACACTCAACAGCATGTGCCTGGGTCTGTATGAACAGTTAAGTCACCACATAAATGGCTCTCAAAGGCTGTGGCGCTCAGCAACTGCAAGGGTACTTCTTTACAGACTGAGAAGTGAAAGAAGTCGCTCCTCAGCTGGGAGACTGGAATCCTTTATAACTCTCAGCATATTCATCAAAGGCCACGAAAGCTCTGTAGGAACAGGCTTTTTAAGGTTACAAACAAATTTTATCAACAGACCAACTTTACATCGAGAACGTATGAAGGATAAGGAATCCTAACTCTCATTAACTTCCTAAAGAAAATGAAAGTCTGCTAGGTTTCCTAATGAGAAATCTAGGCTATAATTTGTACTTGAAAATCTGCAGTCTCCAGATCAGTACCTCAAGGGTCTTCTCTACCTCCACCTGGGCATCATTATGCATAAGTACAGCCTGGCATCAATAGGTAAGCGCACTGAGGATACACATCTATATGTTCAACAAATACTGACAGGAGACCTACCATTTTCCTCCCAGTTTAGGCACTGGGAATATATATAAAAATATGGTATTTCTCACAGTTGAAATTTATTAGCAGGTGGTGGACACACTTGATGTTCAGGTATTTCTTTAGTTAGGGCAGCCAAGGAAGCGTTTTAAGGTAACAGCTGAACTGAGACCCAAATAAAGCAAAGGATCAAACCATACAAACACAGATGGAGAACACCAACCACTGAAAGCAAAAGCAGCATGCACAAAAGACACAGCTGTGCTTGACACACCAAAACTCAAGAAAGCCAGTGTCCACAGAGAGCAACAAAGAAGAGAAACAGAATAAGCTGCAGAGACAGCTAGAAGGCAAGTTACAGCAGGCAGTGATAGACAAGATGAAGTTTTGCATTCAATCTATTTAAATGTACTTAGGGGGATCTAAGAAGGACAAGGTATGGAACCATAATTCATGTTTTCAGTTATTCTGTGATCGCAGAGAAAAGAAAGCACAGGAAGTTAAGGTGTAAAGATAACATTCATGAGGCCACTGTGACACCAACTACTGCCAATGGTGCTTTAACCAGAGCAGTGGCAGAGGGGAATTGCCACCATGCTAAGGATAAAAAGGCTAACAAGATGAATATGGCATACAAAGGCAGCATGTTAGACACCTGAGCAGCTACCTTGAACACAAGGCAAATGACACTGTCATTTATTAACTAGGACAAGGAACACTGAGCAAGACTAATTGCACAGGAGCAAGGAATCAGTTTTACACGCATCAGGCAGTTCCATCCAAAGAGATCACTCGCATTCCAAGCCCATTTACCAGTGTTAGTTTAAGGCAATAATCTGAAAACTGTGTACTAGACATTAAGGAAGATTCTGTGATAGCTTGGAAATTCAAACATCACTTACACTTTCTTCCATGAAGAAAAATTGGTTTCAAGATCAAGTAATTTTCTTAAAAGTGAATAGTGCAATATAGCTGATAACTTCCAATAATCATAGCGTAAATGCCATGAATATATAACACTTACTTTAGAGCAGCAGTTTTAAGCATGTGAATTAGGAGCCCTTTGGGGGTGCACCTCAGAGATTTACATTACAATTCATAGCAGTAGCAAACTTACAGTTGTAAAGTAGGAACAGAATAACTGGATGGTTGGGGTCAGCACACCGTGGGAACTCTATAAAGGCCACAGCCCTGGGAAGGCTGAGAATCACTACTTATAGCCATTTCACTTACCTGTGAAGTTTCATTTCATTTTCTTGGTACAGCTCGGTTATCACTTTCAGTTTCTGCTGAAGTTTCTGGCTCTCACTTTCAAACTCTGTCTTTTCTGACTGCAAAGATGCTTGTTTAGACTCAAGACTTTTGATATGCTCTAAAGAAATTATTGAAAAGTCATAAGGGAACAAAACTAAGGAAATTTCATAAAAATAAAACCTTATTAAAAATAGACAAGATCAGACATTGCCCTGGGTGATATGGCTGTAGACAATCACTTAAAACAAAACAACAACCCAAACGTCCTCCAGCAACAATGGAAAACCTGTAGGATGCTTTCTTTGCCGAATTGCTTTTCACTATCTAACTGAGATGCTGCACACACTATTTTAAAGACTTAATACTATTAGTATGAAGATCACCACAATCTTCAGCATTCTAATTCTGGCATTTGATTCTCAGTCTGAGTTAGTAGCTCCTGAAGGAAGGCTATGAGGACGAGAGTTTCAAAGGCAAGCATTTCCACTCAGCATTCCCTGTTTCATGTGCTATCTGTTCTAACTAATGAAACAGCACCTCAGTTACACTCGAGCTCAGGCTGGTGGAGACAGCTGAGTGGCAGAGCACGTGCCTAGAATGCACAAAGCCGTGGTGTGCATAAATACCCAGCCCTACTATTTAAGGCAAAATTTTACATATGCTGTAATTCAAGCTAGCTGATAACAAATGCTCATTTCCAGTTTCATGAGAGACCATGTCTCAAACGAGATGGAGACGGGAAAGAATAACAATGACTTTTAACTTTATTTCAACAGCTAAGCTACCTTAAAGAGTGACCATGAGGACATGGCAGAGAGCCACATGGGCCTGAGGACCAGAGTTTTGGTCCCCGGTACCCACAGGAAAGCAGGGTAGCAAAGCAAGCCTGTAAGCCTTATTACTATTACTGCGCTAGGAGGCAGAGCAGGACCCCTGGGGCTCACTGGTCGGCTGTTCTAGACAAATTAGCAAGTTTCAGGATTGGAGGAGACCCTTTCTTCAACAAACAAGGAGAGCAGCCAAAGAAAACACTGTGCATCAATCTTTGTCCTACACACACACACACACAAATACAGACATATAAGAACACACGCAAAAATGAAAAGGCCAAAGTAACTATATATTCCATATAAACCAGCACACCACTACGTTTTTGATATAATTACTTCAGCTCTGAACATCTCTCATATTAAGGGACCACGATGAGAACCTCAGTTCTAATCTCTTCTAAGATCATTTTCCAAAACATGTGTGAATGTATTAGGTTTAAAACTGTAACAACCATGGAAAAGCTTAATAATTAAATGTAATGGTATGTAGTTTTTCTAAAACACCAGTTAATTAAACATACATACCAAAAAAACAGTTTATGTAAATACACAGATAGTAAATGGTACATGTACAGGAAACATCTATACCAGAAAAAAACATATGTCCATCTATGCTGTCAGCCAATTCGAAAAACAGTCACTTAGGAAAGAAATCCATGTTGTATATTCTCTCTTCTATAAATGAGTCACACAATACCAAAGAAATCTTACCCAAAAACACAAATTCTTTTACTTTTATCTACTGTAGTTCATTTGTCTCATACTTTATTTTTCTTAAAAAATTTTTTAAACTTAGTGCAGTGGTGAGGGGTAGAGGGACATGCCTACATGGTCAAGGAGTCAAAGGTCAGAAGTCAACTAGCAAGGGTCAGGGGTCAGTTCTCTCCTTCCACTGGGAACTGACCTCAGGTCGTCAGGCTCAGCAGAGAGGACTTTACCCTTTGAGCTGTCTCCCCATCCCTCATATTTTCTTTTATGAGGGTACTGTACAGGCTAAGCATGGTACTCATGAGCCTATATATACCCTATCATATGGGAAGTTCAGAGAGCAGCGTCAGGACTCCAAGACAGCCTGGGGTTACATAAAAACAACAACTCCAAAAGAAAGACTGTTGTAAATTATTTCAGTGAGGCAGAGACTAGGGGGAGAGATGACTAGAAGGAAATGTTCGTATGCAACAAAAACCAATTAGTGCAAGTCTTTATGCTTACAGAGCTCTGCTTTTCCAGAAACAAATGAAAACTCCTGCTCAGTGGAAACAAGGAAGAAATAGCCCAGCATTTAGTCAGCCATTGCTCCAGCTGCCCAGAGCTTTTCTCTTAGTTCTCAGCATATTCTGTCTCACACAGAGCAGTCAGACCTGTTAGGGCTTTATAATGTTTAATTAATATTGGAAGAGCATTCAACACAGGTTCCTCGCTGTCCTGGAATCAAGTTGATACTTTTTAACAACTAAAACTATACCAAACATATGACACATGTGGTGGTTTGAATGAAAATGGTTCCACAGGCCCTCAAGCCCATAGAGAGTGGCACTTTTAGGAGCTGTGGCCTTGTTAGAGTAAGTGTGTCACTGAGGGTGGGCTTTGGGGTTTCAAATGCTCAAGCCAGTCCCAGTCTCAGTCTCTTCCGCTGCCTGACAATTCAGAAGTAGAATTCTTGGCTCTTTCTCCAGCACCATGTCTATGTGTGTACTGCCATGCTTCCCATCATCATCACAGTGAATCAAACCTCTGAACTCTTAAGCCAGCCCCAATTCACTGCTTTCCTTTGTAAGAGTTGCCGTGGTCGTAGTGTCCCTTTCACAGGGATCAAACACTGACAAGGACACCCTGCAAGACCCCAGAAGCCATCCATCCTCCCAGCCTCTTCAGGAGACACACTCAGTGAGAAGTCCTTACCTGTAAGGTCTTCTTTTACTTGATCCACTTCAGATAACTGAGTGTAAACTTGATTTCGTTCTCCTTCCAAGGCTTTTAAAGAAGCATTTAACTTTAAAGAAGGAATGAAGAAAAAGCAATAGTCAATCACACAATGCACACACGTCTCCCGATACACCCCACATGGCTCTACAGCTGTTTTCACTCAAGGTGACGTAAGCAACCTTCACACTGCACTCTCTGGACTTCTCATACAGATTACCCGAGGACAGGTGGAAGGAATAAACCAGAAGGAAACAAAGCTATTATTTACTTCATAAAATAGGACATGGAGCTATCTATCGGGGTAAGAAAATAATAAAACCAAAAGAAAAACAACACACAAAGGGAACTATGAGATAAATAAACATTTTTAAAGTATTTTTAACTGAAGGAATTACTGTAGAACTTGAAATTTTCTAAATTCTAAAATTATGTGTATTTCTGAAGTTAATATAAAAGCAATTATTTTAATAAAGAAAATCCTAATTTCTCAGATAACCTTATATGGAAAAAAGTAAAACCAATCTTTAAATTAGTTACTAAGGAAATGTAGATTTACCCCCTGTTCCAGGGCCTCTTCCCCATCTTTGTGTCTATATCATACAAACCTTAGCTGCATAAATCAGCTTCTTCAAAGCGCCCTTTGGCTGATTATCTAAGAAAAACGAAACCGTCATTACTGAACACATCCGATGGCTTCATCATCCCCTCAGCTGAGCTCACAAGCCCTCCCTCTTCTTGCCACAATAAACAACCTGGAGCTGAGCTTAGCCCTGCCTGCAATCCCAACACTCCAAAGGCTGGGACAGGAGGATTACCATGAGTCTGAGGCCAGCCTGGGCTACAAAGTTAATTCCAGGCCAACTTGAGTTACAGTGAGACACTGTCTCAGAAAAACATTAGCTAAAACAAAAATAGCAGTTTGTGTAAGGTAGAGTGACCTACTTTCAGGAAACTACACCTTAAAAGCAATCAAAGTACTAAGTACAGAGTCCCAGTAAGAACTCAATATTCACCTTAACATTGGCCACAGACTTAACTACCTGTGGATTCTTAAGATATTACAGCATCCAACGTACTAGTGAAATAATAGCTCCTAATAAAGTAATATGAAGCATAAATTCTATTAAAAAACTATTTCTTACATGGTAAGGTATACAAGAAAAAGTACAAATATAACTTCATTATATTTCTACTATCTCTGTTTTGGCAGCAGCCTGTGTAAAATACAGGCTGTAAACTCCACTCTCACCAGCTCAAATAGCTACATTTTCTACTAAATCTTTCTTCACTTCCTCAGAGTTGGTGCCTCCTGCGTTGTACTGGGTGTCATACATCGCTCCATTAAAACAACTTTAAACTACACAGCTATTACGTGTCATTCTGAGCAGCATGAGGAAGTCTCACTGTCTTACCACTTTCTTCCTGAGACGTGGCCCAGGACACGGTTCATTTCTCACTTTGCAGGCATCTCAATCAGACAATCTGTTCCAGCACTGGGAGTTCCAAGGCTTCATAACAGTTATTGTCGTAACTATCCTGTTTTGTTATTGCTGCTCCATGCCTCGGACTGTGGCTATGTAGTAAATTATATTTCTAACGGTTTATAAGGTCAGGAGAGGGCGGGGCACAGCACCCAGAGGTTTCATCAACTAGGCCTCTACTAGACAACCTGAAAACTAGCCTCTGTGAAGACTACTTTATACAACAGGTTGGGAAGCCAAAAGACAGGACTAGAAAGAGTTACTAGAAAATCTAGCCATGAGGTGGTGAGAGCAGACGGCACTTCGGACAGCTGAACACCATGTACCAAGGAGGAGTGTACAAGGAGCACAGCGCACATGCGCAATGCAGGAAGCAGGAAGCCAGTCACCATACCTAAGGCAGCAGTGTTTTCTAGGCCACTCTTCATGTCCAAGTCCAGATTCCCATCATCTGCTTCTCCAAGCACAGCAGCCCAATCCTTCATCTTTAGCAGGCTCGTGACCAGAGTCTGGACAGTGAACACAGAAGAACAGAAGGTAAGAACCTGCCAACAGCTTTACAAGTTAGCAATGTACCGAGGTCGATCAATCAATCCCAGGCCAAAGAAATGGCTCAGCAGATAAAGGCATCTGCCCCTAGTGATGACCGTTTGAACCCAGGACCCACATGGAAGGAGAGAACTGACTCCTAAAAGCTCCTCTGAACTCTACATATATCCCCCACACATATGCATAAATAAAGTCAAATCGTTAATTAAATTTTTTAAATCAATCCACATAAATAAGTCCTTATGTGCTCTAATTTTCTACCTGCCATTAAGATATGCTAATAGTTGTTGGGTTTTGTTTTGTTTTGTTTTTTAACTACAACATTTATTGATATTAAACCTTAAAAAATAAGGAACAAAACTTGCCAAGCATGATATTACATCTTTAATCCCAGCACTTGGAAGGCAGAGGCAGGCAGATCTCTGAGAGCTCTGGGACAGCCTTATCTACAAGGTGACTAGTCTGTTTAGCTAGGGCTATATAGTTTGACTTTGTATGAAAGAAAGAGGGGAGGGAGGGAGGGAGGGAAGGAGGGCAGAGTGGAGGGAGAGAGAGAAAGAAAACTACTTCCTAAGTCAACAGTATTTTACAACGGCTCATGCTTGCTAACCGTCCTTTATGACTACAAACAGTGAGATCTTTTCTCCTGTGCACATCCCATGCCCGTGAGTATGCAGGTGCATTTGCAGCGGCACAAGCATGAGGGGAGAGGAGGGGTCAAGTGTCTCTTCTGTCAGGACCGCTCACAGAACCACAACTCCACTCGAGAGGCTTCGCCGCTCCGCAAGCTCTAGGATGCACCGTGCTGCCCCAGTGCTGGGCTCACACAGAGCCATGCTTGTCTCCTACGTGGGTGCTTAGAACTCAAGCTCAGGTCCTCATGCCGGCATAGCAAGTACACCAACCCTCTGAGAATCTCCCCAGCCCCTAAAATATTTTCTTCATTTCTTATCTCTTTACTCTTCTGGCAGATCTCAGTTCATTTCCCAGCACCCACATCAGGCATCTCTCAACCATGACTAGCTCCAGTCGCACCAGATCAAATGCCCTCTTCTAACCTCCTTAGGCATCCACACATGTGGCACTCACATTCTGACATACACACACAAATACAAATTTTTTTTTAATTGGTTTTTTTTTTTTTTTTTTTTTTTTTTTTTGGGTTTTCGAGACAGGGTTTCTCTGTGTAGCCCTGGCTGTCCTCGAACTCAGAAATCCACCTGCCTCTGCCTCCCAAGTACTGGGATTAAAGGTGAGCGCCACCACCGCCCGGCTTAATTAAGTTTTATTTTTAAGAGTGGCCATTAACATATGGAGATAAAAGTTGTGTGGTATCAAATCTCTACAAGACCTATAAAAAAAGATCACGGCCCTTCATGGACACTGTACTCGCATGCATATACCTATATACAGGCACATACAAATATATCCAACTGAAAAGAACTAAACATCTCTGGCTAGAGAGATGGCTCAGCAGTTGAGGGCAGGTATTCCTCTTGCAGAAGGCCCAAATTCAATCCCCAGCACCGCTTCCGTTCGCTCACAACGACCGCCTCTAATCTCCAAGAACACTAAAACTCATTTGTACACACATACAAAAAGATATCAACATAATTAAAAACAAAATTAGCCACAAACTTTGATTTATTCAACTAAATAACTAGCTAGAGAGTTCAACTGAGACATACACACACATACACATACAAACACACTATAAAGTAATTTCAACAGAGCACTGGAATTTCTCCAACAGTAATTTGGATTCCGTTTTTGTTTTTTGAGAGTTTCAGCATGAAACCCTGGCTGGCCTGCAGCACTCTTTTTTTTTAATCTTCTGGAATAAGGAACAGTTTCTAGTAACATAGGTAGCACTGCCTCCAAGCCTAACGGCCAAGGTCAGGGATGACGTCCAGGAAACAAAGCAACTCCGCACTGTGTAGTTCTCTGAGGTCCACCTAAAACTACTTGCCAATCAATCTCTATCCTTTCTTTGAGGTTTTGGGCACAAATAAAATGTTCTACGTGTCTGCACAGTGCTCAGGGCTCCCATCCCATCCCTGCTGTTTAGGAAGGGTTCTAAGCTTCTTCAGTAGACTGTTCAGAGCGGGGAATGACAGTCAGCCTCAGCATCCACAGGGCACAATTATGTGACTGCTTAAATTCATAGAGTTAGAAAAGTTACAGAGTCAACTATGCAGCAAAATGTGAAGAAAACGAAACCTAGAGTCTCTTGAAAACACTTTTTCAATTATTTTTCACATTGGCTTATTTAGGTAGGGAGCGACATTACGTGCCATGGCATGTACAGAAGGTCTACTTATGAGCTACTAAAGAGGACAACGTATGCGTCAATTCTCTTTCCACACTGTGAGCACTAAGGATCAAATAAGTTCAGGCTGCCAAGATTGGACAGCAAGCGATTGTACAGCAAATGATTCTACCCACTGCGTAATCTCCATGGCCTATGGAAAGTCAATCACTGTATTCCTACAGTTAAGAGTGAAGTTCCAACTAGTTATGTGTGTGATCCGAAGCCGCATGTATGCACCTGTTCCTATGTATAGCATCAGGGACACATGCCACAACAACCCCTTGGGGTCAGTCCTTTCCTTTCCACCTTGTTTGAGACAGTCACTCCACTGCCACGTGGAAGCCAGCTAGCTGGCCGCAGGTTTATGGAAAGACGCTAGACTCTGCCTCCACCTCTCTACTGCACAGCACAGGCATTAGATACTGTGCTACTGTATCCGGCTTTTACCTGAGTCCTGGGAATCTGAACTCACAACATCAGGCTTATAAAATACAAGCCTTTATCCAGTGAGTCACCTCCCCAAACCAAATTTCAATTAAGAAGTTTTTATATAAGCGCATGCTCTCCCCCTGAGGCCAGTCCAGGCTGTCCTCTGCTATATATGTGCCAGGGGCCTCAGACCAGCCCATGAATACTCCTAGGGGTCTGGGTTAGGTGAGACTATAGGGTCACCCTCCCCTTCAGCTTCTTCAATCCTTCCCCTAATTCAACCACAGGAGTCCCTGACTTCAGTCCAATGGTTGGGTGTTAAGTATCTGCTTCTGTCTCACTCAGCTGCTGGTAGGGTTTCTCTGAGGACAGCCATGCCGGCTTCCACCTGTAAGCACACCATAGCATCAGTAGTAGTGTCAGGCCTTGGTGCTTCCCTCATAAGATGGATCCCAAGTTGGGTGAGTCATTGGACATCCTTTCCTTCAGTCTCCATTTTTGTCCCTTAAGTTCTTTTAGACAGGAACAATTCTGGGTCAGGAATCTTGAGACCCCAGAGAAGAGGGAAGCCTGGTGGGGTGGGGGAAACACCCTCTCGAAGGCAAGGGGGAGAAAGAATGGGATGAGGCTGGGTGGACTGATGACTGGAATATAAATAAATACCATTTTTCTAAAAAAGTTTTTATATAGATGAAATTAACAGCAACTAGTAGAGATACTAAGAATACTCAGCCAATTCATAAAAATTATAAACCCAATTTCTCAAAGTCTTTTCAACATCTTCTTAGCAGCAGATGTCAGCATACCAAGGGAAAAAAAAATTTATATTATTTTCCTCTTTAGTGATAAATACCAAGCTAAAATCCTGGAGGGACACAGTCAGGGAACTGACAAATCTATTCATCTTCAAAAAGCAAGTGAATGGTGACAAGAGACACACGACAGCAGTACAAGCTGATGCGGCCAAGCAGCCCCCAGAGTGAAGGGCCGTTACCTCAATCTGACTCTCCTTCTCACTCAGAGCTTGTTCCGCCTGTGCTCTGGACTCTTCCAATGCCACTTTCTGTTTATCGAGATCATTCACTTGTTCTTTCATCATTTCAGTTTCCTGTAAAAGCTGATATGAAAACAGTAACAAAAGATGTAAAAGTCAGCATAATGTTTAGGTGCGTTTATCATTAGATATTAAGAAGGCAGGACTGCTACTTTTAAAAGGAAGCCAGATATGGCTCCCATTTACAAAGAGACTTTTTTGTTTGGTTGTTTGGTTTTGGTTTTTTGAGACAGGGTTTCTCTGTGTAGCCCTAGCTGTCCTAGAACTTGCTCTGTAGACCAGGCTGGCCTCAAGTTCACAGAGATGAACCTGCCTCAACCTACCAAGTCCTGAGATTAAAGGTGCGCATCACCATCACACCACCTATAAAGAACTTTCACAACAGAAAAGTTTTTTGAGACAGGGTTTCTCTGTGTAGCCCTGGCTGTCCTGGAACTCACTCTGTAGACCAGGCTGGCCTCGAACTCAGAAATCCACCTGCCTCTGCCTCCCGAGTACTGGGATTAAAGGTAAATTTTTATCCAATAAGAGGTCTTTAACACATACTTATCTGCTGTATCCAGCCAGTCAAGTCTTTTTATCATTGAACCCCACAGAACATGCCGCATCTCTCACTTACCTTAAGGATATTCTTTTAGCCACCAGGATGTTTTGTCCTGAAGATGGGTAACCTTTAAAGACTACTATCTAGAACAGATAGTCTACAGATAATTTCAGCTTGAACTCCAATGTGAGTTCCAGTCTAGCCTGGGCTACATGATAAGATTTTTACAGAATTTAGGGTGGGGTACTTTGAATTAAAGCATGGAAAATTCACAACTGGCATCATCACCATGTTCTCTAAAATCTAAGATGATCGATCAAAGATGGAAAAGGAAAAGACATCAACCCAGGAAGGGAAAAAAAAGTGGAGGAGGAGGAAGAGGAGGAAGAGGAAGAAGAGGAAGGAGGAGAACGAGGAGAGAAGAAGAGGAGGAGGAGGGAGACGAAGAGAAGGAAGAAGAGATGAAGGCAAGAAAACTAGAGAAATAGAAAGAAGGCAGAGACATAATTGTGATAGAAGAATCCATAGGCAATAGAAGAAACCTAAGCAGAAAAGGTAAAAACTAAGACAATGTGACACAACCCAGAAAGGCTCATGCTGTTATTACTGAAGGCAGTAATAACAGCAGGATGAGTGGAAACTACAAGGGGAGAAGTGGGGGACTGAAGAGACCGCTGAGCAGTTAAAAGTACTTGGTACTTAGGGGAGCAGGGCGGGGGGAGGGTATAGGGAACTTTTGGAATAGCATTTGAAATGTATATAAAGAAAATATCTAATTTTTAAAAAGTGAGATTTAAAAAAAAAAAAAAAGTACTTGGCACTGCTCTCGGAGAGGATCCACACTCAGTCCCAGCACCTGCACTGGTCCTATGGTCCCTTCTCCCTCCCTCCCTCCCTCCCTGTTTCTGTATTCTCCTAGAACATGCATAGACACATCCTCTCCTTTTCTGCCATCCATCTATCTATCTTGATTTTAGACACACACACACACACACACACACACACACACACACAGAGTCAAAAACACTTATTCTTTGGAAATATGGAACTTGAGATTCTGGGATAACTTGACCAGATAGGAAAGTAGGAGTAACATACAGAAGATGTAAGAGCTGAGGCAGAAGCCGACTTGCTGAGCAGTGAGAGATACTGCTTCTCCTGACCTCACTGAGCTGCAGACTGCTAGAAAAAGCTAACTCCTCCCAAAGGGAAACTGATGCAGAATTACTTCTATGGAAACAATCTTCAGATACCAATAACTAGGGAGCATCAAAGAAGCACCTTAACCATATCACAATACAGAAAAAGAAACACCAGGGACACTCTCAAATCTCCCCATTGAATTCAGACTGCTTCATAATTAAATAAACAGCCATGAATATCTGAAAATAAAGTGAGCCTTTGAGGTAAAACAGAAAATAACGCACAAGAAACGAGGCAACATAAAGAACATCAATGTCCTCAACCACGAGACAGGAGAGAAGCAGAGATAAACTCAACACCTTGGATCCCAGTGCTTGGGGGCAGAGACAGGAGGATCTCTGTAAGGTCAGGTGTACGGATTGAGTTCCAGAGCAGCCAAGGCTACAAAGAGAGACCCTGGGGTGAGGGAGGGGCATTAAGTATTAAGTTTGTGAAGCAAAAAGAGCAGAAACAAAAAAGGCAAAGAAGCCCCCACAGAGTGGAAAGAGAAGACCACACAGCAAGGCCAAACTCTATGAAAAAGAAAAGGCAGCAAGAGGAGCGTCATCACGGTAGCAGCAATGTGAACGGCGGCCGGAGCTGGAGCAACTGTGCAGGTGGAGACCACGCGCTCTTCCCCAAGGGGTCCTGAGCTGTTCCCCACATCCACACCAGGCTGCTCACAACGGCTTAGAACTCTAACTCCAGAGGATCCAACACCCTCTCCTGGCCTCTGAGGACACCTTAACCATGACCACAAAGACACACACATACATGTAATTAAAATAATAATGAATTAAAAATGAAATCTTTTTTTAAAAGTGAAAGATAAGAATTTTCAGCTATAAACCTCTTCGAAATTACTTCCAAGTGCTTCTTTATCTGAAAGCTTAATCAAAACAACTACAAAAAAGCAAGTCTTTGATACAGGAAACAGAACATTTAAAACAAGAAAAAACAAGACTTCTTAGCAGCTGAGTGAAGTGAGCCTCAGAACAACAGAAGCCCAGTCGATCTACAGAACACCTCAACAGGCCAAGAGGATCTACGTTTCCAAGAAGCAGCCTCACGAAGACAATGAGGGGAAGAGAGATGGCTCAGGGTTTGAGAGTGACTATTGCTCTTGCCCAGGGCCAAAGCAGGGTTCCCCTCACATGTATCAGTTGGCTTGTAACTGCCTACAAATCAACTTCTGTGAGGGATCTGATGCCTCTGGTCTCCAAAGGCCCTGCACATGTACACATCTATCTACACTCAAGACATACACAGCAGCATAGAGAAGGAGAGAGACAGCAGCAGACATACACAGGAGCATAGAGAAGAAGAGAGACAGCAGCAGACATACACAGGAGCGTAGAGAAGAAGACAGACAGCAGCAAACATACACAGGAGCATAGAGAAGAAGACAGACAGCAGCAAACATACACAGGAGCATAGAGAAGAGAGACAGTAGCAGACATACACAGGAGCATACAGAAGGAGAGAGACAGCAGCAGACATACACAGGAGCATAGAGAAGGAGAGAAGACAGACAGCAGCAGACATACACAGGAGCATAGAGAAGGAGACAGACAGCAGCAGACATACACAGGAGCATAGAGAAGGAGACAGACAGCAGCAGACATACACAGGAGCATAGAGAAGGAGACAGACAGCAGCAGACATACACAGGAGCGTAGAGAAGAGGACAGACAGCAGCAGACATACACAGGAGCGTAGAGAAGAGGAAGAGACAACAGCAGACACAGTAGTACATGCCTATAAAGCCAGCAGTTAGGAGGCTGAATATCACACAGTGAGTTCTAGGCCACCCTAAACTACACTAGGAGACTGTCTCCAAAAAAAAAGGGGGACAAGTTTAAATGAACCAATTAGCCAAAGCAGTCAGCGTCATGACATTTCCACCTCTCAAAGACCATAGAGGAAAAAATTACAAATATGAATTACAGAAAACCAAGCAATTATTAACAATAGGAAAAATAAAACGTTGGTCAACACAGAATATATAATCAAGTCTCAGCAAGTGGCTCAGAGAGACTATTATTTAGAGAATCTTTTCACGCTACTACACTGGGGAGATGGGTAAAAGCACTTGCCATCAAGCATCGAGACCTGAGTTCAATTCCCCAGAACTCACATAAAGTCCAGAGGGATAGCTCAATACCTATAATCCTCGTGTTCCTACGGAGAGATGGAAGGCAGACAGGTGAATCCCTACAAGCTTGCAGACTAGCTACCAAGACATACACAAAAGAAAAAGGACAGAGACTCTGTCTCAAACAAGGCGAAGGCAAGGACCAACACCAAGGCATAACACAATCTCACAAAACACACACACATACACACCATATGCATATCAATAGAAAGGAAGGAAGGGAAAGAGTAAACAAGAGACAGAAAGGAAGGGAGGGGGCTGGGGGAGAGATGCTCAGCAGTTAAGAGCACTGGCTGCTCTTCCAGAGGTCCTGAGTTCAAATCCCAGCAACCACATGGCAGCTAACAGCTGTCTGTAATCCAGCTCCAAGTGATTGGTTTGGACCCTTGCACAGACATACATGCAGGCAAAACACCAGTGCACATAAAATAAAAATAAATAAATAAATAAGAAGAAAGGAAGGGAGGGAGGGAGGGAGGGAGACAGAGAGCGAGAGAAAGATAGGTGAGGGAGACAGACAGACAAGACAAGACAAAATTTCCATGCCAAAAATGGTTTTGGGAGAACAGAACAGAGGGATAGCTGTAGGAGTGCCTGAGGGCGGGGGCGGTAAGAATGAAAGTTAAATTTTCACCTTATGTGCCCCAGAACTCCTCCTTCCTTTAGGCCCCAAACTGGTAATACATTAACTCTTACTAGTATTCTCTACTGAGGGTTGGTGTTAACTGCTGTTTCCTGCGGTTATCAGAATGCTCACTGCCTTGGCTTATTTCTTTCATGGGGGAAGACAAAGACAGAAAGAAATACTTTTCAACCCTTTACCAGAGATACAAAGTATGCATGGGAAACTGCCCTGTCCTGTCCTTGAGCTCTTCAGCGAATGCCCCTCGTGAATGTAACTCCATTGATCAGTTGTGAGTTTGCCCAGAACATTCAAAATCTATAGTCAGCATCTAAAAGGCTACACACCTGTTTCTGGCTTTCCTGAAGCTGAGAATTTTCATTCAAGGCATCTTTTATTGCTCCCTTGAGTCGCTCTTCATTGATTTCAAATATTCTAAAGGTTGTTTTGGCCTAAGCAAAACAAATACACAGTTTATAACAATTCAACACAACACCTCAGGTTTATACATTCTCCACAGAACACAGAACTTAAGCAAAGGCCAAAACATGTCACTATTAACAGAAGAGGCACATGATGAAGCAAACAAGGCTGGCGGAGACCCAGGACCCAGTCCTAGCCCTACCACTCACTCATCTTGTAGCTCTGGGCAAATTATTGAACTTTCTTATACTGTGCAGTCAATTCTCGTAACTACTGAAGTAGAGACAGGAAAGTCCAATCATTATACTGCTTTATTGATCTATTTAGCTTGTGCTGTCTATATGCTAAGCATGACTTCACTTGCTACCTGGAGAAAGGGCCGAAATAATGGGTCATTGCCCTTAACAACCTGCTGACTGTCAGGTACTCTTCTGTGGAGTCTTGCTTGCCTGCTGCCCCACCTTGTGTTTTTAGAGCATAAAATGAGAACACAGACTAGAGTCAGCATAGCAGCCTTTCGGCTCTCCTGGCTTCTGGTGACATCTCTCTTCTATCTTCACGGGTGTTGGAGTGCTTAGTCCAGAAAAAGAGCCACAATAGTACTTATTCTCTGTCCCCTCTCCGACACTTTATATTGTAGGAGACAATTTGTGTTTACCATTAAATGTTATGCGACTTCAAGATTGTTCCGATTTGGCCGTAGTTTAAAGCTATCCAGTGAAAAATGAATTTCACTGAAGTAACTTTAAAAAAAAAAAAAAAAACACACATAAGATTCCCCTTATCTCAAATACTAATATAATGTTTTATTGTCTAATGTGATGGCTACTTTTGTCGTTGTTTGGTTTTGTTTTTCCAAGACAGGGTTTCTATGTGTAGTCCTGCTGTCCTGGAATTTGCTCTGTAGACCAGGCTGGCCTTGAACTCTCAAGTGCTGGGATTAAAGGTGTGCACCACCACAGCCTGGCATGATGGCTATCCTTGATTATAAACTCAGCTTTATCTGGAACTAACTAAAACTCAAGCAGGCTGGGTACACCTGTGAGGGACTTTTCTTAATTAAATCCTTTGAAGTGGAAGAACCTCCTTTAAGACAGATCTTAGAGCAACTTTCTCAGGGTCTTCTGAGGTGCAAAGATCCACCTTTACTAAAGGCCAAATCTTCTGGAGGCAGCTTACACACAAGGCACTCAGGAAGGGGGCTTCTGCTCTGTCTGCTTGTTCTCACGCTCTCACTGCAAGTGCATTCCTTCCTCACCGCCATTAGAGCCTGGTCCTGTACGGTCCCCATGTACACTGAAGACCAGATAGATATCCGTCCTCACTGAATGAACAACTACTGGATTCTTGGTCATTTCATTGGTAGACTGCCATTGTTGCTGGACCACAACCTGTAAGCCATTCATTCTAAGAACTCCCCTTAGAGACATGGATGGATGAAGAGAGAGAGATGACCTATTAGTTCTGTTCGTCTAGAAAACTCTGACTAATATAACCTAATAATAAAAATATCATGAAAATGTAAATGTTTTCCAAAAGTAACAGACCAATTAGAGTAATTCAACTTACTTCAGCTACTTGCGATTTGAGAGATTTTGATTCATCTTCTAGGGACTGTATCCTTTTTGAAATATCAGCCATCTGGAAAGAGAGTGTCAGTCTGTAAGTATTTAATAAGTCCCATTAGCTTCAACACAACATGTATTTGTTAGGCGTACTGTTACATTAACATCAATAAAAGTGAGACCTCAGATGCGGGTGCACAGTCAGCTTGCTTGCTATCTGCTCAAAAGGAGTTTACACATCATGTAATAACACGTTTCTCAATCTCACACATCTTTCATGTTCAAGATGAGTGCACTAATGTCATATGTAAATCATCTCACACACAGCAAGATTTTCCTTACACCAGAATTTAAATTAGAAAGTTATGTTTTTAACAAATTTCTAACTTTAAAAAAATATACTTCTCTAAGTATATGATTACTCAAGTAATATAGTTTATGTTACTTTCACAGCAAATATGGAAAATTTCTATACCAATGTGCAAGAGAGGCAAGTGTACACACTTATCATCCCAGCAGGTGGGAGGCAGAGGCAAGAAGGTCTTGCGCTAGAGGTAGCCTGAGCTACACAGTTACAGACTGGGCTACAGTCTAGCACCCTGTCTGAACAAATGAAAACAGCACACACACACACACACACACATATGCAAAAAAGATCTATGGTATCATGTAAAGAGTTAGAGCTAACATCTAGGCCTTCTAGATTCTATGTTTAAACACATGCGTGAGTTTTTTATTTTGGTTTTTTGTTTTTTTTTTTTTTTTTTGCTTTAGACATATTTGTTTGTTTGGTTTGAGAGTTTGATTTATGCAGCCCCGGCCAGCTTGGAACTCCTGCCTCTTCCTCCTGAGTGCTGGGAGTACAGGCTTGTGTCGCTATGGCTGGCACGCATGTGGTATTTTCAATATCACATACATGCATAAGATTCAATAACCTTTTCATAATTCTGTTGACACACACAAGACTCACCAGCTCGTCTTGTTCAGAATGTTTAGCTCGCTCTTCTTCCAGCTTTTCCTCTAGGAGTAGTATTTCATCTTCAAGTTTAGATTTGGATTGTTCCAGATTTTCATAGGTGGCCTAAAATAGAAAGCCAACTTTAACAGCCAGACAAAACAATTTTTAGTTAGAGTAAAAATCAGTGAGTATAATCAAACAGGTTTATGACATTTTCTCTCTAATATTAAGATAAGAGCAGGACTAGCAGTTGCCAGCAACTTCCCTAAGAGCGTAAGCATTTCAGGCTCCCATCAGCTAACCAGAGCGAGAAACTCAGGCGACCCCTAAAGGAATTAATACAGCTGCATTCCAATAAAACTTTTATTTTAAAAAAACAGGTGAGGAATCCACTAAGCACAGCCTGTCAACCCAGTCCTAAAGCATGTTTAAAAGCATGTTACGGGGAAATGGCAAGTTCAAGTTAATATAAAAAATAATTAGCTTAAAAATCAAAGCTGCATCATCATATTTTCCATTGAATGACATATTTTTGTAATCTTTTTTATTTAAAATGATTAGTTATTAGATTGGTCTAATTGAATTTTAAGTACTTTAATTAACATACCTCTGATATTTGTGATCCTTCAACAAACTTGTTAAAAAGAACAAAACCAAAATGTGTTACAGTAGTATAAAAGGCTGTTTACCTACAATCTCCCCAAATCTGCCTATTTCACCATAGGACTTGTGATTTCAATCAAAATTATTCTATTGGTTTGATTTTTACCTCAAAGTCAACTGTCAAGCTTTGTAAAACTTGTATGACATTATAGTTTGTGTCCAATTACAATTACACTCCTACAAATGTTTTCAACTACTTAAAATTAACAGAGTATTTTCTAAGATATTCAATTTGGCCAAATCTCAACTCATCTGACTTGTAATTTACATAAACCTGTTGTCATAACAACAAACTGCTGTGTTTATATTACCTGTAACACCAAGCCTGAATAATGTTTGTCTTTGTTACCCAGTAACAATTTTTCTGTTACCATGCATGCAAAACTACTTTTTAAAACTCTTTATGTGTTTTGGCTTTTGACTGGTTTTTGGTGGTGTTTTTTGTCTCTTTGTTTAGTACACACTTGACAATCCTCCAGCATTAGCCTCCCAAGTGTCAGAGTGGCAGGTGTCCCTCAGACCTGCCTAAATTTCTTTCATTCTATAAATTAATGCATTCTCATTGGGATAGCACTTATAACAGAGGCTCAGCAAAGAATGCAGAGCAACTAAAAATGTTCTTGAGGATATTCATAAGTAACAAATAAAGAAAAAAAATGTAAGGAATGTATTTGGAGTCTTTAACTTCTTGTAGATTCTACAAGCGAATTCTAAATCACAAGACACAGACTTTCCACTGAGGACAGACAATGACGGACTTGCCACACTGGATGAACACATAAGCCAAAGAAAGGCACAAGGTCTGTTTTCTATTGTCTCATCAGCATGGGCAGGCTCTTCTACCATGCAGGCTCACAACTCACTTTTTACAGCACTCCCATCTGGAGCTCACTCCATCACATCCTAATCTGCCTGCTGGGCTGAAAACTTTCATCAGGTTAACTATGTGTCTCTTCTAAGCTCCCCACTCAGTGACATCATGTGAGTGACTGAAACTTGTGAGGGAGTATTTATAACACAAAACTCAGGAAATGGTCTGGAGACAGGGATTAAACATTTACCAGCATGCCACTATTTACAATGTAAACCTCTGGTCTAATCCTAGTTAATGCCTACTACCATGGGATGACAAAAAGATAACACAGTCACAACTCACACAATTTATTGTCTCCTGCTATGCTTAAATTTGTGAAAGAGTCCTACGTCTCCTTCCTGAAGCAAGCAATGTCAAAAAGGAGCCATCTCTTCAATGCACTTGAGTACAGAATAAAGGATTTCCTCCTATAAACTGTTAGATTCTGACTATGTATCCCTCAACACAAGCTAGTAATAAGAGTGCAAAGTGTCTTGTTTTTAAATGTTTTATGGTACCTACAAATGTTCTACTTCCTCCAATTTTTCTGTAAGCTTTAAGATCCTGATACACCATTTCATATTTCTCAGAGATAATTATTTTTGAGAAGATAACATATTTTTAAAGTTTGCTATTTAATAAGAACCTTTTCCCTAGCTTTTAAACCATATTTTGTTTTTTACCTCCAAACTTTGTGCTTCTGTTGACTCCTTCTCAAAGCTGGCCTCCTTTAAAGATGACTCTAAGCCTTCATACTGAATGAAACAAGGCAACACGTAAGTAAAAACTACACACTGTACCCCAAAGTGTATCTCAACAGATGCCTGTGAAGCAAACTCTGAGCTTAGTTCTGCCATCTAACCACTGTGACAAGCAAAGCCAGAACCCCACCAAGTCACAACCACCAGGTTGGGCAACATATGAAGAACTTGACCTGTGACTAGCAAAGTTGACCCAAGTCTGCTGGGGTAAAAACTCTAACATCAAGAATAGACTAAAGAGTGTCCAGAGATGTGAGTTGTCTGTCATCCCCTGAACAAGTTAGCAGCTTCTCCAGCCTTTTCAGTAGACTGGTGTGCAGTAATTGGCCACCAGACATTTATATCATATGACAAGTAAGACAAGTAAGGAAGATAAAATTTTTAAAAGACAGAATAATCAAGGGATGAAAACTAGGAATAATTAAATATAAAACATCACAAGATTAAAGTAAGGACTACACTGCTTCCAATCAAGCATCCTGCTGAACAACATCTAGATTACACACCAAAAGACAGAATCTGTCTGAAGGCCTCAGAGAACTACTTAAACAGTAAAGATATATGGGAGAAGAGAGACCTGCAGAAAGGCAAGCCCAGTGGTTCACACTTTCTCCGTATGAAAGAGGTTCACTCACTGAGGCAAGGAACTAGACAAGGATTTTAGGAGAATCAGAAACCACAGAGAACAATGCATATACTTCAGGACCTGCTAAGTCTGATGGCTATAGGCCAGAATCCTATGATTGTTTGAATATTTCAAAAAGGATCGTTTTGGTAACTACTGCAAAATTCTAAGTACTTTTCTAACAAGTGGAACTTGATTATATGCCTAATCATGTGGGCTTTCCCCCAGGCACAGTCAATGTGATCCATCAATTCACCAGGCCACAAGAACATACATCAAGAGAACGCTGAACAAAATTCAGCATCCTTTTTTCTCCAAGACTTGCACAGATTTATGTATAAGAGGTCAGTCCCTCATTATGATAAAGGTCATTTATGAAAAATCCAGCCAACACACCCAATGGGGAGGAGCCAAGAGCAGGGTAAGGGCATCCCCTCCCCCAACAGCTGTCTAACACAGTGTTGGAAGTCCTACTGAGACCAGTTAGACATTATCTCTATTTGCAGATAGCATGTGAGATGGCTATCTTGGTTATCAACCTGACTACTGTAATCAACTAACACCCAAGCAGCTAGGTGCCCTTGATTTGACTGGATCATCTGAGATGGAAAGACCGGCCTAAACCTAGACCATAGCTTCTGGTGAAAGCTCACATTTAAAAGGGGCACGGGAAAAGGAAGCATTTGCTTTTTGCCTGCTCACCCTCGCTGTCCCTGGCAAGTTCGTCTGTCCTGCCGCTGAGGCCCTCCTTGATGGGATTAGAACCTACTACGTCTTCAGGATCCCAAAGTACACGAAAAAACTCAGTCATCTGGCCGGGAGGCCTAAACAGCTATCAGATTCTGAGCTTTTCTGATGAGAGATAGCTATTGTTGGACTAGCAGGACCACAGCCTGTAAACCACTCTACGAAGATCCCCTCTCAAAAAAAAATATATATATGTATATATATATTCATTTTATTAATTCTGTTCCTCTAGAGAACCCTAACTAATATAGCCTGTTAAATGTAGAGAAACCTCTAGGACTGCCCTCAAAACTGCAAGTCCAACAAATGAATTCAATAAAGCAGCAGATAGTCCACGACAAATAATGAACCAGCGCAAAAAGATACCAACCGCCTCGATTCACAGCGGTAGGTTAGAAGTGATGTTTGGGAGGCCAGGAATCTGGGTACAAGAAAGTCAGGATAATAATACAGGGGAACAAGAGCCAGAGACAGGAGAAATAAGACTACTTGGAGTTTCTTGCGTACCCACATCCAGTCACACCGGACAGCAGCACTGAATCCTGCCAGGGAGGTGCCCATTAAAGAGTGCAAGCAGACATCCAAACCCAAGGCTGGACTCAGTGGGGAGAGTGGACCACAACACACCAAACAGTGACAGGGAATCTAAGCGAAAGCCTTCCAAGGCCCACTCTTCTGCCTCCCTGCCACTGTGCAGAGAAGCAGGATTCGGACTCAGGACAGACCATGGCAAGTGCTAGCTTGGAGGCTGACTCTACCAGCAGAAGAGACCAGCTCAGCAGATTACAGACATAAAAGTGTCAAAGATGGGGCACAGGACCCTGTAGAACGTCAATGAGCCTCAGTCTCCAGCCCCTGCTACTGTCCCACGAAACAAGGGATTCCTTGGAACCGGGAAAGAGCCTGAAAAACTTAGAACAGCATACAGATCCAGAGCATAGTCTGCGGAGACAGCAGAAGCTAAGGGATTCCCAACACCCCAGCCCAGGCACACCAGCGAGGAGCTGGGCAAATCTCAGAAGACGTGGGTAGTACTGGTGTGCTGGAGGAGCACTGACCAAGGACATGACACCACCATTTCATTTGATTCATTAGTGTTATTAATCTGAAATTTTAATTTTTCAATTATTTATGCATAATTCTTAATTTTTTTACTATGACCACTTTTATAATCTAGGTATTTGGTTCGTATGTGGGAACTGGCATCTCGATGGGAAAGGCTCTTGTCCTTCTTTTCCTCTAAACCAAATACTCAATATTTTCTCTATTTCTTTTCATACCTCTGCTACATACGCTGTTCTGTTCCAATATTCCCCTCTGCCCCACTCCCCAGTCCCCTCTCATTCATTTCTTAAACACTGGTACACAATATTTTCTCTGTTGCTTTTCATACCTCTAATACCTTTAATCCCAGCAATTCAGAGGCAGAGGCAAGCAGATCTCTTTCACTTCCAAACCAGCCAGCCAGAGCTACATAGTGAGTCCCTATCTCAAAACAGAACATGCACAGAACCTTTCAGAAGGTTCGGGTATTTACTGAGGAGTGCTGTGTCTGTATTTGCTTTGGTAGAAGTGGCTACCTTCCACAGAGGTTGTATCATTGTGCATTTCTACTACAGGGTGAGTGTTCCAGCTTCTCTGTGTCCTTCTAAGGGTGTGCTGTGCTTCTGTTAGCACCCTGGCTGAGTAGTGTCATGGTCTTCACCAGCCTCTGCTTGGAGGCTAATGATACTGAGTATCTTTAAAGTTTATCTTCTTCTTTGCAGGAAAGTTTATTCAGTTTGTTTACTGTTGCACATATATTTGTTTTTGAGACAGCCTTACCAGTATCCCAGGCTGCCCTTGAATTCTCCATCCTGCTTTATCACTCTAAATGCAGGCATTATAGGTATGTGCTGCCAGCTTCATACATCCTAGATACAGAGCCCTTACTTGATACATGATAACAAATACTGTACTTGTCTCCTTTCATTCTTTCTTTCTCCTTTGAAACAGTCTCCTATTATAGCCCATGTTGTCCTTGAACTTGTAGCTAGCTCTCTTTCTGCCCCAGCCTCCTGAGTTCTGGGATTATTGGCACAAGTTACCATCGGTAGCTGTCTTCCCCTCCCTCCCCCAAATCTCGCTCCCTCAAGAGCTCGCTAGCTCTCTCTCTCTCTCTCTTTCTCCTCTCTGTTTGGTTTTTTGGGATTTGTTTGTTTGTCTGTTGAGACAGGGTTTCTTTGCATCTTTGTGAAAGACAGCCCTGGCTGTCCCTCATTTACTTTTTCATTTGGGCTTGGTATTAGCTTGCTAGGACAGGAGAATCTCTCTCAGTACAAGCCCAATCTGGTCTACAAAGTGAGTTCCAGGACAGCCAAGGCTACACGGAAAATCTCTGTCTTGGAAAAAAGAAAAGAAAAGAAAAGAGGGGAGGGGAGGGGAGGGGAGGGGAGGGGAGGGGAGGGGAGGGGAGGGGAGGGGAATAAAATGTCTAGAAAAGCATCCTATAGAGACAGAAAGCATGTAAGTAACCAGAACTATGTATAAAGCAGGAAAACTGGGTGAAGAGTAGAAACAAAAATTTAGACTTTCTTTGGGGTAATAAAAATGTTCAAAAGCTGACTGCTATCATAGATATCCAAATCTGTGAGTGTAACAAAAGTCATTCATCTATTTACTTTGGAAAGGGCATGAAATTTTACCATGAAGCCTAAAATAATCTCAAACTTGTAATCCTACAGTAATCAAATTTGTAATGCTTTCAAAATGCTGGGCTCATGGTCATGTATGACCTCAGCTGACTCACCTAGAAACTTCCCATGGGCGCGGCAACTGTGATGTAGAAACTGCATCCCAGCATCACTTCTAAGCTACCGCTGTGAATCGAGGCGGTTGGTATCTTTTTGCGCTGGTTCATTATTTGTCATGGACTATCTGCTGCTTTATTGAATTCATTTGTTGAGCTTGTAGTTTTGGGGGCAGTCGTAGAGGTTTCTCTACATTTAACAGGCTATATTAGTTAGGGTTCTCTAGAGCTCAGAGGCTTCGGGGCTAATGGAATCCTAAGACTTGGAAGGTGGAGGCAGGAGGATCCTTAAGTTCAAGGTTATTCTCAGCTGCAAAGAGTGTGAGGCCAGCCTGGGTTACATGAGACCTTGCCTTAACAAAAATGGGAAGGGAGAGCTATAGAGGTGGGCCAGTGGTTAAGAGCATGTATTACTCTTGCAGAGGACCTGAGTTTGGTTCCCAGCAACTACATTTCGTGGCTCAGTTTCCTGTAACTCAAGCTCCAGGGACACCTTCTAGACTCTGAACTCACATGTACACACACACACACACAGAAACGTAATTAGAAATAAAATAAAAGAAGATATCTGGGAGTAAATCTAAGGAAAAAAAACTGTTACAAGCCTCAAAGATAATGTACTTTTAAAAATGAAGGAGGGGCTGGAGAGATGGCTCATTGGTTAAGAGCACTGGCTGCTCTTCCATAGAACCCCAGCACTCACACAGCAGCTCACAGCTGTCTGTGACTCTAGTCCCAAGAGATCTGATACCTTCTTCTGGATCCTGCAGGCACAACATGCACATATGACACAGACATACATGCAGGCAAAACACCCATAACATAAAATATAATAAAAGAAAATGTTTACTCTGTGTGATAGTTTGCATATGCTTGGCCAGGGAATGGCAGGATTAGAAGTTGTGGCCCTGCTGGAGTAGGTGTGTCACTGTGGGTGTGGCTTATAAGTCTCTCATTCTAGCTGCTTGGAAGCCAGCATTCTGCTAGCAGCCTCCAGATGGAGATGTAGAACTCTCAGCTCCTCCTGCACCATGCGTGCCTAGACGCTGCCATGTTCCTGCCTTGATGATAATTGACTGAACCTCTGAACATGTAAGCCAGACCCAATTAAATGTTCTTTTTAAGAGTTGTTTTGGTCATGGTGTCTGTTCACAACAGTAAAACCCTAACTAAGACACTCTGAAACTGGGCATGGTGACACACTCAAGTGAGATCACTTATGAATTTGAGGCTAGCTTAGTCTACAGAGCTAGTTCAGGGCTACACAAAGACAGCCCATCTCTTAAGTCTCAACACCTCCAAATGTGTCTGTTATTTGAAGACAAAGCCTTTAAATGGTAACTGGTTAAGGTAAGGCAGTTAAGATGAGCCTAACCTAAAATGACTGGTATCTAAGAGAGCATCAGAACAGAGGGAGACACAGCAAGCAAGCAGTTCTATCAACGGGACAAGGGACAGGCCACAGGTGAAGCAAAGCCCGCCTACACCTCAATCTTGGATTCCTGTTTCCAGAACTGTAACGGAGTTCACTTCTGCTTGTAAAGTGGCATTTGGTCATAGCAGGCCTAGCAAGCTAACACAAAGCCCAAGTGAACGAAGTAAATAAAGTCTCTACATGATAACAAGTAAGGATATCTTTACATCCTTGATAGGAAAAATCTCTTTAAGCAGGAAGCAAAAAACAAGAACCAGACAAATTATACCATATTAATTCTAAACCTGTCATCTTAGACACCAAACAAAATAGAAATGTAAGTCCCAGAAGATATTTGCAATCCATATAGCTAACAAAACTTATATATAATAGATACAAATTTTTTGTTTGTTATTTTATATTTTCTTTTTCAGAGCTGAGGACTGAACCCAGGGCCTTGCACTTGCTGGGCAAGTGTTCTACCACTGAGCTAAATCCCAATATAAACCAACCCCAATATAAAATGTTAAAAACAAAACAAAAACCCTGCTTCTGTATGACATAAAGGAGAAAAGGTGTGTCTTTAAAAGGGTGGAAATGGGCCAGCAAGATGGCTCAGTAAGTAGTTAAGGAGCTTGCTACCAAAACTGACTATCTGACTTCAATCTCTGGGACCCAGATGGGAAAAGGAGAGAAGTGACTATCCACGAATCCTATGACCAACCATGCATGCACACACGCACAGGCATGAGTAGACAACCATGCATGCACACACGCACAGGCATGAGTAGACAACCATGCATGCACACACGCACAGGCATGAGTAGACAACCATGCATGCACACACGCACAGGCATGAGTAGACAACCATGCATGCACACACGCACAGGCATGAGTAGACAACCATGCATGCACACACGCACAGGCATGAGTAGACAACCATGCATGCACACACGCACAGGCATGAGTAGACAACCATGCATGCACACATGCACAGGCATGAGTAGACAACCATGCATGCACACACGCACAGGCATGAGTAGACAACCATGCATGCACACATGCACAGGCATGAGTAGACACAACAATAACAATGTAAGTTTTTAACAGTGAAAAAGACTTAAAAAGGCAACTTCACAAAAAGAATATCTAAATGACCAACAAACAAATCAAGGTGCTGCACTTTGTTAGTCTGGGAAGCGATGGCTGAGACAGAGGTGAGGAGCCCCAGAACTCAGCTCTGAGCCAGCGCTCTGGAGGCAGTAAGTAACCCATGGAGAACCACTAAGTTCCAGACCCTCCCAACCACCATTACTCTCAGACATGCCTTACCTCCTTTTGAACAATGCTGACTTTGTCAAGCAGTTTACATTTTTCTTCAATTAGTGCAGAAAGCTCAAGAGCAAGTTTCTTTTCTCTCCCTAAGAAAGAAAAAGAAAATTACTGTGACTAAACTATTATAAGTTTTTAAATTATATACAGTGATAAACTCTCAAATAGAAAAAGAACAACTTACCCACATAAAATCGGCTTCGAATCTGAAACAAATGTTTAACAAAAGAATATTAAAACAAATATACCTTTGAATAAATCTAGTTGACTTCTACTCCTAACTTCTGAGGTAACAACTTCTTATGGCCTTCCTGTGAGTAAATTACCCAGAGGCATTTTATTTCTGATGAAAGCACTGCTACACAGTAGGTCTCCCAAAGGCTCTGAAGCAGCCACAGTCTAAAGACACCTGTTACTTCACACACATACTATTAAGACTCCTAATGTTAATAGCCAAAATAAAACAGTCTAAGAAATACCATGGGCTCTAGACACAGACCGACTCTACAAAACCCCGGAGCCTTTTTCTCCCTTAAGCTTCAGCGCTCAGTGAAGGAAGGATAAATCCACTTGTGACAGACAGCCCCGGGGCTAGGGCAAAAGGACCAAGAGAAACAAACAAAAGGAAGACTTACACCACCTAGAAAAGATAGAGAGACAGGGAAGAGAAGATCAAAAGGACACGATATCCTGGGATGTGTACAAACAGGAGATGTAGGAAAGGCAACATGGGGTGGAGGGACGCTTTCTGGAGGGCACAGGAAAACCATGAAGAAATCAGAAATGGAGTCAGAAGCACAAGGACCAACATCTAAAAAGAAGCCTCAGAAAGAAAAGGAGATGGTTGGACTCCCTCATAGAAAGAAAAAACAAAAAAACAAACAAAAAAAAAAAACAAAACGTAACTATGGGAATAAGCAATATAGGATCTAGGGTCTGGGACAGGGGTGTGTCTACACATCACAGCAGCAAGGGGGGTGCGCATGTGGTGGAATTAGCCATCTGATTATTAACTGAATGAGTGGCCATGTTTTTTATTCTAAATTGGGAGGTAGATACATCTGCCTGATGAAGGGGAGGAGCAGGGGGAGGGGGAGGAGGAGGAAGAGGAAGGAGAAGGAAGAAGGGTGGGGTTTTGGTACTAGTGTGTACTACCCCTACAAAGAATCCTTTAAGAGTCCTTACAAATAAAAACATTTCTCTGAATCTATATTCAGTTTCTAATAACCACATATTACCCAGAACACTATGGTCTAACTTATTTCTCTGAAATAACAATTAAGTTTCTCAATGCGCTATTTAGTCTAAAGACAAAATGAGGGCTGGAGACATGGTTCGGTGCTTAAGAGCACATGTTACTCTTGTAGAGGTCCAGGGTTCAACTCCCAACACCCACAGTAGTCACAGCCATCTGTAACTGTAGTCTCAGGGGATCCAATGGCCTCTTGTCACCTCCGTGTGTACCAGGCACACATGTGATACAGATACACATATGCAGGCAAAACATTCATACACATAAAATAAACCTTAAAAAAAAAAAGCTTGAAAACACCCAGAGTGAAAACTCTCCTAGCATGCAGTGGTTACTTACTGATCGGAAGCCTCGCCACAGAAACAAGACCACGGCAAGCAGTCCAACGGAAAGCACACATACTGCCAATTCCAACGAAAAACCACTGGGATTAAAGTCTGCTCTCATATCTTCAGGCAATGCTGCCACAACCTTCAAGACAAAGGGAGATAAGCCCATAACCAAGTATCTTCCACAGTACTATTACTATTACAAAGACAGGTACAGGCGGCTGAGGTCAGCTCTATGAATATGAAGCAGGCTACCATCTAATACGAGGTATTTCTGCCTCTGACCACTTTCTTCTGGCAACTTACAATTGCTCTCACTGGGTGAAGAGCAACAGTGTGGTGAAACAAGGAATTATGAAGAGGTTGCTCAGAGCTTAACTCAGGAAGGTACAAGGATACGGAGAATGCCAAGAAAAGATTATCAGTCAGTGACCGGAGGAGGGGAGTGGCGGGTGTTTCTTGACTCCAAACTCCTATTTTATCTATACGCATGGAGGGAAAAGTGGCTTTCATTTGCCTGATATAACTGTCATCTCCGAGTCTTACTCCCTCCGTCTGCTAACATAGGCCTAGTCCTGGAAGCTTCTAGCCTCTGTACAATCATATCTAGGCCTAGAATGTTTTCAGCCTCTGAGACTTGTTGAATAAGCTCACCCCTTCCTAGTTCTTTCTGATCTCTGGCTTTCTGGTTCAACTCAGCCATTCTGGCTCAAACTCCTCTCCAAGATGACTGATTCAATATAACTTCTCTCTCCACCTCTGACTGAATTGTTCTGTTTGGCCTCAAACTAACTTTAGCGATACATTCTAATTTTCTGGCTCCTTCTTTTTCTGGCTTGTTCTGTCCTCACGGGTATCTAGTTTGTTCTCTCTATCAACAAGCTCTCTCTGTACAACTGTCCTGGTAAAACTGCCTTCTTCCCCTTTTTTCTCTTTGTCCTGCTTTCTCTTAAGCAGCTTCTCTCTCCTCGCTCTTCCTGTGAGAGCTGGGCAGATCCTATTCTGTCAAATCTTTCTCTGGTTCTTCACTTTGTCTGCCACTCAATTAGACATCACTTTCAAACATGGGTGCTTCCTTCTACAAACTAACTTTATCTTCGTTGTTTAGGATAAAAGATGTACGCTAAGGGTGAGTCTGTATTCCAGCCAGAGAGATTGAAGGTGTGTGCTAAGGCTGAGCTGAATTATAACTCGAAAGAGATTTTTGTTTTTTTCAGTAAATTGAAAGTAAATTGATCACAAGTTTCACAGTGTGATCAAATATCCTGCAATACAGCTGGGCATGGTGGCGCACGCCTTTAATCCCAGCACTCGGGAGGCAGAGGCAGGTGGATTTCTGAGTTTGAGGCCAGCCTGGTCTACAGAGTGAGTTCCAGGACAGCCAGGGCTACACAGAGAAACCCTGTCTCGAGAAAACAAAAAAATCCTGCAATACATTGGGTTTGACAAAAAATTTCTCTACAGGGAGACACACAGCTCTGCAGTTTGCTGGGTGGGAACAGGGAGAGTAGTCATAAAACAACGGATGGAGCTTTGACTGTGAGATTTGAATCCTTCCCTCCTATCTCTCCTTGAGTTAAAATAATGCAGGTTTGATCACAAGGCCAGATAATCAGTAGAAACAGCTGTTCCCACCATCTCTTTCCCCCACCCCCTTAAAGCCCCTTACAGTATAGGCCTCACTACATTCCTTCTGAAAGGCTCTTCTACGCCATACCACTTAAGGCTCTTTGAGAAAGAACTCAAGAAATGATCAGGCTTGATTCTCTTCAGCCGTCAGCACAGACCAGGTAGACCCTCCACAGCCATCTTCCTCTGGGAGCCTGACAAACACACACACACACACACACACACAACCCCTCTAATAGTTACTCTTTTTAAAATCTATTTTTAGCTATTGTGTCTACACAGACTTCCTCCAAGTTGCTATCTAGTTTATTAACATAATGTTACAAAAAGCATGTAATATTATGTCTTTTTTTAATCCCTGTATCTTTATCCTTCTTTTTTTCAGCTGTGACTCCAGACAGGATCCAGAGAGGAGGTGTGGAGCCTCTTCTCTGGGTTTGATGGAGAGTTCCTTTACCCTTCTGTGTTAGCCTCTTAAAGTACAGTGTCAACCTTAAAAGGGCACAGGAAAGGGTGAAAAGTCTTTATCCTACTCTGTCTCTCTTCTTTACTTCAGACAGCACTGCAGAAAAATGTGGTCTCATACCCCCAAGCAATGGTAACAGCATCTGCCTCTAGGATCCCGAGGACAGATACTCAAGAGAAGGCAAGTATTGCCATCATCCCTCCCCACGGACTAGGACTGTAACCGACTGTATAACGGAGACCGCTTCACACTGCTCCTGAAACACTCTTGCACACCATGCAGCTCAAGGCTTGCAGCTGATTACATAGTTCGCCTCTTCCTGGGTGAGCTCAAAAAACTTCCTCCCTCAGTGGCCCCAGATTCTAACTGGTCAAAAACAAGTGGCGTGACAACTGTGATATCTGATTTAAAAAAAAAAAACAAAAAACTTTAAGACAAAAACTGTTACTAAGAAAAAGGATGACCGCAAAAGCTAGCTCATTCTTAAGATAAAGGTCATATTTTACCCAACAAGAGAACCACAAAATGAAATAAAGGAAAAAAAAAAAAAAACCAAAACAGATAATTCGTCAATAGTCGTTAGGGATTTCAAGATCTCACTTTCAATGAGTCAGCATAAAGACAGAAGACTTGAAACAACACTACAAACCAACCAGACCTTACATACTAACAAAATCCCACAAAACAATAGCAGAAAACACGTTCTCAGCTGTACACACAAGGGTCTTCACAACCAAGCCATACATCAAGCTAAAATAAAGCTCCATATACTTTTAAAATGTAAAATCACACAGCCGAGCCCAGAGAGATGAGTGAACAGTGAAGTGCATTTACTGCTACTGCAAAGGACCAGAGATCACAAGGTTCCCAAAATCCACGGCAGGCCATTCCCAACCACCTACCTGTGACTCCAGCTCCAGGGTATCTGATGCCCTCTTCTGGCCTCCTCGGCCACCTAAACTCACATGTGCGCGCTCACTGAACCTAGAGCTCACCTACTGTTTGCTAAGCTGGTGAGCAGTGACCCCCTGGGATTCCCCTGCACACACCTCCAACCAGTGCTAGAGTTAGAGGTCCCCGAAGCCTAGCACTGTGTATGCAGGCTCCAACTCCAGGTATCTCCTCGGGGCACTAATTGTTGATTTCAATGAAGGAAGAGGTATTGATTGAAAATTCTCTCTCATCTACAATATATGATTCTCTTCCCATAAACCCCATCTCAATAACTACTGGCACAGCCAGAAATTTAGGAGTATTCTAGATTTTCTCCACTACCCACCCCTCTCCACAACTAATCGAGAAGTTATACCCATTTCAGCTCTTCCTAGTTCCCCATTTAGGACCAAACTTCTGTATCCCTGCCTCAGTCATTTCTCATTTCCTGTTTTGAGTTTTGTTCCCTGACATCTAGGCTACATGCATACTACTACCAAGAAAATCTATAGTAGCCAAAATACTGAAAAGCCTTCAAGGGCTCTACTGTACCCCACAGCAGTCCTTGGGACCCACCTGTCTACAGCATGCATCATTTCACGTCCCATCCTTGGCTCACTTTATCCTCTGAGCAGCAGAGTATGTTATTTGCTCAGCCTCTTAAGACTTTCCCAACCTCCAAGAATATGCATACAATCTCTCCGTCTCCTTGCTTAGTATGTGTGCTACTATGGACTAGTTGTGTGTCTTCTTTCCTTTAAAAGACAGCTGGATGCCAGTGGCAAAATCCTTAGTTCATTTAGAACCTCCACAGAACTTTTTCATTCATGGGCGGGTGCCCTCACTACACTACACTTGGATAAATAAAAGAAACACCTTCATGTCAACACTACTTTAAGTTCACAAAACAAGAAGATAACCCGAATTGGTTAATCAGAACAGCTGCAATATTTAAATGGTCTTAAAAAAAATACAATGCAGTTTTCTAAAACTCTGTATGTGTGTGGGGGGGGGGGGGTGTCTCGAAATATTATCAACAACAACAAAACACCTACAAACACTAAAGGAAAAAAACCTTTGCCACCTGATTACAAAATAAAACAGGAAAAAAAAATGTACTTTAGCTCCTGAGCGCTCACTATCTCTAGAGTTTACAAGAACACCTTTTACATTAACAACGCGAAAAGAGGTAGAACGCTATGGTTAAAGCATTTCAGAAGGGCATTCTTTACTGGGGGAAAATAATGCAGAATTAAAATCTCAGTTCCGGCCCCAGCTTAGGCGTCCGCTTGAGACAAGAAGTTTCATCACTAAGAAACTCCAGTTTCCGGCAGTCAGAAGAACCACGTGTAACTGACCCCCTGTTCAAAATAAATGACGTCCGACTTTGGGGTCGGGAACAAAAACACGCTCTCCTTTGGGACGTCCACAATGCCTTCCCAATCCCGGGGCCCCTTTTCCCCCCGCGGCGAGCAGCGGCCGAGTACAGGCCGGGCGAGCGCGCTGGAGCTCCGGCTTCCCTGCCGCAGCTGCTCGGCCGCCCCGGGCCCACGGCTCCCGAGCCAGAACTCACCCAGCGCAGCTGCTCCAGAACCCGCCGCGCGCAACCCGCCGCCGCCCCAGGCCCGGCCATCTCCGCGCCCACGGGCGGAGGCCTCGCAGCCGGCCCGCCGGCCAGCAGCAGGCCCGACGCGATCGGGGCAGCGCTGGGAACGCGAACGCACTAGCGGCCGGCGCATACCACTGCGGCCCTGCGGGGGGAGCCCGCGTCGCACCCCCACCACCCCGGCCTTGGTCTCGCCGGCGCGGCGGAGACGCCCCTTCTACTGCACGAGCTCCGCGGCCACGTCCGCGCTCGACCTTAAAGGGCCCACGCACCGCTCCCCGGCCTCCAACTTCGGAGCACGAGGAGCCGGAGCGTGCGGCTGCCGCCTTCCACCCCGGGACCTAAGGCTCAGTCCCGGGGTGAAAAAAGTCCCGCCACCCGAGCTCCCAACGCGCCCACGTCCACGAGCAGACGCCACGAGCGTCTAGAGCCTGAGCCCCACACTGTCGTACCCCGGGGGACCCCTCAGTCACAGAGACGCCGGCCTCCGCCATAATTGTGGCCAGAAAAATGGCCCGCGACGCACGAGCCCACGCGTCCTGCTTTGCGAGTCCGCACTTCGGACTCTGGACACGAAGGCGTCCGGGTCAACTGTGTGGTCTGGTCAGAGTTTAACCTGTCCTGGGCGAGCACACGTCGGTCCTCGTCGGGCCAGCCTTCGGGTTCGCTCGCTCGCCGGGGTCCACCTGGTGGGCGCTGGCCAGGCGCCCCAGTCTGAAACTGCATTAGCCCTAGGGACCGGGGTGCCAGATGGAGCCCGTGTGCACTCCTGCTCGACCCGAGGAGTTCGCACAAAAGAACTAAATGTAGCAGCTTGTCCTCTAAATTTAGGGCCCTATTTTTAGAGCCATTGCACGAAGTCCTGAGAGAGAGGGTTTGAAACGTAAGGTTTAAAAGATAACCTGTCTTCTATGTCTTCTTTACCTACATGATCATTCTTATCCAAACTATCTAACGCAAGTCTTCAGAGAAGAAACTCAAAAAGCAGCAGCCTCCCAAGAGAACTTGATAAAAATCATAAACCTTTGTAAATTTCCCTTACAGTAAACACATCTCTTTCGTGCCACAAGCACTCACACACAAAATCAGAAACAGCCACGGTTGCAGCCAGTGACTACTAAGACCAAACTGAGGCCTAAGTTCTTTGCCACATCACCCTAGGGAGTTTCAGAAACTGCTTCTATCAGGAGATAGCAGAAGTTGCTCAATCCTCCTGTTTTGAGGTAGTGCCCAACTTCTGCACATGTTGGACTGTGTTGAAATCAGCTTATGTGAATATGAAAGTCAGGAAAGAAGTGTGCTTAAGTTTTTTTAGAAATTTCAGAGATGTTTAAGGTTCCGTTAGGATACTATATTAAATACAAATTTTACAGTGGGTCTTAGCATACTTAACAGGCTCTACAATCTTATTGGGCTGTTAAGATTTGTAAACAGAAAACATTTGCTTTGCTCAGTCTGTCTTCCTTATGTTAATCTATGGCCCTTTCCAAAGGTCAATAGTTATCATCACAAATGCTAAAAGCATAAATGAGACAAGTGAAGTTCTAAAAGAAAGAAAAAAAAAAGAAAAAAAAAAAAAACCAAGCACACCTAAAGCAAACAAATAGTAAACTTGACAATCAGTGCAATTCCCAAGTCTAACTTGTGACTGCATTACTGGCGAGTAGACACTTACCTCCTCACCCAGACCTTCCAATTCCATGTCCTAGGACATTCATGTTAAAACACCCGGACATGTAACTAAAGCTCTCCTGACTACTTCAGATCCTTGAGAAAGAGTCCAGATTTTAATACCTTCTGCACTCCCGTTTCCACACAGAGTGTGATCCTGTTTTGACGCTGTAACAGAGGGGTACTATAGGTGGAGCTGTGACTACCAACCCGTAATCCAATTTCAGGGACCTCATAACTTGTTAAATGTATGTGTGCACACATGCCTGCACATATGCATTTTTTTCAAATATCGTACATATTACACATTAAAATCCACAATCGGAAAGGAAAATCCTAAGATTGCAACCGCTGAAACACTGAAAATTTTATTCTAGTCTATTCATAGTGAGTTCATAATTTCTACCAAGGGAACGATATTCAAAGACGGTTTTCCATAAGAAAGCATGAGGTTTTATTATCTTATAAAGGGCCTTCTTTCAAGGAAATAAACAGCAAATGTTATTAGTGTTCATAACTATGGAAAAATATCCAGGGACACTAGACACTTGCTAACCAGAACACCTAGTCCACGGACTAGAAACCAGTTTCCCTCATGAAGGCCCTATGTCAACGCTGTAAGGACTAGCCACTCCCACTTAGGTAGGCACTGGTGTTACACACATAAGCACTCCTCTCTGGGAGGAAAATCAACAAGTTGTGCCACATTGCTATTCTCTGAGTCTTCGGTGTAAGAGTTCTCAGAACGTATTGAATCAGGAGCTACCTGTTGAACAGGAGCTGGGCAGTTTCCGAGCTGATTACTAATGAAGCATTCAGGGGAAGAGAAGATGGGTGCTAGAACTTCGTGAGGCTCCTCCGCTATAAGATAAAGTTGCTAAGAAGCTGTGGGTGCTTCTAGTTCCCAAGTGAGACCAGGAAGAAGCCTCTACACATAATCTACCTGAAATACGAATTACTTACAACAGTCACCTCAGATATTAGAGAAGAAGAAAAAAGAACCCCTTTCACTCAAAATTAACTGGAAAATTGCTCCAAATTTTGTTTGTTTGTTTGTTTGTTTACTGAAGCTTTTCAGATCTATGCCATACGTGCGTCAAAGCTGTGCCCAGATTGCTAGATTTCAGGTGTGTTAGAAACTCTTCAGAACATCTAGTCCAATGATTATGGGCTGACGGCCCGAGAGAAGGCAAGCTGTCGGAGTGCACAGAGTGTACTTAAACCGTACAAGTCTGCGTTCCTCTGCTGTGTCAGGTTGAGCCCCAGTTCACCGCACTAGAGACGTCTAGACTGCAATCTTTCAGTGTTCAAGGGAATCCGAAATTTTTAAATGAACTCACATTTTAGAAATTGACAGTTGGCCTGAGGTGGGGAGGGGAAGAGTGTGTGTGTGTGTGTGTGTGTGTGTGTGTGTGTACTGTTTCTTGTTACCATTGTTTTCAGTGCTGGGGAATTAAACCCATAGACTTCTCCTCCACTGAGCTACATCACCAGCCCAACAATACCTTTTGCGGGGGTTGTTTGTTTGTTTGTTTGTTTGTTTGAGACAGGGTTTCCATATGTAGTCCCAACTGTCCTAGAACTTGCTCTGTAGACCAGGCTGACCTCAAACTCAGAGAGTTCCACCTGCCTCTGTCTCCTGGATGCTGGGGCTTATAGGTGTGCATCACCACCACCCAGGCAAAGAGTATTTCAACAGAAAACTGAAGACTTCATTCTGACTAGCTATTAACATTAGTACTAATTTTTCTCCTAACCTGACTGACATTTATAATCATCTTTAAGACTGAGTCATACCAAAATAAAAAATAAAAAAAAAAGTAATGATCTTTCTGGATCTTTTTATTTTATAATACCTATTTTGTATAACCTAACAAAGAAAATTAAATGAGAAGGGGCTTCTTAAAGAACATGATGAAGTCAGGCATGGTCGCTCATGCCTGTAATACCAGCACGTAGAGGATGAGGCGGGGGATCTGACAGAGCCACAGTTTGAGAACAGCCTGTGGTACAAAGAGCACTCCAGCCCAGCTGAGACCCTGTCTCAAAAAAGACAGGAAGGAAGGAAGGCAAAAGGAAGGAGGAAGAAGGAAAAGGAAGGTAGGTTCTAGGAAGTGGTAGCATATGGCTTTAGTCCCTGCACTCAGAAAGCAGAGTCAGGTGGATCTCTGAGTTTGAGACCACCCTGGTCTACAGAGCAAGTGGACAACCAGGGCTACACAGAGAAACCCTGCCTCAAAAACTGAAAAACAAAGCCGGGCGTGGTGGCACACGCCTTTAATCCCAGCACTCGGGAGGCAGAGGCAGGCAATATTTCTGAGTTCAAGGCCAGCCTGGTCTACAAAGTGAGTTCCAGGACAGCCAGGGCTATACAGAGAAACCCTGTCTCGAAAAACAAAAAACAAAAAACAAAAAAACAAAAACAAAAACAAAAAAAAAAGAAAAGAAAGAAAGAAAAACAAAACAAAAAGAAGAGAAAGAATGAAAGGAAGGAAGGGAGGGAGGGAGGAAGGGAGGAAGGAAGGAAGGAAGGAAGGAAGGAAGGAAGGAAGGAAGGAAGGAAGAAGTTAAGGAAGAAAAAAAAAAGGAAATATATTAGGTAGTTTCCAAAAAAGTTGTTCAGTTAGTGGTACTACCATATACTTAGCTAGCTACAAACATTGTAACTATCTTACTTTTCTCTTTAATTCTTGCTAAAACAAATCAATTACTACATCCAATGACCCCTATCTACAAGTTAGACCCCTATCCAAATGGTTCCTCCACTCATTTCAACCACTACCACCATATGTTGGGCCAGAGGTTTAAAAGTGTGACTAGTGGACCAAGTAGAGCTCATACACTCTTTTGGCAGACCTATACAGCATTGTTCGTTTTTAGGTAGAGTCCCAGTGTGTAGCCTTGGCTGGCCTGGAACTCCGTAATTCATAGAACTCACAGAGATCCTTTCACCTCTACATCCCAAGTGCTGTGATCAAAGACCACACCAAGCTGGCATTTTTTGTTTGTTTGTTTTGTTTTGTTTTGTTTTTTTGAGACAGGGTTTCTCTGTGTAGCCCTGGCTGTCCTGGAACTCACTCTGTAGACCAGGCTGGTCTTGAACTCAGAAATCTGCCTGCCTCTGTTTCCCAAGTGCTAGGATTAAAGGTGTGTGCCACCACTGCCAGCTGGCATTATTTTTAAGATGAGTATTTGCCAGCATTAAAAAATGAGACAAAGGCCAGGCATGGGAGCAGATATCTCTAATCCCAGTACTTGGGAGGCAGGGGTGAGTGGATTTCTAGGAGTTTCAGGCCAACCTGATCTGCATAGTACATTCTAGGACAGCCAGAGATATGTAATCTTAATCTGATTCTCATGTACCTATGAAATCTTCCCTATTCCGCCAAGATGAACCACCTATGTATAGTTCACAAAAAAGTCATGTTCCCTTCTACTTCATGAGTGTTAAAAATGTTATCTCCACTACAGTATGTCCATCTTTTCTTGCTTTTGCTAACTCTAATTTTCATTCAGTATTAGGTCAAATATGCTCCCCTCTAGGACACGTTTAGCCTCCTTTGCCCACACTTTCTACCTAAGCCACCTCCTGGGCAGACCCTGTGGTAGGGCCCTCTGACTCTTATACTCCAATATTACAATAGTTCTTTTTCCTACCTACATTTTCCAATGAGCTCCCAGAAAGCAACCTACAAAGTAAATGAGCAGATAAAATGCCTCCTCTATTATCTTGGAGGTAACAGTAAAGAAGTTTGCAAAAGATTTCTTGTGTGCAAAATGCTAAAGTGAGGCTATATCTCACTTAGTAATAAGTTTCTGCTGTTGTTTTGTTTGTTGTTTTGTTTTGTTTTGTTGAGACAGGGTTTCTCTGTGTAGCCCTGGTAGTCCTGAAACTCAATCTATAGACCCGACTGGCCTCAAACTCACAAAGTTATGTCTGCCTCTGCCTCCCAAGTGTTGGGATTAAAGGTGTGTGCCACCACCACAAGGCTAACATTTTTAAGACACATTTATTTTTATTTTATGAGAGTATTTTGCCTGCAAATATGTGTGTGCCTGGTGCTGGCACTAGAAGAGGGTGCTGGATCCTCTGCACCTGGAGTTACAGGTGATTGTGGTTAAGGCCTAGGTGAAATGTTAAGGCCTTGGTAACTCTTAACTGTCTTGCCTGCCATCTTGTGCTGTTACTAAGGTCATAAGGAAACTTTCTCATGCCCAAGTTGATTGTACATTCTGTTATATTCCGTGCTCTTGAACTTCACAGCATAAGTCAGTTAGAACTCCTTTGTATAGTTACCCACAATAAGCTTGGACCGGAACCAACCACCCAGCAGCACTTCCTGCACCTGTGAATAAGCTTTTAAGGTATATGCTTTTATAAGCTGCTCCTGGGATGGATCCCAACATAAAAGAAACACCTGCACCAATGTAAGAAACCATTTGGAACAAGACTTTCATCTTGAGTAGGGGTTGAGTAAAATTTAAGTTCCCAAGACCTCCCTGGGAACTGACATCCTACTCGGCAGAAGGAGGCATGTGCATGGCTAACTGACATCCTGGTTGACAAGTTAAGGCATGGATGTTAGACAAGACAAGTACCCTGCCATAGTTGAATACCCCAACAATGGGAGCAGTATAACAAAGACATGTCCCTAAGGAAATCCCCTATCACTAAATCACGATTGGTGCAATAACTTGGCACAGATGTTTGTGGACTGTAGGCTTAAAAGCCCTGTGGGATCTTAACTGAAGGCCATGATTCAGCTCCCAAGTCTGACCTATAGCCCTGATCGATCAGTCTTGGGGTGTATACTCAATAAACTCTCCCTGTCTGACTGAGATCTGTGTTCATGTGGTTTGTGAGGCAGCTCCTGAAACCCAACAATTGTAACTTGTGGGTGCCAAGAACTGAACCCAGGTCCCCTGCAAGAACAGCAAGTGCTTTTAACCACTGAGCCATCTCTCTAGTGCCCCCTCTCTTTATTGAGATGGAGTTTCATTGTGTGGCACCAGCAACTCCAACTCAATCCTCTTGCCTCTACTTCTCAGATGCTGGTACTGCAGGAGTATACCACATCTAGCTGATAATCACATTAGCAACAAGTGAGAAATGTGAGCAGAACTTGGAGCTTTTGCTATAGTGAAGTTAAGTATTACAGTACTATTTGTTTTCTTATTCTTTTTTTTTTTACATTTTTTATTAGGTATTTAGCTCATTTACATTTCCAATGCTATACCAAAAGTTCCCCATAGCCACCCACCCCCACTCCCCTACCTACCCACTCCCCCTTTTTGGCCCTGGCGTTCCCCTGTACTGGGGCATATAAAGTTTGCATGTCCAATGGGCCTCTCTTTCCAGTGATGGCCGACTAGGCCATCTTTTGATACATATGCAGCTAGGGTCAAGAGCTCCGGGGTACTGGTTAGTTCATAATGTTGTTCCACCTATAAGGTTGCAGATCCCTTTAGCTCCTTGGCTACTTTCTCTAGCTCCTCCATTGGGAGCCCTGTGATCTATCCATTAGCTGACTGTGAGCATCCACTTCTGTGTTTGCTAGGCCCTGGCATAGTCTCACAAGAGACAGCTACATCTGGGTCCTTTCAATAAAATCTTGCTAGTGTATGCAATGGTGTCAGCATTTGGATGCTGATTATGGGGTGGATCCCTGGATATGGCAGTATCTACATGGTCCATCCTTTCATCTCAGCTCCAAACTTTGTCTCTGTAACTCCTTCCATGGGTGTTTTGTTCCCAATTCTAAGGAGGGGCATAGTGTCCACACTTCAGTCTTCATTCTTCTTGAGTTTCATGTGTTTAGCAAATTGTATCTTATATCTTGGGTATCCTAGGTTTTGGGCTAATATCCACTTATCAGTGAGTACATATTGTGTGAGTTCCTTTGTGAATGTGTTACCTCACTCAGGATGATGCCCTCCAGGTCCATCCATTTGGCTAGGAATTTCATAAATTCATTCTTTTTAATAGCTGAGTAGTACTCCATTGTGTAGATGTACCACATTTTCTGTATCCATTCCTCTGTTGAGGGGCATCTGGGTTCTTTCCAGCTTCTGGCTATTATAAATAAGGCTGCTATGAACATAGTTGAGCATGTGTCCTTCTTACCTGTTGGGGCATCTTCTGGATATATGCCCAGGAGAGGTATTGCTGGGTCCTCTGGTAGTACTATGTCCAATTTTCTGAGGAACCGCCAGACTGATTTCCAGAGTGGTTGTACAAGCCTGCAATCCCACCAACAATGGAGGAGTGTTCCTCTTTCTCCACATCCACGCCAACATCTGCTGTCACCTGAATTTTTTATCTTAGCCATTCTGACTGGTGTGAGGTGGAATCTCAGGGTTGTTTTGATTTGCATTTCCCTGATGATTAAGGATGTTGAACATTTTTTCAGGTGCTTCTCTGCCATTCGGTATTCCTCAGGTGAGAATTCTTTGTTCAGTTCTGAGCCCCATTTTTTTAATGGGGTTATTTCATTTTCTGAAGTCCACCTTCTTGAGTTCTTTATATATGTTGGATATTAGTCCCCTATCTGATTTAGGATAGGTAAAAATCCTTTCCCAATCTGTTGGTGGTCTTTTTGTCTTATTGACGATGTCTTTTGCCTTGCAGAAACTTTGGAGTTTCATTAGGTCCCATTTGTCAATTCTCGATCTTACAGCACAAGCCATTGCTGTTCTGTTCAGGAATTTTTCCCCTGTGCCCATATCTTCAAGGCTTTTCCCCACTTTCTCCTCTATAAGTTTCAGTGTCTCTGGTTTTATGTGAAGTTCCTTGATCCACTTAGATTTGACCTTAGTACAAGGAGATAAGTATGGATCGATTCGCATTCTTCTACACGATAACAACCAGTTGTGCCAGCACCAATTGTTGAAAATGCTGTCTTTCTTCCACTGGATGGTTTTAGCTCCCTTGTCGAAGATCAAGTGACAATAGGTGTGTGGGTTCATTTCTGGGTCTTCAATTCTGTTCCATTGGTCTACTTGTCTGTCACTATACCAGTACCATGCAGTTTTTATAACAATTGCTCTGTAGTAAAGCTTTAGGTCAGGCATGGTGATTCCACCAGAGGTTCTTTTATCCTTGAGAAGAGTTTTTGCTATCCTAGGTTTTTTGTTATTCCAGATGAATTTGCAAATTGCTCCTTCTAATTCCTTCAAGAATTGAGTTGGAATTTTGATGGGGATTGCATTGAATCTGTAGATTGCTTTTGGCAAGATAGCCATTTTTACAATGTTGATCCTGCCAATCCATGAGCATGGGAGATCTTTCCATCTTCTGACATCTTCTTTAATTTCTTTCTTCAGAGATTTGAAGTTTTTATCATACAGATCTTTCACTTCCTTAGTTAGAGTCACGCCAAGATATTTTATATTATTTGTGACTATTGAGAAGGGTGTTGTTTCCCTAATTTCTTTCTCAGCCTGTTTATTCTTTGTATAGAGAAAGGCCATTGACTTGTTTGAGTTAATTTTATATCCAGCTACTTCACCGAAGCTGTTTATCAGGTTTAGGAGTTCTCTGGTAGAATTTTTAGGGTCACTTATATATACTATCATATCATCTTCAAAACGTGATATTTTGACTTCCTCTTTTCCAATTTGTATCCCCTTGATCTCCTTTTGTTGTCAAATTGCTCTGGCTAATACTTCAAGTACTATGTTGAAAAGGTAGGGAGAAAGTGGGCAGCCTTGTCTAGTCCCTGATTTTAGTGGGATTGCTTCCAGCTTCTCTCTATTTACTTTGATGTTGGCTACTGGTTTGCTGTAGATTGCTTTTATTATGTTTAGGTATGGGCCTTGAATTCCTGATCTTTCCAGAACTTTTATCATGAATGGGTGTTGGATCTTGTCAAATGCTTTTTCTGCATCTAACAAGATGATCATGTGGTTTTTGTCTTTGAGTTTGTTTATATAATGGATTACATTGATGGATTTTCATATATTAAACCATCCCTGCATCCCTGGAATAAAACCTACTTGGTCAGGATGGATGATTGCTTTAATGTGTTCTTGGATTCGGTTAGCGAGAATTTTATTGAGGATTTTTGCATCGATATTCATAAGAGAAATTGGTCTGAAGTTCTCTATCTTTGTTGGGTCTTTCTGTGGTTTAGGTATCAGAGTAATAGTGGCTTCATAAAATGAGTTGGGTAGAGTACCTTCTACTTCTATTTTGTGAAATAGTTTGTGCAGAACTGGAATTAGATCTTCTTTGAAGGTCTGATAGAACTCTGCACTAAACCTGTCTGGTCCTGGGCTTTTTTTGGCTGGGAGACTATTAATAACTGCTTCTATTTCTTTAGGTGATATGGGACTGTTTAGAAGGTCAACTTGATCCTGATTCAACTTTGGTACCTGGTATCTGTCCAGAAATTTGTCCATTTCGTCCAGGTTTTCCAGTTTTGTTGAGTATAGCCTTTTGTAGAAGGATCTGATGGTGTTTTGGATTTCTTCAGGATCTGTTGTTATGTCTCCCTTTTCATTTCTGATTTTGTTAATTAGGATTTTGTCCCTGTGCCCTTTAGTGAGTCTAGCTAAGGGTTTATCTATCTTGTTGATTTTCTCAAAGAACCAACTTGTTTTCTTATTCTTATTATACCACTTCATTTGGCACTAACAATTTGCTCAAGAATCTTTAAGTCATAGTATTAACTCATTTAGTATAATTTTCCCAAAGGAACAGAAACTAAAATTCAAGATTAAAAAAAAAAAATCCTTGGAGTATGGGGTATAGCACACACCCTTAATTCCAGCACTCAAGAGACGAGGCAGAGGCAGAGGCAGAGGCAGAGGCAGAGGCAGAGGCAGAGGCAGAGGCAGAGGCAGAGGCAGAGGCAGAGGCAGAGGCAGAGGCAGAGGCAGAGGCAGAGGCAGAGGCAGAGGTAGAGGCAGAGGCAGAGGCAGGTAGCTCTCTGAGTTGGAGGCCAGCCTGGATTACAGAGTGAGTTCCAGGACAGCCAGGACTATACAGAAACAAAAACAAAAAACAAAAAAATAAAAAAACAAAAAAACAAAAAAACAAAAAAAAAAAAGAAAAAGAAAAAGAAAAAGAAAAAAAAAGAAATGACTTAGAATGATTCTTACCTATATATACCTCACAGTGCTTCACTTTCCATGAAATTGTATGTATGAGTTCTTTGATAAAGTGGATGTTGTTAGGATTTTGTTGTGGTTTGTTTATTTTGTTTTCTTTCTTTTTTAAAAAAGATTTATTTATTTATTTATTTATTATGTATAAGTACACTAGCTGTCTTCAGACACACCAGAAGAAGGTGTCAGATCTTATTATGGGTGGTTGTGATTATGTGGTTGCCGGGATTTGAACTCAGGACCTCTGAAGAGCAGTCAGTCCTCTTAACCACTGAGCCATGTCTTCAACCCTAGTTTTGTATTCTAACACAGGGTTTCATAATAAATAAATAAATAAATAAATCTTTTTTAAAAAAGAAAGAAAACAAAATAAACAAACCACAACAAAATCCTAACAACATCCACTTTATCAAAGAACTCATACATACAATTTCATGGAAAGTGAAGCACTGTGAGGTATATATAGGTAAGAATCATTCTAAGTCATTTCTTTTTTTTTCTTTTTCTTTTTCTTTTTCTTTTTTTTTTTTTTTTGTTTTTTTGTTTTTTTGTTTTTTTATTTTTTTGTTTTTTGTTTTTGTTTCTGTATAGTCCTGGCTGTCCTGGAACTCACTCTATAGACCAGGCTGGCCTGGAACTCAGAAATCCGCCTGCCTCTGCCTCCCAAGTGCTGGGATTAATGGTGTACTCCACACCGCCCAGCATCTAAGTCATCTCTATACTAGGTAAAATTATTGCAAAAGATTTAAAAATCTATGGGGTGATTGAGATGTCTCATCTCTGAAAGGTGCTTGCTGGCAAGCCTAACAGATTTGATCCCTAAGACTCACATGGTGGAAGGAGAGAACAGACTCCAGGAAGTTGTCTTCTGACCTCTACATCTGTATCATGGCGCATGCGCGAGCACACGCACACAAGGAGAGAGAGACAGACGGACATACAGAGAGCACTAAGAATCTAAATGAAAATTTAAAATCCAACTTACACTTTCTAAAAGAATTTCAATTGGTGAAAGAGCAGAGCTCATGAAACCGTAGACATCAATTTGTAGTAAATACTTCAGAAGCTGAAAGTCTGCAGCATGCTCTGTTGTTTTAGAAATAGAAAATATTACCACATGATATCATTTCCTAATTTAATTTATTCTTCAGTTGGTGAATTGGAACAACAACGACAAAAAAAAAAAACAAAAAAAAACAAAAACAAAAAACAAAAAAAAAAAAAAACGTTTCTTACCTTTTGGAGAAACTAGCTGTGTATCAAGCAAGGCTCCTTCCGCAGACCCGTCTGTTTGTGCCACAGAGAGCTCTTCAGGGTCCGCCCAGGAATTTGAATCGTCCTCGTTCCTTTTAGAAGATGAGGGTTTGAAATGTACCCCTTCATGTTCTTCCATGGGTAACTCCACTTCAGAGTCTATATCTACGAATACATAAAGAGAAATGTCTTTTCTAACATACTTGCTTTGTCACTGGCTTCCTTTTGTTTTCTGAAGTTATATTGTTTGAGACACCATGGCTAGTATGACCCTTCACTTGAGAAAATGCACAAAACATTAACTGTGACCCGTACAAGTCCCCAAGGTAGTATGACAAATGACCACAGGCTTTTGTCTTAAGCTATAGAGTTCAGTCTGTTAGACTTTTGGAAGTCAAAATCTTAAAGCCATCTTTGCTGGACTGCGTGCCTTCTGGAAACTTGGAGGAAGATTCAAATGCTGGTCTTCTGTAGCTTCCAAAAGCCTCCCTCATTCCTCACTTGGTAGAACCACTTTCCATTCTCCAGCACGGATACATCCTGTCATCTCTTACTCACACTGTCCTGCTCGCTTAACCGTGAGGTGATAGTGCACCTAAAGAATAGCTTCTAAAGTCCTTCCTGCTTGTGAAATAACATGCTTACAGGCTGGAGGTTAAGACAGAGGCTTGGAAGGACCTTTACTCAGATGACCACATAGTGCTGGATACCTTGGCCAAGGAAGACTAAAACAGCAACAGCAACAACAACAACAGCAACAGAAACAACAACATTAAAAACCTGTACTCATTTAAGCAAGCAAACATATTTTTTTACTTTAAAAATGATGCCAAGCATGGTACCACAAGTCTGTAATCCCAACATTTCATAAATAAAGACAAAAGAGTCACAAATTCAACACCAGCCTGGGCGTCTTAGCCAGAACCAGGCTTAAAAAAATAAAGCCTGGACCTAATGTAACATCAACTTTCTCCTACTCTGCGAGCTCATGACTAAGAATAATAAAAAGGTCCCACTAAGATTCCATTCCTTGGGCTGACAGGATGACTCAGTGAGTGAAGATGCTTGTTGCCAAACATGATAAGCAGAGTTCAAGCCCCAAGATCCGCATGGCGGAAGACGAGAACCAGCTCCGGCAATTCGTCTTCTGGTTGTCACGCATACACCATGAAGCTTGCATACAAGTGCATACAGAGCCATACACTCGTATAAATAAAAATAAACATTTTTAAAATAATCAATCAATCAATCATTCCTGGGGTTGGAAAGATGGTTCAGTGGTTAAGCGCACTTGTTACCTTTCAGAGGACTCAGTTGCAACTCCCACCACCCACATCACAGCTTACAACCACCTGTAACTGAATTCCAGCAGACCCAGTACCAGCTTCTGGTGGTACACACACACACACACACACACACACACACACACACACACACACATATATATATATATATATATATATACATATATACACAGGCGCAAAACACTCACATAAGTAAAATAATAAAATTAATTTAAAAAAAAAGATTTCAGCCAGGTGCAGTGGTGCATGCCTCTGATTCCCACACTCAGGAAGCAAAGGCAGGCAGATCTCTGAGTTTGAGGCCACTCTGTGTGTGTGCACAGAGTGATTCCAAGACAAGACTACACAGAGAAACTCTGCCTGAAAAAAACAAAAAACAAAAAAAGATTCCTTTCCTGTTAGAAACATTTATCCAAAAAGATACAATATGTAGACATCACTCAATGAAAACGATTTTGCTTACTTTATCTGCTAGAAGAACCAGACAATCAGAATGACAAAAATTATTGACAGTAGCTGCAGGCTGCTTAATATCGGTTGCTAATTCTAATTAATAAATAGAACGAATGGTTACACCAAGAAAGGCCATACTAGAACTTACAGTGATTGATTTCCAAGTTCTAAACCTGATGGAACTTGATTTCGTGTATATAATAATGTAAACCATTAAATATAAAAGACCATGGCTCCAAGGAATAAACAAGAAAAAGATTGGCAGAGATAAAACCATGACACTCTGTAGTTCTGTGTTGGCTCTGTACATGGAAGATACTGACGTTATAAAAATATAAAAATAGCAAAGTATGAAACTCAGGCTGCCATGAGTTTGCACACACAGATGCCTCTTTTCGCTTTCAAGCCAAGTATAGCACAAGGCTGTGCTGAGAAACTAAGTTAAGAGCAATACTAAGCTGTATCTTATATTATCTTGGCTTTGAGCACTTCAGGCAAAGAAAAGCTCACACAAGATTACTGCTTCCTTTGGTGATTTCAGAAGGTTCACACACTACTTCAGCAAGATACAGTGTCAAATGACCGGAAACAATCTCAGGAAATTATGAAATTTATCACTACTTTTTTCCCCCTCAGATATTAATTAAATCTGTGTAAATAAAAATCTGTGTTATCAACCAAGCATGGCGGTGCAACCCGTATAATCAAGCACTCGTGATGATAAAGAAGGAGATGGTGAGTTCAAGGTCAGCCAACCCCTGCCTCAAAATTTAAAAACATAGGTTCCAGCAATGTGGCTGTCGAGGTAAAGGCTCTTGCTCCTAAGCCAGAAAGCCTGAGTCTGGTCCCTGGGACTCACACAGTGGAAAGAAAAAAAAAAAATCAATTTTCACAAATTATTTTCTGACCTCTAGATGTGTGCTGTAGCACACCTGTCCCCTGCCACACACACTCACAAACAGATACACACCAAATAAATAAACAAATGAAAAGAGACCATTTAAGCAGAAAGACTTGTGGTGAGTCCAAGGACAAGGACGTAGTGGAAGTGGATTTGATCAAGACATATTACATACAAGGGTAAAATTGTCAGCCTAAATTAAAAATCTTTTGAAAGCATGTTGTCTTTGGAATGGAAAGAACACTGAACACTCTTCCAGAGGATGAGATTCAATTCTCAGTATCCACGGGGCAGGCAGATCACAACAAATCCAATGCCCTCTCCTGGCCTCCTCAGGCACTAGGCATGTGTGTGATAGACGTAGATGCAGGCAAAAAATACTCATACGTAAAAATAAATTAATTTTTAAAAGCATGTTATCCAACTGATAACAATTTTTATAACTTCAGGGAATATTTCATATCTCAATGAAATAGTATTGATACAAATTTGTACAAAATATTCCTGAACTTTCTGTTTTTCTAATACTCTAAAAAAAAAAAAAAAAAAAAGACCAAGAGTTTCACTCCGTAGCCAGGCGTGGTGATGCACACCTTTAATTCCAGCACTTGGGAGGCAGACATAGGCAGATTTCTGAGTTCAAGACCAGCCTGGTCTCCAGAGTGAGTTCCAGGACAGCCAGGGCTACACAGAGAAACCCTGTCTCGAAACAAACAAACAAACAAACAAACAAGAGTTTCACTCTGTAGCCTTGAATTCTGGATCCTCTTCCCTCAACCTCTTAAGGATTAGGATTACAGACAAACGCCACCACACCTAATTCACAAATACATTCTTTAAATATCACAACATGCCTGAACTCAACTTCAAAATAAAAGCATAGGAGCACATCCATTGAAAAAACCTACATTTTTTTGAAAGAAAAATAGCAGAATTTATTGAAAAACAAAGACAAAAATAAATGAAAAAAAATAAAAGAAGATAGTGAATTGACTTATATTCTTATAAAAATTGCAGTTCTTGCCAAATTAAGCTGAGAATTCTACAGGAAACCTACATTTCAAAAATATTTATCTGACCAGAGAGATGACAGCTCGGTAGGCAAGAGCACTGTGATCAAGCCTGACAACCTGAGTTTCATCCCTGGAACAAACAGGCTACAAGGAGAAAAACAGCTCCAGAAAATTTTCCACTGACCCCCAAACAAGCACCATGGCGCACACAGACACACTCAGTAAAATAAGTTGCAGTGGAAGAATATCTAAAGAATGATGTCTTCCCCAACTCGTGGATACTTCATTCCTCCCTAGAATACGGAATAAAATATCCATGGAAGGAGTTGCAGAGACAAAGTTTGGATCTGAGACGAAAGGATGGACCATCCAGAGACTGCCCCACTTGGGGGTCCATCCCATAATCAGTCTCCAAATGATGACACCATCGCATATGCCAGCAAGATTTTGCTGAAAGGACCCTGATATAGCTGTCTCTTGTGAGGCTATGCCGGTGCCTGGCAAACAGAAAAGTGGAGGCTCACAGTCAGCTATTGGATAGAACACAGGGCCCCCAATGGAGGAGCTAGAGAAAGTACCCAAGGAGCTGAAAGGATCTGCAACCCTATATGTGGAACAACAATATGAACTAACCAGTACCCCTCGGAGCTCGTGTCCCTAGCTGCATATGTAGCAGAGGATGGCCTAGTTGGCCATCATTGGGAAGAGAGGCCCATCGGTCTAGCAAACTTTATATGCTCCAGTACAGGGAAAAGCCAGGGCCAAGAAGTGGGAGTGGGTGGGTACGGGAGCAGGGCTGGGAGGAGGGTATAGGGGACTTTTGGGATAGCATTTGAAATGTAGATGAAGAAAATATCTAATAAAAAATAATTCTAAAAAGAAAAAAAAAAAAAAGAATGGCGTCTTCCACAGAACTAACTTCTTTTTTTTTAAACCCATTTATTTATTTATTATATCTAAGTACACTGTAGCTGTCTTCAGATGCACCAGAAGAGGGTGTCAGATCTCAAATAGATGGTTGTGAGCCACCATGTGGTTGCTGGGATTTGAACTCAGGACCTTCGGAAGAGCGGTTGGTGCTCTTAACCGCTGAGCCATCTCTCCAGCCCCCAGAACTAACTTCTAAATTTCTGATTTCAAACACTCGTAGGTCAAAATTACTATGTTTATAATGGTGCACCATATACTTATATCCATGACAGATCCAAAGAGCCATCAGTTTATTCCAAGACGATCAGTGACTGGGTTAGCCAGTCAGATGACTCAGCAGGTAAAAGACGCTTACCTCGCAAACCTGACAACCTGAGTTCAAACCCCGGAGCCCTCAGTAAGAGAAGGAAAAGGACTCCCAACACTGTCCTCTAACCTCTACATATGAACCACGGCACGTTCACACACACACACACACACACACCACATGGCATGCACAGTAACAAATATATTTTTTTTTAAATAACAGAGCCTGAAAGATGGCTCAGAGGTGAAGAACATTTGTTACTTTTGTAAAGCATCCACGAGACAGTTCACAGCTATCTCAAACTCAAGTTCTACGGGATCCAACTTTCTCTTCTGGCCTTCTCTGGCACCAGGACCTCAAGTGGTGCACACATACACTCGTATAGACACTCATACACATACATTTTTTAAAATCTTTTTTTTAAAAGAAAAGAAAATTAATGCAATTTTCAAACAGAGTTTAAATGGATAGAATCAAATGAAAAATTTTTTTAATGTTTTAACTAGTCCTATAATGAAGAACTATATTTAAGAGAACTGTGGCGCACACCATTAATCCCAGCACTCTAGAGGCAGAGGCAGGAGGATTTCTGAGTTCGAGGCCAGCCTGGTCTACAAAGTGAGTTCCACGACAGCCAGGGCTACACAGAGAAACCTTGTCTCGAAAAACCAAAAAAAAAAAAAGGGAGAACTGTGGAATTTACTTCTTTTTCTTTTTTTTAAGATTTATTATTATTATTATTATTATTATTATTATTATTATTATTATTATTATTATTATATCTAAGTACACTGTAGCTGTCTTCAGATGCACCAGAAGAGGGTGTCAGATCTCAAATAGATGGTTGTGAGCCACCATGTGGTTGCTGGGATTTGAACTCAGGACCTTCGGAAGAGCGGTTGGTGCTCTTAACCGCTGAGCCATCTCTCCAGCCCCCAGAACTAACTTCTAAATTTCTGATTTCAAACACTCGTAGGTCAAAATTACTATGTTTATAATGGTGCACCATATACTTATATCCATGACAGATCCAAAGAGCCATCAGTTTATTCCAAGACGATCAGTGACTGGGTTAGCCAGTCAGATGACTCAGCAGGTAAAAGACGCTTACCTCGCAAACCTGACAACCTGAGTTCAAACCCCGGAGCCCTCAGTAAGAGAAGGAAAAGGACTCCCAACACTGTCCTCTAACCTCTACATATGAACCACGGCACGTTCACACACACACACACACACACACCACATGGCATGCACAGTAACAAATATATTTTTTTTTAAATAACAGAGCCTGAAAGATGGCTCAGAGGTGAAGAACATTTGTTACTTTTGTAAAGCATCCACGAGACAGTTCACAGCTATCTCAAACTCAAGTTCTACGGGATCCAACTTTCTCTTCTGGCCTTCTCTGGCACCAGGACCTCAAGTGGTGCACACATACACTCGTATAGACACTCATACACATACATTTTTTAAAATCTTTTTTTTAAAAGAAAAGAAAATTAATGCAATTTTCAAACAGAGTTTAAATGGATAGAATCAAATGAAAAATTTTTTTAATGTTTTAACTAGTCCTATAATGAAGAACTATATTTAAGAGAACTGTGGCGCACACCATTAATCCCAGCACTCTAGAGGCAGAGGCAGGAGGATTTCTGAGTTCGAGGCCAGCCTGGTCTACAAAGTGAGTTCCACGACAGCCAGGGCTACACAGAGAAACCTTGTCTCGAAAAACCAAAAAAAAAAAAAGGGAGAACTGTGGAATTTACTTCTTTTTCTTTTTTTTAAGATTTATTATTATTATTATTATTATTATTATTATTATTATTATTATTATTATATCTAAGTACACTGTAGCTGTCTTCAGATGCACCAGAAGAGGGTATCAGATCTCAAATAGATGGTTGTGAGCCACCATGTGGTTGCTGGGATTTGAACTCAGGACCTTCGGAAGAGCAATCGGTGCTCTTAACCACTGAGACATCTCTCTAGCCCCGGAATCTACTTCTTAAGTAATATGTAAGATAGAATTTTAAGTGTCAGTATGATCCTAGAACAAATAGAAAGTAGTAAATGAATTACTGTTTCATTTCTTTGTTTTTTGGTTTTCAAGGCAGGGTTTTCTCTGTGTAGCCTGGGCTATCCTAGAACTCACTATATAGACCAGGCTGGCCTTGCACTCGTCGAGGTCGACCTGCCTCTGCACTGCCTGGTGTGAATTATTTTTTGAGTGAAGGGGGGGGTTGTTGTTGGTTTTGTTTGTTTGTTTGTTTGTTGGTTTTGGTTTTTTCGAGACAGGGTTTCTCTGCGTATCCCTGGCTGTCCTGGAACTTACTCTGTAGACCAGGCTGGCTGTGAACTCAGAAATCCACCTGCCTGTGCCTCCCAAGTGCTGGTATCAAAGGCGTGCGCCACCACTCCTGGCTAGTTTTTTTTTTTTTTTTTCTTTAAATCTTGTATATTTCTAGATTTGATATGGCTTTGTTTTGATGTAGTCTCTTTTCTTTCCACAGCTCTGATCACCTTTCCTACAAATGCGTTTAGGGATCTAACAAGTTCAGACCAGGGAGTGTCCTTCTAGGAAGCCCTCAACAACCTAGGTCTTAATGTGCAATTATGCACCATTCTCATTTGGGAAGATAGTGGGACCTAAACATCCACATCATACCAGTTGCTGATATTGGACAATAGAATACTTGTATTTTGGAGAATATTGAAATATTAACAAATTGTTCTTGACATTCAGGAAAATCTATTGGTTCTAATGCAAATGTGTTTCCTTCTGACTTCTCAGCATTTGGGGCTAGATCTAAAGTTTTTCTGTCATTCTAGGGACCAGTTATTTCTGTATTATTGATCAATATTTTCTGAGGGTTTTAAAAAAATCTTTTCTTTTTAATTTTTATTTATGTATATGTATGTGTGCCTTCTTCTCTGTAAGTACAGGCAGTGTCCCAAGAGTCCAAAGGGGTGTCATAGCACCTGGAATTGGAGTTCCAATTGGAGCTATCCAGTGTAGGTGCTGTGAACTGAATTCAGGGCCCTAGAACAGTATCAGGTACTCTTAACCACTAAGCCATCTCTCCGATCCTTTTTCTGGGTTTCTGATCTATCCATCACAAGCAAACATAGAATCTGGCTGAGAGCTACATAATGCAGATCTTCACTTAATATACAACCCAGGAGGAGTCAGTTGTGGTGCGAGCCTTTAATCCAAGCACTTGGGACCCTGGTCTAAAAAGTGAGTCTGGGAGGAGGAAGAGGAGGAGGAAGAAGAGGGGAGGGAAGAGGAGGAGGGGAAGGGGAAAGGAATGAGGAATGGGAGGAGGAGGAAGAAGAGGAAGGAAGGGAAGAAGGAGAAACCCTACCAAAAAAATGTGAGGGGTGTTTTTTGTTCTGTGGTTGTTGTTGTTGTTTGCGTGCTTGCTTATTTGTTTGCCTTTTGAAACAGAGTTTCTGTGTGTAGTCCTGGCTATCCTGGAACTCACTGCATAGTCCAGGCTGGCCTCCTTCTCACAGAGATCCACCTGTCTCTGCCTCCGCCTCCAAGTGCTGAGATAAAAGGTGTGCAGCACCACAACTGGCTCAACCCAAGTGGTTTTAATCACAGGAGTGGCTAAAAGATGGGCATCTAAATAGAAGTGCTGATTCTGATATTCACCACTGTCCGGTCCTCTGGTGAACTCTTAGAAATAAGAAAATTAAAAATCTTTCACAATATTTGTGATTAATTTTTTTTAGTATCTTATTTTGATTTTATGTGTCTAAATTGTTGTTTGCTTGTGTATACATGCCATGTACATGGCTGGTACCTACAGAGGCCAAAACAGAGTACGGTATCCCCTGGAACTGGAGTTCTGGGTGATCGTGAGCCATCATGTGGATTGAGAATTGACCCAGAGAATCGTCAATCATTCTTAACCCCTGACCCTAACTCTACTTGAAATTCTCTAGGACATACTACACTTAGAGAAAACCTATGTCGTAGTACTTCTTAGGAAAACAAAATAAAATATAACTGCAGATAGAATAAAATATTATTTAAGAATCAAAACTAGCTGGGTGTGGTAAAGCTCGCTCTTAATCTCAGCACTGGAGGCAAAGGCAGGCATATCAGTGAGATCAAGGCAGGCCTCATTTACATAACAAGACCTTACCTCAAAAAAAAAAAAAAAAAAACTAGACTATTTAATTATTGAAGTTGCCTTTAGCTTAAGTCTCAAGGAAAATCATACACATATGGTCCTATCAGGAATGTCTATAAACTGAGTATCAAGTAAGTGAAATCCTTATCTGCCAGAATGAAAAGCCAACAGACACTGGATAAAATAAATTTATCAAAGTAATATGATATAAAGATCTTATTTAGAAAAATGAGAGAAAAAAACTAAATGGACTTCAAAAACAAAAGCAAAAAAAGAGAGGGCTGGAGAGCTGGCTCAGCGGTTAAGAGCACTGACTGCTTTTCCAGAGGTCCTGAGTTCAATTTGCAGCAACCACATGGTGGCTCACAACCATCTGTAATGGGATCTGATGTCCTCTTCTGGTGTGTCTGAAGACAATGACATCATATTCACATAAATAAAATAAATACATCCTTAAAAATATACATTAAGGGCTGGAGAGATGGCTCAGTGGTTAAGAGCACTGACTTTTCTGAAGGTCCTGAGTTCAAATCCCAGAAACCACATGGTGGCTTACAACTATCCATAGTAAGATCTGATGCCCTTTTCTGGTGTGTCTGAAGACAGCTACAGTGTACTTACATATAATAAATAAATCAATCTAATGTGTATATATATATGTATATATATATGTGTGTGTGTGTATGTATATATATATATGTATATATGTGTATATATATGTATATATATGTGTATATGTGTATATATATGTGTGTGTGTATATATATACTTTTTTTAAAAGAAACTAAGACCAGTGGAACAAAGGTGAGAATAAAGATAGAACAGAAATTGCTTTCACCTAAAAAAGGCTTTGACTATATTTATACTTTTAATTCTATTCACATACTATAGTTCTCTGATAATGAAAATATATTGTGACTATCTTAAAATTTTGACATAACATTAAGGCATTGCTAATCATTCTTTTCCTTAGGTTTTAGTTTATAAGTTCCAGAGTAAAGCAAACAATTGATAAGAACAGTTGCTGTTGGCTAAGACATGGGCTCTTTTTCTTTTTAGAGAGTGTATGCATGTGGGTGTGTGTGAGTGTATGCACGTGGAGGCCAGAGGTGACATCTTGTGTCTGCCTCGGTTGTTCTCCTCTTTACTGAAGCAGGGTCTCTCAGTGAACTTGGAGTTGCACAGTTCCAGCTTGGCTAGCTAGCCAGCTTTGCCCCTGTAGTCCTGTCTGTGCCTTCTGGTTGCTGAGGTCACAAGCAGCCACCATGCCTGCCCAGTGCTTTATGTGTTTGGGGGGAATCCCAAGTCATCCTCATGTCTCCTCGGGTGCTGAATCCCCTGAGCCATCTCCCAGTGCCAGCACGAAATCTTCATCTGATTTGGACTTAGAAAAATAAATGATCTTAACAAGTGCATTAATAAGTCTTTCATACTAACCTGACAGAACGTATCTGCTCGCCAGCATCACGGGGTCTTTCATGCTACCTGTGGGAGAATTTTCAGTGGAAAGTTCTTCAATTTTGTCATTTTCTACTATATCATCTTGATCCAGCATCTTTTTGGAAAATGGTAATTCTGTGTCCTCTGGGAGACTCTGGAAGCCCCAAGGATTATCAAAGAACTTCTTCAGATACTGCATGGAACCAGACTCGTCTGTCTTCTCCAAGACGCTTTCTGTACCTGCCTGGTCTTCGGTTTCCACAGTTACTATTTTCCTTTCTTGTTCCTTTTCAGGGTCAAAGTCACTTCCTATAGGATGTTTGAGGTTATCTACCTCACCATCTTCATTTTCTCCTTTGTCTGAAACAATGTTGTCTTCGTCGGCATTTGTAAAGCCTAGCATACCAAATCCATAGTAAAACCAGCTTGGACTGAGAACCGAGCTATCATTAATGACTGCATCTTCCTTGTCTGTTGAGATTTCTCTGCATGGAGCCGGGACTTCTTCATCTGGTGGAACAGAGCTGGGAATATCTTGTAATGGTGGATTGCTTTCTTTGGACAATAACTCAAGTCCTGCCTCCTCATTTCCAAAACCTAAATAACTTGTAAGGCCCTCACCAAACCAGCCAGAAGCTTGGGGTTTGAGGATACTCTCCGTCTCAGATTCTAGCTCATACTCTTCGTCCGGCACTGAACTGAATTCTAATGTCTCTGATTTTGGCTCTTGCTCAAGTTCCACTTGGGGTTCGCCACTGTGTAATTTCTCCAGGTCACTCTCCTCTTCTAGTGCTAATTCTTGTGTAGGTTCAGTATCTGATTCGAAAACCTTCTCTTCAGCTTCTTCTGTCCCCAGGCCAAACCATCCTTGCCTTTCTGGCTTACTGAGGGATGGCAAGTCTTGGTCAGAGTCTGCAGTGTAATCCTGCTCCCCTCCACCCTGGCTTCCAGCCCCTTCCCAGGCCTTCCACTCACTGGAGAATCGGAAATCATCAGGAGCTTCGGATGCTGGAATTTGGTCCTCCAACAAAGTCCCTTCAGCAGCTGCATATAAGTCAGGTTCTGGCTGAAAATCACCCTCATATATATTATAGTTTTGGTCTTCATCTTTTTCATATGGGTACATATGTTCTTCATCATCTTCACTGTTTAATTCACTCTGTTCACTTCCAAATATGTAGCCTTCTCCAAGAAGACAAAGAAAGTCAGACTCCTAAAAGACAATAATAATAATAATAATAATAATAATAATAATAATAATAATAATCGTAAATGTCTCTCCCTGAATATTTTAAGATGGAGGACTATAGCCAGGTGTGTTGGTTCACACCTAAAATCCCAGCATTTTGGAGACTGCATAGGGAGGATTGTAAATTTGAGACTAGCTCGTCTATATAGAAAGACTGGAAAGATGGCTCAGCAGTTAAGCGCACTTGCTGCTCCACCAAACAACTTGAGCTCACTCACTGCCTAAAACATCAGTTTCAGAGGATCCAACACCCTCTTTCTGCCTCCCAGAGCAACTGTATACATGTGGCATGCATGTTTACAGATACACACAGAGATGTGTAAATAAAAATAAGTGGTTTTTTAAAAAAAAATACTTTATATCAAAAAATAAAATAAAGTAAAAGGGTGACTATAATTTTCCCAGAAATACACAATTAGCTTAACCCCAGGGCACAAAGTAAAATCAGGCCTCTGAGTCTCAGTTAAATGCACCACGACTTACCTCTAAGGGTTAATGCTAGAGACTTAAAATTCTTATAGTATGCTTCATCTGTCATCAAGTATTTGAGAGGTGTCGATTACTGGTAATTTGAGTATATTCCACAAATAAGTTGGGATGAGAAAGTATGCATGTAGTAGCTTACACCTCCTGAGAGTATCCTAGATGAATGGATGCATCTATGCGGTAATTGGTAATCTGAGAGCATGGGCTGGATAGCTTAAGTGTTTTCCCCCAAAAGCATATACTGGAAATTTCATGCAGAAGTCTTAGGAGATGGACCATTACGGTCAGTGATTAGGCCATGAGGTCAGTGTGGATGGATAAAAGCTGTTGTTACTCAGTTTATAGACATTCCTGATAGGACCATATGTGTATGATTTTCCTTGAGACCTAAGCTAAAGGCAACTTCAATAACTAAATAGTCTAGTTTTTTTTTTTTTTTGAGGTAAGGTCTTGTTATGTAAATGAGGCCTGCCTTGATCTCACTGATATGCCTGCAGTGGATTTGTCTAAACTCATCAAATTAAATGCAGTTACTTTGTGTCTTTTTTTTGTAAGCCAATTATTAATCTATATCGATTGGGGTGATGGTATAATTAGTTTTCGATTTAAGAAACAAAACAGGAGCCAGCGAGAGAACACAGCCAGTGAGAGAGCTTGCCAAAAAGCATGATGTCCTAAGTTTGATTCCTGGAGCTTAGACAAATCCACTGCTGTTGCTATCACTACAGTCTAGGGCAGCAGTTCTCAGCCTGTGCGTCATGACCCCTTTGGGGTCCGAACAAATACTTTTATAGGTTAGATATCAGATATCCTGCATATCAGATGTTTGCATTATGATTCATCACAGTAGCAAAATTACTGTTATGAAGTAACAATGAAATAATTTTATGATTGGGGAGGGGTTACTACAACATGAGAAACTGTATTTCAAAGGTCATAGCATTAGGAAGGTTAGAAGCAGTGATCTAGGAAGATACTCCGAAAGTTTCGAGAGGCACTAATGTTTTAAGCTAGGACTTAAAGGGTAAGAGGAAACTAGGTAGGTAAAAGTGGTGCGGGGTGTTCTCCCACAGGAGAAACCCATCAAGTCTCTGGGTTAGTAAAGAGTTGCCACATCTAAGAACAGTCCAAAAGCCAGTCTGTCCAGGAGTGTGTGTGTTATGAAAGAAGAGTGACACGGGACAGGAAGAGCCACAAGATCAGGACCTGTGAGGCCAGGACGGACTGAGTCTAGGCTGTACGCCAGGTTCAATAAAAATTAACAAAAGGAATGACCTGGCCTGATCTTCTGGGTTTGTTTTTATAAGATCCACTGCTGTTTGCAGGATGGGCTTGCGAGGAGCAACATGGGATCGAGGTACTATATAGAGGGCTACTATATCCCAGTCAAGAAGCCTGGCTTCGATGCCTGGCTGCTGACATGGCTCCGTGAGCATTTACTCTACAGGCCTGGGACTGTTGCTCCGATCCCTACAAGGATGGAGGGAGAGAACTGACTCCACAAACCTGTCCTCTGACCTACACAGGCTCACCTCTTACCCTCAGGGTGCACGCTAATGCACAATGATAATTCCATAGGATTGTGAAAAAAGGAGATGGATGGTCATGCCTAGGATACGGTCTACAAGAGTGAAACTGCAGAGAAGAGAATGTGCTACAGATAAAGTACAGAGAAGTGACAGGGCCAACTACCCTGCAGCAAGTGAACAACTAATCCCAGGGCCAACAGACAAGTGTGTGGAAGCAAACAGTTCCATATCATGATGACCTTGCTTGCGGTAAAACCTGGAATCTGAATTAAAGCATCAAGTCAAATTCATACATTAAAATATCACTTTCTGATGCCTTTTTATCTTTTTATTATCAAGCTCAACATCATCTGGAATTTATTCAGAATTCCAATAGCAGTAGGGCAGAGGCCAGCGGGGCACACATGTGCGTGAACACACACACAAGTAAAAAGGAAAATTTAAAAAAAAAAAAAGAATTCCAAAAGCCAATGGCTAGAGAGATGGTTCAGGGGTTAAAAGCAATAGCTGTTCTTCCAAAAGACCTAGATTCAATTTTCAGTACTCACAGGGCTACTCACAACAGTCTATAACTCCAGTTCCAGGGAATAGGATACACTCTTTTGGCCTCTGCAGACATCAGGCATGCATGTGGCACACAGACATACATACAGACAAACACTCATACACATAAAATCATAACATTAATTGATTTAAAAAAATAAAACAGTGGCCAAAGTGTTTGTACAGAGTGAGACCTGGGAAGGAGAAATAACCTATGGTCCGAGTAGGACAACAGTATCAGTGACTGTAACTGATAATAGCTGCCACGTCTGTTCTGTGGCCTTTGTTCGCTCTTTTGTTCCTCTGTCCCTTGGAGGTTGTGCTACGTCATGTGCACTCACGACTCCTAGTTTTCAGGTGATAAAATTTAAGCATGCCTACAGCCTCAGTAAGTGGTTGAGTCCAGCTTTAAACTTACACTTCCTCCAGAATTCACACTTTTAACCACTGTACTCTTTTGCCTGTTACTTGTTCTGAAAGGAAAGTCTTTAATGGTCATCAAGTCTGTTTTATCTCATTGTATTCACATACCCAAACGATGCCAAGGACAAGCTCTTAATAACTGTCCTTTGTGGTTCACTGAGTGAGGTACACAACCAGTGAACATTTATATCAAGGAAACCATTTTTTTGTCAAGAACTTTTAAACTCAACTAAATTGCTGAAAATGAATTTACTCACTTTAGTTGGCATTTCGACTTCTTCAGATATGAACACCTCTTCAATCTCGACTGCATCTCTGGGAAAAAATCCAAAGTCTTTTCCTTTCTATCAAAACAAAGAACAAAGATTTTAAGAGAAAAGTGAATGAGGCAAGAATAGCTATTGGGCCTCATTTTGTCCTGTGACCTTGGCTTTTAGCTATATTAAATCACAAAACATTAATTGGCTATCAAAAATGCCATCTAAAAATCATGAGTGGAGACTGGGGATATAGTTAGGTGATAGAGTTCTTGCTTAGGTTCTGGGTTCATGCCCCGGTGACAAACTAAACCTACAACAATAACAAGAACAGGAGTGAGGCCCCATTGTTGTGTTATATACTCCTGTTATTCTCGTGTGTGTGTGTGTGTGTGTGTGTGTGTGTGTGTGTGTGTGTGTGTGTGTATTTCAAGACAAGGTTTCTGTTTATAGCCTTGGCTGTCCTGAAACTCACTGTGTAGACCTGACTGGCATCAATACTCACAGAGATCTGCCTGTCTCTGCCTCCCAAGTGCTGGGATTAAAGGTGTGTGCCACCACTGTCTGGCAAGATTTATATATTTCTATTTTATGTGTATGGGTGTTTTTTCTGTAGTGCCTGTGGAGACCTGAAGAAACTGTCAGATGGCCTAGACCTGGAATGACAGACAGTTGTGAACTGTCATGTGGTTACTGGGAACCAGGTCTTCTGGCAGTGTAGCACATGCTCTTCACCGCTGGACCACTGTTCCAGCCCATCCCCCACCCTCACCCCCGTGCTCTAGGACCTTCCTTGCCTAGGTTATGCAGATTTACATGTTTAGATGTGAGATATCAAAAAGGAACAACTCAGGTGACAATTCAGGAAGACAGAACGATTGCAAACTCTGAGGTGTCAAGATGTCACATTCAAGAAAGGAATTTAGACTCCCGGAAGTGGCAGATAGATTTCTCAAGGTAGTTAAGGTCCATGTGTCCCCAAGAGAGCATGCAGTTCCTTTTGGCTTTTCTGGGCTAACCTAGTAACAGATTCTCTTGACCCAGTTCAAGCACATGTAGGATGTCCCCCCTCCCCCCTGTGAGTGAGGTCAGCATCCAACCACTCAGAGCCCCTCCTTCTTATTCCTATTAAAGTTTCACAAACATTTTCTGTCTTCTGAGCCAACACCATCACATATTAAATATGATTTTTCTAGCTCTCCAGTTAGTCTTCATTTACAACTATTTGGAAATAGTCTATGAGTCCACAGTGTGAGTTCTTCAACAGTTACGAGCACAGACTAACCATCTCTATTTCTGCTTAGACAAAAAGCAGAGAAGCAAATAGACTAATCACTTAAGGTACCAAATGCTAATGGCAGCTGAGACTTTCCCCAAGACTTTATCCATTAAACACTGTTTTGTGTAGAATTATTATTTTCATACTTAGTAAACAAATAAATCAAAATTGTTTTCTTTGTTTCTCATGACATATACTCTGTCATTTTCTTATACCTGTGTCAGATTTCTGTGATGCATTCAAAACAGAGACCGGTATTTTAAAACCATCATAAGCAATAAGGAGAAGTCAAATCTGGCATGGGAAAGGTTTAGTTACACATCCCCTGGTGGGAAGAGGACAGTTTCAAATGCAGTGTGTGCCTTCAGATGGGTACTGTTGTATGCCAGCGACATCAACACTCAGGAGGATGGGGCATTGTACCGGCTAATTTTGTGTCAACTTGACACAAGCTGGAGTTATCGCAGAGAAAGGAGCTTCAGTTGGGGAAATGCCTCCATGAGATCCAGCTGTAAGGCATTTTCTCAATTAGTGATCAAGGAGGAGGTCCCCTTGTGGGTGGTGCCATCTCTGGGCTGGTAGTCTTGGTTCTTTAAGAGAGCAGGCTGAGCAAGCCAGGAGAAGCAAGCCAGTAAAGAACACCCCTCCATGGCCTCTGCATCAGCTCCTGCTTCCTGACCTGCTTGAGTTCCAGTCCTGACTTCTTTCAGTGATGAACAGCAATGTGGAAATGTAAGCTGAATAAACCCCTTTCCTCCCCAATTTGCTTCGTGGTCATAATGTTTTGTCCAGGAATAGAAACCCTGACTAAGAGAGACATTCAGACTCATCCTCGGCTACAGACATTGGGAGTTTAACAATGACCTGAGCTATGTGAAACTGTCTCAAAAACGAAGCTGTTCATTCAGACAGTGAGCACAGAGGCTACACTATGGAAGATCCTGATGTACACACAGCATGAGAACGATGTGAGAGTCTATCAGCTTGGAAGTAAACTCATCTATCAAAGCATGCCATCGTTACAAAGCATAGTACACACCAGAGATATAAATCTTTTCAACTGAAAACATGAATTATTATCCCAAGAGATAGTTTGGGCTTCTTTTACTTTGGCCAAATAAAAGGATCAACCAGTTAATATTTTATTTTCCATGAAAAGTTTATACACCTCTCTTCCCTACCGTACCAACCTTTCTGCTGACGTGTCTGTCCAACACACCTCAGCCCTCTCTCTGTTCAGGCAGACATGCTTTGGAATCTGATAAAACACCTTCCCAGTCTCTCTCAAACTCAGTCACTAATAGCACAGAGATGCTGAGGTTGCCATAACATTTGTCAGCATGCCTTCTAAATAATAATGTCCTCTACGCTGAAAATTATGTGGGTTGTGTAAAAAATAATTGCAAGGCCCTCCTTTAGTCCTCATCTCAGGGTCAAAAACCTCTTCTATAGAAATTGTCGAGCAATCACTAAATGTCTGTAACGTGCTATGTAGATCAGGCTGGCTTTGTGCTCAGACACCCTGAGGGCTTGGATTAAAGGCATGCATGTGATCACTTTTTTTGTTTGCTTAAATATGATGAGTTGAAGTTGTTAAATAAGAGTTCCTTTAACAGCACGTATCCTTGTCTGCGTTGGACATTTATTCTGCGTTTAGTTCTTAAAACTAAATACTTACGCTTCCTGCCCACAAATCTTCTCTGTCTCCTCCAAGTTTAACATAAACAGATATCTCTTCTCCCGTAGTGAAGTTCAGGTACCGACAGTCGGGTCCTGTGTAATCTCTCAGGGCTAAGACTCGGCTGATCAAAGCTGTATAGACACATACAGGAAAGCTCACACTTTAAAATGTCACTGCTTCTCGTTTACTTATTGATAGTAAGTCTTGCTATGTATCCCAGGCTGAACATAACCTTAAAATCTTCCTGCTTCAGCTTCTCCTGCTGCTGAGATTATAGATATATACCACCATAATATTTGACTTCTCCATCCATTTTGCTTTCCTTCAATCCATCCTTTAAGTTTTGAAGTAAGAGGTGGGCCTGATGGCTCACACTTGTAGTCACCAGCACTCATGAAGATGAGGAGAATGTCAGGAGTTTGATATATTTCAATAATATTAATAATAATAGTTTGAAATCCTCGTTTGTCAATATTGGTTATGTTCTCAAAAACTAATATAGGCCAGGCATTGGTGGCATACACCTTTAATCCCAGCACTTGGGAGGCAGAGGCAGGCAAATTTCTGAGCTCAAGACCAGCCTGGTCTATAGAGTGAGTTCCAGGACAGCCAGGACTACACAGAAAAACTCTGTCTCAAAAAACAAACAACACAGGCTGGAGAGATGGCTCACCAACTGCTATTCTGAAGGTCCTGAGTTCAAATACCAGCAACCACATGGGGCTCACAACCACCTGTAATGAGATCTGACGCCCTCTTTTGGTACATCTGAAGACAGCTACAGTGTACTTAGATATAATAATAAATAAATCTGGGGCTGGTGAGATGGCTCAGTGGTTAAGAGCGCCAACTGCTCTTCTGAAGGTCCTGAGTTCAAATCCCAGCAACCACATGGTGGCTCACAACCATCCGTAATGAAATCTGATGCCCTCTTCTGGAGTATCTGAGGACAGCTACAGTGTACTTACTTATATATGTAAATATAATAAATAAATAAATCTTTAAAAAACAAACAAAAACAAAAAAGAAAGAAAGGAAGGAAGGAAAACTAAAATATACTTTATACTATATACAAATTCAAGCCCAAATGTTTTTGGCATATGAAGATTATTCATAACCTGAGCCCACTTACCTATTGTTTTAGAGATCTTTTTATTTATTTCATGTACGTGACTACACTGTTGCTGTCTTCAGACACACCAGAAGAGAGCATAGGATCCCATTACAGATAGCCCTGTATAGTCCTAGCTGTCCTAGAACTCACTTTGTAGACCAGGCTGGCCTCGAACTCAGAAATCCGCCTGCCTGTGCCTCCCGAGTGCAGGCATGTGCCACCATGCCCGGCCCAGTCAGTGCTCTTAACTGCTGAGCCATCTTCCAGCCCCACTTACCTAATTTTTAAGTTTAAATTTGTGTGTGTGTGTGTGTGTGTGTGTGTGTGTGTGTGTGTACATGTAGTACACATTTCAGAGTACAACTAACTTTTGGGAGTCAGTTCTCACCTTCTGTCCTGTGAGTCCTGGTTATCAAACTCAGGTTGTCAGGTTTGGCAGCAAGTGCCTGTACCCTCTGACTCCTCTCACAGGCTCTCCCTTTATTTTATTTTACATTTCGAAGATGTTTTTATATTATTTTTACTTTATGTATTTGAGTGATTTGCTTGCGTGTATGTATGTGCACTGTATGTCAGCCTGGTGCCCATTAAGTCCAGAGAGGGTAGTAGATCCTCTGGAACTCGTGGTTGTTAGCTGCCCTGTGGGTACTGGGAACTGAACCTAGACCCTCTGAAAAAGCAGTAAGCACTCTTAAAGGCAGGTCCCTCTCTCTGAAGGCCCTGTCCTTCCCTATTTTAAGCAACCTCTCCTTTGCACAGATTCAAGGCTGGAACACACTCCAGCTTGCAAATCTCTTGTTCTCGGAGTAAGTCACTACTGTTCTTGGGTGTGTAGGAGACTCTGGCTTTCTTTCTGTTTCCAAATTATATTTATATTCTGTTGAATCCTCAATGCATATCTATAGGGTAAATCACCCCACTTCATTCTAACGATTGAGTCTTTAGTTGAGGTTCAAAGGGTGGGTCATACAGCTCTGGTTGCCTAGCTCTGCCCTGAGATTTTTTTTTTTTTCTGCAACATCATGGTCCTTATCCTAAGCTTCTATTTCTATTCTTCCTCTCTTCATGTTTAACTCATGTGTTGCTTCCTGTCTAGTCTGAACTCTGGCATTATCTGTCATTATTACAATTTCATCACCTTCTTCCTCCTTGATTTGTTTTGTTGTTATTAAATAAGATGACTATTCCTACAGAAAAAGAAACTGCTTTCATTTCACTTTATTACTTTATTTTTTAAAGATTTATTTATTATTAATATAAGTACACTGTAGCTGTCTTCAGCTACAGTGAACCAGCCCCCACAAAGTATTTTAAAAGTAATAAAATAGACTGGGCTGGTGAGATGGCTCAATGGGTAAGGGCACCGACTGTTCTTCCGAAGGTCCTGAGTTCAAATCCCAGTAACCACATGGTGGCTCACAACCATCTGTAATGAGATCTGATGCCCTCTTCTGGTGCGTCTGAAGACAGCTACAGTGCACTTACATATAATAAATAAATAAATAAATCTTTTTAAAAAAATAATAAAATAAAATACATTGTGTTAGAACACATACCCCTAGAGACATTGTAGGCCCTCAGTAACTGAGTAAACTATGTATGATTGATTTAGCCTTTGATGCCTAAAGTAACATGCATATCATATAAATATTATAGTGCTAATGTGTAAAACATAAAATCATACTGATTAAATCCTTGAATAAGAGTCAAAATTGCATTGTAAGTTACTCCAAATCTGAATTTCTGTTGGACTCTAAGGCTATTAAAGTGCTGATAATAACGCAAAGTGGGAAAGCAAAGTACCATGGTAACAAATTCTCAATACACTGAATGACTTTTCTGAAAGGTTAAGAAAAAATGATTACTCATAAAAAATAGCACTTGTGAAATGTTTACATTTAAACTAGTCATATTTGGTATTTTTAGAAACGATGTCTTCTGGACCATGACAGGCTTACAGACTCACAGAAGCTGTGGTTGCCTACCAAAGACGTCTACAAGCTCAAGCCATTGACATTCCAGCACAGAGCAGGGAGGGGGCTCACAGCCACCACAGCTATCGGAGGAGCTACTGAATTCATGGCTCCCAACGGGGGAGAATCATTTTTCTCCACACTCACACAGTACTTCAAAACTATCTGAAACTCTAATTCCAGGGGCTTCCAAAATGCCCTCTTCTGGCCTCTGCCAGCACCAAGCATGCACATGGCATGCAGACATACATGCAGACAAAATACTCAAATATAACAGCACTTGGGAGGCAGAAGCAGGCAGATCTCTGAGTTCAAGGCCAGCCTGGTTTATAGAGTGAGTTCAAGGACAGCAGGGTTGCACAAAGAAACTGGGGGGAGGCGGGGAGGGAGAACACTCACATATAAAATAAAATGAATACATTTTTTAAAATAACTTTTTAAAAAATCTTTTTAAATCTATGAATTAGGAGAGAAGATGCTGTACGACCTGCAGGTTGGAAGTGGGATATAGAAAGACATGATCAAAGCACATTTCAATGTATGAAATGACCAAAGAATGAGTAAAAAAAAATACTATTAAAATATAAAAAGCAGTATTAGAGGGAAAATTAAAGGATCTTTGCTATAAAATACCATGTAGTTGGCAGAGCATACTCTGGTATATGCCTTTAATCCCAGCACGGGAGCCAGGGGCAGGTTGATCTCTATGAGATGAAGGCCAGCCTGGTTTACAGAGGGACAGTTAAAGAAAGAAAGGAAGGAAGGGGGGAGGAGGGAGGGAGGAAGGGAGGAAGGGAGGAAGGGAGGGAGGGAGGGAGGGAGGAAGGGAGGAAGGAAGGAAAGAAGGAAGGAAGGAAGGAAGGAAGGGAGGGAGGGAGGGAGGGAGGGAGGAAGGAAGGAAGGAAGGAAGGAAGTAAGGAAGGAAGGAAGGAAGGAAGGAAAGATAAACGCACATGGTTTTTACTTATAAAAATATTTCTGCTGGGCAGTGGTGACACATGCCTTTAATCCCAGCACTTGTGAGGCAGAGGCAAGTGGATTTCTGAGTTCGAGGCCAGCCTGGTCTACAGAGTGAGTTCCAGGACAGCCAGGGCTACACAGAGAAACCCTGTCTCGAAAACAAAACAAACAAACAAAAAAACAAAAAACAAAAACAAAACAAAACAAAAATTCCTGGGGCTGGAGAAGTGACTCAGCAGATGGGAACACTGGCTGCTCCTCTAGAGGACCTGCATCCAATTCCCAGCACCCACATTGTGACTCATTGTCATTTGTGGCTCTAGTCTAGTCTAGTCAGAATGCTCTCTGGCCTCTGGGGCACCAGGCACACACCCAATGCCTTTACATGCGTGGAGGCATACACTAATACACACAAAACAGAGGTAAATAAATCATTAAATATACTTGCATGTCTTAGACATTTTTGTGTCACATATTGCATTTTAATTTACATTTTGCAAAATTAGACATAATTTTCATCTTGAAAAGATAGGAATTTTTTCAGGAACTCTAAGATGAGGATATCTTTTTTCCTGTTGTCCTTTTGAGACAAAGAACTCATTGTGTAGATCAAGCTGGCCTGGAACTAGAGCTCTGCCTACTTCTGCCTCCTGGTGCCATTATACTTGGCAGAATAAAATTATTTTGCAGTTATGTAGATACCAAAAAATTAAGTTCTTGGGGCTGGGGACATGACGAAGTGGTTAAGAGCCTCTAATCCTCTTGCAGACCCACGTTCAGTTCCCAGCACTATGTGGAAGCTCGTAACTGTCTGTAATTCAAGTTCCAGGGAATCCAATGCCCTCTTCTGGGTTCTATGAGCACTAGGCACATATGTGGTGTATGTATATGTATGTATGTGTGTGTATATATATATATATATATATATATACATACATGCAAAATACCCATATATATAAAATAAAAATAAACAAAGTAGAAATTAATGTCTCTTCATAGAGACTTAAGAAAGTTTCATATTAAATGTTATACATCATACACACACATTGAAACACTTATTTTAGCATTTTTACATAATAAACTGACACAAATGATTAGCATTTGATAAAATTTGGACATCTAAACAGTTTTCAAAATGATGGTTTGAAGTAAAAACATTTTGGGGGAAACTCATGAGAATCGGAAAGTTCTGATTGTGAAATAGAAACTAACCCATATGAGCTTCATCGACAGTGAGTTAACAAACTGCCCGATGGCTTTCCAAACAACTCAATTATCTTTAAAACAAAACAAAACAAAACAAAACAAAACAAAACAAAACAAAAATGGCTAAAAAGCTGGTTATTTAGTTTTTGACACACGAATTAATACTATCTCTACCATAGTTCTATCAGTGTAATTTTTGTCTTTATGCTTATGTTAACATATAAATTATTAAATTTATTAAATGTGTAAAATTTATAATTATGCTGCCACAAAATGCTTTGCTTCTAGAATTCCCTTTTTCGCCTGAAGCTATACTTTATAATTCAAATAGCCATCAATACTACTAACATTGACTTTTTGCCCCACAAGTTCACCGTGAGATTTAATGTGATTTTAGAACTCAGTGTAAGAGAGAATAAGAAAAGCGAACTTACTTTCACATTCCAAGTCACCACACTTCTTAAGGTGTGCCAGCAACTTTGTACCCTCCAGACACTTGGCCAGAGAAACAACCAAAAGAAGGATTCTTTGAACACTGACTTCCGCCATGCCTAAACAAGCCACCAAGGATCCTGGACAAGCGTTAGAATGTTAGGCGGCAGGCATGCCAGAAAAACAGCCCATGCGACGCTCCCTTCCGTAGCGCAAGAGGAAAAAGCTGTGTATTCTTCAATCCCTTCGTAGCTACATTTTCCCGATGGGGCGCTGGCCCAGCTTCAGAAATTAACACTCTCTGGTCTCAGTCTGCAGAGTCAGGTAGCCGGATGATACCGAAGGGCTTAATAATTAACAGGGGTTTTAGCCGGACCAATGTGTTATAAAGTAGCCCATGTGAAACTGACTCACTTAAAGGCACCCTGTGCTCGGTCTGACGGTTCTTAAGCCTCCAAAGAAGGTACCTCAATCTCTGCCACAGTCTTCAGGCAGATGAGTCAATGAGTACAAACCAAATATTTACTACATGCAGGTTCTACCTTCAAAAGAGAAGGTATAGAGCCAGAAAATAGCTCAGTTAATAAGTACTCTTATCATGAAGCCTGATAACCTGAGTTTAATATTACCCAGGACCCACTTGGTAAAAGGACAGACTTGATTCCAGAAGTGGCAGTCTGATCTACACTCATTCACACACACACACACACACACACACACACACACACACACACACACACTCACACCGACTGACAGAAAGGGTATATGTGTAAATGATAAATGTAATTTTAAAAGTTAAACGCATAATCAAAAATGAATTTATTGTTTTTGGGGGAAAAAACTTCAAATACATTAACCAGAAACAATTGCCATACCTGTGACATTAAAAAGAAGATGTATAGTTATATAAAAAGCATTATCAATTTATGTCAAAAGTATGATTTTGAAATATGATGAAATTATCAGAAAAGCTATTCCTTTGGGTATGTTAAAAAATCTTCAGTGTTGTTATGAAGTCACAGTTAGAATAATAGTTAAAACATAATAACTATTACTATGATCCACATATTATTTGAAGTGCCTAGATAATGTGAGTAGTTCTTGATGTGATCTCAACTTTACACCAGCTCTCTGGGACCGGTGACATTATCACCTTAATATTTGCACATAAGCCACAGTAGACACAGGCTAAGCTATCCAATATCATGAAGTGAGTGAAGAATAAATCTAAACGTAGGTGCTGTGGTAGAGCAACACACAAGCTACTGTGTGTTTTTAAGTCATCTCTTGTGAGAAAACAGAAATAGAGAGTTATTCCACACATTAAAAATTAAACGTGGCTTTCGGCCGCCGCAGCCATCTTCCAGTAACTCGCCAAAATGACGAACATAAAGGGAAAGAGGAGAGGCACCCGGTACATGTTCTCTAGGCCTTTTAGGAAACATGACGTTGTTCCTTTGGCCACATACATGCGAATCTACAAGAAGGGTGATATTGTAGACATCAAGGGAATGGGCACTGTTCAAAAAGGAATGCCCCATAAGTGCTACCGCGGCAAAACCGGAAGAGTCTACAATGTCACCCAGCATGCCGTGGGCATCATTGTAAACAAGCAAGTTAAGGGCAAAGTTCTGGCCAAGAGGATCAATGTGCGGATTGAGCACATCAAGCACTCAAAGAGCAGGGACAGCTTCCTGAAGTGGGTGAAGGAGAACGACCAGAAGAAAAAGGAAGCCAAAGAGAAGGGCACCTGGGGGCAGCTGAAGTGTCAGCCTGCACCACCCAGAGAAGCACACTTTGTGAGGACTAACGGAAAAGAGCCTGAGCTGTTGGAGCCCATTCCATACGAATTCATGGCCTAATGTACACAAAGAAATAAAATACCAGCACAAAAAAAAAAAAAAATTAAACGTGTATTTCTAAAAGTGGAGGGAAAGTGAGATGAGAAAATTCTGAAAATGTTTCCCTGAAGAGTGGAAATGTGATTTCAGGATGTATTCTCCTTTAGAGATTTCCTTAGTAAAAGCCAATAAGCATCTGTCATTTAAAAATAAGTTGTGAAAATCATTTTGTCATTTGAATGTTGCTATTGCTTTAAAAGGGTCAAAGTCCTATATTGGGAAATTCTGTTTAAGGGAACTAGATCTGAAGGTCCTTGGGTCCCAAGGTAGCACATTCCACTTCAGTGCCAGACAGAAATAAAACAAATATTCAACACACCTGTAAGCTAAAGTAAAGGAGCTTTGCTTTCAAACTCGTAACAGAGCAGTACACTGCCTGCTGGTTTGTTTATCAGTAGGAAGTCTGTTCTCTCCCAGATCGAGATTTTGCATCTCCCAAAAGAATACAGTGCAACATGAACTTGCACTTGAGGGTTAAGTGACTTGCCACAGAGCATTCCATAGTTGTACACACACACACACACACACACACACACACACACACACACACACACACAGTGTAGATCAGTTTCTTGAATACATTCATGAGTCTGCAATATAATTGGTGATGACATTTAAATAGAAATCAGACCCCTAAGAAGGACATTAATAACTCACTTAAAGAATGATAGGAAAACACAGATAAACAGGTGATGGAATTGAACAAAACCATCCAGGATCTAAAAATGGAGGTAGAAACAATAAAAAAAAAAAAAAACACAAAGGGAGACAACTCTGGATATAGAAATCCTAGGAAAGAAATCAGGAACCATAGATGCGAGCATCAGCAACAGAATACAAGAGATGGAAGACAGAATCTCAGGTATAGAAGATTCCATAGAGAACATGGACACAACAATCAAAGAAAATGCAAAATGCAAAAAGATCCTAACTCAAAACATCTAGGAAATCCAGGACACATTGAGAAGACCAAACCTAAGGATAATAGGAGTGGATGAGAATGAAGATTTTCAACTTAAAGGGCCAGCAAATATATTCAACAAAATTATAGAAGAAAACTTCCCTAACCTAAAGAAAGAGATGCCCATGAACATAAAAGAAGCCAACAGAACTCCAAATAGACTGGATCAGAAAAGACATTCCTCACGACACATAATAATCAGAACAACAAATGCACTAAATAAGTATAGAATATTAAAAGCAGTAAGGAAAAAATATCAAGTAATATAGAAAGGCAGACCTATCAGAATTACACCAGACTTCTCACCAGAGACTATGAAAACCAGAAGATCCAGGACAGATGTCATATAGACCCTAAGAGAACACAAACGCCAGCCCAGGCTACTATACCCAGCAAAACTCTCAATTACCATAGATGGAGAAACCAAAGTATTCCATGACAAAACCAAATTCACACAATATCCACAAATCCAGCCCTTCCAAGGATAATAAAGGGAAAGCATCAACACAAGGACGGAAATTACACCCTAGAAAAAGCAAGAAAGTAATCCTTCAACAAACCTAAAAGAGGGCTGGTGAGATGGCTCAGCAGGTAAGAGCACTGACTGCTCTTCCAAAGGTCCTGAGTTTAAATCCCAGCAACCACATGGTGGCTTACAACCATCTGTAACAAGACTAGATGCCCTCTTCTGGTGTGTCTGAAGACAACTACAGTGTACTTACATATATTAAATAAATAAATCTTAAAAAAAAAAAAAACCTAAAAGAAGACAGCCCCAAGAACAGAATCCCAACTCTAACAACAAAGATAGCAGAAAGCAACAATTACTTTTCCTTAATATCTCTTAATATCAATGGACTCAATTCCCCCAATAAAAAGACATAGACTAGCAGACTGGCTACATAAACAGGACCCAACTTTTTGCTGTTTACAGGAAACGCACCTCAGGGAAAAAGACAGACACTACCTCAGAGTAAAAGGCTGGGAAAAATCAATTTTCCAAGCAAACGGTCTGAAGAAACAAGCTGGAGTAGCCATTCTAATATCTAATAAAATCGACTTCCAACCCAAAGTTATCAAAAAAGGCAAGGAGGGACACTTCATGCCCATCAAAGGTAAAATCTTCCAAGAGGAACTCTCAATTCTGAACATCCATGCTCCAAATGCAAGGGCATCCACATTCATTAAAGAAACTATAGTAAAGCTCAAAGCATACATTGCATCTCACACAATAATAGTGGGAGACTTCAACACCGCACTCTCATCAATGGACAGATCCTGGAAACAGAAACTAAACAAAGACACATTGAAACTAACAGAAGTTATGAAACAAATGGATAAAACAGATATCTATAGAACCTTTTATCCTAAAACAAAAGGATATACCTTCTTCTCAGCACCTCATTAGAACCTTCTCCAAAATTGGCCATATAATTGGTCACAAAACAGGTTTCAACAGATACAAAAATAATGGAATTATCCCATGCATCCTATCAGACTAAGGCTGATCTTCAATAACAACATAAATAATGGAAAGCCAGCATTCACGGGGAAGCTGAACAACACTCTACTCAATGATACCTTGGTCAAGGAAGAAATAAAGAAAAAATTAAAGACTTTTTAGAGTTCAATGAAAATGAAGCCACAACATACCCAAACTTATGGGACACAATGAAAGCATTTCTAAGAGGGAAACTCATAGCTCTGAGTGCCTCCAAAAAGAAACTAGAGAGAGCACACACTAGCAGCTTGACAACACACCTAAAAGCTCTAGAACAAAAGGAAGCAAATTCATCCAAGAGGAGTAGACGGCAAAAAAATCATCAAACTCAGGGCTGAAATCAACCAAGTGGAAACAAGAAGAATTATTCAAACAATCAACCAAAGGAGGAGCTGGTTCTTTGAGAAAATCAACAAGATAGATAAACCCTAAGCCAGACTCACTAGAGGGCACAGGGACAGTATCTTAATTAACAAAATCAGAAATGAAAAGGGGGACATAACAACAGAACATGAGGAAATCCAAAACATCATCATATCCTACTACTAAAGGCTATACTCAACAAAACTGGAAAACCTGGATGAAATGGACAAATTTCTAGATAGATACCAGGTAGCAAAGTTAAATCAGGAACAGATTAATGATCTAAACAGTCCCATATCCCCTAAAGAAATAGAAGTAGTCATTAATAGTCTCCCAACCAAAAAAAAAAAAAACAAAAACAAAAACAAAAAAACAACAACAACAAAAAAAAAAAAAACCCCAGGACCAGACGGGTTTAGTGCAGAGTTCTATCAGACCTTCAAAGAAGACCTAATTCCAATTTTCCTCAAACTATTCCCCAAAATAGAAACAGAAGGTACTCTACCCAATTCATTCTATGAAGACACTATTACTCTGATACCTAAACCACATAAAGACCCAACAAAGAAAGAGAACTTCAGACTAATTTCCCTTATGAATATCGATGCAAAAATACTCAATATAATTCTCGCTAACTGAATCCAAGAACACATCAAAATGATCATCCATCATGATCAAGTAGTCTTCATTCGAGGGATTCGGGATGGTTTAATATACAAAAATCGATCAACGTAATCCACTATATAAACAAACTCAAAGACAAAAACCACATGATCATCTCTTTAGATGCTGAGAAAGCATTTGACAAAATCCAGCACCCATTCATGATAAAAGTCTTGGAGAGATCAGGAATTCAAGGCCCATACCTAAATGTGATAAAAGCAATATACAGCAAACCAGTAGCCAACATCTAACTAAATGGAGAGAAACTTGAAGCAATTCCACTAAAATCAGGGTCTACACAAGGCTGCCAACTTTTTCCCTACCTATTAAATATAGTACTTGAAGTCCTAGCCAGAGCAATTCGACAACAAAAGGAAATCAAGGGGATACAAATTAGAAAGGAAGAAGTCAAAATATCACTATTTGCAGATGATATTATAGTATATATATGTGACCCTAAAAACTCCACCAGAGAACTCCTAAACCTGATAAACAGCTTCAGTGCAGTAGCTGGATATAAAATTAACTCAAATCAGTGGCCTTTCTCTATACAAAAGATAAACAGGCTGAGAAAGAAATTAGGGAAACAACACCCTTCACAATAGTCACAAATAATATAAAATACCTGGGTGTGACTCTAACTAAGGAAATGAAAGATCTGTATGATAAGTACTTCAAGTCTCTGAAGAAAGAAATTGAAGAAGATCTCAGAAGATGGAAAGATCTTCCATGCTCATGGATTGTCAGGATTAATATAGTAAAAATGGCTATCTTGCCTAAAGCAATCTGCAGATTTAATGCAATCTCCATCAAAATCTGAACTCAATTCTTCACAGAGTTAGAAAGGTCAATTTGCAAATTCATCTGGAACAACAAAAAACCTAGAATAGCAAAAACTATTCTCAACGATAAAGAACCTCTGGTGGAATCACCATGCTTGACCTTAAGCTGCACTACAGAGAAATCATGATAAAAGCTGCATGGTACTGGTACAGCGACAGACAGGTAGATCAGTGGAACAGAATTGAAGACCCAGAAATGAACCCACACACCTGTGGTTACTTGATCTTTGACAAGGGAGCTAAAACCATCCAGTGGAAAAAAGACAGCCTTTTCAACAAAAGGTGCTGGCACAACTGGCAGTTATCATGTAGAAGAATGTGAATTGATTCATTCTTATCTTCTTGTACAAAGCTCAAGTCTAAGTGGATCAAAGAACTCCACATAAAACCAGAGACACAGGCCGGGCATGGTGGCTCATGCCTTTAATCCATTCGGGAGGCAGAGGCAAGCGGATTTCTGAGTTTGAGGACAGCCTGCTCTACAAAGTGAGTTCCAGGACAGCCAGGACTATACAGAGAAACCCTGTCTCGAAAAACAATAAATAAATAAATAAATAAATAAATAAATAAATAAATAAATAAATAAATAAATAAATAAAATGTGGTTAAAAAAAATAGAGACACTGAAACTTATAGAGGAGAAAGTGGGGAAAAGCCTCCATGATATGGGCACAGGGGAAAAATTCCTGAGCAGAACACCAATGGGTTGTGCTTTAAGAATCGACAAATGGAACCTCTGCAAATCAAAACAATCCTGAGATTCCACCTCACACCAGTCAGAATGGCTAAGATCAAAAACTCAGGTGACAGCAGAGGCTTGCAAGAATGTAGAGAAAGAGGAACACTCCTCTGTTGGAGTTGCAAGCTGGTACAACCACTATGGAAGTCAGTCTGGCGGTTCTTCAGAAAATTGTACTACTGGAACATAGTACTACTGGAAGGTCCTGCAATACCTCTCCTGGGCATATACCCAGAAGATGTTCCAACTTCTCATAAGGACACATGCTCCACTATGTTCACAGCAGCCTTATTTATAATAGCCAGAAGCTGGAAAGAACCCAGATGTCCCTCAACAGAGGAATGGATACAGAAAATGTGGTATGTTTACACAATGGAGTACTACTCAGCAATTAAAAACAATGAATTTATGAAATTCTTAGGCAAATAGATGCATCTGGAGGATATCATCCTGAGTGAGGTAACTCAATCACAAAAGAAGTCACTTGATATGCACTCACTGACAAGCGGTTATTAGCCCAGTAACTTAGAATACCCAAGATACAATTTGCAAAACACATGAAACTCAAGAAGAAGGAAGACCAAAGTGTGGATACTTCGTTCCTTCTTAGAATGGGGAACAAAATACCCATGGAAGGAGTTACAGAGACAAAATTCGGAGTTGAGACGGAAGGAAAGACCATCCAGAGACTGCCCCACTGGGGGATCCATCCCATATACAACCACCAAACCAGAAAGATTTTGCTGTCAGGACCCTGATATAGCTGTCTCTTGTGAGGCTATGCCAGTACCTGGCAAATACAGAAATGGATGCTCACAGTCATCTATTGGATGGAATACAGGAACCCTAATGGAGGAGCAGACAAAGTACCCAAGGAGCTGAAGGGGTCTGCAGCCCTATAGGAGGAACAACAATATGAACTAACCAGTACCATGAGAGTTTGTGTCTCTAGTTTCATATGGAGCAGAGGATGGTCTAGTTGGCCATCAATTGGAGGAGAGGTCCTGGGTCTTGTGAAGATCATATGCCCCAGTACAGGGGAATGCCAGGGCCAAGAAGCAGGAGTGGGTGGGTTGGGGAGCAGGGCGAGGGGAGAGTATAGGGGACTTTCAGGATAGCATTTGAAATGCAAATGAAGAAAATATCTAATAATAACAATAATAAAAAGAAACCAGCCCCTCGGGACCAGATAAAACTCGTGACTTTAATCTTGGTACTTCGAGGAGGCAAGATTTCTGTGAATTCCAAGTTAATCTGGTCTGCACAGAGAGCTCCAGATCACCAGAGAGAGGCCCTGTGTCAGAGAGGAGAGGGGGAGAGGGGGAGAGGGAGGAGAGGGAGGAGAGGGAGGAGAGGGAGAGGGAGGGAGAGGGAGAGGGAGAGGGAGGGAGAGGGAGAGGGAGAGGGAGGGAGAGACAGAGAGGGAGACAGAGACAGTGGTATGTACTGCTCTTGCAGAGGATTCAGGTTGAGTTTCCAGTATCCATAGGGATCCATCACCTCTGGCCTCTGAGGACATCTCAGAGGTACCTCCCTCCACACTCAGGAGGCATTGATAGGCAGATCTCTGTGAGTTCGAGGCCAGCCTGGTCTACAAAGGGAGTTCCAGGACAGCCAGGGCTACACAGAGAAACCATGTCAAATAAATAAATAAATAAATAAATAAATAAACAAACAAACGAAAAATAAAATCTTCAAAATCAAAACCAATAATAAATTGGGAACACTTAAGCAATTTTAAGTATCATTGTTTTTATATTCACTACTAAAGACTTCATTAGTTAAATCCAGAATTAATGATGTTTTAAATTAACAGTGAGCAGGTGGGTGAGATGGCTCACTCGGTGAATGAGGTGTGTCCTGCAAACCAAATCTGATGGACTGAGTTTACATAGGTGAAAGAAAAGAACTGACCCCATACAGTCTGACCTCCACACATGTGCCATGACATGTGTACACATCATGAAAGCATATGTGGATGTGGGCTTGTATGAACACCAGACCTTAACAATCAGAGGTGATTCCCAGGTCCCACAGGGTGGAAGGAGAGATCCAATTCTACTAAATTATCCTCTGACCTATTGCACTCACATATACACACTGTAAATGTAAATGTTGCTTTTATATCCTCAGATGAAGTGATGTGATCAGAGCTGTACCCAGGCTTGGGCTGAACCTAGAGGGTTTCTTTCTCTGTTCTATTGCATGGCCTAGGCTAGGAAACTTCTAGTCTCCAGACAGTCTTCCAGGCTCCATCTGCTAACCTAGGCCTAGCATGTTTCAGCCTCTGAGAGTTACTGCTGAATAACCTCAGCCTTGCTAGTTCTTTATGAACTCTGGCTGGCTGGTTCAGATCAGTTTTTTTGGGCTCAAAACTCCTCTCCAACACCACGACCTGAACTGTACTGACTGTGTGAACTGAACAGAGTAGAACTGCATGAGTGAATGAATTTAACTGCATTGGACTGAACTGCACCAGGCTGTGCTGAATTAAACAGACCTGACCTGAATTCTGCTGCATTGCCTAAAATTAACTGGACCGTGCCCCCGTCTCCCCTCTGCAAGGCTCTCCTGAGTCACCTCTCTTTCCTGTCTCTTCTCCTGAGAGTGAGTTGGGCGTGCCCTGTCTCTGACTCACTCTGTCACATCTTTCTCTGATTTGTCATGTCATCTGGCCCCCAAGTAGACATCACTAGTTTGGGGGGATTTTTGTTGTTTTTTGTTTGTTTGTTTGTTTGTTTGTTTTTTCGAGACAGGGTTTCTCTGTATAGCCCTGGCTGTCCTGGAACTCACTCTGTAGACCAGGCTGGCCTCGAACTCAGAAATCTGCCTGCCTCTGCCTCCCGAGTGCTGGGATTAAAGGGGTGCGCCACCACTGCCCCAGCCCAACATCGCTGTTTTAGGATTAAAGGTGTGTACTAAAGGATTCTCTGCATTCCAGTCAGATCACACAGACCTACAAGGATGTGATCTGAGCCATGTTGCTAGATTAAAATAGAGAGAGAGAGAGAGGCAGACAGACAGATAAGCCAACAAGATGGCTCCTGCTATAACCCTAAAGACCTGAATTTGATCCCTGAAACCCACATAGAGTAAGAGAGAGCCAATTTCTCTTTCAAGTTGTCTTCTGACTACCACACGCACACATTAGCTCCAGGGTATGTGTACACACAGAGAAGGACACACACACAAATAAATGAAGTGAAAAATAATTTAACAATTCCAAGTAAAGCCAGGCAGTGGTGATAGGTGCCTTTAATCTCAGTAGAGGCAGGCAGATCTGAGGCCAGCCTGGCCTGCAGAGAGGATGGTCAGGGCCACACAAAGAAATCCTGTCTTGGGAAAAAAAACAAAAAAACTCTAAGTAAAAAAAAAAAAAGAACAATAAGAGCCAAGCAAAGTTTAAATTTGTCTATTGAATGCCACAGAAAAGATGTAAGCAGAGAAAACGTTCAGAGGGAGATGTCTGGTAACTGTGTGCACCTATGCTTGTCTCCTACTGCAGTTGCTGAACTCCATTTCTGCTGAGATTGTGATTTAAAGAAACCAGAAAATGTAGAATAATGTTGATTAATGATCTCCAACAGTGCCAAGTGAAGAGGCATAACATGGAGAGGACAAGAGGATTTAATTTAAGAAACTACTATAAATAACAGCTATATCAGCTTAGTCAGATATGGCCTAACCACTGATGCAGTATGTAGATTAAATATATCTATATGCACTTACAAAGCCAACACTGAAGAAGATGTCATGGTAACAAAATGCAGTCATCGGAAGGAAGAGAACTGGCTGTACATGTCTAAAGATTCTAAAGACTGAATCATCAAAGACACACATCATAGCCGGGTGGTGGTAGCCCATGCCTTTAATCCCAGCACTTGGAAGGCAGAGGCAGGTGAATTTCTGAGTTTGAGGCCAGCCTGATCTACAGAGTGAGTTCCAGGACAGCCAGGACTATACAGAGAATCCTGTCTCAAAAAACAAACAAACAAACAAAAAACCCAAAAACAAAACAAAAAACTCCTTTAACTAGCTGCCTGTCACTCTGGCAACTTATAAAGTAAGTTCAGTTAAGAGCTCCTCAGAGTTAGCAGAACTCAATAAACCAGTAGGGTTTTACCAAGGTCCAGGCATGCGAACAGAGCTTCTGTATAAAGTCCCCATAGTAGGCAGGCACAAGAGAAAAGGGTCAAGAAGGACTTAGAGAGAAGCTGGCCATGGAAGACTAGAGACTCGTCTCCTTTCCTCCAGGTCAGACTTTTCGCCCAGCTTCCTTGAGTCCAGTCAGCTGACAGTCTCCAGCAGGGGGCTAAGTCAAAGTCTGCCTTGTCTACAGGAAGTCTCCTTAGCCAAGATTCCCACCTCCCCGCCAGGTCTTCTACAGCACCTAGGGATAAAAGGGGCGTAAAGGGCAGGGTCATTCTGCATCCAGACCTTCCTGTTGACTAAGCCATGACAGTTTGTCCTCTGTGTTTTCCTGCTTTCTTCTCCTTCCTTTTGAGGAAATGAATGCCTTGAGCCCCAGACTCCACCTCAGCATCTGCTTCCAGAAAGCATAGTCTCGGAACCCCTATGACACAGACAAAGAAGGCCAGGCAGTGCAGCCTTTAATCCTAGCACCTGGGAGGCAGAGGCAGGCGGATTTCTGAGTTCGAGGCCAGCCTGGTCTACAGAGTGAGTTCCAGGACAGCCAGAGCTACACAGAGGAACCCTGTCTCAAAAACAAACAAACAAACAAACAAACAAACCCCAAGACAGACAAAGAGAGACAATAGTAAACACACACATTTTACTTTATCTTTGGTGCTAGTCACTCCATGACTTCCTTGCGTGTTTTGTGTTGCTCTAGTACAAAGTATAATTCTACTCACCTTTTTATGTTTCGTTTCTATAAGTAGGAGTTCTTCCAGGAAACAAATGGACATGCAGATCTAAGGGCTGATATGTGGAGGTGATTCTGAAGGGACAGCTCACAAAGGTATAGGCTGGGTTAAAGGGAAGCAACAGGATGGGGCTGGCGAGATGGCTCAGTGGTTAAGAGCACTGACTACTCTTCCGAAGGTCCTGAGTTCAAATCCCAGCAACCACATAGTGGCTCACAACCACCTGTAATGAGATCTGACACCCTCTTCTGGGGTGTCTGAAGACAGCTACAGTGTACTTATGTGTGATAATAAATAAGTCTTTAAAACAAAACAAAAAAAGGAGGCAAGCAACAGGGATGTAACATCCTCAGGGTGGAATTGTGGCTTGATGGGGAGAGCTAAGGACAGGCTGCCCTGCAGGAACTTGAAGCCTTCAGTGAAGCTCGATGGACAGAGCCTTGTTCTTCTGTCCTGACAGTGCTACCCACTGACCCAAACTGGCAGAGGACAGCAAAGAGAGGAGGAAGCCTTTGAAGCAGCTGTAGAAGTCTGTGTCCTGGAGGCATAGAGCACAGTGACAAATTGATGAGTGGATTAAAAGGAACAAAGAAAACACAATATACATCCATGATTCCTGATTCCTTTACCATGGGCTCTCCAGACCCAGGACAGCCTTGAATGGTAGCTAGTGTTTTTTTTTTTTTAAGTGTGCATATGTGCATGAGTGTGTATATGTATGTGTGAGGGCATGCATTTAGAAGTCAGGACAACTTTAGGAACTTCTCTCCTTGCACCATGGATTTCTGGGATCGAATCCGATGTTAGTTTTGTGCGGCAAGTTTCTTTACCCGCCTGAATCATCTAACTGATCCATTACCTCATCTTTAGCAGTGCCTTCCAATATTAACATATTTTTAATTTGCAAAATCTGTTATTTCATGTGTAAGGCATTTTGCAACCATGTATGAGTCTGTGTAACACGTGTGTGCCTGGTGCCTGTGGAGGCTAGATCAGAACTCCAGTTCTGGGGATCTGATACCCTCTTCTGGCCTCTATGGGAATCAGGCGCTACATGGTACACATATGTACCTGTAGGTAAACACTCATATACATGAAATAAAAACAGAAATTTCATTGTATCTGAGTTATATAGTGAATTCTTAACTTTACCTCTTCTGTTCACAAGGTATGTGAGTCCTTTAGCTAAGTTGAAAGATACTTATTGCATAAGATCGCTGAAAGCAAAATGAATATATCTTCGTTTCTTAATCCTGGCAAGATTAAACTCCAATAAAGAGTACCTTTGAGCCCTTGAGTTAGTTCAAAGTTGAGAATGCTCCAACAAGTATCTTTTGAGGCTTTTTGTCCACAGGCAAGAGCCCGGTCAACCCCACAAGTCCGACACAGCATACCTACTTGCTTAAATATATTATTTCTCCTAAAGTAATTTTTCATAACCCCATTCTTCTCCTCAAACACTACCAGGCAATGTACCTGCTCTTCTGTCCTCGCCTTCCAACTTGGCTCCTAAACGGCAGTGGGAAGGCAGTGCTGCGGGAGTTAGAAAGGAAAGCACCTAGGTACGTACGTGCCACAAACCTGTGCTTCCCACCTCCGGGAAGACTGAGGCACGTGTTTTACTTGAGACTTCAACCTTTTAAAAATGAAAAACAATGGCCGGGCATGGTGGCGCACGCCTTTAATCCCAGCACTCGGGAGGCAGAGGCAGGCGGATTTCTGAGTTCGAGGCCAGCCTGGTCTACAGAGTGAATTCCAGGACAGCCAGGGCTACACAGAGAAACCCTGTCTAGAAAAACCAAACCAAACCAAACCAAAGAGAGAGAGAGAGAGAGAAGAGAAGAAAAGAGAAGAAAAGAAAAACAACGGAGGACACATAGGCTCCAGTGAGGGCTGAAGCGGGGCTCCAAGATGTGCTTGCTGGCTTCTCAGCATACATAGTCTTTGAGAATAGAAGGTACTGGGAATTAATTGGATCAAGTAGAGGGTGCCCTTATTTAAGTACTGAAGCAAACCACTATCTACAAGATAACACTAGTCAACTATGTTATTACATACAAACCTAGCTGGGGTTTTTTGGTGTTTGTTTTTTAAAGATTCACTCTTTTTTTTTTTTTTATCAGCAGACTTAATTCTTTTATTTTTCTCATATAAAAACCCTTATGTGGTAGCCACAGCTGGAGCCTGGGTCCTCTGAACAGAGACTCTGGTGTGGGTTTTCACAAGATGATCCGTGAATTCCTGATAAGGAGACTTGGTGAAGACAGTCTCTTTCCAGAGGTCGGGGGTCAGGTAGCTGTAAGTCTTGGAGATGGCATAAGAGGTGGCCTTAGCAAAGTTGCCCAGGGTGGCAGTGCAGCCTCTGGCTGAAGTGTAGCAGTCATCTATACTGGCCATCATCAGGAGCTTCTTGGGCACAGGAGCAGAGACAATGCCAGTGCCTCTGGGGGCGGGGATGAGACGCACCAGCACAGAGCCACAGCGGCCTGTCACCTTGCATGGAACAGTGTGGGGCTTGCCAATCTTGTTCCCCCAGTAGCCTCTCCGCACAGGGACGATGGAAAGCTTGGCCAAGATGATAGCCCCTCGGATGGCAGTGGCAACCTCCTTGGAGCACTTAACACCAAGACCAACGTGACCATTGTAGTCCCCAATAGCGACTAAAGCCTTGAACCTGGTCCGCTGGCCAGCCCGAGTCTGCTTCTGCACTGGCATGATTTTCAGAACCTCATCCTTTAGGGACGCACCCAGGAAGAAATCAATGATCTCAGACTCCTTAATGGGCAGGGAGAACAGGTAGATCTCCTCCAAGGACTTGATCTTCATGTCCTTAACCAGACGGCCCAGCTTGGTGACAGGGATCCACTCCTTGTCTTCAGCTTTACCTCCACGAGCCCCGCGGCCTCGACCACGGCCACGGCCTCGGCCACGACCACGGCCCCTAAGACCGCTGCCGAATCCTCCACGGAAGCCGCCGCGGCCTCCTAATCCTGGGCCCCCGGGTCCTCCGGGCCCTCCCGCTGCACCGGCGTCATCCGCCATTTGGTGTTTTCCCGAAGAAGAAGAAGCAAGATTCACTCTTATTATTTGTGATTATGTGTACATGTGTGTAGAACAGGGCTGGGGAAGTGTATAAGCACTCCAGTACGTGTGCCTACAGAGGCCAGAGAAACTGGATCCTGCCGAAGCTGGAGTTAAAGGTGGTTGTGAGGCACGAAGCTGCCTGACACAGGTTCAAAAACAGTGCCTGCTCTTAACCCTGAACCATCTCTCCAGCGCCATACAAGCCTTCTTATTAAAAATAAACAAGCAAAGCAAGCAAACAGTCTGAACATGGGGCACAGGCCGGCAGCTATTCAACTCAGGCTGGAGTGTGAGGCAGGAGAGCAGATTCCAGGCCAACCTGAACTACACAGCAGCAGGACACTGTTGTGAAAATCAGAAGAGAAGAACCCATGTGTTGCACTTAGCCCAGCCTGGTGGAGCATTCTTGTTTTCCCAGCATGTTAGGTAGGAGGCAAGAGTGCTAGGGCATCAAGGCTACCCTCAGCAATATAGTGAGTCTGACGGAATTTAGGTTACAGAGCTGTCTCAAGTTAAAAATAAAAACTAAAAACAAATAAATAAAATAAGGCTTTGTTAACAAAATTAGCTTTGGGGCTGGTGAGATGGCTTGGTGGTTAAGAGTGCCGACTGCTCTTCCAAAGGTCCTGAGTTCAAATCCCAGCAATCACATGGTGGCTCACAACCATCCGTAACAAAATCTGATGCCCTCTTCTGGAGTGTCTGAAGACAGTGTACTTACATATAATAAATAAATAAATAAATAAATAAATAAATAAATAAATAAATAAATAATATTTAAAACAAAACAAAATTAGCTTTGATCTAGTATAGGAAAAATGTAAAGAGTCAGAACTGGATTTGTTTTGTGTTGGTTACATTCCTGTTGCTATGATAAAATCACTGTGATTAAGGCAACTTACAGAAGAGTTTATTTTGGCTTACAACAGCAGATAGAGTCCATCATGAGGGGAAGACATGGTAGGCAGGGCGGCAGGAACAGAAACTTGGGAGTCCTTATCTTCCACTCCACGGCAAACAGGAAACAGAAAAGCAAACTGGAACTGAATTTCTTTTTTCTTTTTTTAAGATTTATTTATTTTTTACTTACATGAGTCTTTGAACTTGCAATCCTCCAGCCTCAGCCTCCTGAGTAATGTTTGGTCTAAATATCCAGTTCCCAATAAAGTACTTAACTACAGCCTCACAGAGCTATGGCAAGACTGGGTACTCCTTTCAATAACGATTTGTGAATTATCATCCTGGAGAGCACATGAACTATTTCCAAATATAATTTTTGTTTGTTTGCTTGCTTGCTTGCTTTGAGACAAGGTCTCATTCTTAGCTCAGACCAGCCTAGATCTTACTATATAGCCCAGGCTATCTTGGGACTGCTTTAGCCTCCCAAGTGCTGGCATTACAGCCATGAGCCACCATATTTCCATATTTTTGGACCAGGTACATTTTATGAAATGTTTATCTGCTGATTGATGGATATGAATACATTGCAAATCTCAATGAATACATAGAACTGGACATAAACGTACCTATGTGGCTTCCATAATTAAACAACTCCTAAAACATTGTTATTACACCAGGCATTTTAATTGAAGCACTCAGGAGTCAGAGTCAGGCAGACAGCTGTGAGTTCAATGCAAACCTGATCTACATAGCCAGTTCCAGGCTAGCCAAGGCTACATAGAAAGATTCTGTCTCCAAAAAACATAATTATTGATTTGAACTAAAGTACAGTGAGATATGTTATAGTAATAAATAATCCACAAAACCTCTTTAATTTAAGACAAAAAAAAAAAAAGCTTATCTTTGGACTGGAGAGATGGCTCAGCTGTTAGGAGCACTGACTGCTCTTCCAGAGGTCCTGAGTTTAATTTCCAGCAACCACATGGTGACTCACAACCATCTGTAATGGGATCTGATGCCCTCTTCTGGTGTGTCTGAAGACATCTACAGTGTACTCATACACATAAAAGAAAGAAATATTTCCTTAAAAAAGCTTATTTTTATTCCCCAAGTTAATCAGGGTGTTTGTGGTAACTTTTTGGGGGGGGGGGGTTTGAGACAGGGTTTCTCTGTGTAGCCTTGGCTGTCCTGGAACTCACTTTGTAGACCAGGCTGGCCTTGAACTCAGAGATCTACTTGCCTGCCTCTGCCTCCCAATTGCTGGGATTAAAGGCGTGCGCCACCATGCCCGGCCCTGTGGTAACTTTCTTCTAGGTAGTAACCCAGAGATCACAAATATATCCATTTTGTGAGTTTGCATCCTAGATCATGTGGCCTCTGAAATCATCACAAAAGTGGAAGAGAAAATGAAAAAAGCCTTGTATGAACTTCCATGGTCCAGCCTGAGAACATATCCTCTTTACCCATCGACACTGCAGAACCAAATCACATGGCCACAGCTAACTTCCAGGAAGGGAGAGGTGAGTGCCCAGGAAAGAAAAAGACTCAGCCTTATTTAAGCTAGCTTCTCTCCCTGCACCTCTGCAGGATGCTTTCCAGCAGATTCGCATTGCTAGTTCTACACCAGTCCTACTGAAGTATGCAGAGCACTTGATTGCCTCAGAATTTCACTAACAGTTATGTCAGGGGACAGTGCTACACACCTTTACTCCCAGTACTTGGGAGGCAGAGGCAGACAGATCTCTGGGTTCAAGGCCAGCCTGGTCTCTAAAGTGAATTCCAGAAAAGTAAGGGCTACACAGAGGAACCCAGTCTTGGAAAACAAAAACAAACAAACAAAAACAAGTAAATTTTAAAATGATAAATAAATAAACATTACAGTGTAATTTTGTTCACATTGGTTACAACTCTGAATCAAGAGTCCTAAGCCTAGATACCGTGTAGGACGGACGCTCTGTTCCACCCTGCCTGCTCAGAGCTGAGTCATATGCTTTCAGTTTCAGCAGAAGTCAAGTCTGATGGATCTTCAGGAAAGCTTAAGAGTTCCAAAGGTTAAATGACTAAACAGAAAATTATCCTGCAACCCCACCCTAAAAACAGGTCAGAAAGGACTAAGGACAACATGCTTGACATCTAGAAAAAGTAACTTTGCATTTGTTCCAGGGTATAGAATTATCAAACTATCAAGTTTTAAGTTAGCATCGTGAAGTTGGCAAGATGTCTCAATGGATAAAAAGTGCTTGCTGTCAAGTCTAAGGACCCGAGTTCAATTCCCAGGGTCAGATGGTAGAAGGCGAGGACCAATCCCCCAAAGTTGTCCTCTGACCTTTACACATGCTCCATAGCACACAGACCCATACACACACGAAATGAATAAACATTTAAAAGCAAGGTAGAGAATGATAAAGGGAGACACCTGAAGTCAATCTCTTGCCTTCACGTGTATATACATCCCCCACACACATGTACATGCATGAGTACACACATACACTGGCATGTGCACACACACACACACAAACACACAGACTTTCAAAATTATTCTCGGCTACATAGTGAGTTCGAGGCCAGCCTGAGATTCACAAAAAGTGAGATCCTAAAGGGGGGAGGGTCTGTGTCTGCATTTATGTATCTGCACTCATGCATGACTGTTGTCCACAGAAGCTAGAAGCCAGCATCAGATCCCTTGAAACTAGAGAGTTACAGGTGGTTTTGAGCCACCATGTAGGTAGGTACTAGGAACAGAATCTAAGGTCCTCTACAAGAGCAGCAGGCACTCCTAACTACTCAGCTTTCCCCACAGCCCCAAAGATTGTTTCTTATTTATACTAGAGTGATAAACATGAAGTTAGCATTAAACAGCTAACCTTTGACTAAGCCATCGAGAATCTGATGACACATCCAGGTTTCTGTGCCAATGACAGAAGAGACTGGGGAACTACAAGACCATGCCTATGGCTCTCTGTGAGTTCGTGTCTATATATAAGTAAATAAACTAGGCACGCAATGAAAGCAGAAAGCTCTAATACCAAATTCATGCAAACTCTGAGGAACTTAGTAAGAATGAAGAAAACCATCAAAGGTTTCCCATGGTCTATAGTTGACAGGATGCATGAAGAACTGAATCTCTTTCTGTTAAAATTGGTCCAACACTCTAAAGATGTTAATTATTTGTGGGAAAACTCTGAAAATTAAGGGCAAAATCCACCATGACCAGATAGACTCTGGGCTTAATGCAATATGGAAGACTCCCTTCATTAGCAGGGCTTGTCCTTCTCTGACCTTGTCTGGGGGATTCTTAGCCCCTACATAGAATTTCAGTAGCCTCAATTAGATTACAGGGCCAATTTCCTTTTTCCTGAGAAAACCTGTTCAGGCAGCACCTGAGATGGCTGAAATACTTCCCCAATGCTAATGAGGCATTCCAAGTACCTAAACCCCCAGCCAATGGCCTTTGCCTATCCTGGATGTTCCTATCCTCAATCTCCCCAAAACAAGCCTTGAAGCATCTTAAGTAAAGTTGATCTGCCTCCTGATAGCTGTATGGTGCAGTCATTCACCGTACATAGTCACAGAGCTTCCATTTCCCTTTGACATCTCTGTTCTCACTGCCCATGTGGACTGAGTTGACTGTTGATCCACGAGAACAGTGAGACCCACAATTATTCACAAGTAAAAATTAAAAGTTAATACAAGCACAACTAAAGTTAACAGTGAGTAGTGGTGGCACAGGCCTTTAATTCCAGCACCTGGAAGGTAGAGGCAGGCAGATCTCTTGAGTTAGAGGCCAGCCTGGACTATAGAGTGAGTTCCAGGGTAGCTAGAGAAATCCTGTCTAAAACAACCAAAATAAATAAAAATAAATCTTTTGGGCTCTTGGGAAATTATTCTAAAGTTTGCATGAAAGCTAAATGTAAGGACTAGAGAGATGGCCTAGCAGTTAAAATATGTACTCTGCTAGGTGTGGTGGCACACGCCTTTAATCCCAGCTCTCGGGAGGCAGAGGCAGGTGGATTTCTGAGTTCGAGGCCAGCCTGGTCTACAAAGTGAGTTCCAGGACAGCCAGGGCTATACAGAGAAACCCTGTCTCGAAACAAACAAACAAACAAACCTCAATTCAAGGTGGATCAATACTGAAGACTAGAAATTAACACCTAGAGTTCTACATAGCACAGTAGGGCTACTGTGGTTGTATTATTACATAATTCTATTATTACAAAAGCTAAGTTTGTTCCCTACATGTTTGAGATAACTTTTAAACCAACGACCCTGAACCATACTTAACCCTTCTGCCTCATTCTGTTTAGGCATCACAAGCATATATTATCATATCTAGTCCTATCTAGTATGGGGATCAAATGCAGTGCTTATATATGCAGGCAAGCCCTCTACCTGGGAGTGGCATCCCCAAGCCCTGTGTTTTTAAGAAGTTTACTTTTACATTATGTGTGTAATGTGTGCAATGTGCACGAGGGCAGGTGCTCAGAGCCCAGAAGCACCGGTCCACCTGGAGCCAGAATTACAGGCAGTCAGAAGCCATGGAGCCTGATCCTCTGGAAAAGCAGTATACACTCTTAACTGTAGAGACATCTCTCCAGCACCTCTAAGATCTTTTTAGTCTTCTACACCTCAAGAACTAAATAAACACCTCATTGGAAGGGTATGAAACCAATCTCCTCTACATTTAGTAAGAATTATCTATAAGTTTCCAATTTGCCTCAACTATCTCTAGGTGCTTTCATTTTAGGTATATTTGAAAAAGATATTTCTATACATGTACCATGATACATTCAAAGGTATTACTTATTATCAAACAACTGCAAACAATTTAGAAGCTAGTCAATAGAGCTATATGCTGCAAACCTTACTTTGAATGACTCACTTACAATCAGAACATGGAGGTCCCAGAGGGCATGGATGGGTCAGTTCCGCGAATTGCTTTGAGCTACTTTTCTCTATGATCAATGCTTATTACTAGCAAATACATGCTACACTATTTGGTAATAAGAAAGTGGAGGAGAGCCGGGTGGTGGTGGCGCACGCCTTTAATCCCAGCACTTGGGAGGCAGAGGCAGGTGGATTTCTGAGTTCGAGGCCAGCCTGGTCTACAAAGTGAGTTCCAGGACAGCCAGGGCTGCACAGAGAAACCCTGTCTCAAAAAACCAAAAAAAAAAAAAAAAAAAAAAAGAAAAAGTGGAGGAGATATGTGACCTGGGAGTTTACCCCTGGCTTCCATTCCCATGATGGCCACAACTAACTCCAAGGCACAGACAAGTGTTGCTTCTATATGGAATGCCTTTGCCCACTTAGAATTTAGGTATATCTACTAACAGAAAAGGGATTTCAAAGTCTGTTATTTCCCATCAGAGGGATGAATGTTAAACTCTAGTCATTTGGGTCTGGGGGTTAGAGCTCAGATGTAAAGTACCTGCTAACATACTTGACGCCCTGGGATTGATCCCAGGCACTATGAAACGGGGGGAAGGAGGGCATTGCTGTGCTTATGAGTTTGACAGTGAAGGTTGCAAAGATAGTAGTACCATAGTATGTATGCTTTAAATTAGAAAACAGCAAAATACTTAAATACACAAAACCTTAAAATATCCAGAAATGAGAGCTTTAAAAAAAATTTTTTAGGGTGGTTGTGGTAATACACATCTTAGGAGGACCTGTTTGTTCCTCAGCCTCCACAATGAACAATGCCTCACTCTCACTCTGAGGGATATAATGTCTTCTGGCTGCCTTGGTGCCTGCCTGCACACGCCCACAGACAAAACATTTAAGTAAAACATGTTATTGAGTACTCCTTTCTTGGAGTCCCCCTCCCACTATGTGCTAGGGGAGGGCTCCTGTCATTTCTAATCTAGTCAGTCCTTTACCAATCTGTCTCATTGCATAGCACAAGGCCAAAGCATTTTGCCAAGTACAAGCCGTTGGTTAAGCCCGTCTTGGCATCAGCATGCTTTTGGATGTAAGTGGTTCACTTAATCCAAGAAAAGGATTTTTAAAAATAATTCTTTTTCACATTTGCTTTAACACATGAGTGGTTCAGACACAAAACTAAATGAAGATATTTGTTCATTTTTCACTGAAACCATTTACTTATAGACAATATACTGAATATTTAATATCAGGCTAAAACTACAATGTTAAAATAGCCACTGTCATTTAAATGCTCTCATATGCATCAAAACTTTAATACAAGTACTAATTTTAAACAGTCACAAGTCTAAGTCACATTTATTTGCACATATATAGTAATGGGCAACAGATACTCCAGGTCCATACAAATTTATAAACAACAAAGTTAATAATCACTTGGTACACTTGTGTGTTATCTTGTTTACATATTCAAGTCTAGATGAACTTCCTTCATTGTGTAAACTTCCATACAATACTTCCTTAAACAAAAATTCTTGAAAACACAGATTGGCATGTTTCAGTTATAGCCAACAGAAAAGACAAGACCACAGATTCAAAAACCAAGTTTAGAAGAGATTTTTACCCGACCCCCACCACCCGGGAGGTGATAACTATAACAGATTACACTCTAAGTTGTTATCACACAAGGAGCTGAGAGGACAAGAGAATGTTGTTCTATAATCGTGAAATGACAACCAAATCGTACGGTTGAAGTTATCTACCAACTGAATGGTTTTAATGAAAAACAGAAAAATGCTTAGATTAAAAACTGTAAGATAGGAAATAAATGTTTTAAAAGAACTATTCCCTGTCAAAGCTGTAAAAACCTGGCAACTGTTTTCAGGCAAATCAAAGTGATGAAACCTTCAAAAACATCCTAATCATGTTCAGTATCTTGTGACAAAAACTGAAAATGATATAAAGATATTTATTATACAAGTGTCAACAAGGACATCCCAAAAATAATGAAAGATGCATATTTATTTCTACAAAAGCAATGTATGATACAGAACATAAGGAACAATTTAAAGATTTACCTATTAAAATATACGGATTCTGACTGAACAGTAATAGGGTAGTTAAAAAAGATGACAAAGGATGTTAATCTTTTTTTATTATTATCATTTTTACATATTTTGGAACCTCACATAATTTTGATAAATAACTCTTACAAAATTATGCAAAAAGTACAAGAATGTCTGGTAAACAAACAGTCTGTATTCTCCAAAAAGAATTTTTACAACATGCAATTCTTAAGGCAGCATCCTCTTTACAAGGTAATCCTTTTACTCATCAAGACATCTTCTGCTGCAAAGAATAGGCTAAGCAAGCCTGGCTTCTTCATTAACGCCTTTTGTCTTTCCTGTCTGATTTTCGGTCTCTTTCACTTCTTGAAGATCTTTTGCCTGATCGACTACTCTCTGATATAGACCTTTTTCTGTCAGGGCGGGAACTCTTATCCTTTGATCCTTTTGTATCTCTACTACTACCACCTTTTGAAGACTTGTGACTTCTTTCTAGTCCTGAAGTATCCCTTCGCTTCCGGTCCACGCTCCTTCTGTGCTTCCTATCTCGGTTATGTCCTCGGCCCCTACTGCGACTCCTACTCTCACTGCTACTGCTAGTGCTGCTGCTGCTGTCTCTGCTGCTGCTCCCACTCGTGCTGGAGCTGCTGCTGGAGCTGCTTCGACTACTGCTGCTGCCACTGCTGGAGCTGCTCCCGCTGCTGCTACTAGTAGAGCTGCTACTGGAACTACTGCTGCTGCTGCTCCGACTTCTACTCTTGCTTGTTTTATTCCTTGCTCGCCCCCTGCTCCTGCTCCTAGTCTTATTCTTGCTTTTGTTTTCTGAATGTACTGTCAAGACTGGCTCTACAGACACCTCAGGGAGTTTTATAGACTCTAGAGGAAAATCCTTCCGCTCAGGTAGTAGATTCCCTTGCTCCTGAATAACCTGAGGTGGAGGCTGCAAAACAGCTAATGGCAAAGTCTCAGGCTGACAGAGAGGCTGGGACTGGAGTACAGGCTGGGGCTGGGAGTGGGGCTGAGAATGGGGCTGGCTCTGGGGCAGGGGCTGAGGTGGGGGCTGAGGCTGAGCCACAGGCTCAGGTTGGGGCTCAGGTTCTTTCTCTTCTTTTTCCTCTTTCTCCTCAGACTCCTTTTCCACTTCCTGAGAATTAATATTCTCTTTTCCAGGAGAAAGAGATTTACATTCTTTATCTGGCTCAACATCAAATTCCATCTCTGGCTCCAATTCTTTGCTAGTTTCATTTTCTGAAGGCTCTATACTTTCAACTTGGTTAGTTTCCATTACTTCCTGCTCAGCAATTACGTGTTTGACACTTTCCACCATCTCTAGCACATCCATCACTTCTTCTGGCTGACTATCCTGCTGCTTCTCACCTTCTCTTACCTCAGCCTCCTCCTCAGTCTTAACCTCCATTTCCTGCTTTTGTTCCTCCTCCTCCTGTTCTTTCTCTGCATCACTATGAACTATACCTGCTTCCTTCTCCTCTTCCTCTCCTGCCTCCTCTACTTCTACATCATTGTGCTGATTACCTGTCTCCTCCAACTCTTCCTCTCGCTGAGCCACCTTACCCTCTTCTTGTTCCGCCTTCTGTTCTTCATTACGCACCACCTGATGCTCTTTTTCCTTCATTGATTGTCTTCTAGGCCTAGCCTCCATTTTATTTATTTGTTCTGCAAATTCGATGCGTCTACCTTCAAATAAAGCTAAACAAAAAAAATTTACACGTGTAAAGTTTATGACAGTTAAGAAAGTACAAAATAACAATTTTATACCAGGTCAAAAATAGTTACTGTCAACTAAGCATCTTTTTGTACCTCTAGGTTTTGCTTTGGTTTGTTTTAGGGTCGGGGAGTATGTTGAGAACTAAACTCAAGGTCTAAATGCAAATATCCGCAAGACACCTCCAGACCTAGGGATTCTACTCACACAAACCTGGACAAACACCTGAGCGACACCAGGGATACCTCAGCTGCTGAGCTTTATGCTAGGTGAAGCTTAACACAACCCCGTTAAAGCGGAAGCACTACTTAGTTAACTTTTCTGTTCCCAGGCACAGCAAAATGTCCAATCACCAGCGTCTAGCCCTCTATGTGAATATCTGACATGGACTTATGCTTCTTTTGCCTTCTTTCCTTATCATTCTTCTGTGTCTGCTCGGATTGTAAAACACAAAAATCCTTAATAAGAAAAAGTCTTTTTTAAAAAAAGATTTGATTATTTATTTTATGTGAGTACACTGTCACTGTCCTCAGACACACTAGAAGAGGGCATCAGATCCCATTACAGATGGTTGTGAGCCATCATGTGGTTGCTGGGAATTGAACTCAGGACCTTTGGAAGAACTGTCAGTGCTCTTAACTGCTGAGCCATCTCTCCAGCCCCAACACACAAAGATCCTACATGAAGTCTTTACTATTTATAAAATGAGTTTCAGGTTAAACTCAACTACCCAGAAAATACCCCTGAACCCTGACACCACTATCAATTTCAGAAATCACATACAAAAAAAAAAAAAAACCCAAACTAAACTATTAAATTATTCCTTAAAAACGGGCATATGTGAATGTATAGTCTTACCACTAAGACACACCAATGGACTTCACATACGTACCATTCATCTTTCTCTGTGACTCTTCTATTAGCTTTTGGGTAGCTGGACACATTCTTCCAGGAATATAGAACAAATGGGGCTTTGTCTTGGTCCTTATATACTTAATTATCTTGGCATTATGTTCATTCCATTCTTCTTGCTAAAGGTAAAAAGGTGACCATGAACAATGTGTAAACATGAACAATTAATTGCCTCACTTCGGGTGGAAAACCCTGCTCACCAGCTGCGCAAGCTCAACCTTCTGCTCCAGAAGCCGCAGCTCCGTCTGCTTAGCACGTCTCTCCTCAAACAGTTCTCGCCTCTCGTTTTCAACCTGCTTTCTCTCTTCTTCAGCCTGAACTTCAAGTTTTTGTTCAATTTCTTGGCGTCTTTTTTGCTAAAAGTAAGTAATCTTCTTCAGTATAAGACAACCAAGGTTCATTTAGTTTTAATCTAATTACAATAAAGGCCACACACATCTTGCTTATTTGAAACTTAAATTTTACTATGTAAATTTACTCGTAGGCTTTCATCACGTTTCTTCCCATTTAATTTTAACTTTGTATTTGGGTCTGATTGCAATCTGTGTTTTGGGAAATAGTAACTGAGGCATTTCCCCACAAATATCTAAATTTTAAAGTCACTAGTCAGCAATCATAAAAGCTTCCTTAATACAATTTAGCCTAGGTTTTCAAGATGGCTCACTGTATTAGGCCTTTGCTGAGCTCTAGGAATCCATCTGTCTCCACCTTACCAACATACAAGTGCCGACTACCACTTCTAGATTTCATGGGCTCTGGGGATGGAACTCGGGTCCCTCATATTTGCATGGTAGGCATTTTACTGAAAACACTACCCGGCATAAATGTAATTTTAAAAAAATCCAAGCCAGGCATGGTGGCGCACGCCTTTAATCCCAGCACTCGGGAGGCAGAGGCAGGCAGAGTTCTGAGTTCGAGGCCAGCCTGGTCTACAGAGTGAGTTCCAGGACAGCCAGGGCTACACAGAGAAACCCTGTCTCAAAACCAAAATAAACAAACAAACAAATAAACAACAACAACAACAAAAAAAACCTGGGCTCCCTTCTGTCCTCCAAAGGCACTGTACACATAGGGTGTACAGACATATATATATATGCTACACCCAGTCACATCAAGTAAAGGCAAAAACCTACTATAAAGCCAGGTATGGTGGCTAATACCTTTAATTCCAGTACCCAGAAGCAAAGAAGGCAGGTCTCTGTTGAGTCACCCTTACCTGCACTGTATAACATTAATCTCCTCTTTGGTAATGAGTAAATGAGGTAAAGCAAGGAAGAGAAAAAGTTAAAAAAAAAGGCACCAATACCCGTTCAGTAGCAACAGTAGATTCTTGTTTAAATTTCTGAAGAGTGCCCATCAACAAGCCAAATATTCGTCGGTTCCTAAGAAACATAAGAGGAAAATGAACGTGTGCATGCCCTGTCTGAGAGGTCCTGTAAGCAAGCGTCTCGTCTGCTGAGTGCGAGCCTTCCACCCCCTCCCCCTGGCGCCGAGCAGGCACCTTTGCTTCCCCTTCTCATCCATGTTTTGATCCTGGATAAGGTCTCTGCGCGTGCGCTCTTTGGAGGTAGCTACAACGGAAGATTGCAGTGCTGGCTGTAAGAGAGAAGAAAGGATCAATGATTTCTTGTTCTGGGCTATCATGCTTTTCAAAGCACACTAAGAGTTGTGTTCATCCTCTAATATTTAATTTCAATACCTTTTTAACATCATCGTCTTCTGGGTCGCTCTCCTGGCGTGATTCTCTTCTTGTCCGACGCTCCCCACCCAGCCTAGCACGGGAGAAAGAATTGAAATGACCACTATGGAATCAAATGCATAATCAATCAAAGGTGAATGGGTGTTCAAATGCTCATCTCCAGAAGGCATATTCTACTGAGTTTATATCGCATTTACCACTTTCTTATGGGGGGTGGGGGAGGGGTGGAAGCAAGATGCTCCAAACCAAGCTTTGCTCTCTTCTCATATCCAAACGTTTCTTGGTGTTTTTTAAAGTACAAAACAGAACGTGTTACTTCTAATCCCACTGAGTTCTGTAAACTGGGCTAGCCCAGTTCAAATCAATCCCAATGACATAGAAATATCTGTAGTGTCCCAGAAAACAAGATGGGTACTGACTCTCCAGACATCTTTTGAAACCATACCTACTGACTGCCCCTTCCAGGTCTCTTTGTTTGGCTGGGGGTCCTCCTCCACTATCTGAGAATCCACGCCTGCAATGAGAAACATCCAACCTAAAGCTCGAGAAACATTAGCAGAAACTGGTATTTCTAGTCGACTAGAGAATTTAGTTGATTTCATAAAGAAGAAAAACACAAGTGAAGCAAACTTAAGCAAACAATTACATGAACAACACCCTACCACCAATTACATTCTTAGATGTCAAAAGCCTTAACAGAACTTAAAAACAGTTAAGTTTATATGAAACTGTCCCCCCCCCACCCCCACCCCCCAGTCAGGGTTTCTCTGTATAGCCCTGGCTGTCCTGGAACTCACTTTGTAACTTTGTAGACCAGGCTGGCCTTGAATTCAGAAATCCGCCTGCCTCTGCCTCCCAAGTGTAGTGCATATGAAACTGTTCTAATATTCTCCAACCTCTACTTTTGCAATACATTTATTAGAAACAAGGCAGTTATCATCTCCTTACCTTAGCAATAAGCTACCTCGTCCTCTACCTCCACCAGGACCAGAAAGGGCCAGCAATCTGGCTTGGATGGGCCTAAAAAAGAATTATAATCAGTGTAAAAGTCCTATGCAGACACATGAGAGGGCTTCATATACTTCCACACACTAAGGTACACACTACGTAGAAATGAACACAAATAATTCTAAAATGACCGTTTCAGATCCACTTCTTCGAAACCAAACATTAAAATCCTCTTTCTTGCTTCCCCAAGACCACCGTTACGAAAATATATGTATCTCGAGACTGCTACATATTAATAAGTCTGGGTCAGGTCCTATCTGCCAACCTCAAGGGAAGGACACCCAAGCCAGCAGGGAGAGGCAGCCACTGCTTCCCCCGGGGGTCTCCGACTTGACAAGGGTTCGGAGCCGCAGGGGTGGAAAGGGGCTTTGTACTGCAGTTCCGGGCCTGCAGCGCCAAGGGCGGGAAGCCGTGGTCTCGGCCTTCCCGGGGGCGCGGAAACCACGCCGGGCAGCCGGGCGGGCCTTCCTTCCATTCGCAAGCACTCGCACCCAGTGCCCTAGGCGCAGGCATGGCGTCTCCCCGCCTAGCCGAGCAGAGGGCTCGCCCGCCGCCCGGGAAACGGGCCCCTTGACCCCAGTCGGCCCACAAGCGGCCGGTTGCCCTCTGTCCCGGGTGCGCCCGGCCCCGAGGCCCCGGACCTCGCCAACCTCTGGGGTTCCGTCCGATCCGTACCTCACATCATTCGGGTCCCGCCCGGTGAGCTTGCGGATATTCTCGTCCACATTCTTGAGGCTCTCTTTGGCCTTCTCTAGCTGCTCCTGCAAAGCTCTCACGGCGACCGCCATCTTCTCTCTGCAGCAGGCTTCGCGACCGCTCTCCAGGCCGCGCAGCGCCGCACCGCGCCCGCCGCTCCACGCGGAAGGACTGACAGCCGGCCCCAGCCAATGATCGCGGGCTTCTTCTCGGGCCTGGACCACCCGAGGACCGGAAGGGGAAGAAGCTTGTCGATCCGTGATTCTGGACCAATGAGAAGCCGGCAAGTCACTCAGCTCCTCCCCTCGCCGCCTGCCGTGGTTGCGCTCCGCTGCTTGCGCAGAGCGGGGAGGGATTACGTCGGTGTGATAGATCCAATCTCGGGGGTCTGCAAAGGCATCCTCTTAAACTTGACATGTCGCTGACTTCATAGTGCGCCTAAACTCTTCCCATGGGACGGAAGAGGCTATACATCCTTTTTTTCCTTCCCCAAGAGGTTTAATCAGAAAAGGGCATGGCAAATAATGGCTGTTGCGCATGCCCAGAGTGCAGGGAGGCGCAGGCTGTCTTCCATTAGTGAACTGAACCACCAGGAGTCTTCATCCTAACAGCTAATAGTTATTGTGGACACTGAGAATCGCTTTGCGTGCCTTAGTCGTTAAAAACTAGAAACTTGAATGAGATGGTGCTTAATGATAAGGAAATTGAGGCTGCGGACCTAGGTCCAACAGGTCGTCAGATCTCGATGAAGAGGCAATTTATATTCTGATCCTGAGCAAAGTTGTTTCCAGCAGGGCCTAATGCCTGCGGGTATAATAGAGGGTCTGGAGAAGTTGCCAGTGGTTTCCTGTGTGTATTTTCTGGATTCCACTTTGCCCTACCCACAATGCCAATATGGACGCTGGTTTTGTACTTGACATAGAGGTACACGTTTTAGTTCGGAAAAATGTTACACAAATGCAAAGGTCAAATCCTTACAAGTTTTCTCCCTGAAAAGGAACAAGAATTTTTGTTTTGTTTTTAGTAACAGTAACTTGGTCTTATCCTGTATGCTATTTGTGTGGAGGCTCATAACTGGATAGGTGAGGAAGAATTTCATTATCTTATCAATGTTAACAGCACCTGTTATCTACAAAACGAATACCATGACAGCCAAGGATACACAGAAAAACCCAGTCTTGAATAAAACCAAAACCAAAAAGAAGAAGGGGGGAAGGGGAGGAGGAGAAGGAGGAGAAGGAGGAGGAGGAGGAGGAGGAGGAGGAGGAGAAGAAGAAGAAGAAATAGAAGAAGAAGAAGAAGAAGAAGAAGAAGAAGAAGAAGAAGAAGAAGAAGAAGAAGAAGAAGAGAAAAGTCAGGTGGTAACATGCCTTTTAATCCCAGCACATGACAGGTTGAGGCAGGTGGATTAGCCTGGTTTACAGAGCTAGTTCCAGGACAGCCAGAGAATCCTGTCTGGAAATACTTACTCCCCCTCAGAGAGAAGGGTGGGGAGGGGGAGAGGGAGAGAGAGAAAGGGAGAAAAGGAGAGGGTGACAGGAAATATCTTTGAAGAAGCTTGAAGGTGTATAGCATATTAGCAGGAAGCAATATAGAAAACCAAGATTTTTTCTTTGGTAAAAAGCAATTAAGTCTAAAAATTATTTAATTCTAATTGTAAACAAGGTTTCACTGAGTTATCTATACATAAAAGATAGGATCTTTTAAATTTTACTATTATTTTGCATGTATGGGTATTTTGCCCTCATGTTTATCTGTGCAACTACATGCATGTATGCATGATGCCCTTAGAGACCAGAAGTGGGGGGTGGGATCACTGGAACTGGAGTTACAGACAAGGTTAATGTTGATGCTGGGAACTGAACCCAGGTGTCCCCTCCCATCTATTTATATATTTATAATACATATCACACACACACACACACACACACACACACACTCAGGAATAAAATAAATGTTTGGCATTGGAGAGATGACCCAGTGGTTAATCTAACTGGCTGTTTTCCAAGAGGGCCTGAGTGTGGTTCCTATCGCCCTCAGGGCAGCTTACAACCACCGATAGCTCCAGTCAGGGGAACCCGATAACCTCTTCTCGCTTTCATGGCGAGCAGACACACGAAGAGTACATATATACACGTGCAGGTGAAATACTCATGCACATAAAATAATTAAAAATAAATATTTTTAAAAGATTATGAAACTCCTCCAGGCTGCTGTGAGTGATAGTGGGTCAGTGCCTTACATCTGTCCCTTCACGGCTGAAAGTCTCTGCTTTTGTTCCCCAACTTCTGCGAGTCCACACCCATACCAGCATGCGTGGCTTTTAAGTGGAATGTTTAGGTTTCCTTTATATGACGAACGACATAAATGAATTTAAATATTAGAAGGGATTATTAGGAAAACAAGCAAATCCATGTAGTGGTAGTTTTAAACAATGATTCCAAGTTCCTTGGAGAGATGTGCCTAGGCAGATTATGTTCTTTAAAGTTTATCCTTCTCTTTCTTTTCTTCTCTTTCTTTCTTTCTCTTTCTTTCTTCCTTTCTCTTTCTTTCTTCCTTTCTTCCTTTCTTTCTTTCTTTCTTTCTTTCTTTCTTTCTTTCTTTCTTTCTTCCTTTCTTTCTTTCTTCCTTTCATTACCATTGAGGAAGCTGGGATAGGAGGTCCTACGGCAACCTACAGAATAAAGGATATTTCTTACTTCTGTAGACTTTAGAGCAGTGGTTCTCAACCTTTCACGGGGGTTGCCTAAGACTATTGGAAAACACAGATATTAACATTACAATTTATAACAGTAGCAAAATAATTTTATGGCTGGAGGTCCCCACAGCATGAAGAACTGTACTTAAGGGTTATATCATTACGAAGGTTGAGAACTAGTGCTCTAGAGGAGAGGGGTCCCTGAGCTTAGCAGTTTAATGACGGTACTAAATAGAATATAAGGCCACACAACTCAGGTTGCCCAGGGCTGGAGCATCAGTGAGCCGGTCCTATTCTTCGGCTCTACTGGGGCTTCTACACGCTATGAGCTTCGGGATGGTACTAGGTAGAAGGCAAGGCGAGGCTGATCCGCTCCGCGCTCAGGCAGCATCAGTGATCCAACGTTAGCTACTTTTCTTATTCTGGAAAGAAAATACCTGTCAAGAGCAACTGAAGGAAAGGGTCATTTGGCACACAGTTTGAGAACACAATCCACCATGGCGGTGAAGACATGCTGGTAAGATCCTAAGGTGGCTGGTCCTGTGGCAGCCACAGTCGGGAAGCAGATAGAAACAAGTGCTCAGCTCACATTTTCTTTTTTATTCAATTTAGAACCCCAGCCCTTAATGGTGTAAGCCACATTTAGAGTGGATCTTCCCCACCTCAGTTTTCCCAATCTGGAAACCCACAGACAAATCCAGAGGTTTGTCCACTGAGTGATTTTAGATTCTGTCAAACTGATATTAACCATGACACTTACTATTATAATTATAGAACTGTCACTTAAAAGTTCCTTTGAAATAATGTAACATTAGGTTATTGTAACCAATTTGAGAAAACTAATGTTAGTAGGGGAGACAGGGAAAGAATTGGAAGAAATACCTATTTCATGAATTACTGAGAAAAGAACTAACTAATCACATAGCTGGCAGAGTAGTGACCCTTGTAGTACTAAGAGTCCAAAGCAGAAGGAACAGTAGAAGCCCTGAGTATAACACCAATGTAAGATGGACCTCAGAACCAAAACCAACCAACCAGCCAAACACAACCAGACTAATCTGTTTCAGCAACATCAACATATTTGCTTCGCATGTTGGATGCCCCATGTCCACACAAAAGTAAAGGACAACGCAGTGGTGTACATCTGTAATTCTAGAATTTAGGAGTTGGACGTAGAGGGGTCAGGAATTCAGGACCAGCCCTGATACAGGGCGTGTTATAACGAAGCATGCGTATTTGTACTTGTAGGCATTGTTCTAGCACAGACTCTTGTGTACATCATTTCAGTGACACCTGTAAAATCTTCAGTCTTGGGGGCTGGAGAGATGGCTCAGTGGGTAAGAGCACCGACTGGTCTTCCAAAGGTCCTGAGTTCAAATCCCAGCAACCAGCTGGGCGTGATGGCGACGCCTTTAATCCCAGCACTTGGGAGGCAGAGGCAGGCGGATTTTTGAGTTCGAGGCCAGCCTGGTCTACAGAGTGAGTTCCAGAGAAACCCTGTCATGAAAAACAAACAAACAAACAAACAAACAAACAAAAAAAAAATCCCAGCAACTACATGGTGGCTCACAACCATCTGTATTGAGATCTGACACCATTTTCTGGTACGTCTGAAGACAGCTACAGTGTACTTATATATAATAATAATTTATTATAAACCTTCTTAAAAAAATCTTCAGCCTTTTTTTTTTTCCTGCTTTATTGAGACAGGGTTTCTTTGTGTACCTCTGTCTGTCAAGAAACTAATCCCAGCACTCGGGAAGTAGAGGCAGGCAGATTTCTGAGTTTGAGGCCAGCCTGGTCTACAGAGTGAGTTCCAGACAGCCAGGGCTATACAGAGAAACCCTGTCTCGAAAAACCAAGAAAAGAAAAGAAAAGAAAAGAAACAAAACAAAACTAGCTCTGGCCCGGTGGTGGTGGCACATGCCTTTAATCCCAGCAGTTGGGAGGCAGAGTCAGGTGGTATTTCTGAGTTTGAAGCCAGCCTAGTCTACCGAGTGAGTTCCAGGACAGCCAGGGCTATATAGAGAAACCCCATCTTGAACCAAACCAAACCAAACCAAAACACAAAAAAACAAAAAAACAAAAAAGAAACTAGCTCTGTACACCAGGCTAGCCTCAAACTTAAGAGATCCACTTGCCTCTGCCAGCACTTTTTACCTGGTCCTCATAATGACTATATTTTCCTATTTAAGTGTGTCTTGTGGGTTTATGTTCTTATACCACTACTAATTGTCCCTTAAATCCATTTCCCAAGAATCCTCAAAGGCAAGATGGCTTTTTAGGCTTTTTTTGTTTTTGTTTTTTGGTAAACTTCGTTTAATCCACCGTATTCTGATCTGCTATTTGTAGTCTGAAGAGGGTTTAGAAGCCGGTGTGATGGTGCGAGCCTTTAATTCCTGCACATGAGAAGCTGAAGGAGCTCAAAGTTTGAGGTTAGATTGAGCTAGGCTGGCCTCGAACTCAGAGATCTGCCTGCCTCTGCATCCTGAGGCCTGGGACTAAAGGCTTGTGCTACTACCAACCACCTGGCCAAAAATTAAAAAATAAAAAAAGAATATATATATATATGTTATATATATATATATAATGTTATATATAATATATACAACATCTATTATATAACATATAACGTATTGCATATATAATATATTATGTGTAATATATATATTTGACAGAGGCTTCTTTTTATAATTTATGCTGGTCTCCAACTTAAGGCAATCCTCCTGCTACATCTCCCAGGACGCTAGGATTATATATATGAACCACCACGCCAGACTTTCAAGTCAGACCCTTGGTTCTTTACCCTTTAGCCCTATGCCCCTGACCCTGCCTCATCTGGGAGAGCCTGGACCAGGCCGCAGCAGCTAATCACCAGCCCACCCACCGTAGAGCAGGACGCCGGAAGTTGCTCAGCCCAGCCCGGAAGTGGCTCAGGCTCCACGCCCAGCGCTATAGTCTTGGCAGAGTGTGGGGCTGTCACAGGGTCTCTAGGGCCCAGTGGCGGCGGCCCCGGGGAGGGGCGCGGTCCACGGCGGCCTTCCGCGGCCTTAGGACCCGGGTAGGCCGCTGAGCACGGCGTGCGGTGGGCGCGGGGTAACGGGAACCTCGAGTCCCGCACTGATCGGAGCCGACTCGGCGCTGGAGGGATCGGCGGGAAATGGCGGACGAGGCGTTGTTTTTGCTTCTCCATAACGAGATGGTGTCCGGAGTGTACAAGTCCGCCGAGCAGGGGGAAGTGGTGAGTGCCGCCACGCACCCTGGGGTCCTGCGGTGACACTTGCCTCCATTCCTCTCCCGCCCTGCTGACGTAGACGCCCGGTAGCTTAGACCGAGCTGGTCCACCTAGAGGCATCCCACAGAATATAATCTGTCTGTCGGCTGCCTCCTCCGAGATGGGATCTCTCATCCATCTCCTTTTTTGTCTTCTGTGTGGTGTGTTCGTGCCCGTATGTTCCTTTGAGTGCGTGCTACAGGACTTTATTCTTGACCTTGATAAGATTTACCTAGAGTCTAACTGCAGAGCTGATTGTGACTTTCCTGCTTAATTTTCCAACAGTTTTAGAGGCCAGCTAGCCACTGTCCCAGCGAGACTATACCTTTCTCATCTCTTGATTCAGGATACCACTGCACACAACTCCAAGGCCACAGCCTGATGAACCGTGGAGTTAAAGCAAGGAAACTTTGCGAGATTTTCAGCAGTAATTATGAAACCACTTAAATTAATTACTTAAAAATACTTAAGTGTTCATTATGTCAGAACTGGTTTTAGGAGTTTGGTGTTAATGTTGAGTGCCACAGTAAGTAACCCCATCCTTTTGGAGGTTACATCGAGTGTGAGAGTTCTTAGTCTCTCGCGATTCTTCTGGAAAACAGTAAGCATGCCTAGTGCTTTACATCTGCTTTCTGTATATGGGTATTTTGCCAGCATGTCTATCTGTGCATCCTGCATGCCAAATGCCAACAGAGGCCAGAGGAGGGCTTCATAGTTAGTCCCTGGAACTGGAAGTACAGAGAGTTGTGAGCTGCCATTGTGGGCACTGGGAGTTGAACCCAGGTCTTCAGGAAGAGCAGCCAGTACTTGTAATTGCTGAGCCATCTCTTCAGCCTGCTTAAATTCTATTCCAAATTACACCCATCTACAATAGAACCCTTCCCCCACTCCCCGTTACAGCATCTTCACTGTGTTATCATTGGTAGTTGCCTAAAGCTGCCTTTAACATTTAGTCTCTCCCCAACACAAAACAACTAGTAATATATTCCTTCATCTTTTATCATGAAATCTCAGCCATTATTTTAATCTTCCTACCTTTTATTGACTTCTTTTTAAAACAGTTTACTTATTTTATTTATGAGTATATAAATATAGCTGTCTCAGACACACCAGTAGAGGGCATCTGATCCCATTACAAATGGTTGTGAGCCACCATGTGGTTGCTGGGAATTGAACTCAGGACCACTGAAAGAGCAGTCAGTGCTCTTAACTGCTAAGCCATCTCTCCAGGCCCCTTTTATTGACTTTTAAGTGGGTTAGCCCAAAATAAGGTTCTACCCACAACAAATCCTTTTAAAAATTAAGAAAAAGAAAATACCCAAAGGTTGTGAATGGCTTACCTATTGAAATGTATTTCTAGTTGGGAGGGGAAAACTGAATAGAGAGCAAAGATTATGATTATTACTGAGAGAGGGTTTCATCCTGTATGCCTGGCTGGCTTTAACTCCTTATGTTGGCCAGGCTCACCTTGATCTCACAGAGATCTGCCTGTCTCAGGAGTGCTGGGATTAAAGGCGAGCACCACCATAACACCTGGAATTAGAAAGAAACTTAAAGTTACCTTCTGAGGTGACTTTCCTATTCCAGTGGTCTCTGTGACTTCCACTGCAGCATTCCATGGCCGGACCCAGAGGTGCTGACGGTGATGGTGCAGCTCATCACCCTCATCTTCAGAGATCTCCAAGGAGACCTGAGACTCAGGCTCGGCTGTATGAGCAAGTATGCAGATAGAGCAGACAGCATGCTGTTATTGCCTTTGATGAATACATGGAACTCCATCAGATGATGCGGAAAACATTCTCAGAGTGAAAAACACAGCAAGGTCTCATCATACTCAAAATATCCATCTGCTACAAAGTGTTTCCAGGTAGAAATGGTCAAGGAAACCAGTGGGTGAGAAGGCGATACAGTGTTTTTAAAGGCATCTTATCTATTGGGGGCACAGTCAGAAACACCTGTTTCTACATACTGTTTTGGTCCTTATATTATTATCAGGTGACAGTAAATTCTGTGATTCTGTTTTTGTTACCTTTTCTTTAACTTAAAACAAACCTTTAAAAAAATGTTATTTTGGGGCTGGAGGGATGTTTTGTTCCTGGTCCTTGAGCAGGGCAGAAAGGTGGAGGTGAAAGAACTTGTCAGTTGTCTACTTCTGTCACTTGAGTTCCAGGGATCAAGGGCAGGTTTTAGTCTCGGTAACAAAGAATTCAGCACCTTTATCCAGTGAGCCATCTCACTGACTTTTTTCTTCTTCTAATTAAAGTTGTTTTTTTTTTAATATGCATGGATGTTTAACTTGTGTGTGTGTATGCATGTGTGTGTGTTTGTATGTCTATGCATCATATCTATGCCTGAGGAGGCTAGAAGAAGGCATCAGATCCCCCAGAACTGAAATCACGGATGATGGTGAGTTGCCATGTCGGTGCTAGGGATTGAACCCAGATCCTCTGGAAGAGCAGCCAGAGCTCTTAAAGGCTGACTCATGTGTCTTAGTTCCCTGCTGTTGTTTTAAGCTTGGGGTAGATATATGAGAAAAACACCTTGATGGGCAAGCTGTGTCAGCTGCTGCCAGGAGAAGGGAACTGAAAAAACGAGAAGGGGGGGAAGGGAAGGGAGAGGAAAGAAAGAGGGCAGGGGCTTCAGAAAATCGTGAAAAAGCCCAGAGTACCTGGGAAAGCCAGTAACTAAGAAATAGATAAGTAAAAGAGGGCTGGTGAGATGGCTCAGAGGTTAAGAGCACCGACTGCTCTTCCAAAGGTCCTGAGTTCAAACCCCAGCAACCACATGGTGGCTCACAACCATCCGTAACAAAAAATCTGATGCCCTTTTCTGGAGTGTCTGAAAACAGCTACAGTGTACGCACATATAATAAATAAATAAATAAATAATCTTTAAAAAAAAAAAAAGTAAAAGAAAAGCTTTCAGTAACTTAGAAAAGGGGCTGGCTGACGGGCAGAAGCTCCACAGTGCTACACGACAGAAGCATGAGCCTACCTCATTTTCAAAACATACGCTTTAGAACTTTTGCTTATTTATCTTCTGTGTATGGGTTTTTTGGTTGTTTGGTTGGATTTTGTTTTTTCTCCCCTGCTTGTATGTGCACCATATGCATGCCTTGTGCCTGAGAAGGCCAGAAGATGTCATCAGATCCCCTGGGACTGGAGTTACATGTTGTTGTGAGCCATTATGTGGTAGCTGGCAATTTAACCAAGGTCCTCTGGAAGGGCAGTCAGTAGATTTAACTGCTGAGCCATTTCTCTTATGTGTGTGTGTGTGTGTGTGTGTGTGTGTCTGTGTGTGTGAGAGAGAGAGAGATATGTTTTATATATAACATACATTTGACAGGGTTATATGTCATTCTAAAAATATTTGTTATTTGTGGGTATGCACCCCCCCCCCCCCCGTTCTATGACACACATGTCAAATGGCAGCTTTCAGGAATTGGTTCTCTCCACCCCATGGGTCCTGGGAATTAAACTCAGGTTTGTTAGGATTGGCTGTAATCAGCCTTTACCGGCTGTCCTAATTAATTCTAGACACAACCTAGAGTTATCTGAGTTTCAAGCCTGTATTGAAGAATTGCCTGTATTAGACTGGGCTGTGGATATGTATGTATGTATGTATTAGTTTTTTGAGACAGGGTTTCTCTGTGTAGCCCTGGCTGTTCTGGAACTCACTCTGTAGACCACATTGGCCTCGAACTCAGAAATTCACCCGCCTCTGTCGCCCAAGTGCTGGGATTAAAGGCATGAGCCACCACTGCCAGGCTTGGAATTTAGTTGATGCAGGAGAGCCCAGTCCACTGTGGGTGGCACCATCCCTACTGAGGTAGTCCTGGGCTGTATAAGAAAGCTAGCTAGCCTGTGAGTGAGCAAGCTGGACACTAATTCTTCCATGGCTCCTTTGTTGAGTCCCAGCCTTGCTGTCCCCATGGTGAGCTGTGCCCTGGAAGTGAATGAAGGGATCCCTTTCCCGCTCTACGTTCCTTTTGGGCATGGGTGATAAATCATAGGATTGGAGTTTTATATAAACCTGTGTTTCCTGATAATAAATGTGTTCCTGGATGATTCTACAATAGATTGTTTCTCCTGCTCTCAGTATTCTTTAGTCGCCTGTAGTTCTTTGTCTAGGGTTGAGGCCTTGTGAGCTTTCCCTTTTCCACATTAGCATGTCTACTGGTGTCATCCTTATTCGGGTCATATTTAGGCAGCCATGTTGGGGAGACTTCACGGGTGTAGCTTCTGACATTTCTAGGAAACACAATCTCACAGCTAACTTCCTGTTGGTCTGGCTTTTAAAATCTTTCTTTCCCACCTTCATCTTTTCTCTGAGTCTCAGGTGCAGGAGTTGTGTTGTAGCTGTATCAGTTGGGACTGGGCTCTACCACTCTGCATTTTGAACTGTTGTGTTTTTCTGTGATGATCTTAGTCTGTTGCAAAGTTTCCTTGATGAGGGGCGAGAACTCCACTCCATATCTAAAGACTTGGAGCTAGCAAGCAGCCTTAGATGAGAAGGAATATGTGCTGTTTGTCTTTCTGGCTTGTTACTGTCCTTTGGGAGACTCTTGCCAGGTGAAGTTGATGTGGCATTTCTTAGGCTCTTTCTGCTTCCTCTTCTGCAATCATTCCTCACTCTTAAAGCGGGAGGGTATCTGGTATAGATGTCCTGTGTGGTGCTCAGTGATATGCAGTCTCTTAGTCTCCTCCTGGTGCCCAGAGTGAGTCTCTGTGTTAATCACCCTCTCTACAAACAGGAACCTTTCTGTTGAGGGTTTGCGAGATGCCTTCATTTATGGATATAAACATGATGAAAGACCGCCGTTTCTGGGGAGACTCTCGCTCATGTCCCGGGATGAGCCGACGCCCCAATAACTCGAGAGAAACCGCAATATCGCATGAGGTTTATTCGGATATCAGCCTGCTGAGGCCGAGCTCGTAACCCACTCAGGGGCAGAGGACATCGACCCCCAGCAGTTGCAATCGAGGGTTTTTAAAGAATAAACTGCAGCTGGGCGTGGTGGCGCATGCCTTTGATCCCAGCACTTGGGAGGCAGAGGCAGGCGGATTTCTGAGTTCGAGGCCAGCCTGGTCTACAGAGTGAGTTCCAGGACAGCCAGGACTACACAAAGAAACCCTGTCTCAAAGCGCCTATCCCCCCCCCCCCCCAAAAAAATGGGGAAGCTGAGTAAACATCATAAGAATGGGGGTGGTGAATTACAGCTCATCTCTCAGGCTGAAGGCCAAAGAACTCCATGCTGGGCTTCATTTCTAGGGGTCTAAGAAACACATTGAGTTGGGGTCTTACAATGACTCATTAGGAATTGGTTTAATACTATGCCCATTTAGCAGATCAAGAGTAGTAGGTTTTCGTCTAGGGCTTAATTTAAAAGAAAAATTTTTTGAGATCTTTGTAGACTCAAGAGAGCAGTTGAAGGAACTCTGGCCAGCTTAAGCTTGCCAAGCAGGGCTCTGGCAGGCCTAACCCTTCTCCCCAGTTCCCTCTGCCTTGCTAAAAACTGTTAGATTACATTCCTGAAGCTAGCCCCCAAGGCCTTTTCCCTTATTTGGCCAATCCTCCTTCCTGAGGCTGACTACTCATGTCCAGCTATAAAGGAATGAAGTCCAGCAATCAAAACCCCCCCTTTGGCTCACCTAATTAACATGTCAAATCAAGATTAAACACCTCATCCTAACAAGGGGCTTCCCCTTGTACCTTGATAAACCACCATTTTCCTGTGTGTCACGTCTGTCCTGAGACGGTTCTTTGCTCACCTCTCCCTCTTCTCCTCTCTCTTTTGTTCCCTTTCCCTCTTCCTCTCCTGCTTCCCTTATCTCCTGTCTTTGTCTCTTATCCTGTCCTCTGTCTTTCTGGGGCAAATAAGGCTCCTTTGTGCTGAGAACTTGGTCTTGGGGTCCTGAGCCTATACGTTTCCTTTTAGGAATCCCATGTCTGAGGCATACTTAGCAGAGACTTTTTCTTCCTCTGGTCCATCACCCTGCAGGCAGTCTCTTCACTTTGCTGACTGTTATGCAGAAACCCTTTATTTCATATGATCTCACTTGTCGGTTCTTTTTTTTTTTTGTTTGTTTGTTTTTGGTTTTTCGAGACAGGGTTTCTCTCTGTAGCCCCGGCTGTCCTGGAACTCACTTTGTAGACCAGGCTGGCCTGGAACTCGGAAATCCACCTGCCTCTGCCTCCTGAGTGCTGGGATTAAAGGCGTGCGCCACCACGCCCGGCTCCCTTGTGGTTCTTAAGATTAGTTCCTATGCTACTGGGACTCTTTTCTGAAAGTCCTTGCCTCTTATTAGATCTTAGAGTGCTGTACTTTAGCAGTTTGAAAGTTTCAGATTTTTACATGAAGGTTCCTGATACATTTGAACTACGTTTTGTGTAGAGTGAAAGACCTAGTTTCATTCTTCTACCCACAAGCATCCAGTGTTTTCAGGGATCCCTTCCCACCCTAGCTATTAGGGATGATTGTACCATGGGAACTTACATGATTCTCCTGCCTTGGCCTCTTCAGTGTGATCTACTGGAGTATGCTACCACACTTGGCCCCACAGCCTGAGATGCGCTAGGTTAGTATCTGTCATTGAGCTACATCTCCAACTTGGTTCACCAGTGTATGTTTTTTGGTACATGTATGAGAAATCAGTGTAGCTGTGTGAGTTTGTTTCTGGGATTAGTCTGTGTGTTTGTGCCAGTATCATGCGGTTTTGTTACTGTAGCTCTGGAGTGTGATACAAAAATCAGACATTGGGGTATCTGCAGCATTACTCTTTCTGCTCAGGATGCATCCCCACCATCCCTGCCTGCTACAGGGATGGCTGGCATACCCAGTCCCCTCCCCTAACCTGCAGCCCAGGGTCTGGGATGCCCTTCCTCCAGAGGTTCTTCCCTTAATATTCCAATCATTTTGGTTACCTGGCCCTTTCTGGTTCACCCTTTCCTTCTGGGCTGCTTAGTCTGGCCCCTCTCTCCCTCCCTTCCCCTCACATGGCCCAGCTCAGGGTCTTGTTCCCTCTGGCCTCTCCCAGGTGTCCCTGCCTCTGGCTGTGCTCTCCTTCACCTGCTATAAGCCTCCTCCACCATCCCTAGGACAGTCATGCCCTTCCCTTTTCCTTCTTTCTTTTTCATTTTCATTCAGGATCTTGTGCAAGTTTTAGGTTTGCTTTGCCTAGTTCTGTGAAGATATTTCTACACTTTTGGTAGGGATTGAATAGTGGCTTTCATAGAATGTATTCTAATCCATGAGCATGGGAGGTTCCTCTGTCTAGTGTCTTCTTTTTTCCTTTTGTTCTTTTAAGTTTTTATTTTTTGAGAATTTCATGCATTAGTACTAAATTCAATCATTTCCATCCTCCTTTCCCCTCTCCCAACTTAGCCCATGTTTCCACTCACTCTCTTTTTTTTAATTTAATTAGCTATTTTCTTCATTTACATTTCAAATGCTATCCCAAAAGTCCCCCATACCCTCCCCCCACTCACTTTCAAATTCATAATTTCAAATTCTTAGTTATTGTTACACACACGTGCACACACGCACACAAGCATAGCCTTCTGAGTCCCTTTAGTGTTGTCTGTATGCATATGTGGTTAGGGCTGACCATTTGGGATTGAATAACCTATGCAGGACTCCTCCCTGAAGAAGACTGATTCTCCCTCTCTTTGCTCTCATTAACTGCTCGTAGCTCTTCATTTAGTGTGGCGCCTCGTGAGATACCCCTTATCTTTGTTGGCATGTCAACTGGTGTTGTCATTGTGTAGGTCTTGTTTAGGTGATTATACTGTTCAGAGTTTATGAGTGCAGCTTCCCTGTCATCTACAGGAGACACAGTCGTCATTCTGGTCCTCTGGCTCTTACTATTTTTCTGCCCTCCCCCATTCTGATCTATTCCCTGAGCCTTGTGTATAGGTGTTGTAGTGTAGATGGATCAATTGGCAGTGCGCACCTTACAGTCAGTTGTTTTCTGTATTTTACCTGTTATGGGTTTCTGTAGTGGTCTCTCTCTGCTGCAGAAGAAACACTTATCTGTAGATAGAGGGGTATTTAGTATTTAGAATGCAGTTAGAAATTATACTGGTAGCCGGGCGTGGTGGCACACGCCTTTAATCCCAGCACTCGGGAGGCAGAGGCAGGCGGATTTCTGAGTTCGAGGCCACCCTGGTCTACAGAGTGAGTTCCAGGACAGCCAGGGCTACACAGAGAAATCCTGTCTTGAAAAACCAAAAAAAAAGAAAAAGAAAGAAAGGAAGGAAGGAAGGAAGGAAGGAAGGAAGGAAGGAAGGAAGAAAGAAAGAAAGAAAGAAAGAAAGAAAGAAAGAAAGAAAGAAAGAAAGAAAGAGAGAGAGAGAGAGAGAGAGAAATTATACTGGTTTAGGGAAGTGGCAGTCGTAGATTCTCCTCTAGGATTCATATCTCTCCAGCCACAGTCAGTCGGGTGGTAGTACCAGCATCGATTCCTTCCTCTTGGCCTATGTCCAATTAGATGACTGCAGGTTACCCCCAAGAAATAAGAGACACCATTTTACTCTTGGGGACCTTCTGCCATTCTGGTCATTGTTATGGCTCATAGGCATCATGGCTGAGGAGGACTATTCATTGCTTTTCTCCTTACCACTGTTGGATACTGTGGTGATGGTAGCTAGTCTTCATGAAGTGTGTTGTGTCTTCAGCAGTAGGATCTTACTTTCAAATTCTAGGAGGCCGTCAAAGACAAGGGCCTATACTATTTTGGGGGAATTTCTTGAATTCCCCTTAGCAACAGTAGAGAGGTTTCCCATACCTTGCACTGATGTTTTTGTTACATAGTCTGTGTCACTATGGGAAACATTATCTCTAAAGTGGTGTACCTTCATTCAAACATGTATGTATGTGTGCATGTGCGAGTGTCATCTTGAATTTATATTTTAGCATTTCAAAATTGTCACTATATGTACTAGCAGAAGACTCTGTTGATAAAGGTGCTTTCTGCCAAACCTGAGAACCTGAGTTGGATTCCTGGGACCCACATGGTGGAAGTAGTAACCCAACCCAAAGGGTTTGTCTTCTGATTCCCACATGTGCATTCTGAGCATGTACAACACACACATAAATGCGCGTAAGACACGGTTTAGGGCTGTTAAGTTGCTTCCTTACAAAGGAATTGTCTAATTCCTGGGACTCATGATGGGAAGAGAGAACTGAGAAAGCATTAGCTCAGAGATTGTCCTCTTCCTTCCACCTGCGTGCCACCGCTTGCCCTGTCCACTGCCCGTTACAGCAAGTCATCAGGGTTGGTGGCAAGTGCCTGTGCCTGCTGAGCCGTCTTCCTGTCCTCTGAGTTCTATATTGTTGTTTTATAATGCCAATGACTTAGAGTCTAGCAGTACTCAGAGCTGCCGTTTGCTTTGTTTCGTTTTGTTTTGTCGTAGGAAAATGGAAGGTGTGTTACTAAGCTGGAGAGCATGGGGTTCCGAGTGGGGCAAGGACTGATAGAAAGGTGAGCAGTATGGATTTGAAAATTTTCTTCCAGGTAGGTTATGAACATAGAAGATCCATTGCAAGTCATTGCATAGGATATATTTTAATTTCCAGTTTTTAATTTTCATTTTTTGTAGTTGATATATTGAAAATTATTATTAAGAAACTGCTGGTATATCAATAGTAGATCCTGCATTTTGCATGTACAAGGCCCTGAGTTCCATTACAGACAATAAAATTCTCTTTAGATCTGGTCTTAGTTAACTTGTTATTTTGGTTTTATGATTTTTGTTTATGGACATGGCCTTGCTGTGTAACCTAGATTGGCTGCAGACATAACTCCTCTTCCTGTCAGTGCCCGAGGACTGGGATTCTAACTCTTCTCTACTGTGCCCCGCTGCAAACGTTATGCGTTACCAGTTGAGGAAGACCTATTTTACGTGTGTAATTTTTTAATGAAAATATTAATATATTGAGGTACCTATTTGCAGTCTCATGCATTTTCTGCTTTTGGCTTGGTAGGTTTATAAAATCTAAATCAAATTTTGTTTAACTGTATAGGCATAGAGATGTGTGTTTATGGGTCAGGTTTTTTGTTTGTTTTTCAAGGCAGGGGTTTTCTGTGTAGCCCTGGCTGTCCTGGAACTCACTCTGTAGACTAGGCTGGCCTAGAAATCACAAAGATTCTTCTGCCTCTGCCTCTTGAGTGCTGATAGCAAAAGCATGCCACCATCACCTCACTTGGATGGATCACATTTTTTTTTTATTCTTTTCTGAATATATAGATAGTTGAATTTATACTAGATAAATTTTACATAAAAATAATCCAATCACCTTTTTTTTTTTTTTTTTTTTTGAGATAGAGTCTTATACTGTAGCCCAACCCACCCTGGAACTCATGTAGCCCAGGTTGGCTTCAAACCTGTGAAGAGCTTGTTCAGCCTCCAGAGAGTTTGGATTCTAGGCCCAAACCATTAACTCACCTAGGTGTCTTCTGTAGCTCATTCGATAGTTTGACGTGTAACTGGAAGTATAGCTGGCTGATAACTAATAGGCTCTTGAGCTCCGTAATTATATAAAGGCTCCAAATGCGCTGAGATGAGGTTGTCTTCACTTGGGGTGTATCACCTTATGACTAGAAGTAAATGTTTAGTGCTAGTAATATTTAGAAATTAGTTAATAAATCGCCCCTCTTGAAAGAGTAAGAAAAAAATTTTCCTCCTTTGTTTTCGTTGGGAGAAATATATTGTATTACTTCTAGTTGATCTTCTTAGGTTTACGAAAGATACTGCAAGGTTCAAGGATGAATTAGACATCATGAAGTTCATCTGTAAAGATTTTTGGACTACAGTATTCAAGAAACAGATTGACAATCTGAGGACAAATCATCAGGTATTTAGATAAACCTTTGTGCTGTTGTTCCTAAGCCCTGTTTTTTAAAAGTCATGAAATGTGAATGGCCTTCGTGCCAGTTGTTTACTTAGCTATTGTGTGTGATGTGTGTGAATGCCATTGCTTGCTGGCACATTGAGGACAGCTTCAGGAGTTGTTTCTCTTACTATAGGCTCCAGGGATCCAGTTCAGACTGTGGGGCTCGTGCACGGTACTTTTACATGCTGAGCTATCTCTGTTGGCCCTTAATTTATTATTTAAATTAGAATTTTTGAGGATTTATTTTTAAGTATATGCTTGCATACATAAAAGCACTTTGTGCATTCAGTGGCCAGAATTTTATAGCTGGGATTACAAAAGGTTGTGAGCTTCAGTGTGCATGTTGGGTACTGAGCCCGGCCCTTTTGCAAGGGCAGCAAGTAGTCTTAAGAGCTGAGTCATCTTTCTTACTAATCCACTAGAGTTTTTTAAAAATAAACTTTATGCTCTTCTAATGTTATTGAGAAGTCAGTCTTTATCTCTAATAGGGTAAGATAAATAAGGAGAAGGCAGCAGTTATCAGTAACTATAGCAGTTTCTTTCTGCTGGTTTCATAAGTTGTATTAAAATTTAAAGTGCAGCAGATGGGGGCTGGAAAGATGGCTCAGTGGTTAAGTGCATGTCTTGCTCTTTCAGAGGACTTGAGTTTGTTACCATTACCATTACAAGTGTCTTATAATCTCCAGAAATTCCAGCTCCAGGATTCAAAGTGTCAGGCTTCTTGGGAATCAGTGTGTATGCATAAACATATACATATAAACATATAATTAAACATAAAATAACTCAGGGCTGGAGAGATGGCTCAGCAGTTAAGAGCACTGACTCCTCTTCCAGAGGTCCTGAGTTCAATTCTCAGCAACCACATGGTGGCTCACAACCATCTGTAATGGGATCTCTCTGGCAATGGGCAAAGAGACACCTCGTTGGCGGTGGTGTTTTTATAGACGGGTACCATTTGAGGGATTTTCTGCATTCAAGTTGGCAGGAACATGATTCATGGCAGGATTAAGTAAAAAGTGTTGAGGAAGAGATCAGTCTGTGGTTTAAGCCTGAATAACTCAATGACCACATGTTTGTGCCATGCCTGGGTCTGTGAATAGAGATGGACAAACCAGGGTCCTTTTAGCATTATTGAATGGTCCCTGTACACAGTCCTTCATTCCACTGCCAGAAATGATAAGATGGTTCTTCTTTTCTAAGGCATATTTCCCAATAAAACTGTCAGATCTGGGGGGGTGGGGGTGGGATCTTTAGAATGTAGCATATGCCAGAGTAATTGGTTTAGGATTGATATTTATCATATGGTGCATTCAGAACCATAGTTATATATCTAGATTTGTATCTATAGATACTTTCTAAAGTCTAATTCATAGAACTTTAAATTAAATATTCATATTTAAATAGCATGCTTTGCTTTGACTGGAGAGAGGGATGGCTCAGTGCTTGAGAGCTCGTTCTGCTCGAACAGGACTTCAGTTCCTTGTATCCATGTCAGGTGTTCACAGCTGCCTGTGATTCCAGCTCCAGGGGGACCTACAGCTTTTCTCCTCTCAGTGAGCAGCTACACTGACTTGCACATTCCCACACAGACAGAAAGACACTCACAAACAATTCAGAAAAGCTGAATTCTGGCTGGAGAGATGGCTCAAACTTCCAGAGGTCCCGAGTTCAATTTCCAGCAACCACATGGTGGCTCACAACCACCTGTAATGGGATCTGATGCCTTCTCCTGGTGTGTCTGAAGACAGCGACAGTGTACTCATATAAATAAAATAAATAATTCTTTTTTTAAAAAAGATGAATCTTAAAGAAGGAGTTGCTTGGGTATGCAGTGGTTGGTTTATATTCTATTGATTGATTGACCCCCTTGCCTACCTATCTAAACAGAGAGTCAATCTGCAGCTCACTGCTGACTCTGTGTTGGAGTCACAGACATGGGAGACCTCCCCTGCCTAGGGGGAGGTGACTTTAAGGACTCCAGGACACACTGACTTTGATACTGCTTTTGTGTTTTTGAAACAGGGCATATATGTACTTCAGGACAACAAATTTCGACTACTCATTCAGCTGTCTGCAGGAAAACAGTATTTAGAACATGCGTCCAAGGTATTTAATGGGATTTGGTTTTGGACTGAAAAAAGGAATTACAGGGAAAATTACAAAATCAATCACAACAGATTCAAATTAAACAGTAATTTTAGGAATTCATTGAGAAGCCTGGGTTCTTAAGTATATGTTCTCTTTCTTTCTTCAGGGAAAGGGAAGTTTGTGGGGCTCCCTCCTTTTTTTTTTGTTTGTTTGTTTGGTTTTTTAATAGTATTTTTTAAAAAGATTTATTTATTATATGTAAGTACATTGTAGCTGTCTTCAGACACTCCAGAAGAGGGCGTCAGATCTCGTTATGGATGGTTGTGAGCCACCATGTGGTTGCTGGGATTTGAACTCCGGACCTTCAGAAGACCAGTCGGGTGCTCTTACCCACTGAGCCATTTCACCAGCCCCCGCTCCCTCCTTTTTAAAAGAACTATTTATTTATTTTATATTTTGTTTTGTTTTATATGAGTATACTGTAGCTGTCTTCAGATACACCAGATGTAGCCGTTGGATCCCATTACAGCTGGTTGGGAGCCACCATGTGGTTGCTGGGAATTGAACTCAGGACCTCTGGAAGAGCAGTCAGTGAGCCATCTCTCCAGCCCCACATACGTATTCTTAAGTAACCTTTTTAAAAAGCACATCATTTTTTTCCTAGTTTATTTTTATTTTATTATTTTCCCTGTACAAGTGTTTTTGCCTCCTTTATTATTGTGTGTATTTATGTATGTGTGTCTGATGCCTGAGGAGGTGGCGAGTTTCCATGTGGGTGCTGGGAATCGAATGAATAATACGTGCACTTAATTAACCCTTGAGCCAACTCTCCAGCTTCCTCTTTTTTTTTTCTTAACCCACATGTTAAAAATCCAAGTTAAAACTGTATTTAATAAACCGCTTCAAGAATTAGTAATTTTACTTATCCCATTTTGTGCAAGCTGTTTCCTCTGCAACAGAAAGCATGCTACCGTCAGCTCTGTGTGTGTGATAAGGCAGTGGAGACCAACAGGAGAAGCACTACTGCTGAGTGCCAGTGAATGCAGATGTGTTTCTCATTCTTTAGAATGATGTGGTCACCTCAGTAAAGAAACTCAGACATCCAGACAGTACCTGTGAAGAATTTGTTACCTCAGAGTTTATCATCTTCTTTGTAGGCCAAAATGTCTAAGAAATGTAATTGTCTTTTGTTTCTAAAAGTGTATTTTACATTAAGTATATCTGTATTTCTAGGCTTTAATTTCACAGAAACATCAATGAATAAACAGATGGACTAACAAAAGTAACAAATTTGAGGTTTTTGGGCTTTGTTTGTTTTGGTTTTTTTGGAGGAGAGGCAGGATCTCACTATGTAGCCTGGCTAGTCTGAAACTTGCTGTGTAGACCAGGCTGGCCTGAAGCTAAAAAGAGATCCTCTGCCTCTGCCTCCTGGGTGCTAGGATTAAAGGCCTATGTCACCGTGCCTGGCAGAATAACAGATTTTAATATATGGATTCCTTCAAAAGAATTAAAATATCCAGGGAAGTATAATTTGCTATTTATCTGTAAATACTTGCTCATACCTCAATTTTTTATTAATGTTTAAAATTACCATACAAAATAGGTTTCATGGTTCCTCTGTCATGTACACTCTGTTCTTCCCGCTTCTTCTCGCCCACTGCCTCGTTGCTTCCCTCGTGCTGATCCCTACTCGGTAATAAGGAATAGCCTGCCTTCTGCCTTCATGTCTCATGTGTTATATTGCCTTCTTTTTTTTATTTTTTAAAGGAAGAAAGGAACTTCTTCTTTATTTTTTTTTTAAATTCTTTTTTTTAATTTATTTATTTATTATATGTAAGTACACTGTCGCTGTCTTCAGACACACCAGAAGAGGGCGTCAGATCTCATTACGGATGGTTGTAAGCCACCATGTGGTTGCTGGGATTTGAACTCCGGACCTTCAGAAGAACAGTCAGTGCTCTTAACCACTGAGCCATCTCACCCACCTTCTTTTTTTTTTTTTTTTTTTTTTTTATTTCCCTCATATTGTTTGCAGATATAGTTATGGTGTTCTTATGGTTACTATATGTATTTCATTATTTTTCTTTTTATTAATCACATTTTGCTATTTTTAGTTCTCATTCAACTTTGGGATATCTTGGTTTCTTCAGCTTTGAAGAATAAGTTAAAATTTTCTTCTGGGGACCAGATTGATGGTTCAGTAGTTAAGAGCACTTACCAGATAGCCCAAGCTGGTCTCCTACCTGTAGTAACCCACTTGCCTGAGCTTCTCCATGCTAGAGTTACAGGCAAGCATCAGCTGCATAGCTATGCTCTAAGGCTTTTGTGTTTTGCTAGTTTGAGACAGGGTTTCTGTGTAGCCCTGGCTGTCCTGGCACTCACCCTGTAGGCCAGTGCATGTGCTCCCAACGTCTGGCTTAGGCTGTACGTTTTAAACAAGGTGAAATGTTTTGCTGGCATATTTTTTTTTCAGTTATTTTATTGGGTTCTTATACCGCTATGTCCCATCAAATGGTTATTCCACCCTCATCCCTTCCAACCTCCCAACACTAAGTAGGAGAGAAAGGTTAGAGGGGAAAGGGGGCGTAGACCTCTTTACAGGACGTTTTGCTGATTAGGGACGTTAAGCTCCTTAGGGCAAGTGTAATCTTCATCATCAGGATACCTCCAGCTCCTTCCTCTGCTCACTGGACAAACAGAAACAACAGCACCAGCAGCAGCAGCAGCAGCCTTCTGGGAACACACGCCCCACCAGGGGTGGGCAGGGGTTCCCGAATTTATAGTCTCTCAAAAGTCCCTAGAATGGCAAATGTCAAAACTATCTGCAGCTGGCAGAACCATGCCCCTGCTAGTGAACGAGGCAAATCATAGTCACCTGCTGTGAAGCAGCCTCTTACCCCACACTTGGGACTAAAACGAAAACGTAGTCACATACCATAACTGGTTTTTAAAGAAATGAGAACTCTCGCTACCATGTTTGGTTGTAGGAAGCTGGCTATGGTAGCACATTCCTGTCATCCCAGTACTTGAGGGACAGAAGCACAAAGACATAGTGAGCTTGAGGCCTGACTGACCTACGTGAGATGCTGTTGCAAAGATGAAAAAAGGAAAAGGAAGCGGAGAGATCTTTGATTAGTCAGCCACATTGATAGGAAGGAGTAACAGGCAAGAAATTGAGGACAGTAAAGTGATGAGAAAGAACTGGTTAAGTGTTGTACTGCAAGGGTCTAGTTAGATCCTGTGCACAGCATGCCATATGCTTTAGTCAGAGTTAGATTTAACTCTAACAGTTCTTTCTCCACATCTGGGGGGGGGGATCGGAGGGGGTTCCTTTCTCTTTCAGTAGAGGTTGTATGGTGTGGGGACTCCCTATATGTTGCTCAGGTTGGCCTCCAGTTCTTGCCTCAAGAAATGCTGCTCCTGCCTTAGCCTGAGTAGTTGTGGTGCAGGTGTGTACCACCACTGGCTTTCATACCCTTTTTTTCTGTTTTGGTTTTTTGAGACAGGGTTTTACTCTGTAGCTCTGGCTGTCTTAGAACCCACTGTGTAGATCAGGCTAGCCTCAAACTCAAAGAGCTCTGCCTGCCTCTGCTTCCTGAGTGCCGTATTAAAGGCAGCGCCCCAGCTCCCCGTCCTGTTGCCTTTGCTCCCGCTCTCACCTCCTGTCATCCCTCTTCCCGTCTCCTTGATAAACACAGCAGAGGTTTGTTGATGCCATAGCATACAGCAGCTCCGCGGTTATCAGTAGCTTCGTTGTTTTGGTAAATCCTTACCTTTTTTTCTCTCCTTTTTAGTATCTAGCATTCACATGTGGCTTAATCAGAGGTGGTTTGTCGAACTTGGGAATAAAAAGTATTGTAACAGCTGAAGTCTCTTCAATGCCTGCCTGTAAGTTCAGCTTACTTGTCTTACACGTACATATCATCTTTCTCTTTTAAACTTAGAGGAGACTAAAATGGTTGACACTTTGACTTTCCTGCCCTTTGCCTTGGTAATGTGTATTTATCTTCTCACTCAAGCTACTAACCGAGAATACAGTTGAGTTGAATTTTGCTGCATTACTTTTCTGCCCACTGACAAATTAGTAGTGAAATACCCAGAATCCCCAGCGTGGTGACTCCTTCAATCCCAGCGTTCGGGAAGTGGAGGCAGGCCAGTCTTGGGGAGTCTGAGGCTTGCCTAGAAGCCAGGGCACATACATAGTGAGGACCCTTCTCAAAATAGAGAAAGAGGGAGAGAGAGGGGAGAGAGAGAAAAAGGAAACAGGAATGGAGACAAACCTAGGCACCTCCTCATAAAACAGATAATTATGCAGTGGGATCGACTTTATTGAATGTCTTAAGGACTGTGAAAAGACCTCTGGCATAGCAAGTTCTTTGAGTGAAACTACTTCCCAAGTGGAAACCAGTATGCTTGTTTTCCTTGTGCCCGAAAATCAGAGAATGGTTCTGTTCCTTTTTTCAGGCAAATTTCAGGTGATGATACAGAAGCTGTAGAGCGAGCTGGCGACTCCTGGGCAGAGCGTTGCACATCCTGATTTCACCTCATCGTTGGTTATCTGCGTTGGAGCAAATCGTTATCTCACCAGAGTCACATAGACCAAATCAAAGTAGACACAGGTCCTTTGACCATGACAGAAACTGACTGACCTATTCAGTGATTTCAGAGAACTAGACACCAAGATGCAAGGCTCTTCATTTTAAACATCTTTATTTCCATAGGTGATTAGCATTTAACCATCAATAGGAAGTGAAACTCAGGGTGTGTTGAATTGCTGTATTAAAAAAAATGCACCAATCAGAATAGTTTGTGTTCAAATGACCAAAATTTGTTGAACTATAAATCTGTTTTAGTTATTTAAAAAAGCAAACCACTATGTTAAATTAAGCTTAATTTTTATTGTATTGCTTATAATTTATTTCTGTCGAGAGAATTCATATGCTTATGTAAGGATATCATTTATACATTGTGTATATATGTGTATATATAAATACATGCATTACTGTCTAAATTACTTGAAAGTTTATTTTAATAGACTTGAGTCCTTGAGACCTCCATTAATTTAATCACAGTGAAATGTAGTTAACTCTACATTTAAATGTGAATTTGGTAACTCTAGTGCCAAAGAATATTAGGGGTGTGTGTGTGTGTGTGTGTGTGTGTGTGTGTGTGTGCACTCATCGTGAGTGCAGGGTTCTGTGCTTCCTGAGAGTGTAGTAGGCCAGAAGAGAGCATTGGATGGCTTGGAACTGGAGTTAGAGATGCTTGAGAGCTGTCCGATGTGGGCGCTATGAACTGAGGTCCTCTGCAAGAGCAGTGTGTACTCTTACCATTTAGCATCTCTCTCCAGCCCCTGTATCAGTTTTCTATCTGTTCTGTTGATGAAACTCAGGTTGATTCCTGGCTGGGCAAGTCTAAATTCCCAGTCCACCATTTTGTTCACAGCCTAAAAAGGATTTACTGTTTTCTAATAATCAGTGCTATTCTGCCTGCTGAGACAGACTCTCGGTGTGATTTTAATTTACAGCACTCTTCTGACCAGTGTTGGGACTTTCTCATATGCTCATTGGTCACTTGCACATCATCTTTTTGAGAACTGTATGCTCAGTTCATTAGTCAATGTATGTTTTGTTAGTTGTAGCCAAAAGGAAACTTCTTTTAGTAGAAACAAAAGGGTTAAGTTAGTTGAGATAATCAAACTGAATATGCTTTTTCTTGAGGTTATAGCAAACTTAAAAGGTTTACATATGAAATTAAAATCATAAAGCACTACAGAAAATATTAGGTTACTTTTATGAACTTCTGGTAAAGGCCTTTCCAAAACAAAAGTAGAAAAAAAAAATGGTAAGGAGAAATAGCAAAAAGGCTGAACTAAACATCCACATTAGTTAGGTTTCCATTGCTGCGATGAAAACTATGACCAAGAACAGCTTGGGCAGGAAAGGGTTTATTTGGTTTTCATTCCTTGAACTACAGTCTGCTGAGGGAAGTCAAGCCAGGACTTGAAGGCAGGAACTGAAACAGAAGCCATGGAGGAGTGATGTTTACGGGCTTGCTCCTCATGGTCTGCTCAGCCCAATTTCTTAGAGAACCCAGGACAGCCTGCACAGTGGTGATGCCACCCACAGTGGGCTGGCCTCCTACATCAGCCATTAAGAGAACGCCCCACAGACTTGCTCACAGCTAGTGTAATGGAGGCATTTTCTCAACTGAAGTTTGCTCTTCTTATATGACTCTAGCTTGTGTCAAGTTGACAAATCTAAGCAGCACATCTTTTCTAAAATGCTAGGAAAATAATGCCCAAGTGCAAGAGTAAAGCTGGACATTACATTAATTCCATATACAGCAGTCAACTAAGGTGGATCAGAGACTTAAACAGAGAATTTGAAAAATTGGCCTTATGATGTGGTTCATTTGATAGTGAACTTGCCTGGTATCCATGAAACTCTAAATTCCATCACCAGGAATGTATAAATGCCATGGTGGCAGGGTACACACAATTCAGCATTCAGCAGGTGGAGGCTGGGGGATTAGAAATTCAAGGTCCTACTCAGTTACATAAGCTAGGTGATGATAGTGAATGCCTTTAACATCAGTGATCTGGAGTCTTCCAAACAAAAAACAAAACAAAACAAAAAGATCTTTAAAAATTCCAGTTTAAATAATGAGTGTCTGCCTGTGTGTAGTTGTGTGTACTTGAGGGCATGGGGTCTCCGAAGCCGGAATTTCATGAGAGCTGCCCTATATGGGTTCTGGGAAGGGCAAGCACTCTTGACCACAGAGCCATCTGCCCAGTTCAAGAAACTCTTCATGGGCTCTGTGCCCCCAGTGTGGGGGAATACCAAGGCCAGGAAGTAGGAGTGGGTGGGTTGGTGAGCAGGGGGTGGGTGGAGGGAATAGTGGGAGGGTGTTTTTCGGAGGGAATAACATTTGAAATGTAAACAAAATATGCAAAAAAAAAAAAAATGTCCGGGGGTTGGAAATAGGAAGCTCTTCATGGTCTGTTTCCTCAATGCTTGGCAACAGCACATGGCACACAATTGGGTTCAGTCATCTGCAGTGTTAACAGCCCCATGCAGGTCTCGGGGACGTTGACTCTATTTGAGATATTGTGCACACACATACATATACACACATGTCGATCTGTCATATACTGGCCATCCTAGGTGCTATGAAGTATATTCTATGCTTTTGTTTGCATTTTCCTGTGCAGTGTTGAGCATGTTTTCATATTCATTTGGTCATTTGTATTCCTCCTTTGGAGGAACATCTATGCGGTTGTAGGCGTTTTCAACCAGGTTGTTTTCTGCTACTGATTTGTTGAAATAGAGGATTTTTCACTTTTTGGCTGCAGCTGACATCACAAGCTTACTAAAGGCAGGGCTAAGTAACAGGCTTTTCTGTAGGCCTAGAACTTGAGATTCCTTAGCCTGTAAGATAAACTAGCACTCTCAGCCCAGGTTCGCTGAGACTTTTGGCTCTTTTTTGACACGGTCTTACAAGCCCACTTGAGATTTGATAAAGTCATGGAGAGTTTCCTGGTAAGAACACACTAAGTATCCCTTCTCTCCCTTTCAAGTTCGAAGTCTTTTATTTGACAAGTACTTTTCCCCCGAGGGGGTGTACCATTCCTGGAAGTACTGCAATACCAGGTTGATACGTGGAGTGGACGGAGCAAGCTCCTATTCCAACTCCTATTCCCAAAAATCCATTTAATATATTGTCCTCAGATAGAGGACATATCAGATATTAAACTGATAAGAACAGATACTACACTTGATCTTAGCCAAAAGGCCGAGAAGCGATACCCCACCCTCGCCCACACAGCCATGACCTGTGTCCAGGCGACACATTGACATTGTGGTGACCTCACGCAACCCTCATTTCCTGTCTTCCCCGCGGTTCCTTCCTGTTCCCATCCGTGTCTGCGTCCTCCACACTCCACTCCCTCTCCAGCACCCACAGCTTCAGCTACAATTTCCAGGACCCCAGCTCTCCCGGCGTTCCCACATGCTAATATCCAGTTTAATTTGCATGTCTCGCCCTCTTTCGAGGGGCGTGGCTACGCACGCCCCGCCTAGGGAGAAACATTTTCTTGGTCTGACTTGCAGTACAGCACACAATGTTACAGGCATCACAGGAGTCTTCCTCTTGATTTACTTAGTGAGCCTATGTAATCAGCTTATACAGTCAGAGAAAGGTGTGTTTAGAGCAATCAATCACAGCCATGGAAGCTGTGTTGGCCTCATTTGCTATCTTGTGTCTTTAGTACTAATTTGGACCAATCAGAGCCTTGCCTTTTTTTTAGCATCCATCACAGAAGTCTTTGGTAGACCACTGGGAAAGTGTTCTCTCTCTAGCTTAGGTTACATGGATATCTAAAGGTCACGGAGGCTTGTGACAGCAAAACATCTTAGGTAAATTGTTTCAAACAGCCTGGCTGATACTTTGCTTTTGGGAGCAGAGGCAATCATTTATATTCGTTGTGCATGTTTTTGAAAAATATTTTTTGTATTTTGCGACTATAATCACATCATATCTTCCTCCCCATTCTTTCCTCCAAACCCTCACGTATATCCCATGGCCTCTTGGCCTCTTCTTTTTTTTTTTTTTTTTTTTTTTTTGTAGACCAGGCTGGCCTCGAACTCAGAAATCCGCCTGTCTCTGCCTCCCAAGTGCTGGGATTAAAGGCGTGCACCACCACCACCCGTAGTTTACAGTTCTTAAGGCATCTGAAGGGCTGGAGAGATGATGGCTCAGCGGGTAAGAGCACTGACTGTTCTTCCTGAAGGTCCTAAGTTCAAATCCCAGCACCACATAATGATTCACAACCATCTGTAATGAGACCTGAGACCCTCTCCTGGTGTGTCTGAAGACAGCTACAGTGTACTTACATATAATAATCAATAAACCTTTAAATTTAAAAAAAAGAGCACTGACTGATCTTCAAGAAGTCCTGAGTTCGATTCCCAGCAACCACATGGTGGCTCACAACCATCTGCATTGAGATCTGACGCCCTCTTCTGGTGTGTTTAAAGACAGCTACGGCATACTCATAGACATAGAGCAAATACATCTTTTTATCACAACCATCTGCATTGAGATCTGACGCCCTCTTCTGGTGTGTCTGAAGACAGCTACGGCATACTCATAGACATAGAGCAAATACATCTTTTTATCACAACCATCTGCATTGAGATCTGACGCCCTCTTCTGGTGAGTCTGAAGACAGCTACGGCATACTCATAGACATAGAGCAAATACATCTTTTTATCACAACCATCTGCATTGAGATCTGACGCCCTGTTCTGGTGTGTCTGAAGACAGCTACGGCATACTCATAGACATAGAGCAAATACATCTTTTTATCACAACCATCTGCATTGAGATCTGACGCCCTCTTCTGGTGAGTCTGAAGACAGCTACGGCATACTCATAGACATAGAGCAAATACATCTTTTTATCACAACCATCTGCATTGAGATCTGACGCCCTCTTCTGGTGAGTCTGAAGACAGCTACGGCATACTCATAGACATAGAGCAAATACATCTTTTTATCACAACCATCTGCATTGAGATCTGACGCCCTCTTCTGGTGAGTCTGAAGACAGCTACGGCATACTCATAGACATAGAGCAAATACATCTTTTTATCACAACCATCTGCATTGAGATCTGACGCCCTCTTCTGGTGAGTCTGAAGACAGCTACGGCATACTCATAGACATAGAGCAAATACATCTTTTTATCACAACCATCTGCATTGAGATCTGACGCCCTCTTCTGGTGAGTCTGAAGACAGCTACGGCATACTCATAGACATAGAGCAAATACATCTTTTTATCACAACCATCTGCATTGAGATCTGACGCCCTCTTCTGGTGAGTCTGAAGACAGCTACGGCATACTCATAGACATAGAGCAAATACATCTTTTTATCACAACCATCTGCATTGAGATCTGACGCCCTCTTCTGGTGAGTCTGAAGACAGCTACGGCATACTCATAGACATAGAGCAAATACATCTTTTTATCACAACCATCTGCATTGAGATCTGACGCCCTCTTCTGGTGAGTCTGAAGACAGCTACGGCATACTCATAGACATAGAGCAAATACATCTTTTTATCACAACCATCTGCATTGAGATCTGACGCCCTCTTCTGGTGAGTCTGAAGACAGCTACGGCATACTCATAGACATAGAGCAAATACATCTTTTTATCACAACCATCTGCATTGAGATCTGACGCCCTCTTCTGGTGAGTCTGAAGACAGCTACGGCATACTCATAGACATAGAGCAAATACATCTTTTTATCACAACCATCTGCATTGAGATCTGACGCCCTCTTCTGGTGAGTCTGAAGACAGCTACGGCATACTCATAGACATAGAGCAAATACATCTTTTTATCACAACCATCTGCATTGAGATCTGACGCCCTCTTCTGGTGAGTCTGAAGACAGCTACGGCATACTCATAGACATAGAGCAAATACATCTTTTTATCACAACCATCTGCATTGAGATCTGACGCCCTCTTCTGGTGAGTCTGAAGACAGCTACGGCATACTCATAGACATAGAGCAAATACATCTTTTTATCACAACCATCTGCATTGAGATCTGACGCCCTCTTCTGGTGAGTCTGAAGACAGCTACGGCATACTCATAGACATAGAGCAAATACATCTTTTTATCACAACCATCTGCATTGAGATCTGACGCCCTCTTCTGGTGAGTCTGAAGACAGCTACGGCATACTCATAGACATAGAGCAAATACATCTTTTTATCACAACCATCTGCATTGAGATCTGACGCCCTCTTCTGGTGAGTCTGAAGACAGCTACGGCATACTCATAGACATAGAGCAAATACATCTTTTTATCACAACCATCTGCATTGAGATCTGACGCCCTCTTCTGGTGAGTCTGAAGACAGCTACGGCATACTCATAGACATAGAGCAAATACATCTTTTTATCACAACCATCTGCATTGAGATCTGACGCCCTCTTCTGGTGAGTCTGAAGACAGCTACGGCATACTCATAGACATAGAGCAAATACATCTTTTTATCACAACCATCTGCATTGAGATCTGACGCCCTCTTCTGGTGAGTCTGAAGACAGCTACGGCATACTCATAGACATAGAGCAAATACATCTTTTTATCACAACCATCTGCATTGAGATCTGACGCCCTCTTCTGGTGAGTCTGAAGACAGCTACGGCATACTCATAGACATAGAGCAAATACATCTTTTTATCACAACCATCTGCATTGAGATCTGACGCCCTCTTCTGGTGAGTCTGAAGACAGCTACGGCATACTCATAGACATAGAGCAAATACATCTTTTTATCACAACCATCTGCATTGAGATCTGACGCCCTCTTCTGGTGAGTCTGAAGACAGCTACGGCATACTCATAGACATAGAGCAAATACATCTTTTTATCACAACCATCTGCATTGAGATCTGACGCCCTCTTCTGGTGAGTCTGAAGACAGCTACGGCATACTCATAGACATAGAGCAAATACATCTTTTTATCACAACCATCTGCATTGAGATCTGACGCCCTCTTCTGGTGAGTCTGAAGACAGCTACGGCATACTCATAGACATAGAGCAAATACATCTTTTTATCACAACCATCTGCATTGAGATCTGACGCCCTCTTCTGGTGAGTCTGAAGACAGCTACGGCATACTCATAGACATAGAGCAAATACATCTTTTTATCACAACCATCTGCATTGAGATCTGACGCCCTCTTCTGGTGAGTCTGAAGACAGCTACGGCATACTCATAGACATAGAGCAAATACATCTTTTTATCACAACCATCTGCATTGAGATCTGACGCCCTCTTCTGGTGAGTCTGAAGACAGCTACGGCATACTCATAGACATAGAGCAAATACATCTTTTTATCACAACCATCTGCATTGAGATCTGACGCCCTCTTCTGGTGAGTCTGAAGACAGCTACGGCATACTCATAGACATAGAGCAAATACATCTTTTTATCACAACCATCTGCATTGAGATCTGACGCCCTCTTCTGGTGAGTCTGAAGACAGCTACGGCATACTCATAGACATAGAGCAAATACATCTTTTTATCACAACCATCTGCATTGAGATCTGACGCCCTCTTCTGGTGAGTCTGAAGACAGCTACGGCATACTCATAGACATAGAGCAAATACATCTTTTTATCACAACCATCTGCATTGAGATCTGACGCCCTCTTCTGGTGAGTCTGAAGACAGCTACGGCATACTCATAGACATAGAGCAAATACATCTTTTTATCACAACCATCTGCATTGAGATCTGACGCCCTCTTCTGGTGAGTCTGAAGACAGCTACGGCATACTCATAGACATAGAGCAAATACATCTTTTTATCACAACCATCTGCATTGAGATCTGACGCCCTCTTCTGGTGAGTCTGAAGACAGCTACGGCATACTCATAGACATAGAGCAAATACATCTTTTTATCACAACCATCTGCATTGAGATCTGACGCCCTCTTCTGGTGAGTCTGAAGACAGCTACGGCATACTCATAGACATAGAGCAAATACATCTTTTTATCACAACCATCTGCATTGAGATCTGACGCCCTCTTCTGGTGAGTCTGAAGACAGCTACGGCATACTCATAGACATAGAGCAAATACATCTTTTTATCACAACCATCTGCATTGAGATCTGACGCCCTCTTCTGGTGAGTCTGAAGACAGCTACGGCATACTCATAGACATAGAGCAAATACATCTTTTTATCACAACCATCTGCATTGAGATCTGACGCCCTCTTCTGGTGAGTCTGAAGACAGCTACGGCATACTCATAGACATAGAGCAAATACATCTTTTTATCACAACCATCTGCATTGAGATCTGACGCCCTCTTCTGGTGAGTCTGAAGACAGCTACGGCATACTCATAGACATAGAGCAAATACATCTTTTTATCACAACCATCTGCATTGAGATCTGACGCCCTCTTCTGGTGAGTCTGAAGACAGCTACGGCATACTCATAGACATAGAGCAAATACATCTTTTTATCACAACCATCTGCATTGAGATCTGACGCCCTCTTCTGGTGAGTCTGAAGACAGCTACGGCATACTCATAGACATAGAGCAAATACATCTTTTAAAGCATCTGAAGACGCTGGTGCTGCCGTATGGGTATTTGATAGTCAGAACTGTCTTTTGCTCCTGACAGCCAGGACGGTAAGGCAGAATTTATTGACCATTCATTCCCAGGTACTCATAGAGATGCTTAGGCTGTTACCCCAAACACTGACACTAGCCTCGGCCCTGAACTACTCTACACCCATTGCAGATATAATAGGTGGGTTTAGCGGGATTTCCCTCAAGGGTATTATGCAGTCCTTTCTGTATGGACTGATCACTCTGGAGTGTTTACTACGTCATTGATATCCTACTAGACTCATGTCTGGACAGTCTGGGGAGGTCCTTTACAGTAACTCCCCTGCTGCGAGGATAAACGGTATTTATCAAGAATTGAAGTGAAAAGCCGGGCATGGTGGCACACGTCTTTAATCCCAGCACAGGGGAGGCAGAGGCAGGCGGATTTTTAGTTCGAGGCCAGCCTGGTCTACAAAGCGTGTTCCAGGATAGCCAGGGCTATACAGAGAAACCCTGTCTTGAAAAACAAAACAAAACAAAACAAAAAACCCCAAACAAACAAAACCCCCAAAAAACAAAAACAACAACAAAAAAAATTGAAGTGAAGCCCCGAAGCAGTCATTGACATGTTTACTACATTTCTCACAAGAACCAACAGTAAGTATATAGGAACGAGAACACCAAGCAAATGTGATATATACGTATGAAACACTAATGATGAGCCTTTTAAAAACTGGAATTCCTGGGACCGTGGATCTAGCAGAGTTGGTAGAGAGCTTGCCAGTGCATGAAGCTGGGTTTCACCCCAGCATCATAAATCAAACCTGATGGTGCACATTGTTTCATTGCTTGGTAGGTAGCGTCAGGAGGATCAAGAGTTCAAGATTGTCCACTTATATGCAGCAGAGACCAGCTGTCGTCTTTGTGGGGTTTGAAACCAGCCTGTTCTGACACTTAAACTATGATGAACTTTGCAAGTGTATGCTAAATGAAATAAGCCACTCACTGTTTCCGTTAAGATTCTAAATCCAGCCACATTGACAAGGAAAATGAATCATCAAAAACTCCAATCCTGCCGGGCGTGGTGGCGAACGCTTTTCATCTCAGCACTTGGGAGGCAGAGGCAGGCAGATTTCTGAGTTCGAGGCCAGCCTGGTCTACAGAGAGAGTTCCAGGACAGCCAGGGCTACACAGAGAAACCCTGTCTCGAAAAACAAACAAACAAAAAAACAAACAAACAAACAAACAAAAAAAAAAAACCCTGTCTTGAAAAAAACAAAAACAACCAAACAAACAGCCAACCAACCAACCAAACCTCCAGTCCTTAACTTGACAACCTGATTGAGACAGGGTTTCTCTGTATAGCCTTGGCTGTCCTGGAACTCACTCTTTAGACCAGGCTAGCCTCGGACTCAGAAATCTGCCTGTCTCTGCCTCCCAAGTGCTGGGATTAAAGGTGGATGCCACCACTGCCCGGCAACTTTAATAAAATTTTATCATCCTAAAGTTTTATTTTCATCCCATAATACAAAATGCAATGGAGGGGGTATTGGTAGGGTGGGACATCATTTGAGATGTAAACAAATAGAATGATAATACAAAAAAATACAAAATGCACTTAATCCATTTCTACAAATGTCCATAATTGTTTTAAAGTTCAGTGAGGCCTCTGAGACTCAATGAAATCTCTTATGAATTCCTATAAAACATGTTATATATTTGTAACATGTCACATTATAAATATTCCTATTCCCAAAGGGAGGGATGGGGACAAAACCATGAGAGATGGACCAAAGTAAGACCAAAATCCAGCAGGGTAATATCCTCCACCTCCATGTTCAGTAACTGGAGAATCACGGATGCTCTGAAGAACTTGGGTAGCTTTGTTTCCTCAGCTCTTGATGCCTACAACACATTCTGACTTCTCTTTGGCCAGCTCCAGTCCACGCCGGTAACTCTCCTCAGTTGATGTCCTATGGTCCTGACATCTACAATGGCATTGGATTGCAACTTAGACCTAACTCTCAGTTTCTCGTATGGGCTAATGGTCCTGCCACCTATTGCTTAGCCTTAGTTATACACGGTTATTGGTACATGCCTGTAATCTTAGCATTCAGGAAGTAGAGGCAGAAAAATCATTAATCTGCCTGGGCTATATAATAAGAATCTGTGCAAAATAATAAACCCTCAAACAATCCAGGTATGGAGGCGCATGCCTGAAATTCCATCACTCAGGAGGATCGGGAATTCAAACACTCTCAGCTACTTTGAGACTAGCATGTGGTAAATACAGGAGATACTGTCTCAGACAGATTAAAAACAAAACATAAGAAAAATAAGCTTTGAAGCTTGGAATGGTGTTGCATGCCTTTAATCCCAGCATTCAGGATGCTGAAGTGTGAGAAATGACACATGTTTGAGGTCAATATTGGTTAAATATTACAAACTATACCCATCAGAAAGGAGGAAACCTCAATAGGGAAAATGTCACCATGACTCTAAGCAGGCTGGAAGGCATTTTCTTAGTTAGGACATAATCTGGACTGTCAGCCCTTCTTTTTTTAAAAAAAGATTTATTTATTTTATTCCATATACATGAGTACACCGTAGCTGGACAGATGGTTGAGCCCTCACGTGGTTGCTGGGAACTGAACTCCACTCACTGTAGCTGTCTTCAGACGCACCAGCAGAGGGCGTCAGATCCCTTATGGGCAGTTACATCCGCCTGCCTCTGCCTCCCAAGTGCTGGGATTAAAGGCATGCACCACCACTGAGTTTTTGTTTTGTTTTGTTTTGTTTTGTTTTCCCAGCCCTATTTTTTAAAGATTGATTTTTAAAGTGAATTTGTACAACTGTGGGATGTTTGTTTGTTTGTTTGTTTGTTTGTTTTGAGACAGGGTTTCTCTGTATAACAATCCTGGCTGACTGTCTTGCAATTCACTTTGAAGACCAGGCTACCTTGAACTCACACAGATGCCTGCCTCTGCCTCCGGAGTTATTGGAGTAAAGGAATGTACCCCACTCCCAGCTTGACTGTGGGACTTTCACGTTTGTAAAATGCTTTATACTATAATGCTAAAATTAATGTATGATGTTGAGAATGAACAAGAAAGAAGATTGTGGCACACACTCACACCCACACCCAGAGGGGCGGATTATGTTTGATGGTTTGATGATAGAAAGTTTCATGAAAATGTTTGAAGAGGGAAAAATATAATATATGCCATAGGGATTAGTGAATATCTGCTTTTATAAGAACATTTATGTTTACGCTGTAACTCAGAAATTCCATTTATTATAAAGTTAGGCTGAGAAATTAAGGATATGAAATGTATAGGATTAGTGGCACCTGATTACATGATTCTACAAAGACGAAACTGCAGTGGTTAAAAAAAGATGAAATGGATTTACATGGACTCATGTAAACTGGTATATTAACAAAGAAACTAGGGACCTTAGAGATGGCTTAGAGTGTGTCTTAGTTTCTTCTATTGTGACAAAACACCATGACCAAAGCAACCTATAAAAAGTATTCAATTGGTGTTATGTTTTCAGAAGGTTAGAGTCCATGATGGTGGAGTGAAGGTATGGTATCAGGTGGTTAGAGCAGCAGCTGCCTGCTCACATCTTACAAACAGGAGGTAGAGAGAAAGTACATTGAGAATGATTTTTGAAACCTCAAAGCCTTCTCTCAGGCAGTGACACCACTTCTCCAACAAGGCTGCAACTCCTAACCGTTCCCAAATAGTTCCATCAACTAGGAACCAAGTACTCAGATTCTGAGGTCAGGCTTATTCAAACTGTTACAGGTTAAGTCACTTCACCAAGACTCATGATCTAATCCTTGGGACTTCCATATTGGACGGAGAAAATCAACTCCCATAAGTTGTCTTCTGACCTCTGTGCACACATGTACACACACACACACACGGGGTGGGGGGAAGAGAGAGAGAGAGAGCGCACAGAATTCTGCAGTATGTACATATACATATAAATAGTTAACATAATGCTCCAGGCATTAAAGTTACAAATAAATTGTAGAGTAATTCTCTGAAGCTTTGGACATTTAACCTTTATGTTTCATGGGTGACTTCCTCAGTTTTCAGTTGCTTGTTAAGAGACACCATGAACAAGGTAACTCTTATAAAGAAAATTTGATTGGGGCTTGCTTGCAGTTATTTATTTATGTATTTATTTTTAAAAGATCTATTTTATTTATATGAGTACACTGTAGCTGTCTCCTGACACATCAGAAGAGGGCATCAGATCCCTTTACAGATGGTTGTGAGCCACCATGTGAGTGTTGGGAATTGAACTCAGGACCTCTGAAAGAGCAGTCAGTGCTCTTAATCACTGAGCCATCTCTCCAGACCCATTACTTGCAGTCTCTTACTAAAGAGGTTTAGTCCATTACCATCAGGGTGGCAAGCATGGTGACACAGTCAGGTATGGTGCTGGAAGAGCAGAGTCCTAAATCTGGATCCACAGACAGCAAGAAGAGAGATAATGGGATTGGGTTGGGCTTTTGACATATTTCCTCCAATAAGGCCACTCCAACAAGGTCACACCTCCTACTGTCATTCCTTAAGCATTCAAACATGAGCCTAAGTGGGCCATTCTTTGTTTTTGTTTGTCTTTTTGGTTTTTGAGGTTTTTCGAAGTAGGCTTTCTCTGTGTAGCCCTGGCTGTCCTGGAACTCTCTCTGTAGACCAGGCTGGCCTCGAACTCAGAAATCTGCCTGCCTCTGAAGTGCTGGGATTAAAGGCGTGCACCAGCACTGCCCAACAAGGGAGCCTGCCTTTCTCTCTCTCTCTCTTTCTTTCTTTCCTTTCTTTCTTCCTTTCCTTTTCCTTATTTTATATGCACACACACACACACACTGTAGCTGTCTTCTGACATACTAGAAGAGGGAGTCAGATCTCATTACAGATGGTTGTGAGCCACCATGTGATTGCTGGGATTTGAACTCAGGATCTTTGGAAGAGCAGTCACTGCTCTTACCCTCTGAGCCATCTCACCAGCCCAAGGGGGCCATTCTTATTCAAACCTCTGCAGTGGGCTTTTAATTACCTCCACAATAAGTGCATTTCTGTTGTTCTGAGAAGCTGGGAGCTGGGTGATAAATAGGGACAGTTCTAGAGTCCCGAGGCAATCAGCAAGGTTACTGTGCAAAGGCCATGTGGTTCTAAATGTTTATTTCTATTTATCTCTAACACCCAAATATCCTTATTTGGTCCACTATCATACCATATTAAAACACATAAATGGTTTCTCATTTCTGTCCAAAATCCTCCAGGTAAACTAGATATGGTGGCTCCAAACTAATTCATTGAAATGGCTTCTTGCAGGGATAATCTCTCATGTACTGTGTGAAGTATCATCTGTCAAAAAATACCTGATGACCAATAAACTGAGGCAGGATTAGAAGGTGGGACATCTGGCATGCATACACACACACACACACACACACACACACACACACTAATTTAACTCTGGTAGGAATTTTTGCCACCATCAGGACTTTGGAGGAAGATGAAACTGAGGAGTGGTAAGTAGCCATGTGGTAGATGTTGACTAGTATAAACAGATTAAATAAGTTATGATCTAGTGGGAACAAGCCTAGCTTATTTATGGCCCAGGCATTTATTAAATCAAATATAGCCTCTGAGTTGTTATTTGAGAACTGAGGCACCTAGGGCTTGGGTGGAAAAGCCTGTGGTTACAGTTTCACAATTGTGTTCACATCCTCTAGCTAACTCAGGTAACACAGACTGTTGTTTTAGTGTTTGGGAAACTGAGGCATGGATTCATTCAAGCTTGAGGCCATCTTGGGCTACAGAGTTGCAGGCAACGCTGGCTAAAGAATACCATCTTGTCTTGGCAACAATAAAAATCCTTTAGTGTGCTAGTAAGGATGGAACTGCACTAAGGTCATATTTTTATTCCTTATACTTGCATAAGCTAAACTGCTTTTTAAATAGTATCCATTCAGAAATTTTACTGCGAGTAGCATATACAACTTCATGCTCAGCAACCAGCTGTGGAAATAACAAAAGCCACCCAATAACTGACAGTTTACCAGTCCCCCAGTGCATCCTCCTCTCCCAAAGAAATCAGCAAAACCATGAAGCTTTAGGGACAGTTGTTTTTAGATGTTAATTTGAAGATTTAACTTCGCTGTACAGAAGTGTTTTGTCTTTATGTAGACCCTGTGCATGCCTGACATCAGGAAGACAGAAGGTGTCAGAGCCTCTGGAACTGATGTCTCAGCGGTTGTCAGTTGCTATATAGGTGTTCAGGTTGAACCCAAGTCCTCTCGAGCAGCGAGTTCTCCTGACTGGTGTTCCACCTCCAGTCCTTGGATTTTTTTGAGGTAGAGTCTAATTATGTATCCCAAAATGGCTTAGAACCCCAAGATGCTATGTGTGCACTACCATGTGTTGCTTATTACAACATTATTGAAAATGATTTGTTAGAAGTTTTGGTGGTGAAATTAAACTAAAACTATTGAGTTTAAACATGAACACTGGATTAGTCTTGTCGACTATGAACAGATTTGCCATTTCATCTGTATGAACTTCAACTCTAAAGACATCCAGTGTCTTTTATTTTGTTCAAGAGTCAAAAAAATTTCCATAGACAAAATACATTTCAACATAAATATATATGTATACTTGTAAAAAAAACCCAATGAAGCAGCCCCAGGGGCCTGTATAAAATGCCATCAGTTTTTATACAAGCTGCTTAAGTAGTAAGTCACACTTGACCTCTTTTCAATGCATGCAACTTAAGAAAACTTCCAGCCCGGCGGTGGTGTCGCACTCCTTTAATCCCAGCACTCGGGAGGCAGAGGCAGGCAGATTTCTGAGTTTGAGGCCAGCCTGGTCTACAGAGTGAGTTCCAGGACAGCCAGGGCTACACAGAGAAACCCTGTCTCCATATCCACCACCCCCCACCCCCCAAAAAAAGAGAAAACTGTTCCAATTGCTCATCAGATACCAAATGGGCTTTTTCACAGACATTTCAGACACTTTAAACCAATCAAATCTATATTTTGAATATCAGCTTGAGCTGCAGATTAAGATGAAGCCCTTCACATAACTTGAAGAAGTGATGTAATCTGTCCTCAGGTTGGAACTGTGTTTCTCAGACTTAGGCTCCTTCCACAGAATCATCTTCCATCCCTAGGAGGTAAGCGCCATCAAGATGGCTCATCAGCTAAATCGCGTTGATCAAAATACCTAGTAAGAAAAAGAATTCAGTGTGTGCACACTTATCAAGGACAGCACTGCTTGTAGAAGCAAAAGCACACAATGACTCAACAAAGACTAAACCACAGCACATCTACCCAACAGGGGAACACTCACACACATACAAAGGGTGTGGGGGAATGCGGAGCTCTTCTGTAAAGCTGCCTAGGTTTGGGTCCTGTCTCTGCCATACACTAGCTAGCTCTGTGATGTTCAGGAAGCAGCAAAGGCACTTTGCATTCTTTTGCCAGTTTTCTCATCTCTAAACTGGGTGGTATAGGATTAAATGAGTTCCTATTATGACACACTAAGAAAAATGCTTGGAAGAAAGCACCAGGAAAATTAAACATAGTGATTATAGATCAAGAACTAGGTGTTTACTATGTGTGTATTTTCAAAAATACATCTTGTTTGGTGGAGGGAAGGATAACTTGAGGGTATTTAGTTAATATGAAGCTTTAGAGAGGTGTTAGCAAGACAAAACCAAACCAAACCTCAAAACAAACTGCTGATCAATGAGCAAAGCATGTCCAGGAAGAGACCTAAAATCAATGTGTGCCTTTCCTTAGATACAGGCTGTATTTTCAAATCAATTCAGCAGGAACTTTGATAGAAGGAACGAGATAGAGCTTGGTTGGTAGACTCCCTGCCTGACAGGTACAGGTTCCATCCAGTACAGATTAAAAGACAAAAGGAAATGTAATCAAACATACTAGATAAAAATACACAGCAAATGAAAATTAACACAGCATTAAACATGTTCTGCCTACTACTGATAACAAGGAAAAACATGAAGTTAAATTTCTTAACTCACCTGCTAACTAAGCAGATCAGCAGATTCAAAGCTGGGACTCTTTCGTCATCTTTACTGCCCTGAAAAATAGAAAAAGGCTATTTTTTTTTTCCATAAGTATTTTCTTTCTTTCTTTTTTTTTTTCTTTTGGTTTTTTGAGACAGGGTTTCTCACCTGCCCATCTTTCATTTATAAAATTAAAATATAAATAGATCACTTTCCCTGGTCCCAAATTTCCTCTCTCCAATCTAGCTCTCTCAATATCATGACTCTCTTCTGAGTTTGAGGCCAGCACAAAACAAACAAACAAACAAACAAACAAACAAACACACACACACACACACACACACACTCTCTCTCTCTCGCCCTCTCTCTCTTGAATATATAATCTGTTCAGTGCATATATGATTCCTTGTATGCATATGACTTTAAGGACAACCACTTGGGGGTAGGGAGGTCCCAGATACCAGGGTTTATTAGTTACTTATAAGAGGCCCCTTGTTTTATTCTGGGGCAATGTTTCATGTATCCCAGCCAGGCCTCAAAATTCCTAAGTAGTCACCAGGCTGTCCTTGGTCCTCTGCCTCTGCTTCCTCAGTGCTGACAGGCTTGGGGTCCCACACTTGAACTATGCAGTACTGTGTTTAGAACCTTGAGCTTTGTGCATCCTGGGTGAGCATTGTGATTAACAATGCTACAGCCCCAGCTACAATCTCTTTATTTTTAAATTACGTTTCTATTTAGTATGTGTGTTTGGTGTGTGTGTGTTTGGAGGGATCAAACTCAAATCACCAGCCTAAGATCACTATTTAGAGAATAATGCTGTTCTGAAGGACTTATAATGCTGTTTTCTTTTTTCTTTTTGGTTTTTCGAGACAGGGTTTCTCTGTATAGCCCTGGCTGTCCTGGAACTCACTCTGTAGACCAGGCTGGCCTCAAACTCAGAAATTCACCTGCCTCTGCCTCCCAAGTGCTGGGATTAAAGGGGTGTGCCACCATGCCCGGCTGTATTGCCGTTTTCAAGGGTTGTAGTTTTATGGAAACTGAGGGTTTAAATAGAGTGAGTTTGACACTTCCCCTCTTGAACGTCAGCCAGGAACTGCCCTTAGCTTACTCCTGGTAGATGATCCTCCCTAAAAGGATGATATAAATATAAGGTAGACCAGACGGGGCCTTTGAGCTTGTATTTTGAGCTCTCAAAACTGAACTAAAATCAATTTCTTTGTAAACTGGATAGAGGGTTTTCCTAGCATAGTCAAGGTCCTGACTCAATTCCTCTGTGCTTATAAACAGCAGCTTCAGGTATTCCGCTACAGCAACAAAAATAAACTAAGAGAAGGATGAAGTCATAACAGCAGAACCAATGACTAGGATCTTGTCATGTTAGATCTCGTCTGGACCTTCAGACTTCCTTTACTGGAGAGAAACAAACTTCATTGTCCCCCTGCCCCATACTATTTTCTTGAGATAAGGTTCTTACTATGTAGCCTTGGTTGGCCTCCCAGCGAGGCCTCTGCCCTCCATGTGCTGGGATTGAAGATGCACATCATCATGCTTGGCCTCCCCCCTTTCTAGAGAAGGTCTTTTCTGCTATTGCCCAGTTTGCACTTGAACTGCAATACTCCCCTTTCCATCTCCTAGATGCTGAATTACAGTCATGTGCCACCATATCTAGTTTTGTTATTTAATATACTCTATTTGAGTTTTTTGTTTCTGTAGACTCCTTAATCCCAACTAATAACATTCCACATTTTTTTTTATCTCATATATCTTCTTTTCTACCATAGTAGACAGACTCTGAAATAGTACAGTATAACTCACCACCAGCAGCCTCACTTCAGAACATCTTCTTGCAAGCTGTCGGATTAGTGAATGAGCCTCAGGTAATAAAGGCTTTTCAAGACAAGCCAACAAAGCATAAAACCATCTTCCCTAAGAAAAAATTTAAGAAGTGATTAATAGACAAACAATGAAGAACCCATTTATTGTGTTTTTCTACATGCTCGATGGTGTTACCTGCTTACCCGCTACAAATGAATCAAGGCAGTGTCTAGAGAGGTGAATACTTTTGTTTTCTAACCACAGACCTAGGCCACTACATACTTCAAAATAGTTCCTGATTCCCAATGAACTTATGTCTATATTTGTACTACAATTGAGGTCCTCGCTTCCCTTATTTGGTATATAACATTTTGCCTGCAGGCTAGAAGGCATCGGACCCCATTACAGATGGTTGTGAGCCATCATGTGGTTGCTGGGAATTGAACTCAGGACCTCTGGAAGAACAGCTAGTGCTTTTACTCTCTGAGCCATCTCTCTAGTCCCCCTCCCACACCTTTTTGAGACAGGGTCTTACTGCATAGCCCTGGCTGGCCTGGAACTCACAGAAATCTATTGCTCTGCCTCGTGAATGCCTTGTCCTGAGATTCTCTATTATAAGCAAAAATGTTCTGAGTTTTTTTGAGACAGAGTCTCATGTATCTCTGGCTAGTCTTCAGCTCAGAGATGTTTGTCTCTGCCTCTAGGGTGCTACGATTAAAGATTTATAAAGCTAAAGGTATATAAGCAAAACTCTAAATTGCTAGGTTTGGTGGACGTGTAGTGCTAGAGTCTTGGGAGGTTGAGACAGGAGGTCTACAAGTTCAAGGCCAGCCTGACCAATTTACTGAGACTGTGTCTGGAAATGCAGTAGTAACTGAGGGCTGAGGGTCACTGTAAAGCACCTGCTTGTCCCTTCCTTCATGACGCTCTGTGTAGCCAGGAACAATGGAGCCAGGCAGCATGGGAATGAGGACCCTGGACCTGAGCCGAAGTGAATACCCCTTCCTTAAAAAAAAAAAAAAAAAAAAAAAAGCCCACAACCTGGGGGCTGGAGAGACGGCTCAGTCGTTAAGAGCACTGGTTGCTCTTTTGAGGACCAGAGATCAGTTCCTAGCACCCACATGGCAGCTTGCACCTAGCTATATCTCCAGTTCCAGAGGGATTCAACACCTTCACAGACATATATGCAGGCACATTAAAAATAAATAAATAAACATTGAAAAAAACCCCACAATATTCTGGGGCTATCTGTAGGAATACTCTTGAATGCTATTTCAATTACAAAATATAAAAGTAGTAATAGTTTATACATAAAAATGTTAAGAATATTAAGAAAATAGAAAGAAACATTTCTTTTTTTTTTTTTTTAAAGATTTATTTATTTATTATATGTAAGTACATTGTAGCTGTCTTCAGACACTCCAGAAGAGGGAATCAGATCTCGTTACAGATGGTTGTGAGCCACCATGTGGTTGCTGGGATTTGAACTCTGGACCTTCGGAAGAGCAATCGGGTGCTCTTACCCACTGAGCCATCTCACCAGCCCGAAAGAAACATTTCTTGTCTTTGTCATCTAGCTAAAATTTCTGATTTTTGAAATGTTTGCTATTCAGGATGTTACAATATATAAGATGATTAAAACTATGTGAAAGACGGGTCTGACCCTAGGGCAAAATCAGTAGCATTGATTTTAATGTGTATCATCTCATGAAAAAATATTAAAACTTGTTTTTACTAAGATAGGGCCTTCTTCGTAGTCCTAGCTGGCCTCACTCAGGCTTGCTCTGTAGCCCAGGCTGGCCTTGAACTCACGTGATTTGCCCGCCCTTGCCTACCCAGTTCTAGGATTGCAGGTTCATGTGCTACACCTGCCTGAGGATGTGAAAGGGTGGCTCTCAGAGAAGACCACACCCAGGTTCCTGGTGTGCCTTAATTTTCTTTAGAAAGTTTTTCCTTTAATGTCCGTGCTTAAATTTTGTATTAAATTATCTTTAATAAACTCCAACTCCATTTTTAAAAAGTGGATGAGAAAACCCCAAGTAAAGTTATACAGTCTGCCTCTGACAGACTGTGTGACTATAAACAATCTACTAACTCAGCTATATTTTATTACCTGTAAAAGGGGGCTTAGTTAGTGAAGAATTGTATAAAATGGTTGTAGAATAATGCATTCAATGCATTATTATCTACTAATAATTATTATCTATCTAATAGTATTATCTACTATTGTTTGCTCCTTGTTTCTTTCTTTTTTTTTTTTGGCTTTCCAAGACAGGGTTTCTCTGTGTAGCCCTGACTGTCATGGAACTCACTCTGTAGACCAGGCTGGCCTTGAACTCAGAAATCTACCTGTGCTGGGATTAAAGGCATATGCCACCACTGCCCGGCTTGTTTCTACTTTTGAGACAAGATCTTCTGCAGCCTAGGATGAGCTGCAATTCACTATGAAGCTAAGGCTGCCCTCACACTCCTGTGTCCGCTTCTCAAGAACTGCAATTTACAGGTGGATGTCATGACATTCCCAGTCTCTATGGCTTTCTCAAGGAGGAGAATATATTGACTTATCTTCTGGTATAAGGTCCTTACTTATTGTAGTGGCTATTCCTGGTTGTCAACTTGACTATATCTAGAATGAACTACAATCCAGAATTGGAAGGCTCACCATAGATCCTAATCTGGAGGCTGGGAGGTAGAAGTTTCTGAGTTCAAGGTCATCTGGGATTAAAGGTGTGGTGGCACACACTTTTAATCTGGGCTACACCTTCTGCTGGAGAACTACATAAGGACATTGGAAGAAGGAAGGCTTTCTCCCTTCTTTGACAGTTTGCCATGTGGGACTGAGCAACTGCTAGATCCTTGAATTTCCATTCACAGCTGCTGCTGACCATTGTTGGGAGTTGGACTGTAGACTGTAAGTCATCAACAAATTCCTTTACTATATAGAGACGACCTATAAGTTCTGTGACTTTAGAGAACCCTGACTAATACATTTATATACAAGATTTGAATTTTATATGCAGAACACATGAATACTTATATGTGTGCGTGCGCATGCACCCACCCCCCCACCCACAAGTATAAAAACTGCAGTCACGGGGCCTGGAGAGATGGCTCAGTGGTTAAGAGCACTGACTACACTTCCAGAGGTCTTGAGTTCAAATCCCAGCAACCACATGGTGGCTCACAACCATCTGTAATGAGTTCTGAAGCCCTCTTCTGGTGTGTCAGAAGACAGCTACAGTGTACTTAGATATAATAGGAAATAAATCTTAAAAAAAAACCCCTGCAAAAACAAAAACAAAAAAACCTGCAGTCACACCTCACATAAGTAAATGTAATTTTGCCTATATAATGAAAAGAAAAAGATGCAATCTTACCAATTCTGGAGTAAAGTCTCTTTCTCCAAACCAATTACTTAGATATTCCAAGACACTAGTAATGGTTGTCTTTAAAAAGAGACAAGGATGGGGGTGGGGGTGGGGTGGAAGAAGGAAAGGAGGGAGGGAGAGGCGGGGCAGGAAACAGTGACATTAGCGGTAAAATACTGAGAAGTTCAACATGAGTTCAAGTAACTGCGGTTAAAAAGCAGCTCTGAGGGTTAAAATGTCTTTGTTCTTGACACCATGAGTAAGGAGTAATTTCATTAGATGGCTTACACATAGCAACTGGCTTTTTGTTTTGTTTCTTGAGACAGTGTCTCACTTTGTATCCCTGGTCTGCCCGAATTCACAATATGGAGCAGACTGGCCTTGAACTTGTGGCCATCCTCCTGCCTTTGCCTCTGGAGTGCTACTATTACAGGCATGAGTCTGCATACATGGCTATAAAATCCTTTAAGAGAAATATTTTTATACTCTGAAGTATAAAACTTAGGCTTTAAATCTTAGGCTTAAAAAGTAGTTTGTAACTACTGAAAAATTTCAAACACTCCTACAAAAGACCCTTCAGTCTACTTACCAATTCAGATTAACCAGAAAACCAAATCTCAGGAGAAACAAACTTGGCTAGAGAAGGATGTTTGAAAATTATAGAAATGAAATTATCAATGCTTCAGAATATTTCCTTCCTTAAATGTTAATAGAAAACTCAATAAGAGACCTTAACTATAAGTACGTCTTTCCTTTCTGAGACAGAGACCTCGATATGCTGGAGCTTGATATGTAGACCAGGCTGGCCTCAAACGCAGAGACACACCTGCCGCTGCCTCTGAGTGCTGGGATTAAAGACATGCACTAACCGGCTTCACTGCTGAACATTAAAAAGTCTCTATTCCTCAAAGACTGAAGAATGAAATCCCATTTGTTTCCCGCTTTGGTCCAGTAAGTTATCAGTTTTCAGAGACTGCAGGCCGAGGCAGGCCCTTTACAACTGGAATTGTGTCTTGGCCTTACTTAGTGAGCTTTGGATGCAGACTTAGCGCTTATAATTGGAATGTACACAAATGAAGACTTAGTACCATGTCAGGAACACAAGCTCCACTGTCAGGGGATTCTTGGTTACATGATGAAATCCTGTTTCCTCAGCTATAAGACACAGCTATTAACATTAATTTCCTACACTAAAACGTAATCCGAATCACTGAAGGCCTAGGATAAGGCTGTAAACACTGGGTAAGTAGATTCAAACCCTTTCATATGCACTGTAAGCAAAAGACTGTATGTATTATTTGGTGACAATTACCTGATTCATTCTGCTTACAATACTAAGCAAAGGAGGAAAACCAACCTGGAAAAAAAAAAAAAGGTATTTACTAAATGACAACACAAGAGGGGCTTCATTTACTTCTGTGCAAACTGGTAAGTTTCTTGCCAAATAAAAGACAGAAAAAACCCAAGGGCTAGGGATCTAGCTCTGTGATAGAGCACTTGGCGAGTATGAGTTAGACACTGGACTTAAGTCTTGGTACTGTGGGGAACATAAACAAATAAATAAGAGGAAAAGTGGCTGGAGAGATGGCTCAGCAGTGAAGGCTATTTGCTAACCCAAGTTCAGGTCCCAGCACTCATACAGGTGGCTCTCAAATCACCTGAGACACCAGCTCCTGGGATCTAATGCCCCTGTGTAGCCTCTGTAGGTACAAAGCATGTGTGCTTGCCTCCTCACTCGACTCTCTTATAAACTGTTATTCACTTGGCTTGCTATTGTAGAATATATAAAACTGCTTCAAATGAAAGAAAGCTAATGTTTTTAAGTAGCATTTTAAAACATTTCATACTTTAAAAATTTTATTTATTAAAATCATATTCTTAACCAGGCAATGGTGGTTGTAATCTTAGCACTCAGTACTTGTGAGACTGAGGCAGGAGGATCACTGAGTGATTTTTAAAAATTTCATGTATCTCTGTGACTGTGTGTGTATGTGTGTGTACATGGAAGGACTATCTTCAGGAGTTGACTTTCTCCATGGACTTTTTCTACCATGTGGGTTCTGGTGACTGAACTCAAGTTGTCAGGCTTGAAGGCACTGAGCCGTCTGCTGGCACTTACAACGCGTGTGATGGAGGTACCTTCAAACTTAGATGCAGGTCAATCGTGAAGAACAAGGAGTTAGGCACAACATGTACGGCTATAGTAGCTACGCACATGGTTTGGGTGTGGTATCATGAGGATTTGAAGTCAGGTCATTCTGGCTTACACAGTGACTTATAGGCCAGCCTGGCTAGGACTGTCTCAATGTCCTCCACAAAGTCACCAAAAACTAAAATATACTCTCAAGATTTCATGTGAAGGATATGTATTAATTACTCTAAAAATTTCCTAATTGGGCCAGGTATGACTCCCAGCACTCAGAAAACAGAAGCAGGAGGATCTCTGAGTTTGAGGCCAGCCTGGTCTACACAGGAGTTCCAGGCCAGCCTGGTCTACACAGGAGTTCCAGGCCAGCCAGGGTTACACAGTGAGTCCCTATCTGACAAGAAGACAAAAAACACAAAACAAAACAAAAACAAGGGTTTTCTAGGGCTGGCAACATGTTTCAGTGGGTTAGAGCGCTGACTGCTCTTCCGAAGGTCCTGAGTTCAAATCCCAGCAACCACATGGTGGCTCACAGCCACTCATGATGAGATCTGATGCCCTCTAGCTAAAGTGTACTTATAGTGATAAATAAATCTTTAAAAAAAAAGTTCTCTAATTATATGTTTTTCTTTGTTTCTGACTACTTAAAACTTAATATTTAATCCAGGCCCAATAATTTTGAAAACAAAGCAAAACACCAAAACCCTAAAGTGACTCTTGAGAAGTCCACACTGATGTTCTAGGGTGTGTATTCTGAGTGCCTCTTTCTCCACTAGTCTCTGTGTTTTGAATTCATATTAAAATGTTTTTATTAGTTCCTAATCCTGCTTCACAAAATACCCTGATCAGAACAAACAAAGTACCAAGCCCTGAATCCTAGGAAGAAAGGATAACATACACTCAGTACCCTAGCTATCCAGATGACTCTGGGGGGAAGAAGGAGTGGCAAGGCCATCCAGGCAAGGAGACCCTGTCCCAAAATAAAACAAACAAAAACTCCCTTTACTAAAAGAATATCTTTTAATTTATAAGATTATTATATATCTAACACTAAAGAGATAGGAGCCTGGTACATTATTTTACAAACTTGACTGACACTCTCTAAGTCAACCAGCCATGACCTAACTGAGAGCCTGGCAAGCATCTCCTACACAGAATTGGACAGTCCTGATCTTTGCCAGTCACACAACATCTCGGTGGTCAGACTTGTTCTTTTTTTTTTGAGACAGGATTTCTCTGTGTAGTCCAGGCTATCCTCAAACACACAGAGCTCTACCTGCCTCTGCCTCACAAGTGCTGGGACTCGGCTTTGTCTTTCTCAGCCTGTGAAAGAGCAAGTGACTCTCAGGTCATGAGGTACACACAAGCAGGCTGCGGTCTGAATCTGGCAGAGGCTGTGGACTGATCGTTCCGATCGCCTAACAGATGTCTGCCCTCTGTGTCACTTGGTGTGTTTACCTATGGCACCACCTACTTGTACATAATCGATCCCAGGGCTTTCCTCTGTAGACGGTCCAGTGGCCCCTTCAGCACATAACCTTTCACCCAGACAAAATTTTTTCCAGCCTTCTTCATCTTCAGATTTTGGCTGAAGGAAAAAGTAAAAAAAATGAAGCCAACGAAATCACTGAAGGATACTTCAAATGCAAGAAATAAACAACTAAAAATTTTGGCACATTTTCTTAAAAAAAAAAAAAAAAAGTGAAGGTTTCACACATCCTGACTGTTCCCAACACAAAGACGCGGTACTAGTTAAGGACATAACTGCGTAAGTATGCTGCCCTTTAAATCCCTATGCTGCAGCTCTCACTGCCAGAACTGTAGGCTGTGACTGCAGCTGGAGGCATGAGTGAAGTCTAATCCAATCACATGGCCTCTCTATTATTCACTTGTGTGTGCACATAAAGAACAACTATTACAAGGCAGTAATACCTAAGAACACTTTCCAACTTCTCAGCCTTATTTACTTATTTTACTACAACTGATATACCATTAATATTCTATTTTGACCCTGACAACAACATCTACCGTAAATCTCTCAAGATAAGGCTAATTAAAACAGTCATGGGCCAGGCATGAGAACACGCCGGCACTCCAGAGGCAGAAGCAGACAGATCCCCGTGTCTGAGTTAGCCTGGTCTACAGAATGAGTTCCATACCAGCTGGGGTGATATAGTGATACTCTCAAATAAAGAGAAGAAAAAAATATGAACTGGTCCAGACTATTACTATAGCAAATTGATAAACTTACATAATGGCATATGATGAAAAATAAAAATAATAGGAATAACCAATTAACTCTTTAAAGACTAGACTATGGATTATTTCACACAGGTATATACTAGACAATTTAAGCCAAGAAACTCATTTACCATTGCCACATTACTGTCCAACTGTTGTGATTTCCAGTGATTTCTATGCTTGTGTACACTCTAAAGGAAGAAAAATAAATGCTCTTCAAAGAATGAAAAACAAAAAAGTTTTTGTATAAAATTTTAAACATTCACAGAAAATACATACTAATATGTTTAAGGATTAGAACAATTTGGTAACTCACTCATAAATACTTACGTATTTATAATTTTTTAGTCTTAGAACAGAAATACACCCGAAGGAGGTTAATTTCATTAAAAGGGACACTTGCCTGTCGAACAGTTGAAAAATGTGCCACTTGTTGTTGTTGCCACTGAAGTGTTGGAGAGTAACCTTCAGGCGCAGGCTGGCATCCGGAAAGCTGAAAATCAGTCCACACATGTTAGAGTCAATGTTAGTGTTGTAACTAGAATCTTATGTCTAAGATTATATAAGAAAATAAAGGTACATTTTATCAGAGCAGAAAAGCAGGCAGCTCACTTTACAATCTATGTACCAGTTACTAAAACAGATTCTTTGGCATCTTACTAAAAAATACGGACTAAATGATTATGGGTGAAGTCTCTATGAAATCTAAATTCTATGAACTAAGAATATAACTGCCCCCCCCCCTCCCCCGGTCTCATTGGGTAGCCTTGGATGCCTGGAACTCCTTCAGATCACTAGTTGAGGCTGGCCTCAAACTCAAAGAGATCCACCTGTCTCTGTCTCCCAAATGCTGGGATTAAAGGTGTGTGCCACCACCAGCTGGCTGATGATTCTAGAACAGTGAAGAAAAACAAACAAACAAAAAAGAGATATACCCCAAATAAAGAATTTGGGAAGGTCAAAATATACCCAATAACTTAAAGACGTGAAAAGGTCTACTTGATTTCCTTTACTTTGTTGATGGGTGGTGTGATGGTTTGTATATTCTTGGACCAAGGAGTGGCACCATTTGGAGGTGTGGACTTTTTGGAATAGGTGTGACCTGGTTGGAATAGGTGTGTCACTGTGGGTGTGGGTATAAGATCCTCACCCTAGTTGCCTGGGAGTCAGTCTTCCACTAGCAGCCTTTGGATGAAGATGTAGAACTCTCAGTTCCTCCTGTGCCAAGCCTGCCTGGATACTGCCATGCTCCCACCTTGATGATAATGGACTGAATCTCTGAACCTGTAAGCCAGCCCCAATTAAATGTTGTTTTTATAAGACTTGTCTTGGTCATGGTGTCTGTTCACAGCAGTAAAACCTTAACTAAGACAGGTGGGGATTGGCATGGTGATGATTGAAACCCCAGAGTTGTCAAACAAGGTGGCTAAATACTCAACATGCCAAGTCTTACTTTTATTTTCCAAAATAGCACACAGTTAACAAATGATCAGGTGTCAAGCTGGAGAGATGGCTCAGCCATTAAGAGCACTGGCTGCTCTTCCAGAGTCCTGAGTTCAATTCCCAGCAACCATGTAGTGGCTCACAACCATCTGTAATGGGGTCTGATGTCCTTTTCTGGCATGCAGGTTTACATGCAGCAGAGCACTCATACATAAAATAAACAACAAAAACGGAAACAAGTCTAAAAAAATGTTTTATAAAACCCCAAATAATCAGGTATCACCTTCTAACAGAACTCAGTGGGGTAAATTGGAAAAAAGACCAAGTACACATGAACTCGTGTGCGTCTAGTGAAAACATGTAAGGTTATATATAGTGCATGAATTAAAATGTCCTAATTATAAACATTAGAGGAATTACTTCAAACATACATTGTCAAAAACCTTGAAAAACGGAAAAACCTGACCTCAGGTTTCATATAATCTTCCCTGAGGAAACACCCTCCTACTCCCAAGTTTTGTTTTGTTTTTTTTTTTCCTGATAGAGTCTCCTTATGTGGTCTTGGATGTTCTGTAAATCACTATGTAGACTGGGCTAGCCTCTGATTCATTTGTGCTGGTATTAAAACCATGTACTACCGTAAATGGCTGAGATTTTTTTTTTTAAACTAAAAAGTTTTATTTACTTTATGTGTATGAGTGTTTTGTCTGCATGCATGTCTATGTATCATATCCACGCGTGGTACCTGAAAAGGTGTAAAGAGAGCATCAGAGCCCTTGGAACTAGAGCTAGAGATGGTTGTGAGCCACTATCTGCTCAGAATTGAACCTGCATCCTCTGGAAGGACTCCACTGAGCCATCTCTCTAGCCCTATAGTTTTGACTACTGAGTGCTGTTTATTTTCTTCATGCAATGACCAGATGATGTAATTATTTGGCTATTCTTTGTGCCCTTCAGGAGACCGATACTGTACAAGCATAGGGAAGTTTTCTCCTTTGTTTCTGAGATGAGAGTCTTATATATTCCAGGGTAGCCTGGAATCTTCTATGTAGTTGAGAATGATCTGGACTTCTTGACCCTTTTGTCTCTACTTCCAAGTGCTAGGATTACAAGCGTGCTTACCAACAGGCCTGGTCTTTAGGGACCTTTTCTTTATGATCCTCTGTTGTGTTCTTAGTGCCCAGCACAACCTAACTGCTCAATAAAAAGTGTGCTGGCTAAGCAAATGAATAAAGAATATGGACAGAAAGCTGCCAAGACAGCTGTGTTTCTATACTGAGAAAATGATACCAGGTCAAATTGAAAAAGTGTACAATGCACCACCCTGAAAAATAACTATAAAGGTATATCCAGAAAAAAATATCCTTAATTATTTATAAAGGTCAATATTAGTAAACAATTGAAGTACTTTTGTTTGTTTGTTTGTTTGTTTGTTTTGAGACAGGGTTTCTCTGTGTAGCCCTGGCTGTCCTGGAACTCATTTTGTAGACCAGGCTGGCCTCGAACTCAGAAATCCGCCTGCCTCTGCCTCCCGAGTGCTGGGATTAAAGGCGTGCGCCACCACGCCCGGCTATAAAGGTCAATATTAGTAAACAATTGAAGTACTTTTTGGGGGTAGGGGAAGTAATCTTTTAAATGACACACACACACACACACACACACACATTTTCCAGAGGGTCTCAATGTAGGCTGGCCTCCAGACCAAAACGCCTCTGTGTTAGCTTCCAAGTGGTGCCTAACTTTATAAGGAGCAATCTAATCTTATACACACCATAACTTATATTTTTGATATGATAGGAAAATGTTCGTGTTGTATATGTGTGTGTTGTTAAAATATTCCCAGGTGGTTGGTTAAACTCACAGAAATGTTCACACTTTGCTTCCTTTTCAACTTCTTTGGGTCAATCTGGGCTACCACAACATCTGGACATTGGGCTGCTTCGATCCTACAATTAAGTAATACATACATGATACTTATTATTTCGCTTTGTAGAATAGAGAGATGTGTTTTACTTTATTATGAAATGGGAAATAAAAGTGCAAGCTCCCAATGAAAAAACGAAACGCCTGACACCTAGATGAAAAGCAAAGAAATTTAAGAACACACGTCTTAACGTGCAATCAAGTTCAAAAGTTATCTGCCAACCGTAGGGTGTAATAAGATCTTAAATTTCCCGGACCTCCCGAAAGATAGGAACGCAAACAGAGGAGGGACTGTTGCACACCAAGGGTCAGGCGCGGCACCAGGGCTGTACACAGGGGCACGACAACCAGCCCACTCGCACGGGGCGAAATCACTCACTGCACTCTCCTCAGATATTCCTGAGGCGTCCTGGGGGGGACCGAGGGATCGAAACCTTCCGTCAAGTCACAGGGCTCCACAGGTAACAACCGTGGCATCAACTCTTCCACCGCAGACTCGGCTGGAACCCACGCCATGGTTCTCGCTCCCGCCAGTCTCAATCGGCGCCCAGAGTAGGCACGGCGCAGGCGCCTAAGCGACCTCCGCCGAGGCCACCGGCTACAGGCGCAAGGGGGCGGAGCCACACAAGAAACCTGCTGGTTGCATCAAGCTTATGGCACCGGTGGTGGAATGTAGCGCTCGAGAATAATTCCTGGCAGAAGTGGTTCCTGAAGAGTTTCTAGGTCGCTCTGTCTAATCCCATTTTCTCGTCTAAAGCTTGGGTAGGCGGCAGGGACTGAGGATGAACTTTGAAATCTTTAATATTTTTAAAATTAATGAACAATATCGCTATAATCGTCATTTTTAGAGTACTAAAGCCTTTAACCATTTGTAAACACGTTACATTCGTCTAAATCTTACAACCCCTTAGGGTGGTGTCTTTCTGACTTCGCGGGGAACAGAGTGGATGAATGCAGAACTTTTTGTTTTGTTTTTCACTTTTTCGGATAGCATCTTAAAGTTTAGTTGAGGCTGTTCTGGAACTCATTAGGTAGCTCAAGGAGTCTCAAACTTGTAGTGATCCGATCCCCTGGCCTCAGCTTCTGGAGTACCAAGTATCACACGAGGATAATTTTTAGGTTTTTGAGACTGTCTCTTCTGTGGCTTAGAAGGGTCTACAGTTTGCAGTGTAACGTAAGCTGGGCTGCCTTTTTTTTTTTTTTTTTTTTTTTTTTTTTAACCTTGACTATTGAGATTACAGGCATGAACCATCACCACTAGCCGAGTGAGATACTTAAAAACTTTAAAATTACTATTTTGCGATTGCTTGTGGGTCGGTGAGGAGGTCAGAATACAACTTCTGGGAGTAAAGTTTCTTTTTCTGCCTTATGAGTTCTAGGCAAGTGAGGTCCCTGAGCCAAGCCTTCTCATTGGCTCTTGACAACACACAGACGAAAACCCAAAATTAGAGGAGAATCCGAGCATCTATTTTCTAGCGAATACTTCAAATAATTGTTAACTCGTGCTTCGTTCTTTCTCCTCTTTGGACACGGATACAATGTCAGGAAAAAAACTTGCAAGAGCCTTTTCTATATACTAGAAAACAAAAACAATCGTTCAAGCAAACAGTAGACGTGAAAGCTACATCTGGTGGTTAACATTTTTTTTCTTTTTTTCTGGGGCTAGCAATGCCCTAGTCAGGTATTTTAACCTTAATCCTACACACGGCCTCGAGCGGCCACATCCCACCCTTTATTACTCCGGTTACCTCCCTTCCTCCACCGCCCTGGCTATCGCATCGCTTCCTGCTAGCCCCGCCCCTTCCTGAATTGTCCCCGCCCTCCGCTTTGCTTGGCCGTCTTTCACGCTCGCCCCACCCTCTTTATTACTCCCGGTTCATCTTTTCCGCCACTCAACGCGCCCATTACCTCCTGCGCGCCCCGCCTCTTCCGGGACTGTTCCCGCCCCTTCGCTGGTCGCCCCTCCCCGCCTCCTCCCCTTTGACGTGGCAGAGGCGGCACCAGCCATGTTGTCCTGGCCCAGGCCCTCCAAGAGGCCGGGGGCGGGGCGGGGCCGCCCCTGATTGCGGTGCCACGGCTGCTACAGGGCTTTGGAGCGGACTGACGACTGTGCAAGGCGGAGGCTGTGGCCGTCACGGAGCTTCTAGGTAGGTACTGTGGTAAGGACTAGCGTGGCAGCCACCTCTGCTCCACCGGGGTCTTAGTCGGAGCTGGGAGGCGGGCGGCGGGCCGGAGTGTCAGGATTGTTGGCTCTGTCCCGGCTGTGCTCTCGCATAAGCAGCGGGGCGTGCCGGAGGCTGTGGCCCAGCGCCGAACCGAGATCGCTGAACCCTGTGCTTGTCATGGCGACGGAGCGCCCTCGTCTTTAGTCCTCTTAGTTTAGGTGGAAGGACCGTAGCAGGATGGAGACCGAGGGTCTGAGCATCTGGCTCTGCACCCACCCCCACCTCCTGGGTGACACGCTTTGCCAACCCTGCCCAAGGCTCCTGTGCCCTGGGGCCTCTAGGTTCGTTTCTTGACTGCCCAGGAGTGCCCTAGACTTTGAACCCAGGTGACTACATCACCTGTAATTCGGCCTTGGGCCTTATAAAGGTTAAAGAAAAAACCACCAGGTATAGCTAGTGCCTGGGGCCTTGATTATTAATGATCAGGTTTCAGAACTGAGCAATACCATGCACTGGGGCATTTATTCTGTCTGTAGAGCTTTACTGTTTGTGGGAGAGGAACAGGAAGAGGTAAATAAATCCATAGGTAGAGTAGAGTTGGAGATGTCTAATTCATCTCGTCAGCTAAACTTCTGTCCTGTCTTAACACAACCCCACCCTAAACCACGGATAGCTAGGCACATTTACTGAAAGAAATTTAAATTTAAATGTATACTAACATCTTCCTTCTTTCCAGCATCATCAGAGGGCCTTTGTTTTTTAATTGTTTCAATGACCAATTTTATTATTGCCCCCAAAATTCTCACATAACTGATGTGAAATTTGAAGGCCAGAGAAGTTTATTGCCCAAGAGCAAAAATTTGTTACTCAGTCTATTTCATTGGAAATTTTACAACTGGGCCTGGGAAGATGGCTCAGAAGTTAAGAGCACTGGTTGCTCATCCACATGAATACACACACATACACGGGCACAGAAACACACACTCACACAGAGAACTCACTACTGGCTTACAACCTCTTGTAATACACTTACACACACAGTGCCTCATTACCTATTTACAACGATTTGTAACACACCCACATACCTTTCATCTCAACCCCCAGCTCACTAGTGGTTAACAAGCAACTCCATTGGTAGAGGATCCACCACCCACTTCTGGCTTCCACAGGTACTGCACACACATAGTATACAGGCAGATACAGGCAAAACACCAATAGACAAAAATGAAATAAATATATATAAAAGAAAACTTGCAACTGAAATGTAGGGAGGTAAGGTGGTAACAGATAACTAATTTACTTAAAATTTGTATGTTTTCCCATTAGGAATGCATAAGGGGGTAAAAATGGAATAGAGAAAACCGATACTATGGGAAGCCTTTCAGGATGTAGGAAAGTGTTTGCTGTGTTATGATAAAGTGACATGAGGCTTTGACTCTATCAGGAGAAATTACTTAATTAAAATAGTCATCACTGCAATAAATTATTGAAAAAATGTGACTTTTTTTTAAAAAAATGGCCTTTTGTATCTTTATCACGTTTTAAGAAGATGAGTTTGTAAAATCTGCATTATAACAATATTTCAGGATGTGTGTGTGTGTGTATGTGTTTCAAACAGGGTCTTACTATGGCAGGTCTGGAACTGACAAGAGATCCATCTGCCTCTGCCTCCTACGTGCTAGGATTAAAGTCCTGTTCCAACAAGCTTGGCTCTATTTTTCGGCTAATGTTCGTATTGGATGATCAGGCGCTTGCCAAATAGATCATCACACTAAGGAGGTTTGTGACAGGACTTTGGAGGTGGGCTTTGTGATTCGAAGCGTGAACGGTTACTTTGGAAAGAGAAGGAAGCTGTGCATGACCATGTAGCTGGACAAAGTAAGAACAGGGTGCTGCTTGCTTCAGATGACTGCTGGGCAGTGAGAGTGCTAAGATGTTCAGTGAACAGCAGTGAGTGGCATTGGAGCGCAGAGAGAGGTTGAGAGAAAAAAACTGAGCAAGAGGGATGATACTGTGCTCACATATCACTCAGGTGACGCTTTGTTTGTCCTAATAAAATATGAGGGTGTGGAGTAGAATTCAGTCCAGGGGCCGGAGAGCTGGCTCAGCATCCAGAGCATCGGCTGCTCTTGCAGAGGACCAGGGTTTTTCTAGCACCCATGTTCTCACAGCTGTCTGTAACTCCAGTTCCAGGGAATCTGACATCCTCACACAGACATATACAGGCCAAACACCAGCGGACATACAATAAACATGAATCATTTAAAGAAGCATTCTGGATGGGGGTCCAGTACATAGCCTACTGTAGAAATTTCACCCTGCTGTTGCCTAAGTGTGAACACTTTCTGAATCTTTTAATAATCTTTCTCACTGAGAGAAAACGAAGGCAGTGGTTCTTAGGACCTTCTTCTACTTTTAAACAGTATTGAGGATCCAAAGAAAAACATGTTTACTTTTATATCCTAAAAAAAACAAAACCAAAAATAAAACAAGTATGTGAAGACTGCATTCTAACAGAGGAGGGGGGAGGGGAAGCAAAAAAGATGATTTTCATTCATGCAGTCATTTTCTTACGTATGACCTCTGTTCCTTCGCTCTTCTCCCACTACTTTTAGTTATGTTTCTTTGAGACAGGGTTTCATTCTGTCAACTGGTAGCCCAGGTTACAGCAATCCTTCTATCTTAGTGTCCCCTAGTGCTGGGGTTGCAAGCATGCACCACCATGCCTTTCTCTGCTGGTTATACCACTTGGGCTTTTTGCTTCTTTTTCCGAGGACAGAGCCTAGTGAACAGGCCAGCAACAGATGGAAAGTCATTCAAGCCTGCTGGTTTCCATCAGCCTCATCCATCAGTGTGCACGGCTCACAGAATTAATCCTAGATATGACAACATCTAAGTTCTTTCCAACTTGGTCTTCTCAGCATTTTTATTGACTAGAAACTTCTCAGTTTTGGAAGAAATCCAAATCAAGATGCTATATTGGGTATCTGGTGAGGGCCTGCTTTCTGGTGCGTACGTGGCACTTTGTAGTTTATTTTTACATGCAGAAAAGACAGCAGAGTTTTCTGGAGTCTTTTAAAAGTAAGGCCACAAATCCTATCCGTTTAAAATCAGGTTTTTTCCCCATTGTCTCTCTTAGCAACATTAATATCCATATTTGTTCTTCTGACAATGTAGGTCCATGGATTTTAAATTATTTTTTAAAATTTAATTGAAAAAACTTGTTTTATTTTTATGGATGTTTTGCATGCATGAATGTCTGTGTACCACGTGGGTGCTTCTTGCTTCAGATTCTCGAGGGTACTAGAGTCCCTGGAGCTGGAGCCATAGAATCTGGATGTAAGCTATCACGTGGACACTAGGAATTGAACCCAACAGCCAGTGCTTCTAATCACAGAGTCACCTCCCTATCCGTGCCTACCTCCTTTTAAGTTTCTTTTTTACTTTTTTTTTTTTTTTTAATGTGTGTGGGTTCTTTGCTTGCCTGTATGTCTGTGTACCCACTTGTGTGCCTTAGTGTCTTTGGGGGGCAGAAGAAAGAATCAAAGCCCCTGTAACTGGAGTTGCAGATGGTTGTTAGTTGCCATGTGGGTGCTGGAAACAGAACCAAGTTGTTCTGCAAAGAGCTATGAGTATTCATAACTATTGCCATCTCTCCAGCTTCATTTTTTTTTAAACCTGATTGTCTTCATTTTGTGCATTAGTATTTGTAATTCTATACCTTTGTGCATTTGTTTTCTTTAGCCTTCATTCATGACTAACCACTCTTTCCAGCTTTAGAGCCAGAGGCAGGACTGTCCTCTAGCTGGGGAAGCCAGCACCCTAGCCAGCCAGTTAGAAGGTAATAGGATACCTGGTTGTGGTGATACATGTTTATAATCCCAGCACTTGGGAGGCCCCAGCTGGAGCAGGGAGGTTTTCAGGATAACCTGGTTTTAGAGTGAGACTCTTTCAAAACAATGACAGCGACAAACAATAGCTAGGAAGCCTAAACCCTCCTAGGAATGTAAAGTATTATGTTAAAATTATATATCTCAAATGCTTTGACAAGTTAGGATTTAGTTCCTGTGAGAGGCTCTGTAAGATGTAAGTCCTGGGGATAGCACTTAATAGGCATTTTGTTTATCATGCCATTAGTATTCTCCACCCAGCTTCAGAAATGGCAGAAATGGGGGTGGGTGGGTATGGGGGACTTTTGGGATAGCATTGGAAATGTAAACGAGGAAAATACCTAATAAAAAAAAGAGAAAAAAAAAAAAGAAATGACAGAAGTACTATTACATGGTCTCCTGGAAAGTCTGATGAGAACTTGTCACTTTATAATGAAAAACTATGCATATTTTATAACTTTATGATTTTTGTATCTGTTTATTAGGAGGTTAGAGGGCACCTCAGTTCTCTCCCTCTACCATGTTGGTCCCAGGGATCAAACTGTTCATCAGACCCTCCATCAAGTGCCTTTAACCCTGTCTCACTGGTTCTTGTCAACAATTTGAAGAGTGAACATCTCTTCCTCTTACTGCCTTGTGAGTGTTAGGCTCAATTCTTATGAGGCTTTTGGATCTTTAAATATCTTTTGACTTATGTTTCAGACAGAAATAAGAATCAAGTGCTACCATGACAACCTATTTGGAATTTATCCAACAAAATGAAGAACGAGATGGGGTCCGGTTCAGTTGGAATGTTTGGCCATCGAGTCGTCTGGAAGCTACAAGAATGGTTGTCCCAGTGGCAGCCCTGTTTACACCTCTGAAGGAGAGACCCGACCTACCACCCATCCAGTACGAGCCTGTCCTGTGCAGTAGGACCACTTGCCGTGCAGTTTTGAATCCTTTATGGTAATTAAATACATGGAAAAACTACTGTGCTAATACTGTTTAGAACTGCAATTTGTGCTCTCTTAGCTAAGCCAAGGGGAGTGCTTACCTAGCACACAGAGGGCTCTGGGTGGGCTCAACCCCTAGCTTCACATAAACCAGCACACACCTCTGATCTCAGTACTCAGAGAGTGGAGGCAGGGGAATTCTGTTAAGATTATCTTTGGCTACATAGCAAATTCAGAGCCAATCTGGGCTACGTGAGATCATCTCAACAGAGAGAAAAAATAGATTGTTTCTTGTTCATTTATATAAGAAATCCATTTTTTTTCTGTTTAGCGTTATAGTCAAGTACAAAGAACTTAAAATTTGGTATGCTAGATATAGTAAATTGGTAATCAGACACAAATGTCATATAAAAACTATTATATCCTATTAAGAATACTAATGGTACTAGCTATGTATGAACCTATCTTATGACTTGGTCATAATTGAGTTGGTGTGATATTCAAAAGGTGCTAATATACTTTGAGACAGAGTTTCTCTGTGTAGACCTTGGCAGGCATGGAACTCAGAGATTTGCCTGCCTCTGCCTCCTGAGTGCTAGGATTAAAGGTGTGTGCCAACCAAAAGGTGCTATCATATCTAAGGCAAAATTTCAGAAAACATTTTAAAAATTTCTTTTTCTTCTACTTCTTCTATCTAGTCTGCTTGTGAATGTAGTGAGTTCTACCTCCAAAACATTATGGATTCTTTGTTTTTTACTTGGTATTTGCTAGTGCTGGATTAGAGGTGTGTGCCACTCTGCCTGGCTCAATCTGTCTTTTGTATCAATGTGCTATCTTACATCTGTTTTCTTTCTGAGCCTTGAGCACACCAACTTTACCTACAGCCTGAAATCTTGCAACCTTTTCCTGTGGTTGACTTCTTTTTCTTCAGGCTGTTCTTCAAGTTCTGCAGTCACTCCTTTGTTTTTATTCGCCTTTATCTTTGTTGTTGTTGATTTATGTTTTTGAGGCAATCTCACTATGTGGCTGGCCTGGAACATGCTCTGTAGCCTGACCAGCCTTGAACTTGATGCGCAGTGGTCTTGCTTCTGCCTCATAAGGATTGGGATTGCAAGTGTACTGACATGGCTGGCCAGAAGGCTCTGCTTAAAGGAGCTGTTCCAAGCACATTCTCTAGAACTATCTTTGTTTTCTTTATCTGTTTAATGAAAAAATAATTGTGTGTGTGTGTGTGTGGACATGTGTTTGTGTGTGTGCACATGTGTGATACTGTGTGTGTGGAGGTCACTGGACAACTTTTTGGAGTTGGATCTCTTCTACCATGGCTCTGGGTGTTGGACTTAGGTTGTTAGGCTTTCTTGGACAGCACTTTGACCCAGGGAGCCATCTTGCTGGCCCTTTAATCTTTATTACTGCTACTTAAGTAATGTTTTCAGCTGGGTGTGATAGTAAAGGTCACTCCAAAAAACTCAACCCATTCTCAGGGTACAGTTTAGTTTAGTGATAAATGATTGCCTAGTGTGTAAGGCTCGGGGTTCAACTCCTCATGCCCCAATAAAAACCAATCACTTTGATCATCAATTTAATCCATTCATGCATTTGAATGAAATTAATTTTATTTAACATAAGGTCCTTGTGAAATTGAACTGAAATGTTGCCTAACTAATCTGTTTTTTCTTACAACAGCCAAGTGGATTATCGAGCAAAACTCTGGGCTTGCAACTTTTGTTACCAAAGGAATCAGGTAGGGACAACTTTTACAGATGCTGATGCTGTAGTGCTGGTCATATAGGGAAATGCTTGTTTAAAAAGAATAAAGCAGTTAGAAAAAAATGTTCTCTTTTTCTTTTGTTTTCTTTTTTTTTTTTTTTTTTCCGAGTCAGGGTTTCTCTCTTAGCTGTCCTGGAACTCACTCTGTAGACCAGGCTGACCTCAAACTCAGAAATCCACCTGCCTCTGTCTCCCAAGTGCTGGGATTAAAAGCTTGCACCACCACTGACTGGCACAAAATGTTTTCTTTTCATTAAGTTTATTGGCTGCGTGTAGGTGGGCATGCATACGCAATGGTGAACGGCAGAGGACAAATGAGGGGTTTGGTTCTCTGCTTAAAACTTACGGGCCCAGGGACCAAGCTAGTGAGGGTTAGAAGCAATACCTTGATCTACTGTCATCTCACCAGCTAGAAATACCTTCTTAGTAATTATATGAGACTAGACTGGTCTACAGTGAGTTTCAGGAGAGCCAGGACTGCGTGGAATACCCTGTTTCAAAAATAAAAACAAAAAAGCAAAAAAACAACTCCCCCCATTCCCGCCATCCAAAAAGGCAAAAATTTAAATGATAAGGAAATAATTTTGAATTTAAAACTGTATTTCTGTTTCTGGCAAATAATTTGGTAATCTTTTTTCTTTTTCTGTTTGTTGTAGTTTCCACCTACATATGCTGGGATATCTGAATTGAACCAGCCTGCAGAGCTTTTACCTCAGTTTTCAAGCATTGAATATGTAGTTCTGGTAAGGACATAGAAGTAGGTATTTAAGAAAGCTATATGTAGATAAGGGCTTATGTGAAAATTGAGATGACTTTAAGGGCATGCCAACAAATCAAACTGAGGATTTCAAAGGTAAGAACTGTCAAGGTCAACTTGCTGAAAGCCATTCCCAACTGGAATTATCTGGTGATTGGTCAGATCCTAGGCAGGACAGTGTGACTTGGTTAGTAAGCTTGAGCGTATGAACTTGATTTTATAATTGGAAGTTCTCTTGCCGTGGACTTAGACAATCAAATGCTAAGTCTGCTGATGTGTCCCTGAGTTTATGAATGAACATGTCCTTGAATTGGGAAAATAATTTTTCTTCCTAGTGTGAACAGCTTTACAGCATTGCTTATAGATTTAATTGTGGAGAGCTGGGCATGTTAGGTCATGCCTGTAATCACAGAACTTTGGTTGTGGAAGCAGAAGTATCAGGAGTTCAAGGTTATTTTGGTCTGTAAGTTTGAGGCCTACCTGGACTTTATGAAATTCTGTCTCAGAACAATAAAAATTAAAAAAAAAGGTAGAAATTTAAAAACTAAATATATTTTTGAGACTCTGTCTGTCTCTGAAGCTCTGGATAGCCTCCAACTTCCTGTGTAGAGCAGGCTGCCACTGACTGCCTCCTGAGTGCTGGGATTAAAGGTGTGCGCCATTACACCTGGCCAATAAAAAACCACTGAATGTGGTATAGGAACAGATATAGTTATGTTTCACTTGAACTAGTCACTACGTTTGTCAGACCTGGGTAGTTTTTGATTTTCTGAAAAGTCATCCTCAGTCTTAGATAAATATTTTATAAACATTAGCCCATTATTATTTATTAGTTTAAAAGGATTTAAATAAAACTGCTGGTCTGGCTCAGTGGTTAAGAATAGTTGATGCTCTTGCAGGGGACCTGAGTTCAGTTCCCATCTCCCGTGGCATTTTGTTCAAAACTGCCTGTAATTGTAACTCCAGTGGATCTGATGCCCCGCTCTGGACTTGAGGGCATCTGCATTAACATATCCACATACCCACACGTGGGAACTCAAACATATATACATCACTAAACAGTGAAATATACCCAAACACAAATAACTTGAAAGATGTCTATGCTTACAGAAATACAATCATGCTAATTAGTAGAATGCTATTTAACTTATTCTATACAATTTGACCAAAAACTCAGTACATGGTTTATATTATTTGGTTTATTTTTTATCTAGCACTGAACTTTGCTATTAAACCAGGGAAATCTTGAATATATTGTTCTAAGTGATCCCTCCCCAACTAAAGACTAAAGGAATGCCCATACCTGACCTGAACTTTGTAGCTGTTAAAGTATTATCTGAAAAATATTTCAAAAATTATTATTATTAATGTTTATTCATTATTAGTGGCATAGTCTCATGTATGTCAGGCTGGCCTCAAGCTTACTATGTAGATGAAGATGGCCTCCAACTCTGTTCCTTCCCCTCTGTCTCCCCAATGCTTGTGCGCATACTCAGTCTGAAAAGTAGTAAATGCTTATATGAAATTAAACTACATGTAACCAAATAGGAAACCAAAGTGTTCTTTCTGTGTGTGGTGTGTGGTGTGTGGTGTGGTGTGTGTGTGTGTGTGTGTGTGTGTGTGTGTGTGTGTGTGTGTGTGGTGTGGTGTATGTGTGTGTGGTGTGTGTGTGTGTGTGTGTGTGTGTGTGTGTGTGTGTGTGTATGTGTGTGTTTCTTGAGACAGGATCTTGAGGTATAGTCCTGGATGGCCTGGAACTCAAAGAGATCTGCCTGCCTCTTGCCTCACAAGTGCTATGACTTAGGGTGTGTGTTAGCATGCCCAGATAAATGTGCGTGTGTGTGTGTGTGTGTGTGTGTGAGTGTGTGTGTATTCTGCTTTTTGTGGCAGAGTCTTGCTGTGAATTCAGATTGGCCTTGACTGTTGATTCTCCTGACTGCCTTCTGAGTTTTGACATCAATGGTGTGCATTAGCATGCCCAGTTATACATATGCTTCTAAATTTAATTTTTACATTTAAGATTCATGATGATGATGATGATGATTCTGTCTCTGTGCGTGCGTGTATGCAGATGTGTGCATACCATAGTGTGCATGTAGGGTCAGAAGACAATTTTCAGAAGTCAGGACTGACCTACTGTGGGTCCTGGGGATACACTCAGGTCATCAGGCTTGTCCCATAGTGCTTCTAACGCTGAGTTATCTTGTCAGCCCTTTAAACTTACTCTCTCAGTGCTGTGCTGTGCCTTGGATCTCTCTCCAGGACCACACATGGCATGTTTCATTTCTGTATAGCTTTCTTAGAATTCCATTGTATACACTCTTAATATATTTACTGTTTGCATTTTTAATTAGTTCCTGATTGTCTTGAATATTGTGCTAAAATGTTAATACCTTTCTTACTGCACTTTCTTTTTACAGCGTGGTCCCCAGATGCCTTTGATATTTCTCTATGTGGTTGATACTTGCATAGAAGATGAGGATTTGCAGGCTCTGAAGGAGTCCATGCAGATGTCGTTGAGCCTTTTGCCACCTACAGCTTTGGTTGGACTTATTACCTTTGGGAGAATGGTGCAGGTTCATGAGCTTGGATGCGAAGGCATCTCAAAGAGCTATGTCTTCAGAGGAACAAAGGATCTGTCTGCCAAACAACTGCAGGTAAGGGGGAGCGCGAGGGTTGGAGTGTATATGTTAGTGAATGCTCGCTAGATGCATGTATTTTTTTAAAAATAGGATGACTCATTCTGTTATAATTGTATTAATACAAGGCTTTAGCTTTAGTGTTGACATCAGTTTTATTTCTTGTGCAATTTAACTGTCATACAAATGAAAGACTTTTCTACTTAACATAGTGTGTCTGGGGTATCTCTCCATAACCACATATGTAACCTGTTTCATTTCTGTGATGGCTTTATTAGAATTTCATTCTATTCACTTACTAGGATCTCACTGTGTGCATTGTTTAGATAGTCACTATTTCTGTATAAATGCATGTGTGTGGGTGGAGGCCTTAGGGCAACCTAATGCATTGTTAGTCATCAGGTGTCCTCTACTTTGTCTTTTGTTTTTTGAGACAGGATCTAGAACTTGATGATTAGGCTAGGCTGGCTGGCCCTTGAAGCCCCAGGGATCCATTCACCAGTCTCTACCACTCTAGTGGATTACAGGTTTGCTCCATTACACTCAGATTTTTTAATGCATTGTGGGATTGAACCCAGGTCTTCATGCTTTTGAGGCAAACACTTTACTGACTACACTGTAGATAGCCCAAGACTATCTACTTTTAACTGTACCTTTAAATTTTGATGTGACTGAAGGCATTTTACTGGTGTCTACCTCAGCCTACTGAGTGCAGGGCACATGTTTGCATCACTGTGCCTGTCTCTAAAGCCTGTTCTTTTTGTAGGTTTGTTGATAAGGAAAGAGACAGTTTGAGAATTTGTTAAAGATCCTTTGAGATGGTTGAGTGAGTTTACGTGGAAGAGAAAGAGACTAGAGAGCATGAGTGAAAGAGATGAGCCTAGGGCAGCTTCCGAGGAGGAGGTGGCGTTCTGTTTGGAGGACAGGAGGCAGAAAAAGGAGGACCATTTGGTTTTGTGAAGCTGGAGAAGTGGGTACAGGTTGAATATATAGCATTCTTTGAAACAGAAGCATTTTGCAAGTTTCAAACTCTATGTAGATGGTGTTGGTCTTAAATTCACAGAGATCTGCCTGCTTTACCTCGTAAGTACTAGTTTTTTTTGGAATATTTTTATACATGGGTATGGGAAGGGTGGGATACATTCTCAGAAATGTGTCATTAGGCAGTTTAATTATGATGGTGTGGACATAGAGTACTTCTATCAACTAAGAAGTTATGGCACGATAGGCGATGTACTCTTTTTGTGTGGTCCATTATTGACTGAGACGTCATTATGTGGCATGACATTGTATAGAAAGAGATATTTTGGGGATGATATCCAAGTATAAGTTAAAATAATTGATGTTTAATGTATATGCTTATAGACACAACCTGAATGCAGTTTTATGGAATATGTTTAGTACATCTGTACTTCACTGTAGTGCGTCACATGACGCCATGTGTGGAATTTCCCATTGTGGCGCTCTGGTGACACTTAGGAACACTCAGGTTTAGGAGCATTCAGGGTTTGAGTTTTTGGATTAGGCATACAAGCCGTTAGAAGGATGTCTGCTTCTCAGGATGGTCACGAGAATACAACAGATTATGCCTTTAGATGCTTGCTTTCATTAATAGCAAATTACACATATTTTTTTTTTTTTTTTTTTTTTCGAGACAGGGTTTCTCTGTGTAGCTCTGGCTGTCCTGGAACTCACTCTGTAGACCAGGCTGGCCTCGAACTCAGAAATCCGCCTGCCTCTGCCTCCCAAGTGCTGGGATTAAAGGCGTGCGCCACCACGCCCAGCTTAAATTACACATTTTTAAAGAGAAGTTTAGTTCTCACTGTGGTCACTTAAATTATATAATACAAATGTGGCATCAAGAACAGGCAAGTGATTGTCAATACAACAAAAGTGTTCTTTTAATATAACATTTTTATCTTCTTTCTGTGTTCAGCTAAAAAGAATCTGGCCTTTTTGCATAAATAGTCTGAGATTCCAATGCTAAAATCTTATAGTTGTTTAATTGTAAATTTATCCTCCTGGTGATATTTAGTGTAGTGTAAATAGCAAAATCTGGATTAAAATCCTATGCTATTTACGCTAAGTAATCTAAAATTTTTATAACTGCCCTTTTTGTCTTTTTATCCTCCCACCTTTAAAGATTAAAAAATGTTACATTTCTTTATTCTCCCCCCCTCCTGTGTGTGTGTGTGTGTGTGTGTGTGTGTGTCTAATATCACTAGGATACTGTGCACACGTTGAAATTAAGGGACAGCTTGTGGTATTGGTTCTGTCTTACATGCTGCATGCAGGCCCTGGGAATTGAGTCTAGGCTGTCTGGTTTGACAGCAAGCACCTTCTCATGCTCAGCCATCCCTTCCCTCCCTTTGGAAATCACGCCTGTCTATGGATCCCAGACGGGCTTTGTTAAATCTCTTTCCGGAGTAGTTCGTGCATCACCGGACCAGCTTGTCGTTACTATCTTTTGTGAGAGTAGTATTTCTGAAGCGTTTAGCTCAGAGCTTGGTGCATAGTGAAAGTTGCTGCTTCTGACGGCAGTCCAGGAGCGCTGGAGAAGCAGGTCAGTTATTTTCTTTGAGGAATATGCAGAGTTTCTGATTGCTAAGTATTTTTGCCATAATACTAAACAATACTAGGCATTTCTAGATTAAGAAAATTGCAGTAAGGTGACATTTTTATGTATAGAAGAAGGATTATGTACATCTGTGAAATCCAAAACAAAACTGGGATTTTTATAAGTCATTTAGCTTGAAAATCTTGAATTGATTTATATCCCCAATGTGATTCTATGTACTGTTTTTTTTTTTTAAACAGATTTTTTTTTAAAGTGTGTGTGTGTGTGTGTGTGTGTGTGTGTGTGTGTGCATGAGGGCTCAGTTGCCTGCAGAGGTAGAAGAGAGCATTGGATTCCCTGGAGCTGGGGTTATATGTGGCTGCCGGCCACCTGCTACAGGTGCTGCTCAGACCCTGGTCTTCTGTAAGAGCTGCAAGGCTCGCTCTCAGCCGCCACGCCGTCCTCCCTCCTCTCTTTATGTGCTTCCTCACCGCGAGGAACTCACAGTTCTGTACTGCTTTAGTAGATAGCTTCATTCCTTCCAGATTTCTAACCACCATGGGAGCATCGAGGGTGTTCTTAAAACCACGGTATTCCTGCTACAGAGTAGGTATTTAAGATAATAGTTGCTGAAGGGGATGAATGCGTTTAAGCTAAGAAAGACAGACATTTATGTTCGTCATTAATGTATTATGACTTCATTGGGTAAGAAAGAAGTACTTCTAAATTAATATCCTTTTCCTTCCATTACACCTTGTACTTGCTCTTCTGGGGAATTGCTGTGGATGGGTCAGCCTCCACAGCTAGACTGTTTGCCTTCTGGGAAAAGCAAACTTATGCTTATTTTGGATTTCTAATTTGTAGCACCTTCAACATCTTAAGAAGCTGATAAATAATGTGGAAGTAAGTAAACTGATCTGATCAAAATCATGTCTTTACAGGAAATGCTGGGACTCTCTAAAGTACCTGTTACTCAAGCCACACGCGGTCCTCAGGTACAGCAACCGCCTCCTTCCAATAGGTAATTAATATAGCAAACAGAATCCTCTAGTTCAGGCAGGTACTTGAAACATATCATGCCCTCAACTTGGCCAAAGATATTAGGTGATATGTAATATTAAGTATTGTTAAGAATATAAATAGATTGCAGTAGTAGTATATGGTTTTAAAAAACAAACTATAATTTCTTGTGGCCATTTCTTTTTGACTGAAATGGTTCATTTTTTTTATCATCGTGATGTTAGGAGCTTAGTTTTGATATGTTTGTTTTTATTTTTAATTCATAGAATCTTCATGTGGTTTGTGGACAACTATGCAAAAATGGGCCTCAGAAGCTTTTAATTTGTCTTTACTGGTAGCTTTTTCTTGTAAGCAGAGGTGCTATTACACAAATTGAGTTAATTGATCTATCTTCTAATTATTTTGGTAAACTTAGAACTTTAAATCAATTGATAGTAATTGTCTAAGTTCCTTGCCTGTAGCAGCACAGCAGCATCCCTGGGAGTGGTATACAGACTGTAGAGTGAGGCCTCAGAATAGCAGTCCCCTTTTCTGGGGGACATAGTCTCATCTCATGTAGCCAGGTTGGGCTTAGACTCCATAGACATTTGATGACCTTGGTCTCTTTATTGTCCTGCCTCCTCCTCCTCAGTGCGAGGACTATAGGCATGACCAGCATGTGGGACTCCTTCCTCTCTCCTTCCTCCTCTGCTTCCTTCTTCCCCTCTGCCGCCTCTCCTTCCCCCGCCCACTGGAGCATGTATTTCTGTGTCTGTTGCTGGGGATCCAGCCTAGGGTCTCACACTTGCTAGATGGGACCTCTGCTGACTGAGCTACATCTCCAATAGCAGCAGTTTTCAAAGAAACACTCCAGTCCATTCTGCTGCACACAGAACATGAGAACTGTTGGACTGCTGTGTGTCATACTTTTTTTCTATTTTTAAGAGAAATTTGTAAAATATCAAATTGTAAATGGCTTTTGTTTACTGTTGTTTTGCAGATTCTTACAGCCAGTACAGAAAATAGACATGAATCTCACAGATCTTCTGGGAGAACTTCAGCGAGACCCTTGGCCTGTACCACAAGGAAAGAGACCGCTGCGTTCCTCAGGAGTGGCGCTTTCCATAGCTGTGGGACTGCTTGAGGTAGTAATGATGAAAGCTTAATTTTGAAATGTAAGAGTTTGTGTGCGTGTATGCATGTGCGCACATGGAAAGATGTGAGCAAAGCACATGGTGATGCTTGGTGTGGGTGTCCTTTCCTTTTTTTCTTCTTTCTTTTCCTTCATCTTTACTCCACCTCCATCTTTGCCATCCTTTTCTTCGGTTTTACTGCACAGTTGAGTTAGTGCTGAGCTTATCTGACAGCGGTTTAGGAGAATTTAGCCTCTGAATGTCGGTCTGCTATTGTGCACCACCGTGCGTGATGGATCTTTTCTCTCACTCTGTAATCAGGGTGCAGTACTTTCTTTTCTTTGTTTTTCGAGACAGGGTTTCTCTGTGTAGCCCTGGCTGTCCTGGAACTCACTTTGTAGACCAGGCTGGCCTTGAACTCAGAAATCCGCCTGCCTCTGCCTCAGTGCTGGGATTAAAGGCGTGCGCCACCACACCTGGCTTTACTTTCTTTTTTTTAAAGCCCCACACAAACAGTAGGTTGTCGTCTGTACTTCTGTCTGTGAGTTGGGTATTTCTTCAGGCTGATTATTTTCCTGTAGTGGCTGGCTCCATGAAGGTAGGGAAGCCCTTTCCTTACGTGTCAGGATAAAGAGAGTGAACAGTGGCCACACCTGATAGAAGCAGTTCATATAGCTCAGACGTGAGAGGAAGGGCATGACTTCTCTCCACACCACACACCAGAAAGCAACAGCGGCTCAGCTATCCAGGAACTCCCCAAATCCAGTTTATATGAGTTTCAGTTATGTCTCTGTGTGTCTGTGTGTGCATGTGAGTAGACATGCTCTTGGCGGTCAGAGGCAGAGCTGGAGTTAGGGGTGTTTGTGAGCCACCTGACATAGTTGCTGGAAATCGAACTGGGTTCTTCTGGTTGGAGAGACCTCTAGCCCCTGATTTATTTGTTTATTTTAAGGTTTATTTGTTTTTATTTTGTGTTAATGAGTGTTTTGCCTGCATGTATGTCTGTGTACCACATAAATGCCTGGCTGCCCCTGGAGGCCAGAAGAAGGCATTGGTTCCCCTGGAACTGGAGTTAGAGATGATTGTGAACTGCTGTGTGGCTGCTGGGAACCAAGTCTGGGTCTTCTGCAAGAACTGCAAGTGTCGCTATCACTGAGCCATCTCTGCAGTACCCCACACCCCACGACTGGTTAGCGAAGCTTCACTGCAGAGGGGAGATTGACTGCATCATTGGCTAGTGGTGCTCAACTTACAATCTTTCTTTATTCTTGATCTATTAGTAGGAGTGTTGTGTAAATTTTCTCTAGAACCTGGTGGGCTCATGTGTTTTATTCCTCTAACACTTTCTTGGATTATACTTACTAGTTTTCTTTCATTCCTCTTTCTTCTTTCCCCTTTTCCCTCCCTCCCTCCCTCCCTCCTTTCCTTCCCTCCCTAATTCTCGCTCTCTCTCTGTTCTTCTTGCTCTCTTTTCTTGAGATGAGGTTCCTATACTCAGCATTACTATAGGCAGCTAAGGAATGCTGAAAGGGGGGAAATAGTCTTCCCAGGAAGAGCACACCAGTTGGTTATCCAGTACCTAGTGGTCTGGTTATTGTGTAGTACTGGCTGGACTGGAAAAGTATTGTCACACAGCTCTGCCTGCCTCTGCCTCCTGAGTTCTGTATTAAAGACTATGACCCAAAGCAACTTGGGAAGGCAAGGGTTTATTTCACTCACAGTTCCATAGAACAGCTCATCATCAAAAGCAGGGAGGGCAGGAATCCAAGCTGGGCAGGACCCTGAAGGTGGGAGCTGATAAAGAACAAGCTATGGAGGCTTACTGCCTTGTTCCTCATGGCTTGCTCAGCCTGTTTTTTTTTTTTTTTTTTTGATAGAATCCAGGACCACCAGCCCCCAGGGTGGCCCCCTCATAATGGGCTGGACCCTCCCCCATTAACCACTAATTAAGAAAATTCCCTACAGGCTTGCTTATAGCTAGATCGTATGGAGGCAATTCTGAGGTTCCCGTCTCTCTTAGGGCCCTAGCTTGTATCAAGGTGACATAAAAACTAGCCAGCACAACTACCATGTCTGGTCGCCCTTTTCTAAATACAGGAGTTTATTTGTCTTATTGCAGAGGGAAAGTCCATAATGGCTGGGGAAGGAATGGCAGCAGCCAGCCAGGGCAGGGAACTGAGCTGCCATGTACTCAGTCACAGCAGAGAGCGCTGGCAGCAGTGGGAACAACTGTGTGCTCCTATAGATACATCTCTCCAGCCAGCTGCACCGCCCCATACCTCCCAGACAGCACGGCCAGATGCAGAGGGAGGGTCCCAGTGCCTGATTGAGCCTGTGGGGGGGGGGGCATTTCTAATTGAAACCACCACAAACTGTCTACTATATTTTTTATCTTGACTTAATTGTAGTACATCTGTACATCTAGAAATGCATCCATTTTTTTTTCAGATTTCCTAAAATTGTAGAATCAAGGTTTTTTTGATGTCCTAAAATTTCATTGGTATCATTGGTATCTGTTGGTATTTTTCCATTTTAAATAATTTTTGATTTGTTAAAAATTGCAGTATAATTATGTCATTTCCCTTTTCCCCTCTACTCTTTTCAACCCCCCCCCCCCATTCTTCCAAGCCTATTTTAAATTTTGTATGTATGCATTCTCAGAGCTGAACATTGGGCATTGGATAATTGGTGTGCTTTTCCCTGGGAAGACTATCCCCCCCCCCCCCCCCTTTCAGCATTCCTTAGCCATCTATAGTTCTCTGTGTATAGTTGAGGCCTTATGGGCCATGCCCCTTCCATGTTAGCCTGTCTGCTGGTGTCATAGGCAGCCATGCTGATGAGACATCATGGGTGTAGCTCCTCTGACACTGCTAGGAGACACAATCTCACAACAACTTTCCTGTTTTTCTTGCTTGTAAGATCTCTCTGCTCCTTTCTCCACAATGACCCCTGAGACTTATGTGCAGGAGTCATGCTTTAGACATAGCAGCTTGCGATGGGCTCTACCGTTCTGCATTTTGATTGGCTATGGTCTCTGTTGCAAAAAGTAGTTTCCTTGATGAGTGGTAAAAACTACAATTACAGCTAGGCAGTGGTGGTGCACACCTTTAATCCCAGCACTTGGGAGGCAGAGACAGGTGGATGTCTGAATCCAGCCTGGTCTACAGATGAGTTCCAGGACAGCCAGGGCTACTCAGAGAAACCCTATCTCGAAAAACCACCCCCCAAAAAATAACTCCCAAAAAAACCAAAACAAAAAACAAACCCCTAAAACAAACAAATACACAAAAAACCCCAAATTACATTTACCTGACTGAAGAAAGGTGTCTTTTTTAAAAATTGTGAGTGTGTGAGTGTGTGTGTGTTACTATGTGTGTGCAGCAGCCCTTGAAGGACAGAGGAGGGAGTCAAATACACTGGAACTAGAGTTGCAGTCAGGCTCTTAACTGCGGAGCCATCTCTCTCGCCCCAACCACAGCCATTTCTGAGCACTGTATCTTCTTTACTCTTTGTTGCTGTGTTTATGGTGTGACTCTAAATACAGAGGCACATTCACAAACATTATCATGTATTAATACACATGTGTATATGTAGTTTTGATTTTAATTTTTTTCCTTTTAAGAACATTTTTAATCAATAATAGTCTGAATTCCTCATTATTTCTTGTGTGTCAATAGCATTCTTTTTTATGTTTCCATTTTATTTACTTATTTGAAGTTGTGTGTGGCGCTGGGGTTCAGCCTGCGCCTTGAGATTGCTGGGAAAGATTTCCCTCTGAGCTTTGCTTGCAGCCCTGCTTCCCTATTTTTAAAGAGGCAGGCACCCTTTCTCCATTTCATGGGCATCATGTGATAAAGAGAAAGTAGATTGGAGTAGTTAATCCATTAGCTTCAGTTACACATATAAATAATGCTTATGTTTTATTTTTATTTTTTAATACAGATTCTCATAGGCAAGGCTAGACTCAAACTTGCCATGTAGCCAAAGCTGGTTTTGAACTTCTGATCTTCCTTTCCCTTCCTAAGTGCTGGGGTTACAGGCATGAAGACTGTGTCTGGTTTTATGTGGTGCTGGGGATCCAACCTAGGCTTTGTGGATACTAGGCAAGCATTCTAGCAACTGTGCTGTTACCTAAGCCCCAGCAATACTCCCATTTTAAATACAGAAAACAAGAATAAAACCCAGAAGACAATGTCTTCTCTTTTACCCACTTCAACAGCTACAAAGCAGGAAACATAACCTTTGCTATAGGGTAAGTTTAGAGATTGCTTTAAAACTAAGAATGTAGTACTGTTTAGGATTTAGAAAGAAATCTATCCAAATAAATGTCTTCCTTTTAGCATTTACTTATTATTATTATTATTTTTTTTCAAGACAGGGTTTCTCTGTATAGTCCTGGCTGTTCTGGAACTCACTTTGTAGACCAGGCTGGCCTCAAACTCAGAAATCCGCCTGCCTCTGCCTCCCGAGTGCTGGGATTAAAGGCGTGCGCCACCACGCCCGGCTTTCTTTTTTTAAATAATGCTTTTTTTTTTTAAATAAAGGATTTACTTACTTATTGTATGTATGTGAGTACTCAGTACACTGTCACTTTCTTCAGACACACCAGAAGATGGCATTGGATCCCATTTCAGATGGTTGTGAGCCACCATGTGGTTGCTGGGAATTGAACTCAGGACCTCTGAAAGAGCAAGCAGTCAGTGCTCTTAACTGCTGAGCCATCTCTCCAGCCTACATTTACTTATTTCTTATCAAGTACATGTTGCTTTCTAGGAACAATACATTAAAATGCGTTGTCAGAAGTGCATATACCTGCTTTTCGTTATCCTTTGCACTGTTTGAGTGAGTTCCTTTTTTCCAATAGTGTACTTTCCCCAACACTGGTGCTCGGATCATGATGTTCATCGGTGGTCCTGCTACCCAGGGGCCTGGCATGGTGGTGGGAGATGAGCTAAAGACACCTATAAGATCCTGGCACGACATTGAGAAGGACAATGCCAAATATGTTAAAAAGGGAACTAAGGTAATTTTTTCTTGTGAGTTTTCTGTTTGTGTAACGTCACATTCGGGTGTTTTGCAAAAGCGTCTGTTGGTGACTCTGAGGCCTTGGTGTTGCTGCTCTTGCTGCTATGAGGATTTTTTTTTTTTTTTTGTTTTTAATTCAGGCTTTTAGTTTAGTTCTCTATACTGTTTGATATTTTTGGTAGCCATTGTTAATATATTACTAGTAATTGATGTCATAATTTTTTTTTTAAAGATTTATTTATTTATTATATGTAAGTACACTGTAGCTGTCTTCAGACACCCCAGAAGAGGGCGTCAGATCTTGTTACGGATGGTTGTGAGCCACCATGTGGTTGCTGGAATTTGAACTCCGGACCTTCGGAAGAGCAGTCGGGTGCTCTTACCCACTGAGCCACCTCACCAGCCCGATGTCATAATTTTTAATACTGAGTGCTTTTTGTCTGCTAGTTAGGTTCCTTTTTGAGCTTGGGAATTTTATTTTATTGTAAAAGTTGGAAAAACTGCTCTAAATTTGCTTATCCTCTGGTTTTATTTTATTTTTTCTCTTTTCTGATGTGTTTTTACATAATGCTTACTTGACTGTAGATTTAGCTAGGAAAAAAAAAGTTCTGTTTTGTTCTCTTGTGTTTATATTGAAGTAGAGAATGTTTTCTATACCATTGTTTAGTTTTGCTTCACTTAGGGACATGTCTAAAAATAGTGGCTTTTATATCAAAGAATGTTAAAATATCAGACTTTATTTTGAGACAGTCTTTCTATGTAATGCATCCTCCTGTTGTAGCTTCCTTCCCCAGGGCTGGATTTCCAAATGCCTGTCACTTGTTTGTCTGGAAGTCATATTTCTAGAAATGTTATCAATTTTATGAAACTATAGAAAATTAAATGTGACTAGGTCATGTGTAAATTACGATGAATTATTCTTTTACTCTTAAATTACTTTGATCTGCTAATAGGAAAAAGATTCATGGGATGGCGAGGTTATATATTTGATTAGGTTTTACATATATTTTGATATTAATTAAAATAATCTGTAGCATTTTGAAGCGTTGGCTAATCGAGCTGCTACAACGGGGCATGTCATTGATATCTACGCCTGTGCGTTGGACCAGACAGGCCTGCTGGAGATGAAGTGCTGTCCTAACCTTACTGGGTATGTATGTGTGTCTTTAATAATGACCGCTTATTTGCAAATGTGAGCCAACGCTGACAGCTCAGGAAACGGAAAGCTCGTTGTCAATGTTTGCTAACAGCATTGCTGTGTGTTTGGAGCTCATGTTTCATTTTTTTTTCTTTGAAAAGATTAAGGTACAAGTTCTTTTGAAAAAGTTTATTATAAAGTTACTAGGTTGTTTTAGTAGTGTTTTGAGATAGAAAGCCATGAAATTTATCCACTTAAAATGTATGATAAGGTTGTAGTATGTTCACAAGGCATATGGTCATTATTATGATTGAATTAGAACATTTGCAATGGCCCTGGAGAGACTTTGCTTGCTACCTGTCAATCTCCGTTCCTCCTCCTTTCTCACTCCGCCCTCCTGCCCTCGGCAACACTACTCACCACTCCTGGATGTTTCCTGTAAGTGGAGTAATAAGTGGTGTTTTGCCTGCCATTGACTTTTAAAAACTGTTTATGTGCATGAATGTTTTGTCTACATAAATGTATGTGCACTATGTGCCTTGCCTGTCTGGTACTCAAGGAGGTTAGAACAGGGGTTGACTCCCCTGGAACTGGAGTGACAGGTGATTTTGAGCAGCCTTGTAGGTGCTGGGAACTGAACTGGGTCCTTTGCAGGGGAAACAAATGCTCCTGGCTACTGAAGCATCTCTCCAGCCCCCACGGACATCTTTTATTCAGTATGCTTAATTTATGCATATTTAAGATGTGCCAGGATTTCATTTTATTGCTGAATAAAAGTGAAGTAGGGGTTCAGCTTCATTAATATTCTCTTAGATATATACCTAAGGAAATGTCAACAAGCAGAAAGTAAAGGCCCTGGTCAGCTGTGCCAGGCACACAGATACAAACCAATGCAGGGTGGAGAGTAAGCACTTCAGCATTGTGCAGCCTCTGAAAACCTTACTAAATGTGAAAGCTGATCCTAGAGCCAATTGGAAAGACAACAGGAGGAGAGACTTGGGAGCAGCTGGTATGGACAAGAGCTGCTCAGGTATTAACTTGTACAGATAACTTGTGTTTCCTGTTTGGACCACACTTTGAGAAGCAAAAATATAGACAACTTTTATAAACACCAACTGTGAAAAGGAGCAGTCTTAAGTAAATGATGCATTATCAAGCATATTATAAAATGAATAATCTTAGATGATGCATACACAAGGAGAAAATCTGGCTGTGGGCTGCTCAGTGAGTAAAGGCTCTGATGGCATGGTGGGAGGGAGTTGGATACTTGGGACACACAATGTGGACGGATGGTGGAAAGTTGTTTTCACACCTACAGATGAACACTGTGTCATGTGCACACCCTACACACAGTGAGTAAAGGTAATTAAAAATTATTAATACAAATAACATTAATAACATTTGTTTTGGGGAATATCTTTACTATTTGTTCATAGTCTAAGTAATTTATTTTTTCTGGTAATACATGAGCCCAGTTAATTTGTATGTTGTGCTTGCCTTTTTCTGTGCAGAGGATACATGGTAATGGGTGACTCTTTCAATACTTCCTTATTCAAGCAAACTTTTCAAAGAGTCTTCACCAAAGATATACATGGCCAGTTTAAAATGGGCTTTGGTGGCACATTAGAAATAAAGGTAAGAACCCAGACTTGACATGTGTGACATGTGTGATACGTCTATCAGTTGAGACCCTTGAAGGCGGTGGTAACTGTGAAATATTAGTCAAGTTCAGATGATCTTTAAAAAGTAATGGTTACTTTAGAACTTTGAGTTAGAGATTTTGTTTCCCAGAAAGAGGTGTTGTCATTATATGTACAGGAGACTGGGGTTGTTTTGAATGATGGTAAAGTAATGTAAGCAAAGTTTCTTATATTGGATATTACTGTTTCTTAGAGCTAAGTCTCATTCAGTCTGTCTTCTAACTCCTGATCCTCCTACTTCAGCTTTCCAGTTGCTGTGATGCAGCTGTGTTCTACTGTGGCTGGCACTAGACGTTATATATTTTTATACTCAATTTATATTATGTTAGGTTTTTTGTTTATTCGTTTGCATTGTTTTTTTGAGACAGGGTTTCTCTGTGTAGCTCTGGCTGTCCTGGAACTTCAGATTTGCCTTAAATTTAGATATTCATCTGTCTCTGTCTCCCAATTGTCTGGGATTAAAGGTGTGCTTCCCTATGCACAGCATAGTTAGATTTTTGTTTGTTTGAGACAGAGTTTCTCAGTGTAGCCCTGACTGTCCTGAAACTCACTCTGTAGACCAAGTTGGGCTTGAACTCACAGAGATCCGCCTGCCTCTGCCTCTTGAGTGCTGGGATCAGAGGTGTGCACATTCCCCTCCTGCTATGTTTTCTATAATGGTGGATATTATCTAATTTGAGAGGAAATTATTATTTTGCTTTATTAGATTAGTGTTGGGTGTACAAGTGCATCATAAATTTCAAATTTTGACTTAAAACACTTGGAAGGCCTATTGTTAATTACATGTATATTACAAAACCATTGGTTTTGAATTTTCATTAAACATATCTTATTGGCATTTCATTGATGGCTTACTATGTAGTCGGCATGATGGTAGGAAATTGTAAAGATGTGATTGGGTCTCTAAGGTGGAGGTCTTGTTATAGGGAAACTTAATTTTGAGAGATTAAATTGAAAGACTCCGAGAGGAGCCCCTCTCTCAGGCCTCGGGACAATAGCGGACACCCAAGAACTCAGGAGAGACCAAGCTTGATGTAAACCACACGAGGCTTTATTTGGGGAAAGCCAGAGCTCTGGGGACGACTCATATCCCACGCAGGGGTAGAGGAGTCGACCACGAGGGGAAAGAGGTCCCAGTTTTTATAGTCCCTCAGGGGGGAAAGGAGAAGGGGGAGAGTAGGGGATTTCCAGATCTAAACAATGTCTATTCTCAAGAAATGGGTATGGGAGGGGTACAAGGAAAGAGTCTGGTGCAGGTGTAGCAACTCCGGATTAGCCCGACTGTGGTTGCTGGGGAGATTTTCCGACTCTTTCCCAGCAACCAATATCACAAACACCTGGCAATGGGCTTCATCAGTGGGCACACACATGGGTTCAAGGAACGGTCAAAACATTGGCAGACACACGGGTTCAAGGAGTGGCCAGAGCATTGTGCACCTCTATTTTTCTAAATCAGTAAAGCTAGTTCTGCTAACACTGACATCTATCTTGTCAATTTCAGGGCTTCTGTGAACTTTTACATTCTGTCAGGATCTTTCAAAATCATATATGATTTAATAAACTAACAGTAGAAAACAAAGTGATGGAGAAGTTTAAGAAGAGAATCAACAGCTCCATTGATTCTTGGGTGCCTCCTTATCCCAGGTCTCTGTCTTTTTCTGGAGATGCTCTCACCTCCCAACCCTGTCAGTTACAGATTTCCAATCATTCTCATGGTCGTGTGGCCATCCCTCCTGTTCCTCCCCACTCCTGATCCTGAACTTCCCAACCAACGATTCTCCCCATCCCCTCTCCCACCCAGCTCTCACAGCTGGAGGTGGGGGCTATCCTAAAAGCTGTTGCCTGCATGTGGGATATGCTCTAGATGGGCTACCTTGCCTGGCCTCAGTGGGAGATGATGCACCTACCCTCACAGAGACTTGATATGCCAGGGTGGGGGATACCCAGGGAGCATCCACCTACTCAGAGGAGAAAGGGAGGAGGGATGGGGGAAGGAATGTGGGAGAGGGTGACTGGGAGGGAGGGCAGTGAACAGGATGTAAAGTGAATAAGAAAAAAAATACTAAAAATTAATTAAAAAAAATAAAGAAGAGAATTGAGAGCTGTGCACGGTGGCTCATGCCTTTAATCCCAGCACTCAGGAAGCAGAAGCAAGCAGTTCTCTTGAATTCAAGGTCAACTTGGCCTACAGGGTAAGTTCTAGGACAGTCAGGACTACACAGCGAAACCTTGATTTGAAAAATAAAATGAACAAACAAACAAAATCCTAACAAACGAAAAAGAGAAGTGAGTATATCCAGGATACCGTTTATTCCAGGGGAATGTGGCTTATAGTGTTTTTCTGAATGATGAGAGGAAGTGAATTTTATTCAGGAGACCAACATAAAAGTTGACAGTTGAGAGGAATGCCTTGTGAGAGTGGGTGGTTGAAATATAAGAACCATAGTATTGCTGGGCGGTGGTGGCGCACGCCTTTGATCCCAGCACTCGGGAGGCAGAATCAGGTGGATTTCTGAATTTGAGGCCAGCCTGGTCTACAAAATGAGTTCCAAGACGGCCAGGGCTATACAGAGAAACCCTGTCTCAGAAAACAAAACAAACAAACAACCCCCACCCCCAAACCCCATAGTATTAATTATGTGAGCTGTTGTAGATTGGAGATGCATAGATCTGTCATTTGTAGGTTAAGGAAAATCATATTTCTTTGTATAATCTTGCTGGCCTGGAACTTGCTATGTAGACACTGGCCTCAGCCTCACAGAGATCCACCTGACTTTGCCTGTAGGTGCTGGAATTAAAGATGTCCACATTCTAAAGTCCATGAGTTTTAGAATTCATGGACTTTAGAATTTTAAATATGAAGATTGTCTTCTTTTTTAACACTCTTATAAACATCTGAACGTATTAACATTTTTATTACATTTATTTGTGTGTTGCCATGCTACAATGTTTGTGTGGGATGTGAGGATGGCTTAGGAGTCAGTTCTTCCCTCCTACCCTGTGACCCTGGGACTCAGACTCAGGCTTCGGGGCACGTACTTTATCCACTCAGCCATCCTGCCAGCCCTAACTTCATCTTTAGGGAACCAAATGTATCATGTTCTTATTTTCAGACTTCAAGGGAAATAAAGATTTCAGGAGCTATTGGACCCTGTGTGTCTCTTAATTCAAAAGGACCTTGCGTGTCTGAAAATGTAAGTAATGTTTGTTCTAAATAATATAGCTAATCTCTAGGCTAGTGCAAAGACAGACCCATCATGGAAGGCTCTACCATTTCTTTGAAGTTGTGTGGCTGACCTTCCATCAGTATATTGGCATGCGTGCTTCTTGGCACACAGGCTACTGCCAAGGCTCTATTGCATATGACTAAGCGAGTCTTTGTCTTAGTGCTTTGAAATAAGTTTAGAAGTTTTTAGGTTTTAAAAGGCAACACTAGTTCCAAGTGGTTTTTGTCACTAGAATTAGCAACAGAGCAACCAAGTCAGAGGAGTTTTAAGTTTCAGCTCCTTTCTTTCCTCTGCCTGTTGAGAGACTATAATGCATTTCAGAATTAGTGTCATGTGGTTGCAGCTACGATGATAAGATAGTACACGGTAGATAACCAGCTTTCAAAAACGACAAAGATACAAAATCAGTTTACATGCTGTTTGTATGGTAAGGACCTGTGTCTAAAGTGTCTTGGCCCTTAGAATGCTTATAATGCAGAGGGCCTATTCATATATATGTATGTAGAGTCCTTTATACAGATAGGAGAGTGGGGTGGAAAGGTAAGGAATTGGTTGGTTGATCCTTCATTAAAAAGTGCTTGCTTCAAAGGACCTTGTATCCTTTTAGTTTACTTAGTAAACCTTTTAATATTCTTAATATTTTATCATGTAAAATCGCTTAAATTTACTTTATGTGTTTGTGATATAGTGTTAAAAATTTTAAGCTTTTAACATTTACTGAATTAATCTGAAAGGTGTGTGTTTTTCCTTACCAGAGGCGTATCCCTGCTCTTCTTCTTATATATTAATAAATAAGGTTCTTTAGCTTTCAAACACCTTGTTTTTTATTTTTGCAGGAGATTGGAACAGGAGGCACTTGTCAGTGGAAAATCTGTGGCCTCAGCCCCACCACAACCTTAGCCATATATTTTGAAGTTGTTAATCAGGTATGACTGCCTATCCTTAAAAACAAATTTATTTTCATTTTCATTTATTTATTTATTTTTGGTATTTTGAGACAGGGTATATAGCTCTGACTATCTGGAACTTATTATGTAGATCAGGCTGGCCTTTGAACTTACAGAGATGCCTCTGCCTCCTAAATCCTGGGATAAAGGTGTGCACCACTATGTCTGGCTGACTGCATTTTAATACTGGAAGGTAAACAGATACTTAATTTAGACACTGAATCTTTCGTATGAATTGCAGGATTTATTTTCCAGTTCTGTGAGCCATGCCATTGGAATTTTGATAGGTTAGCAGTGAATCGGTAGATTGCATTGGGTAGTGTAGACATTTTAACAATACTGACTTTTCCCGTCCAAGAACAAGATATCTTTCCTTTTGTTTATATTTTTGTTTAATTTCTGTCAATTTTGTTTGGATTTATTTATAGTTGTTTAGTTTTATTGCTATTGTAGATGGGATTATTGCCATAACTCTTTCTTTCTCAGCAGTGCTGGGGATTGAACCCAAGTCTTGACTCTTGCTAGGCAATGCTCCTTCCATGACTGAACTCTCCTTGCCTAGCCCTTGATTTCCATTTAGAGAGTTTGGTATAGATGTATAACAGTGTTACTGTTTTTTCTTTTTTTGTTTTTAAATAGACACAGTCTTCTGTAGCCAGGCTGCCTTGACTCTCCTGTGTAGGTGGTGATGTCCTTGAACTTCTGGCACTCTACTTCTCAAGTGCTAGGATGCCGCAATGCCTGTTTTGTTTTGTTTTGTTTTGTTTTTTTGGAAAGTAATTATTTTAAAATTATGTGTATGTGTGTGGGTTATGTGCATGTGCCCACAAAAGACAGAGGCATCAAGTTCCTGCAGCTAGAGCTTAGGTGGTTGTAAACCATCATCCAGTGTGGGTTCTACAGATCAAACTTGAGTCCTCTGCAAGAACAGTATTCTCTCTTAATATTGTCTTCTCTCCAGCTCCTTCCTCCCCTGACTTTAAAGAGCAGTTGTTTTCATTATTTTTAACAGTTCTTGGTTGAGTGTGTAGAGATTTCTGCATGAGGGATAGTCATGTCATCTGCAGTGTCAGTTTGACGTCCTCTGTTCCAATGTTGATGCTTTTTCTCCTGGCTAGGACTTTTTGTAGTACAGTGTTTAGTGACAGTGGTAAAATGGGAATCCTAATTTTTTTTCTTTTAAAGATTTATTTATTTACTATATGTAAGTACATTGTAGCTGTCTTCAGACACTCCAGAAGAAGGAGTCAGATCTCGTTACAGATGGTTGTGAGCCACCATGTGGTTGACTGGGATTTGAATTCCGGACATTCGGAAGAGCAGTCGGGTGCTCTTACCCACTGAGCCATCTCACCAGCCCCGGGAATCCTAATTTTATTCTAGATGTTAGAGAGACACTTTCAGTTTTTCCTCTTAGTGTGATGTTAGTTATAACCTTTTAATGCATGGCCTTTGTTATGTTGGGATAGAGTCCTTCTATACCAAATGTGTTTAGCATTCTTATCATTAAGGAGTGCTTAATTTTATCAAATGCCTTTTCTGCGTCTATTGAAATGACATATGGTTTTTGTTTTTCATTTTAATGATATGGTGCTATCATATCATTAATTCAACTGCATCTATTGAGTCAATCCATAGGGAGAATCCCACACTGAGAAGATTAGTATTAGTTCTTTGTTGTCACCCTACTTGGTGATGTAAACCTGGGAGAGAGCGGCCCTAAAAATGAGGTAGAATGAAGTCTCATGCAGCAACCAACTTTATTCAGAGCATAAAGGGTTAAGAAGCGTCACCTGAGTAAAGTGTCAGTGACAAGGACAAGCTGCCGGTGGTGAAACATGTTTTTCCATAGAGGAATATAAACAGTAGCCAGCTGTAATGACTAAAGTGAACTCACTCCTGTCTGCTCACTTGGGACAGGCATGAAAACCCATTCTAAGGACAACTTGTGTGATGGGGGAACAGAGATGATGAGACTCATGTCTTGTTAACTCAGTTTTCTCATCGTGTCTCATCAGGTCCTCACACAGCTTTGTGAGACTGTGGACTGTGTTCTGACGGCTCTTTAAATATTTACTGGGCTCCGTCAGTAGTGAGGGCATCCAACACTGGGCCTTTATTCCATCCTTATATTTATTTTATATGTGTGACTGTTTTGCTTGCATGTATGCATGTGCACTATCTGTGTGCCTGGTGCCTGCAGAGGCCCGATGAGAGTGTTAGATGACTGAGGGTTGTGGGCCACTGTCTGGGTGCTGGGAACTGAACCTGCATCCTCTGAAGTGCTTTTGACTGCTGGGCCATCTCTCCAGCCCCTGGGCTTTTCCTTGTCCTACAGTGATTTTCTTAGTGGTAGAGAGTATGTTATTTTTGATACTGTGACATTATCATGGTAGATTTTGCCTAGTTCTTACTTCTTTATTTTTATGCATACAGCATAATGCTCCAATTCCTCAAGGAGGACGAGGTGCAGTCCAATTTGTGACCCAGTATCAGCACTCAAGTGGCCAGAGACGCATCCGAGTGACCACAATTGCTAGGAAGTAAGTTTTTTTTTTTTTTTTTTTTTTTAAATTAGAGTTGTAATTTATATATAAAAACTATTTTAGGCCATACTCCCAAGCTGGGTTTCTGAGTAACATTTATGCCTAGAAAAATAAACATTTGTGACTAAGGGCATTTTATGTCTTTTAAGCCTAGCTTATTTTGTAAAATAGTCAATGACAAGTATAATAGCAGTTTTTTGTGTTTTTTGTTTGTTTGTTTGTTTTTTTGTTTTTTTGAGACAGGGTTTCTCTGTATAGCCCTGGCTGTCCTGGAACTCACTCTGTAGACCAGGCTGGCCTCGAACTCAGAAATCCACCTGTCTCTGCCTCCCAAGTGCTGGGATTAAAGGTGTACACCACCACTGCCCAGCTATAATAGCAGTTTTTAAAAGTACTCCTAGGGGTGGGGAGGGAGGCCAGTTGGTAAGCAAGCATGTGGGCCTCAATTTGGTCCCCAGAACATGGGAAGAACAAAAAGCTAGATGTGCTGGAACTCATGTGCAATTGCATCCTGGGGGATGGAGACAGGCGAATCCTGGGTAGCTGTAGCTAGCCTAGCTTATCTGTGGAGTTCCAGGTCAGGGAGAAAGTCTGTCTTTAGAAGACAATATTTTACCAGACTAAGATATCTTACTCTTATTTACTGGAAACATTTAAATATTGTTGGATGAGAGAAAATTAAAAACAGAGAAAGGGGCTTGCCTTAGTCATTGATTTATTGCTGTGAAGAGATACCATAACCATGGTAGGTCTTGTAAAAGAAAACATTTAATTGGGGCCTACCTACAGTTCAGAGGTTTAGTCCACTTGTCAGCGCAGCAGGGCACATGGCAACACTTAGGCAGAAGTGGTGCTGGAAAGGTGGCTGAGAATTTTACATCCAGATTCATAGGCAACAGGAAGTGAAAGCCACTGGGATTGGCTTGACAAAAGCCCGCCCACCACCTGCTGATAGACTTCTTCCAACAAAGTCACACCTACTCCAAGTAGGTTTCACCTCATAATCCCTTTCAAGTCGTGCCACTCCCTAATGCATTCAAATATATGCACCCAAGGGGGCCGTTCTTCTTCTAACTACCTCAGGGCTGGGGTCCTGACTCAGCATTTAAGGGGCCATTCTTCTTCTAACTACCCCAGGGCTGGAGGCCTGACTCAGCATTTAAGGGGCCATTCTTCTTCTAACTACCCCAGGACTGGAGGCCTGACTCAGCATTTAAGGGGCCGTTCTTCTTCTAACTACCCCAGGGCTGGAGGCCTGACTCAGCATTTAAGGGGCCGTTCTTCTTCTAACTACCCCAGGGCTGGAGGCCTGACTCAGCATTTAAGAGTTCTTGCTGCTCTTACAGAGGACTATTGTTTGGTCGTGTTCCCCCACCCCCCATACCCAGGTTCGATGGTTAATAACTACTGATAACTCCAGGTCCAGGAGACCTGACACCCTGTTCTAGCTACTGTAGACATCTGTGCTCTTGTGTATACATATATACAGATATATACACATACACATGAATAAAAATAAAACTTAAAAGGCTGAAAAAATTAAATTTGTCACTATAAAATACATTACATATAAAGTAACATATCTAAAGTAATATATATGGTTTAGGGGTTGGGTCAGTGGGTTCAATCCTTGCCTGTACCTGAGTTTGATCACTAGAGTCCATGTGGAAAAGGTAGACATGGTCTGTGCTTGTAATCCCAGTGTAGAGGAAGCAGAGACAGGAGTATCCCTATGGCTTGCCATCCAGACACTTTAGGCTAATTGGTGAGCTGCATGCCAAAGAGCTACTGTCTCAAAGGAGATGGATGGTGCTCTTGAGAATGCATCCAGGGTTGTCCTCTGGCCTCCATAGGCATCTGGACACAGTGCATGTACACGCCCCACATGACCATACATGTACAACAACTTACATACAAGCCTTACACAAAGAATTGCCAGTCTTGTAGAGGATGAGATGCTTTGCATCTAGGATCAGCAGAAGTGTTAAAAACAAACCAATCCCCCAGAATTATGTCTTTGAAATTAAAAAAAGGTTCTATCTAAAGAAAGTTTGACTGGATTAAGTTTATAGAACATATGACCTTCTTTGGGAAGCAGAGGCATGAAGAGCTATTCTGTGAGTTTGAGGCCAGCCAGGCTCACACAGTTTATAATACTATCAACCCCTCAGACTGAAATTCTCATTTTCCCTGTATGTATATATGTGTGTGTGTGTATGCATGGGTGCACCAAGCGTGATCGTGTGGAAACCAGGGGTCAGAATCAAGTGTCTTTTTCTGTCACTCTCCATCCTAGCGCTTGAGGCGGGAATTCTCTTCCTGAATGAACCTGGAGCTCACTGTTTGCCTACCGGATTGCTGCCTGCCTGTGGTTTCCTAGCAATATTGCAGGCATGCCCCTGCATCAGCTTCTTACATTAAGAATTATATCATATCCATAGATGTGTAGGTATCTCTCCTAGGAAGCTGACTTTGACTCTTTGAGAATGGTATAGTTGGATTATATGGAAGTTTAAAAAATACTTTTATTTTTGAATTTTGTATGGGGGTCTGTGGAGTACAATTTTGAGTACAGGTATCTGTGGAGGTAGGAGGAGGGCATCGCAGCAGGGGCTGGACTTACAGGCAACTGGGAGCTCCTTGATGTGGCTTCTGGGAGCCGAATTAGGACCTCTGGAAGAGCAGCCAGGTTCTTAAATTGATGAGCCATCTCTCTAGCCCTAGAAGTTCTAGTTTTAATTTTTTGAGGAACCTTAAAACCTACTGTGTTCCATGATCTTAGAGACAGGATCTCCTAGAGTCCAGGCTGGCCTCAAATTTGCTGCGTAGTTGAGCCTGGTTTGAACTCCCGATCTTTTGTCTCCAACTCCCAAGTAATGGGATTATAGGCTTATATTCCCATACTAAATTCTCTTACTTAATTTTGATTCGTCTTGGTCAGTGTATTAACATGGAGAAAAGTACAGCAGTTTTAATTTATGTGATTTCTATCATTGACATTTATTGATTTCTATCTAAAGACTAATGAGAATAAAATTCTGATGTTTTGTCCTTCAGTGTAACAAATGACACTAAGATTGAAAATAAAACCTTTACTTTTGTAAATTCATTTTTTGTTTTTCTAAAATTGAATACATTAAAATTCATCATAGAGGGGGCTGGAGAGATTGCTCTGTGGTTTAGAGCACTGGCTGCTTTTCCAGAGGTTCTGAGTTCAATTCTCAGCAACCACATGGTGGCTCACAACCATCTGTAATGGGATCCGATGCTCTCTTCTGGAGTGTCTGAAGACAGCGAAAATGTACTCATATACATAAAAAAAAATTAGCATAGACTTACGTATTAAGGTAAAAAGAATGATTCTATCTATATAGTTTATGCAAATGTATATGGTATTTTTTTAATTTTAAGTGTGTGTATATATAAACTCCTAAGTTCTTAGGAATGTCACCATAAGGATTTCTATATCATTCAAACATTCTATTTTATTAAAAAGGATTTTGTGTGTGTGTGTGTGTGCATATGTGCCAGTCACTGTATGCAGGCAGATGTCAGAGGACAGCTCTAGGAGTCAGTTTCCTCCTTTCCCATCGTTGAGTCTGCTACTTGAGCTCAGGTGGTAGGTCTTGGTGGTAGAGTGTCTACCTGCTGAGCCATCCCCCTGACCTCCACACATTATCTTTACTTATAAAAGGCTTGTTGTATTAAAGAACATACTCCTTTAGAGTCATTTTAGAAAACATTTTAAGGTCTGGTTTTGTTTTTAGGAAAATCAATGTAATAAACAGTTATTTGTGATACTTTAATAATGCTAATTAATCTGTGTAGTATTAGAATCTTGAAATACTGAGGTGGCATTCTGCATTCTCTAAGTGTAGCTGTGTGTGGTAACTAAGTGTGGAGTTATGATATAACTCAGCTATGTTTCTGTGCTTTCTTATTTCTTTAGCTGGGCAGATGCTCAAACTCAAATCCAAAATATTGCTGCATCTTTTGACCAGGAAGCAGCTGCCATTCTCATGGCCAGGCTGGCAATATACAGAGCAGAAACAGAGGAAGGGCCAGACGTGCTAAGATGGTTGGACAGACAACTCATTCGACTGGTAAGAAGTGGACATTGTGCTTTTCTCAGCTTGTCAGCTTTCATTTGTCGTAAATACCCTTTAAAGACCTTACAGTGGGTGTGGAGAACTGTTGGAAGAACAGAACTAGCAATAAATAGCAGGGTTCCACTCACTTCCAGGAAACTAGAAAGCCCCTTTCCTTAAAATTGAATGGCAGTATGCAACTTATTATTTTGGCTTGTATGAAGTGAGTGTGGAAATTAATTTTTTATTATTGATTTTATGAATTTTGTTTTTGTTTTGAGTTAGGGTCTTTGTAGCCTTGGCTGGTCTGGAACTTGCTATTACTGCTGTGTGTGTGTTTAGTCTTTACTGTGGCTTTTATTTTCTGCTTTAATTTCAGTTGAATATAACAATGTAGCCTAGGCTGGTCTTAAACTTATTCCCATGTCCTGGGATTATAGGCTTAAGCAGCTCTTAACACCTAATTCTTACTTTATAAACTCTGTCCTGTACTTTTTCATTTACTCTTCAACTTAAATACCTTGTTGAGAATTCTCTGTTAAGCTACCAAACTCAAGAGAGGTGCCTTTAGCCTGTCTGTCAGGTGTCATGAGTGAACTTGTTTAAAGTTAGCTACTTTGGGGGCTGGAGAGATGGCTCAGTGGTTAAGAGCACTGACTGCTCTTCAGAAGGTCCTGAGTTCAAATCCCAGCAACCACATGGTGGCTCACAACCATCCATAAAGATATCTGATGCCCTCTTTTGAAGTGTCTGAAGACAGCTACAGTGTACTCACATATAATAATTAAATAAATCTTAGAAAAAAAAAGTTAGCTACTTTTGTAGTACTGTTGAGATTTTTCCCTTATAAGAGCACCCCCTTTCTCCCAACATGTCTTTGTGAAGAAATCAGAGTTTGGTATTAAATGTGTCTTAAAATGAGCTTTAACTTTGTATAGTCCATCAATGATGGGGTACTGTTAATACAAATACTGGCACAGCTCCTCTGTGGGCTCTTTGATTCTAGATGGGGATGAATATTTAAGTATCTCACCTGAGCTTCTTCAAAACAGCAGAAGAATGTCATGTAGCCAAGAAGTTTTCTTGACTATCACCACTATCAATAGAAGAGTGATACACAATCCTGAACTTCCCACCCTGACAGAGAAGCTATTCCCAGTTTATTGCACAGGCTTCTTAGCATCATGTGGCCTGTACCCAGTGCTTTGATTCAGTGCTCTGCTTTGTTTATTTTTTAAATTTATTTACGTATTTTGAATGTAGGAGTACTCTTTCTGCATGTACACCTACATGCCAGAAGAGGGCCAGCGCCACCATGTGATGTTGCTGGGAATTGAATTCTGGAAGAAGAGCCAGTGTTCCTAACCACTGAGCCAGCTCTCCAGCCCCAGTACTTTGTTTTAAATGGAACTTTTAAAAAACCTTTCTTGTGTTGGTAATTGTACTCAAGGCCCCATCCAGCCAGTGTGCTGACTCCTTAGCTCTTGTACTGTGTGCTAAAATAGAAGGGCTCCTGTTTCCTGGGTTGCACTTTGCCCTAGCATTTTACTGACTAATTTTACATGTTAGTGTTTTCATGTCACCAACCATGTGAGCTTTCCATGTGGCTAATAAATTGTGCTCTGAAATGGATTGCTTCTTGGGCCTTTTCATAGAAAATGACTTTGTCTTCATAAATGTTGTGTTGTTTTAAGGGTCTAAAAGCTGAAGTGTCCAGTGTGTGCACTTGGGCAGTAGCTGTGACCTGCAGTACAGTGTCCTGACCATCTTGCTGGAGCTATTGCATTCACAGGTTGTCATGCATGGCACTACAGTTTTATAGTGCACTCTGCACCATCAACTTGCATAAAACCCATTGGACACCTTCTATTGAAAAATTTTTTTCTTTTTCTTTTGCAAAAGACGCAGGATTGCAATTTTTCTTTTTTTTGAGACAGGGTTTCTCTGTGTAGCCCTGGCTGTCCTGGAACTCACTTTGTAGACCAGGCTGGCCTCGAACTCAGAAATCTTCCTGCCTCTGCCTCCCGAGTGCTGGGATTAAAGGCGTGCGCCACCATGCCCGGCTAGGATTGCAATTTTTAATTTTTAAGGAGTTTTTTTTTTTTTTTTTTTTTTTTTTAGCAAGTTTAGGCTTCTCTTTTATCTCATACCTCAACTTCACAAACTGCTGTAATTATCTGATATATTTTTAAAAGAGAAACACTGATTAAAAATCATTAGGACCTAGTGAATAACCAAACGAGACAATTGCATCAAGCACAAAATTTAAGTTTCCTCACTATGCATAGCAAGCTGTTAGCCACACAGTGAACATTTTACAACATGTACACAGAGGACAGGTTATTGATAGAGCAGTGAAAAGTTTACTTTGATCTTGTGTCACATCAAGAGACCAGTGGAGGTAATTTGGGAGAAAGGCAGATAGTCTTTTTTGACTGTATCTACTTTTTGTGTAACATCTATTGCCTGTTTTATGTGCCTTGGTTGTATGAGGTCCAAAACAGAATGGCATTATCCAAATGTTAGTCATATTTCCTTCACCCCAACAGAGAAAGCTCTATTTCAGCTCATCGTTCAGAGGTTGCGGTTTATGGCCTATGGCTTTAGGCCTGTGTGACGCTGCAGTAAGAAAGACTGATTCTACAGTTCTCGTCAAGAAATGCTTCCTTCAGTGACCAAAATACCTCCTATTGGGCACTCTTCCCCCCCCCCCCCCCCCCCCCCCTGTGAGCTGGTGAACAAGCCTCCAGCACATAGGCCTGTGGGGCAGAGACTTACTTAACACAGTGAGGCTGGTGGGTGAGGTCATGGCTGTTGTAGTAGGAGCTCATCCTTGGGTGAGGCAGCTGGATGCCTCTTGCCATGGTCTCGAGAATACATGACCTGCTTCTCTGTTGCCTGTGACATGACTTACCTCAGTCTAACTTCTGACTCTGTAAATCTTTTTCTTCACTAGGCTTGGTTTTCCTTTGACTCTTTTTCTTTTGGGCACTTTTTCTTTTTTATTTTTTAAGATTTATTTATTTATTTATTATATGTAAGTACACTGTACACTGTAGCTGTCCTCAGACACTCCAGAAGAGGGAGTCAGATCTCGTGATCGGATGGTTGTGAGCCACCATGTGGTTGCTGGAATTTGAACTTCCGACCTTTGGAAGAGCAGTCGGGTGCTCTTACCCACTGAGCCATCTCACCAGCCCCGCACTTTTTCTTTTTTTATGTATATGAGTACATCATAGCTGTCTTCAGACACACCAGAAGAAGGCATCAAATCCCATTACAGATGGTTGTGAGCCACCATGTGGTTGCTGGGAATTGAACTCATGGCCTTGGGAAGAGCAGTCAGTGCTCTTAACCTCTGAGCCAGCTCTCCAGCTCCTTGGGCACTTTCAGTATAGCATACTTTGTACCAGAAGTTTATTTTTGTAGCTCCTGTAGTGCATTGATTGTGTGTCTTTCTATCCGTGGACAGTATTGAAAAAGATACGGTGGTAGTCTTAGGAAGTTTCTGTTGGCCTCCTCCTCCTCCCATTGGCATTACATATTCTCTATTTGCTACAAAAGACATTTGCTTATAACAACAAATCTAAACATTTTAGGGTGAGTTGTTGCTATATTTCCGAAATTCAAATAGTTTTTTTTTTTTTTTTTTGGTTGTAATCAGTCCCTTGCTAAGTCAATACATAATATTCCAACTTTACCCTATGTTGAGTATCTGTTTCCCTAAAATTAGCAACTTTTTATAAATAGATTTTTAGTGGGCAGAATTTTCAGTTACTTTACCAGGAACAAATTGCTAATGTTTTATTTTATTCAGTGTCAAAAATTTGGAGAGTATCACAAAGATGATCCAAATTCCTTCCGGTTTTCAGAAACATTTTCTCTTTATCCTCAGGTGAGTAAGCCAAAGGCCACTTTCTTTTTCCTTATTACCAGTAGCATTGAGTTTCATCTTTTTTGTTGTTTGTCTTTTAGTAATCACATATGAACATATTTTTACTGGATTATTCTTTTAGTTAGGTAAATTTTGGGATAACTCAGAAGTTAATTTTATGCTTGTGGTAAATGATAAAATATCCCTACATGGGGCTTACAAATAGTTATTATTTATTTGCGGTGCTTGGAGACTTACTATGGGCGCAAGCAAGGTTAAACCCTGTTAGCTTGCCATCTGAGATAAGGGGTTCGAAATACAGTGATACCAAATAAACTTATGTGGTTATTTTACCACATAATGGGATAATGGCCTATTATCATCCCCTGTGAACAGTTTTATAATGCCATGCCAGGTAAGAAGTGTGAGCTTAAACTTGCCTTACAGTTTCTTTACCATCTCTGGTTGGTCTGCCTTTTTGTTTGTTTGCTTGTTTGTTTTGTTTTCCTGTTTTTAATACAGGGTCTTGTTATGTAGCTAGGGTTAGTTTTGAACTTGTCATGTTCTTGTCTTAGTCTTCCAAGTGCTAGGATCGTAATTTTGCACCTTCAGTATTTCAGTGAAATTCATTTTTGCCTTAAAAAGCTTTGTCCTGAAACTGCAACCTTTTTTTCCCCCTTGTTTATCTCGTTTTTTTGAGATAGGGTTTCTCCTGTAACTCACTATGTAGACTAGGCTGGTCTCAAACATACAGAGACCCCTTGCCTCTGCTTTCCAAGTGCTTTGATTAAAGGCATGTGTCACCACTGCCTGGCCCTTTTTTGTTTTTCTTTTGAGGCAAGCTCTCCAGCTGAAATATGCCTTGCCCTTCCTGTAAAGCTTGTTATTTGGGTGGGTGGTGGAGCAGAACTCCAATCCTCATGCTTTGCAAGCTCACTTAACTTTGGGGCCGTTTCACTAGCCCGCTGTAGCTCATAAACATCAGGATAATCCTGTTTTTTAAAAATTATTTTATTTACATTTCAAGTGTTATCCCTCCTCCTTCTCCCCCCCCAAGCCCCCCCCCCCCCCCATTCCCACTCCCACCTCACCCCTCTAGCATCCTCCTTCTCTGGGCATCAAGCCTCCAAAGGACCAAGCACATTTCCTCCCACTGAGGTCAGACAAGGCAGCAGGACAAGTTTTCTTGTGATATACTTTATAATATTCACTTCTGTATTTATTTATGTATGTATGTATTTATTTACTATGTCTGTCTGTGTCCCTGTATAAACTTATGTGTACTACCTATGTGCAAATGCCTACAGAGGCCAGGCTTCTGATAACTTGAAATTAAGTTACGGGGGACGTGAACCACGCAGTGTGGGTTCTGGTAACTGAACTAACTTCTGGGTCCGTAAGTAACTGCTAGCCATCCCTCCAGCACTACTTTAGTGTATTCTCCACAGACCTTGTGTCTTCATGTACAGTGTAAGCAAAGGTTTTGTTGTTAGAGAACTGCTATTGCCATAGTAATACCAATAAAAGCTATTTTTAAATCTCACCTGCTTTGTCTTGTAGTTTATGTTTCATTTAAGAAGATCTCCTTTCTTGCAAGTTTTTAACAATAGTCCTGATGAGAGTTCATACTATCGTCACCATTTCATGCGTCAGGATCTGACCCAGTCTCTGATCATGATTCAGCCCATTCTGTACGCCTACTCCTTCAGTGGCCCGCCAGAGGTAAGCAGGGGAGAGAGCTGACTGCTACTGTGCGGTGTGGCACTAAGACAGTGACAACTGCTTGTTGTTTTGAAATGAAGTTGGAATTTGTTAAATTATTATCTCAAGATGCCCCATTTAAAGGTATTTATGAGTATTTATGTATTAGGCTGGGTATATCATAAAGTAATACGAAAGTATTAAAACAATGCAAAAATACTATAAAAGATACTCTTGGGTGACTGTGTTTAGTGTTTGGTTGGTAAGGCTGCCTAGGGTTGATGACTCTTTATCTTCCTTTAAGAAAGCGCAGAAATGATCACGATTCTGGAAGAGATGGCTAATTTCATAGCGTAGTGTTTGACAGGACAATCTGTCAAAATTAAGTCTCTTCACATACCTCGTTTTCCTTTGTTCCTTTGAGAATATAAGATATGACTGATAGAGCCACCTTCTGGGCTGTTTTGGAAAAGTGTTCAACACACTTTTATCTGTTATCAAATAAATAGCTTTCCTTCTAATAGTTTGAATTGTTCATTTCACCATTTAAAACTATATAGTGGCTGTGTTTGGAAATAGTACCTTAGGAAAGGTCAGTATAAGTGGGTGTTTATGATATTTGTTACTTTTTTCTTTTGGTCTTTTTGAGACAGGGTTTCTCTGTGTAGCCCTGACTGTCCTGTAGTCAGAATTATCTGAAGTTGTACGCTGCTTGATGTGAGTTCTGGGACCTGAACTCAGAACATTTGGAAGAGCATCAAGTACAGTTAACCACTGCATTTTTTCTCCAACCCTGTTGTCTATAGTTTTGACCTCCTTCTCAGCTTATTTGAAGCAAAATTTGTCCCTGAAATAATATAATATAATATAATATAATATAACATATAATATAATAATCAACACCATCAGTGCTGGGCAGCAAGCATCCTCTAACAAACTCTCAGTCTTTTCATTTTCCTTATCTTCAGTTTCTCTGAATGATTCAGTCTAACCCCATAGCTTTGGTTGCCATCTTTGTACATGTGTTACTCAAACTTATAATCAATTCATGATGCTCCATTTCATATTCAGAACTGTTTTCTCTGCAGCCTACATTTCTTATATCCCAGGCCTTTTATTTATCTCTCCTTCACTTTACTGTCAGCAGGCTTAGTGACCATCTTTGATATCTTAAATCTTTAAAAAAGTTTTTTTTTTTTTTTTTTTTTGATACAATCTGTTTATAACCTTGGCTGGCCTGGAACTTGCTCTGTATTCCACGCTGGCTTGGAACTCATAGAGATTTACCTGCCTCTGCCTTTCAAGTGATTAAAGTTGTGTACTGTAATGCCTGGCATATTGACTTTTAAAAATTATTTCAGTATTAGATCCTTAGAAAATTAAAATAGATTGAGAATTCACAGTGTCTGGAAGTGTTTGGCAAATGTAAAATCCAAGAGCTAAGATGAAGGGAGAGCAGGAGCTACAGAAGCGCGCTCTGTTAGACGGTGTGATGATGTCTAGCACTGGCATGCAGATTTAAGACAAGGGAAAGGATTAAGATGCTAACCTTACCCTATCATTGCTTCATTTTAGCCAGTTCTTCTAGACAGCAGCAGCATTCTTGCAGATCGGATTCTCCTCATGGACACGTTCTTCCAGATTTTGATTTATCACGGTGAGGTAAGATGGTAGATAGATTTATGTATGTGAAATAGTTTTACTCTGAGGAAAAAAATTTTCTTGTCTAATATGTAGCTCATATTTAGGCAATGATAATCTTTGGTTTATGTTTTTATAAAATATAATTTCTCTAAATTTTTAATTAAAAATATCTTAATAAATATTTATAAAATATTTGACTATATTGTCCAAAAATTAAAAATCCAAACATTTTGTGTACTAAAATGCTACAAATAAAAAATCGCATTTTTTCATGTTCAAAGTTATTATTTAACTTTTTAAAATAAAATTGGTTTTGTTTATTTTATGTGTAGAGGGGGAGTGTATGCACAAGAGCAGAGGTCAAAGGATAACTGTGGGAATCAGTTGTTTTCCTCCACTCTGTAAGTCCCTGGCATTAAACTAAGTCATCAGGCTGCGAAGCAGTTGCCTTTACCCACTGAGCCATGTTGCTGGCCCTATTACTCACTTAAATGTATAGGATAACTTTTTGAGATATAAGTATTTAAAACGTAAATACATTTTGTGTTTACACTTGGTTCCCATCTTCAAAGTATTTTAATAAGAATTTATACATATTGGGGCCTAGCAAACACAGAAGTGGATGCTCACAGTCAGCTATTGGATGGATCACAGGGCCCCCAATGGAGGAGCTAGAGAAAGTAACCAAGGAGCTGAAGGGATCTGCAACCCTGTAGATGGAACAACATTATGAACTAACCAGTACCCCAGAGCTCATGTCTTTAGCTGCATATGTACCAAAAGATGGCCTAGTCGGCCATCACTGGAAAGAGAGGCCCATTGGACTTGCAAACTTTATATGCCCCAGTACAGGGGAATGCCAGGGCCAAAAAGTGGGAGTGGGTGGGTAGGGGAGTGGGGGGGAGGGTATGGGGAACTTTTGGGATAGCATTGGAAATGTAAATGAGGAAAATACCTAATTAAAATATTTTTAAAAAAGTAAAAAAAAAAGAATTTATACATATACATTACATATACATATAAATACATGAAAGTGCCTGAAATCCATAGCACTTGTACTCTCAAGGATTTAGGTAGAAAATACTCAACGGGTATACATACATACATACATACATACATACATACATACATACACACACACACACTCACACACAGACACACACACAGTGTGATTCTTCATGGTATAGGGTTTTAGGTGTCAATCATACTGATCCTTGTGTTGATTTTGTTGTTTTGTTTACACACTAGTGGGTGAATAGATTTGCACACAGCATAGTACTATGAAAACATAAACAGGGACGCAGAGACGAAGGGCAGGAGTCAGCCTTTGTCAGTGGGTAAACTTGCTCTTCATTACTCTATGTAACATGAAGATTTTTCTATGTGCTTCATATACCTAAAAGTGCATTGACAGCATGAGTAGAAGTGTATAAGTTATTGAGGTGATGCGTGGTTGAAGAGTAGTGTGGGTAGCTTCTGGGCTTCCATGTGGGTGTTTGGCAGAGGTCTGCCCCTGCGTGTATTCATTCAGCCAGTGCCTCAGCACGCTCTGTGGATGAAAACACCACTCGGAGCAGTTTGCACGGCACATTCATTTTTCCTGTGCTCGAGCTTCTCGTGTAGTATAGTGCATCTTAGATGGCCTCATTTCTCTAGTTACCTTATTTGTAACTTTAGATTTCACTTATTGGTGAGGATGGCTGAGTGTTGAGACGCTGATATGATAGCCCAGCCTTCTCTTATATTCAGAATACTTCTACCTCAACCTTCTGTGCTGGGATTACTGGTGTGAGCCACCACACCTGACCTTCTAGTATCCTTTTAAATAGAACTATCCAGTGCTTTTACAAGGATTTATTTACTGGGCATGGCGATGCATGTCTTTGATCTAGCACTTGGAAGGCAGATCTCTGTGAGTTTGAGGCCAGTCTGATCTACATAGCAGGTTCCAGGCCAGCCATGGCTATATGATCAAACACTGTCTCATTTTTAAAAAATTATTATTTGTTGCCAGACAGTAGTGGCACACTCCTTTAATCCTAGCACTTGGAAGCAGAGGCAGGTGGATTTCTGAGTTCGAGGCCAGCCTGGTTTACAGAGTGAGTTCCAGGACAGCCAGGGCTATACAGAGAAACCCTGTCTCGAAAAACCAAAAAAAAAAAAAAAAAAAAAAAAAAAAAAAAAAAAAACCAAAGAAAGAAGATAAAACTTCCTTCGAAGAAAAATCTACTCAAGAATTTTAGGTTACCAAGAAATTTAAAATAATTCCTTTAATTATTTTAAAATTAGACTATAGCACAGTGGCGGAAGTCAGGATACCAGGACATGCCAGAATATGAGAATTTCCGGCACCTTCTGCAAGCCCCAGTAGATGATGCACAAGAGATTCTTCACTCCAGATTTCCAATGCCGAGATACATTGACACGGAGCATGGTGGCAGCCAGGTGAGGAACACCCTGTGTTGTGTATGCAGGGCTGCCGTGAGGTGATCCTGCTTGTGTTCTGATTGTATTAGGAGCTATCTGCCACTCAAGGCCAAGGGCAAGGGAAGGAGGCAGATGGGAGGGAACAAAGCAATACAGTTATTGCCTAGTTGCCCAAACAGCCAGTTTTTTCTAATTCTGCTTCCATCATAGCTGTTGTAATCGCCATAATGCCATCCAGACAGTGTGCCAGCTGTGGGTTAGCAAAGATACAAGGGCAGCTTGCAAGACAATTTAGTGTGCTTTTCTTAAATTAAAGCCTATGAGGGTTCTAATTTGTTTCAGTTTTATAGAAAGTAACTGTCAGGTTCAAGAAAGCATTGTGGTATTCAAATGGGTTTTATGGTTCTTAGAGCTCAAAGGAGTCGTGCACATGTGGTCAGGCCAGGGCTGCTTAGCACACCTCAGGAAACCTTTCTGAGCAGAGCTGGAACAGTACTCCTAGTGTGAGTTGTCACACATTTTACTTCTTCCATAAGTAAAGCAGGGAGATAGTTTGTTTAGTGTTGTGTCTCTCTCTCTGACACAGTGATGGATCAGCACCGACTTTATGTACAGTGGTGATTATTAGTTTTACTGTGTTTATAACAGGAGCTGTCTATCATGTACGGAGACTTTGCAAGCATTTTCCATGCCTCCTTCATTTGAGCCTCATACCAATTCTATTATTATCTCTACTTTATATATAATAGAGTTAAGACTTGTTATATGTACTATCAAGGAAGCACATTGAGTGGAGCTAGGTTTTTTTTTTTTTTTTTTAAAGAGATAGTGTCTTAGCTACATAGCTCAGGTGGACCTTGAACATTCTTTCTGCCTCAGTCTCCTAGATACTGAGATTACATTTGTAAGCTTGCCAATCCTAAGTAGGAGTTAATTGAATTCCAGGCTTCTTATTCTAGGACTAGAGCTACTTAGGGAATAGAAAAACATTTTTCAAAAGATTAAATTGCTTTTGTTCTTCTAGAATGAATTAAGATTTTTGATGAATTCATTCATCAATATCTTAATGTGTATTGTTATTTTCCTTATCTAATTACTCATTTATTTATTGATTGATTAGCTGTTGTAGAGGATGGATAAATGTTGCCTAAGTTATCACCTGTGGATTAAAATCATTTTTACGAGGCTTTAGACTTCTTTTGTTTCAGAGTAGTTGATAAAACTGTATTTTCACATTCATTTTAAAATAAGGTTTGTGTTAACAAATAAACATTTGCAGTCTTATTTTTATTTCATGTGTTTGGGTGCTTTGCCTGCATTGATGTCCGTATAACACAAGCATGCAGCACTGGAAGAAGTCAGGAGAGGGAGTCAGATGCCCTAGGTTAAAGATAGTTACAGATAGTTGTGTGTCACCAGTGGGTTCTGGGAATCCAACCAACCCAGCTCTTCTGGAAGAGCAGTCATGCTCTTACCTGCTGAGCCATCTCTCTAGTCCTGTACATACAACTTTTTATCTGTTGAGTTTGGGATTCAGTAGTCTATTATCTTATGAATGCTACAAATATGTAATGTTGGAAGAGTATATTATTTGTATTGTGGTTAATGCATTTTTTTCGGTTGATGCATTTTAAAATTTAACTTTGTAAGTATTACATTTTAACAAAATTACCAAAATATTCAGTTAAGTTGGGTTTAAATGGTATATTGTCTGTAGCTTATCTTACTAAGTCTGTGTTTGATCAGCACTATTTATTTATTTATTTATTTATTTTTACTTTTAAGGCTCGTTTCCTCCTTTCGAAAGTCAACCCTTCACAGACTCATAATAACATGTATGCCTGGGGGCAGGTAAGTGTGAACAGCAGTCTTGGAAAGAACTTCTTTCTTTGTCCTTAGTTATTTTAGTAAAAGCTATATTTCCCTTATATATTTAATGATAATTTCTGTGAGAAAATATAAGGGGACAGTAGAAAGTGTAACTGGTAGTTGGTGCTCCATTGGAAAATAAGAAAATGATCCTGTCGCATAGAACCTTCGGAGTCCGAGTTTAGCTGCAGTCCACTGGAGGCAAAAGCAGTGAACTCTGTTCCATGGGCGTCTGATGGCCCTGCTTTTCTCTCCACAGAGCGAGCGAGCCAGTGAGTGAGCTCTACTTCCAAGGCTCCAGCTGGTTCCTATAACCCCCATCCCTTCTCTGCCTGCTCACACCCGTTTTGCCTATTTCGCTTGCCATTCCCTCTCATCCATTGGCCACAGCCATGCGCTGTTACTGCTGTGACAGGCAGCACAGCAGTTCCTTGCCTGGGAATTATGACCCTTCTGCCTCATTCTTCTGAGTGTGCGCCACCACACCTGGCCCGATGGCCTTTCGTGACCTGTGATTAAAAATCAGTATTTATAAGTCGGGCGTGGTGGTGCACGCCTTTAATCCCAGCACTCGGGAGGCAGAGGCAGGCGGATTTCTGAGTTCGAAGCCAGCCTGGTCTACAAAGTGAATTCCAGGACAGCCAGGGTTATAAAGAGAAATCCTGTCTCAAAAAACCAAAAAAAGAAAAGAAATAAAAATCAATATTTATTAATGTGGGTGTGTACTACTACGCAGAGTGAGTGTGGAAGTCAGAGGACAACTTGCCAGAGTTGATGCTTTCCTCCTAGCTGTGGTTCCCAGGGTGGACTTCAGCATTGGGCAGATGCCTTTATCCATTGAGCCATTTGCTGTCCTTCTTACAGTGACATTATTTTTTTTTATGCACTTTGATTTAATTGCTAAAATTTATATGAAGCATATGTTATTAATTCTCCCACTAGGAGAGAAAATTGGGGTTAGAACTACATTTTATTTATTTATTTTGCCTACAAGGAACAAGTGTGTGGAGGTCAGAGGACAACTGGGGAGTTTGTTTTTCCCTTCTCCTATATGGGTCCTAGGGGCTGAACTCAGGCCAGCAAGCTTACCGGCAGATACTTTTGCCTGGTGAACCTTCTTGCTGGCCCAGGGCCCTGTTTTTAACCCAAGCCACACTAACTGCAGATTTAGAATTGATAGTTTAAGTTAATTTAATGATTCTAGCTTGGGAATTAACTAGCTGAATATTTTGCTAACAATGAATGGAATCTGACCTCTTACTATTCTTATTGCTAGAAATCAAGAACCCAGTGATAGCTGGGCATGGGGTTAGCATGGGGTACAGGTCATTGTATCAAAAAAACAAACACCAAAACCCAAAAACAAACAAAAAAACAAACAACTTTTCTGCCTCATGGACTATGAGGATGAAGTCCATTCTTAGCATTCAGATGTCAGCATTGAGGAAAATACCAACGTCACTGTGAAGGATGCAGTTATTGTGAAGTTTCTAGAGGAAGTTCGGTCGCATCCATGTCAGACTCACAGATGTGAGTGCGATGTGCTCTGGGCTGATGCAGGTGGGAGATGGAAAGGAGCCGCGACTGTTGGTGCTGTCCTGAGTGAATGCCCGGTGAGCACAGCATGATGGGAGCACAACGTGGGCTTCCTTCCGCACAGGCCGAGGTCTGCGTATGCTCACCTTTCTTTAGCGTCCTTCCTCGGGAGTGGGACGCTTATTCAAGCCGGAAACTTGATAAGTGAATAATATATCCACAGTTCCAGGGAGGACGTGTGCTGCTTGCTCAGTATCTCAGTTCCAGAAGATGAGTTAGTTCTTGAGGGGAATGAAGGTGGCCTCGGTTCAAAGTCAGCTGCCTTGATTCAGCCAGTGACAAGTTGGAACTAGGATGTCACAGACACTTTGGATGATAGCTATGCTTCCGGAAAAAGCAGAAACAGATGAACAATCAAAGTATAGACACAAGAAACCTGTGGGGAAAAAGACTTCTCATGATGATGTTTAATAATGAAAAAACAAAAAAGAACACACACAGAACCCCCACACAAACACATGCACACTCACAAACTCACACATGTTCTCATTCAAACAAAACTCCAGTGGTAAGCAATACCCATGACTGGCCTGCAGAGGGCATCGCTGCAACACTGTTAGGCCATGCTTTATATCCTCAGTGCTGTAAGGCTTGAGCCTAGCTAGCTAATCCCGGATGTGCTTTATTTGTTAAAATTTATCTTATTTCTTATTATTGGTGTGTGTAGTATATATGTATGTACGTGTGTCTGTGTGCACACATGCCACAATACACATGTAGAGGTCAAGGACAACATTCAAGTTAGCGCTCACTTTCACCTTTATGTGGGTACAGGGACTGAACACAAGTCTTCAGGCTTGCATGTCAAGTACCTTTACCTGATGAGCCTCCGGATATATTTTACTTACTTTTGTTTCTTTTATTAATAATAGATTTTCCCTTCACACAATACATCCTGATTGTGGTTTTCCCTCCCTCTGCTCCTCCCAGTTCCTTCCTACCTCCCTTCCTGTCTAGATTCACTCCTTTTCTGTCTCTCATTAGAAAACACAAACAGGCTTCTAAGGGACTGTGATATGATATATGATATGATATGATATGATATGTGCTATGCTGTGCTATGATATAAGCTAACACATCAAATTGCATGAAACAAACAAACAGAAGGAAGAGAGCCAAGAGAAGGCACGAGAAACAGAGACTCACTCGCTCACACACTCAGGACTCACATAAAAACACTAAGCCGGAGGCCATAGTGGACATTACAGGACATGGTATGGCTCTGCACAGGCCTGTGCGTGCTACCCCAGCCTCTGTGAGTTCAGATGAGCTTTGATTATGTTGACTTAGAGCAGTTTTTCAACATGTGGGTTGTGACCCTTTTGACAAGCCTTCATTTCCAAAAATACTTACATTACAGTTTTAACAGTAGCAAAATTCCAGTTATGAAGTAGCAGTGAAGATAATTTTATGGTTGGTCATCACAACATGAGCTATCAGGGTTGAAGCATCAGGAAGGCTGAGAGCCACTAATTAAGAGGGTCTTGTTTTCTTGGTGTTCTCCATCCCCTCTGGATCGTACACTCTATGGCCTCCTTTCCTTGGGGATCACTGAGCTCTGAAGGGAGGGATTTGATGGAGATCCATGTTTAGGAATGAGAATTCCAAGGCTCTCACTGTTTCCCTAAGGTCTGGCTGTGGGTCTCTGTATTTGTTCCCATCTGCTACAGGAGGAAGCTTCTCTGATGATGGCCGACCAAGGCACTGATCTATGAGTATTTAGCAGAGTGTCATTAGGGATCATTTTATTGCTATGTTGTTTTCGGAACAGTAGTATTCGGTTTTATCCTAGGTCTCAGGGATGTCCATTCTCGGGCTCTTGGTTACTCAAACAGTGTTGGGTGTGGGTTCCATCTCATGTAGTGGGCTTAAATCAAATCACGTATTGGTTGGTCACTCTCACAAGTTTTGTGCCACCATTGCCCTGCATATCTTTCAGGCAGGACACCATTGTAGATAAAGGATTTGTAGGTTAGGTTGGTTGTTCACATTTCTCTTTTGGTATATTTTAAACAGAAAAAGACTCACTTGAAAAATAGATATCAACTCCCTGCTACTTTTTGATAGAATTGAGCATTAGTATTTTATACATTTGAAATAATATCTTTGTACTAGGTATAAATAAACAACATAGGAGATACAGAGATCTAGGAGTGGATATGTTGAGGTGTAAACTAAGTAAAACAAAAAAAAGTTTTCTACAGGAAGAACACAAGCAATAGCCACTAGGTTGTTGTTGGTGGCACCTGAGCTCTCCTGAGGAAATGGCGAGTATAGAATGAGGACAGATTTGAGTGTCATACAGTGATGATTTCCCAAACATGTGTCCTGACATGTGCTTACTGAGTGTGCTGCCTGCTGTCCATTGCCTTGTGCTGCTTCGGTCATCCTTACAGCACTGGTGGGCATAGGGAAGTCTGCAGCTGCAGAAACACACAGACTCAGTGGGCTCTGAGAAGCAACAGAGACCCAGGAACCCAGGCCTTCTGACTCCATTTCCTCAGTTCCAGCACATTGCCCCTTCCTTGCCAGTTCTTTCACGTCCTTAGGCATTAACATGTTTCATGATTTTTCCTTAATTCAGAATATGTTTTGGCATGTCTGTGGCATGCCAGAGTACCATGGATCTGTGAATTCTCATATATGCTACTAATCTGCTGATTTCTATAATTTTCCTGTTTTTAAACTTAAAAATTTTACTAATGCTGGAATTTGTGAATCAGGAGAAAATGAAAAAATTCAGAAATGTAGACTCCTGGGAAATACTTTTACTTGCCATAGTAAAATTTCGTTGCCAATTGATTGGGTTATCAATATAGTTTTCTAATGTAGTTTTTATTAAAATGGATATTAGAAAATTTCCTTCATTCCTGTTAATTATACAAAATCAATTAAAATAAATAGAAAAATTGATAATCATAGGCTATTTTAAAATAATATTATAAGCTGGGCATAGTATGCACACCTTTAATCCCAGCAGTCAGTGAATTCCAGACCATCTTGGTCTGTATAAGGTCCGGGTCAGCTAGGACTGCACAGTGAGAACCTTACTCAGAAAGAAAGAAAGGAGGTGAAGGGAGGGAGCGAGGGAGGGAGAAAAAGGAAGAAAGAAGGAGGGAAGGAAGGAAAGGAGGAGGGAAGGAAAAGAAGAAAGGAAGAGAGAGAGTGAGCGAGCAAGAGAGAGAGAGAGAGAGAGAGAGAGAGAGAGAGAGAGAGAGAGAGAGAGAGAGAGAGAGAAAATGAATGAATGAATGAGTTTGCTTCCTTTTGGCTAGCATTTTTGTTAAAAATGCCAGGGAGAAGGGAGTCTGGAGATCAAGGTATCTTAGTAAAGAGAGAGAAGATTTATTATTATTACGTGTGTGTGTGTGTGTGTGTGTGTGCGCGTGAGTGCGCGCGCACGCGTGTGCATGCATGTGCATGCATGCGGGCTCTGTGGGAGTTTATGTGCTCCAGGAGGCCAGCGAAGGCAGAAGAGGGTGCCAGATCCCCTGGAGCTGGAACCGTAGTTAGGAGTGTACTGCCATGTGTGTGCTAGAAACCAAATGTGGATCTTCTGCTAGAGCAAGTGCCCTTGATTGACTGATGAGCCAGCTCTGTAAACTCTAGCTATTTTCTTTTTAATTATTATTAATTTTTAAAATTTATTTAAAAACTTATTTATTATATATAAGTACACTGTAGCTGTCTTCAGACACACCAGAAGAGGGCATCAGATCTCATTACAGATGGTTGTGAACCACCATGTGGTTCCTGGGAATTGAACTCAGGACCTCTGGAAGAGCAGTCTGTGCTCTTAATTGCTGAGCCCTATTATTTATTAATTTTTAAGGTTAGAATACACAGTGATATTTACTTATGGTATCTTCAAAATTTCCACTTATGGTTTTAATTTAATTTTATTTATATACTTATTTTTTAAGACAAGGTCTTTCTTTGTAGCTCTGCTGTCTTAGAGTTTTCTCTGTAGACCAGGCTGACCTAGAATTCACAGAGATTGATCTACTTTTGTCTCTTGAGTGCTAGAACTAAAGATGTGTGCTACTACACTTGGCGGGATTTTGTTTTTAATTATGTGTATATGTGTGTGTCTGTGTGTATCTGTGGAGTGCTTGTGAAGGCCAGAGGTAGCCACAGATTCCTGGGGCTAAAGTTATAGGCAATTGTATGCCATCTGATAAGGGTCCTTTCTTAGTATCTAACTCTGGTCCTCCAAAAGAGTTTCAAACTCCCTGAGTGGTTGGCGCCACCCCTCCAGCCTTCATTATTCTTTATTCTAGTTTGTCATCCAGTCCCTCTACCCTTATCAGTCTCCACTGTCCCATTTCCTCTTCTCACACTAAGTTCCTGCTTCAGCTTTGATGCCAAATATATCCCATTGCATTATCTCCTCTCCCATTAATGTGACTTCTCCCTCTCTCAGCCTTCTTCCTAGTCTACCCTACACATATGTCCATGTATGTGTGAGCCAATGAAGATGTGTGTGTGTCTTCACTGAAAATGAAAGCACATACATACACACCCTCAAGTCTGGGTCTGCATATCAGAAGAAACATGTTTGTTTTTTTGACTGTGGCTTACTTTTCTTAGTAGTGATTTCAAGTTTCATCCATTTTTCTACAACTGCCATGGTTTCTTTGTATGTGAATAATGTTTCAGTGTGCACTGCACTGCATTTTCTGTACCTGTTCATGTGTTCATCTTGGCTAGTTCCATAGTCTAGCTGTTGTGGATGTAGTGTATAATGTGAGTGTGCATGCATCTCTGTGCAGGCCTCAGATCCTGAGGGACAGGCTCAGGAGTGGGACACTGGATCATAGGGCAGGCAGCTGTGGTCTCCCTTTGTTGTTTGAATGAATTTTTAACATTTTCATTGGTTTACACATAACTGAAAACATTAAGCAGTGTGTTTGAAGCATCTGTAATGATTTCTGTGGTGGCTGGCTGAGTTTCTACCAGCAGTGAAGGCTCACCAGGTCAGGCCATCTGAGAGCCCTAACCATTCACTCTGCCACACTGGTGGTCCTTCTGGTAACTTGCCCCAGCCTGAGATAGTTCATTTACTAGCAGAAATTTTAATGTTTTGGGAGCAGTCCCTATACAACAAAGACAGTTCTGTTACTCAGGAAATCCTAGGAATTTAGATGAGTTTCACTCTCAGGATCTAGGGTCCTTATGGTGGCCATTACTCTGTTTAAAAGGATTTGTCTGTTTTGAGACTTGCATGGACATCTTCAGTGACACCTGTGTTCTAATTACAAATCCTTCTCTTCCTCCAGGAGTCCGGAGCACCAATTCTCACGGATGATGTTAGCTTACAAGTGTTCATGGATCATTTGAAGAAACTTGCAGTGTCGAGTGCTGCTTGACATGCCAGATGTGTCAGACACTCAACTGACATTACTACTTTAGTTCCTTTTGCTTTTTTCATTTATCTGTGGAAACAACAGAGGTCTCTCTCTAAACCTGTTTTGTGTCAGTTTGGTGTGAGGTGACATGGAAAAATGTTGATGATTGTAGATTAAGCTGAAACATATAATGAGAGCAATGAGAACAAGTTTGTTTTGCCTGATACAGTATTATAATTGGTTTTGTAACTTTGAAGTCTTGTATGATTTAATTATGTTTAATGAGTTAGAATGGTTTGCTTTGTATTACAGATACCACTTATTTGTATACTGCAGACAGCTCTAGAGTGGCACTGGGCATCCTCCCTGACCTGTTAGGGGTTATTTAATAAGAGCCAGGAACAAATCAATAGTGATGATATATGGCTAGTTTGCTTTTTTTGTGAAGTAATTTTCTGGTTTTCTTTTTAGCATACATTGTATATGCCATTCTGTATTTTGTTAAATTGGATTTATTTTATGGCTTAAGAATTATTTGACTTTATAGTAGCAATTTTTTGTTAAGGTAATTTAATATTTTTGGTTATTTAAAAAAATTATTTAGAGCTAAAAAATTTGAGTGAGGTAATAAACCCACAGCAGACATTAAATGTGAAATTCCCACAGAGAGCCCAACTCACATTACTAACTAGAGTAATTTTTTAAAGAAGGACGTTCTCACTACTAACCATATCTTTTTTTTTGTTTTATCATTTATTGTTTCCCTTCTTAGATAATTTCCCATTGTGTTCTTCAGTATTTTAACACTATTCTAGGAGTTTTCACTTCACTCTTTGTTTCTGTTTCCTTGTGAATTTATGAATTTGTGGTTCTTACTGAGACAGTATTAATATAATGTTTAATTATGTCATGTGGAGATGGTTCTGTTTGATTTATTGATTAGTATCATTCACTTTTACCTTTTAAAGTTTACTTGTAGCAAGTGTTTACATTGCTGAGCAGATAAGTCTGACAATGAAATGTATGTATCAAGTGCTGCACATGTAAGGGTGCTCTGGTGGGCGCAGCAGTGGGGACTGACTGCACCCGCATGAACACAATCAGACGACGGCGAAGCAGAAACGTAAATTGTTATTATACTCAACTATCTAAATAAATTACTTTGTTCTGTTTTATTTGAATTGAACTGTGCTAGGCCAAAATGCCAATAAAATATACCTTTCTCTGTTTTCTTAGTTATTTTAAAATCTAGTAAAAGCCTGGGAAACATCATGTAAAATAAGAGTGCTTTTTTTGTTTTTTTTGTTTTTGCCAGGGCTTCATTACGTTACTCTGGCTGTCCTGGAGCTCATTAGTAGACCAGGGTGACCTCATGCTCACAGAGATCTGCATCCCTCCCTGGTGGTGGGATTAAAGGCATGCATCACCACACTGGGCCTACATTTTTTGATTGGCACACAGCTGTACAAATGTATTAGTACAATGTGATAATTCAATACCTGTTCATAGAAATGGTCAGATTACCTTAATTAGTGTTTTCATTTCTTCTAAACAACATTGCTTTGTGTTGGAAACTTTCAGACCTTTCTCTCTTAATTCTTATAAAAATATGCAATAAATTGTTGTAAACTGCCATCAGTCAGCTATGCTGAAGAACACTGGAACTTTGTTCAGTTAATCTTTGGTGCCTGCTATATAACCTTCCTCTCTGTCCCTTCTTCCTGGTTTCCAGTGATCACCACACTGCTTTAGTATGAGAGCAAGTGTGTGTGTGTCACATAGATGTGAATTCCCATGTATGAGTGCCACTGTGCACCCACCTGTAGGGTCTGAGGGTGACCTGTGAAAGTCAGTTTTCACCTTGTACCCCAGGGCACAGTCTCTTTAGTTTCTGCCATGATGCTACTTCAGGGTAGTTGGCCCTTTGAGCCTCTAGATGATTCTTCTGTCTCCCCCACCTTGCCTCTGTCTGGACGAGTGCTGGGAGTGTAGGTGTGTGCATCTGCATTCAGCTTTTTACCTGGGTTGTGGCATTGAGTGCAGGTTGTTGGCTTTTGTATTAAGTGCTTTTATTCACAAAGACATCTTGATGGCTAAGGATGCTGTTCCTAAAACACAAATTGGACCATGCCATTTCTCTTTGCCTTACAACAAGGTCCAGACATTTTGGCCTAGTCACCTTCTGTAATGTTCACCAGACCCTAGCCCTTACCCTAGGACATGGTGCAAGATACACGGTTGACAAAGTGTGTGGAGTCGAGCATCGGATTTGATCTAAGTGTTAACTTTAGGTGGGATATTTGGAATCTGTGTAATAACAAAACCAGATATATATTTTATTTTTCCTTTTATTAGAGATAATTATACACACTTAGGTGCACAGTGAGTGATTCAATACATGCACACAGCATGCAATGGTCAGGGTTATCAACATAGCTCCTTTTTTTGTATTAACTTTTGAACTCTTGCTAGTTCTTACAAATGTGAGGATGGCTCTTTTAAAGCATAGCTGCTCTAGAATCTATAACTTTGATCTGTATTTTGGGACCTGCAACCACTAATCTCCACAACCGTGGTTCTATTTTGAAAGTTACCTTTTTTTTTTTTTTTTTTTTTTTTTTTTTTTTTTTTTTTTTGAGATAGGGGTTCTCTGTTTAGTCCAGGCTGTCCTGGAACTTGTTCTGTAGACCAGGCTGGCCTTGAACTCAAGAATCCTAGATCCTCCGCTCCCTGAGTGCTGGGATTAAGGGGATGTTCTATCATGCCTGGCTAACTTTAAAAGTTTTCACATATGGAAGAGCATATTTTTTTTTTCTGTGTTTGGCTTACTTAACATAGTGACCTCCAGTCCTATGCATTTTTGCCACTAATAGGATTTCAGACTTATGGTTCAGCAGTACTCCAGTGTGTGTGTGTGTGTGTGTGTGCATCGTTTGTGTTAAGTTAGTTTACAAAGTAAAGCACTTCAGGATGGCATTGTTGCACATATCCTTTGCTCTTTATTCCTGTTTGTTCTCCTTCCCCACTTTTGGAATCCTTGGTCTCCATCCTCCACGTCTGCTGTCGTCTGCTCGTGTGTGTTCTTGTACTAGGTTGTGTCTGTCTCACTCATTCACATTTCCTGCTTACATTATGCCTTGCCATGCGGTCCTTGGATTTTACTGTGTTTCCCTAACGTCATAAATTAACAGTTGGATAGTGATGGCTCCATCCTGTAGAGTGCTTTATGTCACTGTCATCAGCACCACCATAGCAGCTTGCCAGATGCTGTCTTTTATTTGTCTACTTCCATACGTTTCATATCCTTCTGCCTTGGTCATGACAGTGTCAGAGGCAGCAAAAACAGATTACAAACAGAACGTCATCCTGATTAGAACAGTGCACTTAATTCATTAGCTTTTGTACCCGTTTAAACCATCTAATTTTAAAAGTCAACCCATTCTTCCCCTTTCTGTCCCTTTAAAATTGTATTTCTGTATCATCTTCCCTCCAACAACTAGTAATAATTTTAGTATTGTGATGGTTAATAGTCACTGCCAGTTTGGCTAAATAGAATCACAAAGGGGACGGCCCTTGGATATGTACACAAGGCTGTCTCCAGCAAGGACCGAGTAGGAGGCAAGGTCCAACTGAATGTGGGGAGAGAGGAAGCTTGGCATCCTTTTCCTCTGCTTTCTGATCTGCAGATGTGAACAAGCAATCTTAGACCCCCCACAGCCAAATCTGAGGGCGGCTCCCACAGGGCCTTCCCAGCCCGTGAGGCACTGCTTTCCCAAGCCGTGAGCCAGAATCGGTCCACCCCGCCTTAAGTTACTTTTGTCAGGTGTCTTGGTCACAGCAATGAGCAAAGAAGCTAATGCAAACATACACAGAAAGAAAGAATGACAAAGGTAGGCCCAAAATTGGACATAACTTCCAAGCCAGAAGAGGAAAATAGAAGATCAATGTGATGTTTACCAAGATGAAAGAAATAGCGCAGGAAAAGTGTGGTAAGTTAAAAAAACAAAACAAGCTTTTAGAGTGTTTTATGAAGATGTAAAAGGTAACTGTCACAGTGGTGACAATAGCATTATAGGTGATCTTTGCTCAGTTTCTTGCAAGTGTCACTTGACTTTATAAAACTTTATTAAAAAATACAATGTAGCCTTCTTCCATAGAGCTTACCCGCCCTGTTTACTGTTGAACACCTTTGCCGACTGCAAAGGTGGTTGTTGTGTTTTTTTTTTCCAGTCTAATACAAAATAAGACACCAAGTTGCCAACTGTGGTGGGCAGCCTATACTTTTAGACCAGAAAACAACGCCCTGGGTAGAATTCCAATATTGCATACTCCAGGGACCTTCGAACAGGGCTTTATAATCTTTAGATTTCGTCAACAAAACCAAGACATTCCTCAGTGACTGTGACTGTTGACCTGGCAACAAAAGACCTGGCAACAAAAGAAAGTTGGCCTTTTTTTTTTTTTTTGATTTTTTAAATGTTTATTTTGAACCTAGAATATTAGGGAAGGAAAAAATATATATGTTGGACAAATGAAATGGGCTGACTTTCTGAACCCTTTCTCAGTTTTTAAATTCTTTGTAATAAGCATAAGGCAGCACCATCTACTACAGCAAAATGTTCCAACCGGTAAGAAGGACATGTGCTCCACTATGTTCATAGCAGCCCTATTTATAATAGCCAGAAGCTGGAAAGAACCCAGAGGTCCCTCAACAGAGGAATGGATACAGAAAATGTGGTACATTTACACAATGGAATACTACTCAGCTATTAAAAACAACGAATTTATGAAATTCTTGGGCAAATGGATGGATCTGGAGGATATCATCCTGAGTGAGGTAACCCAATCACAAAAGAAGTCACTTGATATGCACTCACTGATAAGTGGATATTAGCCCAGAAACCTAGAATACCCAAGATACAACTTCCAAAACGTAAGAAAATCAAGAAGGAAGACTAACTCGTGGATACTTCATTCCTCCCTAGAATATGGAATAAAATATCCATGGAAGGAGTTGCAGAGACAAAGTCTGGAGCTAAGACGAAAGGATGGACCATCCAGAGACTGCCTGACATGTTGGTCCATCCTGTAATCAGCCACCAAATGCAGACACTATTGCATATGCCAGCAAGATTTTGCTGAAAGAACCCTGATACAGCTGTCTCCTGTGAGGCTTTGCCAGTGTCTGGCAAATACAGAAGTGGATGCTCACAGTCATCTATAGGATGAAACACAGAGCCCCCAATATAGGAGCTAGAGAAAGTACCCAAGAGCTGAAGGGGTCTGCAACCCTGTAGGTGGAACAACAATATGAACTAACCAGTACCCCCAGAGTTCCTGTCTCTAGCTGCATATGTAGCAGAAGGTGGCCTAGTTGGCCATCATTGGGAAGAGAGGCCCCTTGGTCTTGCAAACTTTATATGCCTCAGTACAGGGGAACGCCAGGGCCAAGAAGTGGGAGTGGGAGGGTAGGGGAGCAGGGGTGAGGAGGGTATAGGGGACTTTTGGGATAGCATTTGAAATGTAAATGAAGAAAATACCTAATTAAAAAAATGTGGGAAAAAAAGAGACCTGGCACTTTCAAATATTGTTTTTTAAGGAACTTAGGGACCCCAGTTCAGCTGTTGATTAGTTTGAAAAAATGTTTTGAGTCAGCCCCACTGCTCACAGGACTAGCCAATCCTCTCCTGACTGCAGTAACCTGGATATTTTGGCAGAGAAGGGGACATTGTTATGCCTGGCCTTAGGGATCTGTACCTGTGGGAATGTGGACTGATGTACTGGAGAAACCACTGCTTTTTTTTCCCCATCTTGTCTTCCTCTCTCTTCCTCCTCCTTCCTCCTCTTCCCTCTTTTTTTGCTTTTTTGAAAGCAGGTCTTTCTATATAACCTGGCTGTCCTGGAACTCTCTACGAAATCAGATTTCCTCCTGCCTCTGTCTTCCAAGTGCTGGGATTAAATTCTGCATGGCCTTAAAGATTTATGTATATGAATGCACACCTATGAGTGCATGGGAGTTATGGATGGTTGTGACCCTGGGTATGTGGGTGCTGGGAACTGAACCCACGTCCTCTGCAAGAGCAGCAAATATTAATCACTGAGCCATCTCCCTAGTACCACAATTATTTTCTGATCTGTGTTCATCGTCCTTTTGGAGGACACATCCATACACTGCTTCTATGTGTGTATTTAACCTGTTTTGGGGACCACATTTTGTTTCAGATAAATCAAGAAACCCATTAAAATAAATTGCCATAGGGATTTGAACCTTTTCTTTTTTCTTTCCTTTTTTTTTTTTTTTTTTTTTTTGATTTTCAAGACCAGGTTTCTCTGTGTAGCTCTGGTTGTCCTGGAACTCACTCTCTAGACCAGGCTGGCTTCGAACTCAGAAATTCCTTCCCAAGTGCTGGGATTAAAGGCATGTGCCACCACTGCCCAGTGAACCTTTCTTCTCTCTCTCTCTCTCTCTCTCTCTTCCCCTTCCTCCCTCTTTCCCTCCCTCCCTCCCTTTCCTTCCACCCCTCTTTCTTTCTCACTTACTTTTCCCCTTCCCTTCTCCCTCTTGCTCTGGCCTGCTTGCTCCAGCCCCTGCTCACTCCATCCAGCTCCTGCTTGCTCTGGGCCCCGCTCGCTCTGGGTCCTGAACCTTTTTTTAAAGAAGAAATCTGGTGGAGAGATAGATGGCTGCTCTTCCAGAGGTCCTGAGTTCAATTCCCAGCAACCACATGGTAACTCACAATTATCTGTAATGGAATCTGATTTCCTCTTATGGTGTGCATGAAAACAGAGCACTCACATGCATAAATCCTACAAAAGAATAACAAATCTGTAGATTAATTATGAGTAGAAATTACTTACGAGTAAAGATGTCACTTCAAAGTGACGCTTCTACTAAGAACCTCCAAATTTCTTCAAGGCAATTTAAAAATAGCTTAATCTCTAGAGATTTAAATTAATCCTTGTGAAATCCTTGTGTGACACTGATAGGTGTGGGAACATTTGTGAAGAGGTAAAATTCAACAGAAACAAGCACCCAGCTCAATGCTGGCTTCAGCTTGAACGTGCATGGGAACACTGTGTGTGCATGTGTGTGTGCATGTGTGCGTGTGTGTGTGTGTGTGTGTGTGTGTGTGTGTGTGTGTGTGTGTGTAATACTGCCTCCCATGCTGTCAGAGAGTTTGCAGTTCTATCAGCGTTGCCACTGTGGTGTCTTATGTATCATGGCTGGTTCAGGACTGTCACAGGAAGACCAACAGTAGGTAATGTGGCATCTTGAGTCTCAGACTTGGGGACCACAGGCATGGAACTGAGTGAGTAATGCAAGGAGATGAGTTGCATTTGGCCCTTTATTTATTAGGAATAACAAGGTATATAGGGAGCAAAGTGCCAGGCACAGTCTTCCTCCTTTGGGCATGGATTACACTGTCACAAATGGGCTCTTTCGATGTTTAATTCTAAAATTCTATTTTTAATGAGAATATTAAGCCCGCTGATTTATCAAATATATATTTTTCAGCAAGGAAGTATTTCTATTAAAAAAGCTATCAAGTTGCTGAAATATTAATGGTAGTACAATATCTTTTAACTGAAGAGAATGTTTTCACTGAATCCTGGGTTATCACACCCAGAATTATGTTCTGTATTTTAAGAGGGATGTTGAGAAAATAAGATCCGGGGTAATAAAGTCTGAAATGTCTCAATTAATAGTTGTTTTTAATTAAGAAAGAAACTTGTTTTAATTAAGAAAGGTCTCACTTATTAGGGCTGGGTAGAAGAATGACACCTTGTACTATGGAATGCTCCTACTTGGGTATGCTTAGAACCTGGTTAGTCAACTATCACAGGGTGCATAGGCATGGCTCTCTCTGGCCATGTTTCACTTATATTTTAGTGTGAGCTATGAGTTCATACTTATATTCCCCGTGAGCTGACCAGAGACTTCTTCTGCTTTATGTTGGCTGTGCAGTGCTTCTCTATTTAAAAGGGGTCATTTCCATTCCATTTAACTGAGCCCTGTGCCCACACCCCACATGCTCACAGCAAAGGGGTCTGATGGTTAGCTCCCACTTGGAGTCTACAGTCTAGCATGCTCCCAGGGACCTATTGTTTTATTACTGCAGGTTCTTTGGCAAGAAAGGTGAGCACAACTGCTATGCTTACTCAGCTTGTCTGGTGACAGCTACATCTGCTTCTCCATCAGCACCTTTGGGTCTAACTGTCTGTTATTCGCTGTCTGTAACACTGAAGAATCTTCCTGAATCTGGATTGGAAAATCTCCACCCCTCTGCAAGGTCTTCCACAAAATAATAGCTTTGTGAAGTGATGCATTTTCTTCCTTCCTTCCTTCCTTCCTTCCTTCCTTCCTTCCTTCCTTCCTTCCTTCCTTCTTTCCTTCCTTTTTTTCTTTCACTTCTTTTTTGAGACAGGGTCTCCTTATGTAGCCTTGGCTGTCTTGGAGCTCAGCATGTAGACCAGGCTGGCCTTAAACTTAAACTCCTGAGTGCTGGGACTAAATGTGTGTGTCATGATGCTCAAGTTGATGTATTTCTTATGGTTGGATTATTAAAGTGGTGACTGTCAAATGGGGATATGTTAAAACCCGTGCAAAGGAAACTTTTGTCAAGAAGGTAATTACAAAATATATTTGATAATGAAGCAGCTAATGTATGTCATATTCAGATCTCTTCCTATAATAAAATAATAAATAATTACCTATCCAGAGTAAAATATCAGCACAAGAGATTAGACTTGTCAGTGATTGTGTTCACATTCTCTTATTTGCTGCTCTGCTGAGCTAAGCAACCAATGTCAGTCTCTCCCTTAAGCCAAGGGATGTGACCCAGTTTTCTATACTACCCACTGGCTGCTGATCTATGTCATGGCTTAGTATGGAAAAATTTGAAAACCTAAGGATAATTGTGGTTAATGAGCAGCTATATTATAGAAGGGGCTGAAGAGGAGAAATCAGAAGTCACTAGGCATTCTGTAATGAGAAGAAAGCAGGGAGACAGAGGAGAAACATCATCTAGAAGCAGCGAATTGATGGTGGGACACTGGGCAGTGGCTACTGCTGCAAAATGGTTCCCAGATTGTGCTAAATCTTGAAGCATGGCTGTAGGTTCCTCTTACCATTGCTCCTAAATGCATTCACTGTTGAAATAACTACTCATTATTTGAGATAAATTAAACTCACCTGTGCAACAAAGGTCCTGGTGACTAATGATTTACCCTCTGGCCTGACTGCATTGGAATGTATAGGGAGTCAATATTCCCCAGCCAAGCTACATGTGAAATATTGTGGCAGTATTGGGCAGAGTTCCGGGAGATGCCTTCTCATCTTATCCATTTGCTTAGAAAAGGTAAATTTCACACAGTTGAGGTATCTCATTTAACAATATCCAGCAGAATTAATATTTACAGCTTTCTGAATAAAGTAGGACTTTACATTTTAAGTTACCTTTATTTATTTGTTTGTGTGCACAGCTGTGTGTGGAGAGCAGAGTATAACTTGTGGGATCTAATTCTTTCCTTCTACCTGGTGGGCTCCAGGGATTAAGCTCAGGTCATCAGGTTGGGTGGCATCTGTACCTTCGGAGTCATCTGACCTCCTAACCACAGATGGTCTTTATCAGTCGTGAGAAATACACATGATTCAACACAGGCCTTTGTGACCCGCACAGCGAATAAATAAGGGCCAAATAATTATGGAAGGTAGATTTTTTTTTTTTTTTTGCGACAGGTTCTCACTATGTAGCTATAGCTGGCCTGCAACTCACTGTATATTAAGCTTCACTTGAATTTGAAGAGATCTGCCTGCCTCTGCCTCCTGACCCTGAGCAGTGTGTGTGTGTAAAGACGGAGCTTGTGTGCTAACGGTCTTATGAATGCTAAGCACACGCCATCGCTGTACTACACTACCAGGTCCTATCAAAAAAAGCTACTTTATTTTTTTGTCTCCACGTATCCCTTTACACTGGCTTAGTATGAGGGACATCTGACCTATACTTGGGGACTCTCAGGCTGCTGATATTTGCATCACTTAAAAGCCTCTCATTACAGACAGCCCCATTTAACAATGGCCTCACCTCATCCTGTGCAGAGTTACAAAATCATTTGTCTATGTTTTCATGTATGACTTAGCTCAGGGCTCACATAGGGTCTACTATATTATCTTGACATTGGTCCAAGCCATTTGCTATACATTTATGCACCAGAAGAGTCTGAATGATATGCAACGTTCTCATTATTCCGGTTCCTAAGGATGGTTCTTTTTCTTTTCTTTCTTTCTTTTTTTTTTCTTCCAAGACAGGGTTTCTCTGTATAGCCCTGGCTGTCCTGGAACTCACTTTGTAGACCAGGCTGACCTCGAACTCAGAAATCCGCCTGCCTCTGCCTCCCAAGTGCTGGGATTAAAGGCGTGTGCTACCACGCCCGGCTCTAAGGATGGTTCTAAGACAGCTTCTTTGGACTGGCTCTGTTCTATGTATTCTTCGTTTGGCTCATGGAGATCTTTACCGAGACTCCAACCCTTGCTCCAGAATGACTCTCTTGAACATACAACTTTTAAAAAATATTTTCATTCTTTTTTTTTCATTTTAAAGATTTATTTATTTTATGTATGTGAATATAACTGTAGCTGTTCAGAAGATTGTGAGCCTTCATGTGGTTGTTGGGAATTGAATTTTTAGGACCTCTGCTTGCTCTGGTTGGCCCCACTCGCTCCAGTCAACTTCCCTCGCTCAGTCCCTGCTCGCTCCAGCCCACAGATTTATTTATTATTATACACAAGTACACTGCAGTTGACTTCTGACACACCAGAAGAGGGCATCAGATCTCATTATGGATGGTTGTGAGCCACCATGTGGTTGTTGGGATTTGAACTCACGACCTTCAGAGGAGCAATCAGTGCTCTTACCTGCTGGGCCACCTTGCCAGCCCAAATATTTTTATTCTTACTGATTTTGCTTATAAATTGTCCACTCCCCCAATCTTAACAGCTGTTTTTTTCTAAACATAGACATGCAATGATTGCATATATTTGTGGAATATAGTATGCTTTCTCAGTCATGTGTACAATGACAAGAATTGAATATCAACCAATTCTAATGAAAATCTGTGCTTTGGCTGCGGTGAGAACACTTGTCACACAAGTGCAAGGACCATATAAAAGCTGGTTCCCAGTACTCGGGAGGCAGAGACACAGACGCTATGGAACAAGCTAAATAGCTAGACTAGGTGGATCAGCAATGTAGAAGTTCAGCAAGAGACGCTGCCTCATTATATAAGTCGGGAGTGGATGGGTTGGGGAGCAGGGCGGGGGAGGGTATAGGGGGCTTTGGAGATAGCATTTGAAATGTAAATGAAGAAAACATCTAATAAAAAAAGAAATACAAGAGAACACAGGTAAACAGCTTGAAGCCTGTAAAGAGGAAACACACACACACACACACACACACACACACACACACACACACACACAGAAATCGTCAACTAAGATATCTATTGTCAACCTTAGCCTCCACACACATGTGGACCTATACATCCATGTGCATGCAGAAGACGTAGGTAAAAGTGCACATAGACATGTATGGTACCACACAATACATATGTAATAAACAATTAGAAAACCTATGCTTGTCTTAAAGGTGCTTTGGAAGAGCTCCTGTCTGCTCCTAGTGAAAGTGGTGACTTGAGGTTACAGCATCCTGTGGTCTGTCATGTTCTGAGGGTTTCTGCCCCTTGGCTTTGTTCTTCGGTGAGGTATCCTTTGTAGACTTCAGCCATGAGAAAGCATGGTGTTTAGTGAGGAGAGTCCTTCCTTGGAGTTTACATTCTCATATAACACTACCCTGCCTTGCATAACCCTGAAAATGTCAGCTCAGAGATGCTAGCATTCGGTCGTCTTCTATGCAATGTGTGTAGGTGATACGAGTGCTGACAAACCAGAGGTGAGGTGGTTTATAGAGCAGAGCCCTGTGCTAAAAATACCAGTTGCTGATGATTCGAGAAAGTTAGAAATAGAAATAACCTACCAGCCATATATCTGCAGGGAGAGAGGCATCCAGCATTTAATCATTCGTCCTCCTCAAAACTCTCTGGGAGGAAAATCATGATCTCATTTCAAATAATCAGGGGAAGATTTTTTTTTTTTCCATGAGCTAGGTGACTCAGGCCTTAGAGTTTGTCCTTTATTTCTGAATCTTGTGATTTCACAAAATTAGTGAGGCAGTTTTATTTCTAGCCACGCGTTCTTTATTGTTAAACTTTAGAGGGGTTGAGGGCCGAACCTCATCAAGAGATGCAGATTATTCTGCGTGTTTTTGCTCTGCTGGGAGATGGGTGCGCCATTATGTTTCTCTGGGTTGTGTCGTCCACTGATTTGGAGAATTGCTCCCATAGCTCTTGGGTTGAGTGAACATTTAAATTCACCCTGGCTCCTTATGAAACATTCAGCAAAGAAGAGATGCAATTACTAAAGAAATGAAATAAGAAAAAAAAATACATTGAAAGTAAATGGAATAACACTTCAGAAAGACATGTCCATTGAGCAGCAGAAGCCGATGGCCGCATTAGCACCTTTACTCCACCAGGGGGCAGTAGCTACCACACAACAGGAAACTCAGGACTCTTTCGTACTTTAAATTTTGACTTTTCCCCCCCTAATACTTTTTGTGATTTTCCCCCTACCAACATTCATGCTTTGCTAATCTTCGATTTTTGAAAGCTAATATCTGTTTCTGTCTGAAATAATTGGACTCAAAGTAAAATACAATTTCCTGAAAGGGTACATAATGGGAAAACACTTTAGCGCTCCATCGTAAGTGAAAAGCTTTCAAAGTCTATATTCCCACAGGAAAACGGTAAATACATAAAGCTTTTAATTTTCTCTGTGACTCAACTCATTTAAAAGTGGCGATTGTGAGCCTGCAGCCCGTGGAAGTCTGTGTGAGGGTCACGTCATTTTTTGCATCTCGAGGTGTGACCGCAAGTTTGACCAACATATTTTCATAGAATGTCTAACACATTGGCTACATTTCCATTTTCTTTACAGCCTGAATACACATTCAAGGTATGATGCCGCTCTCCAGCAAAAGCTAGCCACAGCAGGGAGACTGTCATGTCATGACTTTTATGTCTGAAAGTTACATTTAGTGGTCAATTTTATCCTTCAAAGCTGTCTCAGTTCCCATGCTTGCACCAATCACTTACCTTTGTGAGTGGAGGTCCTCTGTACAGATATGCAACTTAGGTAAATCCTGAGAATCTTAGCTGTTTCCAATCAGCGGTTTCTAGGTATTGGCTAGATCTAGTTTGGATAACAGTTCGTATAGAGACCTTTTCAAAAGGATTTATTTTATTATTAATCATATGCATGTGTGCGTTAGGTACCCGACTGACAGTGCCCACACAGGATAACAGCTGAGACCCAGCCGAGCTGGGAGACACAGGTGACTGTGAGGCATCCTATGTAGGGTTCTGAGGACTGAATCCAGGTCCTTCTGTAAAAGCAGCAAGTGCTCTCAACGGCTGAACTCTCTAGACCCCAGAATTGTCTTCTAAAGACAAGGTCTCAAGTAGCCTGGAACGGCCTCAATTCACCACGCGTTGCTAAGGATAACTTTGAATTTCTGATTCACCCACCTCGATTTCCAAAGTGATGTGATTACAGGTTTGTGTGTGTGTGTGTGTGTGTGTGGGTGCGTGTGTGTGTGTGTGTGTGTGACTGCAGTGGGTTTATAGAGTGCTAGAAACTGAACCCAGTACTTTACACATGTTAGGCAAACACATTACCAACTGACCGACATCTTCAGTCCTTAGCATTTTAAAAAAGTATTGCCAGAAGCTTGGAGGGATGCTCGAGTACTTAAGAACGTTTGCTTCTCTTGCAGAAGTCCTGGGTTCAATTTCCAGCATCCACACAGCAGCTTAAAACTGTAATTTCAGTTCAAGGGGATCCAATGCCCCTTCTAGCATCTGCAGGCACTGGGCACACTTGTAGTGCACATACATACATGCAGGCAGAATACTCATATACATAAAATGAAAGAATAAATCTTAAAAAGATATTACTAGGACTGAAGGATCATAGAAGCTTTTCAGTCTTTCTTATAATTGTTAAATGAAACCAAGAATTGCCCTGAAAATTGTCTGAATTTTGAAAGTCAATGTTTCTTTTTTTGTTTTTCGGTTTGTTTTTCTTTTTCAGTAATGAAGAATTGATTCCTCCATTTGAGGCCGGCCTTGTCAGCAAGAAAATAATAAATGCCTCAGATGTGGGAGGTCATTTCAATTGTTCAACCATCTAAACACCATTGAAGAAATGACCTTTACCAAGACAAATGTGCTAAGTAGAAAACCTGTTACTAAAAGAAAAAGAACACAGACACAGTCCCCGCTTCCCCCATTTTTTTTTTGTTGTTGTTGAAGAAACCTGGTTCTTTACCATGAAACTTCCTCTTTTCCCTCCCTCACCCTTCTCTCCCTTTCTCTCTCCACATTATGGGAACCGGTCATGCTATTTAGTGATTATTTTCAAAAGCAATAATAAATGTAACAACTGTTCTAGAGTATTGGTGGTTATGCACTTCAATGTACATGCAGGATATTTAAAAGATAAAGAGCTAATTCCAACAGGAGTAGACCACGTCTGTATTATTATGATCAGGTTTTTCTTAGTAGTTCTGGGATCAGAAATTTCTCTTCTGCTCTAGTAGTTATTATCCTCATTTACCATATTCAATCAAGTTTATAGGTTCACAATTCTTGTATGTCTCATCCACTAAGTATTTTAAACTAAAAAGCATTGCAGCCTTTAAACATGACGAAACAGCATTATCAAATGTATCTTTACCCAGGGAAACAGATAGAGGAGGCCATTTCTTTTATGGAGAAATACCATTCATGTTAATTTCACACACAAATAGGAAGTGACAGCGTGTAGCAGAGACTCTGGGACACCAAGTAGGTCCAAGGTTTGGCTTTCCTATCTGTTGCGATGTAAATCTGGGCAGGTCCTTTAACATCTCTGGTACAGGTATGATGGAGGAAAGCCCAGGTTTACACAGAAGTGTTAAAGAGTTGAATGGCAGAGTGGAATCCTGCCTGGTATGTAATAAATGCCCTGTAAGACTGTCTGTCCTTGTGGTTACAGGAGGCTTGTGTGTGAGCCATGTTACATTGTCTCCTGCCTTTTACAGAGAAGGAAATAATACATAGTAATACCCACTACTTCGTAGCGCGTCACAGAGATGCGCTACGAAGGGCAAACTGATAATGTCTTTAGCTGTGACTGACAAGGTGAAGGGAACACTCACTGCCCACAGAGAGCATGTGGTCCGTGTGCTAAGGAGTGCCTTGAGGTAGGTAGCATATCATTCTCTGTGAATGGCCTGAGCTGTCAGCAGGGTGCTTGGCCTGGGAACACGCGCTCTTCTCCTCCTCTTTGGCCTGACAGTAACCAAGATTCCTACTGCTTGTGTTGATCTTCACTGACATTGGGTCTTCTGCAGCTTCTGCCTAGAAGGTCATTGCATTTGCTCTCTGGCTGGCTGCCATTACCTGTTGATTTTCTCTCAATCCCATCCCAGGAGACATCAGCTCAGATGGTGACCAGGTCCTTTAGCTAGCTGTTGGCCTTCATAACTTTCCTGATCCAATATGGCTGCTCACTGCCACCCCAGGTCCAGTGTGTTGATTTTTTTTAAAGATTTATTTATTTATTATATGTAAGTACACTGTAGCTGTCTTCAGACACTCCAGAAGAGGGCGTCAGATTTCGTTACGGATGGTTGTGAGCCACCATGTGGTTGCAGGGATTTGAACTCAGGACCTTCGGAAGAGCAGTCAGTGCTCTTAACCGCTGAGCCATCTCTCCAGCCCCAGTGTGTTGATTTTAAACTTTCTTGTGGCTCCTGCATTTTCTCTGCTGTGTCTAGAGAGCGCGATTTATCCACAGGTATCCTTAGCCTCAGGCTCTTAATCTTTTCTCCCTCTGTTCTGTGATTTTTCCCTGAGCTTCAGGTGTAGGTTTAATTGCAGATGTATTGATTGGAGCTGGACACAAGGCAATCACTTATTCTTTGTATTTGACCAGCCGTGGATCTCTGCAACAGCTTCCATATATTGCAACAGAAGCGTCTGTGATGGGGGCAGGGAGGGTGAGAGCTACACTTATGTGGGTATAGGGATAGGTATTTAGGAAACAGACATTATATTAGATTAGGAAACTGGCATAAGTATGTTCTCTTCTTGAGTCTATGACTCTCCAGCTATGGACAGCTATGGATAACAGGCTACATCTACAATAACTGGTGTCAATTCCTTCTTGTTGAGTGGGCCTTAACTAGACAGCAGTTGGTTACACCTGAGATAAAAGTGCCACAGTTTTACTTTTAACACACTCATTCTTAAAAACATTTGTTGTTTTTACATTTTATTTCTTTATTTTGTGCATCTCTGTATACAGGTGTGCTGGGAGTGTCCAGGCCTGGAGCGGGTTGAAATGAGACACAGAGTTGGACTCAGGTGTGGTTTTAAAGACTGATGGTCTCCAGATGTTCTAGCTCTCTAACTATACTAAATGCTTGTTGATAGCTTCTAAAAGGTTCTAAAAACTTTCTGGCTCTTTCTGAGGATTAAAAGCCACTGGGGATTAGGTAATGTAGCCCTTGTTCTATTTCTGCAGGAACTGGGAAGCTCTAACTTACAGCCTGCTGCTAGTTGAAGTCACAGGAAGAAAAAGGGACACTTTGAAAAGTGATTTTAGATTTATTTCTAAATTCTAAAATGTTTCCTGTGAAATCTATCTAAGAAAAAAGGGGAAAAGGGCTTGTAAGAAAAGGAGGATGAGGGGTCAAATAAAAAAGGGGGATAAGCACTTAAGGGCATCTGGCGAGGAAATAAACGAAAGGAGAATGCTCTCTTTTCTTTGTCCTCAGCACATGTACATCTTTTAGAATAGATGATCAGATGGCTAAAAGTTCATCATACATTTACACATAAATTCAAATTGTAAATCGAATAAGAAGTTTACAGCAGAGAGTGTTTCCATACATATCCATTAGGAGTAATTATCTGGCTTAACATTCATCACCTGTCACCAGCTCTGCAGGTTCATGAAGAGTTAAAAACCATAACCAAGGTATTAGTGAAGTTTTGTATAGATAAACTCAGTTAGTATTTTATCTTCTGTCCTAGCACCTATAGTAAATCGTTAGTTCCCTTTTTATGACCTTTGTTTAATGGTTTTACAACCTCGTGGAATGTGCTCAGAGTAGTAGAAGCCTGCTTGCTATCCCAGAAGCAATAAACTCATGGCATTAAAGACGGGCAGAGTTCTCACTGCAGTTATGACTATCAGAAAGGATTTAATAGCAATGTATTATAAAAGAACTTAATAATATAATTTTAGGTATTCTTATAGGATCATCATTAAGGATTAAGGCATCGTCTATTTGTTTATATAGCATCACTACAAGACAGTATATCTCTGTTCTGCAGAGATCTGCTCAAAAGGATGGGCTAATACCTAGGGATCTATCTATCTATCTATCTATCTCTGCAGAGATCTGCTCAAAAGGATGGGCTAATACCTAGGGATCTATCTATCTATCTATCTATCTATCTATCTATCTATCTACACAGGAAAAGCAGATTAATAGCAGGAATCTTTCCAAAAATGGATTTTTCCTGGGCCTTGCCTAACAGAGCAAATCCATCGTAGATTTTAATCTAAGGAGGACCCATCTCAGGAAGATCACCTGCTATTTTTAGCTTCTACTTGTTGGCTCCTGACATAGATGTGTATATATGTAGAGGTCAGATATCAGATGACAACTTTTGGAAGTTGAATTTTTCTTTACATCGTGTAGGTTTCAATCTCAGGTTGAACTCAGGTTACTAAGATTGGTGGCAAATGCCTTTTCCTACTGAGTTGACTTGCTGGCCCCACACATTCATTCCGTCTCAGTGAGGTTTGCTGATCTCCATGGCCTGCTTTCATAGCTCCCCACATATAATCAATATTATGACCTTTTTGTGTTCCCGTTGTGTCTATTTTTCCATGAAAATTCACTGTTCCTATTAAGAGCAAGTATTTTTACCCTTAATTCTTTAATATTTAGGGTTTCTCACAGTGTTTATCATCTAAAAGCCTGACGATTCTTTTTTTTTTTTTAATGAAGGGAATGAATCAATTAAAAATGAGTGCTGCAGGTGATTGTTCTGTGAATGCCTTTTCATGAAGTCCCCTGAGTGGGCACAAATAGATCCTGCAGTGCACATAAAGCCCTAGAGCCAGCACAGTGATCCACATCAACTTGTGGAGTTCAAGCTGCCTTTCCAGCTTTTAGTGTGATTGGGGACAAAAGCCAGGGAGCCTTCCATTCTATGCTCCTCTAACCGTGGTGGACAGAGATTGCAGTGTGCCACAGTAAAACACAAGAGAAGGCGTAGCAAGCCACCTGCTCCCACCTGCTGCCTCCTAGGCAGACATCATTTGCTCTTTCTCTTTGCTGCTTTTGGAGAGCAACCTTGAATTCCTTAATCTCTTGTTTTACCTGTCCTAAAACCCAAAGCCATTTTCTAGGAACAAATTTAGTATATCCAGGCAGTAGTAGCTAGAATGTTGCAGAGTAATTTGTTTTATGTGCATGGGGTATTGCTTTTTTTTTTTTGTAAGACCTTTCAAGAGATTTTTTTTTTTTTGTAAATTTGTGAAGATTCTTTTTCTTTTCTCCCTTTCCTTTCCTTTTCCTTTTCCTTTTCCTTTTCCTTTTCCTTTTCCTTTTCCTTTTCCTTTCCCTTTCCCTTTCCCTTTCCCTTTCCCTTTCTCTTTCTCTTTTTCTTTTTCTTTTTCTTTTTCTCTTTTTTTCTTTTTGAGAGAGCATCTCCTCTTACTGGTCTGGAATGTGCCATGTGGTCTAGGACAGCTGGGTAGTGAACCCCTAAGATACACTCTTCCCCCAGAACTTGAATTGTAAATGTAATTCACCCTGCTCAGTTTTTTTTTTCTATTTCTTTTCTCTGTTTTTTTTTTTTTTTTTTGGGATACATCCTGGGGATGGAACTCAAATCCTTGTGCTTGCAAGGTAAACACTTTACCTACTGAACTATTTCCTCCAGCCCTGTGTTTCAGTCTTTTATTTAAAATACTTTCCTACCTGAATGCCTAGTTCTTTGCTTTTATCTTTCTGTTCTTGTTTCCTGATTAGATTCTGCATCAATCTTTCTCTTATTTTTCTGTTAAAGTATTTTTTATTACATTTCATTTAATAGAACAATATTTTAAGTAAAAATGGAGTCCATGCCTTAAGACAAGTATGTTTTTTTTCAAAGCCAGGAAAAGTAGTTGTTACTAAAAGTGTATCTCGAGGAGGATAATTATATGAAATCATTAGAAGGAGAGATGATTGGTTAGGACTGAGGGATGGCCAAGATTGCTGGAGTAGGATCACAGCCACCGATTTCTCTCCCCACCCACCTTCTCACTGTAGAGTTCACTGCTCTGAGGCTTTGTAGCCTTTGCTTCCACCCAATGGTTGTAATTCTGCCAGCTCTTTAGGTTTTTACTATTGAGATCCTTTCTTTACTTTCATTGTTCTGACAGGTCCTATGTGAGCTGCTGTGGGAGAACAGTTAGTCTTACTCAGCTCTGGTCCCTGTGCACTGTACTAGCAAGCCTAGCAAGATATGCCCATGAGTATAATGGTGGAATGCATGTTATGGGAGTAACCAACAGCCTTCTAAATGAATCAAGGCCCATTCCGTAAGAGGGACTCAGGCCTGGCATGGTAAGCCTGACCAAGGATCTGTGGCTGGAGAGGTCGTAAGGGGAGAACCTGCTACTACCCTTTTGCTAAGTGGACACAGCATCAGATTGCCTCCTATCTATCCTTATACCACAGGCAATGCTGTTCTCACGCCTTATCCAAGAAGCCTCTTTTAATAGTTGAATATAGTTAATGCAGGGACTCCTAATTTGTCAAAGTACAGAAATACGGTAACTGAGGAGTGCTTAGGCCCTAAGTGGAATGTCAGTGTCATACCTGCCCCTCATGGATGCCTGTGTGGTGGTGAGGGACTGGGAAGGTTGTGAGAGCCATTGGTCACAGAGGGCTGCTGCAGCACAATAGTGTCTTCTGGACATGGCAGGGCATGGCATGCATGATCTCACAGTGTCTGTGAGTGTCTGCACAAGATGTGCACAAGGTCAAGCCAGTCTGTCCTAGCATAGATCGAACAGGAGCTCATGAAGTCCCACCCCTTTGAGGAACTGCTGGGAGAGAGAGAGAGAGAGAGAGAGAGAGAGAGAGAGAGAGAGAGAGTCAGTTTTCTTTAGAGCAAATTTTCTTTGGTCCATGGTAGATTGCTGAAACTCTAGTAGATGGCTCTGAACCCATGATATACAGGTAACATTAATTGTATTTGGTAGATTATTTATTTATTTATTTTTTGGGGGGGGGTTTGAGACAGGGTTTCTCTGTTTAGCCCTGGCTGTCCTGGAACTCACTTTGTAGATCAGGCTGGCCTCGAACTCAGAAATCTGCCTGCCTCTGCCTCCCAAGTGCTGGGATTAAAGGCATGTGCCACCACGCCCGGCTCTGGTAAATTATTTAAAAAAAAAAAAAAAAGGACATAAAGTTGAAGTATGTGTGGGGATCCAGAGGAGCTGGAGGAAGTAGTAGGGGATGGATATGTTCTAAAAGCACTGTATGCATGTATGGAATTGTTAAAGAATCAAAAGGTTGTCATTTTATTTATTTATTTATTTTCAGAAAGCCATGTTTTGGTTGTTATTTACCAACTCTAATCTTTTCAGCTTTTACTGCCCTTCTTTCATTAGTTTTCCCGTGTTAACCCTGAACCTGATTTATTGTTTACTTTTACAGGTGCTCAGCTAATTAATTTTGATACCTTATTGTTACTATTTATAGTGTTTATGGATAGTTTCTTTCAGTGCTTCACTGATGTATCCTTTTGTAAGTCATGTTTTCATTTTATTATTTCTAAAGAAAATTTTATGTCTTCCTAAAATGAAAGGTTAGAAGATGTTGAGAGGAACTGTTTTGTTTCTGGGGTGCATTATGTGATTTGCATCAGGCAATGACCATTAGACTGCTCTTATCAGGCAATTATTTTACAGCATTGTCCTGGCTTAGAGTTTTGCCTACTCGATTTGTCAAAATGGAGGCTGTGCCAGTCTCTAACTCCTGCTGATTTACTGAAAATGTACCCTGGCATTTAAAAACATGTCTCCTATGTATTTCAGAGAAGTTCTGGCCAGCATTTACATCAGTGACTGCTAATGTGGTCCTAAGGAACATTTATTAATACTGGACAGCGATCACAAACATACCTTATGTGACGCCTTGCCGTCAAATGTCCTTTGTTTGGTACTTGTATTTCCACCACTGCTTCTTTGTCCCTGCCCTTCCTAAACTCGCCTTTTAGTTTCCTTTTATCTTACCCATGTTGCTTTATATTCTACAGATCTCTTTAAAACTGTAGCTTTGCATTCAGTCTGATGCCCTTTGACTTCTGCACATTTAGTCTCTCTTGTCTTGTTTCATGTTTTGTTCTCATATTTCATAGTTCACAATTCTATTGTTTTGAAATACAGATCTTATTTTCTTTTGCTTTCATCTTTATTTAGACCTCTCTCTCTCTCTCTCTCTCTCTCTCTCTCTCTCTCTCTCTCTCTCTCACACACACACACACACACACACACACACACATCATGATACTTTGTTCTATTATGGCTCCATCTTTCCAAGCTTTTGCTTTCCAGAGCATCCCTTCACTGTGTTTCTCTAATTGCCGAGAAGTAAAAGCCACGCCTTTTATTACCTTACTTAAAAGGATTGGCTTGCTTTTTGATATCTAATTTCTCACTGTATTTTTTTTTATCCACCCAGTTTTTGTTACCATAGTCTGGGTTTTAAGATGCAGATCAATGTAAAAGTGAAGAAATAAATCAATAGTTTTTTGATATTGTCTTGTTTAACCGTTCTCATATTTAAGCTTGCCATTTATGGAGCTCTGTGGGGGATTATTCATCACTCAGGGTGTGTGGTTACTTTGGTCACACACAATTTCTCTCTCTCTCTCATATGTCTATCTATCATCTGTTTATCTGTCTATCTGTATCTATCATCTGTTTATCTATCTGTCTATCTATCTATCTATCTATCTATCTATCTATCTATCTATCTATCTACCTACCTACCTACCTACCTACCTACCTATCTATCTATCTATCTATCTATCTATCTATCTATCTATCTATCTATCCACACACACAGGTCCCATTGCACATGTGGAGGTCAGCTTGCAGAGACTGACTCTATGCTTCTACCATGTAGATTTTGGGAATCCAGGGAAGAACGTCAGTCCATCAGGCTTTCTGTCAAGTGCCTTTAACCAGTAAACCATCTCAATGGTCCCTTGTCACATATTTTCCATAGACTATTTTATGCAAATATAGAAGGAGATTTTTGGAGGATTTAAACAAGAATAAGTTTGATTTAGATGTTACAATATTTAGCTAGTAAACAGAGAAACATGAAGGCAAGTATATATATTAAAATATATTTAAAGTATATTTACTGAGCTATAGGGGTTTGTTGAACAGTGATGGAGCCATGTTCTGTAAAATGCATTGTTATGTGACTCTGTAGTTGCAGGAACATTAAAGTGTGCTTGCACAAACCTTGCTCATGTAGCTTGCTATGCACCTAGGCACCTAGGCTAAATAGTATACACCCATGTTTATGGGGTATGATGTTTACTAAAACATCCTTATGTTATATACATGACTAACAATAGCTAAAATCTTTATAATAAAGATACATTAGCAACTGTTCAAAGAACAAAACCTAAATCTTTTTTGTCATGTTATAGTCTAAGGGTTCCAGTTTTAGTACGATTACTGTAGTTTTAAGAACCCATTCTTGGGGGCTGGAGAGATGGCTCAGTGGTTAAGAGCACTGACTGCTCTTCCAGAGGTTCTGAGTTCAATTCCCAGCCACCACATGGTGGCTCACAACCATCTGTAATGGGCCTCCTCTAATATGTCTGAAGACAGTGACAGTGTACCCATATACATGAAATAAATAAATCTTTAAAAAAAAAAGAACCCATTCTTTTAGATATTACATGATTAAACAACTTATCATTAGAGAGTATGGTTGATGACATCTATCGAACTAAAGATGTCAAGATAGACAAGCCACATACTTAAAAACAGCATCATTGTTCACATCCCATCAGTATAATATATGCTCTGAGAAGTAAATACTATCAGTTTACTTGAATTAAGTATATTTTTAAATGGACTAGCATAGTGATTTTCAAACTTGGCTGTGCATCAGAATTAATTGAGGAACCAATAAAAATAGATGCTTATTTGTAGTCATACCCAGAATTATTCAGCCAGTTGGATATGTCAGGATGTACCTATATGTTCTGTCAATTCGTCTGCCTTTCTTTTTAAAAGACAGTATCTCATGTAGCCCAAGTGAGCATTCACCGTGCAGCTGAGGACAATCTGGACTTAATCTCCAACCCTCCTTCTTCCACCTACCAAATCTGGAACTCCAGGTATGTATATCCATTGTCTGGCTTGGACATGCATATAGAATCAGGACCATTGAATTTGGGGTGTACTCTGTATGGTGAAACTAGAGATGGTGATTACACATAAGTGTCTATGAGGCATGGGCATTGTGAACACAAAGATTTGTTTTGAAAACAAATTTTTATATTCTACCTTTACACTGCTTGACCTTCATGTATTTGTTGGGGTTTGTTTTTTATTGTACACTAAACTCAAAGTTTAGAGGCTTAAAGCTATATATATAGCTTGCACACACACACACACACACACACACACACACACACACACACACACACACACACCTTTTTTCCTTAGAGTTTTTTCAGTATGGATATAGCTAGAAAGTTGTGTAGCTTCACCAGGGGCCACTGCTGTCACTCATTTGGCTTTTAGGTCTTCTAGAGACTGGACTATATTTGGACCCCTTTGGGGTGCTTCAGAATCCCCATGGGCTCAAATGCAGAGGTTCCAGATTTTCCCAAGACCTGGAACTCACACAGTGTCATCTCTACTACATTCTGTCACTGAAGCTGGCCCCATGGTGAAAGGATAAGTAGATGAGATAAAAGCATAGTTTGCAGATTCCGGGAGACACGGGTCACTGGAGCTACTGATAAACTTCCACAGATATTGATAATGGGGAGAGAATGCAAGAGAGAGAAATTGATGTCTAATTTTTACATCCCAGCTGGAGATACTGAGAATAAACAGGTACAGTTAGGAATGTTCAGGCTATGGGCTTTCCTTAAGTGTCAAAGCACAGCTAAGAGAAGACTGCTATAGGCACGATATTGCTCAGGAAAGGTCAGGGATAGTGATGAGTGCTATGTGACGATGTTTCTCTGATGTGAACAGGGGTCTACTCAGATAGGCAACCAGTGACAGATCAAGGTAAGGATACTTTGGAAGTCGAAACTTGGTGAACCATTGAATTCTGTTGGTGTTATTTACAGGATCAGAAACGAGTCAAAGGCAGCCATATCACCAAAAGCCCAGCCCAGCATGAGTGACAGCTTACATAAGCTCGAAAGCTGGAACCTGGAGCTCATGGCACAGTTTGCAGTCAGTTTGGCAGGTTGAAGAGCCTCACTTCCAGGCAGTTTGGCTGGTCTTAGTCTCTTCTAGGTAGCTCATCTGGTCTAAGCCCCTTCTAGGCAGTTCAGCTTGTCTGGGAGTGTCTCTTACAAGTCCTAGCTGCTCATATATGGTTGAAGGTCACCCAGACTGCAATAGTTCCTGCCCCACACCCCTGATGACTGTTGTTCCCTCTGCATAGCTGTGTTTTAGAGGTTTGCTAGGCCACCACTGTTCCTCAGATGGCTTCTGATTTATTAGGTAGAGGTTAGGGCAGCAGGAAAAAGAAATATACATGGCAAAGTCAAGACAAGAATGAGTCTGTCTGATGTTTCAGGCTTGTCTACTGTAGGGGACACGTCTCCATATCTTCTTCAGGATGGTGCCCATTTCCTCTTGGGGTCTCTAAGTGGTAGTTATAAGCTGTTTTGTGTGGGGAGCTCAAATGAGAAGGAAACTGCAGAGAAGAAAACAGAGTCACGAAGTGGAGGAGTGACTGGTATCAGGGATCTGAGCTCTGGCTACACCCACCCTTCCACACTTTTCCTGTTCTGTTGTATAAACAAATGTAGCCCACTGGCTATCTTTCTTGTCAAGGAAAGATGAAGCAATGTGCGCTCAAGTGACAGAAAGGACAGTGTTTACAGGAAAGTGCAGAACAGCAAGACAGGGAGCTGGTGCAACTGGGGAGGTTGCAGCTAAAGAGGTCGTCCTCTTCACTGGCTTCTAAGGATGGAGGGAGAAGATAAGGTGGGGATGGAGGGAGAGGAGTAAAGGGCTGATAACCAGGTGTGAATTTTTATTTCCTTTACCGAAATAAAAATTTAATGAGGTGTGAGCAAGGGAAGAGTAGCTTTAAAAATCGCATTGTTAAATTGTATCCATTTATCTATTTATTTGTGTGCACATGCATGCATGTACGTAAGTCATAACCCGTGCTCGGAGGTCAGATGGCAACTTGTGGGAGATTGCTCTCTTTATCCACCATGTACATCTTGAGGATTGAGCCCAGGTCATCCGACTGGGAGTCAAGTGCCTTTACCCACTGAGCCATCTTGCTAGCCCAAGAAGGGTAGCTTAAAGCAATCTCCAAGTACAGTGAAGTCTTGCAAAGACTTCCGCTTATTTTAAATCCTCATGTCTTTAAGAAATTCTCTTTCTTAGAGTATCTGTTAGAATAGTATTTTGATTTATTTATGTAATTAATTTTTTTTTTCTGTATTGGGGATGGAACCCCGACCTTCACACATGCTAGGCAAACACTCTTCCGCTCATCGACATTCCCTGCCCTAGAATGGTATTTGGAAAGAGAAATGAGATGTGAAAAGAGGAAGACACCAGTTATTAATTATTCTAAATAGCACTTTGGATGAAAGCATAAAGGAAACAACAACAGCACAACAAGCTTTGCTGCATCTGGCTAAATGGGGCACTTCTGGTTTTAGTCAACTCTGTCATCACAGACAATAAATATCGGATCTGGCTCTTGGCATTTGCAAGGGGAATTTGACCTTTACATTTTAAAGGAAATGAGAAACAAAGAGATTACATAATTAAAAATCTGTTTCTGTCTCTTAAAAGCAATTCAATTTAGGTCAGGAGCCAACCTTCTCCCTTTGCCTCTAATTGTTTTACCTTGGCTCCTGGAACCCTGCTCTTGTTTCTCATGTGAATAGCTCATTACTGTTGGGTCAATGTTCCCATTGAGCGTACCATGCTAATGGCGGAAACAGTAAAGGAAACATTATGATCCAAGACATGTTAATATTGGATCCAAAATAGAATAATGAACAAGGTTGTGTGCTTCCGACATGCCTGTTAGCAACAAACTCTCAACTGTGACTTGCTTTCTATTTGACCTTCTTGGTTAACTACCATACAGAAGGATAGGATGAAAATGGTCGCCATTCGGCACTGAGGGCTCTGAACCTGTCCTCTTCCGTCTGAGCTATGTTATCTTTAGCATTTTCAGGAATCCCAAGTAGAAAAGTTACATAAAAATGTGCGTTTAGACATTTAAATATCACCAATAAAAATCAAGACAAAAATCAAAGAATTAATCACAATTAATAATAAGTACAGGGAATTTGGGGGAAAATATATTAGTGAGAAGTAAGCACAAAAGGCTAATTAAAAATTTTGTTTTAGGTTATGAAATATATTTACAAATTTCGATTATCAAAAATATAAGGAAGTTTATTACAAAGGTATTTTTGAGGCTGTTATGAATTTGCTTTTCTGATTTAGGACTGACAAGTGGAATTAGATCATAGCTAAAGCTTTCATACAGTTGAAGAAAAAATTGCCAATCTGAAGAGACAGTCTACAGAATGGGCAAATATTCTGGTCAGACATGGGATCAATAGCCACATATATAAAGAACTGAAAAATCAAATGCTAAAAGAGCAAATAATCCATTTAATAAATGGACAATTGAACTTTTCAAATGTCTCTAAAATAAATGAAAAAGAAAAATCCCTCAATATCCTTAGCCAGTCAAAATAACTTTGAGATTACATTACACTTTGGTTAGAATGGCTGTCATCAAGAAAACAAAAAACCAGTGAATGTTGTCAAGGATGCTGGAAAAAGAAGTCCCTTTACACTGTGGGTGGAACTGTGAGCTGGAAAACACACATGGAAATCAGAATGGAGTTTTCTTAAATGAAATATAGACCTACTGTGTGACCGAGCCTTACCAATTCTGAGCATTTTCCTGAAGGAATCTTATGAAGCACGCTGCAGAGGCAGCCATATACCCATGTCAACTGAAACACTACCACAGCAGCCCGTCACGGAGTGGCCTTTCATGTCTGTCACCAGACGGGTGGATAAAGAAAATGTGCATACACACTAGAGTTTTATTCAGCAGTAAAGAACAGAATTATGTTATTTGCTGGAAAGTAGGTGGAGCTGGAGATCATCATGATAAGAAAGACAAGCCAGATCCAGAAAGACATCTCATGCTTTCTTCATATGCAGAATCTAGATTTAAAAAAAGATGTGAGAGGAAAGACGGCTCAGGGGTTAAGAACACTTGTTGCTCTTGGAGATGACTCAGGTTCAGTTCCCAGCCCCCTACATGGCACCTACAACCACATGAACTCCAGTTCCAGGGGATCAGATGCCATCTTCTGACCTCCAGCACCAGTTATGCGTGTGGTGCACCTACATACATGCAGGCAAAACATTCATACAAGTAAAATGAATCTAAAACAATATAAAAACATGGAATCAGAAGGGTGTTGTTAAAGATGTAGAAGAAGATAAGGGGGTGCAGAATGGTTTTATACTCTATGTATTTTCATGTTTCTGCCCAGTTAAAAGTATGTGTTAGAAATACAAGGTCTGTTGCTTTGTTAACCCATTATTATTATTGTGTATATATGTATCATATAATACACAATAATACATATATATGAATTATATATTATGCATAATATATAATACATATATACATTTATATACACACACACATATATATTTATATACACACACACAATACATGTATTGTGTATATATATGTGAGTGCTGTATGAGTACAGGTGTGCAGATATACACACCTATGCATGCACACGGGGGGTGGGGCAGAAAAGGACATCAGGAGTCCTGTTCTATCAAACTCCACCTTTCGCCCTTGAGACAGGGACCTTCACTGAACCTGGAGCCAGGCTGACAGCCAGTGAGCTGCAACGAATGATCCTGCTGTCTTTGGCTCCACAACTCTGGGATTACAAGCACTTGTGGACTTCCATGTGTGTTCCAGAGGATTTGAACTCAGACCTTCACGCTTGCACAACAGGTGCTCTTACTCAGTGACTACCACACCCCCAAGCCTGAGTCTAACGATTTCCAGAGCTCTAAATGTGGAGTCCAGAGACTTTTGAATTATCTTCATCCCAGGATCTGTGGCATAATATTGCCCATTGCTAAAAGAACACAGAAAATGCTGAGCAATTACCTGTAACCAACTTTAGCCACAGCTGTTCAGTTTTCTTCTGACCACCTTTTTAGAAAACCCTTTGCACTAGTAAAGTTGTATCCCTTGTAGGAGAAATTAGAATATATTAAATGCAAACAAGGAAATGGAGCCATAATTTTTTAGCTCGCAAAAATCCTCAGCTCTGATGTTTAATGCTGACTATTTTTCCTCTCATGTCTCTGCTTCTTGGTTGCTTTCTGTCTTTGTCTGTACATAATACACACATTTCTGCACCTACCGTGCATATGGTTTAAAAATGAGATAACACTATACTTATAGTTCTGAATCTTGCTTTTCTTAGTTAACAAGTTTTCATATCAATAATTATAGGTCTATACCATAAATGCCTCCTCCTTCCCTCCCTCCTCTTCCCTTCTCTCTTTTCCATCCCTCCTCCCTCCATCCTCTCTCCCTCCCTCCTCCTTCCTCCATCCCTTCTCCCTCCCTCCATCCCTTCTCCATCCCTCCTCCCTCCCTCCCTCCTTCCTCCCTTCTCCCCCCTTCTCTCTCCTTCCCTCCTTTCTGTCTTTATTCTTTCACTGCTGTCCTAATCTCAACCACCCTCCTTTTTTTTCCCCCCCCTCAGGAGAGAGTGGATGATGGGAGTGAGCCAGATGCAAGGAAGGCTTACAATGTCAGTAAAAGGGAACAAAGACTGCAAGCCGTTTGTACCCTCTGAGAGATTACAAGGGCAGAGTGAAGCCCTGGTTTTACACATACCTCAATCTGATGGATGTATGCCATTCTTCCATGATGATTCATTTTAAAGAAGGATTTGACTTCTTATAGCACTTTGAAAATTCACTGGTAGAAGAATGCAGTCATAGATTAAGCCTTTGGCTTCTTAAGAGGTTTTTTTTTTTTTCCCCTCAGAGTCTCATGTCTTACTAGGTAAGCACACTACCACTGAGTTTTACCACAGCCCTTTTAATTAATATATATATTAATTTATATATATATGTTTTGAGACAAGGTCTCATTCAGTTACCAAGGCTGGCTAGAACTCATTCTGTAGCCTAGGAAGTTCTTGAACTTGCCTCAGCCTCCTGAGTAGCTGGGATTAGAGGACTGTGCCATCAAGCCTGACTATAAGGTGATTATTTAGAATGACGAGTCTTAGAGAAAAGCCATCAGTGCTCTTACCCAGGGCTGGACTTTGCACATTATGATAACGGCCTGCTAATTAACTTGTGTTCACTGACACAATAGTGTCAGGACTACTCTCATGGGGATAACCAACAACTTTCTGATTCATGCCTGCCTGGTACTGTCAGCTTGGTCAAAAGTCCATGACAGGGGATGTCATAGATTCTATGGGAAAACCTACTACTGTTGTTTTGTGACGTGGACATGGCAAACTGCGTTCTAAATATTTATTTTCTTCTTCCTTTTTTTTAAAAAAAGATTTATTTATTTTATGTATATGAGTACACTGTAGCCGTCAGACATACCAGAAGAGGGGATTGGATGCCATTAGAGATGGTTGTGGCTACCATGTGGTTGCTGGGATTTGAACTCAGGACCTCTGGAAGAGCATTCAGTGCTCTTAACCCATGTTTATTTTCATACCTATATGTTAAGGCTGCTTTCAGCCTTCATAGGAAGCTTCTTTTAGTAGCGGGGGCAGTGGTTGGAGCAGAGAATCGCAAGTGGGCAAACCTGAGTATGACTGCCAGTGCTCAGCCTTCCTTGGGACATCTGTGCTATCTCCCCCTCCCACCCCAAAGCTCAGACACAGAAAGAGCATGAGAGTCGGAGGACAGGGAGCAGAGCTGGGAGTCTCCTTTGGGGATGGCATGGCCTCCGCACACCTGAAGCTGTGGAACTCTGATTAGGTTTCTATCCTTACTATGATTGCATTTTTATGCGCTATCTACTACAGAAAAAGAAAACCACGACAGAGTTGAAAGCAGAAAAGCAATTAGCTTCGTATCATCATCCATGTGCCCTCATTGGCCATCTGGGTCTCCTGTCTAAGTGTTATTCTACACCACACTCAGAGCTATTTACACATACACGTTTATATGATAGGTTACAATCTTCTTTCTGAGTTTGGGTGAACTCCCTCAATATGTATTCTAAGTCCATCAATTCTCCTGCAAATGTTATGATCTCAGTTTTCCTTACAGCTTAATATATTCCCTTTCACACGCGGGCCAAATTCCCATTACTCATTCACCTTCCGACCGCCATCTTGTTGACTCCATTTCCTTGCTCTAGCAAATAGAGCAGCAATCAGCCCGCGTGTGCGAGCGTCTCTGCGGTGGGTCTGTGCTCAGGAGGAAAATTTGCTGGGTCATTTGAAATTTAAGTTTTTGGCGAACCACTAAGGTGATTTCCATAATGGCTGTGCTGATTCTTTTGCACCGAGTGTGCAGTGACTCAGCTGCTTTCTCCACGTCCTTCCTAACGCTTGTTGTCAGGTTTCTTTATGATCGTCATTCTGATGGAGCAAAGCTGTGTCCCAAAGTAGTTTTAATTTGTGATTACCTGAGGATTAGGGACGTTGAGCACATTTAAAAAATAGTTGTTGGCCATTTGTGCTTCTTCTTTTGAAAGGTATCTGCTCAACTAATTACCGAATTTGTTGATTGACAGTTTTATTTCCTTGGCACTGAATATCTGATTTTTTTTTAATTTATAAATTCCGAATTGTCTGAAATGTAGTTGGCCAAGCTATTCTCCCACTCTGTGGGCCGTCTGTGTGCTCTCCTGATATTTCTCTTTGCTGTGCAGAAACTTTAATTTCATGTTGTCCCATCTGTTGATCCTTAGGGTTGGTTCCTGTGCTATTGAAATTCTTTCTATTCAGAAGGCTTTTGCTGACCCCGATGTCTCGAAGTCTATTTCATATGCTTTTGTCTAGGAGCTTCAGCATTTCATGTTTTAAATTAAGGGCTTTGATGTATTTCTGAATTCATTTTTTTTTTTTTTTTGCACAAAGGGAAAGATAAGAATCTAATTTTATTCTGCAGGTGGATGTCGGTGGCTGGCCAGTTTTTACCGGCACCATTTGTTGAATAGACTATCTGATCCCCCTGCACTTTTGTCAAAAATTAGATGGGTGCCTTAGTTAGGTTTCCATTGTGACAAAATACCATATACTTAGGTAGGAAAGTGTTCATTTCATCTCATAGCTTCCCACCAAGTCCATCACGGCAGGAAGTCAGGGTAGGGACTGGTATGGGGTAGGAACTCACACAGGGCAGGAACTCATACTGGGTAAGAACTCATAAGGGGCAGGAACTTGGAGGCAGGAGCTGATGCAGAAGCTATGGAGGATGGTGCTTACAGGCTTGCTCCTCATGACTTACTCAGCCTGCTTTCTTATAGAATCATCGGCCCAGGGGTGGTACTGTTCATGGTGAGCTGGCCCTACCACATCAACCATCAGTCAATCAAAACAAAACAAAACACAGAAATAAACAAACAAACAAAATGTCAGAGGCTTGCTCAGAGGCTAGTCTGGTGTGGATGTTTTCCCAATTGAAGTCAAACCGACATAAAACGAGCCAGCACAATGGCCATAGCTCTATTGGTTTATTTCTGAGTCTTGTCTTGTGCTCTGTCTGTCTAGTTGCCTGTTTTATGCCAGTACCAGGCTGTTTTTTAATTTTTATTTTTTCCCTCATGTCCCCATAATTTAACTTGCACTCAGGAATTGTGTTCCCTCAAGTTAACGTTATTACTCTCTAGGATTGCTTTGCTCATTTGTGATCTTTCTTGGTTCCAGGACTAGAAAAGGATGTTATAAATTAAACAAAATGAGGGTCACTTACCCGAGTCTGATGGAAAAGAAGAATACTTCTGAGTAGGGTGAGAGCAGCTATAATTATATTATGTGTTAATTTGCAGCTCATCTTCCAGGCAGTTCATACAGGATAGGAAAAAAACAATCAGAGTTTCATAATGTGATAATCACATATTTCATGAGAATACCCATATGTGGCAGTCAAATAAAATTCACAGGATGATGGCCCTAAACCCACAGACACTGTCTCTGCTTCAGTTCCTGCCAAGTTTTGCGCGTTCTTTTGCAAGGTAGACACAATATTTTAGAGATAGGGCCCTCCCACAATGAAGGACTAACCCAGCCTGTTCATTAAGGTCATGTGCTGTCCCTTGTGAGGCTTGGTTTGCCTTTGTAAGAGACTGATTCTGAAGTTTTGGAGTAAGGCGGGCAGTGAACTGTGTGCTACCGAGTACCCCAGGGACTAACACCAAAGGATTTAAGAGGAGGTGCTGTGACAGAGGGACAGGCTAGGGGTATAGACTTGAGTCAAACTGATCTGAATGTAGGGAATACTTTGGAGTTTCGAGCTCGTCGAGCTTGGGTATGTCCCTTTCCCCCTCCCTCCTTTCCTCCCTCCTTCCTCTCTCCCTCCCTCCCTCCCTCCCTCCATCCTTTCTTTCTTCTTTCTCTCTCCCTTTCACTCCATGGAACATAGCGCTAGAGAAGAACCTGGTCTCATGGATACAGGCACTGTACCACTGAGCTATTCCTACGGGCATCTTTCGTAACCTCTCTGCACTTCGGTCAGGCTCCTCATTTGGAAGATGCCTAACACTTCGACCTAATTTTATGCCCTGCTTTCTTTGCTTGTTCTGAACTGGATATTCTTGTTGCGGATTCTCACGGAATTCTTTTAGTGCCACGAGCAGACACTTAGGAGTGACCTCATCTCCCTCTCCTTCCCATACTGCTTTTTCCCATCGATTATGGCTGTGTTATCCTTGCATCTCCTGCCACTCTTCCTAGTCGCTTTCCAATAGTTCCTCACAGCCCCCAATAGCTTCCTTTTGACCCAAGAGAGAAGTTTATGCAGCAATCCTTGCAAGGACTTCATTTTATATGTCTCATGTGCCCACACTTGGCTTTTCAGCACCTTATCAAATTAGTCCCAATCCATAATTTCACACTCATCTTGCGTGGGCCTTTCCCTCAGATCATCATTGTTTCAGGATGATGTATTTACTTTGTGAAAAATAACTCACCGCATCCCTTAACACCCTCTCTTCCCTCAAGGTCACCTAGGAAGGTTTCCTCTGAAGCGGAACTCTGTTGCCTAATGGAGATTTACAGAACAAAGCTGACCTTGAGGACCAGCTGGGAGAGTGAGAAGTGGTCATAGTCTGCCCTTTGCTTCAGCTATCTTTATGACCAATAGCTGTCCTCACTGAGTGGGCTTCACGGAGCTGAAACGGGTGATTAAAGACCAGATTGAGTCCTGTGAGCACGCTGCTGCTGCCCCTTCATTTTCCATGCTGGTTGAACAGGGAATCTCTCTGTCTCTGCATCTGTGTCTCTGTCTCTGCATCTCTCTCTGTGTGCTTGTGTGTGATCCCATCACACTGAAGACACCCTTGAAATGGATTATGGATTACACACACACACACACACACACACACACACATTTCCATTTGAAGTAAACACTGTGATATCATTATGGCTTGCGGGGGTGGGTGGGTGGTGGTGGTAGAGAGAAAAATCCGGAACTACAGTCCTGACTTTTGTAGGTTTCTTAAACGTTGGTAGCGTCATTACTTTTGTCACACTCTATAGTAATTGACAATAAAAACCTTAGAACTAGCCTCTCTCTGCCTGCGAGCTATGGGGACCAGTGTACGTCCTAACAGAAGCGGAGCTCTCAGTACGTGGGCAGCGCTTCGTTGTTGCTTGTGATGTGGGGTTTCCTCAGCCGGTCCTTCCCTCACAGGTAACTTCTAGAAGAGAAGGCAGCATATGTGTTCTATTGTTTGCGGATCCCAAGCCCAGTGCACAGCTTGTGTATGTCCCAGGAGCATGCCCTTACTTTCTTTCTCATTCAAGTTTTTATTTCTAAAAACAGGGTGAGAACGGCTAACCTCAGCCCCTATATACGTTTCCCTCACTGGGAATAAGGTAGAATTTCCTGTTTTGTACACAATAATCTCAGTCTTACTTATTATCTCCTTAACTGACTTCTCTCCTCCTTGAAACACGTCACTCAAGTTGGCTGTGTTCTTTCAATATAGGGAGGATGACTTTTAACTTCTGGTCTTCCTGCCAAAGTCTTGGGGATATGCGCATGCGTCACTCGTGGAATGCCCTCCCCCCTTTCTGGCGCTGAGAACTGGACCGAGACTGAGGGCATTGGACATGTTAGTTCTTGGGGATATGCGCATGCGTCACTCGTGGAGTGCCCTCCCCCCTTTCTGGCGCTGAGAACTGGACCGAGACTGAGGGCATTGGACAAGTTAGTTCTTGGGGATATGCGCATGCGTCACTCGTGGAGTGCCCTCCCCCCTTTCTGGTGCTGAGAACTGGACCGAGACTGAGGGCACTGAACATGTTAGTAAACTCTTCCACTGATCTACATCACCACCCCTTGACATTTTTTTTTTTTTTTTTGGTTTGTTTGTGTTGTTATTTCGAAACGGGTTCTCTGTGTAGCCCTGGCTGTCCTGGACTTCTGTAGTCCAGGCTGACTTCGAATGCACTGAGATCCCACCTGCCTCTGCCTTCTGAGTGCTGGGATTAAAGTCGTGTGCCACCACTGCCTGGCTCTCCATTTGCCGTTTAATTTTACTTTAAGGGAATGCTTTTGAGGTACTTTGGTATTTAGTTTCTGTTTTCAGCTTTAATACTAGATATTGTAGTTATGCCATTTTGTGAGCAAATACAACAGCCATTTAAAATGGGGGGGGGTGTTGGTGATGAAATAAGCTAAGAAATAATAATAATAATAATAATGATGATGATGATGATGTATTAATTGAAAACAAGCATACTTATGTGTATTAGTGTCAGGAGGTAGGTTCACATTATTTCTGAAGTAAAATACTCAGGAACATAGCACATTTTAAGAACTTTAATTTCAGCCTTTTTCTGCTTCTTGACCGATGATGTAATGGACTGGCTACGTTCAAGCTCCTGCCGCTCTGACTTCGCCAACACAAAGGACTGTATTCTGGAACTCTTCTCCAGGTATGGTTTGCAACTGGAGCCTGACCCAGACCAGGAAGACAACTTGCACCATGTTTATTACCTATAGATGCTTCCAAAGAGACTGCAAACAGACCTAGAAAGCCTCACTGCTATTTCACCAATAGCCACTGGAGGGCCCCAGACACCATTCTGAATCTTTATGGCAGCCCATGACCTACACTCTAGAAATGTTCCACAAGCCCATTGATGGGGTAAAGTCACTGCCTGGTGATCACCCCAGTCTGACACAGCAGCACAAAGCCGGCTTCCAGCACACCAGAAACATCATCACTGAGACCACGCAAGACCCTTAACTAGAAAATCTCCTGGCAAGTTTCAATGGCTAACCTTTGAAAGTCTTTTGGGTTAGAGACACTGGTGATATCCTTAAACAGAGAGGAGTCCCGGCAGGAAAGGACACTTCCAGAAGGCCTGTAGTTGCTGGTCAGTCCAAGAGTTGTGGAGAACTGTCACGACATGTGCTTCAGAGCTCACCTTATGTTCACCTCCTCTGATATTCAGACTTCCGGCGTCATCAAGAGAAGATCTCATTTCCCCGGACCAGAGGGAATGCAGTCCCCGTGGCTGCATCTTTGGCCCTAGACCTCCCAACAGTCCAGAGCTGGGGCCTATTGTGTTTTAGGACACCTCTGAGGAGAAGAATCGGGTGAAGGTTACGTGGAGATGGAGAAGGCACCTATTCGCCTACCTTAAGGAGAGAGGGAAGCCGCAGGAGCTAGTCTCTTGTAAGATATAACCGGGTTTCACAGACATCAACTTCATCTCAAAAACTGCAGATTGTCATAGCGTTTCTAAAGTCACTTCTCTGGCCCAGACAGGTATATGCAAAGAATAAATTAGAACTAACACAAAGAGGAAAAAGACTGACATAGATGCCAAAAGCTATAAGGGAATTCATCCTACTTTGCTATTTAAGAAATCTTGTATCAGAAACAGTCCATTTTAGTGTTACACACTGCCAGTATTTTTCTTGTGTTAACTGTTTAAACCTCCAAAGTATTTTGCTTACCATGTTTGTAAATAAATGGTTGCCTCCTTCAATATGTAATTTCAATAATCCTATATCATGATTACTGTAAATATAATTGCTCTAGGCAATGAAATCTAGTGCTTAGCTATGTTTTCATTTTATCTCAAGATGTATTAGTTCAATAAACACTCCAAAGAATTAAAATATACAATAGACATAGTTTTGTTTGGTTGCAAAAGCATCAAAAGGGCAGAACATACATCTTAGTGAAGAAAATGTATCAGCTTGGGCATTTTAGTCAGAAGGTCTAGAGACTTTAAAGAGAAATTTTGAAGTGAAAATAAGTCTAATTTATTTTAAAGGTCATAGCAATACCACTGTTCTTTTTAAAAGCTTGTAGATTTATGTGTGTGTGTGTGTGTGTGTGTGTGTGTGTGTGTGTGTGTTTTGCCTGTGTACTGAGTGCCTTGTATCTACAGAGGTCAGAAGTGGACATTAAGATCTTCTGGAACTATAGTTACAGACAGTTATGAGCTACCATGTGGGTGCTGGGAACCAAACCCAGGTCTTCTGCAAGAGCATCAACTGCTCTTAACCATGAAGCCCTTGGTCTAGCCCAATAGGACGGTTCTTAACCGCCATTTACACTGTATTTATCTGACATTTATACTACCGACTCCACTAACAATTGTATGTAAAATTTATTTTTCATGAGGAAATCTGGTATTGCTACACTGGCAGTCACTTATCTAGCCACCACATAATAAAAAGTTGTCATATTTTTTCTTGAAAAATTAAGGGACTGATTTTTAAGGCTTAGTCATTTGGGCTGAATCATAAATGGTCATTAAAATTATGAGTGCTTACGTGATGGGATGGATTAGGGTTAAGAGAGGTAAGACTCAGTTGGCGGTACACGGCTGGGAGGGTGGAGGCCAAGGGTCTCCTGATTGACATGGGGATAGGTGCCTTCTGCCAGGAACACTCATCCCCTCTTTACTCAGCTCCTCCTTGCTGTTCTGCATTGTCTGACATCGTACAGGACTCAGATATCTGTCCACTGAGCATAGTAAATAGAGAGAAAGTTTCCACATTAGCCCCAGGACACTCAGAACAAAACAAATGTTGGCCTGTGTCTCATTAATATCTACACCAATGATGTCCACATAGGATGTGTTTATCCGGAAACTGGCATTGCCTACTTGTTTTGTTGAGGGTAAGGGCAATGGTGTCCAGTAAAATTCAGAGATATGGCAGGAAAACAATCTAGTAGAGTCAGGAAGATGCTGGGAACATGTCAACAGACCTCTCTGCCCCGTCAGTGCACAGGCCCTCCATGGCAGTGCTTGGGTGGCATCTCACCACCTAGTGGGGTTAATCTAAATCGTTTTCTAAATTTGCTTTTTCCTGGGACCAATCAAATCATTTGCTGATGGAGAACATGTAATGAGCTAAATATTGTTCCATGTACTTGGGACAGATCAGAGATTAAAACAAGGAGCTCCGCGTACTGCTCGTGACCTTGGGAATGTCACTACAGCCCTCTGCACCAGTCACCAGCTGCCCAATGGGTGAGATTAGGAACAGTGGACACTGAGCCTGGTACACTCCAGATGCCGTACAAGACTCCTGCTGCAACCCACCATCCAGGCAGCAGGAAGGGCTGGTAGTGGACTTTCAGTAATAAAGTGTAATGGGGAGAGGGGAGAGGGGAGAGGGGAGGGGGGAGGGGGGAGGGGGGAGAGGGGAGGGGGGAGAGGGGAGAGGGGAGAGTGGAGAGGGGAGAGGGGAGAAGGGAGAGGGGAGGGGAAGAGGGGAGAGGGGAGAGGGGAGGAGAGGGGAGAGGGGAGGGGGGGAGAGGGGAGAGGGGAGGAGAGGGGAGAGGGGAGGAGAGGGGGGGAGAGGGGAGAGGGGAGGGGGGGGAGAGGGGAGAGGGGAGAGGGGAGGAGAGGGGAGAGGGGAGAGGGGAGGAGAGGGGAGAGGGGAGGGGGGGGAGAGGGGAGAGGGGAGAGGGGAGAGGGGAGAGGGGAGAGGGGAGAGGGGAGAGGGGAGAGGGGAGGAGAGGGGAGAGTGCACTGATTTATCCTGGCTGGTGGGCTCTGCCAAACTGTTATTGCTGCTGAGGCTGCTTGATGTCAGCCTTGTAAGCCAGGCCCTTGGCCTTCTCTGCACTGGCCAGATCATCTTTGGCTTCTTTTGCTGCCCCAAGAAGTATACTGGAAAGAGCCCCACCTCGTAGCTTTGCCAAGATGTAATTAAAAACTCTTCATTGTCTTGGTCACATTGCTTTTGAAATGGGCAGACCAAGTTCCTGGACAGCTCTGGAGATGCCAAATAAGGAAGCTCGAGGCTTCCTGTGGGTTTCGGTCCAGCAGCTGTCATCAGAGTTCACACATCACTGCTCCACACCATCAGCTGGTTGTGTTTGAAGTTTCACATGAATGCCGTTGTGTGATTCTGTGGCTCTACAATAGAGTCTTCCAGGATGTACATCAAATGATCGACATTGGCAGGAAGCACCTGTTTTACCCAATGTACCAGCCTGTTGATCTTGGTCAGGAGTCTTCAGGACAGAAGATTCCAGTCAGGGGTCACCTCCCCGTGCACTGTGTGTTCAGTTAAGCTGTGTTTGCTATAGAGATTTGGGTTCCATTGCCACATGGCAGTGATCTCTTGGTCTCAGGAACTTAGAGCACTTTCTGGTCCAGGAAATACTTTACCATCACTGAGGCCTGGGCAGGCCTAGCATCTGAACAGCATCTGGGTGCAGAGCCAGGGGTGAACAAGGCTTGTTGAATGCCTGTCAGGCTCGCAAGTTCAGCCTCTGTTGGACTAGGCCCAAGTTGCTACCATGGTCATAGGGATTATAAGACTGTGCCTTAAAAAAAATTTTTTTTAAATCAAATGTTATTTATTTTGTAGTCTAGGTAGTTATTTAAAAATAACAATTAGAAAAAAAAGTGAAAACTGTTCTGTCGCTGTGGCAAATGTCACGGCTGAGCAAGGCTTACAGTTCCTGATGGATGGGAGTCCCTCACGGTGGGTAGGGATGGTAGCACGCGGAAGGGCAGGAGGCAGAAAGTTGAGTGGTCACATCCTCAGCCACAAACCACAGAGGAAGCAGAGACGGAGAATGAAAAGCTGGGAGAAGTTGTAAATTCTTTTATTTACTATTATTAAAGATGTATTTATTTATTTTATGTATATGAGTACACCATTGCTCTCTTCAGACATACCAGAAGAGGGCATCGGATCCCATTACAGATGGTTGTGAGCCATCATGTGGTTGCTGGGAATTGAACTCAGGAATTCTGGAAGAGCAGTCGGTGCTCTTAACTGCTGAGCCATCTCTCTAGTCTCTAGGCCCAAAGTTACAAATTCTTTTTTTTTTTTTTTTTTTTTTTTTTACATTTTTCTAAAGATTTATTCATTCTATCTAGATATTTAATTTTTTATTAGATATTTTCTTTATTTGCATTTCAAATGTTATCCCTTTTCCTGGTTTCCTCTCGGAAAACCCCCTCTCCCCTCTCCCCTCCCCCTGCTCACCAACCCACCCACTCCTGCTTCCTGGTCCTGGCATTCCCTTACACTGGGGTATTTAGCCTTCACAGGACCAAGGGCCTGTCAAGCCCATCCCCAGTGATGTATTTCCTTCAGCAGGGCTGTTCCACCTCCCCAAACAGCGCCACCAACTGGGGACCAAGTGTTCAAGTGTCTGAGTCTATAGAGGGCATTTCTTATTCAAACCACCACATTCAGAATAAAAAGGGAGTTGCTATGCTAACCCTAGTTTAAAACTGTTAACGCAGTAAAGAGGTTATGAAGGGAGGGTTCCTATGCATAGTCACTTATTGGGAAAACCTGCCAGAAGCACACAGGCTTGCACAGAGACATGTCGGCTTCAGATTGAAGCTACTCAGTATCAGTTTTGTGTGTGTGTGTGTGTGTGTGTGTGTGTGTGTGTGTGTGTGTGCACATGTGCATATGTCTGTGGAGGCAAGAAGATGACCTCAAGTGTTATTCCTCAGGTATTGGCCTATTTTTTTCTTCTTTCTTTATTTTTGACACAGGTCTCTTACTGGCCTGGACTTTGCCAAGTAGGCTAGGCTGTGTGCACAGCAGGCTCCAGGGACCCTTGCTTCCATCATTCCGTTGCTGGGGTTACGGTGTGCATCACCATGCCTGGGTGCTGGGTCTGGAACTTGGGTCCTCATGTTTGTAAGATAAACACTTTGACAAACAAGCTATCTCTCCAGCACCACTATCATTCTTTACAGAGCCTTTCTCGAATTGTTTCTAATTTAGAGTAAGATTAATGGTTTATTTAAAAATGACCAGGACCTAGCATTTTATTTGTGGCACATGTTGTCTGTGATTACGTATTGTACAACTCACTGGCTTGTTACTAAAATGAATAGCAGCAATCTGGGAGGGAACCAGAGAAAACTTCCTTAGTGAAGATTCTAATATTAATCCTCCAAATTTAAAAACAGAAAAAAGGCAATCCTTAGGTTATAAGCAAATCTTTTCTGAGTTAGATGAAATGTATGTTCTTCCCCCTATGTAGACACTGATGGAAAGATGAAAGATTTTTATTTTCAGGCGCTAAGTTCTTTTTCTTTTTCTTTTTTTGCGATTGGATATCCCTCTGTAGCTCAGGCTGGTGTCAAACTCATGGCCATCCTCCTGTTTCAGCCTCTTGAGTGTTGGGATTATACATGTGAGCTTGGTTTTGTTTTATAAATTCTTTTTCAGGTATACAATTGTAGCTTCAAATATTTTTTCAAAGAATTTTTAAAAAAATTAAAGCAATATTGTTCTTTTTATTGAAAATAGATTTTTTTCCATACAGTATATTATGATTACAGATTCCTCTCCCCCAATTCCTCCCAGATCTTGGAGAGATGGCGCAGTGATTAAGAGCTCTGGCTGAAGCTGGGCGGTGGTGGCACACACCTTTAATTCCATCACTTGGGAGGCAGAGGCAGGCGGATTTCTGAGTTTGAGGCCAGCCTGGTCTACAAAAGTGAGTTCCAGGACAGACAGGGCTATACAGAGAAACCCTGTCTTGAACCCCCCCCCCCAAAAAAGAAACAACCCAAAAAAACCAAAAACCAAAAACCAAAAAACCAAAAAACCAAAACACCAAAAAAACCCTCTGGCTGTTCAAACTACAAACTAAGGAATACCCATGGAGGGACCCATGGCTACAGTCACATATATAGCAGAGGCTAGCCTTGTGGAAGGAGAATCCCTTGGTCCTGTGAAAGCTCGATGCCCCAGTGAAGGAGAGTTCCAGGGTGGGGATGTGGGAGTGGGTGGGTGGATGGGGGAGCACTCTCATAGAAGGAGGGGGATGGGATAGGGGGTTTCAGGCAGGGGGTGGGGAGGAACCAGGAAAGGGGATAACATTTGAAGTGTAAATAAAGAAAATATCCACCCCTCCCCCAAAAAGAGCTGTGGCTGTTCCTCTAGAGGACTCATGCTAATTCTCAGTACCCCCATGAGCTCACAGCCACCTGTAACTGCAGTCTCAGGAGAGCCGTCATCCTTTGCTGGCCTCTAACGGTACTGTTGGCACAAGGTCCAGAGTCATACATGCAGGTAAAACACTCACATGCATAAAAAATAAATCTTAAAACATTTAAAATAGCGACGTTTGTTTTATAAGGGAAAGAAATTAAAGATAAATAGCCTGCTGTAAAACTGGCTCTGATAGTGATGAGCCGACGCTTGGGTAGAAGGTCCTTGACTAACTTAGGAAGCCTGTGCCATATGGGGCTCAGTCCCCTTGCCTCTGAATAAAGCTGTTGGATTCAGGGAAGACTATAAGTAACTCTTAGTTTAAAATACCCTGAAGCTATGGATGAAAATAGAGGATCCCTTAGTTTTCTTGGACTCTGTCTTTGAACCAGTATCTTCACCTACTAGACTTCCCATTTCTCCCCACCTGATCATTTTGTTAAAGTTCTGTTGATCTTCAACTACCCTGGGCATTCAAGGGTTGTTAAGTTTCTCTTTGGGTAATCTGACCGGGCTCTTATGCTGTTTTATTTGAGTTGATTTATTTTTGTGGTGCTGGGAAATAAACCCAGACAGAGCCTTGTGCGTGCTACTCAAGTACTCTACCACTGCACTAACCTAATCCTGGACGCATCATTTTAAAAGACATTTCCCCTCTATTTCTAAGTTAATTTCTTTAGCTAGTGTTCCACGTAGTGGACTCCATGAATATGTGTTCGAGAATGTAACCCATTGTATTTTTCTCACATTATAGCAATTCTTCATCTTGCAACATGAATGCTTGACCTTCTTTTCATATAACCACCGGTGTTGTTGGAAGAAATACTATGCTTTGAATAAAAACATGGTTAGTTATTCTTCTCTTGATGTATATCGATTTGTCCAGAAGATGCTAATGTTTGTCATCTAACTCAAATGTTGAGAGGATAAGCCCATGGACACAGAAGCAAAATTGAAAGTAGTGATTCTGAAATTCATTGATCTCAGCTTGTCAGTCTCATTGGTGATGACAAAAAGATGCTCCAGGAAGAATGGGGATTCAGACTAATGATTGAATCGGAAGGCGGCACTGGGCAGGAAAGCCTCAACTTCATATCATTATATTATCCTCAATAGCAGTCACACACAGACAGGAACACCCACTAGGTACCTCTGCCAACAAACTTATGAGCTCATCTGAATTAATCTTTGTAAAATCTCACGAGCCATCAATACTTAGACACTATGCCAAGCAATCCACAGGAGGACATATGGCTTCATTATAATTAGAAGAGACACTGGGAACATCACTTATATTAGAAAGATTATAAAGAAACCTCAGCTCACTCTTCTGTGGCTGAAACTTTTAAAGAGAATGAATAAAATGTTCTATATTGGAGCTCTTCATCATGCTTTAGCATGGCTTACATAGCTCAAAATTAAAGTCATCAAGACATCACTGATTACTCAATAAAAAAAAAAAAAAAGAAAAAAGTGGTCAGGCCTCATGCTGCTGTAAAAGATGCTATGATAGTGTCGGGCCTATGCTATGGGAGAAGCCAGTGTTTGCAGAGCAAGGATGCAGACTCTCCTTAATGTATCATCCATGATGTCTCAGATTCAACCAAAAGCTGTAGGACTGGAGGGCTGGGGGTGGGGCCAGGAGGGCCACAGGTGGTGGGGCACACCTGTATTTCTAGCACTTGGAGGCACAGGTGGAGGATCTCAGGTTTGAGGCTGGCCTCAGATGTATACCGTGACCCCATCTGTAACAAACAAGCAAACAAACAAACAACAACAAATCCCTCTGAGTAAATAATGACATAAATTTATTGACCATAAAGATACAAGGAAGTTGACCCATGCCAGGAAAAAGATTATCCTCGGTATGACCAGATTTTCCACTTAGTAAAGATAGGTCTCTAAGCAGAATTGGTTACTATGCTCAAAGATACCAAGGAAAATAGTTTTCTTTCTAATATTTTCATTTTTAAAAAAAATTAGTTTTTTTAGCACACAAACAATGGGCTTCACTATGATATTTCACACAAACCCAGACACACATACAGACACAGACACACAGACAGACAGACAGACAGACAGACAGACAGACACACACTGCTCTTATTATTCCCCAGGGAAGAAGTAGAAAATAACAAAATGGAAACTTTAGAACCGACAGATATATCTGAAAGGATCTAATGAATAGGTTTAAAGGCAGATTGGAGATGGCAGAAGTAAGATTTAGGGACCTTTAAGGTAGATCAATTGAAATTATCCAATCTAAAAGACAAAGAGAAAAAAAAAGGAGAAAAATGAACAGTGTCTCAGTGACCTGTTAGTTAGGAATAAGTGAGTGGACAGCATATAAAGAATAAGCATAAGTGGGCTGAGTAAACTATACAATAGCAGATAAAACACTGAGACAAGAATTACCACAGGACACAAAGGAAAACTCATTGTGTTAGATAGGTAAAGTACAGCTGGGGGTGTTAGCTTATTCCTGTGTGCCTCGACAGTCAGGAGGCTGAGGCAGAAGGATCTTGAGTTTGAGGCCAGCCTGGACTATGTAGCAAGACTCTAGAAATAACCTCCTGCAAAACAACAACAATGGGGCTGGAGATGGCTCAGAGGTTAAGAGCACTGACTGCTCTTCCAAAGGTTCTTCCAAAGTTTTTATTCCAGCAACCACATGGTGGCTCACAACCATCTGTAATGAGATTGGATGCCCTCTTCTGGTGTGTCTGAAGACAGCTACAGTGTACTTACATATAATAAATAAATAAATCTTTAAAAACAACAACAACAACACCCCAAAACAAAATAAAACAACAACCTCCAAACCAAACCCCCATAGCCACCAGTACTAGAAACCTAAGCAAGCAAGCAAATGAAGATTGGTATATAAAGGAGTCATGGCAGTAGCAAATGCATACCTGATAATGATACATATTATTTTAGAATTTTCCATATCCTCCGTGGCTTGTTACATCATAAAACTAGACTCTGATGTGCACAGAAGATAAACCTTACAAAATGAACCTGAACACAGATTAGGATGTGACAATCCACGGGGCAGGTCTGGAGCATGGATCTGGGGGTGTGGAACCAGAGAAGGGTGCCTGATATGGGACTGTTTCAGAACACAGAGTGCTTTTTGTGACACGGAGAAGGAAGCTGGAAAGCAAAGGATAAACAAGGCTGAGGCAGCCTCACTAGGGCCTCCAGCTCAGTAGGGCTGCACAGAGGAAGTAACTGAGAGTTCCTGAGTCTTTTAGAGCCATAGAGACATGTTAAGAGCCACATAAGGGGAGCTCTCTTGAGCTCATTGGTACAGGAGATATTCCTGAACAGAACACCAGTAGCTCAGGCACTAAGATCAACAATAAATGAGACTTCATGAAACAAAATCTTTTGCAAGGATAAGGATACCATCAATAGGACAAAATGGCAGCCTACAGAATGGAAAAAGATCTTCACCAACCCTACATCCAACAGAGGACTAATATCCAAAATTTACAAAGACCCTAAGAACATGGACACCAACAAACCAAGTAACCAAGTTGAAAAATGGGGTACAGAACTAAACAAAGAACTCTCAACAGAGGCATCTTGAATAGCCAAGAAGTATTTAAAGAGATGTTCAGTGTCCTTAGTCATCAGGGAAATGCAAATCAAAACAACTCTGAGAGTCAATCTTAACACTAGTCAGAATGGCCAAGATCAAAATATCAAGTGATAGCACATGCTGGCGAGGATGTGGAGCAAGGGGAACACTCCTCCAATGCTGGTGGGATTGCAAACTTACACAACCACATTAGAAATTGGTTTGGAGGTTTCTCAGAAAATTGAGAATAGTTCTATTTCAGGACTCAACTATGCTACTCCTGGGCATATACTCAAAGACACTTGCTCAACTATGTTCATAGTAGCTTTATTCATAATAGCCAGAAACTGGAAACAACCTAGATGTCCCTCAACTGAAGAATAAAGATAAAGAATAAGGATAAAGAAAATGTGGTACATCTACTTAAATGGAATGCTATTCAGCTATTAAAAACAAAGACATCATGAAATTTGCTGGCAAATGGATGGAACTTGAGAATATCATCCTGAATGAGATAAGAGTCAGAGGGGTATGCACTCACTTATAAGTGGACATTAGTCATGAAGTGCAGAATAACCATACCACAATCTACAGATGGAAAGAAACTGGGTAATAAGGAAGGGCCATGGGAAGACGTATGAATCTCAGAGGAGAAACAAAATCATCTCTGAAGGTGGATGGAGAGAGGGAATTGGGTGGTGGAGGGGTTGGTTGATGAGGGGAACAGGGATGACAATCAGTTGTGTGTGTGTGTGTGTGTGTGTGTGTGTGTGTGTGTGTGTGTGTGTGTGTGAGAGAGAGAGAGAGAGAGAGAGAGAGAGAGAGAGAGAGAGAGAGATGGCTGGGAGTGAGAATAGAAATCTGTGGGGGGCATCTCTGGGATACTAACTGGAGGTGTCGGATGGGAGAGACTATGGAAAGTCTGTGGGGTGACCCAAGCTGAGATTTCTACCAGTGGGGTAATATAGAGACTGAAGTTACCACCTCTGTAGCCAGGCAAGACTTCCAGAGGAGGGAGGGAACATTAACCCACCCACAAAACTTTCAACCCAAAATTTGTCATGTCTACAAGATGCTTAGGGATAAAGATATAGCAGAGAGCAGAGACAGAGGCAACCAATGGTTGCTCCAACTTGAGACCCATTCCATAGGAGAGAGCCAGTGCTTGACACTGTTAATGATACTCTGCTATGCTTGTAGACAGGAGCCTAGCATAACTGTCTCCTGAGAGGCTTCATCAAGCTAAGGATGTAAACAGATGCAGAGAGCCATAGGAAAACATCAAGCAGAGCTTGGGGGGGGGGGTCTTGTGGAAGAGTGGGGGATAAAATTGAGCGAGTTGGAGGGATCAAGGACACAAGAAGACCCACTGAATCAACAAACCTGGACCCATGAGGGATTCACAGAGACTGAACCATCAACCAAAGAGCATGCTGGGGCTGGACCTAGGCCCCCTACACATTTGTGTAGCTTGGTCTTCATGTGGGTCCCCTAACATTGGAGCAGGGCTGTCTTGGACTCTGTTGCCTGCCATTAGATCCCCTTTCCCTACCTGGACTGTCTGGTTGGGCTTCAGTGGGAGAGGATGTACCTAGTCCTGCTAAGACTAGATGTCCCAGGGTTGAGTGGTATCCAAGGCGGGGTGTGTGAGGCTTCCTCTTCTCTGAGGAAGGAGGAGGGAGTAATTGGGGAGATATTTGTAAGGACTGGACTGGGAGGAGAGGAGGGAGAGGGGCAACTGAGATCGGGATGTAAATAGAACAAAAAATTAAGTAAATTATTGAATAACAACAAAAAGAGTGTGGAAAAGATTGGTAGGTTACAGATGGCCTGCCTAGGTCTCATGGAAGAAGATTCATGCACCTCCAAGACCAGTAGAGAGCAAAGGCTCAAAGTGAGTGCACTGTATATCAAACACAAGAGCATGGCGTCCAATACTGGGGGATGAGCTACTAGTGATTACAGATAATTACCTGTGGACCATTTAACCCCCTTTAGTTATCAGGGATTTCACTGAATCCTCAGGGAATGTATGACATCTTCAGAGGAGAAGAGGAACCAGAAGGGAGTGGAAGGATTTCAATTAATGGGGTTTATTAATAAAGCGTTCTAAATCAAAACTGACTGGATTGACATTAAGCAGTGAGGCTAAGAGATTGAAAGCACATCTCATAATTGAGCATTAAAATGTTTAAAGGAAGGCGAACAAGACACATTTGTACAATTTAACCAATCATCCAGCTTAAGAGATAGGCATGCCTAATCCTTGGGAGACTTGAGGCCCCAGGGAAGGCCTGGTGGTGGGGGAGCACCCTCTCAGAGGCAAAGAGTGGCATGAGGAACTGTGGGAGGAGGGGCAATGGCTGCAATGTAAATAAATAAAATAATAATATTAAAAAAGAGATGGGCGTGCTAGTGCTTCAGATGCCCTCATTTAGCAATCACCCCCCTTTTCACTCCATTCTTCCTTGTAGCAACCATTATGTCATTTTCTTACTATTTCATACCTTGAAGATATTATCTTGTTATTAACTTTAGCCACCTGCTGTCAGGGTAATCATGGCACGATGAGTCTTGTGAAGGCCCACGCTCACACACACACAGTTTTCTAACATTCATCCTTAGAGGGGGTTTTGCTGGGTGGTGAGGTGTATGAATCTTTGCCTTCACGAAGTAAAGGCTTTGTTTTTCAAGTGTTCCTACCAATTTCCATGTCTGGAAGTAGTGTATGACTGAATCCATTGTTTTACACCCTTGGCAACTCATCTTTGTGTGTGTGTGTGTGTGTGTGTGTGTGTGTGTGTGTGTGTGTGTATGTGTGTGTGTGTGTGCATGTGTATTTGTCAAACATTATTTATTTATTTTTTGCCAATCCTTCATCCAGCATTTTTTTCAGTCTTGATTTGCAGATGCTGACTTTCCCATCTCTGAGAAATAACAGACGCGCTCCAAGTCCCACCACTGCTCCAGCATGTCTCTGGATTCTGTCTTTTCTATTGTTCTGGAGGAATTGTTTGTACTCTTAGCTGAAGTCAGATATCTCACTTGTGTGGATTCCATCTTATAACATCGACTCAAGGTTATTGATCCACTAATTCTCCCTTTTTGCTTCTGCATTACCACTCTCCTCTCTTTCTCTCTTTTTTATCTTTTGTTTGGTTATTTTATTTATTTCTATTTCGAATGTTATCCCCTTTCCTGGTTTCCCTTCTGCAACCCCCCTTATCTCATCCCCTTCCCCCTGCTTCTATAAGGGTGTTCCCCCTACTCCCACCTCAACACCCTAGCATTCCCCTATGCTGAGCATCAGTCCTCCACAGGACCAACGGCCTTTTCTCCCATTGATGCTAGATAAGGCAATCGTCTGCTACACATGCAGCTGGAGCAATAGGTCCCTCCATGTGTACTCTTTGGTTGGTGGTTTAGTCTGTTGGAGCTTTTGGGAAACTGGTTGGTTGATATTGTTGTTCTTCCTATGGGGCTGCAAACCCCTTCAGCTCCTTCAGTCATTCCCCCTAACTCCTCCATTGAGGTCCCCATGTTCAGTCCAATGGTTGGCTACGTGCGTCCACATCTGTATTGGTCAGGCTCTAGTAGAGCCTCCCAGGGGACAGCTATATCAGGCTCCTGTCAGCAAGCGCTTCTTGGCATCAGCAAAAGTGCCTGAGTTTGGTGTCTGCATGTGGGATGGGTCCCCAGGTAGGGCAGTCTCTGGATGACCTTTTCTCCAGTCTCTGCTGCACTCTTTTCCCTTGCATTTCTTTTTGACAGGAATACAAGAACAGAGTGCAGCAGAGACTGAAAGAAAGGCCTACCACTCTCCTCTCTACTGGGCATTCTTGCTGGCATCAGGCATACATCTATTCCTCCCAACTTAAAACACAGCAAATACCAGTTACTAGGACTACTAACAAGTTCCAAGTTCTCAGCTCCTGTCTAAAATTTGCCTCCCAGTTTCTCTTCGTGTTCAGTTCAGTGTTCCTTGTCATTCTTTCGTTAGAATTACTCTTGTTAGAGTTTGTCAGTGACTACAGCAATAACAAATCCCGAAGTCACTTCTAATTTTGTTCTCCACGATGTCTTTTGCATTCCCCATTTCTAGTCTTGCTTTCTTGGTTGGCTTTCCTGGCTATTCCCTCATCAATCTGACCTCTCAGCTATGTTGGTACAGACCTCAGGTTTGGCACTCTTCTTGTTCCTTCTCCATTGGTGAGCTCATCTAGTCTCATGATTTTAAATCGTGTAACGAAGCTGGCAACATCCCAATTGTCTTTCTGGAACTGTTCAAGGATGCCCAGACTTGTTTATTCATCTGCTTATCTGACAAATTACTTGGCTGTCTAGTAAATCTTTTAATAAGCCTGCAACCAAACAATTTCTTAAGAGTTTCCATGGCATTTATTTTTAATACAAAGTAGACAAAGAACTTATTTTCTTGCCGGTGTGAGGTGCACAGTTTTGGTTGGACATGTGTGCACTAACATGTACAGCTTCCTTTATCTTCCTCTTCAAAGAGTCATACCCACCTGTGTTTCAGACAGCGGCCTCTCCATCCTTCCTATTCCACTCAGATGTTCTGGAGTCATTCTTGACTTGATTATTTTTTCTAGTCACATCCAATTAACCATTAGGTTTTGACTTATTATGTCTTTGACTTATTATTGATGTATTAGGTTGAATAAGAAAAACAACACAAGGATAGGGATGGTAAGCAACACATAATATGGATTTGAGGGGCTCCTCAGCTCTGACATCTTCCTTCACGGTCTATATTTCGAAAGTGTCTTAGTCACTGTTCTATTGCTGTGGAGAGACGCCATGACCAAGGCAACTTTTATAAGAGAAAGCATTTAATTCAGGCTGACTTATAGTTTCAGAGGTTTAGTCCATGATCATTATGGCAGGAAGTATGGAAGCATGCAGGCAGACATGGTGCTGGAGTTATAGCTGAGATCTACATGCTGATCTGCATACACACACACAACACACACACACACACACACACACAGAGAGAGAGAGAGAGAGAGAGAGAGAGAGAGAGAGAGAGAGAGAGAGAGAGAGACTGGGGTTGTCTTGGGCTTTTGAAACTTCAAAGGCTATCCTTAAGTGACACACTTAGTGTCACCCAAGTCCATACTTCCTAATCCATCTCTAGTAGTGTCACTCCCTAAATGACTAAGAATTCAAATATATGAGCCTACGGGGGCTATTCATATTCAAACCAGAGAAGAAATGTTTTCTTTCCTTCCCACCTTTCAAAGTTCATATCTTAGATCCTAGCAGAAGTCACTAACTCTGTTGAAAATTCACTAATCTCATCTTAATAAATTATTCTTTTTATTAGTTCTCGGTCCTTGGAATAGTTTGGTTTAACCTTCAGTTCCACAATTAAGAATGGCAATATTAATGCTGCCTAATATCAAAGATATTTTTTATGAGATTAAACTAATTAGTGCTTGAAGAGATTCTAATGGTGTCTGGCACATGATATGTTTTAAAAAAGGTTCTATTGATAATGCTGATGATGCTACTGCCTTCTTGGGTCAATAAGGCTATCTGACTCATTTTTGAGTGTAACATTGTGCTGAGAACATAGCGAAAGTTCAATAAGTGTTTATTGAATAAACAGGTTCATAGGATATAAATGTAGTTAGGTAGTGACATATATATGTTAAAACTGCTAGGTTTGAGAGATTTAGTAGCCAGTCTCTGGCTCATTCCTTACTGGTTGAATGATGTTGGACTTAATTTTTTAAACTTTAGTTTCTCCAGCCAAAATTAGATATAATATACTTCTGGGTGATATTATAAAGATCACTCAAGATGATGTGCATGGAGACTCTTAATAATCTACAGTTCATGATGCAAATTAATCTTATTTTGTATTAGCATTTGTGATTCAAGGCTTATCCATTGCAATTCTAAAGCAATGATGCTTAATAAGTTAAGTAGTATAAGGATATAAAATTTGTCATTTAAAAACTTACCTTTCCTTTATCTACGTATCTCTTTACTCAGTGTGGGAAGGTGATATGTAGCATACAGATCTGGGGCACACGAAGGCTGAGAGAACATTTACACACTCTGTTCCCAGAAGGGTTGTATTTTGGCCGAGTCATCAGAATTGCAATCTGTTGATCTTTGCAACACAGCCTTTTCATTTTCTTCTGCCTTAGAAAATTAGTTTGTAAGAGATAATGCTGGCTAAATGCAATCAAACACAATTTTGAAAGCAGTTGGTAGAATTAAGATTTAAAAGCCCAGTTGTTAGTCTGTTAGTAAATAACTGTTTACAGAATAAATTGGGAGGTGATTATAAACCCATACCAACTCCCTGACAATTGCATAGCTATTTTTTGGGGGGAGTGGTTATTTGTAATTAAGCTGTTTGTGTGAATGGGTGACTGGTCAGCTTGGACTATTAGTCAAATAGAGCCCACGTCTGCCACATTCCTCCCCAGGATGCACTGATCTGCCCATAAGTTTTTTTTCTTCTTTTTTAAAAAAACAAAAACAAAAAACAAAAACAAAAAACAAACAAACTAAAAAAAGAAAACCCTCTGTTCTTAGGTCTAGGGAACTCTTGAGTTGGAAGAGGCTGCTTAATCAAAATCTGTTCTCCGTGGCGAGGCAGTGTTTCACCCAATTTGTTAAGGGTTTTCTTCTTAGGCAATGTTTCATCTCATTTGTTAAGGGTTTTCTTCTTAGGCAATGTTTCATCTCATTTGTTAAGGGTTTCTTCTGTGTACGCTCATAAAGAACTGTTTTGTTTTTTTCCTGTAATCCATTTAAACCTCTCCAACTCTGAAAAGTAATAAACCCAGCTTCTGTGTTGTTTTATTGATTATGTTTAAGGTCCGAGGTATCAGTGATCTGTTCCATCATTGTGTGTTCGGCAACATTGATGAAACAGCTCAAGAGCTCACGAGTCACCGGTGGCTATGACAGACCTCACAATCATACCGCAGTTTGTGCATAACTGGTTTCGTCTGCAGGAGACAACCTCAACCTGAGCACCTTGCAACTCTATTAGCTGTTTTATTGCTTTCAAATTTACTTCAAGATTAGCTGAGCTCTGACAGTCACAAGAACATCTCAGTGCTGTAGAATAGCTAATGTAAGACTCATTCATTTCTACATTTTCCTCAGGATGTGTTATAGAAGATGGTTGGTACCAATTCTACATAAGAAAATGATACCTAACATGATTGAATATGCAATTTTACATTTTTTAAAAACTGAAACTGTATCATCATGTACTCCAAACAACTTGGACTAGTGATTGGTGAAAGCAATATTATATCCATTTTTTTTTGGTAGGGATAAATAACTCCTTAGTTCATGGTGTGTCTCTCTCTCTCTCTCTGTGTGTGTGTGTGTGTGTGTGTGTCTGTCTGTGTGTGTCTGTGTGTTATTTTTCCTGGGGAAAGAGAAAAGTAAGAAAGCCAGAAGGAAAGAAAAATCCTGAGTTTAGTGTTCCAGACTTTATCCCAAGACAAGAATAATCTTACTGGAACACAAAGTCTTCCAGAAGTCTTTACCAGAGGTGTTGAATTAAGCTAACTAAAAGATTTTTTTTCATTTTAAATTATGTGTAAGTGAGTGCAGGTGCCCCTGGATGTAAAAAAAAGGGCACAATATTCCCTGGGGCTGGAGGTAGCTGTGAGCAATCTAATTTGAATGGTGAGAACAAAACTTAGGTCTACAGCAAGAGTAGAAGCTGATCTTAATCTCTGAGCCATCTCTGTAGCCTGATTAAGCTGAATTTTAAAGAACCAGGTTTGGGAGATGGAGGCTGACGGTGCAGAGAGGAGTAGATTTAGAAATAATTCTGTAGCCTATATACTCTATATCCTATATACTCTATCTCCTATATACTCTATATCCTATATACTGTATCTCCTATATACTCTAAATATAGAAATAGAAAGAGACAGAATGGATGATATCAGTTTTGCCTGAGAGAATTTGGTTTAGTATGGTGGGATCAAAAGGAGAATGTATGGGAATAGTAGGATTGATTTATGGCTCACAACCAGTCAAAATAGTTATGTTATTCTTTGTGTCACTGTTGCTGTCATCGTCGTCGTCATCATCATCATCATCGTCATCACATTTTCACCTTTGTCTTGGTTTCACTCCCATTCTTATTGGGACCTTCATCCTGGCACATGGTATCTTGGTTCAATAAAGAAAGTATCAGAAAGGAAAAGGTCTCATCTTCAGAATTGGGAGGCTGATTTGATGTAGGCTAGGTTATATTTTGAGAGGTGGTTGTTCTTGGGCTTTGTATAGAACTGAAGTTAATTCAGAGATCTATGCCACAGACAGTCCTTGGTGTTGTTAGAATGAAGGTATAACTTCAGAGGATGAGGAGGTGGCTCAGTGGCCAAAGTGCCGTCTGTACATGTGTGATGACCTGAGGATGCCAAACACCCACATAAAATGTAGGTGTGGCAGTCTTGTCTGTAGTGCTAGAGTTGGTTAGGGTAGAGACAAATGGGTCCTGGGATGTTGGCAATCCAGCATAGCCAAAACAGTGAGTTTTAGGTTTAGTGAGAGCAACCATCTGTCAAAAACGTGAGGTAGAAAGGATAGAGGAAGCTACCTGTCTTAGTTAGTGATTTACTCTTGTGAAGAGACACCATGGCCATGGCACCTCTATAAGAACAATATATATATATATATGTCTTAGTCAGGGTTTCTATTCCTGCACAAACATCATGACCAAGAAGCAAATTGGGGAGGAAAGGGTTTATTCAGCTTACACTTCCATACTGTTGTTCATCACCAAGGATGTTAGGACTGGAACTCAAACAGGTCAGGAAGCAGGAGCTGATGCAGAGGCCACGGAGGGATGTTCTTTACTGGCTTGCTTCCCTTGGTTTGCTCAGCCTGCTCTCTTATAGAACCCAAGACTACCAGCCCAGAGATGGTCCCACCCACAAGAGGCCTTTTCCCCTTGATCACTAATTGAGAAAATGCCTTACAGTTGGATCTCATGGAGGCATGTCCTCAACTGAAGTTCCTTTCTCTGTGCTAACTCCAGCTGTGTCAAGTTGACACAAAACTAGCCAGTACAATATGTAAATTTAATTTTTTTAGATTTTAATTTTTTATTAGATATTTTCTTTACTTACATTTCAAATATTTATCCCCCTTTCTGCTTTCCCCTCTGAAAGCCCCCATCTCCTCCCCCTCCCCCATTCACCAACCCACCCACACCTGCTTCCTGGCCCCGGCACTCCCCCACACTGGGGCATAGAGCTTTCACAGGACCAAGGGCCTCTCTTCCCATTGATGACCGACAAGGCCATCCTCTGCTACATATGCAGCTGGAATCATGAGTCCCACCATTGGTGGTTTGTCCCTGGGAGCTCTGGGAGTACTGGAATGGATGAAATAGACTCAAAGGTACAGATTTGTACATTAGCCTTTTAAAATATTTAAATGACAGTGCATTTACTCACATGTATTTACTAGATAACTTAATAATGAAAATTTATTTGAGTTTTTATTTTTAGCTTACATTTTTTAGAACCACCAGAAACTGTCTTTGAGACAGGTGAATCCACTTATCTGTGCAACTGTGTAGTGTTTTTGGCAGCTAGTATCTATAGGTTCTTAGGGAAGACAAAGCTTTTATCAGAGTCAAATTTGCATCGTGGTGCAAATTTGGCTTTGGGGATTTTACTTGCTGAGACATTTACTACTTGGTTCTTCCTGCCTGTGGATTGTCTACGTAGATTACTGCTTCTCTCTGAGTTGTTGACAGATTGCTGGCCTATGTATGCTCAAATTCCATCTCCCCCCTGTTTTGAAGTACAATTGCAGCCTTCTTGACTTGCTACTCTGAGAGCTGGCTCTTTGAGCTCAGGTTACTTCTGAACTTCACGTTATCATTGGACTCCTAACTCCGAACATATTCTTGGTCTCTTACTCTGTCACAACTCATCCTGCTCACAGGAGTACACCTTTCCTGAAAGTCTTCTGTGAGGAAGGCACACGCCAAAGGCAAGTTGCTCTTTGAGATGTGTCCCAGAAATCTCTGAGAGGGGATCCTATGCTGTGCTCCTGTGATTCATGGGAAGCGAGCAAGTGTGGTTTGCTAATCCATAAGCAAGAAGTACATTCGAATTTCTGTCCTCGAGACTGTCCTCCCATCGCGGAGGTGGGGAAAAAGAACAACTCTGAGTGACCTGGTTAATCTATACACATTCATCCTAAAGAGTGGACATTAATTATCTTGTTTTCCTTGGCTACAAACCTGTGTAGCATTGCATTATTTTCAACTTCCTGAGAGAGTTAAGTTTAGTTTGTGTCACAGCTGAGAGAGTCCTTGATGACATGTATTGGAAATGATGGGATTGGAGAGCTGACAGGTGACTCATGCATATGGATGTCTTCTGTGATTATACACAGCAATCTCTCTGGGGTTATTTATGGTAGCATTGTCATGGCGATCAATGAGAGTAAACAAGGTTCTCAAAGCTGTTGGGAGGGCTTTCTAACCAACTAATTCCTCCGCATTGAAAAGCAAGTTTCTGGATAAGTTTATATATATATATATATATATATATATATATATATATATATATATATATATTTCTTCAAAAGGTATAGTAATGTGTAAAACTCTGATGAAATGAGAAAAGACTGGGTTAGGGTGTGAGTCCCAGGCCTTACTGGTTATATGTCCTTAGCCAGACCATTCATTTTTGAATCTACTCCCTCAATATTTCCAAGACTATTGTAAGGAAGATGTGAAATAATAAACAGGAAAGAATAATAAAGCATGTTTAGGAGAAATGTACTCAGCAGAATTCTGTAAGAGAGGTTATGCATCTGGTTGTTTAGTCTGGGAGCCAAAATCCTTACTTACTTACTGTTCAGGGATCTATGTAAAATAATGGTTTGGGGGGAGTCCTTAGCTTTAAGTTAGAGAAAGATGACAAAGCAGTCAATGAGAACGATAGAATCTATGCTTTTAATGAGCTTCTGTACACTTGAGTCTACATTCGCTAATAACAGCACATATAACTTGGACAGTGATCTGGCAAAACTGTAGTGTCTTACACTGGACGTCTGACAAGAATTTGAGCAGATTTTCTCAGGTATGGAGTAGGTAGCTCAGTGATGGATGTTTCCTTCCAGCTGTGTGTTCAGCTACCATCTTCTGTGATCATTCCTCTTTCTTACTTGCATATTATATCCGATCTCTGATTATATCAGATGATAGAATGGATCAAGGGTCACTTTGCTCATAACTTTATCCATCTCCCTCTCTTCAAGATGCTGATCCTTTAGGCTGCAGAAACTCAAGATCCTGTCAGCGAGGAGACCATTGAAATGAGGCTTTCGTCTAAAGAGGAGAAAGGATTTTTTTTTTTTTTTTTTTTAGTAAAGCTGTTGATTGGTTCTGTGATTGCCCTGAATAGTCTACCAGGGAGACAGCCTGGCAGAATTCTCATTCCCATATCCCATCCCCAATGTGTCCTGCCTCACAAGAATGCAGTATCCTAGGATAGCCCTTAAATTCATGCTTAATTGTTGGGTCACATGAGTGAGGTTTTTTCTTGAGCCACAGGTTTAGATTAAGGCTTCTCAACCTCCTATAGCACCCACAGACAGAGTGTTCCGTGTTGTTTTCAACCAGTGCTGTCTCTATAGAGTCTGTCATGAAATAGAGTGGATACAGGAATGAATTGTTAGCTCCAAGTACAAGGGACTAATGGGTAACATGGCCCCAGACCTTAGTAGGTCCTGAGACCTTAGCACAACTGACTCCATGATGGAAGTACCATTCAGGCTGTAAAACTCAGCACATAGGCAGCACAACCTGTCAAAACTAAAACAAAAGCCTAATTCATCAAAGTCCACATGGTTCTGAGAAAGTCTCAAAATGTAGTAGCCTTGCCCTTTGGCTTCTGTAGTTCTGTTTCTGGCTATCTGTTCTTGTTAACTGAAGTATGTCAACTCAGGGTATACTTTTTTGTGCCTAAAAGCTCACTCTGAAAAAGACTCAGTGCTACAATGGGACCCTGAACATTCAGTGTAGCTGCCCACCAGCTAATAAAGACTTTCTGTCAGCTTAAACCACATCCTAGGATCTTCTCTGGTGAATGCCTCACAACGGAAGTATGATTGGCGGATTTCCAACTGTCTTCTGTGGTGTCTCTTCTGCTGTTATGAATTCTTCTCTGGAACCATAAGCCAACTTTGTTATGTAAGTTGCTTTTGGTCATGGTATTTTATTACAGCCAAAAAAAATTACAATATAACAAAGCACGACATTACTATCAAACACTAATTGTCAATTAGTTATCAATGAACTAAATTACTGATAGGGTTATGAATTAGTGGACAGAGAAAGAAACACAGATAACTTGTATTCAAACTAGTTCTGACTTAATATCTGAGGGTCATTTGGCAATTTATTTAGTTCTTTGTAAGCTTGAATTTCTCAATTTTCAAAAAAATGTGGAAGTTTCAGGTAATGTTTGTACAAGCATAGGACTTTTAATGTAGTAATTTCTCAATAAAAGTTAGCCACCATTTTTGTCTTATATTAAAAATAGGGAAATGCTTTGTTTTTTTATAAAAGAAAAATGTATGCAGTGGCAAGTTGTGGCTATGAAAATTGGTATAATCTTCCTGTAGAAAAACATTTTCAGTGTTAATCAAAAGCATTAAAATGTACATATGCTTTGATCAAGTATTTCCACATTTAGGAATTACTATAATAAAATAATCAGAGGTTTTAATAAATATGCATGAAGAAAATTTATGCTGACAGTTTCTTATAATTATACAAAGTGAAAATGAATATTCAGCAATAGGTAATCAGTTACACCAATTTGGTGGATTTTGAGCTAGGTTTCTATTTTTGAGAACATCATATAGACATCTGTATTTTGATTTTTTGTTGCTGTTTTTGGTTTTTTGAAACAGGATCTTACTTTGTAGTCCAGGCTGGCTTTGAACTCATGGCAATCTCTCTGTCTCAGCCTGCTGAGTGCATGGGCTATTATTTTTGTCCATAATGTACATTTATATTTTCATTTTATTTTTTTATGCATATGAGTGGTTTGCCTGCATGATACATCTGTGCACCAGTTATATGTATAGTATCTAAAGAGCTCAGAAGAGGGCATTGGGTCCCTTGGAACTGGAGTTATAGATTGTTATAAGCTACCATGTAGGTGCTGGGAATCAAATCTGGGTCCTCTGCAAGAACAATAAATGCTCTTTTATGGCTGAGCTAACTCTCCAGATCCCTTTATATTTTTGAATGGGAAAGTCCCCATTAAATGTCAAATGGAGAAACAGCATGAACTGTTAGAGGCAGTATGTACCACCAGAGAATTAATGTACCATGTAAACCAAACATGTCTCAACAAAACTCTCAATTTCCTTCAATGCCTTTTTTCTACTGTCCCCATGATTACAAATGACACTAGTTAGCCTCTACCTCACAGTACTTATATTCCTATATTATAAATGTGCTTATTGCCTGTCACTACTTGCATACTGGTGGTTATCTTTGCTCTGTTCATCATGATGCTGCTGGTACCTAGAATAATGACTAACACGTATGAGAGAAACTTCAAATACTTGTTGATTAATTGCATGAATGACCTCTTGAAATACCTTAACTAGAAAGGAGCATGCAGAAACACTATCAGTGTTTAATGTCTGAAGGTAGAAGTATGGTGTTATTTTGAAGCTTTTTTAAAAAAAAATTTCCAATTTTTTCCTCTACGTGAAAGGCAGTGATTAAGAATTATGAAAAAGCCTAATTTGTAAACTCATTGAACTTTAAAAAGTTGGGTCCACAGTGTTATCTTCAGTGGTCAGTAAGAAGAGGAAAGAATGAAGCTGGTTAGTTTGCAGAAAAGAGAAGTGTTATCTATTAATGGTGCTCTATTATGGTTGCAGACAGGAGCATGTTGTCCTCTGAGAGGCTCCACCCAACAACTGACACAGACAGATACAGACACCCACAGCCAAAGAGTGGATGGGGCTTGAGGACTCTTATGGAAGAATAGGAGGAAGGATTGCAGATCTGAAGGGTATAGGAACGCCATAGGAAGACCAACAAAGTCAACTAACCTGGACCCTTGGGGTTCTCAGAGTCTGGACGACCAAACAAATACACGGGCTGGACCTAGGCCGCCTCCTCCCACACATGTAGGTTGGTCTCCATGTGGTTCCCGAACAACTGGAATGGGGGGTCTACCCCAAAAGCTATTGCCTGTTCGTGGGATATGGAGTTCAGGCTGGGTGCACTCTACCACTGAGCTAAGTCCCCAACCCCCCATTTCTGGCCTCAATGGGAGAGGAAGCACCTAGCCTTGCAGAGACTTGAAGTGCCAGGGGATAACCTGTAGGGGATCCCCGGTAGGGGGCCACCCGCTTAGAGGAGAAAGGGGTAGATGGAGGAAGGATTGTGAAAGGGTGACTGGGAAGGGGGTAGAGATCAGGATGTAAAGTGAATAAGTGTAAAATATAAAATTAAAAAAAGGACTGTTATTAACACATTAGAAGGAGAACAGTGCAATTAATTGTAAAAAATTGTCAGAAAGAGGATTTTCTCTTGAAGACAAGGTCTTGCTACATAGTCTGGCTGGTCATGAACTCATGATGCTTGTGCCTCAGCTTTCCAAGGGCTTGGATTACAGCTGTGTGTGCTACCAAGTGTGTCGAGAGGATTATCAAGGTTAGCTGGAGTTCTAGGGAACTAATTCCTGTGATGTTAATGTGCTGTGCTTGGAGAAGTTTTGTCTCTTAAAGACTGTAAGAAAAAAAAACTAGTTTGATTTTAAGCAACTTCAGTTTCACTTTCCTTTATTTATTTATTTAGATTTTTAAAAATTAGGTATTTTCTTCATTTACATTTCCAGCGTTATCTCAAAAGTCTCCCATACCCTCCCCCCTACTCCCCTCCCCACCCACTCCTACTTCTTGGCCCTGGCATTCCCCTGTACTGAGGCATATAAAGTTTGCACGACCAATGGGCCTCTTTCCACTGATGGCCGACTAGGCCATCTTCTGATACATATGCAGCTAAAGACACGAGCTCCGGGGGGTACTTGTTAGTTCATATTGTTATTTTCACTTTCCTTTATTAATGTTGCATTTATTGGGCTGATGAGATAACTTAGTGGGTAAAGGTTCTTACTAGCAAGCCCAGTGACCTGAGTTTGATTCCCCAGGGCCCATATGGTGGAAGGAGAGAATCAAATCCCACAAGTTATTTTCTGACCTCCATATGAGTGCATGTGTTCCATACCTCACCCAGATATATAAGTAAGTTTTTACATTTGCATTTATTTTCTTTTTAAAATAAATTATTTTTTGTGGTTTGAGAAAGATTGTTGATGGAGTTTTATGTGGGATCAAATTTTTTATTATGCTGAATGAAGCCAAATTTATACATTGCAGATGTTACGCACATCCCACGGGTATATTGTATGTGTTCAAATTTCTTACCTAAGGGATATCTTGTCCCACAATTGTCTGATTTTATGTTTACATTGTATTACAGTTCCTGATGGACTAACAAAGTGCAATTTCATTCCTAACTTAGTTTCAGTTGTATGTACCTTCCTGTGCATGGGAAGTATTACTTAAAAAGCTCTTAAGAGATGAAAGAAGGGGGAGAAAAGAATAGGAAAGGGTGGAAAACGATGTTCTGATTAGAATCCATTATTACCACATGGAGTACCTGTAGTACTAAATATGACACTGCGTCCACAGTGATTATCTGTTAAACCCAACAGATAATGCTACATGCTTTGGTGTCATAAAAAGTATAGTACAGGGACTAGAAAGATGGCCCAGTGGTTAAGAGCACTTGCTGTTTTTCTAGAGGACCTGGGTTCAATTCCCAGACTCATAAATTGTTTTATAACTTTCTGTAACTCCAGTTCCAGGGTATCTGGTACCATCTTCTGGCCTTTCTGGGTCATGGTGATTGTGTATCAGCCACATGATATACATACATGTGCAAAATACTCAAACACATAAAATAAAAACATGTCTTGAAAAAGGTCAATTCATGTTGCTCTCTTTTAAGTAGTCTTTAAATTATCCACGTAAAAGGCTTGTTAAGATGACCAGAAATGTGTGTATTCAACTATTACTTAGTAGTCAGAAATGCAGTAGATATTAGTGACAGTGCCTTGGTGTATTTGAAAAGCTATTATTACTATTTTAAAAAAAATTGTTGAAAACAACATACTTAGTCAAGTAGCTATAAAAGCAATTTAACACAAGACCACCTTTATTGAGTGATGGATTATGGTGCAGTTGTTTCCAAGGGAAGAATTATAATAATTTTGACAAGGATATTTGTTGTTAAAGCAAAACTGTGGATTTGGCTGGCCCCCATTCCCTCACTCTCCCTCCCTCTGTCTCCTTCCCTCCCTCCCTCCCTCCCTCCCTCCCTCCCTCCCTCCTTCCCTCTCTCACTCCCTCCTGTGCATCCTTTCTCTGTTTCTTCCTTGTGTCCCTCAATACCCATTTGTGGCACCCACGCTGTATTCTGTTCTATGCTGGCTTCTAGAAATGCCACAAGAAATAAAGTAAACACCTGGAGGATATGAATCAGGAGAGGAAAAAAATGAACTATTATGTCAGTGAAAACAGCAGACGAGGGAAAGTCCTCAGCATGTCCCAGGAACTAAAACTAGGCCAGCACAGTCAGTGGATTTGGGGGCACAAGGTGGAAGTGAAAATGAGGCTGTGGTGGCAGTGGGGATGGACAGAGGGGGTAGATGTCAAATCCACTTAGATGTCAGAAGTGACAGGACAGAGGGTACCTGCAAAATATTAAGTTTTTTTTTTAAACATTACTGATACTTGAAAATCTAGTTAAAATCTGACCTACCCCTCAAGAAACTATCCTGTTCACCTGTTGTATACAGCAGAGAAAAAACCCCCAACTTGATTATTCACTGTGTTTGCTCTCAGCTTTATGGCCATTCAGGTGCACACATGCTGGATTTTATAGTTCGTGCTGTTTGTTTTGACATTGTCCTTATCAACCAAGGACAAGTTGGCTTTCAAATTTCTGCTATATACTCTCTTCTCCCACCCTTAAGGATAGTAAGCACAGATTCAAGAAACAATGAATGGGTTTGGTACTGATTCCTTTTGTCCTGGGATTTAAACAACCTGTTGTATATTTATTAATTCTTTCAGAATTTCACACAAAGTATTTTAATCCAATCATATTCACCCAAACTCCTCCCTCTGGGAGGCTTTTTTTTTTTTTTTTAAACAGGAAGTTAATTCTACTACATCCAGACTCTTTAAAGGGTTATTTCGCTAAACACTAATTTGCCAGGACATAAGAGGAAAAGGCCTTGGGATCCAATGTGAATCATTCTATCTTCTTCACAGCTCTCATGATTTAGGTATTTATTGACAAGTGGGATAAGCCGGCAGATATCCCTAATACAGTCCAGAGACACAACTCTCAGCAGACTCAAAGGAAGGGATTTTATTAACATCAGCTTTGCTGTTTTGCTTCATTTACAGATCTTTGTTGTTTTTAAAATCTTCGTTGGATACGACTTTCTAGAAGACAATGAAAAAGTTGTTTTTGGGAACAAGCTCTCAAGCTTTCAGCTAGGTAGTGTCAATGTGGATAATATTGGATTCTTTCTTCAACATTTTATCTTTCATTGGATCTCCATCTCTGTGGTCTGCAATGGTAGTCATTAAATAATATGATGGAAAAACGGCCATAGCTGGAGATGAGGCCAAGGTGGGATGGGTCTTGACAGATTGGAACTAACTTCAGAAAACAGGAGAAAATTGATTTTGGATTGTGTCAAGTGAAGTTGGAAATAGAAGGTACAGTTTTCATCCCATGGGTATATTGTCTTCATATATCATTAAATCCCTTAAGAAAAATGGCCATTGCCACAGAAATGCTTGTCTCATCAAATTTAGCTAATGTAGTATTTACTGCAGAGTTTTATTTTTCTGGGTTAATTTAGTACACAAATCTATCAACTATCTGTCTGTGTATGTTAGTATATATGTGTGTATGTATGTATGTATGTATGATCTACCTATCTATCTATCTATCTATCTATCTATCTATCTATCTATCTATCTACTTTTCTATCTATTATTGCTTGGTGTGTGTGTTTAAGGCATTATGTTACTAAAAAAAAATAAAGAATATAAAAAGAAATGTGCTCAGGTCACAAAACACCCAGAGCAAACCGTTAGAGCACTGATTCTCAACTTCCCGATGCTACAACACTTTAATACAGTTCCTCATGTTGTGGTGAAACCCAACCCTAAAATTATTTTTGTTGCTACTTCATAACTGTAATTTTCCTATTGTTTTTCCAATTGTCCTAGGTGGCCACTGTAAAAGGGTCATTCAATCCTCAAAGGGGTAGTGACCATAAGTTGGGAACCACTGCCTTGGAGAAAGGTGAGCATTGTTCCAGGATGATTGCTGTAGGAATGTGCACACAAGACTGGCTATTGTGAGATTAATGAAAAAACCCCCACTGATTGTTGCCCACCTGACTTGGCAATCATTCTCCTACAATGGAGAGAAGCAGAAGTAAAAAAAAATAGCAAAGTGGACTTAAAGGAACTCACTGGAAATGATGAAGGAGAGGAACTTATAAATAGAATCGTAAAGGTTAGCTCTACAAAACAGAATCTCAGTTGTCATTTAGTCCTGCCTTTCATTTTCCCTAGAATCACAGATCTATATAAAATGTCCTTTAGTTCAGAATCTGCCCAGAACCACCAGTTTAAGGGCTTTAATTGGTTGGTTCAGAGTGGCCTAAAAATCAGACTTCTTTTCTCATGTTCTTTGCCACATATTCATTCATCTGCTTCTAACTTGCATTATTACTTACTCAAACTAACTGTAAGGATCCTCCAAATTAAAACTATATACTATCCCTTACTTTGTCTCCTGATGTGGAGCTCTAGAAAGTTCTAGTTGAGGTTGTTTGCTCCTCTTAACTTTGCTTTAGTCTTTACTTGGCTGCTAAGGTGTCACAGTCTCCTGCCATGATGGCTGGTCGTTCTAAGGAGTTTCTGCTGGATACTCTCCAGGATGTGAGCTTGTGAACAGAGTCTGGAAGATCTACTCTGAATGTGGGTCATGTTGTTCAACAGGCTGGAGGCCTGGCAGAACAACAACCAGAACAACATCAACAATATCAATAATTATAACAACTGCACCACCACCACCACTAATGACAACAGCAATAAAATCAACAACAACAACACCAACACCATCACCACTACCACCAGCAACAACAGCAACAACAATATCATCAACATCAATGACAAACACAAAACATCAAGCCCTTGAAAGCTTGATTTTACTCCACTGGTGCAGTTTAATATTAGCTGGTGTCATCAATCTCCATTTCTTAGTTCTTACACCTCTTTTCTATGCACACTTGATTCCTTGATGTTCTTGTGAACATCATGTGTTTATTTATACCCTCAAACAGATATCAATAACCCTTTCCCTTAAATTCGGAACTCTATACTTAGGTGCTTAGAAGCTGGCTCCACTTAAATGTCAAATAGGCATAATTTGCCTGACCGAATTATAACTCCCGATTTTACTCTACAACCTTCCTTACTTTAGGATGGAAACAATTACATTGTTGCTCAACTAGAATATTCATCCTGACTAATTTTAATCTTTCTGACATTTAATTTTGTGCATCATATTTATGGCAACATATGGAATGTCTATAACAATGTTACAAGATATGATTGCATTCAGTGTATTCAGTTTGGTAGACAAAGTTAAAGAGATTGTACTTTCTAATAAGGGTGGGCACACTCTAGCCTGTTGAGAAAGATTTCTCTCTCTCCCTCTCCCTCTCTTTCTCTCTCTCTCTCTCTCTTTCTCTCTCTTTCTCTCTCTCCTCTTTCATCCCTCTCACTCCTTTCTTCCCCTTTTCTCTTCCCATTTCTATCTATTGAACTGTTTGAGCTGGGTTATTAACAATAACCACCATAAAATCACAAAAAAATGTTCTGCCAGAAAACCACTTCTATATCCAGAGCCTAATTCTGCCCTGCAACAGTCTATAACTGCTGAGAGCATACAAGTTCTATAGAAATGCAGTGTAGTCTTTCTAATTATTTGTTACAAATATAAACATGCTTAGTTTAAAACAGAAAATGTGCTGGATGGGGAAAGAGTTTGGTCTGTGGGGTTCTGGAGGGTTCTCTTCCATTGACCCATCTGTGAGTTTCAACTGCCTAATTAGTTTTGCAGTCTTCAATTCAACCAGTCTTGGTTGAATGTACAAATGTCACTCCTGGGGTTGTACATAGAGGTGTGTGTATTCTTGTTTCCCTAAAGTAAAGATGTTTCATAATATTAAACATAATTGACATGATATGATAAAATATTTAAACTTCTTAGAAAAAAGTCCTTTTTCATATATCCAATTTGTTTCTTCTCCTTTGTTCTGCCTAGAGAAAAGCAGGCATAGCTTCAACCCAATCTGTCATTTTAATCTATGTCCTTCCCATAAGAAATGCATAATGAGTGTATTGATAAATTACTATGCAAGCTGAGAAGCGCATGCTGGCTTGCTCCAGGATTCAATTAAGACAGAGCAATATTATTTTGAATAATCAAATGCTGTTTTGAATAAGTAATTCAAATAAACAATGCAATTAGCAAGAAGTGATGGGGATGAAGTTGAGTGGGGGAAATTCTTATAAACATATACAATCCTTTCTATATATATTTATTATAATTTGGTATGTGTAGGAAGTATGCCTTAATCCATGGACTACAGCATGCATATGGAGTTTAGTGTTTACTGTTTGTAGAGTTCGTTCTCTCCTTCTATCTTCGTGTAAGTTTTTTTTTTAAATAGCTAAATAATACATTGTCTTTATTTTTTATTAGGTATTTTCTTTATTTACATTTCAAATGCTATCCCAAAAGTCTCCCATACCCTCCCTCCCACTCCCTTACCTAACCACTCCTATTTCTTGGCCCTGGCCTTCCCCTGTACTGAGGCATATAAAGTTTGCAAGACCAAGGGGCCTCTCTTACCAATGATGGCCGACTAGGCCATCTTCTGATACATATGCAGCTAGAGACACGAGCTCTGGGGGTACTGGTTAGTTCATATTGTTGTTACACCTATAGGGTTGCAGACCCCTTTAGCTCCTTGGGTACTTTCTCTAGCTCCTCTTGTAAGTTTTAAAGATCAAATCCACATCATCAGGCTTGTTCTAAAAATCACATTTACTCACTGAACCATTTTACTGGTCTTCCATATATTTTAAATATCATTTAATGTTAGTAAAATAGTTTGTTGGGATATAGATGTATATGACAGAATCAACAATAATTTCTGAATAACTGTAAGGAAGTCCTTTTGGTTCTCAGTGATTGTATAGCACATTCTCCAGTGATACGGATACAAAATATTTAAGGTTTTTGGGTTGGCCAGATGGCTCTGTGAGTAAAGGCACTTGGTGACAAGCTTGATTATCTGAACTTGATTTTCAGGACCTGAACTGGAGAGAACTGATTTCCTCATATTGCATGTACATGCTCTGTCCCAATAAATAAATAAATAAATAAATAAATAAATAAAGTTAAAAAAATTATGTCAAGGGAAGTAGAGGGTGGGAGGGACTTGGAAGGAAGAGAAGACAGGGAAGGGAAAAAGAGGGGAAGAATCAGGTATGGGAGGAGATGGAGGAGATGTACAGAGGGTCAGGAAATTGAACAGAGTTGTGTAGCAATGGGAAATGGGGAGCTGGGGGTAGCAACCAGAAAGTCCCAGATGCCAGGAAAGCAAAGAGCCTCCCAGGACCCCATGGGGATGACATTAGCTGAAATACCCCAAAAAGGGGAGGGAGACCATATCCAGAGGTTAGGCATGCCTCCCCAACCCCCGTTGATGGATGGGGCACCCACCCATCTTCAAAATTTTAACCCAGAATTGCTCTTGTCTAAAGGAAATGCAGGGGCAAAGAGTGGAGCAGAGACTAAAGGAAAGGTCATCTGCCCCAACTGGGGATCCATCCTACATGCAGACACCAAACCCAGACACTATTTTGGATGCCAAGAAGTGCTTGCTGATGGGAGCCTGATACAGCTGTCTCCTAACAGGCTCTGACCAATACAGATGCGGATGTTTGCAGTCAAATCTCAGACTGAGCATAGGAACCCCAATGGAGGAGTTAGGGGCGGACTGAAGGAGTTGAAGGGGTCTTATCTGGCATTAATGGGAGGGAAGGCCCTTGGTCCTGTGAAGGCTTGATGCCCCACCCAGTGTAGAGGAATGCTGGGCCGGTGAGGCAGGAGTGGGTGGGTGGATGGGAGAACAGGGTAAGGAGGATGGGATAAGGGGTTTGCAGAGGGGAAAATAGAAAAATGGGATAACATTTGAAATGTAGATAAATAAAATATCCAATTAAAAATTTATGTTTTTATAGTGCCATGCATACGGTTACTACAGAAGACTGCTGTGATGAGCACACATGTCCAGAGATTTTATTCTGGGCCATTTCATTCTATATCACATCAAACAACCAGAGAAAAATGAAGCCGGGAAAAATTTTATGTGGCCAGCTAGCCACTCAAGACTACAAATTTGTTTCTAATCTTTTTTTTTTTCTTCAATTTTTTATTAGATATTTGCTAGCTGACATTGTTACCATTTTGGTTGTTTTTCAGATTATCTATGAGTTGTCAGGCCTTAAACTAATTCTGAGGTAACTTTAGCTCCACTTCTATGGAAAATACAGTTTTCAGTATTGTCTGGGTGGGAGGAGTTACTGAGGGAGCGAATAATCACTATAACCCCCCCCCCCCCAAAAAAAAGAAAAGAAAACTAAAGGGAAAAATTCCAATTGATTATAGCTACGATCCTGGAGTTTAGGTGCTTCTAGACCTTGTGAATGGCTTTAGCAAGTTCCTCTCTGTGTGGGATCTGAACTCACATGGCTCTTTCTGCCTTAAGGGTCTTCTGCATTGTCAGATACTCATTTAGCTCTCTAACAAACTGCTGAGAACTGCCTGACGCAGTGGCAGCTAACTCCTGTCCTTCCATGGCTTTGAGCAGTGTGCTGGGGAAAGATGTTTAAAAGTTTGGACTAAAGCAGAATTTCTTAGCCTTTCCAATGAAAGCTGAAAAAAAAATTGCCACATTCAGGAATGTAAGTGGCTAATTTAACTGGTTGTTTAAAACAGATTTCTTTTTGCTTGTTTGTTTGTTTTGAGAAAGTAGTCTGGTTATGTTGCTTAAGTATTATGGGAAGAATTCTTGTTAGGTATGTGTGTGTGATTAAGAAAATAATTTAAAAAATTTCATGTGAATTCTGATGGTGTATACTATCAAGCTTATTTCTTTGACCTTTTTATTAAGGGCACTCCCATTTAAAACTGTGGCTCATATCTAGTGAAGTATGAGAAAACTTTGGACTTCATTTTGGAAGGTAATTGTATGCTTAGCCTTTTCTCTTCACCTACACTGATTTTTACTAGTTTTCAACTTGGTTTTTGGTACTGCTGGAGGTAGACATCAGGATTCATGCGTGGAGGCAAGCATGTACCCCAGATCCAAACCCTAAAGCCACTTATTTTGTGATTTTATTATATTCTTGATACTTATATAAACCAGCATTCTTCTGATGAATAGGACTAATAGAATATTGCTTTGTTTGTCTGACTCTATGCATCGTAAGGCTCACACAGTCATGGAAACTTCCAGGTGTAGAGTCTTCAGGGAAGGCTGGCTGACTAGCGACTGGGATGAAGCTTATGTTGTGGGTGGGTCTACCAGCAGAACTTCCTCATCTCTGGGGAAGCTCAGACTTTTTCTACTCAAGCCTTGAACTGACTGGATGAGGCTCACTGACATTTCTGCTTTTGTCAAAAGTCTACTTTTCTTGAGGGGTGGGGCGGAATGGAGTGATGGCTCAGAGGGTGAGAGTCTCAAGATTCCACATAAAAATCTGGGCATAGCTGCACATGCTTGCTATCCTGGTGCTGTGGAGGGTGGGTGAGGACCGAGAGACCGTGTCTCCAGGAAATGAGGGGAAGCTGATACAGGAAGACTCAAGTGTGTGTGTGGGCACACGCACCTCTCCATGTATATATATATATATATATATATATATATATATATATATATATGTACATATGCTACACACTCAAATACCACACACACACACACCCTTGTAAAAACTGTTTTAAATGTTAATCTCATCTAAAATGCCTTCATATAAGCATCTAGAACAACGTTTGGCCAAATAACCAGGTATCATAGCCCAGTCCAACTGACATGTAATGTTAACCATTGCAATACCTTATGCACTTTTGTAACCCTCCATCCTAGTTAGCTTCAACTGTCAAAATGAAAAAACCGTTAGGGCCACCTGAGAATTTCTACTAAGGAATTCACTGTCTGTGGGGAGACTATCTTGATTGTGAATTGTTGTAGGAGGGCACAGCTCATTGTTTCCTAGCTAGATGGGCCTGTGCTGTATAAGAAAGTTAGCTCAACATGAGCCGGGGAACGAGCCAGCAAGAAGTGCTCCTCTATGGTTTCTATTTAAAGTTCCTGTTTGAATCCGTGCCCTGACTTAATGATGCACTGTGGCTTGTAAGATGAAATAAGCCCTTTATTATTCTAAGTTTCTTTGGTCAGAACATTTCATCACCGTTATAGAAATCAAACTAGGATATTACTTGAAGATTTTCTTGAAATTGAGGTAAGGCATAAAATGCATTGGAGGGAAGATCTGAATTTTCTTTGAGTTTTTGTGACTGCCATGGTCAGCCATACACCTCTAATTCTAAGGAAGTAATCCACTAGAAAGATTCAAGTAGTGATAGAGTGACACATGCTGCTAGAAATGGAAGAGAACCACATGGTAGCTGGAAATTCAGGGAGTAAATTGTATACTTATGAGAGCATCTTAGTTTGGGTTTTATTGCTCTGAAAAGACACCATGACCAAGTCAACTCTTATAAAGACAACATTTAATTGGGGCTGGCTTAGAGTTTCAGAGGTTCAATTCATGATCGTCATGGTGGGAAACCTGGCAGCATGCAGGCGTGGTGCTGGAGGAGCTGAGAGTTCTACATCTTGATCCCAAGGCAGCCAGGAGGAGTCCCTTTTTCATAGGCAGCCAGGTGGGAACTCTCTTCCTCACTGGGCAGTGCCTGAGCATAGGACCTCAAAGCCCATGTTCACAGTGACTCATTTTCTCCAACAAGGCCACATCCTCTAATGGTGCCACTTCCTGTGGGCCGAGCATATTTAAACTATCACAGAGGGTTAGTCAATACAAATATTCAATTAACAATTAGACACGAATTTTTAAAAAGTTTATTGTTTGGGATTGTAATACTGTGTTTTAATCAAATCCACCATTATTTTATCCTTTTCAGCTCCTTCTATATACTCCCCACCATTTTCCTTCCCAGCTACATATATGTGCTCTTTTAAAAACCCACTGAATTCACTTAGTGCTATATCTGTATACATTGGGCCAGTCTTGGGACATGGGCAGTCTACTAGAGGTAGCATCCCTGAAAAATACTCTCCTTCTTCAAGTAGCCATCAAGTGCCAACAGTTCTTTAGCTAGGCATGAAACTTCATGAACACCCCCCCCCCCCATACCCATGCTGGGATTTCGCCTGGATTGATCTTCTCCAGGTTTTGCACATGTAGTCACAGCGGTTGTGAGTTCATTCGTGCCAAAACACTATCATGACCAGAAAACAGTATTTTTGTAAATTTAATTTAATATGTTTTTTTTTACATATTCACTTTATATCCCAATCATTTCCCCCCTTTAGATCACCCCTTCCTACAACCCTTCCCCCTCCCACCTCCACATCTCCTCTGAGCAGGTGCCCCTCTCCCTGTATCCCCCAACCCTAACACTTCAAGTCTCTGCAAGGCTAGGCGCTTCTTCTCCCATTGAGGCAAGACAAGGCAGCCCAGCTAGAAACCATATCTCACATAGAGGCAACAACTTTTGGGATAGCCCCTGATCTAGTTGTTTGGGACCCATGAAGAGCAAGCTGCACATCTGCTACATATATGCGGGGAGGCCTAGGTCCAGCCCGTGTATGTTCTTTAGTTTGTGGTTCAGACTTTGAGAGCCCGAAGGGTCCAGGTTAGTTGACTCTGTTGGTCTTCCTGTCGTGTTCCTATACCTTTTAGGTCTGCAGTCCTTCTTCCTATTCTTCCTTAAGAGTCCCCAAGCTCCATCCAGTGATTGGCTGTGGGTGTCTGTATCTATCTGTGTCAGCTGCTGGGTGGAGCCTCTCAGAGGACAGAAAACAAGATTTAACAGCAATCCTCCACTCCCTGGACTCTTCCCATTATTCTGCCTTCCTCTTTGTGGAGATCCCTGAGCCTTGGGAGGAGTGGATATGATGTTCATGTTCTACCTCCAGCTGTGCACTTCACAGTCTCTATGTCTCTGTACTAGATCAGGAATTCTAGCACCTAACTAAAATTCTTGCCACTGATAATTAAAAAGGTCTCTTTCTATCTTGTTATTAGTAGAAAGAGTAAGTTTTCAGCCAGGGTCATGAGGCATATCTTGGTTAAGTGCCTATCACTAGCCTAAGAAGCTGTGGCTAAGAGCAAGGTTTGTAGTATAAATCTGGTTTATGGGAGTCTTGGGTAGGGTTCGTTCTTAGAGGGGGTGTAGCTGAGGAGGGAAAAGAGAGAGAGAAGGAAGAGGCATTAAGGTGCAATGTTTCTCAGTGGACATACTCTTGGGTTGGGAAGCTACCATAGACACCTTGTCTATAATGTTTTTTCTATTATTATTATTATTATTATTATTATTATTATTATTGCTACTACTAAAAAATTCTTAATAGAATGTGAATGTACTCTTGAAAGGTTCATCAGTCAATCTCCTTACCGTGCTTTTGTTAGAGTATGTTTGTTAAAAATGTACACATACTGGGGTTGAAGAGTTGGCTCAGTGATTCAGAGCACTGGCTTTACTTGTAGAGGATGGGTTCACTTCCAGCACCCACTTGGCAGCTTACAACTGCCAGTAACTCCAGGCTCAGGGAATCAGATGCCCTATGCTTGCCTCTGGTGGCACCAGGAATGGACATTCATACACACAGGCACACTTACATATATATAAAATAAAACTGAAAGATCTGAAAAAAATTCTTAAAGAAAACTTAAAAAAACTTATACACACTCATCACAAGAAGAAAAAAATTAGAATTTTTCTAATATTGTGGAATACAGCATTCTATTTTGGCAGTGTTCCACTATGTCCCACAGTGGCAATCACCATTTACTAGAGGTTAATGTGAATTCAGTTTGGTAGGTCACCAGACATTTTCTTTAAGTATATAGCTGCCTTTACTTACAAAAGAGTGTCAATCAGAATGCTTTTAGTGAGAGAAACGTTAGTTCAGCCCGGCGTAGTTCACAAGTATGTTTGTTAGTTTGGAGCAGGAAGTCTGAAGGCAGAGCGCCCTACATTGTGATCAGGGCTGGCTCTGTGGCTTAAATCCCTCTGTTTTCCTACCTGTATTGGCTGGTCTTTAGACGGCTTTCCCTGTGGAGGAGAGATGAATTTCAGTTGCTTGTGGGTTGCATTGCCTCCTGGCTCACATTCGATGCTGAGGGAGGAGCTCTGTCAACCAAGGAGTCATTTGGTGGGACAGGGTTAAGTTCGTGTCCATCCGAGTCGATGGATCATCACACACTGATAGATCTAACCTTGGGTTCTGAGCCAATGCTTGAGGAGGGACCTCGATCATTATTATCAATTGAGACTAATTAGAAGTCGCCCCTGGAGCTGAAAAAAGGCCAGTCTCCGCTATGTCACCTGGCTTGCATGGGAAAAATAAATGTATATTGTGACCAAAGCCAGGAAAGTTATGTAGACCACTGGGTTGGTTAGTTATTGTCATCTTTACACAAGGGACCTTCACCTGGGATTAGGGAACAACTGAGAAAATGCACCAGAAGGGTGGTACAGATTTTGAAGTCTCTTTCCTGCTTTTTTGCTACTGTCTACCAGCCTTAGCCACTCTCATAACCTACTCTGCCACTTTCCTAAGTGTTCATATGATAGCATCTTGGGTTCTTGGGTTCTTGGGTCATGAGTTTGGCTTTTTGAGACAGGGTCTCATGTAGCTCAGGCTGGTCTTGAACTTATTATATAGCTGAGGCTGATTTTTGAACTCCTGATCCTCCTGATCCCACCACACTCTTGCTGGGATTACAGGTATACAACACCACAACAGACTTTCAATTGAACCCAGACCTCCAAATTTTATTAGTGGTACATAATTGAGCCACATGGGGCCACTTTAAGGAGACAAAAGGAGAGCCAACTTTGGGTACTTAGCTTGTTCCATGTTAAAGCAGGGTTTGTTTTTATGTGCTTCATCCTTGTTCTGCCTCAACAGCTTTGCCATAAAACAGCAGATTAGGCCACAAGGCCAGAATATTTGTAGATTAGAAGTCTCTATAACTAAGCCAAGCTAAAGTTAGTTGGGTTCTAGGTGGCCCTACAAATGACAAACAATTTAAGGAGGAATTACTAGCAAGGGAAAAAACCCATCATCCTATAAAATATAATCAGCCCAGATGCCAGATAAAAGCTCAGAGCAATAATCACAGCATTTACTCCTGGTTGACCTAAAAATCCCATACTCTGGAGGTCTTACAGCTGGGCAATACATTGTTAGTTTCCCACCAGCTTGCAGGAGATAATACCTCTGATACGTGGGTTTAATTTGAAGGCTGCATTTGCTAAAACCATTGACTCTGTGTTGGAGCCCATTGCTATCTGATGGATGACTAAATTGAAATAAAAGGCCTGGAATTTTGTCTTCATACTGTGTTTGTTCCTTCTACTGTTTTTGCCTTGGAGTCAGATGTAACCATGCATGGAGACTCATCTACCATATGAGAAATGTTTTATTCAAGATTATAATGCAGCATGAACTTGGCCTGTTACTCATTGAAGTGGATATGTGTTCTATCCCACACTTGTGCTTCCTTTGCAACTCAAGCACCTATAGTTTCTTGACCTTGTTATAAGGCTCAGGCTGAATCATGAGTCCGCAGTGTTCCTGCGGGCTGATGAATAAGTTAGCACCTCCTGGGTTAAGTTGAAGCCCACTGAGCACCAGGCCAGGGAGTTCATATGCAAGAACATATTTTGAAGCTATAGCTGTGACGAATGTGTAGTTCTCAGGTGTTCACTCACCTTCAGAAGAAAAGAAACACCCGGTGTGCCTTCGTTACATGACTGGACTATTCACCTCTGGTCAGTATTGCTCCCATGGCTTAAGTCAGCTGGCTCACGCCAATGTCCTAGTAGAGGGACCTTGCTTGCCTTGTCTGTAATATGCAGATTCATCTCATTTCTTCTATTTCCATTCTTTGAGACCCCCTCTTCCCCATCTGAAGCTCAGCCATTCAGACATTGGCTCACGTGTCAAAGCTGAGAACTCTCTAGGTCGCAGGTGGCTCACAGTGTATCCAAGGTGATAATTGAAAGTCATAGGCACAGAGACAATCTAGAAGCTAATTTTATTTTAGAATCATATTTCTTTTTTGAGATATTCTGCTGGCAATTAGAGGGGAACATAATGACGCTTATATTTCAAAGTCTTCTTTGATCGTGTGACTTGGAAGCAGGTAGATGACTGAGTCAGAAGTGACCTGGGACTCACAGGACAAATTAATTATTTGAAGATGTGGGGGTTGATGATATAGAAGGTACTTGTAGAGTCTCCTTGGCTTGGGGACCTGTGGAGCTGTGAGCACTCTTTCCCTGGGGATGGGGTGTGCTGCTAGAGATGCAGACTCCTCAGTGGGAACAAGGAGAAGATGGCAGAGTTCAAGCAGACTATTTTTGTCCAGCGAGAGAGTCTCCATGGGATCTCAGCACACAGAGAGTTGGGATTGTAGGAAGAGCGAGATGAACAAAGACATTGTTAGTCTGTGCTCTGTCCCTGGTTTCTGGTCCTTACTTTTACCTCTTTGCAGTGGAGGTGAAGGCCACCATGTGAGTCACCTATATTCCTACTTTGTTTTACAATGATCGTTTTTCAACAAGTAAAAGTTTTTGAAATGATCTTATCTATGAGAAAAAAAAAAGATAAAGGACTCTTGGCTTCTGTCACTCTCTGTTACTGCTCTCCCTCTGGACCCTGACTGCTCACTGAGAAGAAAGGTGGGTGACTTGATTGCCTCATTCCTGAACTTCTGCAGATCCTTTGTGCAGGCATTGCCTTGCCAAGAGCTCCCAAGGTACTTCTTGCTCTGTAAACCCTTAAAATCACTTAGTGATGCCTATCAACAGCTAATATTAATGAATAGTGATGAAAATCACAGATAGCTTCCCAGAACTGAAAGCAGAAAATCAATCTGGTCTGGGCCATTTATTTTGGCTAGGGAATGTTAAAAATTATAGAAACAAGGCAGAATATTTTTCAGCTTTTTCTTTGTAAGATTTTCTATATTATCACTTCTAAATTTTTGAGACAAAGTGTCTTGTAGTTCAGACTGGACTCAGACTTGCTTTATAGTGGAGAAGGACCTCCATTTTTGATGCTCCTGTTTTTCTCCCAGTGGTGGAATTATGAGACTACATCACCATGAGCAGCTCTGTGAGATCAAACTCATGGTTTTGTGCATTCTAGGCAAGTATTCTACCAACTGAGCTACATCCTGAGACCTCCATATTATTCTAGGTGCTAAACTTCCATTCCCACTTATTTTTTTTTAAAGTAGAGATTGTAATTGGATGAACTCTGAAAAAGAAAATATATTAGAAACATAATATAATTATATATAATATAGACAATTAAAATTATTTTCAATTTATAAATATTTTAGAAACTGATCATGATGTTAGTAAATTGGTCACAGAGAATATAACAGGCTTGTATGGAAGATTGTATATGTGATTGAGTTATTTTCTTTAATATGAAGATCAACGATGTCATCATCACAGTATACAAAGTGAGCTTCAAAACACCACACTATGGGGGACAAGAGAAGTTAAGGAATGACTTATATGTTCCCTGTGAGCACAGTAAACATTCAGGGCAATTTTGGTTGGGTTTTGAGTTTTAGTTAGAAAGTTTTGACCAAACAGTTTTGGTCATTAAGGCTCAGACTCTAGGAGCTGAATTGACCTGGATCAGTGGATAAGGGACCTTGCTGTTCAAGAATGAGTGTCTGAGTTCAGATTCCAGCACCCATGGAAGAAGGGTGTGACTGTGCAGGTAGCTGTGGCCCAGTGCTATGGAGGTGAAGACGAGGACTGTTGTAGTTTGGTGGGTATCCACCTAGCTCCAGGTTCAGTGAGATTCCCTATCTCAGAGGGATAAGGTGGAGATAATAGCACAGGGCAGCCAACATCCTCCTCTGGCCTGTACGTACCACAGAACAAAAGGATGCAAAGCACAAAACTAACTCCAAGATTCAGGCTTTAGAGTATTGGAAGAGAGCTCAGTTCATAAACTGCTTGCCAGATAAACATGGGGACCTAAGTTCAGTCCCCAGCACCCCTGTAAAAAGCTGGGTGTGGTCATGGATGTTAGTACTCTGAGTCCTGGGGAGGTGGAGGCACATGGATCCTGAGGCTTGACAGTTAGCCTGCCTAGCCCACTGTGTGAATCTGGCTATGAGAGATTCTGTCCCCCAAAACAAGCTGTAAGGGTCCTGATACCTGGACCCCCCCCCCCCACTTAGAATACAGAGTGGTGTGGTGACACATGCCAATAGTCCCAACACTTAGGAAGCTGAGGCAGGAGGGTCATGAGTGTGAAGCCAGGCTGGTTTGGGCTACAGAGTAAGACCCTGTATCAAAAAAAAAATGTAAAAGAGAATAGAACTCTATGTCTGTTGATAGCTGTAAACATTACATCTCTAGGACTTTTCTTGCTAAAATTTAATTCCACAAGCATTTATTGAATGCTTAATTATGTTCAAAGCTCCTTACAATGGGCTAGAACTATGGACACTAATCTAGCCTTCCAGGAGCTGAATTTTCATATGTATATAAAATAGCAAAAGACTTCTAAAAGAATTAGTCTAAAATAGTACTATTATTCTTTATTCAGAAGCTGGTTATGAGTAGAGGAGGCATTCACCGACTTTTCTTGAGATGCATGAATCTGTATTCTCAGAATTGACTGAGCGAAGGAGCTGAGCATCATCTACATCCAGTCAGCATGCAGATTTGACCATACATCCCTGTTTGAAAATATGACGGCGTGACCCTTATCCTTGCCCTGGAGCCCTGAAGCTCTGCAGTTCAGCTCTGCAGCTGTGTGCCCACCCTCATCTATGCTGGTGTACTAGAGGAGGGGACCAGATGCAGAAGTTCAAGAAATTCTCTGGGCTTAGCCTTGTGTCTCACTTCACCTACAAGGTAACCCTTGCCTCTTATTTTTGAAGATATCTTGTCTGATATCTTCCCAGCTTCCCAAATCTGTTAATGTTATGTAGTGTCATTGCTTTAATCAGTATATTTTAAAACAGATACATGTATTTTTTATGTGTATGTGTCTGTGTGCATGGAGGCTACAAATGTGTGATTATCTGTGGAGGCAGGAAGAGGATGTCCGATCCCTTGAAGTTGGATTTACAGAAAGATGTGAACACATTTGACATGGTGTTGGGGACTGAACTCAGGTTCCCTGGAAGAACAGCAAGTTCTTTTAACTCTAGTTTAGTACTCACGTAATTCATGCTTTAGAGTAGAGCTCTACCTTTAGACTTCTTATTGTTTGAAGCTTATTAGTGTTTATTGCTTTACTTTTCTGTTTTTGAGAATTCCTAGGTCCAAACCTGTGTTCTAGATATAGAATGAAGACCCATCATTTCAACACAATTGTTCCCAGATCACCACATGAGTCAGTCAGTATGGTTGCAGGCATAGCTAATTCATGCTCAATGTTGACAAAATGGACTCCAGGGCTGAAGTGTATTACATGTTCTATGAAGGATATAATAATATTATATACTGTGGTGGTTTGAATATGCTTGGCCCATGGGAAGTGATACTATTAGGAGATGTGGCCTTGTTGGAATAAGTGTGTCCTTGTTGGAGGAAGTGAGTCACTGTGTAGGTGGTTTTTGAAGTCTCCTAGTGCTCAGTTTCCTTCTGGATGCCTTTATATCAAGATGTATAACTCTCACCTCTTCCAGCATTATGTCTGCCTGCATGTTGCCACACTTCCCACCATGATGATAATGAACTAAACCTCTGAAACTGTAAGCCAGGTCCAGTTAAATGTTTGCTTTTATAAGTTGTCTTGGTCATGGTTTCTCTTCACAACAATGTACCAACATGCCTTTGCAGATTTCTAAACCCTTTACTAGGCAAATTACTACCAGAAGTATGAGAAAAGATTTGAACAAGCATGCAATTGGTCTGAAAGGACTCTTAGGAACTTGGGTACTCTAAGGGAACTAAGGTATACCCATGGAAAGCGTAACATAGCAAAGCACTTCCTTTCTGTTGGATGTTGTGCATAAAGAGCATCAGTTATGCTCTGACTAGTTTAGCAAGTGAACTCCAGAGCTCTCTAAGTCTTTACAGGGACAAAGAAGCTGAATGGCCTGTTGATTCAGAGCACAGACCCAGGAGCCACATGCTTTTGACCAGATCCGCAGCTCTGTAGACTGTAGAGTTGTGTAGACTGCAGGCAAACCTCATACTCTTGGTGGCTCAGCTTCATTCCCCAGTAGGTAGAAATGATGATGATACTAGAAGTTGTATAATTTTTGTGAAACTTAGATGAGCTCTATGATAGAGGACAGACAGACAGACAGATAGATATGTTGGGCCCAAGTTTGGCCCTGGTTTGGGCCTTGAGTACAAACCTGAGCCTGGCTCAAGTTTCTGCAGCCTTGTGGGAGAGCCTAAGCCTGGCTCGAGTTTTGAGATTTGTCTCAGTCACTTCTGTATCAGGGTGTCTCAGCTAACCCATTTGGCCCTGCCTCTGTCCCACTGTTGCTGATGTAGAACTTTGCCATTGGCCCTGTCAGTCACTCCATACCTCTGTCACCCTTCCCTGCCTCCTACATCATCTTACCCCACCAATAATTCCCCTCCCTATGTTCCGAACTTATATAAGCAAAAGGCTGATGCCATAAAGTTGAGTTCCTGCTTCAACAAGACTCATGGCTTGGTGTGTTTCTTTTGGACTGTCGGCACTTGCCATCCCGCTCATCCCCGAGAGACAACAGTGGGACCTGGCGGGACCTCTCTCCTCTCGTCTGGACCTGCTGGCAAGGAGCTGGTAGATAGATAGATAGATAGATAGATAGATAGATAGATAGAATATCTGTCTTGGAATAAGATATATTTTTCTAAATTGTATCCAGTTAGGCACTTGCTCCAAATAGACACCTAGTAGACTATTCAAGGAGGAGATTAGGACTATCACGATCTAAACAGCTCTCAAGTGTCCAGTCACTCTATTTGAATTTTTGGTTATTCTTTCTTCTGTAATTTTATGAATACATATGCTTAATTATGAAAAGGACAGTTTAGCAGTCAGGTGCTTTGCTGTGATGACCAAGAGGCTTTTCCTGAAGTTGCAGGATGTGTTTGAACTAAGATATCTACAAAGATTCATTCATTTGCATTTAGTCTATTGGAACCTAGGAGCACTGTAGTTATTTGGTCTTTTAATACCAGATAGAGCTTGCAGTGGGCACTCTTCGACCTTGAGGAAGAAAGCCAGACACCAAGAAAGACAAGTTGCTCCACACGAGTGCTATGGTATACATGAAATTCCCCTCCTACTTGCATTTACTAGGGGTACCCAAAAAGCAAATTCCATTGGGTAAATTTAGTGATCTATGTGTAGAAGAGACCGGTGGGACCTGGCAGCCTTCAGCCTTTACCTGTGGCTGCCTGCCAGAAGGTAGAACTAGTCCTCTCGCTACTTCCTCTGTGATTACTGGTTAATATAGTAGAATTCCCAGCTGAAACTATCTAAAGAGGCAGGGACACAGGTGAACATTTATAGGAATAGGTTACCTTTCCCACAGTGACGTTTTTTGTGATATTTAGCCTGGTGGGTACAAAACACATTCCTTTGCAGCCACTGAGAGGACCACAACCATTCTGCTACTGTTTCTGTTCTGGTCAGCACCACATTTTCCTCAGCAGACTCACAGTCAGCTCCTCAGTTGGCTCCAGAGGCACACTGCTCTTTGTGCCAAGCATGCCTGAGGATTCCTGCAGGGACACAGCCCTGTTTTTTTTGTTTTTTGTTTTTTTGTTTTTTTTTTTTTTTTGGTAGAAAACTATAGTTTCTGTTTCAAAACACACAATGCAAAGACTTTTCTTAAAGTCCACTTCTTCCTTGCGTATGCGGCAACAGCACTGTGCTGTGTGACTTCTGTTGGTTTCATTTATTATTTTGGAAGTGGTCTTCTTCTGGTAAGGAGGCACATTAATCTTTTGTGGGCGAAGCTTTTAGTATCTGGACATCTTTAGCTCTTTAATCATTTAATCAAATGGTTAGAAAGAATTGATTATTCTGTCTAGTCTGGATAAAATCAGGAACTACAGGGCTTTTTTTTTTTTTTTTTTTGTGTGTGTGGGCATTTCTCTTAGAATCTTCTTTGTATTTCCCATGGTTTCATTGTTTGCTTTGCTATTTCTAGTTTTAAAATTTTATAAACTTTATTTTAAAAACTTGCAAGTAAAATCAATAACATACACTAAATTAATTAGACTCAGAGTCTACACAAAGTCTAACTCTAAAGAAGATTGTTGATATCTATGTCTCCTTACTTTAAAGGCAGACAGGTATATATTTTATTAGAATAAAATGTGACTAAAATAACCAAATTTCTATTTTTTTAACTAAAATTTCCATATGGTTTATTAATATTTTAGAGTATTTATTACACATAGCCCTATGTATTGGGAACTTGCTATGTAGATGAAGTTGATTTCAAACTTGCAGAAATCCTCTTGTCTCAGCCTCCTGAGTGCTGGTATTGCACTGGCTAAACCAGATCTTTTAAAGATAGATGTTGCCAAGACTGTAGGTTGCTTTCCACAAACTTATGGTAAGACCATATTATTGAAGACAACACCTACATAACTCATTGAATATGAGAAGTCAAGCTGGTGCCTATCTACCACCTTTAGCTCTACTAACTAGCCTTTATAATACTGGGAAGAGCTCTGCATGCTACTAAAGGAGAAAGCTAAGCCCCAACCGAGCTAAAATCCCTTCAGGCTACAATGGTGAACTGTGATCAAGATGTGTTAGTGCAATAGTGATACAAATCTCGTGAGACTAACCAGCCAATATTTGATTGGATTTAAGACTTTCCCCATGAGGAGAAACCCATCTCTGACACTACTTGGGTGGCCAAGAATGTGAGATGAGGTAGGCCTGGGACATAGGGGAAAATCAAATACTACTCTCCTGCTAAAGGAATGCTGCCACAAAATGACTCACAGTGACACTCTGCTATACTCATAGATTAGTGTCCTGCTTAGCTATCACCAGAGAACTTCCTCCTGAAGTTGACGGAAATAAATACAGAGACCCAGAGCTGATCCGTGTGCAGAGTGGGAGCCCTGGGAACCTTCAGCTCTAAATCAGAGGCCTCCGTCAGTTCTCATCAAGAGCCTGAGGCGATGGAAGACATCAGGGAAAGAAGGCCTTCTAAGCACAGCAGGGCCAGTGCACACATGAACTCACAGGAACTGTGGCAGCATGCTCAGGTCCCGCACAGGCCCAGGTCGGACAGGGTCAAAGGTTGAGAGGACAGATGGATACAAGCCCACATCCCTATTCAGAAACTAGCTCCAATTGACAATTGCTCAAAAATGAAATATTAGTTTTCTTCAATGGTGTCTCACTGGGTATGTAAATTACTCTTAGGGCTATATCCATGCCCAGAGGTAGATGGGCAACACAAAATAAACTCAGTGCCATTTTTTGATTTTTTTTTTTTTTTGTCTCATAATGCTTTGTCTGGACATTTTTCTTATCCTACAAGTCTTTTGCTTATATTTTATGGTTTCCAACTTTATGTTTTCACACATGTGTGAATGTGTGTGTCTCTGTTTTTTTCCTTTGGCTCTTTTTCTCTTCTTTGTTTTGTCCTATTCATGATTTTTTAAAAAGCTTATTTTATTATTACTTTTTTTCTTTTCTCTCTCTTTCTCTCTCTGCCTATTTGTTTTCTAACAAGAGAAACCAAGGTGATTTGGATGAGTGGGGAGGCGAGGATGATCTGAAAGGAGCTGGGGAATAATCAGTATATATTGTATGAAAACATATTTTCAATTAAAAAAAAATAAAGAGAGATGACCTAGCGGTGAAGACAAAAACCTGCTTTTGTAGAGAAACTGAGTTTGATTCCCAGCACCCCTATCAAGCAGCTCTTAACTGCCTGTAACTGAGGCTCCAGAGGAGGTGACATTCCCTTGTGGCCTCTTGGGGGAAACTGCACTTACATAAGTGTACCCAGACATGTTCAGCCTCACCCACCCACACGCTCATCCCTCAGTCCTCTTAGCACACATACATAGTTAATATAATAAATCTAAAAATGTAAGAAATCAAACAATGTTTCATAATACAAATAATTCGTGCTCATGGGGAGGAGTGAAAAAATAAAGGTAATTATGATGAATAACAATGATTAATTTAATAATGCAGTTTGTTTTTTATATTATTTTAGTTTCTATAGTTCTGAGTTTCAAAAGCTGTCTATCAATGTATGTGTACATGTTATCAATATATTGTGTTTTAGATATTGTTTCATACATACATTTTTACTAAACTAGGCTAGTCCTTTATGTTTATATACAATTAAATCATAATTTTGATGGGCTTCACAATAACTACAGTGCTATTATACAATTATTATTTCTTTACCAAGTCTCCAATGTTGTGAAGTAGATAATTTTGTTTTTTGCTTCTGTTTGCAGTGCCTTCAATGATGTTGCTGAACACACATTTTCATGTATTTTCAGTTTCTGCAAATCACAAGGCTTTTGATAAATTAAAAAAAATTGATAAATTTTTCCAAAAAGTTTGTATCACCTGACTCTCCTCTCTGTGAACCCCAGACCTCCTCACACTGGACTTTTCAGTCTCAGTATCTTTGACAATGACTAATTGGCAACTAAACGGTGCTCCTTTTTCTGAACTTGATTTTGCCACCCACTACTTGTATGGTAGAGGACAGCTCTCCAAGTTTTCTGGCTTCCATTACGTCACCCCAGGGTAACACCTGCCTCCTAGAGTTATTCTGAGAGTAAATGAGATGCTATATATAATGCACTTAGAATCATCCCCAGTCCACAAGATACATTGAACAAACATTTCCTGCTTTATCATGTATAGAATTAAAGAAGTATGATGATACATTGATCTGACATTACTGTCTTGATTGTCTGTGTATTATGTCTTAATTCAGTCATAGGCAAATATTTTTGTTGGATTCTTTTTAAATCTTTTTTAAACCTTTGAGATTATGTTATAATTACAACACCTTCTCCTTTTCCCTCTAAATCCTCTTACATATCGCTCCTTTCTCTCTTTCAAATTTATGACCTCCATTTCCATTGTTATTTCATATACACATGCACACACACACACACACATACACACTCACAAAAGATATATATGTGTTTGCGCGTATATGAGTGTGTGTGTGTGTGTGTGTGTGTGTGTGTGTGTGTGTATACATACAGTACTAACTATAACCTTCTCAGTTTATATAAAGTTACCTGTATGTTTTCAGGACTGGCCATTTAGTGTTGAATAACCAGTTGGTGTGCTGTTCACTGGTGATCTCTCTCTCTCTCTCTTTCCTGTAGTTCTTTGTACAGGTTGAGGCCTCATGGGCTTTCCCTGCCCTCTTTGACAAGTGGGTTGGTGTCCTCTTTGTTCAGGTTATGTTTAGACTATCAGACTTTATGCATCTGATATTATTAGGCGACACTCTCACACCAAAATTCCTGATCCTGTGACTCTTAACAATCTTTCCATCCTCAGTTCCACAGTGTTCCCCAAGCCTTAGCTGCAGGAGTGTTTAGTAGATATATTCATAGGGATCAACCTCTACAACTCTGCATTTTGATTGGTTGTAACGTTCTGTAGTGGTCTCCATCTGTTGCAAGGAGAAGTTCCTTTGATGAGGGATGAAGTCTACACTTACCTGTGGGTATAAGGACAAATGTTCAAATTGTTAGTGATTATGCTGGTTTAGCTAATTAGTGGTTGTAGGTTCTCCTCCAAGATCTGTGAATTCCCTAGCCCTGGGTAGTTGCTAGGTTTCATCACCTAGCATGATTTCCTTTTTGTTGGATGAGGTTGTTTGATTCTTACAGGTTTACAAAAATGTCGTAATTGATTTTAAATTTTGCAACAGCTCTGAGCAGTCCAACATTGACCTAACATATGAAATGTAACAGTTCTGTAAGGACTAATGCGGTGTACCTTGTAGACCGAGCTCCTGAGATTAAACATCTTTAGGAACGCTAATTAATTCCAGAAAAAAGATCAGCTGGAGAGTCTTTTCATCTAAGAAAGCTTAAATAGCCACAATAATATTTTATTTACAGAGCATAGCCATAAACTCTAAGATTTCTGTGAAAGGAAATGAACCAGGCACAGAAATTGGTGCAGGTGGGGTGATTGTTTCTCCAGCAAGGCAGAACTGGGTCTCCAGCTGAGAATTTCATAAAAGTAATGAAGATTATACAGATGTGTGTGATACTTATTATTCTAAATGGGCCATGTATTCAGGGATGCTGAAGAATTTTAATGGAATCTGCTATCACCATAAACTCAGATTCATTGACTTCTTTCCTTCCTGTCTCCCTCCTTCCTTTCATTTTTTCTTCCTTCCCTCTTCCTTTCCTACATGAGGCATAGAGGGAATTTAATTTAATAATGATATGATGCCTTTAGAATCCAATACAATGAATGGTCTCATGCCCCAGCAGAACCTGTCAGATTAACCCTGGGGTGGGTGAATTAGTTGCCAATTCTTCCTGAGCATAACTTAAAATAAAAAAGTATCATTGGCCATCATTCCTGGGAGGGCTTATTCTGGGTACTTTTTTGGACTGGATTGAGAGTATTTAGATAGCCAGTGAGGTATTCTTCATTTGCTTCATTTGCTCTTCTTCATTTGCTGGTAGGCACTGGGCTTGTATTGCTACTGCTGAAAGACAAGTGCAGGCGGCTTGGCATTTGAGAGGAAAGAATGATTGGCTTGCCCCAGGTGTGCATGTGAAGGAGTTTCTGAGGGAACCTAACCTGAACTGATTGGAGAAGCGGTGCCCTCCATGTGAGTGGGCACCATGTGATCAGTTGGGGACAAATAGAGCAAAGAGATGGATGGATTTATGCTCTCATAGGCCACCTTCTCTCCCTGGCCTGGGGACCTTACAGTTCCAGATTCTATATTTCTTCGCTCTGTAACTCATACCAATGTCCTCCTAAACTTTCGGGTCTTCATCCTTGTTCTGAAAACCCCATCATTGGTTTCCCAGACTCCCCAGGTGTTTGGAATTCACCCAAGACATGCGCTCAGCTATACTGAATCTCTAGCCGTTCAGATTGAGCCTCTATGACCAAGGGGATCAAAGCCCTTAGAGCTTTTTCTCTTTTTATGCACATCCCATGGCTTCAGTTTTTTGGAGAAACCTGACAAAAACAATTCCTTATTGTTAGCGTATTCAGGCACCCAAAGAAAAGGCTGGGTCTCAGAGTGCTTCTAAGTAATTAGGTAAGCCCGTCATCAAACAACAGGCAGTCTAATGGTTAGGGAGCAGAGGGAGGGAAGACGAAGCTGGCAATGATGACACAGATGGCAAGAATGGATGAAAGTGGTGGTGTGATAGCAATTATATAATGGTGACAATAACACCTCTTATTTCTGAAAACACAAGGAATCATTTTTTTTATATGTCATGGCAGGACTAAGAAACTTTTCTGAAAGTCATATATTCTGGAAAAGATTTCCAGTTTCTTTTCAAGCAGAAAAGCTACTTCTGACAAAAACCCAGTCCTAGGCTTTATCTGATAAGTATCAGTTCCGTCTCTCTTCTTGTGAATCTGATGCACTCCCCCTAAGGGCATAAGTGTCATAGATTGGATAAAGCTCAGAAATGCTGCAGCAGGCCTGCATTTGAAAGGTCAAAATGGAAGGACTCTGAGGGGGGTGGTGAGAGGGGAGAGAGAGAGAGAGAGAGAGAGAGAGAGAGAGAGAGAGAGAGAGAGAGAGAGAGAGAGTTAGTTCTGATATGTGGAACTTTGTTGCCTGAAAACCAAACAACCAGAGCTTCACTCAGTTTTAACACCTCTTCCCTTCCTTTGGTCACAGACTCAACCCCAGCTAATTACACCCCTGACATCCTGAACCCTGAAGAGGCTACTGAGTTGCCTTTGTTTTCCCCTCAAATTCACCCTTTCTTCCTTCTTGCTTCATCTCTCCTGGGCAATCTACTCTTCCAGCACTAATTATGCTGAGAATGTTAGCTGCTCCCAGCAGTATTAAATACCCTGGCCACAGAAGACTTTAGTATTCAGAAGCAGAGGCTGGTGTAACATCTAAAAGACACAGTATTGGCTTTGTCAGTGAGAAACTGAGATTGGGGGCTGGAGAAGGAAGATCAGTCAATACCATTGTGAAACATTGGTAACAGGGATGCTGGCTGCAGTTTGCAAGGCAAGTATGTCTAATGGGTTGATTACTCCAGGGAAAGGGGCTGGGAAATAGAATGTTACTTTTGTGTATTGGTAAGTATTGCATATCCCTCTCAAGATACTATAAGAGAAATGAATTTGGGATGAAAGCAGGAATAGAAGACACAACAGAGACACAGTTATGCCAAATACAATATTATGTTCCTTTAAATAGAGTTTGTTGTTGTTTTGTTTTTATGTAAGTCCTATGACATTTTCAAGGTTAAAAAAGGGGGGAACTAGAAAGACAGCTTGGGCAATTAAATGACAGCTGTATAGACGTGGAGTTTAGATATTCAGGGCACATAAAATCTGGGTGCAGGGGAACTGGGTGGAAGTGGGGGTGGGGAGGGAAGCAGGGTGGGTGGAGATCATACATAGTGAGAGCAGGGGACAGAGAAGTGAGATCAGTGGAGGTGGGGGGCAATCTCTAGGACATGCAGAGAGCTGGGATGGGGAGAGGGTCCCAGAGGATCTAAGGGGGGTGACTCTAGCTGAGACTCCTAGCAGTGGGGGGTATGGATCCTGAAGTGGCCACTCCCTGTAGCCAGGTAGGACTCCCAGTGGACAAGGACAGCAACACACCAAAACCCTTTGACCCAAATGTGTCCAGCCTACAAGATGTTAACGGACAAAAATATAGAGACTGAGGGAATGGCCATCCATTGACTGCCCCAAATTGAGACCCATCCCATGGGCAAGAACCAATCCCTGACACTAATTAACCATACTCTATTATGCTTGCAGAAAGGAACCTAGCATAACTGTCCTTTGAGAGGCTCTATTCAGCAGCCAATGGAAAGATGATGCAGAGATTCACACCCAAACATTAGATGGAGCTCAGGGAGTCTTATGGAAGAACTGGGAGAAGGATTGAGGAACCTCAAGAGGACAAGGACTCCACAGGAAGACCAACGGAGGCAACTAACCTGGACCTTTGGGGGCTATCAGACACCGAATCACCAGCCAAAGAACAAGCATGAGCTAGACTTGGCCTTCCCCATCCTCACCCCACACACATATCTAGCAGATAAGCAGATTGTTCTTCATATGTGTCCTCCAACAACTGGAACAGGAGCTGTCCCCAAGCCTGTTGCCTGCCTGCCTGTGGATCCTGCACCCCTAAATGAACTGCTTTCTCTGGCCTCAGAGGGAGAGTATGCCCCTAGTCCTGAAGCAACTTGGTGTGTATATGTGTGTGTGTGTGTGTGTGTGTGTGTGTGTGTGTGTGAGAGAGAGAGAGAGAGAGAGAGAGAGAGAGACACCCAGAGGGGGGCTAGAGAAGAGGAAGGTGGAATGGGGGAGCATTTGAGTGAGGGGGGTTATGGTGAGGAGAGGAAGAGCTGATATTGGGTTGCAAAGAATTAATAAATAAATTTAAAAAAATGAAATAATCTTGGTGCAATGGTTTGCATCTGTATCTCCAGAGCCAGGGGAGCGTATACAGGCAGATCCCTGGAGTTCTATTAGTGATTTAGTCTAGCTAAATTGGTGAACTGCAAATTCAAGGAGAGAGCTTGTCTCAAAAAATAAGGTGGAACATGGTGGAGAAAAATTTAACATCCACCACTGTCCTTTACACACACACACACACACACACACACACCCCTTCTTGTGTAATCAGGGTCTTAGACACATGCACACTCCCATATAAACACCACTGACTTGCATCTTCACACAGAAACACTAAAGTACTTAGTGATTAAATGATTTTCCCAAGATCAACTATTAAGTGGGAGAACTTGGACCTTAAGTCATGCTATACAAGCTTCAAAATTTACCTTTTTGATATATTGTGATAAATCTCAGAATCTATTGAGAACGCTGGCATCTAGACTACAGAATTCTGCTCTGCCACTAAACCCTGCCAGGCTTAGTGTTCTGAATACTCACTCACCTGTTGGTAATCTCTTCTGGGATGCAGAACTTTTTCAGTGCGTCTATTTTTGCGCCATTACAACTTCTGTGCATTTTATTCTTGCCATCCCCAAGATCTTTGCTCAGGCCAACGTTGGAGAGCATTTCCTATGTTTTTTATATTGGCTTTGTAATTTTAGGTTTTACACTTAATGAGTTGTTTACGATTTAATACTCTACTATGCAGAAAGGTGAATGTGGTAAACACTGAGTCACAAAGAATGGAGGATTTTGAATGTTCTCCTCACAAAGAATCAGTAAACCTTTGAGATGGTGGGTAACTTAAATATCTTGGGTGGCTGATGTACAATGTATGGATCCATCAAACTGTACCCAACAAAGTTGTATGCTTACTTTTTGTCAATAAAAACATAGGAACAATTTATTAAACTACCTTAGAGTTTAAGAGTCCCCTCCCTTCTCTTCCATTTGAGATAAGGTCTTGCTATGTAACTCAGGCTGTATGTAAACTCACTATGTGGTGCAGGTTGGCCTCAAACTTGAGACTCTTCTGCCTTAAGGCTTAAGTGCTGGGATTACAGGGCTTTGTCACCATGACTCGCTCTACCTGCTGTTATTTTTTTATTAATTAGGTATTTTCTTCATTTACATTTCCAATGCTACCACATAAGCCCCCAAAACCTTCCACCCTCCCCCCCCCCACTCCCACTTCTTGGCCCTGGCCTTCCCTTGTACTGAGGCATATAAAGTTTGCACGACCAAGGGGCCTCTCTTTTCACTGATGGCCGACTAGGTCATCTTCTGATACATATGCAGCTAGAGACACGAGCTCGGGGGGTACTGGTTAGTTCATAATGTTGTTCCACCTATAGGGTTGCAGACCCCTTTAGCTCCTGGGGTACTTTCTCTAGCTCCTCCATTGGGGACCCTGTGATCCATCCATTAGCTGACTGTGAGCATCCACTTCTGTGTTTACTAGGCCCCGGCATAGCCTCACAAGAGACAGCTATATCAGGGTCCTTTCAGCAACATCTTGCTAGTGTGTGCGATGGTGTCAGCGTTTGGGGGCTGATAATGGGATGGATCCCCGGGTATGGCAGTCTCTAGATGGTCCATCCTTTCATCTCAGCTCCAAACTTTGTCTCTGTAACTCCTTCCATGGGTGTTTTGTTTCCAATTCTCAGAAGGATCAAAGTGTCCACAGTTTCGTCTTTGCTCTTCTTGAGTTTTCATGTGTTTGCAAATTGTATCTTGTATCTTGGGTATTCTAAGTTTCTGGGCTAATATCCACTTATCTGTGAGTACATATCATGTGAGTTCTTTTGTGATTGGGTTACCTCACTCAGGATGATGCCCTCCAGGTCCATCCATTTGCCTAGGAATTTCATAAATTCATTCTTTTTAATAGCTGAGTAGTACTCCATTGTGTAAATGTACCACATTTTTTGTATCCATTCCTCTGTTGATAGGCATCTGGGTTCTTTCCAGCTTCTGGCTATTATAAATAAGGCTGCTATGAACATAGTGGAGCATGTGTCCTTCTTACCGGTTGGAACATCTTCTGGATATATGCCCAGGAGAGATATTGCGGGATCCTCTGGTAGTACTATGTCCAATTTTCTGAGGAACAACCAGACTGATTTCCAGAGTGGTTGTACAAGCCTGCAATCCCACCAATAATGGAGGAGTGTTCCTATTTCTCCACATACACGCCAGCATCTGCTGTCACCTGAATTTTTGATCTTAGCCATTCTGACTGGTGTGAGATGAAATCTCAGGGTTGTTTTGATTTGCATTTCCCTGATGATTAAGGATGTTGAACATTTTTTCAGGTGCTTATCAGCCATATGGTATTCCTCAGGTGAGAATTCTTTGTTTAGCTCTGAGCCCCATTTTTTAATAGGGTTATTTGATTTTCTGGAGTCCACCTTCTTGAGTTCCTTATATATATTGGATATTAGTCCCCTATCTGATTTAGGATAGGTAAAGATCCTTTCTCAATCTGTTGATGGCCTTTTTGTCTTATTGACGGTGTCTTTTTTCTTGCAGAAGCTTTGCAGTTTCATGAGGTGCTATTTGTCAATTCTCCATCTTACAGCACAAGCCATTGCTGTTCTATTCAGGAATTTTCCCCCTGTGCCCATATCTTCGAGGCTTTTCCCCACTTTCTCCTCTATAAGTTTCAGTGTCTCTGGTTTTATGTGAAGTTCCTTGATCCACTTAGATTTGACCTTAGTACAACGAGATAAGTATGGATCGATTCGCATTCTTCTACAGGATAACAACCAGTTGTGCCAGCACCAATTGTTGAAAATGCTGTCTTTCTTCCACTGGATGGTTTTAGCTCCCTTGTCGAAGATCAAGTGACCATAGGTGTGTGGGTTCATTTCTGGGTCTTCAATTCTATTCCATTGGTCTACTTGTCTGTCTCTATACCAGTACCATGCAGTTTTTATCACAATTGCTCTGTAGTAAAGCTTTAGGTCAGGCATGGTGATTCCACCAGAGGTTCTTTTATCCTTGAGAAGACTTTTTGCTATCCTAGGTTTTTTGTTATTCCAGATGAATTTGCAAATTGCTCCTTCTAATTCGTTGAAGAATTGAGTTGGAATTTTGATGGGGATTGCATTGAATTTGTAGATTGCTTTTGGCAAGATAGCCATTTTTACAATGTTGATCCTGCCAACCCATGAGCATGGGAGATCCTTCCATCTTCTGAGATCTTCTTTAATTTCTTTCTTCAGAGACTTGAAGTTTTTATCATACAGATCTTTCACTTCCTTAGTTAGAGTCACGCCGAGATATTTTATATTATTTGTGACTATTGAGAAGGGTGTTGTTTCCCTAATTTCTTTCTCAGCCTGTTTATTCTTTGTATAGAGAAAGGCCATTGACTTGTTTGAGTTTATTTTATATCCAGCTACTTCACCGAAACTGTTTATCAGGTTTAGGACTTCTCTGGTGGAATTTTTGGGGTCACTTATATATACTATCATATCATCTGCAAAAAGTGATATTTTGACTTCCTCTTTTCCAATTTGTATCCCCTTGATCTCCTTTTGTTGTCGAATTGCTCTGGCTAATACTTCAAGTACTATGTTGAAAAGGTAGGGAGAAAGTGGGCAGCCTTGTCTAGTCCCTGATTTTAGTGGGATTGCTTCCAGCTTCTCTCCATTTACTTTGATGTTGGCTACTGGTTTGCTGTAGATTTCTTTTATCATGTTTAGGTATGGGCCTTGAATTCCTGATCTTTCCAGAACTTTTATCATGCATGGGTGTTGGATCTTGTCAAATGCTTTTTCTGCATCTAACGAGATGATCATATGGTTTTTGTCTTTGAGTTTGTTTATATAATGGATTACATTGATGGATTTTTGTATATTAAACCATCCCTGCATCCCTGGAATAAAACCTACTTGGTCAGGATGGATGATTGCTTTAATGTGTTCTTGGATTCGGTTAGCAAGAATTTTATTGAGGATTTTTGCATCGATATTCATAAGAGAAATTGGTCTGAAGTTCTCTATCTTTGTTGGATTTTTCTGTGGTTTAGGTATCAGAGTAATAGTGGCTTCATAAAATGAGTTGGGTAGAGTACCTTCTACTTCTATCTTGTGAAAAGTTTGTGCAGAACTGGAATTAGATCTTCTTTGAAGGTCTGATAGAACTCTGCACTAAACCCGTCTGGTCCTGGGCTTTTTTTTGGCTGGGAGACTATTTATAACTGCTTCTATTTCTTTAGGTGATATGGGACTGTTTAGAAGGTCAACTTGATCCTGATTCAACTTTGGTACCTGGTATCTGTCCAGAAATTTGTCCATTTCGTCCAGGTTTTCCAGTTTTGTTGAGTATAGCCTTTTGTAGAAGGATCTGATGGTGTTTTGGATTTCTTCAGGATCTGTTGTTATGTCTCCCTTTTCAGTTCTGATTTTGTTAATTAGGATTTTGTCCCTGTGCCCTCTAGTGAGTCTAGCTAATGGTTTATCTATCTTGTTGATTTTCTCAAAGAACCAACTCCTCGTTTGGTTAATTCTTTGAATAGTTCTTCTTGTTCCCACTTGGTTGATTTCACCCCTGAGTTTGATTATTTCCTGCTGTCTACTCCTCTTGGGTGAATTTGCTTCCTTTTTTTCTAGAGCTTTTAGATGTGTTGTCAAGCTGCTAGTATGTGCTCTCTCCAGTTTCTTCTTGGAGGCACTCAGAGCTATGAGTTTCCCTCTTAGAAATGCTTTCATTGTGTCCCAAAGGTTTGGGTACGTTGTGGCTTCATTTTCATTAAACTCTAAAAAGTCTTTAATTTCTTTCTTTATTCCTTCCTTGACCAAGGTATCATTGAGAAGAGTGTTGTTCAGTTTCCACGTGAGTGTTGACTTTCTATTATTTTTTTTGTTATTGAAGATCAGTCTTAGTGCATGGTGATCTGATAGGATACATGGGACAATTTCAATATTTTTGTATCTGTTGAGGCCTGTTTTGTGACCTATTATGTGGTCAATTTTGGAGAAGGTACCATGAGGTGCTGAGAAGAAGGTATATCCTTTTGTTTTAGGATAAAATGTTCTGTAGATATCTGTCAGATCCATTTGTTTCATCACTTCTGTTAGTTTCAGTGTGTCCCTGTTTAGTTTCTGTTTCCATGATCTGTCCATTGGTGAAAGTGGTGTGTTGAAGTCTCCCACTATTATTGTGTGAGGTGCAATGTGTGCTTTGAGCTTTACTAAAGTTTCTTTAATGAATGTGGCTGCCCTTGTATTTGGAGTATAGATATTCAGAATTGAGAGTTCCTCTTGGAGGATTTTACCTTTGATGAGAACGAAGTGCCCCTCCTTGTCTTTTTTGATGACTTTGGGTTCGAAGTCAATCTTATCAGATATTAGGATGGCTACTCCAGCTTGTTTCTTCATACCATTTGCTTGGAAAATTGTTTTCCAGCCTTTCATTTAGAGGTAGTTTCTATCTTTTTCTCTGAGATGTGTTTCCTGTAAGCAGCAAAATGTTGGGTCTTGTTTGTGTAGCCCGTTTGTTAGTCTATGTCTTTTTATTGGGGAGTTGAGACCATTGATGTTAAGAGATATTAAGGAAAAGTAATTGTTGCTTCCTGTTATTTTTGTTGTTAAAGTTGGCATTCTGTTCTTGTGGCTGTCTTCTTTTAGGTTTGTTGAGGGATTACCTTCCCGTTTTTTCTAGGGCGTTGTTCCCGTTCTTGTATTGGTTTTTTTCTGTTATTATCCTTTGAAGGGCTGGATTCGTGGAGAGATAATGTGTGAATTTGGTTTTGTCATGGAATACTTTGGTTTCTCCATCTATGGTAATTGAGAGTTTGGCTGGGTATAGTAGCCTGGGCTGGAATTTGTGTTCTCTTAGTGTCTGTATAACATCTGTCCAGGCTCTTCTGGCTTTCATAGCCTCTGGTGAAAAATCTGGTGTAATTCTGATAGGCTTGCCTTTATATGTTACTTGACCTTTTTCCCTTACTGCTTTTAGTATTCTATCTTTATTTAGTGCATTTGTTGTTCTGATTATTATGTGTCGGGAGGAATTTCTTTTCTGGTCCAGTCTATTTGGAGTTCTGTAGGCTTCTTGTATGTTCATAGGCATCTCTTTCTTTAGATTTGGGAAGTTTTTTTCAATAATTTTGTTGAAGATGTTTGCTGGTCCTTTGAGTTGAAAAATCTTCATTCTCATCCACTCCTATTATCCGTAGGTTTGGTCTTCTCATTGTGTCCTGGATTTCCTGGATATTTTGAGTTAGGATCTTTTTGCATTTTCCATTTTCTTTGATTGTTGTGCCGATGTTCTCTATGGAATCTTCTGCAACTGAGATTCTCTCTTCCATTTCTTGTATTCTGTTGCTGATGCTCAAATCTATGGTTCCAGATTTCTTTCCTAGGGTTTCTATCTCCAGTGTTGCCTCACTTTGAGTTTTCTTTATTGTGTCTACTTCCCTTTTTAGGTCTAGTATGGTTTTGTTCATTTCCATTACCTGTTTGTATGTTTTTTCCTCTTTTTCTGTAAGTTCTTCTACCTGTTTGATTGTGTTTTCCTGTTTTTCTCTAAGGACTTGTAACTCTTTAGCAGTGTTCTCCTGTATTTCTTTAAGTGATTTATTAAAGTCCTTCTTGATGTCCTCTACCATCATCATGAGATATGCTTTTAAATCTAGGTCTAGGTTTTCAGGTGTGTTGGGGTGTCCTGGACTGGACGAAGTGGGAGTGCTGGGTTCTGATGATGGTGAGTGGTCTTGGTTCCTGTTAGTAACATTCCTACGTTTACCTTTCGCCATCTGGTAGTCTCTGGAGTTAGTAGTTATAGTTGACTCTGTTTAGAGATTGTTCTTCTGGTGATTCTGTTACCGTCTATCAGCAGACCTGGGAGACAGATTCTCTCCTCTGAGTTTCAGTGCTCAGAGCACTCTCTGCTGGCAAGCTCTCTTACAGGGAAGGTGCGCAGATATCTTGTTTTTGGACCTCCTCCTGGCCAAAGAAGAAGGCCCAAAACAGGGCCTTTCTTAGAAGCTGTGTTGCTTTGGCAGTTCCCAGAAGCTGTCAGCTTCTGTGGTGCAGACTCTCACCTGTGCAGACTAAATTCCTAAGTTCCAGGGAGTCGCGGAATCAAGATGGCGACCGCTGCTGCTGAGGCTGAGGCCGCCTCCCAAGCCAGGCGGACACCTGTCCTCTGGTCCGGACGGTGGCCAGCAGTCTGTGGCCCGCCAAGGGTGCTGCTTCAGCGGCTCTGTGCTTCCGCCTGTCCCAGAAGCTGTCCGGTTCTCTGGCGCACCCTCTCACCTGTTCAGAATAATTTCCTAAGTTCTGCTGAGTCCCGGAACCAAGATGGCGACCACTGCTGCTGAGGCTGAGGCCACCCCCCAAGCCAGGCGGACACCTGTCCTCTGGTCCGGACGGTGGCATGTATCACATTTTCTGTATCCGTTTCTCTGTTGAGGGGCATCTGGGTTCTTTCCAGCTTCTGGTTATTATAAATAAGGCTGCTATGAACATAGTGGAGCATGTGTCCTTCTTACCGGTTGGAACATCTTCTGGATATATGCCCAGGAGAGGTATTGCTGGATCCTCCGGTAATACTATGTCCAATTTTCTGAGGAACCACCAGACTGATTTCCAGAGTGGTTGTACAAGCCTGCAATCCCACCAACAATGGAGGAGTGTTCCTCTTTCTCCACATACACGCCAGCATCTGCTGTCACCTGAATTTTTGATCTTAGCCATTCTGACTGGTGTGAGGTGGAATCTCAGGGTTGTTTTGATTTGCATTTCCCTGATGATTAAGGATGTTGAACATTTTTTCAGGTGCTTCTCTGCCATTCGGTATTCCTCAGGTGAGAATTCTTTGTTCAGTTCTGAGCCCCATTTTTGAATGGGGTTATTCGATTTTCTGAAGTCCACCTTCTTGAGTTCTTTATATATGTTGGATATTAGTCCCCTATCTGATTTAGGATAGGTAAAGATCCGTTCCCAATCTGTTGGTGGTCTTTTTGTCTTATTGACGGTGTCTTTTGCCTTGCAGAAACTTTGGAGTTTCATTAGGTCCCATTTGTCAATTCTCGATCTTACAGCACATGCTATTGCTGTTCTGTTCAGGAATTTTTCCCCTGTGCCCATATCTTCAAGGCTTTTCCCCACTTTCTCCTCTATAAGTTTCAGTGTCTCTGGTTTTATGTGAAGTTCCTTGATCCACTTAGATTTGACCTTAGTACAACGAGATAAGTATGGATCAATTCGCATTCTTCTACATGATAACAACCAGTTGTGCCAGCACCAATTGTTGAAAATGCTGTCTTTCTTCCACTGGATGATTTTAGCTCCCTTGTCGAAGATCAAGTGACCATAGGTGTGTGAGTTCATTTCTGGGTCTTCAATTCTATTCCATTGGTCTACTTGTCTGTCTCTATACCAGTACCATGCAGTTTTTTATCACAATTGCTCTGTAGTAAAGCTTTAGGTCAGGCATGGTGATTCCACCAGAGGTTCTTTTATCCTTGAGAAGAGTTTTTGCTATCCTAGGTTTTTTGTTATTCCAGATGAATTTGCAAATTGCTCCTTCTAATTCGTTGAAGAATTGAGTTGGAATTTTGATGGGGATTGCATTGAATCTGTAGATTGCTTTTGGCAAGATAGTCATTTTTACAATGTTTATCCTGCCAATCCATGAGCATGGGAGATCTTTCCATCTTCTGAGATCTTCTTTAATTTCTTTCTTCAGAGATTTGAAGTTTTTATCATACAGATCTTTCACCTCCTTAGTTAGAGTCACGGCAAGATATTTTATACTATTTGTGACTATTGAGAAGGGTGTTGTTTCCCTAATTTCTTTCTCAACCTGTTTATTCTTTGTATAGAGAAAGGCCATTGACTTGTTTGAGTTTATTTTATATCCAGCTACTTCCCCGAAGCTGTTTATCAGTTTTAGGAGTTCTCTGGTAGAATTTTTAGGGTCACTTATATATACTATCATATCATCTGCAAAAAGTGATATTTTGACTTCCTCTTTTCCAATTTGTATCCCCTTGATCTCCTTTTGTTGTCGAATTGCTCTGGCTAATACTTCAAGTACTATGTTGAAAAGGTAGGGAGAAAGTGGGCAGCCTTGTCTAGTCCCTGATTTTAGTGGGATTGCTTCCAGCTTCTCTCCATTTACTTTGATGTTGGCTACTGGTTTGCTGTAGATTTCTTTTATCATGTTTAGGTATGGGCCTTGAATTCCTGATCTTTCCAAAACTTTTATCATGAATGGGTGTTGAATCTTGTCAAATGCTTTTTCTGCATTTAACGACATGATCATGTGGTTTTTGTCTTTGAGTTTGTTTATATAATGGATTACATTGATGGATTTTCGTATATTAAACCATCCCTGCATTCTTGGAATAAAACCTACTTGGTCAGGATGGATGATTGCTTTAATGTGTTCTTGGATTCGGTTAGCAAGAATTTTATTGAGGATTTTTGCATCGATATTCATAAGAGAAATTGGTCTGAAGTTCTCTATCTTTGTTGAGTCTTTCTGTGGTTTAGGTATCAGAGTAATAGTGGCTTCATAAAATGAGTTGGGTAGAGTACCTTCTACTTCTATTTTGTGAAATAGTTTGTGCAGAACTGGAATTAGATCTTCTTTGAAGGTCTGATAGAACTCTGCACTAAACCCGTCTGGTCCTGGGCTTTTTTTGGCTGGGAGACTATTAATAACTGCTTCTATTTCTTTAGGTGATATGGGACTGTTTAGATGGTCAACTTGATCCTGACTCAACTTTGGTACCTGGTATCTGTACAGAAATTTGTTTATTTCATCCAGGTTTTCCAGTTTTGTTGAGTATAACCTTTTGTAGAAGGATCTGATGGTGTTTTGGATTTCTTCAAGATCTGTTGTTATGTCTCCCTTTTCTTTTCTGATTTTGTTAATTAGGATTTTGTCCCTGTGCCCTCTAGTGAGTCTAGCTAAGGGTTTATCTATCTTGTTGATTTTCTCAAAGAACCAACTCCTCGTTTGGTTAATTCTTTGAATAGTTCTTCTTGTTTCCACTTGGTTGATTTCACCCCTGAGTTTGATTATTTCCTGCTGTCTACTCCTCTTGGGTGAATTTGCTTCCTTTTTTTCTAGAGCTTTTAGATGTGTTGTCAAGCTGCTAGTATTGCTCTCTCCCGTTTCTTCTTGGAGGCACTCAGAGCTATGAGTTTCCCTCTTAGAAATGCTTTCATTGTGTCCCAAAGGTTTGGGTACGTTGTGGCTTCATTTTCATTAAACTCTAACAAGTCTTTAATTTCTTTCTTTATTCCTTCCTTGACCAAGGTATCATTGAGAAGAGTGTTGTTCAGTTTCCACGTGAATGTTGGCTTTCCATTATTTATATTGTTATTGAAGATCAGTCTTAGGCCATGGTGGTCTGATAGGATACATGGGACAATTTCAATATTTTTGTATCTGTTGAGGCCTGTTTTGTGACCAATTATATGGTCAATTTTGGAGAAGGTCCCATGAGGTGCTGAGAAGAAGGTATATCCTTTTGTTTTAGGATAAAATGTTCTGTAGATATCTGTCAGGTCCATTTGTTTCATAACTTCTGTTAGTTTCACTGTGTCCCTGTTTAGTTTCTGTTTCCAGGATCTGTCCATTGGTGAAAGTGGTGTGTTGAAGTCTCCCACTATTATTGTGTGAGGTGCAATGTGTGCTTTGAGCTTGAAAAAAGTGTCTTTAATGAATGTGGCTGCCCTTGCATTTGGAGGGTAGATATATAGAATTGAGAGTTCCTCTTGGAGGATTTTACCTTTGATGAGTATGAAGTGTCCCTCCTTGTCTTTTTTGATAACTTTGGGTTGGAAGTCGATTTTATCCGATATTAGAATGGCTACTCCAGCTTGTTTCTTCAGACCATTTGCTTGGAAAATTGTTTTCCAGCCTTTCACTCTGAGGTAGTGTCTGTCTTTTTCCCTGAGATGGGTTTCCTGTAAGCAGCAGAATGTTGGGTCCTGTTTGTGTAGCCAGTCTTGTAGTTTATGTCTTTTTATTGGGGAATTGAGTCCATTGATATTAAGAGATATTAAGGAAAAGTAATTGTTGCTTCCTTTTATTTTTGTTGTTAGAGTTGGCATTCTGTTCTTGTGGCTGTCTTCTTTTTGGTTTGTTGAGGGATTACTTTCTTGCTTGTTCTAGGGCGTGATTTCCGTCCTTGTATTGCTTCTTTTCTGTTATTATCCTTTGAAGGGCTGGATTCGTGGAGAGATAATGGGTGAATTTAGTTTTGTCGTGGAATACTTTGGTTTCTCCATCTATGGTAACTGAGAGTTTGGCCGGGTATATTAGCCTGGGCTGGCATTTGTGTTCTCTTAGTGTCTGTATAACATCTGTCCAGGCTCTTCTGGCTTTCATAGTCTCTGGTGAAAAGTCTGGTGTAATTCTGATAGGTCTTCCTTTATATGTTACTTGACCTTTCTCCCTTACTGCTTTTAATATTCTATCTTTATTTAGTGCATTTGTTGTTCTGATTATTATGTGTCGGGAGGAATTTCTTTTCTGGTCCAGTCTATTTGGAGTTCTGTAGGCTTCTTGTATGATCATGGGCATCTCTTTCTTTATGTTTGGGAAGTTTTCTCCAATTATTTTGTTGAAGATATTAGCTGGCCCTTTAAGTTGAAAATCTCCATTCTCATCAATTCCTATTATCCGTAGGTTTGGTCTTCTCATTGTGTCCTGGATTTCCTGGATGTTTTGAGTTAGGATCCTTTTGCATTTTGTATTTTCTTTGACTGTTGTGTCGATGTTCTCTATTGAATCTTCTGCACCTGAGATTCCCTCTTCCATTTCTTGTATTCTGTTGCTGATGCTCGCATCTATGGTTCCAGTTCTTTTTCCTAGGGTTTCTATCTCCAGCGTTGCCTCGCTTTGGGTTTTCTTTACTGTGTCTACTTCCCTTTTTAGTTCTAGTATGGTTTTGTTCATTTCCATTACCTGTTTGGATGTGTTTTCCTGTTTTTCTTTAAGGACTTCTACCTGTTTGGCTGTGTTTTCCTGCTTTTCTTTAAGGGCCTGTAACTCTTTAGCAGTGCTCTCCTGTAATTCTTTAAGTGACTTATGAAAGTCCTTCTTGATGTCCTCTATCATCATCATGAGAAATGTTTTTAAATCTGGGTCTAGATTTTCGGTTGTGTTGGGGTGCCCAGGACTAGGTGGGGTGGGAGTGCTGCGTTCTGATGATGGTGAGTGGTCTTGATTTCTGTTAGTAGGATTCTTACGTTTGCCTTTCGCCATCTGGTAATCTCTGAAGCTAGCTGTTATCGTTGTCTCTGTTAAGAGCTTGTTCTTCAGGTGACTCTGTTAGCCTCTATAAGCAGACCTGGGAGGGTAGCACTCTCCTTAGTTTCAGTGGGTAGAGTATTCTCTGCAGGAAAGCTCTCTTCTTGCAGGGAAGGTACCCAGATATTTGGTGTTCGAACCGGACTCCTGGCAGAAGTTGTGTTCCACTCAATAGAGGTCTTAGGATCCCTTGTGGAATCCTGTGTGGGCCCTTGCGGGTGTCGGGCGACTCCGCTGGCAAGGTAGCCCGGGGCTGGAGTGGAGCGGAAGGGGCTTGTGCCCCAGGTCAGGCCCGGGTAGTCTGCTTCCCTATGTACCGCAGTCTCAGGTTCCGCGCGTTTGGATTGGGGCAGGCGCTGTGTTCCACTCACCAGAGGTCTTAGGATCCCATGGGGAATCCTGTGTGGGCCCTTGAGGGTGTCAGGCAACTCCGCTGGCAAGGAAGCCTGGGGCTCGAGTGGAGCGGAAGGGGCTTTTGCCCCAGGTCAGGCCCGGGTAGTCTGCTTCCCTATGTACCGCAGTCTCAGGTTCCGCGCGTTTGGATTGGGGCAGGCGCTGTGTTCCACTCACCAGAGGTCTTAGGATCCCGTGGGGAATCCTGTGTGGGCCCTTGCGGGTGTCAGGCAACTCCGCTGGCCCCTGTAAATATTTTATTCCCCCATATCTTTGCTTTGTTCTATTCTTTCCTTTTTATCACATGTGCCTGACTTCTTTACATTTTAAAAATAAGTCTACCTATAATGCATTCTGTGCCCCAAATAGTTTGAATTACTCTCTTTCCAAAAACATCAATTCATTTAATCTCTGTTGTGTACTGTGTCTTCTGGTCAAACTTACAGCCATGGACCCAAACCACATTCTACTTACTATACTCATACACGGAGAAAAATCGAACAACTATGGCCACTTGGATGATGTAGTTTAGTTAAATCAGTTATTAAATTGTGGTCTCTTGTCTGCAAACTGCCCTTGCATTTTCTGCTTTGTGATTCTGGACAATGATACTTGAACAGACTGCATTTCTCTTGACCTGCAGTAGAACCAGTGTGGACATAATGGAGCATAGGCAATTTGAGCATTTTAAACATCTTAATACTTTTTCTGGCAGTATATTTTTGGTTGTGAGCCTAGCCTTTAATGGCTGAGTCATCTCTTCAGCCCCTGGCAGTATATTGATAATCTCATAATTTCATTCTATTATTTATCAAACACATCATGAGTAATGGTATGAAATTAAAAGCATCTTTCTTTTTATATAAAATAGTAAATATCACTATCAAAGACTTTTTTTGCCTATTTGATTCTTTATTTTATTAGATATTTTCTTTATTTACATTTCAAATGCTATCCTGAAAGTTCCCTATACCCTCCCCCCTTGCCCTGCCCCCCTACCCACCCACTCCCACTTCCTGGCCCTGGTATTTCCCTGTACTGGGGCATATAAAGTTTGCAAGACCTAAAGGCCTCTCTTCCCAACGATGGCTGACTAGGCCATCTTCTGCTATATATGCAGCTAGAGACACAAGCTCTGGGGGTGCTGGTTAGCTCATATTGTTGTTCCACCTATAGGGTTGCAGACCCCTTCAGCTCCTTAAGTATTTTCTCTAGCTCCTCCATTGGGGGCCCTGTGTTCCATCCTATAGATGACTGTGAGCATCCACTTCTGTATTTGCCAGGCATTGGCATAGCCTCACAGGAGACAGCTATATCAGGGTCCCTTCAGCAAAATCTTGCTGGCATATGCAATAGTGTCTGGGTTTGGTGGCTGATTATGGGTTGGATCCCCGGGTGGGGTTGTCTCTGGATAGTCCATTCTTTCATCTTCGCTACAAACTCTATCAAAGACTTATAATCTCAATGCAATTTATCCAACTGTATCTAGATATATTTAACAAGAACTCTTTGTTATATACTAAATTGATTATAGCATAATTTTAAGTAAACAAATATGACTTTTATATTTTGCTTGAAAAACTATTAAATTATAAGCCAATTTTCGAAAAATTGAACCCATTTCAAATGTTTACAGAAGTCTTAAGAATGGAAGGAAGTACCCTTTCCCCTTACCTAAACAGTAAGATGCAGACATCATATTCATCATGATTGCAGTAATCCAGTTCCTCATGTCCCCACACACTACCCTCTGATATGATTGCATCACAACCATCAAGCCAGGAGACCGAGATTGGCTTATTTCAACACTACTTGTTGAAGTGTAGGACTTTGTTTTCTTGATCTTTTTTGTAAGGCTACTTTAGAGCTAATTTTTGAGAATTCAACCTATTGACAATGGAACTATCACCAATGCTTAGTGCAATCATGATTTCTGGGTCCTTATCAGATGTTATATAAGGAAAATTTCCCCAAAGATTCATCAGATTCTCAACCAGATATGTTAGGAAGGACCTTCACAATCTGACCCTTAACCCCAGTATTGAGTTACCTTCCCCTCTATCAGCAGGTTGGTCCCAGGCTTGGGACAGAATTAGAACTATCTTGTGGGAGATCAGAGGTAGCTTTTTCATGAAGCCATTCTGATTCTTCCTCTTCTTTTCCTTCTTCCTCCTCTACTTCTTCCTCTTCTTTTCCTTCTTTTTGTATCTCCTTCTTAAGACAAGGTGTCTTTTTATAGCCCTACCTGTTCTGCAACTCACTTGGTAGATCAGTCTGGGTTTAAATTCAGAGTTTCACCTGCCTTTGCTAGGATTAAAGGTATGTGCTATCATTATTTTTGAAGAGAGATTGGCAGGCAAAACTGAGACATTTCATAAAGATATTCTGTGCTTTAAAGAAGAAGCCTTAAGATGTGTTGGGATAATAGAACGTATGTATTTTGGAATTAGAGGGAGGCAATACTCAGGGTGGAAAAGGTTAAACCTGAGTAGGGGTTGGGGAAAGGAGAGGCTGGAGGTATGGTTGACCAAAGTTAAGGATGTGTGAAGAGGCTATATGGAAACCTAGTACTTTATAAGCTATGCAAATATAACTAAAAATAATAGTTTGCTGGATGTTCCCTGTATAGATTGATTATGTTGCTCCCAGGAAACATGCAAATTAAACAAAAAATACCAGTGCCAGGTAGGAGATATCTTCCAGTGAGCTGTTGTACAAGGAAATCCCAGAGTTTCCCCAAAACAATACAGAGTATGCCATTTCTCTAGGTGATTGACAGAACTAGGTGGTAAACCCTATTGTTTAGGATACTTTGGATGCAGGACAGTGAGGAATGATACTTGAAATAATCTGCGAATTTACTTCCTATTATCTAGCTCTTACAGAGCCAGGCATTGTTAGGCCAGTAGGTAGATGGGGAGAAAAATCATCAAAAGTCTTATCTAGCTTGTACTCTGTGTGATATAATATCAGCCTCTCAGGCAAGATATGCTCACTGGCACAATAATGGCATGGTTATTATAGAAGTAACCAGCTGTGCCGATTAGATCTGAGGCCTGCCACAAAAGAGGGAGTTCATTCTTGATATTGTGGACCTAGTCAAATGTTCATGGCTAGGGAGGTCAGAGACTCTAGTGGTGCACCTACTACTTTCATTTTACATGCTAAACTGACTACTAGATATGTTCATTTATATATACCTATAAACTACTGCTGTCCTGAGCCTTGGTCAGAGAAGTTTCTGTTTTCAGTAAATGGCATTTTATGGCTGGTCAAGATGTGGATAATATGTGTGTGTTGTAAGTTCAACCCTCAGTGGGACATTTATATTTCTCCTTGCAAGGCTCAGAGAACACTGCAAATGAGAGGATGGAAAGAATGTAAGAGCTGGGTGATGGGAAGAAGGATCCTGAAATACTGTCTTCTGAGCATGACATGTCATTGTGATTATGAACTCATAGTGCTCATGGTTGCCTACCCAGGTACCCTATAGCACTGGCCTGTCAATATTTAGTCAAGAAACTAGAGGGACTGTTGGGTCCTGGCTTCTTCCTGAGGAGCTATAGGCAGTTGGTGGCTGCCATGGGATATAGTAATTGTCTTCAGTGTGTACCCACTTGTGAGTTACTCGTGGTTGGGTAGCAATGACCATGAGGGTAGCTCTGGTTAAATTCATTGGTCAATGCCTCCATCCCCACCCCTAATATAAAACCAAAGCCAAAAGACATAAGTGGTGGTGGGGGACTTGTTGAGAGAGTGAAAGATGAGAGTTTCGTAGGCAATAGGGGTAAGAAGGTTGGTGGGTGTGGGATGAGAGAGAGTGTGGTGATAAATGTACAAAGAATGTACTGTGTATATGGATGAAATTGTCAAAGAGTAGATTAATTTTAAGGAAGAAGAAAAATAAGAGGCATTGGACTTAGGGGATATTAGAACGAAGCAAGAAATGTGCTGTTTAACTGTACCGGAGTTCTGTCTGTATCTTGATGAGATACTTCTGAGAATAGTACAGTGCAGAATAAGTCTGACAAGGAGTTGATTTAGTAATAAATCTTAAATTTTTTTTCTTGCTGCAAATATTATGTGAGAAGGCTACTCTGAGAGGCTAGATTACACAACAATAATCCCGAGTGACCTATGTATTGCCATACATACAAGTTCTGGGATGTATTTCCATTCTTACAGTGTTTTCCCTTTTGGTGCTAGGATCTATTCCAAACTTGTCATCAGTAATATAAAAGGAATACATGTAGCTTCAATGTATATAAATTGTACTTTTCTGCTCTTGCTCCAAAGAAGCACAAATGAGTCTCAAATATTCCATGGCTTTACAACAATTTGAAAGAATATGTTTGGTTTAAATGTAATAATTAGGGTAGATAATTAGATTTCTTAATTTTCAGAAATTTGTCATAAAAGAAAATCTTGTTATTTTATTTTTAGTACCAAATAGAAATATGTAGACAAACTTATTAAAAACAGGAGATTAACATTCTTTCCTGACTACCATCCAATCCATAAATCATAACTGAGTCATGAGCTGAACCAATAATGTCTTTCTCAAAAGATTCAATCTGGAATCAATCACATGTTTTCATCTCTTCTATGTTGTAAGTCATTCTGTCTTTTCATGATTTCTTTAGTCTAGGCGTCTTTGAAGGTTATGGACTAATTGTGCAGAATGCCTCTGTTGAGACCTGCTCCTTTTAACACAACTGTAGCCGTTTTGTATTCAGTCTCCATTTTGCTCATAAGGTGAAATGAAGTACAGGTTCTCAGTATCTGCTTTTCAGAAGTAATTATCCACAGCTGGCACTGAAATTCTCTCCTAAAATGTCACAACACTATGGTTGTTATACTCATGCTCTGTTACCTCAATTCTCTGAAACTTCTCTCTGTTTAGCTATTCACCACCCCTCTTACCTCACTCAGTCCCAATCAGCTTAAAGGTTAGCTGATAATACTTGGTCTAGTTAGCTAAAATGCAATACTGCCTCCGTCCTTGCCTTCTGAACTTCTGAACTTGTTTTGTCTTATAAAAATCCTCCCCTCAGAACAGACTGGTACCACAATTAGGCTCCTGCATCCTTTTTTGTGGTACTGAACGTTCAGTCTTGTGGTATGCATTCAATAATCTATTTTTCTTAACTGAGATCAGTGTTTGTATGGTTTATGTAGTGATTCCTGAACTCCAACAGTCTCAATGTGGGTCCTTTTCCTCAGGACTTGATTCAGGCTTTGCTGTGTCTGCACAATCTCAGCAATGGTGATCTTTTTTCAAGTGGTCAGTCAAGTGTTGAGGCCGGCCTGTGGCTCTCATGTCCCGGTTCGAGCCTAGGAGGCAACAGGAGCTGAAAGAGAAGAGGGAATCTAGGCGGGTCGAGAAATAATGGAAACCAAGACATGTTAGTCTGTTCAAGGTTCGGATGTTTAATATAAAGTCTGGGCTTATAAAGAGGGAAACCCATCCCCTATCACTCCAAGTTTCTTGATGTCAGCACAGCCTTTTAGCAGTAATTCACCAGATTCACAGGTTGTAGTTAACTCTGGAAAATCTTGGAGAACCGGTTTGGCCTCAAGGCAGATGGCAGGCAGTGTCACATCAAAGGAAACTAGTTGAGTCAGAGAAGCAGCACGGCAGGTGGCCCCGCCTCAGTGGCATAAGGTCTGAACCAGCCTGCCTAGGCTGAAGGAGGTTACAGTCAAGTGACATACAAGTTATAACAGTTCCACCACTAGCCTTGATCTAAGCTTGCTAACTGCAAAGCACCTAGTTTCTCCTTTGTATTCAGTAAACACTTTATAAAAGAATATATGGAAATTATGAAATGGAGTCTGGCTACCCCTAGGCCATCCACTCATTATTTTTAGCCTAACGTGATGCTTTCTATTTTAATCAATAGTGCATGACAGTTGGTAAGTAATGAACTTTCTGCTCTGCCCATCCTTATGCATGCCTTAGCTGCATTTCTCATCTAAGAAATAAACACTTGCTTATAGTATAAGGATCCATGAATCACTGAAGAATGCCATTCTAGACTCACATAGTATGCAAAAGCAAAGCATGTTTATATACTGTAGGGATCTACCATTCATCAAAATGGAAATCCGGAGGTGAGCTTGCAGGCTCCATTTAAAGCTGATTAGGGGAATTCCAGGGAGGGGTAGGCGATCTTTGTCTCGATTGGTTGGCTCTATCTCTAGGGGTATGCATGCCTCTGGAATTGGCTAGGGCTCTGGGGACTTTCCAGAACCCTTGCTGGGGGTCTGGACACTTTCCAGAACCATTGTTGACTATTCTTGGCTCAGTCCAGATGGTGTGGCAGCTTCTCATTGGCTATGGTTTTTCCTCATAGTCAGATTTGGGAAACAGAAACTTAGGCCTAGTCCTTTGAACTGGCATTTTACAGCCAGTCGTGGAGTCAGGCTGGCTCGATCTTCTCAGTATAATATGAACTCACAGATGCTTACCTTATTAAATGAACTGTATGTTCTCATAATTATTTTTGGTTTCACAGTGGCAGGCATTGAATGTACAGCCTCAAGCCTACTAGTCAAGCACTCCAATAGGGTCACATCTGTTGCTTGCCTTCTGTTTATTCAAATTACCATAGAGTCAATCAATGGAAGCTCCTTTAAGTTTGAATACACTAGCATTCAGCCACTGGTCCTGTCACGATCTCTTGCTGTCCCAGAATTGTTCACTCTCACATGGCCTTTGACAGTGGGAAATGGATAGAGGGTGTATTTTAATTGTTTGGTAGCATTAATTGGAGTAAAGTAACTTTAGAAAATCAACACTTGGAATTCTTTTACTTTGTACTTTAAGTAAAAAGTAATTGCCTTATTTTGTGTATTTTGTGTTTTATTTTCTTGTCCTAGGATATAAAAAAATTTCTGTCATTCTATAGGTAATGACAGCCTATTTCCAAAGAATTAAAAGGCAAAAATGTACTACAACTGTTCATCAGAGTTCTCTAAAGGAAGAGAACTGATAGATATTACAAGAGGTTTATTAGAGTGGCTTTCAGGCTGAAATCTGGGTTTTCCAACAATGGCTGACTGCAATAGAAAAGAAAAGAGTCCAGTAATTATTCAGTCAGTGAGACTGGATGTCCCAGGAGTCCCAATTTGGTTCTGGAGTCTAAAGGACTCCTAGAGAACTTCCAGTCTACAGTCTGTGTTGGAATCCTGAAGAAGTGCATTCTAACACCAGTGAAGGAATGCCTCAGCATCAGGATAGATGAACTTGCCAGCAAGAGTGAGGGCAAGCAGGCAAAAAAGCAAAGCTTCCTTCCTCCATACCCTTTTACATGAGCTGCTAGAAGAAAGTGTGGCTTAGATTTAGGGCAAATCTTTCTACCTCAAGTGATTCAATCAAGAAAACCTCTCATGGATGTGCCCAGATGTGTGGGTTTTTGGTGATTCCAGATGTAGTCAAATTAACATTAGAGATGAGCCATCATAATAACCACTAATCTATGTCATCTCCTTTGTTTTTAAAGGTGCAATTTGAGAGTTGATAGTGGTCAACCTTAACACATAGGAGGAACATCCGTATGAACTAACCAGTATCCCCAGAGCTCCTTGGAACTAAACCACCAATCAAAGAAAACACATTGTGGGACATATGACTCTAGCTGTATATGTAGCAGAGGATGGTCTAGTCGGTCATCAATGGGAGAAGAGGCCCTAGGTCCTGTGACGGTTCTATGCCCCAGTATAGAGGAAGGCTAGGACTGGGAATGGGAGTGGGTAGGTTGGGGAACATGGAAATGGGGGAGGGGATAGAGTTTTTCGGAGGGGAAACTAGGAAAGGAGATAACATTTGAAATGTAAATAAAATATCTAATAAAAAAAAGCAGCAGTTGGGGACTGGTGAGATGGCTCAGTGGTTGAGTATTTCCTGCTCTTCTGGCACCTCTAGGTAGCTGCAAGCATGTGCATTAAACACAGAGACACAAAATAATCATACAAATAAATCTTAAAAACCAAGTATTAAACACTTGACCATGGAACCCCGAGGTTACTAGGATGAGGGTTTGAAGGGTGCACCCCCCTGGTTCTAGCTCTGCTCTGTTTACTTTCCTGTTGCCTGCATGTGAACAGCCATGGCTTCATCTTCTATTGCTTCACATGGAGTTCCCATCATCATGCCTGCCCTTGGCTGACCGAAACCCCTCTGAAATCATGCTCCAAGACAAGCCCTTTCTTCCTTTAGTTGTAACTGTCAGCCATTTTGGTCACAGTGACATGAACTAATATGGCAGCTCATTACAAAGTGAATCCTATGGATTTAATTACGCTAGATAAATAAACCTTCATTAAAAAGGCATAAAACACATTTTCTACTACAATAACTAGACTAACGACTGGAAAAGTGGCTTTGTTGGTAAAATACTTTTGTCATATATAAGAAGCACTGGGTATAAGTTGCAGAACCGTATAATACTTTACTCTGTCACAAACCAAACCAAAATGAAACATGAAAGCGCCTGGGAACACAGCTAAATTTGAATTCCATATAAGTGACAACTTCATAGGCATTGTGCTCTGTGAGATAGTACATTTTGGAGCCTTATATTTGTTAGTATGGCAACTTAATTGCTGAAGTCCCTAAGAAGTGTTCTAAGTATTATTCAGGATGCCCTTTCGCTAAGATATCATTTCTTATTCTTGTGACACCCAAATTTTACCATATGCTTTGCATTTTATTTGGAAACTTTCAACATCAAATAGCTGATGGGATGTTTGGTTAATTAAAACATCATTTTTGTTTTGAACTAGTCTATAAAACCACAAAATCTGTGCAAATCAGCAGGGTAGCATTTTGATACACATATACATTAAATAATTTTTGGCATATGTTAATTGTACAAAGTAACAGTTTTATTATGGCATTTCTATGTATGTATATAATATATTTTGATCATATTCATCTCCTTTTTCCCCTTTTTGTTCTTGTCCTCCCATCCCTCTTCCACATCCCTAGGATACCTCCATTTATTTTAATGTTCCTCACCCTAAGTCTCACACCTGACAGAACACAGAATACTTGTCATTCAGGCTTTATTTCACTTAAAACTGTATCTTCAGTCCCACCCATAATCTTGCAGTTGACACGATTTTTATTCTTCTTTAGAGCAGAATAATACTTCATTATGTACATCCATCACATATTCTATGTACTCACTGGTGAGTTGCCATGCTGATCCCATAGCTTGGCAATTGAGAATATCATGATAAACTGTGGATACAGGTATTGCCATAATAAACTAACATTGATTCCTCTTGGTGAGCACCCAGACATCACATAGGTGGGTTATATTGTAATTTCAATGTTTTGGAGATCCTCTATATAAGTTTATGTAACACTTATCGGCTGTGTATAGGTTTCCTTTTTTTTTTTTTTTTTTTTTTTTTGAGACAGGGTTTCTCTGTATAGCCCTGGCTGTCCTGGAACTCACTTTGTAGACCAGGCTGGCCTTGAACTCAGAAATCTGCCTGCCTCTGCCTCCCAAGTGCTGAGATTAAAGGTGTGCGCCACCACCGCCCGGCTGGTTTCCTTTTTTCTTTTTAGACCAGTATTTGTTGTTTTTTGCTTCTTAATGATGGCCTGGCTGGGGTAAAATTGAATCTCCATATAATTTTTGTTTGCATACCTATGATGGCTAAATACATTGGACATTTTCTTTTATGTGTCTGTTGGTTATTTGTATTTATTTATTTGTGAAGGTTCTGTTCTCATTTGTCCTTCATTGCTGAATTGTTTGCTCTTTAAGTATTTATTATTTTTGTCTTTATATACTCTGTATATTAATTCATGGTTGGCTGAATGAATGACTGGCAATGGCTCTCTCCTATTCTTTAGGCTGTATCTCCACTTGGGTGAGTATTTTCTTCTATGCTCAGAAGCATCTTACAATCCTACCCGTCAGTTATTTTTTCCTAAAAGAAGATTACGTATTTTTATTTTGTGTATATGTGAGTGTCTGCATTTATATAGGTGCAGCATGTATATATCTGGTGTCTGCAGAGGCCAGAAGAGGGTATTGGATCCTCTGGAACAGGTAAGTGTAGCCATCTTGTGAGTGTCATGAAACAAACTTGGATCCTATACAAAAAACAGCAAGAGCTTTTACCCGCTGAGCATCCCTCCAAGCTCCAAGGATAACTTTTCACAGCCAGCTCTCACCTTTGTAATCTGGGACATTGTCTCTCTTATGCTGCTTCTCCAGGGTAGTTGGCCTTTGAGCTTCTAGGCAATTCTTCTGTCTCCTCCTTGCACCTTACCATAGGAGAACTGGTATTGCAGATGTGTGCTACTGCATCCTGCACTTCATGGGAGTTCAAGGAATTGAACTCAGGCTGCTAGGCTTTGCAGCAAGTGCCTTTACCCACTGAGCCATCTCTCCAACCCTTGCTACTATTACATCCAGAGCTATCAGAGTCTTTTTCAGAAAGTCACCCCTTGAATCTTGAAGTGCTCTCTTCTGTGTTACTCTGACAGTTTCTGTGGCAGGCCTTACATTACAGTCTTTGATCTGCTTTGAGTGACTCTGTACCAGGTGAAGGGTAGAGTTATGGTTTTTGTCCTTATATGTGAGGAGTAGGTAATCTTTTGAGAGGTTCTTATGGGTCAGGCTTTCAAGTGGCAACATAAGTTTTGGTCACATTACCTTGGTAATAAACTATTCTTATTACAGTTTCATCTAGACTAAAAGGAACGGCAGGCAAGTGAATATTTACCAACATCGACTTAACTCCATGGAAAGGTTGGAGAAACCATTTTTGATGCCTTACTCTCTCTGCCTTATTACATAAGGAGCTACCACATGACAATTTGCAGGTGGGTTGCGTATGTGGAGGTGACATAAAAGATGGAGTCAAGCACTTTGTCAAGTCTCTAACTTATGTAGTTTCAACAAGTTACTTTTCATCTCTGAGAGTCTGATTCCTCATGATCAAATGGAGATAATGAACGGAGGTCTCCTTAGAGGTGATTTTGTTTTCCTGACAGGACCTTATGTATCCCAGGCTAGCCTTGAACTAGAAATGCACCTGAGAATGTCCTTGAACTTCTGAATTTCTTACCTCTACCTCCTGAGTGCCTGAGCCTGGTCTTTATGCATTTATCAACTGAACTCCATCTTTAGGCCTTAGGGAGGTTTTAAGCAGATAAATTCAGGAAATTCATGTGTGATTCTTTGCACTGCATCTGGAAGCACAGAATCGTAGGTACTTCAATGGGTCACAAAATAGAAGTGTTTCTCTATATCCCAGTTTATTTGATTTGAGCATTTTTTTTATTTTTAATGTGTTCTGATGGCTAAAAGAAGTAATTATTATTTAAATACTGACAGCAGGACTGGTAAGCCTGGTATTTTAGATGTTCATTTTGTGAACTGTCACCCTAAACACAATTATAATAAATACATAATTGTGGTAAAAGCTAATGTGCTCTATGTTGGTAATAATAAAAAACTGGGAAGAATTTAAATATCTGTTTGGTAAAGAAATATTTCTAGGACATGAAAACTATTAAAAATGATGAATATGCATTACTTTTATCATTAGTAAATATTTACTTGGTAGCTTGTTCATATACACATGCACACATACATTATCCTGACTTTTCATAAAACTTTTTCTGAGCATGATCAGTGTTTGCAGTCAGAATGAAGTCCCTCTTCAGAATGATGGGTCTTATGAAGACTTAGCTGTCAAGTAGCCAGTGGTGTTATGAGAGGCTGTTCAGGTGTTTTTTCTCTTCTGGCTTTAATTTACTTTCAGGAGAGAGATTGCTGGCAAGGTTTAAGAGAGCATGATAAAGACTAATTAAAGAGTTGTTCCCCAAATCTCCTTGAAATTAGAGGTTGAGTCACTGAAATAATTCATATTTCATAACTTGAGATAAGCAAAACTTTGAATCTTAGCAAGAAAATTGAAGAGCTATACGGATTACTCAATTCTTTGCTGTAGAATTGGGAAATTGCATTTGGAATATAATAGAATTTGTGTCTTCAATAAAACCAACTCAGAACAGCTTCACATCACAGAACTGAATTAGTCTATAACTCTCTCTAATTAGTTTGGATAGCAGTATTTTTAGTCTTTAATCACATCTTTTAGTGAAGAACTCTGAAGTCCTTTAGAATAATGTCTATTGTCCTTCATCCTCTGGGGCAAAGCTGGAGAGAGTAAAGTTACCAGACAATGACAAGCAGATGAGCTGCAAAGCATTTTAGAACTGTGTGGCCTGTGGTTTTTTTTAAACAGAAATATGGAAATGTGACATTCTATAGCGACACATTCCATGAGCAACACATGTTCTGAACATACATTGAATTAACATTTCACTTCACTAAATGTATGTTTTCCGTGCAGGGCTGCACAGGCACCTTCAACTGCCCTGCATACAGTCTCCCTTCTAGATAGCGAGAGAAAAGTGTTCTGGACATGACTGATCTTTCCTTATGGCTCCTTGCAAAGTAGGGAGGGTGTGTGTGGATGGTGTGGTGGCCGGAACATCCTTGAGGAGATACTCAAACCAAGGAGAAGGAAAATGGAGAAGGGACTGTTCTTGGGTTTCTGATGGATTTAAAAACGAAGACAGGCTCCTGGATAGCAAGTTGTTTACTTTGAAGCTGAAGGCCTGCATCGAGAGATGCATAAATCTCATCTCTGACATTTTCATCAACGGCATTAAGAATTTACTGAAAGCCTAATGGGCATATGAGAGCAAAGGAAGTAAAAGGGAAGGGGATGTGTGTCCTGGGGCTGATAACCAGTGTGGAGGGTTAAGGTCAGGGTGCTCAGAGGGGTGACAGTGCTCCACATTGGTTTACATAGAAAGAAAAGGTGGACAACTAACAGGGCAGGCTTATTTTTACCCATTTCCCTGGATGAATTTTATGATTCAAATATGTTTAAAAATTAAGAAACCATGCTGAGAAATGAGAAGTCCTGGTTGATTAGTGTGTTTGATCTTTCCTATTTTGTTGTCATCAAAAAATTAAGTCACAGATTCGAGGCAAACTATTTTAGTATGATTAAAAACATTCATTACCCTTTCCTCCCAAAAGCCATTCCCCTAAAGCATGGAAAATGTTAAAAAACATATTCACATTAAAATCTAGGTCTTTTTCTAAATTGGAAAACTTGAAAGCACATTAAATTTGTTTTTCCCAGTGCACAATCATTAGAGTAATAAGGGACTTCCTATGACGGATGTCCAGGGAGAGCCTGATCCTAAAGCAACTTTTAGTTTTCTTCTCCTAGAAACATTTTTGGAGATAATAAAATCACAATTGCAATAGAAAGTTTACAGAAAGTAAAATTCATGGGCACTGAGGTTGTGTTGACCTTGGGAAAATAATTCCACAGTCCCATAGTACATGAAATAGAGGGAAAAATTAACTTTAAGAGCGTGGCTGCTTAGACCTTCCCTGTGAGCTATTGGTTTTTCCTCTATATTGGCAAATCTCCTATTCTTTCTGTATATTTTCATTTCTTGGCAATACTTTTGACATAAATGATTCAGGTAAGAAGATGAGATATAAACAAGCCTATTTTTATGTTAAGAGTTCTGATTAAAGTTTTAATTTGGAAAAAGGTTGAAGCTCTTTGAGTCTAAACTTTTGATCTTCCCCTGGGCTATTCCTAGCTGTCACTAATACCCCCATCATCATTTATAGACACTATTAGAGTGTTACTAACTATTATCATTTGGAAGGCATAATGTATTTTGTTGATAACAAAATTAAGTAAGGTATGGTTGTTATCTTCACTACAATCCAGGTAGGAAAGATGTTTGCCACTGTGTTTGCAGATACAATTTCTTAAAATAGCATCATCTAGTAAGAGATAAACCTCTGAAACCAGTGGGTTAACACGACTTAAAATTTTCATTCAGTCATTTGAAGTTCATAGTATCTTCTGTGATAGGCTAAATAATCCCTTTGCCCCCATTCCCAGGACCTGTAAATACATTGCTTTCCATGGCAAGAGAGATGTTGAAGCTTTTATTAAGTTAAAGGGCTTGATTATATTGGTTATCTAGGTAGACAATTATAATCTAAGGACACAAGACAGACACAGCAGACCTGTGAGGACCAAGGAGTGGATAGAGATACTGGGCTGTGTAATACTGCTGGCTTTGAGGGAAGAGGATTGCTCCATGAGCCAAGAAATGTAAATGAACCCTAGAAGCTAGAACAGACAGACTCTAACACTCCACAGGGGCACAGCTCTAATTGACCCATTTTATAACTTTTCCCCATAGAATGACAGAAGAATAAACTAGTCGTTGGAATCATTTGTTGCAATGATCATAGGAAATGAGTCTATCTTCTGTGTGCTCATTCTGTGTGTTCTGCATTAAAACTTCTACTGAGTCTCAAATCCATCATTTCCTCTAATGCTGTGGCCACTGACTTCATCCACACACATCAAAGTTGTGCTTCTGGGAAGCAGGCATGGCCTGATGATGAGCAGGTCCTGTCTTGGCAAAACCAGCTGAGAGCCTGAGCTGAGAAATGAGATGGTAGTTATCGCCACTCCTCAATGCTGGCACCCAAAGTTGGGTTTTAAGGAACTTTATCCCATTTTTCAAATGCTGACCTTTGTAAGGTAAGTCTAAGATGTTTTCTTCCTTTTCAAATGGAAGCAGAAAGTCTGTAATTATTCCAGTTTTTTTTTTTTTTTGAGATGAAGACAAAAAAGATAATGAATAAACAAAACCACAAATGTGTATTTCCTGGTAAAGGAAATTAACTGACATATGAAAACTCCAACAGTTGAGGCCCATACTGACCCATGTAGACTCTTGCTCTTTATGGGAATCAGTTTACCTTAATTTCCCATCACTGTTTGAGAGCTGTGTGGGTCCCTAGGCACCGGTCTTCTAGTTCCCTCAGTGTGGATCAGGTTAACACCATGAGGAACATATGCGATGATGTTAAACTTTAAAACACCGCTTTGACACATGTTGACAGATGAGTTAGTTACAAATCCCAGATGGTGTCACCTCATTCATGTTTTTTGCCAATATGAAATGCTTTTATTCTTAAGGAATAAATAGGTGTTATATTGGTCACAGAAAGATGAAAAATTGTTATATTTTGCTGAAAGCATGCCTTGTCTTGCTCCATTTGAGTTATTACATTATAAGCATATATGACTTAAAATTCTTTATATTTTATGCCTCAAAGTATTGAGTATTTGCATTAAAACATTGGGAATTATAGACCATACCACACTATAGAATTAGCACTTATGAACTTTCTACAGAAACGATGATCTATTCTTCCCAAAGGGTCAGGTTGAAAATTCACTCACCCAGACCCGAGAAGCCATTTTGAAGAAAGGCTTCCTGCAGATGTTATGATGTTTCAAGCACATGTGTGTTTCTCTGTCTCATTACAGTACACTCTTGTCTATCAACTGCTCACACTTGACACCCAGTTGTCATTTTCAGAAACCTCCTCTACTATCACTTCTATAAACTTGTTGTTCTAGCAATCCTAACCAATTTTCACCTACTAAAAATACTCCACTGTTGCTAGCTTATTACTGCTCTCTGCCCTCTGTTGCATTTTGTCACCTTCTTGATTGCTGTTGTACGTTGCCTTTTACTTTTGAGCTTTCAGTCTTTTAGGAAGCCTTTTCTGATGAAGCTGTCTAAGTGAGGTTCACATGCCTCTCTGTATCCTTTCTTAGAACTGAGTAGTTGTCTTTGGAGATCATGTGTCAGCTCTCTAATGTGTCCTGTTACTTGTCTGTATTGCAGATTGTATTCCCTATGCTTAGGACACCGTCTGCCCTTCAGAGGTGATTGATGCATGTGCGGAGTACATTGATGAGCTATAGAAGGAAAGTATGTTAATAGATCAATATCAGTCTTCAAGAATGTGTTGCTGCTTTAATCTTTTATTTTATTGAGATACATTAATTATATGTATCAATGGATACGTATTATGGTATTTTCACAAGTGTGCACAGTATATACTGGTCAAATTCAAAATACTTTTCACTTTCTATACTCTTTTCAATCTACTAATTTTGATTATACTTTTTGTTTTTTTTTTAAATTTAATTTGCTTAGCTTGATGTGTTCTGTTTCTTTCTACTTTTATTGCAAATGGCAGTTTTTTTCCTCTTTAAGGTTGAATAACATTCTGTCACATATGAGTATTTTACTTATTTATTCATCTGTTGACAGACACCAAAGATGCATTCATATCTCAGTTATTGTGAATAGTGTCAATATAATCAACAATGCACAGATATCTCTTTTTAATCATTTTTTATTTATTTACTTATTTTCTTGGATATTTTATTTACATTTCAAATGTTTTCCCTTTCCAAGTCTGTCCTTCGGAAAAACCCCTATCCCACCTGCTCTTCCACTGCTTCTATGAGGGTGCTTCCCCCACCTACTCCCATCCTCCTGCCCTGGCATTCCTCTACATTGGGGCATTGGGGCTATCTTCTGCCACGTAGGTGGCCAGCACCATGATTCGCTCCATGTATATGCTTTGGTTGGTGGTCCAGTCCCTGGGAGCTCCAGGGGTTCTGGCCTGTTTACCATGCTTATTTCATTGCCTTTGGATCAGAGTCAAATGGTTCTCAAGCTGTGAGTCACACCCCCTTTGGTGGTCTCATATCAGACATCCTGCACATCATGATGTAGAGCGGTAGCAAAATTGCAGTTATGAAGTGGCAACAAAATAATTTTATGGTTGGGAGTCACATGAGGAACTGAAAGAATTAAAGGGTCACAGCTTTAGGAAGATTGAGAGCCACTGGATTAGATCATACTGTGTGGTAGAATCATGTGGTAGGTTATATGGTAGTTCTTTGGGTAACTTATACACTATTCTCTGAATTGATATAAATTGGTATGTCAATTTATATTCATAACACTACACAAGAAGAGTACAAGATTGGACCTGTTAACATTTTATCATGGAAGGGGAAATGCTAGTGAGTCCCTCCCCTCTCTGAGTTATTAAGAATAAGAAGACACATATATTAGAACCTTACATAAGGAAACAAAGGCACTTGCTTCTGGTCACTTTGTAGCTAAGTGATGCAAAAGAAAGCTTTTAAAGTCTTTGTTAAGTGACAATCCTGAAAAAAAAAAAAAAAAGGAAGCTGGTTACAGACTGAAAAGATGCTTTGAGACAGCTGGGAGAACAAAAGAGTTCTTTCCCCACTATCTGCTTTTGTAAATTAATATCTGTATTCATTTATATTTCAAACGATATCCCCCTTCCTGGCGTCCCCTCTACAAACCTCTTCTCTCCTCCCCTCCCCTTTGCCTCTATGAGAGTGCTCCTCCACCCACTCACCCACTCCTGTTTCTCCGCTCTAGCATCCCTCTACATTGGGGCATCAAGCCTCCACAGGACCAAGGGCCTCCCCTCCCTTTGTTGCCAGATAGGCTGTCCTCTGCCACATACATAGCTGGAGCCAGGGATCCCTCCATGTATACGCTTTGGTTGGTGGTTTAGTTCCTGGGAGCTCTGGGTGGTCCAGTTAGTTGATACTGTTTTTTCTATGGGGTTGCAATTCCCTTCAGCTTTTTCAGTCCCTCCCCTAACTCTTCCATTGGGGTCCCCCAGATCAGCCTGATGGTTGGCTGTGAGTGTCTGCATTTGTATTGGTCAGGTGCTGACAGAACCTCTCAGGGGACAGCCATACCAGGCTCCTGTCAGCAAGTGCTTCTTGGCATTAGCAATAGTGTCTGGGTTTGGTGTTTGCAGACAGATGGATTCTCAAGGTGGGGCAGTCTCTGGATAGCCTTTCCTTCAGTTTATGATCCATTTTTTGTCTCTGTGTTTCCTTTAGGCAGGAATAATTCTGGGTTAAAAATTTTGAGATGGGTGGGTGGCCCCATCCATCAACCGGGGCCATGACTATCTTCTAGAGGTCGTCGCTACAGGCTCTATTTCCCCTTTGTTGGGTATTTCAGCACACTGTCAATAGGACAAACCAGTAATCTACAGATTGGAAAAAGATGTTCACCAACACTATCTGCTTTTCACTCAAGGTTCACCTGCTGAATTTTCTGACTTTGGTCTTGGGCTGAATTCCTGAGGTGGCAGGGGAGGGCTCTGAGAGCCCATCTAGAGAGCTCATCCGACTGTATCTATTCTCTAGGGGCTGCTCTTCAATCTCCCCAGTATGTACAACAACTGGTTGCAGTTGTAATAAACAGAACAGCAGATAGCCCAATCTGCTGCAGAAAGCTGGAGAGTAGAGCCAGGAGGTTAATGCCTGGTGTTTACAAACACTGAGGCGACACTCTGCAAACAACATGTGGGCTTGTCTGTGGGTCACAAGATGGATCATAATGTAAGCTACCGTGACCAGAATGAAGGTGATGGCCTGCTGAACAAAAAGGAGAAAAAGGCATCAACAGGGGCTCTTGATAACTCAGTAAACACTGAATTTTTCTTGCTGTGCTCAAGGTACAGAGTGAGCACAAAGAGAGACTTTGCCTTGAATAAGGCTGTAAAGCTGTAGACCTCTGGAACAGTAAATAAAAGTACAAGAGTGACTATCACATAGATGTCTAGTTAGCTAAAGTTGTGGGTAACAAGTCAACCCTAGAAGAATCAAATGTGACAGATGTTTTACTATAAGGAGCAGAAATGTGCCAGCAGGCTGAGAAGAGGAGGGAAGACATGACAAAGTCACCAAGTCCATGGTTTGCTCCTGTCATGCTTCTACTGACTTAGTTTCTGAGGACTCCAGAGTACCCAGGTTGCCATGTGGCTCTTCCACACCTCTTCCAACAAGGTCACACCTTCTAATTCTTCTCAAACAGTCCCACTAACTAGGGACCAAGTATTCAAACATATGAGCCTATATCTGGCTTGCCGGATGGCTATAGGAACCCTTTGTTTCTGCTTCCTGAGTTCTTGGATTATAGATAAGCCACGTGTACCTAGCATTTATGTGGGCATTAGGGACTTGAACTCTAGTCTTTATGCTTGTATGGCCAGTATTTTACCAACTGAACCTTCTCTCTAACCTCTAACTCCAAATCACAGAAACCTGGTTATGCTAACCGTGTTAAACATATATCCTTGTTGTGGGAGGTAATACATTCCAGTTGGGTAATTCACTAAAGCTCCCAGGGCTCAGAGAGTCTGTTCTGAGTGAGAAAGGACATGGTCAGATACAAATATTTTGTTCAGGGGTATCTATCCATATTTCATCACCATTAGGCATGGCTGAATTGCTCAGATACCAGTAGGATAATAATTTCCTGGGCTGTGAAAAAATAATGAAGAGTCATCACAATGACACTACGATTTGATCAGAATTTCCATTTGATGCTATAGAGTTTTCCTATTAAACGGATAGTTGTACATACATTAATCACAGCTGAGTTGAAATGTCACTCTGCCATCTGTCACATTAATCAATAGGCACACTTCTTCCTATATTTCAGTTTCCTTTTGAAGAAAGCCTTTGTAGGATCACATAGAATGATGCCTTCGTCAGTAAACCCATGAGGTATGGCAGAGGAAAAAAAAATCAGCATTTGAGATCAGCTCTGTAAATGTGTAGTAGAAACCTTAAATTATATTTTGATGTGTACTCATCTTCTAAATGATGAAATTATCATTCTCCCCTGTACTTCATCTATTTTGAAATGCTGAGCTTGGCAAGAGAAACCTGAATGCTGTAGTTCTTCCATAGCATCTCTTTAACCAATCTTAAGAAGATAAAGTTTATACTGTGCTAATCTGTGGACAGAGGGAGTGGAGCTGCACAGCCCAGGGCTCCAGGTGAACTCTGTGACAGGATCCTGGATGGCTTTACATTTAGCATAGAATTATGCCTCCTGGGCATAGTTTTGGTCAGGAGGCAATGCACATAGTACAGTGCCGTTTGTTTACATTGGCTTTGCAGAAGGACTGGTTAGGAGGTCCGGTGAGGAGTACAGTGTGGTTTCATGTAAGGCCCTTAGACTGTACTCATTCTGCAGTATTTGACTCAAAACGAAATAAATTAAAAATAGAAAACATCTGATGTATTTTTGAAACATCTTCAAAAGAATAATTTTAGAAGCTTTCATTAGGGAATCTACAATAGGAATGGCTTTATGTTCAGAAACAAAGCCACACTGCTCATCTTTAAATGAAATTTCAAGCTAGTGAAAAGTTGTTAATTATAGGATCTGAATGTAGCTGGAGAGTATCTTTTCTCTCCTCCTCTGGGCACACACTCTGTTTCTGGAGAAGATAAGAATTCTTTCATATCTTTTCTGCTCTAGTCATGAGAGTTCCAGATTCCTGCTGGTTTCATACTAGGGAAGTAAAAAGAATTGTACTTTGTTCCGGGGCCAATGATACTTGCTGCCAAAACCACTGACCTCTGTCCTGTCCCACATGACAGAAGACTAGAATAGATTCATGCATGTTGTCCTGTGACCGACACACATGAACCCTGGCACATTCACAAATGCACATACATGTACAAACAACTGGAATTACAATCAGATTTCTGGTAAAATATAGAATTTTCCCTTTGCAACAGCTGTCTTGTGAATGATGCTGAGGGAAGGCCCTGAGAAATGAAGATGTCAGGATGGGACCATCTGAATGGTGGCATGGTATTCACTTTGTTTTCTGCAGCAGCATCTGCTGCTGTCAGATCTTTGACTTGTGACTGTCTTACTTTTCAGATCAGTGAGAACTTGAAGGAACTGGTAGAGTACTTGGTGATTTTACTTACTTTGAAAATCAATGCCTGGAGCCAGAGGCCGGAGTATCTTTGTACTATCATGGGGCTACTTGCTGATAGCATCCTTCATCCACACACAACCTTTTGATTAAGCATGTAGCCTTGGCTATGTATGTATAATGTCAGGTTCATTGGGATGTGCACTGATTTAGGATTCAGACATGGTAGATTTAATCACAACAAAAGCTGTCTAAAAACCAAGGCAATGAGAAAAGTAGATGCATAAGAAAAGCTTTCAAGTCTCGACAGTTCATTGCTATGCTTCCTAGAAGCCAGAGTTAATGTGTGCCTCTGGTATTGGCTTGTTTTTGCTAGCTCACACAAGAGTGTTGCCTCAGTGGGCTACTTTGTAAACAACAGTTTTGTTTTTCAAAGATTTGAGGTGCACTTATACTTGAATTTAGCTCATGTACTGTGTTTACACTATACACAGGATATTTCATTAAATTTCCTGTATATAAAATATGTTTGACTTAAGGTATATTTCTTGAAAGAATTTTTGGTGTAATAGAGAATTTGAGATGCTTGAAAATAATACCTGGAAGAATCACACACACACACACACACACACACACACACACACACACACACACACACACAAGAATTAAGTTTAGCTTTGTGAATTTATAGTTTTATACAACAAAGCTGCTCGAAATGCCATGCTTTGACATGACTTAGATGTTTCTTGGATGTATTACCTGTACCCTGTTAGCAGAGCCCAGGTATACACACACAGGCATGTGTTTACATCAGTGGCAGATGCAAACACATCTCTGTCCCATGCCTTGAGTGAGGTTGTGTGTGATGGAGGGGAAGACAGAAATTATTCTCTGTCTTATCCTTTCTGTGTCATCCTGGGCTTACCAGCAAATGTCTCTGGGCATTGAAGGCTGAAGATGGAGATTCTTCTCCCAGGGAAAGGATTGCTCTCTAGCTCCAAGGATTGCTATGGAAAACACATTTTTGGAAGTGATAACGCTACACACAGTAGCTCTAAGGAATTGTTTGTCTTTGATTTAAAATATGTTATCTAATTCTTATGTGGACAATTTAAGTATTATGAAGACTAGTTGCTTTATGATGATAAAATGTTCCGCTTTGCTTTGTACGGATTAAAAAGGCGTAAGTGTTTTTAATTGCTCTTAATTCTCCATGGCCTTCTCACTCTCACTCTCAATGGCTCCGCATGGATGAAGTTAATTTGCTTTCCATCCAATGTCATAGCGTGTCTCTTTGATATACTTTCAGAAATCTTTTGACAAAGCTTAAGATGCACAGAGATTTTTCTTATGTGCATATTAACAACTAATTATAAGTATGATCCAAATTTTAGGATCTTTATATCCTGGCTCATTTCCAAAGTATAATCATATGTAGTTTTCAAATAATGGCTAAGATATCAGACTCAGTTGAAATGAAGTTAATTTTTATAAATAAAAAGATTTAGTAGTTTTAGGTCAAGGACAACTCCTTAATAACTCTTATTTAATGTACAGATTTGGCTGAGTGAGAAGTTCCCCTGTGAATTGAGGACATGGTCACCTCTATTTCTGGCATTCTTTGCACCATACTCTGTCTTTACTGACTGAATGGATGGGAAGACTGAACAGTATCAATAGACTTCTTCGTGGGCTCTATTTAAAAAATTTATATGCATGTATTATGCTTTCATATTCTTTAAAGAAAAAATAATTTCTTTCCTTTGTGAAGCCCCAGAGACTTAAGATGGTGAAGGCCTGTGAAATAAAGCCAGATGTCAACTGGGAGAGTAATAAGTAGGTCAACTGGCAGCTGAGTGGGTACGAAGTCTTCCTCTGGACCTCAGCCTTGAGATGGTGAAAAAATGGGTGAAGTGCTGCTGTCTAATTAACACAGAGACCCACAACTGGTCAATGTTCAGAGAATAAGTGACTTTGGAGTTCTCAGCCATAACTGGATGTTTATATCACACCGTCCCTCCCCTCAAGGCTCAGATCTACGCAGAAGAAGGGGAGGAACGACACAAGAGCCAGAAGTGGTGGACTGTGGGAAGCCACATGTGCCATTGCAGAGTGGCGCTGGCTACCACTGGCCACCACCCATGATTATGGGTAAACAACCAATGTGCACATGTGCATAAGAGTTTTTTGCCGAGTCACTGCCTGGCCCTACGCATATTAATGAGGTACTGGTAGCATAACCGATCAGGTATGGACATGTCACTCCTAGGCCTATATAAGCAGCACCATTTCTGGGCTCTGGGTCTTCCTCTTTATGCTGAAGCTAGCGTAATAAAGCATTGCTGCAGAAGGATCCGGTTGTCTTCGTGCGTTCTTGCTGGTGAGACGATAGCGAGCGACAGTGGACGACCTTACAGAAACAGGATTTGTCAGACATAATAGGCAGATGCACACAGGAAATCATGGCGTGCATAAGACTTAAACAAGCCAAAGCCAAGCAAAATCCCAGCATGGAGGAGGGTAGCTCAGAAGTTAGTCCTACCCCTAGTTGGGGAGTTGTTGGCATTTTTTTGCTGCCAGGAAAGACAAGCTTAGGGGTTTTTGTTTGTTTGTTTGTTTGTTTTGTTTTGTTTAAAGATTCAACACCTAGTATATTGATCTCATGCTCAGGAGGACTCAGCCAACACAAATTGGCTTCAGTAGAGGGAGATGGGGACAACATATGAAGTTGGGTGGGAAGGGAGGTATATGATATGGGAGGAATTGGATGTGCATGGCGCTTTCAAAGAACAAAAACATTATGAAACCAGAAGAGTGCTATTGCGTCTGTTGTGCTCTGGAATGAACTGAAAGAATCCTTCCTTAAGAGGAGGTAGATTAACAAAGGGACAATTGGTTCATTGCTGTGGGTTCTTAAGAAAGTGTTCTCCATCTTTAATCTGAAGGACTGTGGTAGGTGAGAAAAGATGGCTAATGAAGAACACAGAGAATTTTCAGAAGTGAGTCTATGAAATAAAAAAAATATTAACTTTCCTCTAGGGGGGAAGCTTTCAAACTTTTTTCAGCAATGAGATTCATTATTTTGTATTCAAATTTCCAGGGATACTTGATCCATCACTATCCCCTAAATTAGTAAAGACAGAGTGGCTAGAGTTTGGAGTGAGATTGAAGGACGTCCCTCTGTGATGGCCTTCAGGTCACATCTTGGAGCATGAAATGATCACAGGTACTGGCTTAAAAACAGTACTTCATGTTATAAAAGAAAACACTTGCTTAAATTGACAAAGCCATACTAGCTTAGAGCTAAATCTATCTGTATCTTGGTGTTATCTTGTCTTCTAAGTTTTCTTTAACATGAAAAGTCTGTTTTTGAGTATAAATAAGACGTTAAAATATATGCTTATTAGACTAGGGAATAAGAGAATTAAGTTCACCTTACACTATTTATAATCAAGGCAATCCTGCTGATCCTTTTAAAATAGACATAAATGGGGCATTGCTGTAAGTCATAAGATTTTAGAAAATGTGTCTTATGGCACTTGGCATGATATAGCTCCATCTTACAACATCTATTTGCACTAGCACAATACCTTATATACCGTAATAGACTGTTGTCTCAGTGTTCTATTGATGTGAAGAAATCATGACAACTTTTATAAAAAAGCATTTAATTGATGCTTGGTTACAGTTTCAGAGGTTTAGTCCATTATCATCATGGCAGGGAGCATGGTAGCACACAGGCAGACATTGTGCTGGAGGAGTAGCTGAGAGCTCTGTATATCAGGCAGCAAGAAGAAAGAGAGACTAAGAGCCTGGCTTGGGTTTTTGAATCCATCAAAGCCCACCAATAATGACACACTTCCTTCAACAAGGCCATACTTATTCCTACAAGGTCACAGTCACGCCTCCTTTTTTTTTAACCTATAAATTCTTTTTTTCTTAATCTTTTTTATTAGATATTTTCTTTATTTACATTTCAAATGTTATCCCCGTTCCTGGCTTCTCCTCTAAAAACTTCCTATCTCCTTCCCCTCCCCCTGCTCCCCAACCCACCTACTCCTGATTCCTGGTACTGGCATTCCCCTACAATGGGGCATAGAACCTTCACAGGACCATGGGTCTCTCCTCCCACTGATGACCGACTAGGCCATCCTCTGCTACATATGCAGCTAGAGCCACAAGTCCCTCCATGTGTACTGTTTGGTTGGTGGTTTAGTCCCTGAGAGCTCTAGGGGTACTGGTTGGTTCATATTGTTGTTCTTCCTATGGGGCTGCAAACCCCTTCAGCTCCTTGGGTCCTTTCTCCAGTTCCTCCACTGGGGACCCCATGCTCAATCCAGTGGCTGAGAGCATCCACCTCTGTATTTGTCAGGCACTGGTAGAGCTCCTCAGGAAACAGCTATATCAGGCTTTTGTCAGCAAGCACTTGGCATCCACAATAGTGTCTGGGTTTGGTGACTGTATGTGGGATGGATCCTCAGGTGAGGCAATCTCTGGATGGCCTTTCCTTTAGTCTCTGCTCCACACTTTGTCTCTGTAACTCTTCCCATGGGTATTTTGTTCCCCTTTCTAAGAAGGAGTGAAGTATGCACACTTTAGTCTTCCTTCTTCTTAAGCTTCATGTGGTCTGTGAATATTATCTGGGGTATTCCAAGCTTCTGGGCTAATATCCACTTATTAGTAAGTGCATATCACATGTGTTCTTTTGTGATTTGGATACCTTCGGATAATATCTTTCAGATCCATCCATTTGCCTAAGAATTTCATAAATTCATTGTTTTTAATAGCTGAGTGGCACTCCATTGTGTAAATGTATCACATTTTCTGTATCCATTCTGCTGTTGAGGGACATCTGGGTACTTTCCAGCTTCTGGCTGCTATAAATAAGGCTGCTATGAACATAGGGGAGCATGTGTCCTTATTACATGTTGGAGTATCTTCTCGGTATATGCCCAGGAGTCCTCAGGTAGTACTATGTTCAGTTTTCTGAGGAACTGCCAAACTGATTTTCAGAGTGGTGGTACCAGCTTGCAATCCCACCAGCAATGGAGGAGTGTTCCTCTTTCTCTACATCCTCGCCAGCATCTGCTGTCACCTGAGTTTTTGATCTTAGCCATTTTGACTGATGTGAGGTGGAATCTCAGGGTGGTTTGGATTTTCATTTCCCTGAAGACTAAGGATGTTGAACATTTCTTTAAGTGCTTCTCAACCACTCAGTATTTCTCAGTTGAGAATTCTTTGTTTAACGCTGTACCCCATTTTTAAAATAGGGTTATTTGTTTCTCTGGAGTTTAACTTCTTGAGTTCTTTGTATATATTGGACATTAGCCCTCTATCGAAGGTAGTGTTGGTAAAGATCTTTTCCCAATCTGTTGGTTGCCATTTTGACCTATTGACAATGTCCTTTGCCTTACAGAAGCTTTGTAATTTTATGAGGTCCTATTTGTCAATTCTTGCTTTTAAAGCATAAACTATTGGTGATGTTTTCAGGAAAATTTCCCCTGAAGGTTACCCTTCCTAATCCCTCACAAGTAGTGCCACTTCCTGATGATTAAGTATTCAAATATATGAGCTCATGGGAGTGAGTCTTACTCAAACAGCTACAACTGTCTTAGAATCTCTCTTGCTGTGTTAAAAAAAATATGACCAAAAGCACCGTGGGAAGAAAAGGGTTTATTTCAGCTTACAGCCTATAGTTCATCATGTAGGCAAGTCAGAGTAGGAACTTAAGACAGGAACTGAAGCAGAAGCCAGGGAGTAGTTTTTTTCTAATAACCACTTATCAGTGAGTACATCTCATGCACATCCTTTCAGATCTGAGTTACCTCACTCAGGATGATATTTTCTAGTTCCATCCATTTGCCTGCAAAACTCAGGATATTCTCGTATTTAATAGCTGAGTAGTACACCATTGTGTAAATGAACCACATTTTCTGTATCCATTCTTCTGTTGTGGGACATCTGGGTTGTTTCCAGCTTCTGGCTATCACAAATAAGGCTGCTATGAACATTGTAGAACACGTGCCCCTGTGGCATGGTGAGGCATCTTTTGGGTATATTCCCAAGAGTGGTATAGCTGGGTCTTCAGGTAGTATCTACTTTCAATTTTCTGAGGAGCCTCCAGATTGATTTTCAGAGTGGTTGTACTGGTTTGCAATCCCACCAGCAATGGAGGAGTGTTCCTCTTTCTCCACATCCTCTCAAACATGTATTGTCACCTGAGGTTTTGGTCTTAGCCATTCTGATTGGTGTAAGGTGAAATCTCAGTCCCACTTGGGAAAGAGAAGAAAGCAATCTCAAGTAGGGAGGGAGGGACCTGAGAGGGGAAGTGAACGGGGTGGGGGAGGGGGAATGGCAGATGTTGGGTAGGATAGAAGGGTACCTGATCTGGTATTGTGTGAAGGAAAAGGACTGAAGCCTGGAGGGCCAGCAGAAAGAATATAAACAGGCAACCTCAGGAAATAGGACCTCCCCACCCCACTCCACCCCCCACAGAATGCACCAGAGACCTGGGAGGTGAGAGTGTCCCAGGACTCAAAGGGAGGGACCTTAGATGAAATGCCCAACAGTGGGGAGAGGGAACTTATAGAGCCCACCTCCAGCAGGAAGACAGGACATCAAATGAGGGAGGGGGTTGCCATAGCACAGTCACATCTCTGACCCATAATTGTTCCTCTCTGAAAGAATTACAGGGATGGAAATGGAGAGAAGACTGAGGAAAAGAAGGTCTAGCAACAGGCCCAAAGTGGGATCCAGCTCAAGAGGAGGTCCCAAGGCCTGACAGTATTACAGAGGCTATGGAGCACTCACAAAAAGGGACCTATCATGACTGCCCTCTGAAAGACCCAAAAAGCAGCTAAAAGAGTCAGATGCAGATATTTGCACCCAACCAATGGACAGAAGCACAGCTGACCCCTGTTGTTGAATTAGGGAAGGCTGCAAGAAGCTGAGGAGAAGGATGATCCTGTAGGAGGACCAGCAGTCTTAATCAATCTGAACCCCCTGAGATCTCTCAAACACTGGACTACCAAAGAGACAGACCAGCTGATATGAGGCCCCCAACACACATACAGTAGAGGACTTCCAGGTCTGTGTTCATTCAGAGATGATGCACCTAACCCTCAAGAGACTGGAGGCCCCAGGGAGTTTAGAGGTCAGGTGGGATGGAGGGTGGGGTGGGGAGGTGGTGTGGGATGTGGATCAGTTGGAGGGTTGATGGGGGGCGTCGGGGAATGGAATATGGAGTGTAAAAAATAAATTAAAGATAAAATAAAATAAAAAGAAGTTATGTTAACTATTAACTGAAAAATAGTGTTATTGTTTTGATTAATAAGTATAACTTCTATTTAGCCATTTAAAAACAACCAGTTAAGTATTATAAATTTACAGTATTCTGTTAGTTTACTTCATTGATTTATTACAAATATAAGCATGTTGTAATGTACACAAAATACCAATATTTAATAATTTGCAGTAAGCTTGGACTAGTTATTGAAATAATAGATGAGATTTAATGCCTAAGATACCGGCCTAAATTTATTTAAAAGTGAAATTCAGGAAACATGCTGAGAATACTATATTTCTGGTTGGTGCTTGTGTCTTTTTACTTTTAAGCTCAATTAGGTGAAATTCTTCTATCAATTATTCTGAATAGATTTGGAACAGTCTCTTCCAATCTTTCTTGGTTCTCTGCTGGCTGAAAGTCAATGCTTTATTACTTTCAAAGTAGAAGGATATTTTTTTCTAACATTTAGCATATTGGCTCTGTGCATTTTCCAGAAAAGGGGAGTGGAGCCTTTATTCACTCTATGAATGAGGGCTTTCATCACGAGCCACATGTATTTTCTAAACTCCAGTGTTTTATACAATTTTGCTGATTGCATACTTCCATGTCTGTGTGTGTGTGTGTATGTGTGTGTGTGAGTGTGTGTGTAAAACTCAAACACATGCACCAAGCTGCACATCATTTTCTCTTCCCCAGATGTGCTATTTATAATCTTTTCTTGACTTAATCAGATGTCATTATTTACTCTCTCTTTTAGAAGTGTAAGTCTCCTTGTGCTTTTTCTCTCAAATATCTCACAGCCCTTCTATCTTGTCATTGGCTTGTCTATTCCACATCCTCAGCACATCCTCCCAGAAAGGTCCAGTGACTTTATTCCCTCTATTAATGAGGGCTGTTATCACCAGCCCACATGTCTTTTCTAAACACCAGGGTTTTATACAATTTTGTTGATTGCATACTTTTGTCTGTGTGTGTATAATCATATATGATGATTACATATATATACTCTGTATATTATGTGATATATGTATGTAATATATATTATGTAAATAATATACATACATAAAAGCATCACCACAGTATCTGGCTGCTTAAAGATTCAATGACTTACCATTACCCATGCTACAAAGTTATTCATTAGAACCTGTTTTTCAAAGTCTTCCATGTCCTGGTTCTGATTGGTTAATTGGTTAATCCCCCAAACAACCCATTTTGTATACTTTTTATATTAAATTTAAGCCAGGCTGAGCTTCTCATGGCTTCCTCTCCCTGCTATAATGTTTCATACCTCTACCCCTTTGGTTGTGTTTCTCTCTCTCTGGAATGTCTTTCCCCTCATTTTCCCCCTCTCATATTTCAAGTGTGTGTATATTATAACGTCTGAGAACTTATATTTTAGAGACAGATAGGCCTTCAGTCCAGGTCTAGTTCCCTAATTAAGTATATAATTTGATCAATCCATTTTTAGAATCTCAATTTTCTTCCTTATAAACTGGGAATAATAATATCTACTTCACATATTATTTGTGAGGATTAAAGGAAAGGAACTAATGGACTTAAAGTGCCTAAAACCATGTCTGAGATGTTGTAACTACACAGTAAATACTACTGTCATCGACTCAATATAACTTCATATATCTCAACTTTTTAACATCTTTCCCCCTCAATTGGAATACATCATTATGGGTCCATTATTGGGCCATCACCTTACTCCTCTATCTCTTGTCTTATTTTGGTAGTTGCTCTGTGGTGATGTGGTTTGGACTACGCTAATCATACCTCTGCTTGTTCAGTGTCTCTCAGTTACAATGTACAGGTGGTTGTGCAGCCCACACCACACAGCTGGCTTTGAGCTTCTTTCGGTTGGGCTCACGTTAGTGTAAATGTCTTAATTTTGTCAGGAGCACCACTGACTCTCTTTACCCTGGGAATTGCACTTGATCCAGTGGTGCAGTGAAATCACTTTGAGTTTCTTTAGTACAGGTAGGGCAGGCCTGTTCAATTTCTGCAGACGTATGAGTCTCCCATGCCTTGCTTCAAAGACTGGGCTCTAAAAACACAAGATTCTACTTCTACCCTTTTTAAAATTTCATAGTCTCAGCCTGTTTTGCTCTATTAATATATTCCTCTAGGGTAGGAAATGGCTTCCTCTAATTGATATCGTTGTGACACCTTAAGATTCTCTCTTTACCTTTTCAGCTATCTACTATATGTATATTAAATTTTATCTAATAAAAATGAGTGATTGTAATGCAGCAACTGGACCCTGAATGGTGTTAGAACTGGTCTCTTCTGTTTCTCTCCTTTGCTAATGACCTTGGTCTTTGAGTCTCAGGTGATGTCATAGTAAGTGATGTAAGGTAAGAGGCCCTAGGCAGAGCAGACTGCTGACTCACTCAGCATTTCACATTTTGTACTCATTACTCATTACTACATCTGTATTCTCTCCTCTCTCTGTATTTGTTAGCTGTATCAGTGTGTGCTTTTGAGTGAGCTGAAAGCAAAGTGCTCTAATCTAAACTTGATCTATACAGCAAGTCAACTGATGTGAACACACCAGATTTGCCAAGATTTGTGTACATCAAGTTCCTTGTCATAGGTGGAATAACATTTTGTTTTGAGGATGTAGTAACACAATTCATTTTAGAATATAAATCTTTAACCATCAGTAACCAGAAGAGGTATACAGGTTTGATAGGTCCAAATGTTGTATCTTTAATTTTTCACAAATTTATGCAACTCACTGGCCTTCTCCTGTGCATGATATATATATACATATATGCACATATGTATATATATATACATATATACACAAATTATTAGGATTAAGAGAAACTGAAGACCAAACATAATGGTTAGCATATTTTTTCAGCTATAAAGGAAGCACAAGCTATGTGGAAAATCTTAGATTATGTAATTGAACATGAAATAGTTCAGTAGGTCTCACCAAATAAGTAATATTGATGAAAAAATGGGTGGATTTGGATTACCCAGCGAGTTACATAACATAAAGCAGTTCGCTGTGTTTAAAGCAAGCGTCCTCTGGTTCAGGAGAACGAGCTAGCAGTAGCACTCATGCAGAATGTGGGTTGGTCCATGAAGAATTATTTTATTCCTAACACCGAGTGGCTGAGGGAGCATGTCAGGCGATGAATTTCAAATTATTTCAGTTTTCATGTTAGATCAATGTTTGCTATCACCGAAATTTTTCTTGAGCAATTTTGGCTTTGAGAAAATTAGAATTGATTTATTTGTAATATAGAATTCATAATTGAAACAAGTAGAAGCTATGCTGAATATAAACTAAAATATGGATTTCTTGTCCCATTGCTTCAAGCACAGTGCTTTTGAAAGAAAAAAAAATGAAGCATGGTTGACCCAGTTTCTTATCTGAGGGTCTATGAATGATATATAGAGTAGATGTTATCTAAGGTATAGCAAGAAAAACTAGGTGTCCACATGTGCCAGATAGAATTACAGATTTCAATAAGACTCCAGTGGAATGCCAGAAAAGCCTACCTTTTAGATATACATAGTAGTTAAAATAGCATTCAATTCTAGATTCAGGCAACCAGCTATTCCTATTGGAAAAATAAATAAAAAAATATGTTTCCTAAGCTTGTGGGCAGGTGGGTGTCAGTAATTTAACTACTTTCTCACTGAATTAAGTTATGATATAGAGAAGAGTTATAAGGAAACGTCATAAGATAATGAAGCTACACCTGAAGGGATTCAAGGGTTTTTTTTTTTTTTTTTTTTAAGGTTATGAGATGTTTGATTCTCTCTATGGTAGGTTTTTCAGCATTGTCTCTTAGGAATTTTCATTGTGGACTGTTGAAATTTTCAAACGTATGAAGATTTCTAGAAATATATATTTCATCCTCTGCATCACTTTTATCTATAAAGGAATGTCAGTCAACTGACAAATATTTATGAAACTGACTGGGTTCTGAAAGGCTTCCCAGGTCTTGACACGAGGCTAGAGCTAGATGTAAGAGGATACGTGAGGTACCCTGATCTCACTGTATTTACCATGAAGCACGAGAACTTTGAAATTCTATTCCAATTAGAGTAGACATTTATTATTTTCTAGGTTGGCCATATTCTGGTCACCATCCCATTCAGTTTATCTTCCATCACAGCATGGCCAGAATATAACATCTAACCAATTCAGGGGTTAGATGGCACATGTAGTGAAGAGATAGGTGGTCACCTATTCTCTTCTCTTATTGAACTCAATTTTTAGAAGCCCTAGAGCCTGTTCCCGGGAGCTCAGACCTGGATAATGTTAAGCAGCTCTCACTATGTGGAGGAGTGCATAACAGCTCTGAAATCACCATGAGATCACATGGCATTTGAAACAGAAGTAATTTTAAGCTGGGGTGTTCTTTATTTTGTTTGTATGATCTGTGCAAAGACATAAAATGAAGTGGAAGGCAATATCTGAGTTCAGTACCATCCCTCCAGGAACCTTTTATTCAGTTAGTTGCAGCCTCGTTCCAAACTTTCTCATGAGAAGAAATACACCAGCACCAGACAGGAGAGACAATGGAACGCTGGGTCCCTTCTTAGTTTGGGCTTCTGTAATAAATTTGCCAACAGACAAGGAGACTTTTGAAGAACAGAAATTGAATCCTCATAGCTTTGAAGTTTGTGAGACCGAGGGAAGGCTGCCAGTACAGTGTGACTGCATCACACCTCTTCAGGGTGCAGACTACCATTTTGCACACTCACAGCTAGACTTGGGGGTTTCTCTTTAAGGGAATTAATTCTACTCAAGAATGTTCTACTTTAATGACCTAAGGTTGCCAAAGACCCCCTTCCCTCTAAAGTCATTTCCTTTGAAGTTATAATTTTAACAAACAAATTTGGCAAAGGAGATATAAACATTTAGTCCATAAAAGCCTTGATCCCTGGAGAGCCCTGAATCTAGCAAAGAGGAACTTATTTGTAGAATCACAAATGCTTATTACAGAATGGCTTCTGGCCAATTGTTTTCTTATTATGTGTTGACTTATTATGTGTTTTGACCAAATTGAGCACTTGTCAGGCCTTTGATGAGCAAAACTATTAGTTGACTTGGCTGTGTGGGTAGCTTCTCCCCTCCACTTTATTTATCCTTCTGGACCAATACCACAGATGATTAGGGCTCACCAGAACACCCTCGTCTAAACCCCACCATGGAATGAAAGCAGAAGGGATGAGGCTGCCTGGGCTCTGTTATTGTCTTTCACCTTCAAGTTCCAACTAAGTGGATATTAGAGAAGACAGAGTCAGAGATCATTTGAGGGAGATGTTTAATGAAGGCACGCGCGCGCACACACACACACACACACACACACACACACACACACACACACACACAGAGAGAGAGAGAGAGAGAGAGAGAGAGAGATGCTAACACCTCACCAGTCCTTGCACTGTGAGGACTAAAGTCATGTTTTGAGTTTTAATTACTGTGAGACAATATGCCTCTGACCTGTAAGTCCCACCTATCCTGTTAACCCTACTGGATGAGATTAAGACCACTACCACAATTTTGAGTCAAATTTGAATCAAGACTGACTTTTTGTAACTATTGATTCTTTGTGAATTTCATACCATGTACCCCAATCCCATTCATCTCCCTATTCCATCACACTCATTCTTTGTCCTTGCAACCTGCCCTGCCTTCCCCCCAAACCAACCAAACCAAACCTTTATCTAATTGTATAAGCTGTAGTGTGTCCCACAGTATACCCTTTTGTCCACACATCTTTCCTTGCAAATATTCATTACAGTTGGTCATTGGTCTGGTTTGAGGACTCTGGCTTCTGCTATACTATCAATACCAGGTCCTCACTGGGATTCCTCTGGGATATTCTATTGTTCCCATGGAGATCCTGCAGCTTTGCATTTGTAGAACTGGACTCTTCATGAGCCCCAGCAGTTCACATCTGGGGTAGACCAACTCAAAGCCCTGGATCTGGGCTTGGGAGGTAGCTGAATTAGTCAGACCAACAAGTCTCCTGCATTCACACCACTAGGGTGAGCCCTCTAGCACTGTCCTGACTAGCTCACCCAATGTCACAGCCAGCAAGGGGCAGGGTCAGCTCCCCCATTCGCATGCCCCCAGGGCAGGCTCACATTTGCCCATGCCACAGGGCCAGCTCTATTGCTCTGCCCAGGCAAGGTGCAGAGCCCACCTTCCAAGTGCTGCAGCTGATGAGAGGTTGGGTCAGCTGTCCTGCTCTGATGAATCCAGAGATAGCTTTCCTGCTGCCTGTTGTAGGTGGTGAGGGCTGAGGGCTGAAGGGAATCTGTCCCTCACCCACACCAATGTACAGCAGACAAGGGGCAGGGCCAGCTCTTCTAATCACCCATGTCCTAGCTACCAGGGTCAGTTCTGTTGTGCTGCCCAGGCGACGTATTGAGCTCACTCTCCTGAGTGCTGCAGACAGTGAGGGACATGGCCAGCTATCCCTCTGTGATGGCTCAGGGTCACCTCTCCTGCGTGCCCTAGGCAAGGGTACAGAGAGCATCTCTCCCTCACCCACACCACTGCTCATCAGACAAAGAGCAGGACCAGTTCTCTCTCTCTCTCTCTCTCTCTCTCTCTCTCTCTCTCTCTCTCTCCTCTCTCTCTCTCTCTCTCTCTCTCTCTCTCTCTCTCTCTCTCTCTCTCTCTCTCTCTCTCAGGGCCAGTTCCCCTGCCTCCTGCCCCTCACCTCCAGGGCCAGCTTTACTGTGTTATCCAGGAGTGGTTGCAGGACCTGCTCTCCCAAGCTGGGGTGTGGCCAGCCAGCTTGATTTTTATTGAGGTGCACTTGAGAGCTGGCCAGTAGCTGCCTCCTAAGTCAGGTTAAATAGAGCAGCCTGAACACATTTCTTGGACCCCTTTTAAGGAATAAAATCACAAGTAGTTGCAGAACACCTTTATAGAAGATAGACAATGGAGCAATAAAGAGTGTAGAAAAATCTCGGGAAATGCCATGTGATTAGGGAGGGTAGTTAAGAAGGGTTAGGAAGGGTTTGGGTGTTCTTAAAAACAAGTCAATGTCGTGGGTTGGGACATAATAACAGCAACTCTTACAGTGAATGGAGACTTCTTTTTAACAATACAGCATAACAGCGTTTGCCTTCAAAACGGAGTCAAGTAGTTATCTCAGCCTAAGGACAGATAAACCTGTAAGCCCCACTTGCCCGAGGATAAATAAGGTCTTCAAATGCTGGGGCTGTTTTTGTAAGATAAGACACCACATGTTTTCATTTTTCATTTCTGTAAGCAAGGTTGGATGCCCCAACTGCACAGCATGTGCTTGATCACATGTAGGCAGGAAGCACATCAGGATGTATGATTGGCCTGATTGGACAAAGGCAGGAAGCACTTAGCCTAGTGGGTTTTGCCTACATAAGCACTAGACAAACATAGTTTGTGGCTATTTTCTGGAAGTCCTGAGTATGGATCTGGCCAGTGTCTATTGTCCTGGCCAGTATTTAATAAAGCTTGCTGGAGATTTGGCCCCAAAATTGTGATGCTCTTATTCTCACCCTGTGCGATCAGATACGTTGATACATCCGAGCTTCAGGTGGGATAAGTGAACTTATGTCTTGTTGATTCTTTGAGACAAAGAGGGGCCAATTGCTTGAGGAGACAGGGTCTAGTTATCAAAACTTTATTTTTGCTATCTTGTCTATCAGTTCAATGTTATCTATCATTGGCGTCATGGAATATTAATTTGTCTTTTATTTCTCTTCTAAAACAAGTAACATTAGCAGTGTGTGTTAAGATGAAACTTTGGGCTGGTGAGATGGCTCAGTGGGTAAGAGCACCCGACTGTTCTTCCGAAGGTCCAGAGTTCAAATCCCAGCAACCACATGGTGGCTCACAACCATCCGTAACGAGATGTGACTCCCTCTTCTGGAGTGTCTGAAGACAGCTACAGTGAACTTACATATAATAAATAAATCTTAAAAAAAAAAAGATGAAACTTCAAACAGACACCTTCCTTTTCTTTTCTTTTCTTCCCTAAAGATGAGATCATTATCAATAGTTTTGAAGACAGTCCTCATACCTTGTATATTAGTTAATTTCCATATTACTGAGGTGAATTATTTGACAGAAACAATATAAGAGAGGAAAAGGTTTATTACAGTTTCAGAGGTGGCAGTCCATCATAGTGGGGAAGACATGGCTGAGGGGCTTAGGTTATGCTGTAGGATCTTGTCTTTTTATTCCTGGTATCCAGTACAGTGCCTAGAACACGGTAGTAGAGTTTAATAAATATTTGGTAAGCCAATCTACATTTGGTGAAGGAATGGATATTTAAAAAGAGTCACATACTTATAGTGGTGGAATTTCCTTGTATAATTTTTGTTTGATGTCCAATTTCAAACAAGTCATTTTTCTTATCTGAGGGAGCTGATGTCATTTTATAATCTTTTCATTAAATCAAATGTACCAGCCTTTCTTTTCAAATATATCATCGTATTATTCTGCAGTTCAGTCATCTCTCTCTAGGTAATAAGGAACTCTGAACTCTAAAGGACAGAACCCTCTTGGCAATGCCAATGTGTCACACTCAAGGCAAAGTCTGTTTTCAGGTCAAAATTGTGCTGCATTAAAAAAGAAGCCAAAAAAAAAAAAGAAGAAGAAGAAAGAAGAAGAAGAAAGAAGAAGAAGAAAGAAGAAGAAGAAGAAGAAGAAGAAGAAGAAGAAGGAGAAGAAGAAGAAGAAGAAGAAGAAGCAGCAGCAGCCAAGTGGAAAGTTTATATTATCATTCATAATAGACTTTGTGTTCCCATCACAACTCTTTGAATATTGTTTTATTTGTGATCCATTTAAAACACAAACATGAGTTAAAGGACAGCCTCTCTGAATGAGTGATCCACAGGAGGAAGTAAGGAGGCATGCAGGACAGGTTAACATGGACTAAAAGGTAACATTATGCTGTTGATACTGTCACCATAGCCCTGCCGACATCATGATCTGAGATGATTTATTTATATCAATGGTGCTTACTCACTTAGAACCTACTAACAAGAGAATGGTGAGTCACCACTGCCTATGGTGAGGTCCCTTGGGGGAGCTTTGTTCTAATGGCCAGTGACATTTGTTGTATTTTGAAGTGGTTGCTCATAAGAACTGGAAGAATTTGTTGATTGTAAGATGTGAAATAATAAACATTTCAGATGACTTTGATGGGAAAGGCAAGTTAATTGAATTTTACATGTGACGTGTTATAACCTAAATGGACTTCTGTGTCTAAGTGCTTATTAGATATGAGTTAGGGCCTCACCAACAAAGTTAAACTCAGTTTAAAAATTGTCCATGATCTTAAAATACAATTTTCAGATCAGATAATTAGCGGATATGTTTCAGGAATATGAATGTCTTTCAAAATACTTCTCAAGACTCAGTGGATGTACCAGTTTGCAATCCTACCAACAATGGAGGAGCGTTCCTCTTTCTCCACATCCTTGACAGCATGTACTGTTGCTTGAGTTTTTTTGTTTTTAGTTTTGTTTTTTGTTTTTGTTTTTGAGACAGGGTTTCTCTGTGTAGCCCTGGCTGTCCTGGAGCTCACTCTGTAGACCAGGCTGGCCTTGAACTCAGAAATCCTCCTGCCTCTGCCTCCCAAGTGATGTGATTAAAGGCATGCATCGGCCTTGAGTTTTTGATCTTAGCCATTCTGATTGGTGTAAGGTGGAACCTCAGTGTCATTTTGATGTGCATTTTCCTAATTATTAAGGGTGGTGAACATTTCTTTAGGTGCTTCTTGGTCATTCAAGATTCCTCTGTTGAGAAGTCTCTGTTTAGTTCTGTAGCCCAGTTTTTAATTGGGTTATTTGGTTTTTTGGAGTCTAATTTCTTGATTTCTTTGTATATATTGGATATTAGCCCTCTATCAAATGTAGGGTTAGTGAAGATCTTTTGCTAGTCTGTAGGTTGCCGTTTTAGCTCCTCAGAAAATTGGGAATAGCTCTATCTGAAGACCCAGCTATACTACTCCTGGGCATATAGCCAAAAGATGCTCCAACATACCACAAAGACTTGTTCATAGTAGCCTTATTTGTAATAGCCAGAAGCTGGAAAAAACCCAGATGCCCCTCCACCAAGGAACGGATACAAGTAATGTGGTTTATTTACACAATGGAATATTATATTCAGCTGTTAAAAATGAGGGCATCGTGAATTTTGCAGGCAAGTGGATGGAACTGAAAATATCATCCTGAGTGAGGTAACCCAGATCCAAAAGGACATTCATGCTATATACTCTCTGACAAGTGACTATTAGCCAAAAAGTTCAGAATACCCATGATACAACTAACAGACCATAGGAAGTTAAACAAGAAGGAAGGCCCAAGCGTGTATACCTAAAACCCACTTAGAAGGGGAACAAAATAATCATGGGAGGCAGAGGGAAGGAGGAGGAACTTGGGTGGGAGAGGGGAGGAGTGAGGGAAAAAAGAGGGGCAGGATCAGGTATGAGGAGAGACAGGAGGAGTTAAAATATGCAGCAGTATGGAGGAGGAGGTAGGGGAACTTCTAGAAAGTCTCAGAGACCTGGGCTGTGAAAGGCTACCAGGACTCATTTGGGATTAAATTAGCCAAAATGTTCAACAGTGGTGAGATGGAACCGGAAGAGACCTTTTCCAGTCAATAGACATGGCCTCCTGTCGAGGCAGGGGCCACCCACCCATCTTCAAAAAATTTAACTCAGAATTGTTCCTGCCTAAAGGAAATGCAGGGACAAAAATGGAGCAGAAACTGAAGGACAGGCCATTCAGTGACAGGCCCAACTTGGGATCCATCCCATTCAAGCACCCCAAATCCTTACACAATTACTGAGGCCATAGTGCGTGTGCAGACAGGAGCCTGGCATTATGGCTGTCCTCTGAGAGTTTCTACCTGCTTCTGACTGAGACGGATGCAGATACTTTTAGCCAACCATTGGACTGAGGTCAGGAGCCCCTATGGAAGAGTTAGGGGTAGGACTGAAGTAGCTGAAGAGGATTCCCCATAGGAAGAACAGCAGTGTCAACCCGGACCTCTCAGAGCTCCCAGAGACTAAGCAAAAATGAGCTAGTTTGTGGCCCCAGGCACATTTGTAGCAGAGGACTGCCTTGTAGCAGTGGGAGAAGATGTGCTTAATCTTGTGGAAACTTGATGCTCCAGGGAAGAGGGATGCTGGTGATGGTGAGGTGGTTGTGGGTGGGCTGGTGGGGGAGCACCCTCTCAGAGGTGAGGGTGGGGTGGGGAATGGGGTGAAGAACTCAGGGAGGGGGCACCAGGAAGGGGGCAACTTGTAAATGAATGAAATCATTCAATAATAAAAAAAAAAGACTCAGTGGAAAACTAGGGAACTAGCATTCACTCAAAAATTAGAATTAAAAAACGCATCCATTCTTCCTTCATTCTTTGGTTATTAGGCTGCAGCTCCTATCTAACACCTAGACATCTCAGAAGTGAGTTATCTCTGCTCTGGCTTGGAAAAGTATGCTTGGGTGGAGGAAGGAAGAAAGGGAGGGTGTTAAATCGGGAGTCGGTCTTTCTTGTCATTGGAACTCTGAGGGATCCTGCTCAAATCTGCAGGTATTGAGCTAACATGTGAAGTCTTGCCTTCTATTTCTTTTTCCGAGCATGTGAGATACTGTAAGGATAAAAATAACTCCCTAGGAAGGACAAGAATTTTAATAAAAATGTAAATTATTTTAGCATTAGTGCTAAACTTCAGATTAGCGAGCGTGGCAGTGATTGATGAGCATGTTGAATCCTCAAGAAAACGTCAGAAATAGAATGATTTCCGAGACCTGAGAGACAGCTGTGCGATATTACCTGAACACCATTTCATTAAAGGTAAACATTTGTTTTATTCTTTAGCTTCACACTCAGTGTAAAGTCAAAGTTGAAAGTAAGGTAATTAGTTTCAGTGAAATTTGCGTCTCTGGTCCCCAAAGGTTCTTTAAATGTTCCCAGATGCTATGATTAATTTTCATTATTGTTCTTATCTTATCTTTTTTTCTACTTCCCCATTCTCTTTATCTTTTCCCATTCTCTCAGGACAAATTCCATTTCTTTTGTGAGGACAGAGGAAAGATTAGAACTACTTACAATGGGGAATTTTTATGTGAACCTTATTTCTTTCTCTTCTCTTTGCATGCCTCCACTTTTTGCTTGTTCAAAACTTTGCTTAGATATTACTTTTATTGAGCTGTTTGGGAAAATGAAATGATGTCTCAGTCTTTCAAATATTGTCTTTATAGTCCTCAATCCCACTGAACATTACTCTCTGATTCCCTTGTTTCCAGACTTACCTTGTAGCTGTTTTTTCTTATGATGTTTAACTACTTTTTAAAATCAAGGTCTGCAAAACTGAGACAGTGCTCTTCTTGTATTCTCTTTATTATGAGATCACCCTGGTCATTTCCCTCTGATGAAGAGGACACACCAATGGTTAGGAAAGCGATGTCACCTCTGAGAGAACATTACAAAAAGACTATGGCCTCTGTCTAACTTGTATCAGTTGCTTTGAGTGAAGTCACTGTCGTGCTATTATCTGAGCTCCTCAGAACAAGAAATAGCGGGATATGTCTGTCACACTGTCTATGGAGGGTAGAATCTATTAACACAGCGTGAAGGAGTTGGAGGTGGGCCTTCCCTCCAGTGAGATGTCAGGTGTAACTGCAGCTTCAGCTGAGGCTTTGATGAGTGTCTTACAAGAGGGTTTGAGGCTTCCAAGGGTACCCAGTGCTTGTGAAATCTGAATGCATATTCTTTTAGCTACACAATCTTGGAACTACTTACGATATAGCAGTAAATAATTAGTAAATAATCCAATAGGTTCAGAGAGAAGAGAGAGAGAGAGAGAGAAAGAGAGAGAGAGAGAGAGAGAGAGAGAGAGAGAGAGAGAGAGAGAGAGAGAGAAAGAGAGAGAGAGCTGTGTGGAGACCTTCATGGAGCTGTGGCTTTACAAGTCTAAGGTACTAAGAGAAAAACAAACAACCTGACTTCATTTCCTCTCTCTGGACCCTCCGTGACCTCCTGTTTGCTGGACCTTGTCAAAGGACAGGAGAAAAAAGAGATCATTGATGAGGTACACATCTCCAGGCTCCATGGTTCAAGATAAGGCAGAAAAGGAGGATGCATGAAGAAGATACACACAGCTCAAGGAAGGAAAGAACCCACTGTGCTCACCATTGAGCACAAATGCATGCTATAAATACAGTGGAGAATTTTTTATCGTCCTGCCCTCCACCACTCATTCCTTTCCCTTACCCAGAAATAGGTCCCTTATTTGGGGTTGGGTTGATTATTACCAGGCAGCCTCCAAATTTTGTTTGCTTTTAACTTTTAACATAAAGGGGTGTTGTATTTTGTCAAAGGCTTTTTCAGCATCAAATGAGATAATTGTGGGATTTTTTTTCTTTCATTTGTTTATATAGTGGATTATGTTGATTTTTTTTTTTTTTTTTTTTTTTTTTTTTTTTTTTTGTATATTGAACCAATCCTACATCCCTTGGATTAAGCTTACTTGATCATGGTGAAGGGTTTTTGATAAAGAAGTCAAAATGGAAAAAAAGAAAGCATCTTCAACAAATGGTGCTGGTTTAACTTGATGCCTGCGTGTAGAAGAATGTCAACTGATCCATATTTATCACCCTGCTCAAAGTTCAAGTCCAAGTGGATCAAGGACCTCAATATAGAACCAGATACATTGACTCTAATAGAAGGGAAAGTGGGAAATAGCTTGGAATACATTGGTACAAGGGAAAATTTCCTGAACAGAAAACACCAGTGGCTCAGGCTTTAAGATCAAATTATTTAAAGAACTAAAGATGTTAGAGTCCAAAAAACCCAAATAACCCAATTAAAAAGTGGAGTACAGAGATAAACAGAGAATTCTCAACAGAGGAATATTGAATGGCTGAGAAGCACTTAAAGAAATGTTCAGCATCCTTAGTCATCAGAGAAATGCAAATCAAAATGATCCCGAGATTCCACCCTACACCAATCAGAATGACAGCACATGCTGGCGAAGATGTGGAGAAAGGGGAACACTCCTCCATAGCTAGTGAGATTGCAAACTGGTACAGCAGAAATCAATCTGTCGTTTTTTCAGAAAATTGGAAACTGTTCTACCTGAAGACCCAGCTATACCACTCCTGGACATATAACCAAAGGATGTCCACCAAATCACAAGGACACATGCTCCACTATGATTACAGCAGCCTAATTTGTAATAGCCAGAAGCTGGAAACAACCCAGATGTCCCTCTACCGAAGAATGGTTACAGAAAATGTGACTTACTTACACAATGGAGTACAATTCAGCCATTAAAAACAAGGACATCTTGAATTTTCAGGAAAATGGATAGAACTTGAAAATACCTTTATGAGTTAGATAACCCAGACCCCAAATTACATGCATGGTATGTACTCACTAACAAGTGGTTTTTAGCCAAAAAGTACAGAATACCCATGATACACCCCACAGAAATACCAACATTGTCAACTAACTTGGATCCCTGGGAGCTCCCAGAGACTAAGCCACCAACCAAAGAGCATACAAGGTCCCAAGCACATATATAGCAGAGTACTGCCTTGTCTGGCCGCAGTAGAAGAGGATGTTCCTAATCCATGTAGAGACTTGATGCCCCAGGTAGGGGGATTCCAGAGGGAGAGCACCTTCTCAGAGGGGAAGGGGAGGGGGCACTGGGAGGCAGGACAACATTTGGGATGTAAATAAACAAAATAATTAATAAAAAATAGTTAAAAAAACAAGGGAGGAGCCAGTTGGGCTATGTGCTGCTCAGAAGTCAAATTAAAATAAGCAGGAGGAAATGAGACTGTCTTAGCTTTTGTGATAAATGGACCACTGTAATAAATGCTTCAGTGGGGGAAGAAGCTATATGCTATGGACACAGGCTAAGATAATTTATGTAGCATTTCAAAGGAACATCTAGTTTAGTGATGGCAGAAATCACGCTAAAGCCTCCCATTCCCAAGGCGACCCAGCTTGCCAAAGTTTCCTACCAGGACACCAATGTTGACGTCCTCGTGGATAGCTGGCAAGTTTTGGTAACTCACATTGTAGAGAATGAGGAGTGAAGTTCTCAGTTTACTTCTACAGGCTAAGTAAAGTGGGAAGATATTTCCTACAAAGAATTTTTTGGCAGAAAACTGACAAAATCATTAACTGCCATTTAAAAAGAGGCTATAAAGCTTAAATGCTGGCAACTCTATCCTCTATTAATGCTGAAAAATTATGGCATGCCATAGTTCATCCTCAAGTTTACTGCCACAAATATTGAACAAAGCATGCTATGACATGATATTGACGCTCTACTTCCACCGATAACTCAGTCCTGGGGAATTTATGTGCTGCAGTCAGTTGAATTGCAGTTCTTGGCATAATTCTCATAAATGTTGTTAGGAATTGTTGGCCAAATGTGGCATGATATAGTTGAATATCTGAGAAAGGAGAAGCTCTTCCATGTAGGCACACATTTAAAATTTGGTTTGAAAAATGAGTCTGATTTTATCCTATCCTCTCAGGATGTTCCAAGAGAGTACAATCTAGGAACTTCTAGGATGGCCAGGTTGACGGACGTCAGATGCAGCCTGTTAGCTTGTCCAGATGGTCTGTGAAACTAACTATTGTTTTACCATCTATTTATTCCTTTGTGTGTGGAACCATTTGATTCTGCAGTGAATTGTTCAGTTGTTTCTCAGCTGAACACGTTTGGCTGCTGGGATGTAGATTTTTATAGAATCAATTAATGTAAGATTCTACTAGCCAGCAGGCTGAATACCAGAATATCATTTCAGGTTTTTTTTTCTAAATAATAAAAAAAACTTTTGTGCAAATTTCATGGAGGGAGTATGGGAGGAATTAATTCCCGCCTCTGCGACTGTTGTACTAGGTAGGATCCCTCGATTTATAGCACAAACTGGTGAATACTGGAGACTCAATTTTGTGATGAATTCTCTTGATATATGGGAGACCCTTTAGTTACATTTTAGATGACCATTCATCTTGTGTCTTCCTGCCTCTTGATCTCCACATGCCATTGTTGTCATTTTATGGAGAGCAGCAGTACTGTATGGCATTGGAGGAGAGGACTCTGGTGGCAGATGGCTTGGGCTTGAGTCTCTGTTCCATCTAAGGAACTTGCTTAACTGTTCTGCGTCTGTTTCCTCATCTGCACAATATGGGTGAAGACACCGATAGACTCTCCCTAGGGAGGGGGTGGTTGCTCCTGGCAGGTAACAAATACTAAGGCCCCGAGAAGCAGTGCTCCAGTTTAGAATAATTTTTATCTCAATGTTACCATCTGTACCTTCTCTTTACTTCTGAAACTCATTCTCATGGTCGCTTACACTTTGGTGACTTCATCCAAAGGAACTCATCTACTCTGAACCATTGTGTTTGTTCGTTGCTTGCTATCTTAACTTCTAGCACCTCCATCTCTGGTCACTGAACTTGTGAAGACTTCTAGTTCCTTGGCCATTTCTTTTCCTTTCCAACTGGAGCACTTCTCTCTTCTGCTTGTGTCTCAGGCTTCTCTTGCCAGCACTTCCAACCCTAATTAAGATGCACTGTTAAATTTGGAGAAGTCTGGCTTTCATTATTAGGTCACAGAAACTGGAAGGGAATTCAGAATATGGCAGATTGATGTCATCAAAGCAACTGAGGTTCTTTAAAATCCCTCTAGACTTTCAAGCCCACAGGTGACCACCTTAGGTGTCTTTATTGGCTTCCTTTCCTGTCCCAACTTCCATCACTTTTCCAGACATCCTGACCTGGATGGTGTGAACAATATGTATTTCTACCATTGGTTTTCCAGAATTGTCTTTTCTGTACTTCTTTTACCTTTTTCCTCCCTCATAGTACAAGATTAATTCCTCAACTGACAATATCATTTCTGTCTGTCTTCATGGCCTATGATGCTCCAATTCTGTGGTGACCTGTAAATTTCCTGTTTTTGAACTTTTTTTTTAACTGCTTTGGTTTTATGCTTAATTTCTTCATCTTAAAAACAGTCTTGGGGGCCACAGGGATGGGCTCAAGGGTAAAGAGCATGTGCTGCTCTTGCAGAGAACTGGAGCTCAATTCCCAGTATCCAGATTAGGTGATTTCTCATTGCCTATAGCTACACACACACACACACACACACACACACACACACACACACACACACACACACACAGAGGCAGGCTGATCTCTGTAAGTGCAAGGCCATTCTGGTCTACATGGCTAGTTCCAGAATAGCCATGGCTAGAAAAAGAAAGCCTGTCTCAAAAACCAAACAAACACAAAACCCAAACCAACAGAGCCTCAAGGACCTCCGTTCCTCTCCAGCCTTCCAGTTTTCTATGAACCATCCGGATTGTCTCCACTTCCTTATCTTCCATTCATTCATTGGAATTCTAAATCCCTCTTCCCTCCCAAATCCCTCTAGCTCCTACCCAGACCATCTGCTGCTTGCACTGGAATAACTTATCTCACTTCCTCTCTGTTACACGGTTAGAAGCTTCCTGAAACCCACTTTGTGGACTTTTCCTTCTTTCTCTTTTGTCTTTTTCTGGCTTCTCCTTGCAGACTCTCCTTGCTTCTTCAGCAAGGATGCTGAGAAGAGCTAGTTTCTCTGCCTCTCTTCTGACTTACAAGCTCTATTAGAATAAAACATGTTGGGCTGGTGAGATGACTCAGTGGGTAAGAGCACCTGACTGCTCTTCCGAAGGTCCCGAGTTCAAATCCCAGCAACCACATGGTGGCTCACAACCATCCGTGACGAGATCTGACTCCCTCTTCTGGAGTGTCTGAAGACAGTTACAGTATACTTACATATAATAATAAATAAATCTTAAAAAAAAGAATAAAACATGTTCCATCTTAAAAGTTCAACCCATAAATTGAAAGAGTCTCAGTTTTACATCTCTGCATCCATGGCCAAATTGACCATATGATTCCCTATCCTAAAACTCAAGTTTATGCTTGCTAGTGAACTGACAGCATCTTGATTGCTCTCCCCCTTTTTTTACTGCCATAGTTTTCTTTAAATCTTTTATTAGATATTTGCTTTATTTACATTTCAAATGTTATCTCATTTCCTAGTTTCCTCTTTGAAAATCCCCTATGCCCACCCCCTGCTCCCCAACACACCCACTCCTGCTTCCTGGCCCTGGCATTCCCCTTTACTAGGGCATAAAGCCTTCACAGGACCAAGGGCCTCTCCTATTGATGACTGTCTAGGCCATCCTCTGCTACAAATATAGCTAGAGTCACAGTTCCACCATGTGCTTTTTTTTTGAATGGTGGTATACTTCCAAGGAGCTCTGGGGCTACTGGTTAGTTCATATTGATGTTCCTCCTATGGGGCTTCAGACCCCTTCAGCTCCCTGGGTACTTTCTCTAGCTCCTTCACTGGGGACCTTGTGTTCGGTCCAGTGGATGACTGTGAGCATCCACTTCTGTATTTGCCAGGCACTGGTAGAGCCTCACAAGAGACAGCTATATCAGGCTCCTGTCAGCAAGCACTTGTTGGTATCCACAATAGTGTCTGGGTTTGGTGACTGTATGTGGGATGGATCCCCAAGTGGGGCAGTCTCTGGATGGTCTTTCCTTCAGGTTCTGCTCAGAACTTTGTCTCTGTAACTCCTTCCATGGGTATTTTGTTCCCCTTTCTAAAAAGGAACCTGGCTCCTAAGACAGCTTTCCTCCAGCACTTTCAAGCTGCTCACTGTGAAACACATCATGCTTGCCTCACTGCTTCAAACACCTTGGGCACTCTTGTTTACCTAGAAAAATCTCATTAGCCAGAGGAAAGTTTTTGGTCTGTGAAACTCTTTTGACTTCTTTCTTACTTTTAAAGCAGTTTTGTTGTGTTTCTGTTTTTAGGCTCTCTTCGGTATCTCTCTATAGACCTAGTCTGTGGCAGGGTAGCAACCTGGGCTGAAGTTCAACGTGTACTTTTTATCTCACACTCATGCTTGTATGTCTTTCTCCCTGAACCTTTTTTATGAGTCAGGGTCTTGCTATTTAGCTCACGATGGCCTCTAATCAACCTGCCTCAGTCTCTTGGTAGCTGAGAATGTAGTTATGCTGCTATTCTGGAATCATGTCTTTATTGCCCCAATCAACAGTACAGAGCCTGACATAGGGAAAAAATAGAATGCTTATTTTATTTGTGTTAATTAATTGTAAAAATGATAGATTTCATTGCCTGTCTTCATGTGCAGATATAATGTATGTTTGTAGGCTTAGATTTTTCAAAACGCACTTTATTTATTCTTAAATGCTTCAACCTCCCTTCTAATGCACTGGCCAGAGGTAGGAGAAAAAGGTTAATAGGAAAAGGGGACTGTGGACCTGTTTAGAAGTAGTTCCTTGGGATGATTCCACTCCTCATTGTCAGGATACCAGCAGTCCATTTCAATAGCAAACACCAAACATGAATCAGTAGTGGTGACAAGATCCAACAGAAACAGCAAGGCTCTGAAGAGTTGGCACACGTCAGCGGAAGCAACTAGAATCAGCTGGATTACCACGAGAAGGTCTTTGGTGCATTTCTCTCTATGAAGTAAAGACCCGCAAAAGCCAGTGAAGACCAGTGAGGACTAGTGAAGTGTTGTACAGTGTAGCAATGCAAGAGCATCCACTAACTCTTTGTGGGGTTCTATTTGTATTCATCATGTGCCTTCTCAAGTGTCTGTTTTCAACCAAACATCACATGCCCTCTCACAAGACAGTTTCCAGAAAAACATCATGTGATACAACTGAGTTATTGAAGAAACCAGAAATTTCCACTTCATACGTTGATCATATCTACTACCTATTACCCTCCTTTACCTGTATCTTTGTGTCCATAGGTCCTTCCATTCCCCACAAAGTCCTTCTATACACTTTTGCCCTTTACCTTTTTTATAGGCCAGTTAAAAATATGTATGTATGTATGTATGTATGTATGTATGTATGTATGTGTGTATGTGTGTCTGAGTGTATGTACCTACTTGGGTGAGTCCCTATGCCCGTGTGTATGTGAGGAGGCAGGAAGAAGGCAGCAGATGTCCTCGTTCATCATTTGCTGTTGCTATGAGACAAGATCTCTTCTTGAACTCAGGAATCAAGTTCTGACTATGTTGGAAGTCAGCAAGCCCTATTGGTGCTCCTGTCTCTGTCTCCTTCAGTGCTGGAGTCATAGGCATGGGTGGCTAAAGCTTGGCTTATTTTGTGGGTGCTAATATCTGAACCCAGGTCTCCACAATTGCAAAACAAGTATTCTTTATAGCTGAGCCATTTCTCCAGCCCCTCATATTCTTTTCCAAAACATAGATAATTCCTATGAGAGAAAAAATATTTTTCTTTCTGAGTCTAGCTTATGTCACTTAGCCCAGCAATCCCTTGATTCACTCACTCTCTGGTGAACAACATAACTTCATTCTTGATGTCTGAACAAAATTCTGGTGAATAGACCAGGTGCTCCTCCACCTACTGCTGGGCATGCAGGTTCTCCCCACAACTTTGCTACTGTGAATAGCGTTGTGAGAAACATGGGTTTGCAAGTGTCTCTTACTACATGGTGACTTTGATTCCTTCAGGTATGTACTAATGGAATATCAATGTAGTTTGATTTGCATTTTCCTGATAGTTAAATATAGTGAACATTATTTCATGAAATTTTTGGCAATTTGTACTCATCATTTGTTCAGATCGTTTGGTGATTTGATTATTTCTTCTTTTGCTCTTTAAATTGGTGAGTTCTTTATATATTCTGGATATTGATCTCCTGTTTGATGTCTAGCAGACAGAATTTTTCTTTCACTCCAGAGACTACCTCTTGATTTGGTTGGTTGTTTTCTCTGCAAATTGTCAATTCTTGCTATCATTTCTTATGTCTATATCTACAACCTGAAGTACAGCATTTTCCTTATGTTTTCTTCTAATACTTCCAAGTCTTACATTGAGAACTTTGTTGTATTTTGAATTGGTTTTATGAAGGATGAGAGATAGGGATCTAATTTCTTTCTTCTACAAATGGATGTCCACTCCAGTTGTATTTGTTGAGAGGCCACCTTCTTCTTCTTCTTCTTCTTCTTCTTCTTCTTCTTCTTCTTCTTCTTCTTCTTCTTCTTCTTCTTCTTCTTCTTCTTCTTCTTCTTCTTCTTCTTCTTCTTCTTCTTTCTTCTTCTTCTTCTTCTTCTTCTTCTTCTTCTTCTTCTTCTTCTTCTTCTTCTTCTTCTTCTTCTTCTTCTTCCTTCTTCTTCTTCTTCTTCTTCTTCTTCTTCTTCTTCTTCTTCTTCTTCTTCTTCTTCTTCTTCTTCTTCTTCTTCTTCTTCTTTTACAACATGTGTTTATTGAAAAACATATGACTGTATCTGCGAAGTTTTTATTTCTGGGTCATCTAGTCTATCTACCTGATGGATTGATCTATCTGTCTGTCTGTCTATCTATCTATCTATCTATCTATCTATCTATCTATCTATCTCATTTTTTCCTAGTAACTCAAACTCTTTTCATCAAAATCTGTTAAATCAAAACGACAAGCTGGCTAAGATAAATATGCTGTTCTGTTACTATGATTATGTAATTTGAAATTAGGTATTGAGATTCCTTTAATAGTGCTCAGGATTGCTTTGGCTGTTCAGAATCTTTTGTGCTTCACAATGATTATTGAATGAACAAATGAAGGAGATTGCCCACCATACTGAGTTCTGTCTCCTGTATCACTCTTTCTTTGATTCTTGTTCTTTATGCATAGAAAGTTGAAACTTATCTAGGAGAAGAGAATAATTTTATATACACTTAAGAAACGAATGAGTGTGGATGTATATTTGTGTAACTGCAAAAAGGAGGGCTACCTGATACACCCACTAAGATCTGGAAAGATATCAGAAAAATGTTTGATTACTCTAGTGGAGCTTAAATTATTAGTTCAAAGACAATCACACATTAGGTCTAATATGGGATTTGAAACTTGTAGCTTTGGTGTTGTTTCATGATTCTAAATGTTTTTCTTGTAAAGTTTTCTCTGATGTTGACACTTTAAGGAACAAGTGTACTTTTTTTGAGACATTGAGAAGTGTCTAAACATGTATAGACTGCTGACTTTCATGAGGGGGTCTATAGTGTAAGTGCATAACACACTGCCTTGCACAAGTTTGATGTCAATTAGGCATGAGTTGAAGGGGTAAGTTCTACCTCTTGTTAGAACCTCTTGCAAAGACAGGACAAAATGTGACAATGGGATAATACAGATATGATCTTTGGTTAGCTTTATTGACATGTACACCTTTGAGAGAACATGTCTAGTCTATGATCTTTTGGCTTGTCTTCTGGTCTTCTGCATTTCTCCTCTGCACTCAGGCCACATACGTAATCATACCTGTCTGCTCGTTGTTTCATCAGCTCTAGCTCCTTCCTTCTAAAGACAGGTTTGCCATCCCCTCCTGCTTGCACTGGCCTCTTTCTTTTGGACAGCCGGAATTGCTGTGAATGGGAACTTGTATAAAACAAATGTCTCAAGCTCACTGAGCAAAACACAAGCAAAAGGGGAGTAAGCATTTAATATGATGATATTAACAATAAATGTAAAGAAAACAAGCATTTCAAGTAATATAGACTTGATGCACTGAGTTTTAAAAAATATAATCCTAATTTTTCTTAGACTTTAAAATGTCAGCTTTATTCCAATATGTCAAGGGAACTGAGTATGAAATCACTTATGTAAAGTTTGTCCTCCAGAAAAGGCTGCATGGTTAATTCAAGATTTTGAAAGGAATATTCAGTAATTAAATAAACTCTGGATTGTGTTAAATGACAAACAAGTTTACCAACACTGGCAATTTACATGGAAATCAGGGGAATAGTCAGCTTAACATTGCATTTTGCTCTTTTGTATTAAAGTCAGGAATGATTAAACATGTAAATTCAAATTTAAATTATTCATAGCCACAGTAGCTGTAATATTAACATCGAGCATTATTAAAAGTAAATGTTTTGCTAATTTGATAAATCATATATCAAATTTATGACAAATCAAAATATTTTAAATCTTTAATATGTGACTGTAGATCTCTTAAATTTCTACTCTGCATTACCACCAAATGTTCTAACTTTGTTACACGGCTTCTTTCTAGCTCAGTCTCCTGAATTTTTTATGATGGAATGAGGACTGGGTTCTCTCTCAGTAAATCTTTGTAAAGAAATTTTCCAAGGGGGAAATAAGTTCGCAAATAAGATTAATGCTATGCTGTCTGTCATGTTCTGTACTGTGGCACATCTGCTTGCTCTGTCTCTAAATTCAGAGCTCAAGCTATTTTTATGATACTTACAATCCTAAACAGCTGAGGAAAATAACACATCTTTATATAATAATCTTACCTGTTTGGTTATCATAGATGCACAGCTAGGGTATCTTCACCCTTGTTTGAAGAATAAAAGCTCACCTGCTGTTCATCTAGGTTAGGAAATATAAGATGCTCATGCTCTATAATCATTTCTGTTTTGAGATATCATCAAAGGCTTTGTCTTGTGTCTATTATAGATAAAGTCACAAATCAATTCACATTGATTTTTTAATCGGGGTACTAGAAAATTGATTTTGGGTACCATTTCTGTAGCAGATCTTGAATATTCAGATATTATTAGCGGTAACTCACAGCATTGGCTTCTAGAGTATGCAAACAGGAATGATTATTTTGCTAAGTTCATTGAAGCTGTGGCTGTACAAAACACCCGAATGTTGAATTGGCCATGGGCTTTTCAGCAGTGAATCAGTAAAACCAAACCAATGTTCCTACTGAAGGTGACCATTAGTGGTATTAAACTTGCCATTTCTCTTTATTATTGTTCAGAGTGACCAAACATCTGTTGTCTCCCCCTCCCTCCCAAACCCTGGTGGTACTCACATAATACAGGCTAATTTTTAAAAATTGAATTATGAGGATTCTTCTTTCTTTCCTATTTTCATATGTCCCCAAAGAGTGTTTGTATAGGTGATGGATGAGGGACAGCCTGGACCATACCTAGTGGTCAGCCTGGGAACTTGCTAGTGTTTTATGCTATTGTGGACTTGGAGTGGATTTTTCCATCTTGCCTTGGGGTTAACAGGAACTGGATAAAATTGAACCTAATTAACAAGGGAATTAATTTCAAAGCTTAGAAAGCAATTTTTCTAAGGAAGTTCAATGAAGCTGTGTAAACCACAGAGAAGCGTAGAGGAGAAAATACAATGGATGATTATTGAGGTAAGAACTTCACAAGGAAGAAAGATACAACGAAGGGTGGAAGCTGAAATTCAGCAGGAATGTAAAAATCTGTGGACATCTCACTGCTGGATGAGGCAACGCTGACTTCAGCTTTCTTTTCTCAGCTGTCTTTGGCACATGTGTATGGAAGAGACACTGGGAAGCTCACAGCAGAGCAAGGGGAAAAAAAAACCCCACATTTGTTTGGGATGAGGGAGTTTGAGTGGATACGAAAGAACTCTTAGCCAGCTGCTTGTTTTGGTTGAGCAGAATTTGGTGAAAGGAGTTTGAGTTGCTAGGAAAACAAACAAACCAACCAACCAACAAACAAAACACTACCACCACCACAACCATAAAACCAACAAAACCCTACTTTTCTTTTTGAAAAGTTGATTTATCCAGGAGGAACCAGGAAGTGAAAATTGCTGCTTTCACACTATTCTCTACAGAAATATGAATAAATGCCACTCAGCCGAGTATTGATTAAAATAGTATTTGTTCAGTTCCGACTTTATCACATGGTGCGGTAAAGCGAGGATGCTCACACAATGTCCTTTTAAATCTGTTCATTTCTTTATTGTACACATGAAAGTATACAAACAAATCGGGCCCTGAAGGGCTGCCCTATTCATTTATTACTTATGAACACTAGGGATGGAGAACACTGTGATCAGAGACAGTCTGTTCCCTTGGTAGTGTTGTTTAAAGGAAGAAAACAATACAGAAATGAGAAATTGTGCTATAAAGTGAGAGAATGGGGCTCAAGGCAACTGGGAGCAATTGTCAGGCTGTCACTTCAGTTGACATCAGCTTTCATTGACAGTAGAGCTAGAATCTCAAGGTTGAAGGGTTGTGCTGGACAAAGAAATGGGTGGCCCTTCTAGGTAGAATAAAGCTGTCAGGAGTGGAGACGGATGAGTTAAATGTAACACTCCCACCTCTCTCTTTAGTGAAATTGGGATGTTGTCACATGAATTAAGATCACCCAGTCCAGGTCACCCAGGCTGGATTTGAACTTGCTACGTAGCTGAGGATGCCCTTGAGTTCCTGATTCTCTTGTCGAGGAAGAGATTGCAGATGTACGCCAAGAGGCCTGACTCTTGGAGCCAGAAAGAGAAGAGATTTGTCTTAGATGTGAGTGGAAAGATTGTGTACAGATCCGACCGAGACACTGCCGAGGGAGTTAAATCATGGGGGGTGGGGCACATCACAACATCACAAATATTTGTTGTGTTCCGGTTGAATTTTATCTGCCCAAATAAGAGAAGAGGAAAATGGTGCCGGAAGAAACTCGGGGAGAAGGGAGCAAAGGCCAGACATTCAGGGAAGGTTTGGGCCCTTAATGGTTCATGAAAGGGATTATCAGGAACACATCTCTAATAAAAGAGAAGCAATCCAAACACCAAACCCTGCGCTGTTTACCAGCAGGAGATTTCGCTGTACTGCAGACAGTGTGGACTTACCCCCCAGAGCAAACACACAACTGCGTGTGTGTTTTCCTCCACTCAAGGCTCTGGAAATCAATTTCGAACCCATAAAATAGAAGTTTCCCAAACCAAATCCGCTATAAAATTTACCTCCGTGGAAAGGCCGTAGCTGTTACAGGAGGGCAGGATGATAGATCAGGAAGGCTTTTCTGTTTAAATATTTAAATAGATTTCTATTTGAACAGCTAAATGAAATCAAGCTCACTCTTTTATCTCAATAATTAAAAAGAAAATTGCTGGGCTTTCTTTGCCAAATGCTTAGGGCCGATTTCCCCCTTCCTTGAGCACCATTAGGGTACTCAAGGGTCTCCGCGTTGCTTCCGTTTTTTATTTTGGGGGTGGGGTGGGGAACAGTTCAAGGAGCCATTCAGTTAAGTCCCATTTCCTGGACAACAGTGGGACAGACTCCACTGGCTTCCTAATGAAGAGCAGATAGGCTTAATCATTAATTGCCAGGTTAATGAGGCTGAACCATTACTCACAGGGCCTGTCTGGGAGAGACAACCGGAGCTGTGGCTCCAGGGAGGACAGCCTTAGGGCTCAGCATGTTTCTTCCTGTAATTGGCAACTGGGAATAGGCTTCTCTCTGTGACATTTGCATCCGAAGGCACCCCTTTTACTTGCAAGGCAGGATAGTTTTAATTTTGAGTTTAGGACTTATCTATGTCCGTTTCCCTTGGCAACACTATCTATGACATTTTTGTTCTTCGTTTTTTTTTTTTTTTTTTCTTTTCCCATTACCATGTAGTTCGTGGTTATTTAAAAAAAAAAATAGAAACCAGATAAATGATACAAAAATTGAACTAGGAGTAGCTTAAAAATTGGCCATCCACTCAAGAAAATCATTAGCATTTTGATTATTCCTGTCGCTGTAAAACCCACAACTCGTCTCTTAAATGGAGTAAGAGAAGAGTTTATTCTGGAGCCACTTTGAGGGACCGCGGTCCAGGAAGGCAGATTTAGGTTACCTCAAATTCCACGTTCCAGTGTGGAAGCAGTTTGTTTCATGATGTTTTAAAGTTTACAGAACAGAGGCGTGAGTCAGGGCAAGTTTAAAATACCCTGGTGGGAACATCTGAAAGGCGGAGAGATAGGGGAAGCTTTGCCACAGATCTTTGCTATCTCATGACATTCTTAGCTTTTGGGTTGGTGGAAGCCAATGGTCCAATAAGTTAATAGATTCCAAAAAGATTTCCATCTCCTCTCACAAGATGTTAGTTTCAACACAGAAGTGGTCAAGGAATGGCTGCTCTGGATGGCTAGAAGTGGTCCAGGATAAGGATATGAAACTGTGACACACTCCAAACTCTCCTTAAGAGTGAGATTCTGATCAGTTTCTCCAGACATGGCTGCTTCTCAGTTTTCAGTCACAGTTCCCCACGTTGGCCAAGCATCTCATTTTGTGCCTGCAGACGCCACATGTTATTTACTAAATATTATAAGGTTCCTTATAGCTAGGAGAAACTTGACTTTTTGTCTTGTAGTTACATGAATATGAAATATGTTATTCATAACATTAGAGACATACCACCTATATGTATGCATAACCATCTACCTGTACGCAAAGGCATACAGGCACACAGTGCCATGCTGTTTTAACATAATATATTATTATGTTTAGGTGAGTAAATGAGTTTTTTTTTTTTATAATTTTGTAAGATGGAAGATGGTGACATAACTTGTTTGAAGCTCTTTGCTTTATGTAGGATCAGGAAACCCTGCAGGAATTAAGGTTCTATATTTTCCGCTATAGTTATGGGGTGTTTATGAAAATTAGTGGCATGATACCTTAAGTTATGAACCTAATGAAAGTGAAGCAAAAATTTCAAACATCTCAGTGCTCCATATTAAAAAAAAACCCAAACAAACAAACAAACAAACACCTCCCAATGACACAGATATACCAGATTATTGCCTGGCTGGTATTCCATCTGATCTTCATGGACTGTAAAATGAAAGTTAATATTTTTCACATGTGATCGTCTGTAAATAGTTATGACTACGCGGTGATCTGGTGCCTAGCAAGGTGTGGGAGTTAGAAGCATTAAGGTTTCTACACAAAGGGGCTCTTTGCCCTGTAGGCACCACAGCTGTGCTTGCTGAAAACCTTACCAGCAGGGGGCGCTGTACTTCCAGGACATAACCCAGTCTTGTCACATGCTCTGGAACAGTTGGCAGAGCTTTGAATGCTGCTGTAAGAGCTCACAATTCTGCAAGCACAGAATTTTACTGGAAAGTTATAGTCTCTCATGAAATGTCATGAGTTTGAAGTCCTCCCATCAGAAGATTGGGGCAACAGAGCAAAAATGAAAAACATTATTTAATAAAAATTCACTGGTCGCTTATAATTGCCACACGGTAGAAACGTCACTCTCGAAGGGAAAATCCTCCCTGCAGACCACTGGGAAATAAAGACACAAGGGGCGTGTTTCCCAAGTGTACGCCAACAATGATGTTGATGGTTCTGTTGTGACCTGGGGAACCCATACGATTTCCCTGGAGAAGTCACATTTGAAATGAGCTTGCAGTGACCAGGAACATAAGGACAGAGATATGGAAGAATTCCTAAAGCAGTTAAAAAGGAGCAATGGTTTGACAAAGATGATATACAAAGTTTGGTGATCTTGCTTTCTATTACCCCAAAATGTAAGCTTGAATTTCTAGAGTAGAATTGCACAATAAAAACGAGAAAGGCCGATGGTTAGTGGAGCTTATGCTGTGGCTTAGGACACGTGGCCAACATATGATACATTCATTAGATGAAACCATCAGCACAGATACTTCCCAGACGGTTCAGGTCCCATTGCCTTGTATTTCAGTGGCTCCAGTTGGCTACTCCCTGTCCTTACACACACACACACACTCTCTCTCTCTCTCTCTCTCTCTCTCTCTCTCAGATACATTTACTCACATTTTCTCAAATACTCTCTTATGTACACACACTCGCTCACACACATGCACACACACATGCACACATATGCATTCACACACTCACACATTTACACACACACTCTTTCTCATATACATGTTCTCTCACGCACATTCACTCACCCACACACTTTCTTATACACATATATTCTCTCACACACATTCACTTTCTCTCACCACAGGAACACATAAAGAGGGGTGGGGGAGGGGAGGGAGAATTTCTTTTGACAAACATGGGAAAGGTAAGATAGAGAGACCTTCTTCACTCTTCATGTCCTGATTGTCAAAATTGGTGGACATTTGTAAATCACCATCGCCTAGAAAGAAAGAATCAGTCTGAACCTCACAGTTTATTTCTAGAGCTATGAGTATTTAAAGTTCAGTTTCCAATAAGTATGATTCACTGAAGCCTGTGGTCCTCAGGAAGGTAAATCAATACCTGTCAGTCTACCCCAGGAGTTGGGCTTGGTGATGATGTTGTAAACACTTTGCTGATAAAGTGGAAAAAGAAGTACTTCTCAGGAGGAGGAGTCAGTTGATTGCAGATCTGGGCAGGGTTATCCATCTTGAAGCTGCTATTTGGACAGTTACCTGTTGCTCTAAATCTTCCCTGTATTGGTGTGTGTTCCCAAGGGAGACACTGAAATCTAAGGCACCTTCTGCTGTGAGAAGCAACTTTCATTTCCTTTTCTTATGGTGGTTGGTAGTTTTGCTGTTTTCTAGACAAAAGAGATGGAATGTATGGGGGAATCTTTTGGCTCTAAGTTGTGTAAAATTTGTGGCCTTATTTTGGGTTTAAGTGTAAGTGACAGCCCCTGCAGAGTGTCAGGAGGGGACAGTTCCAAGGCACCTGTTACTTTGATGAAGCACTGATGGACTTTGTCAGTTACCTGAAGAAATAACTTCTCTTTCCTGGGAAGTGGAACTTACATCAGAACTGGGCATGTTGTAGCTTCTAGAGTATTATCAATGTTTATTTTTGGCTATGTTCAAATGTGTGCTTATGTCTTTAAATGTGTGTCCATCTACTTCACAATTGAGATTTTTTTTTTTTGGTTTTTGTTTTGTTTTGGAGGGTGGGAAAGGGAAGAAAGAATGAGAAATGATTGGGTTTGAATAGGCAAGCAAGAGTGCAGAAAGAAGCAATGGCATTAAACATGTTTGAGAGACAGTAATTGTAATGGTGAGCATATGAGCAAGACAGCTGCCTGCAGCATATATGAGAAACAACCCAAAATGTGCAATAATACTTGGTTATCGATCTAGCCCAGGATCCTCAGAAAACTGTGCCTATCCTAGCTGGTTCTTCTCCTTCTCCTTCTCCTTCTCCTTCTCCTTCTCCTTCTCCTTCTCCTTCTCCTTCTCCTTCTCCTTCTCCTTCTCCTTCTCCTTCTCCTTCTCCTTCTCCTTCTCCTTCTCCTTCTCCTTCTCCTTCTCCTTCTCCTTCTCCTTCTCCTTCTTCTTCTTCTTCTTCTTCTTCTTCTTCTTCTTCTTCTTCTTCTTCTTCTTCTTCTTCTTCTTTCAACTTGATACAAGCTAGATTTATCTGGAAAAAGGAACTTCAATGGAGAAAATATCTCCATCCAATTGCCTGACTGAAAGTCAGTAGGGAATTGTATTGATTAATGATTTCTATTTGAGGACCTGGCCCCTATAAGTTGTAGAAAACAGAAAGCAGAGTAAACTATGGGGAGCCAAAGAGCAGCACTCCTCAATTTCTTTCCTCCTCTTCCTCCTCCTTCTTCAGATTTATTTATTTATTTATTTATTTATTTATTTATTTACTGCACACTGTAGCTGTGCAGATGGTTGTGAGCTATCATGTGGTTGCTGGGAATTGAATTCAGGACCTCTGCTCGATATGGCCCAACTTGCTCTGGCTCAAAGATTTATTTATTATTATATGTAAGTATACTGTAGCTGTCTTTAGATACACCAGAAGAAGGCATCAGATCTCATTACAGATGGTTGTGAGACACCATGTAGTTGCTGGGATTTGACCTCAGGACTTTTGGAAGAGCAGGCAGTGCTCTTAACTGCTGAGCCATCTCTCCAGCCCCTCTCTTCAGTTTTTGCTTCCAGGTTCCTGCCTTGACTTTTCTTCATGATGGATTATATCTTAGTTAGGGTTTTACTGTTGTGAACAGACACCATGACCAAGGTAAGTCTTATAAAGGACAACATTTAGTTGGGGCTGGCTTACAGGTTCAGAGGTTCAGTTCATTATCATCAAGGGGGGAGGATGGCAGCATCCAGGCAGGCATTATGTAGGAGGAGCTGAGAGTTCAGTATATTCATCTGAAGGCTGCTAGCAGAATACTGACTTCCAGGCAGCTAGGGTGAGGGTCTTAAAGCCCATGCCCACAGTGACACAGCTACTCCAACAAGGCCATACCTACTCTAACTGGGCCACACCAAACCAAACCAAACCAAACCAAACCAAACCAAACCAACCCCCCTTGGGGAATGCTCTTGTGCTGCGAAGAGGTCTGAAACACGAGCAGGCACGCACTCAGTTTTGTGAAATGCTTGCCCAGAGGGTATAGACTCAGCAGTCTCCTACAAGGGAAAGAAGAGGAGGCGCAGAAAGTCATCAGTGTTTGCTGTATGGATGTTCTCTATCCTGTGTGGCCCTTCCAGATACATGGCTTAGCAGCGGTGCAGGAGAGTAAGCCCATGATGCTAACAGTCCCAGTGCAAGGTGATCCCTCCACCATGGTTGAGATAAGACTCAGGCCTGTGTGCAAGTGCTCTGCCTCAGAGCTACGTCCTGCCCTGGGTCACGGTCTTATTAGTAGTGACTGGTAACACTCAAAAATCTTGGTTGAACAAATCCAGGCAGGAACACATGCAGTTTGGTACAAGGTAAAAATTAAATCTTGCTTTTCATTTTATTTTATTTCTTGGTCTGCTATCCAGTGGAGTAATTTAATGCCTATTCTGAAAATGCAAGTTTAATAATTGTAATTTAATAATTTAAAGCAGTTCAACTCTGCCCACTGTTAACTCTCTTCAGAAACAGCATATACATGTATCAATATTATTTTCAAAAGAACTGTGTTTAGTCAGTACTTAACATTTTTTAAATCAATAATTGAGATGCAATTTGAGTATTTCTGTAACTATTAAAGTAACTCAAAAGCTGTCTAATTTAGAAAACTCCAGCTATATATTAAGGCTTTTATCCTGTACCTTCTAGCAAACATTTCAAGAGGAATAACTCTAATATTTCCTGAACTATTCAGGGAAGAGCAAAGCAGTGGGTCACACAGCTCATTCTCTGTGGACAGCCTAACCTTGATGTCACACACAGGGGAGCATGCACACAGCAGACACAGACTTCTAGGTGGCAAAACAAGGAAGCACTCCTCCCTGGAAGGCTGGGGGGACAGGCTGCTCAGAACCTGCACATTGGGGGTGCTCTGGCAGTGACAGAGGCTCATGGAAGGCTGACTCCCTTCTTTGTGAGTGTGAGGACTCCTTTCTAGCTGCTCTCCCTGTGGCTCGCAAGATCTCTAAATGTGCAGGCCCAGCTCAGGGCTCTGCTTTCACCTCTAACTCAGCAGTGTACACCAGGTGCACGAGGGCAGTCTTAATCCTTCCAAATGCGCATGCTCAATCGGAACTCTCTATTTCCCCTTCCAAACTTGCTTCATCCTCTCTGTTAGTCAAACACCAACTGCTCAAGCTCTCACACAGGGATCACGCTTGACTTCTTTCTTTCAGCCTGCATTTCCCATCCATCCCTGATGGCTGCCTGCCCTGTGTCATGACATCCCTCTGAAGTGGGGTCACCTGTCTGCTTTTTAAATCAGGGTTATGGGAGGATGTCTCCCGTCTTCCACTCTCATTTACCAGCTCACCAGAGATTGTTAAGCTAGAAGGAAAATTTTAAATGAGGTTTTTAGGATAGCACACAAAGGAACATGTTTCTCCATGGCATCTTCATGCCTCTTCCCTCACTCAACCCCCTCTCCCTGCCTTGCCCGTTCCCTTTCACCCCCAGTTAGAGCCCCTGTTCATTTTCTTCTCATAGATATTCCATTACCTTCTCTATCCACCCTTAAGATTTCTCTGTCCCCCATGTCGCCTCCTTTGAAATGTTGTGACCTGCAAACACATAGATATAAACACACAGGCACGCAGACAGCCACAGCTATGGACATGGACACGACCACAGACACAGACAGACAGACACCCACAATTTAAAGGTCGATTCTACATATAAGAGAAAACATGGTAGCAAAAAAGATACTGATAAATTTTTAAGTCAGAAAATCATGTTCCTAGTTGAGAATTCTTTAGCTTCTGAGCACAGTGTAGAAACTGCTGGGAATAGCCACAGACTCTGTAGAGTCCCCTCCAATGATGCCTGGTTTCCTTTCTTCTCCATCTTCTCTTCCAGCTTCCTTCTAATCTCATTTTCCTTCACTGCAGTGTGGAGCCTTCTGAATGGTGATTCATTCAGTCAGAAACATCCTCTCCCCCAGGTCCTCTAAGCATTGACCCTGTCATTCTAAAATCCCTCCTATGGTGCCTTTGAGATCTCTTTCCTTTGGTACCATGTTCTGTACCTTCTCTCTTTTGGAGAAGTTGAATCCAGGAAGAAACTCGCAGGACAAGACAAACACCAAGCTACACAGCACACAAGGAGCCCCTCCTCTTACTTTCCTTTGAGACAATGTCTCCCTAAGTTGTCCAGGCTGGCCATGAGCTTGTAAGAATTTCCTGACTCAGTTTTTCCAGTAGCTGGGGTTACAAGTGTGTGCCACCAAGCCTGGCTCTCCTCATTGTTTATTACAGTAGCATTATCTCTCTCTTATTTTATGCATTTGTGTGTTAACTTCCTTTTTTGTTGTTGTTATAACCTTCACATGGATAGAGAGTAACAGTTTTCTGTCTATTCTGGAGCCAAGTTGTGGAAGATGTCATGAAAAGAAGAAGGCTACAAAGCATGATCTATCTAATATTCTTTTGCTGATTACTAATTTCTACACTAGAACTAATTTAATAAATAAAAAATTTTACTTTTCTGTGTGTTAAAAAAAGCAATTTTAAATGTGGTTAAGCATCTATTCTGTACATCCTATGAAATTAGGTATTGTGGAATATACATCTCCCTCTGGACTTTTTATTATTATTATTTATTTATTTTTAATTAGATATTTTCTTTATTTACATTTAAAATGTTATCCCCTTTCCTAGTTTCCCCTCTGAAAATCCCCTATCCTTCCCCCCTACCCTTGCTCCCCAACCTACCCACTCCCATTCCCAGTCCTGGCATTCCCCTATGGAGCATAGAGCCTTCATAGGACCTAGGGCCTTTCCTTCCATTGATGACCGACTAGGCCATCCTCAGCTACATATGCAGCTAGAGCCACAAGTCTCTCTGTGTGTTTTCTTTGATTGATGGTTTAGTCCCAGGGAGCTCTGGGGTTACTGGTTAGTTCATATTGTTGTTTCTCCTAGGGGGCTGCAAACCCCTTCAGCTCCTTGGGTACTTTCTCTAGCTCCTTCATTGTGGACCCTGTGCTCCATCTAATGGATGACTGTGAGCATCCACTTCTGTATTAGTCAGACACTGGCAGAGCCTCTCAGGAAACAGCTATATCAGTCTACTGTCAGCAAGCTCTTATTGGCATCTGCAATAGTGTCTGGGTTTGGTGGTTGTTTATGGGATGGATCCCCAGGTGGGGCAGTTTCTGGATGGTCATGCCTTGAGTCTCTGCTCCAAACTTTGTCTCTGTAACTCCTTCCATGGGTATTTGTTTCCCCTTCTAAGAAGGATCGAAGTGTCCACACTTTGGTCTTCCTTCTTCTTGAGTTTCATGTGTTTTGCAAATTGTATCTTGGGTATTCTGAGCTTCTGGGCTAATATCCATTTATTAGTGAATGCATATCATGTGTGTTCTTTTGTGATTGGGTTCCCTCACTCAGGATGATATCCTCCAGATCCATTCATTTGCTAAGAATTTCATGAATTCATTGCTTTTAATAGCTGAGTAGTACTCCATTGTGTAATTGTACCACATTTTCTGTATCCATTCCTCTGTTGAGGGACACCTGGGTTCTTTCCAGCTTCTGGCTATTATAAATAAGGCTGCTATGAACATAGTGGAGCATGTGTCCTTCTTACATGTTGGAGCATCTACTGGGTATATACCCAAGAGTGGTATTGCTGGATCTTCCGGTAGAACTATGTCCACTTTTCCAAGGATCCTCCAAACTGATTTCCAGAGTGGTTGTACCAGCTTGCAACTCCACCCCTCTGGACTTTTTACACTGCATTAAGTAGCAATGCTTTCCCTACCACGGGAGATCCTCTGCATGTACTTCCAAATCTCTGCTATAATCCAATCATATTTCTGACAATACAAGTCCAAGAGTTTTTTCTAATTTGTGATCAAAGTCTGAGCTCCTGAGCTGGCTTTGCACGATGTGGCTCAGCTCACTTTCCAATTTTCCGCCCTCCCTCTCCCTATCCGGATGTATATGGTAGTGGAGTCAAACTGGACATGGTCGGTGTGGCTGGCTCCTCCCACTGTCTGCCTTCCTTCCTTCAGTGTTTGTCCACTGGCATAACCTCTGCTCTCCTCAGAGCAGTCTCTGCAGCCTCACTCAGAGTTAGGCACAGATCACAGTGCAGGACACTTTCTCGGATGCTCTCCATAACATGCTGGCCCGTCACATGTTTCCCAGGATCACCCTAACAAATCACAAAAGTTTAAACTGGAGGAATCCACTCACCACTTTGGAACGTTCAAGCAAAGGCTCCAGCAGGGCGGTGTGCTCTCTTTGAAGGTTGTAGCAGGATCTTTCTTTGCTATGTCTAGCTTTGGTTGTAGCAGGATCTTTCTTTGCTATGTCTAGCTTTGGTTGTAGCAGGATCTTTCTTTCCTATGTCTAGCTTTGAGATCACTAGTAGTTAGTATTCCCGGCGTTCCACTTCTGTCACATGGTGTTCAGTCTGTTGTCTTCATAGTATCTTCCCCTGGCGCTTAGCTCTGTGTCTTCTCTTATAAGAACCACCTTGATCCACCACAATTTTTTTCTTATATAAATCCAGTTTCCAAACTTAAAACCACACTCAGTTACCATAGCAAGTCAATGTGTATTTAGGAATTATAAATACATAAAAATCAAGTTGTTTCTTCTTAGGGTTCACTCTTGATTTTGGAGATAAATTAATAGTGCAGATTCAGGCTTTTAAAAAGAAACTGGAAGCCGGGCGTGGTGGCACATGCCTTTAATCCCAGCACTCAGGAGGCAGAGGCAGGTGGATTTCTGAGTTCCTGGTCTACAAAGTAAGACAGCCAGGGCTACACAGAGAAACCTTGTCTCAAAAAAAAAAAAAAAAAAAAGAAAGAAAGAAAGAAAGAAAGAAAGAGAAAGAAAGGAAGGAAGAAAGAAATTGGAATTAACACCATGAGGTCCTAAGAGTAATTCTTTGGGTTTAAAGTAATTTTCAGTACTTCCTGACGTAGTTTGGTACTTAAGTCTCTCTAACTCATTGTATGGCTTAGCCAACTGCTAACCTGTTTAGATCGCAGCACTCCTTATCCATCTGTGCTAAGCAGTCCCCCTTTATTCTGCGCTTCTAGCCGTGTATGTCTCAATTCTCTTATAAGCCATTTCTCACATTTCTGTGGTTCTGCATTACTTGTTGTTATGTTTTGAATATGAAATGTTCACATAGGCTCATGTGTTAAAGGCTTGACTCCCAGACGCTAACACTGTTTACAGAGACTCTGGAAACTTGGAAGTAGGGCCTGTCTGGATGAAGGCAGTTCTTAAGTATCTTGCCCTTAGCCCCTTCCTGAATTGCTGTCTGTTGTCTGTCTGAGAAGAACATCATTATCCAACCGCTCTTCCCAGCATGACATTCTACCAAATGCATGGATCCATGGAACAATGGACTACATTTTTGTAAACTATAAATTTTGAAAATTTCCTTCCCACAAGTCATTCTGTTAGGTGTTCGGTTACAGTGACACAGATGCTATCTGTACACGGCTATATATTATTCCAGAACATTTCTTTCTTTTTCTTTTTTTAAAAAATACTTTTATTAGGTATTTTCCTCATTTACATTTCCAATGCTATCCCAAAAGTCCCCCATACCCTCCCCCCCACACCTCTACCCACCCACTCCCACTTTTTGGCCCTGGCATTCCCCTGTACTGGGGCATATAAAGTTTGCAAGTCCAATGGGCCTCTCTTTCCAGTGATGGCCGACTAGGCCATCTTTTGATACATATGCAGCTAGAGTCAAGAGCTCCGGGGTACTGGTTAGTTCATATTGTTGTTCCACCTATAGGGTTGCACATCCCTTTAGCTCCTTGGGTACTTTCTCTAGCTCCTCCATTGGGAGCCCTGTGATCCATCCATTAGCTGACTGTGAGCATCCACTTCTGTGTTTGCTAGGCCCCGGCATAGTCTCACAAGAGACAGCTATATCAGGGTCCTTTCAGCAAAATCTTGCTAGTGTATGCAATGGTGTCAGTGTTTGGAGGCTGATTATGGGATGGATCCCTGGATATGGCAGTCTCTAGATGGTCCATCCTTTTGTCTCAGCTCCAAACTTTGTCTCTGTAACTCCTTCCAAGGGTATTTTGTTCCCAAATCTAAGGAGGGGCATAGTGTCCACACTTTGGTATTCGTTCTTCTTGAGTTTCATGCGTTTAGCAAATTGTATCTTATATCTTCGGTATCCTAATTTTCTGGGCTAATATCCACTTATCAGTGAGTACATATTGTGTGAGTTCCTTTGTGATTGGGTTACCTCACTCAGGATGAAGCCCTCCAGGTCCATCCATTTGGCTAGGAATTTCATAAATTCATTCTTTTTAATAGCTGAGTAGTACTCCATTGTGTAAATGTACCACATTTTCTGTATCCATTCCTCTGTTGAGGGGCATCTGGGTTCTTTCCAGCTTCTGGCTATTATAAATAAGGCTGCTATGAACATAGTGGAGCATGTGTCCTTCTTACTGGTTGGGACATCTTCTGGATATATGCCCAGGAGAGGTATTGCGGGATCCTCCCGTAGTACTATGTCCAATTTTCTGAGGAACCTCCAGACTGATTTCCAGAGTGGTTGTACAAGCTTGCAATCCCACCAACAATGGAGGAGTGTTCCTCTTTCTCCACATCCATGCCAGCATCTGCTGTCACCTGAATTTTTGATCTTAGCCATTCTGACTGGTGTGAGGTAGAATCTCAGGGTTGTTTTGATTTGCATTTCTCTGATGATTAAGGATGTTGAACATTTTTTCAGGTGCATCTCTGCCATTTGGCATTCCTCAGGTGAGAATTCTTTGTTCAGCTCTGAGCTCCATTTTTTAATGGGGTTATTTGATTTTCTGGAGTCCACCTTCCTGAGTTTTTTATATATATTTGATATTAGTCCCCTGTCTGATTTAGGATACGTAAAGATCCTTTCCCAATCTGTTGGTGGTCTTTTTGTCTTATTGGCAGTGTCTTTTGCCTTGCAGAAGCTTTGCAACTTTATGAGGTCCCATATATCGATTCTTGATCTTACAGCAGAAGCCATTGCTGTTCTATTCAGGAATTTCCCCCCTGTACCCATATCTTCGAGGCTTTTCCCTATTTTCTCCTCTATAAGTTTCAGTGTCTCTGGTTTTATGTGGAGTTCCTTAATCCACTTAGATTTGACCTTAGTACAAGGAGATAGAAATGGATCAATTCGCATTCTTCTACATGATAACAACCAGTTGTGCCAGCACCTTTTGTTGAAAATGCTGTCTTTCTTCCACTGGATGGTTTTAGCTCCCTTGTCAAAGATCCAGTGACCATAGATGTGTGGGTTCATCTCTTGGTCTTCAATTCTGTTCCTTAGGTCTACTTGTCTGTCACTATACCAGTACCATGCAGTTTTTTTTTTTTATCACAATTGCTCTGTAGTACAGCTTTAGGTCAGGCATGGTGATTTCACCAGAGGTTCTTTTATCCTTGAGAAGAGTTTTTGCTATCCTAGGTTTTTTGTTATTCCAGATGAATCTGCCGATTGTCCTTTCTAATTCGTTGAAGAATTGAGTTGGAATTTTGATGGGGATTGCATTGAATCTGTAGATTGCTTTTGGCAAGATAGCCATTTTTACTATATTGATCCTGCCAATCCATGAGCATGGGAGATCTTTCCATCTTCTGAGATCTTCTTTAATTTCTTTCTTCAGAGACTTGAAGTTCTTATCATACAGATCTTTCACTTCCTTAGTTAGAGTCACGCCAAGGTATTTTATATTATTTGTGACTATTGACATGGGTGTTGTTTCCCTAATTTCTTTCTCAGCCTGTTTATCCTTTGTGTACAGAAAGACCATTGACTTGTTTGAGTTAATTTTATATCCAGCTACTTTATTGAATCTGTTTATCAGGTTTAGGAGTTCTCTGGTGGAATTTTTAGGGTCACTTATATATACAATCATATCATTTGCAAAAAGTGACATTTTGACTTCGTCCTTTCCAATTTGTATCCCTTTGATCTCCATTAGTTGTCTAATTGCTCTGGCTAGGACTTCAAGTACAATGTTGAATAGGTATGGAGAGAGTGGGTAGCCTTGCTAGTCCCTGATTTTAGTGGGATTGCTTCAAGCTTCTCACCATTTACTTTGATGTTGGCTACTGGTTTGCTGTAGATTGCTTTCATCATGGTTATGTATGGGCCTTGAATTCCTGATCTTTCCAAGACTTTTATCATGAATGGGTGTTGGATATTGTCAAATGCTTTCTCCGCATCTAAGGAGATGATCATGTGGTTTTTGTATTTGAGTTTGTTTATATAATGGATTACGTTGATGGATTTCCGTATATTAAACCATCCCTGCATCACTGGGATGAAACCTACTTGGTCAGGATGGATGATTGTTTTGATGTGTTCTTGGATTCAGTTAGAATTTTATTGAGGATTTTTGCATCGATATTCATAAGGGAAATTGGTCTGAAGTTCTTTATCTTTGTTGGGTCTTTTTGTGGTTTAGGTATCAGAGTAATTGTGGCTTCATAGAATGAGTTGGGTAGAGTACCTTCTGTTTCTATTTTGTGGAATAGTTTGTGAAGAACTGGTATTAGATCATCTTTGAAGGTCTGATAGAACTCTGCACTAAACCCATCAGGTCCTGGGCTTTTTTTGGTTGGGAGACTATTAATGACTGCTTCTATTTCTTTAGGGGATATAGGACTGTTTAGATCATTAACCTGGTCTTGATTTAACATTGGTACCTGGTATCTGTCTAGAAACTTGTCCATTTCATCCAGGTTCTCCATTTTTGTTGAGTATAGCCTTTTGTAGAAGGATCTGATGGTGTTTTGGATTTCTTCAGGATCTGTTGTTATGTCTCCCTTTTCATTTCTGATTTTGTTAATTAGAATTCTTTCCCTGTGCTCTCTCATTAGTCTGGCTAAGGGTTTATCTATCTTGTTGATTTTCTCAAAGAACCAGCTCCTTGATTGGTTGATTCTTTAAATAGTTCTTCTTGTTTCCACTTGGTTGATTTCACCCCTGAGTTTGATTATTTCCTTCTGTCTACTCATCTTGGGTGAATTCGCTTCCTTTTGTTCTAGAGCTTTTAGGTGTGTTGTCAAGCTGCTAATGTGTGCTCTCTCTAGTTTCTTTTTGAGGGACTCAGAGCTATGAATTTCCCTCTTAGAAATGCTTTCATTGTGTCCCATAGGTTTGGGTATGTTGTGGCTTCATTTTCATTAAACTCCAAAAAGTCCTTAATTTCGTTCTTTATTACTTCCTTGACCTAGGTATCATTGAGAAGAGTGTTGTTCAGTTTCCACGTGAATGTTGGCTTTCTATTATTTATTTTGTTATTGAAGATCAGCCTTAGTGCATGGTGATCTGATAGGATGCATGGGACAATTTCAATATTCTTTTTATATGTTGAGGCTTGTTTTGTGACCAATTATGTGGTCAATTTTGGAGAAGGTACCATGAGGTGCTGAGAAGAAGGTATATCCTTTTGTTTTAGGATAAAATGTTCTGTAGATATCTGTCAGATCCATGTGTTTCATAACTTCTGTTAGTTTCACTGTGTCCCTGTTTAGTTTCTGTTTCCATGATCTGTCCATTGGTGAAAGTGGTGTGTTGAAGTCTCCCACTATTATTGTGTGAGGTGCAATGTGTGCTTTGAGCTTTACTAAAGTTTATTTTAAGAATGTGGCTGCCCTTGTATTTGGAGCATAGATATTCAGGATTGATATCCTCTTGGAGGATTTTACCTTTGGTGAGTATGAAGTGCCCTCCTTGTCTTTTTTGATGACTTTGGGTTGGTAGTTGATTTTATTTGATATTAGAATGGCTACTCCAGCTTCTTTCTTCATACATTTGCTTGGAACATTGTTTTCCAGCCTTTCATTCTGAGGTAGTGTCTATCTTTTTCTCTGAGATGAGTTTCCTGTAAGCAGCAAAATGTTGGATCCTGTTTGTGTAGCCAGTTTTAGTCTATGTCTTTTTATTGGGGAGTTGAGTCCATTGATATTAAGAGATATTAAGGAAAAGTAATTGTTGCTTTCTATTATTTTTGTTGTTAGAGTTGGCATTCTCTTCTTGTGGCTGTCTTCTTTTAGGTTTGTTGAGGGATTACCTTCTTGCTTTTTCTAGGGCGTGGTTTCTGTCCTTTTATTGTTTTTTTTTCTGTTATTATCCTTTGAAGAGCTGGATTCGTGGAAAGACAATGTGTGAATTTGGTTTTGTCGTGGAATACTTTGGTTTCTCCATCTATGATAATTGAGAGTTTGGCTGGGTATAGTAGCCTGCGCTGGCATTTGTGTTCTCTTAGTGTCTGTATAACATCTGTCCAGGCTCTTCTGCTTTCATAGTCTCTGGTGAAAAATCTCAAGTAATTCTGATAGGCTTCCCTTGATATATTACTTGACCTTTTTTCCCTTACGGCTTTTAGTATTCTCTCTTTATTTAGTGCATTTGTTGTTCTGATTATTATGTGTCGGGAGGAATTTCTTTTCTGGTCCAGTCTATTTGGAGTTCTGTAGGCTTCTTGTATGTTCATGGGCATCTCTTTCTTTAGGTTTGGGAAGTTTTTTCTATAATTTTGTTGAAGATATTTGCCGGTCCTTTGAGTTGAAAAATCTTCATTCTCATCTACTCCTATTATCTGTAGGTTTGGTCTTCTCATTGTGTCCTGGATTTCCTGGATGTTTTGAGTTAGGATCTTTTTGCATTTTGTGTTTTCTTCGATTGTTGTGCCCATGTTCTCTATGGAATCTTCTGCACCTGAGATTCTCTCTTCCATCTCTTGTATTCTGTTGCTGATGCTCGCATCTATGGTTCCAGATTTCTTTCCTAGGGTTTCTATCTCCAGTGTTGCCTTACTTTGGGTTTTCTTTATTGTGTCTACTTCCCTTTTTATGTCTTGGATGGTTTTATTCAATTCCATCACTTGTTTGGTTGTGTTTTCCTGCAATTCTTTAAGGGATTTTTGTGCTTCCTCTGTAATGTCTTCTACCTGTTTAGCAGTGTTCTCCTGTATTTCTTTAAGTGAGTTATTAAAGTCCTACCATCATCATGAGATATGCTTTTAAATCCGGGTCTAGCTTTTCAGTTGTGTTGGGGCTCCCTGGACTTGGCGAAGTGGGAGTGCTGGTTTCTGATGATGGTGAGTGGTCTTGGTTTCTGTTAGTAAGATTCTTACATTTACCTTTTGCCATCTGTTAATCCCTGGAGTTAGTTGTTATAGTTGTCTCTGTTTAGAGATTGTTCCTCAGGTGATTCTGTTACCCTCTATCAGCAGACCTTGGAGACTAGATCTCTCCTCTGAGTTTCAGTGGTCAGAGCACTCTCTGCAGGCAAGCTCTCCTCTTCCAGGGTAGGTGCACAGATATCTGGCATTTGGACCTCCTCCTGGCCGAAGATGAAGGCCCAAAACAGGACCTTTCCCAGAAGCTCTGTTGCTTTGGCCTGTCACAGAAGCTGTTAGCTTCTGTAGTCCACACTTTCACCTGTGCAGTCTACTTTTGGCTGAGTCCCGGAACCAAGATGGCTCTCGCCGATCCTGAGGCAGAAGCCTCCCGGGCCGGGTGGACACCTGTCCTCTGGCCGGAAGGTGGCCGGATGTCTGGAGCCCGAAAAGTGCGCTGCCTCACAGCTCTGTGGCTCTCGCTTGTCCCAGAAGCTCTTAGAGTCTGTAGTGCACACTCTCACCTGTGCAGACTACTTTTGGTGGCATCCCGGAACCAAGATGGCTCCCGCCGATCCTCTCCAGAACATTTCTTATGGTTACATTGGAAGCTAGTACTTAAAAATCTGGGGCAGGAGACTCATAGTGGAGATGTGGTGCATTATGGGCAACTCATTGAAGGAGATGTTTTTAGTAAGACATGATACTGGCTTTGGTAAGATTCAGGCATATACCTTAGAATAAAATAATCTAACTGCACATTTAGACAGGGCATAGCTCATTTGTTAACATCCAAGGACTATTTTATGACTTTTCTTAGTTTTGCAAAGTTGATGGGATGCACCAAATAGATGGCTACTGAACACACAGTGTTTCCTTCTTACTACAAAAATGAAAAGGCATAGCATTATAGACTCTAGAAGAATTCTGACAGTGAGATGTGATTGTATACAAGGTATATGGAGACATTCTCATAGAAATGAAGCCATAAGAGGAGGAGCCATATCAGTGTGTAATAAAACTATTGTTGTAGGTAACACAAAGAGGGTTCATAAGTGTAAACAATGCATAAGGTCTATTGAAATCAGTCACTCACATTTTGCTCTCATTTTTGGAGACAGTTTAATGTTAGGCCAGTTTAAGCTAGCTTCTTGATTGTTGCAAAGAGACAAATCATTTTACATCTAAGCAGTATTTTCAGCTATTTATTTATTTATTTATTTATTTATTGGCACGAATCCTTACTATTGAAGTTGCTGTTGATGGAAGGCAGAACTTGGAGTGGATCACATGACAATGCTATGCTGTGCAGATGATGTGGAATACTTAACTGGGTGAAATGAAGCTGCTCTTTTGCACAAAGCTCTTCTCCATGAAGCTCAGTGCCAAGAAAAGATCAATGCTCTCTCTTTTCAGCCCTTTCCATTTTGTCCCTCCGAGGGACACAGACACTACACAAGTTCTAACAGAGCGAGACAGTAAAGCCAATGTACTCTCTTTGTTTTGCTTTTGCACCTTTCTTGGGCAATTACATTAAAGGATCCAAATAAAGATGGCTGCCTTTCATATATTTGGAAGGGCGAATGACCTTTCTCTGTGCATCAGTTGGCTATTCAGAGCAATGGAGACTCCAGATGTGGCTAATGACCTTTTCAAAGGAGGCCAGAGGAAGACAATAAAGGAGGCAGTGTTGTTATTCTGCTGCTTCTGGAGGCACAGTAAGTTTTGCACGGATAATGAGATTCATTATGGGTTCATTAGCAATTTTATTCCTTTGGAAAAACTGATGATGGTGGAGTTAGTTACAATTAAAGAAGCTCTTTTCATTTCCTGGCTCGATTCAGCAGCTTGGGATCCTAAGCTCTGGGATTCTGTTATCAATCAACTTCATTCTTCCCCTTCTGGTACTTGAATATTACTCTTACGTTTGGTTAAAATGTTCCTACTCTGGTACTATTGAAGGACTTTGGAGAAAACTTGGGATATTGAGACCTAGTTTAACTTGGAAATAACAGGATCCCAACCCTGAAATTTAAATGAAGCCAAACATTTTTATGAAGCATGACTTTATGTGAAATCTTTCCTTCTTGATTGTGTGAAAATTAGATTTGTCAAAATAGTAAAGATGGTAGGTAATTCTCTTGTCAAAACTCTGATATTAAAGATGAAGATGGAAAAAAAGTAGCTTTTCAGATGCTACAACTATTTTTAGTGGAAAAGGCAAGCTACTGTGTAGATCCTTCCCCTCCTCCCCCTCCCCCCCCCCAGCCCAATATGCTCTGACATGGTTCTGGTTTTTAATTAATTTTTAAAAATTACTCCATATTTTATCCCCCCTCCCCAATCCACCCTCTGACTGTTTCACATCTCATATCTCCTCCTCACCTCTCTTTCTCCAAGTAGATGTCCCCATCCCCCAACCCCACCTGACTGCTAAAGTCCCTGGGGACTCCAGTCTCTTGAGGGTTAGGTGCATCATTGAATGAACACAGACCCGGAAGTCCTCCACTGTATGTGTTGGGGGCCTTATATCACCTGGTGCATGCTGTCTGTTTGGTGACCCAGTGTTTGAGAGATCTCGGGGGTCGAGATTAATTGACACTGCTGGTCCTCCTACAGGGTCACTCTTCTCCTCAGCTTCTTTCAGCCTTCCCTAATTCAACAACAGGGTCAGCTGCTTCTGTCCATTGGCTGGGTGCAAATATCTGCACCTGACTCTTTCAGCTGCTTGTTGGGTCTTCTGGAGTGCAGTCATTCTAGGTCCCCTTTTGTGGACGTACCATAGCCTCAGTAATTGTGTCAGGCCTTGGGAACTCCCCTTGAGCTGGATTCCATTTTAGTCCTGTCGTTGGACTTTCTTTTCCTCAGGCTCCTCTCCATTTCCATCCCTGTAATTCTTTCAGACAAGAACCTGGGAGGTGATAGACTCTCAGGACTCAAAAGGAGGGACCTTAGATGAAATGCCTGACCGTAGGGAGAGGGAACTTATAGAGCCCACCTCCAGCAGGAAGACAATGCATCAAGTGAGGGATGGGGTTGCCATCCCACAGTCACACCTCTGACATGATTCTTGAATAGAAGCTTTGGGTTGCAAAAGATCATTGATTCTTAGTGCCTTGATGTGGTAGATTAGTAGAGGTTGTAGGATGCGCTGATCCCAAAGATGTAAGGAGAAAGACCTCTGACCAAAATCAACATGGCCAAATTAATTAAGGCAAGCCTTTTTATTCACTTACACAGGCTGCCTCCCCCTAAGACTGGTTTCAAGAGGTCAACATTGCTCATGAGGAAGACAAGGTTTTTATAGCTCAGGGATAGGGAATCTCCAAATGGGGGATTTTGTGCACAAAGTAGGTGAGGCTATAGAAGCAGAACATAGTATGGTGATCATAACAACCATCTGAAACAAAGGTAGGGTTGTAAGATGGTCACTATGACTTTTTGAAACAAAGACATGATAACAAGGTGATCATAAGATAATCATGACAACAGGTAGCCATAATAACTTTTTGAAACAAAGGCGTGGTTGCCATTTCTTGGAACAGGCCGTATAGAACCATTTTCAGTTAAGGTTACAGTTTGGACATAGCTTAGTCCTTGAGATTTAATCATAAACATGAATGTGCCTAGTTTGTCTTTACTGCAAAATAGCCTTTTTTTTTTTGCATTTTATTGGATATTTTATTCATTTACATTTCAAATGCAATTGTTCTTGATTCCCCCCCCCCCCAGATACCCCTTATCCCATCCCCCTCCCCCTGCTTCTATGAGGGTGTGCACCCACTCACCCACTCCTGCCTCCCTGCCCTCACAGTCCCTTACACTGGGGCATCGAGTCTTCACGGGACCAAGGGCTTCTTCTCCCATTGATGCCAGACAAGGCCATCCTCTGCTACATATACAGCTGGAGCCATGGATCTCTCCATGTTTACTCCTTTATTGGTGGTTTAGACCCTGGGAGCTCTGGTTGGTTGATATTGTTGTTCTTCCTATGGGGTTACAAACTCCTTCAACTCCTTCAGTCCTTTCTCTAACTCCTCCATTGGGGACCAAGTGGTTGGCCTATACAGAGGTGGATGCTTACAGTCAACCATTGAACTGATCATGGGGTAAGATGGTTTTCAAGCCTAAGATGGAGTCAGGCTTGCTCATCGTATGCTATCCATAGTTCCCTCTCCTTAGGGCTAAAACATGAATTTCCCAATTGCTTCAGTTCTTGGGTAACTTATGGACTTGCTCTTGGCTGAGGATTGTTGTCTTGGAAATGTCATTCTCCCTCCCTTATGATGACTCTCTTCACCAAAGTCTGGTCCATGTAAGTGTGCAAAGCCTGTTTCTTTTCAATATTCGATGACACTTAAGGACTGATTCTTATGGGATTAGTTGAGGTTTCTTTTGAGACCACTTAAACACCCATCTTCCTTCTCTTCTACAAATACTAAACTAACACTGTGAGCACATGTAACAGACCCTCTTACAATCATCTACCTCACAGCATTCTTTCCAGGTGCTTCTGGTATGTGCTGTCCTCTAATGGCTTCATGCTATGTAGGTGAAGAATCATTTTATTCTTTTGGACCTAAATTAGCATAGGCATCTAAAATAATGTGACTTAGTATATCACAGAAAGACAGTGATATGTGAGATCATCTCTTGTAGCTTTGTGCCTTAAAGGATGACTCCCCTTCCCTATGTTTCATCACTATAATTGTGTAGTGTTGGAAATAAGGTCATGAAAAGTCACTAATTAAGGGAGGGAAAAGAAACAAAGAGAATAAAACTGAACAGACCATCTTGAAAGTATGAGTGTGTGTGTATACATATTTGATACACACACACACACACAGATTTTTATATCTATATCTATATATCTTTTCTGATGACATAAAGAAACATTCTAGTTTCTAGTTTCTATTACTTTGTAGCTATATAAATCCTACTGCTAATACCCTAGAAGCTGAAAATCTCAACACTTAATAAAAGCTGATGATATTTTAGATTCACAAAAATCTTACTCTATCCATGTCTACAGGGCTAAGACAGAAGAGGTTTGATGTATTCATAAGTACATTTGCAAAGGCAGCACTGCCTAGTGGGCTGAGTGAATAAATCACAATCTACCTTGGTTGTTTTTGATATTCATGTGGAAACAATACCAGGTACATAGAAAACAGAGGCTTAAGAAGTTTCCATGGACTCTCAATTAGGTGTAATTGACTACAATGGCAGTCCTGTACTACGGATTTTATTTTTACCGAACTCACTCTAGTGCCATGCACTGAAGAATTAAGGCAGTTATCTGCATGTCAGTGTGGTAGATTACTTCTATGTGTAGGACAAATGAACACGGTTATCTGGGTACTTGTTCCAATTATCCTGATTAATTTACCAATGATCAGGTTAAATAAATTTCTTTTATTTTGGTTTGCCCACAGTCAGAAAAACTGGATAGAATTATATCCATGACTACAACTCATCATAGAACACAGGACAAGGAGTAGCTATTAGTAATATGCTTAACGCGGCAGGGCATGTGTCAGGTGAATTCGCAAGCTCAGCTTGCAGTTAGATGAGTTAGCCCAACCCATCGCCTCTGTGGATACAGAGAATGGTTCAGTTGCAGAGAAGAGAGGCCTATTTATCTCACAGTTTTGGAATCTGCCAGTCCAACAGCATGGTTCTGGTTTGGGTGGGGGCTCCTGAGTCATATAACCTAATGGTAGAGAGCACCACAGATATGCAGGATACACAAGAGGGTGAGGTCACACAGCAGGACAGGAAGGTAGAGAGGAACTTTTATCAATCCCTGCTGAGGGAACACCATCATTGGTTTAATTACTTTCCCCTGTGTCCCCTAGCACAGAGATCCAAACCATGGTATCTTACATGTCTATATACCATTTCATCTTTACAAGAATCTCATCTATTGGTGTGTATGATTACTCAACTTCTGATTGGAAAGAAACGACACTATTGAAACAATACCTTCCACAGTCTTTTTCTCTAGCCTTTCTCAGTTTCTCTTGAAGCACAATTTAAATGTCTTCTATGGAAGCTGTGTTGTGCCCGTTCAGGAAGCATTTGAGAACCCCAAAAGACCACCAAGGAGCTGATTCCGATGCAATCAGGGTCTTTTTATTCAAGCTCGAGCTTGGGCTCACTGCTGATCCTGGCAGGGCCGGATGGGAGGGTGAAGCCCCCCCCAACCCCGCTCCCCCGAGCCCTCAGAGGGACAAGGTTTTATAGGAGATGGTGAGCACTCGAGGAGGTTTGCAGCCTGGCAAAGCATCTAGTTGAGTGACTATGGTAAGCCGCCAGGTGGGTGCTCTGAAGCTCTGAACAGTCACAAACAGTCTGGAAGTACATATGGAACCATCAGACTAATCTTGATTGGCTGTTGCTAGGGAGTAGCAAGGGAGTAACACTGGGGTTCGGGCCAGAGACAAACTATGTGGTTCTTGCTGGAACTTGGGTGCAGCTTGGGTTCAGCTACAGGTCATGTTCTCAGGCTCTTTTTCATTTAAAATGGAGGGAGGCCAGTCCCAAGACGCAGTAGGTAGGTTTAGCGTCTCAGCTGTTCTTATCATAATTCATACATATTTAAAAGTGCAGTTTTTTGCTGTTATAAGCAACTTTTCATTGCCATCAGTTATAGCTCATTGTCTGTGGTATGTAGGAATGCTGTTACATATAAAGACTGTGCCTCATCTGGCCATCAAGTGAGCTCTCCCATTAATTTTCTGAAATCTCATTTCTCCCACTAGTTTTATCAATCACAAGAAAAGATGAGATAGTGCCTTTGTTTTCAGTAATTTTATCTCATTTCTATTTTTTTCTTTTCCATTTTTTATTAGGTATTTAGCTCATTTACATTTCCAATGCTATACCAAAAGTCCCCTGTAGCCACCCACCCCCACTCCCCTACCCACTCACTCCCCTTTTTTGGCCCTGGCGTTCCCCTGTACTGGGGCATATAAAGTTTGCGTGTCCAATGGGCCTCTCTTTCCAGTGATGGCCGACTAGGCCATCTTTTGATACATATGCAGCTAGAGTCAAGAGCTCCGGGGTACTGGTTAGTTCATAATGTTGTTCCACCTATAGGGTTGCAGATCCCTTTAGCTTCTTGGGTACTTTCTCTAGCTCCTTCATTGGGGACCATATGATCCATCCAATAGCCGACTGTGAGCATCCACTTCTATGTTTGCTAGGCCCAGGCATACTCTGACAAGAGACAGCTATATCAGGGTCCTTTCAGCATAATCTTGCTACTGTATGCAATGGTGTCAGCATTTGGAAGCTGATTTTGGGATGGATCTCCGGATATGGCAGTCTCTACATGGTCCATCTTTTTATCTCAGCTCCAAACTTTGTCTCTGTACCTCCTTCCAAGGGTGTTTTGTTCCCACTTCTAAGGAGGGGCATAGTGTCCACACTTCAGTCTTCATTTTTCTTGAGTTTCATGTGTTTAGGAAATTGTATCTTATATCTTGGATATCCTAGGTTTTGAGCTAATATCCACTTATCCGTGAGTACATATTGTGTGAGTTCCTTTGTGAATGTGTTACCTCACTCAGGATGATGCCATCCAGGTCCATCCATTTGGCTAGGAATTTCATAAATTCATTTTTTTAATAGCTGAGTACTACTCCATTGTGTAGATGTACCACATTTTCTGTATCCACTCCTCTGTTGAGGGGCATCTGGGTTCCTTCCAGCTTCTGGCTATTATAAATAAGACTGCTATGAACATAGTGGAGCATGTTGGATATTAGTCCCCTATCTGATTTAGGATAGGTAAAGATCCTTTCCCAATCTGTTGGTGGTCTTTTTGTCTTATTGACGGTGTCTTTTGCCTTGCAGAAACTTTGGAGTTTCATTAGGTCCCATTTGTCAATTCTCAATCTTACAACACAAGCCATTGCTGTTCTGTTCAGGAATTTTTCCCCTGTGCCCATATCTTCAAGGCTTTTCCCCACTTTCTCCTCTATAAGTTTCAGTGTCTCTGGTTTTATGTGAAGTTCCTTGATCCACTTAGATTTGACCTTAGTACAAGGAGATAAGTATGGATCGATGCACATTCTTCTACATGATAACAACCAGTTGTGCCAGCACCAATTGTTGAAAATGCTGTCTTTCTTCCACTGGATGGTTTTAGCTCCCTTGTCGAAGATCAAGTGACCATAGGTGTGTGGGTTCATTTCTGGGTCTTCAATTCTATTCCATTGGTCTACTGGTCTGTCTCTATACCAGTACCATGCAGTTTGTATCACAATTTAGGTCAGGCATGGTGATTCCACCAGAGGTTCTTTTATCCTTGAGAAGAGCTTTTGCTATCCTAGGTTTTTTGTTATTCCAGATGAATTTGCAAATTGCTCCTTCTAATTCTTTGAAGAATTGAGTTGGAATTTTGATGGGGATTGCATTGAATCTGTAGATTGCTTTTGGCAAGATAGCCATTTTTACAATGTTGATCCTGCCAATCCATGAGCATGGGAGATCTTTCCATCTTCTGAGATCTTCTTTAATTTCTTTCTTCAGAGAATTGAAGTTTTTATCATACAGATCTTTCACTTCCTTAGTTAGAGTCATGCCGAGATATTTATTATTTGTGACTATTGAGAAGGGTGTTGTTTCCCTAATTTCTTTCTCAGCCTGTTTATTCTTTTTGTAGAGAAAGGCCATTGACTTATTTGAGTTAATTTTATATCCAGCTACTTCACCGAAGCTGTTTATCAGGCTTAGGAGTTCTCTGGTGGAATTTTTAGGGTCACTTATATATACTATCATATCATCTGCAAAATGTGATATTTTGACTTCCTCTTTTCCAATTTGTATCCCCTTGATCTCCTTTTGTTGTCGAATTGCTCTGGCTAATACTTCAAGTACTATGTTGAAAAGGTAGGGAGAAAGTGGTCAGCCTTGTCTAGTCCCTGATTTTAGTGGGATTGCTTCCAGCTTCTCTCCATTTACTTTGATGTTGGCTACTGGTTTGCTGTAGATTGCTTTTATCATGTTTAGGTATGGGCCTTGAATTCCTGATCTTTCCAAAACTTTTATCATGAATGGGTGTTGGATCTTGTCAAATGCTTTTTCTGCATCTAACGAGATGATCATGTGGTTTTTGTCTTTGAGTTTGTTTATATAATGGATTACATTGATGGATTTTCGTATATTAAACCATCCCTGCATCCCTGGAATAAAGCCTACTTGGTCAGGATGGATACTTGCTTTAATGTGTTCTTGGATTCGGTTAGCGAGAATTTTATTGAGGATTTTTGCATCAATATTCATAAGAGAAATTGGTCTGAAGTTCTCTATCTTTGTTGGATCTTTCTGTGGTTTAGGTATCAGAGTAATAGTGGCTTCATAAAATGATTTGGGTAGAGTACGTTCTACTTCTATCTTGTGAAATAGTTTGTGCAGAACTGGAATTAGATCTTCTTTGAAGGTCTGATAGAACTCTGCAGTAAACCCGTCTGGTCCTGGGCTTTTTTTGGCTGGGAGACTATTAATAACTGCTTCTATTTCTTTAGGGGATATGGGACTGTTTAGAAGGTCAACTTGATCCTGATTCAACTTTGGTACCTGGTATCTGTCCAGAAATTTGTCCATTTCTTCCAGGTTTTCCAGTTTTGTTGAGTATAGCCTTTTGTAGAAGGATCTGATGGTGTTTTGGATTTCTTCAGGATCTGTTGTTATGTCTCCCTTTTCATTTCTGATTTTGTTAATTATGATTTTGTCCCCGTGCCCTCTAGTGAATCTAGCTAAGGGTTTATCTATCTTGTTGATTTTCTCAAAGAACCAACTCCTCGTTTGGTTAATTCTTTGAATAGTTCTTCTTGTTTCCACTTGGTTGATTTCACCCCTGAGTTTGATTATTTCCTGCCGTCTACTCCTCTTGGGTGAATTTGCTTCCTTTTTTTCTAGAGGTCTTAGATGTGTTGTCAAGCTGCTAGTATGTGCTGTCTCCCGTTTCTTCTTGGAGGCACTCAGAGCTATGAGTTTCCCTCTTAGAAATGCTTTCATTGTGTCCCATAGGTTTGGGTACGTTGTGGCTTCATTTTCATTAAACTCTAAAAAGTCTTTAATTTCTTTCTTTATTCCTTCCTTGACCAAGGTATCATTGAGAAGAGTGTTGCTCAGTTTCCAGGTGAATGTTGGCTTTCCATTATTTATGTTGTTATTGAAGATCAGTCTTAGGCCATGGTGGTCTGATAGGATACATGGGACAATTTCAATATTTTTGTATCTCTTGAGGCCTGTTTTGTGACCAATTATATGGTCAGTTTTGGAGAAGGTCCCATGAGGTGCTGAGAAGAAGGTATATCCTTTTGTTTTAGGATAAAATGTTCTGTAGATATCTGTCAGGTCCATTTGTTTCATAACTTCTGTTAGTTTCACTGTGTCCCTGTTTAGTTTCTGTTTCCATGATCTGTCCATTGATGAAAGTGGTGTGTTGAAGTCTCCCACTATTATTGTGTGAGGTGCAATGTGTGCTTTGAGCTTTACTAAAGTGTCTTTAATGAATGTGGCTGCCCTTGCATTTGGAGCGTAGATATTCAGAATTGAGAGTTCCTCTTGGAGGATTTTACCTTTGATGAGTATGAAGTGTCCCTCCTTGTCTTTTTTGATAACTTTTGGTTGGAAGTCGATTTTATCCGATATTAGAATGGCTACTCCAGCTTGTTTCTTCAGACCATTTGCTTGGAAAATTGTTTTCCAGCCTTTCACTCTGAGGTAGTGTCTGTCTTTTTCCCTGAGATGGATTTCCTGTAAGCAGCAGAATGTTGGGTCCTGTTTGTGTAGCCAGTCTGTTAGTCTATGTATTTTAGTGGGGAATTGAGTCCATTGATATTAAGAGATATTAAGGAAAAGTAATTGTTGCGTCCTATTATTATTATTTTTTTTAGAGTTGGCATTCTGTTCTTGTGGCTGTCTTCTTTTTGGTTTGTTGAGGGGTTACTTTCTTGTTTGTTCTAGGGCGTGATTTCCGTCCTTGTATTGCTTCTTTTCTGTTGTTATCCTTTGAAGGGCTGGATTCGTGGAAAGATATCGTGTGAATTTGGTTTTGTCATGGAATACTTTGGTTTCTCCATCTATGGTAATTGAGAGTTTGGCCGGGTATATTAGCCTGGGCTGGCATTTGTGTTCTCTTAGTGTCTGTATAACATCTGTCCAGGCTCTTCTGGCTTTCATAGTCTCTGGTGAAAAGTCTGGTGTAATTCTGATAGGCCTTCCTTTATATGTTACTTGACCTTTCTCCCTTACTGCTTTTAATGTTCTATCTTTATTTAGTGCATTTGTTGTTCTGATTATTATGTGTTGGGAGGAATTTCTTTTCTGGTCCAGTCTATTTGGAGTTCTGTAGGCTTCTTGTATGATCATGGGCATCTCTTTCTTTATGTTTGGGAAGTTTTCTTCAATTATTTTGTTGAAGATATTAGCTGGCCCTTTAAGTTGAAAATCTTCATTCTCATCAATTCCTATTATCCGTAGGTTTGGTCTTCTCATTGTGTCCTGGATTTCCTGGATGTTTTGAGTTAGGATCCTTTTGCATTTTGCATTTTTTTTGACTGTTGTGTCGATGTTCTCTATGGAATCTTCTGCACCTGAGATTCTCTCTTCCATTTCTTGTATTCTGTTGCTGATGCTCGCATCTATGGTTCCAGATCTCTTTCCTAGGGTTTCTATCTCCAGCGTTGCCTCACTTTGGGTTTTCTTTATTGTGTCTACTTCCCTTTTTAGTTCTAGTATGGTTTTGTTCATTTCCATCACCTATTTGGATGTGTTTTACTGTTTTTCTTTAAGGACTTCTACCTGTTTGGTTGTGTTTTCCTGCTTTTCTTTAAGGGCCTGTAACTCTTTAGCAGTGCTCTCCTGTAATTCTTTTTTTTTTTTTTTTTTTTTTTTTTTCCATTTTTTATTAGGTATTTAGCTCATTTACATTTCCAATGCTATACCAAAAGTCCCCCTTACCCACCCACCCCCACTCCCCTACCCACCCACTCCCCCCCTTTGGCCCTGGCGTTCCCCTGTACCGGGGCACACAAAGTCTGCGTGTCCAATGGGCCTCTCTTTCCAGTGATGGCCGACTAGGCCATCTTTTGATACATATGCAGCTAGAGTCAAGAGCTCAGGGGTACTGGTTAGTTCATAATGTTGTTCCACCTATAGGGTTGAAGATCCCTTTAGCTCCTTGGGTACTTTCTCTAGCTCCTCCATTGGGAGCCCTGTGATCCATCCATTAGCTGACTGTGAGCATCCACTTCTGTGTTTGCTAGGCCCCGGCATAGTCTCACAAGAGACAGCTAGATCTGGGTCCTTTCGATAAAATCTTGCTAGTATATGCAATGGTGTCAGCGTTTGGATGCTGATTATGGGGTGGATCCCTGGATATGGCAGTCTCTACATGGTCCTTCCTTTCATCTCAGCTCCAAACTTTGTTTCTGTAACTCCTTCCATGGGTGTTTTGTTCCCACTTCTAAGGAGGGGCATAGTGTCCACACTTCAGTCTTCATTTTTCTTGAGTTTCATGTGTTTAGGAAATTGTATCTTATATCGTGGGTATCCTAGGTTTTGGGCTAGTATCCACTTATCAGTGAGTACATATTGTGTGAGTTCCTTTGTGATTGTGTTACCTCACTCAGGATGATGCTCTCCAGGTCCATCCATTTGGCTAGGAATTTCATAAATTCATTCTTTTTAATAGCTGAGTAGTACTCCATTGTGTAGATGTACCACATTTTCTGTATCCATTCCTCTGTTGAGGGGCATCTGGGTTCTTTCCAGTTTCTGGCTATTATAAATAAGGCTGCTATGAACATAGTGGAGCATGTGTCCTTCTTACCAGTTGGGGCTTCTTCTGGATATATGCCCAGGAGAGGTATTGCTGGATCCTCCGGTAGTACTATGTCCAATTTTCTGAGGAACCGCCAGACTGATTTCCAGAGTGGTTGTACAAACCTGCAATCCCACCAACAATGGAGGAGTGTTCCTCTTTCTCCACATCCTCGCCAGCATCTGCTGTCACCTGAATTTTTGATCTTAGCCATTCTCACTGGTGTGAGGTGGAATCTCAGGGTTGTTTTGATTTGCATTTCCCTGATGATTAAGGATGTTGAACATTTTTTCAGGTGCTTCTCTGCCATTCGGTATTCCTCAGGTGAGAATTCTTTGTTCAGTTCTGAGCCCCATTTTTTAAGGGGGTTATTTGATTTTCTGAGGTCCACCTTCTTGAGTTCTTTATATATGTTGGATATTAGTCCCCTATCTGATTTAGGATAGGTAAAGATCCTTTCCCAGTCTGTTGGTGGTCTTTTTGTCTTATAGACAGTGTCTTTTGCCTTGCAGAAACTTTGGAGTTTCATTAGGTCCCATTTGTCAATTCTCGATCTTACAGCACAAGCCATTGCTGTTCTGTTCAGGAATTTTTCCCCTGTGCCCATATCTTCAAGGCTTTTCCCCACTTTCTCCTCTATAAGTTTCAGTGTCTCTGGTTTTATGTGAAGTTCCTTGATCCACTTAGATTTGACCTTAGTACAAGGAGATAAGTATGGATCGATTCGCATTCTTCTACATGATAACAACCAGTTGTGCCAGCACCAATTGTTGAAAATGCTGTCTTTCTTCCACTGGATGGTTTTGGCTCCCTTGTCGAAGATCAAGTGACCATAGGTGTGTGGGTTCATTTCTGGGTCTTCAATTCTATTCCATTGGTCCACTTGTCTGTCTCTATACCAGTACCATGCAGTTTTTATCACAATTGCTCTGTAGTAAAGCTTTAGGTCAGGCATGGTGATTCCACCAGAGGTTCTTTTATCCTTGAGAAGAGTTTTTGCTATCCTCGGTTTTTTGTTATTCCAGATGAATTTGCAAATTGCTCCTTCTAATTCGTTGAAGAATTGAGTTGGAATTTTAATGGGGATTGCATTGAATCTGTAGATTGCTTTTGGCAAGATAGCCATTTTTACAATGTTGGTCCTGCCAATCCATGAGCATGGGAGATCTTTCCATCTTCTGAGATCTTCTTTAATTTCTTTCTTCAGGGACTTGAAGTTTTTATCATACAGATCTTTCACTTCCTTCGTTAGAGTCACGCTGAGATATTTTATATTATTTGTGGCTATTGAGAAGGGTGTTGTTTCCCTAATTTCTTTCTCAGCCTGTTTATTCTTTGTGTAGAGAAAGGCCATTGACTTGTTTGAGTTTATTTTATATCCAGCTACTTCACCGAAGCTGTTTATCAGGTTTAGGAGTTCTCTGTTGGAATTTTTAGGGTCACTTATATATACTATCATATCATCTGCAAAAAGTGATATTTTGACTTCCTCTTTTCCGATTTGTATCCCCTTGATCTCCTTTTGTTGTCGAATTGCTCTGGCTAATACTTCAAGTACTATGTTGAAAAGGTAGGGAGAAAGTGGGCAGCCTTGTCTAGTCCCTGATTTTAGTGGGATTGCTTCCAGCTTCTCTCCATTTACTTTGATGTTGGCTACTGGTTTGCTGTAGATTGCTTTTATCATGTTTAGGTATTGGCCTTGAATTCCTGATCTTTCCAGAACTTTTATCATGAATGGGTGTTGGATCTTGTCAAATGCTTTTTCTGCATCTAACGAGATGATCATGTGGTTTTTGTCTTTGAGTTTGTTTATATAATGGATTACATTGATGGATTTTCGTATATTAAACCATCCCTGCATCCCTGGAATAAAACCTACTTGGTCAGGATGGATGATTGCTTTAATGTGTTCTTGGATTCGGTTAGCGAGAATTTTATTAAGGATTTTTGCATCGATGTTCATAAGAGAAATTGGTCTGAAGTTCTCTATCTTTGTTGGATCTTTCTGTGGTTTAGGTATCAGAGTAATAGTGGCTTCATAAAATGAGTTGGGTAGAATACCTTCTACTTCTATCTTGTGAAAAAGTTTGTGCAGAACTGGAGTTAGATCTTCTTTGAAGGTCTGATAGAACTCTGCACTAAACCCGTCTGGTCCTGGGCTTTTTTTGGCTGGGAGACTATTAATAACTGCTTCTATTTCTTTAGGGGATATGGGACTGTTTAGAAGGTCAACTTGATCCTGATTCAACTTTGGTACCTGGTATCTGTCCAGAAATTTGTCCATTTCGTCCAGGTTTTCCAGTTTTGTTGAGTATAGCCTTTTGTAGAAGGATCTGATGGTGTTTTGGATTTCTTCAGGATCTGTTGTTATGTCTCCCTTTTCATTTCTGATTTTGTTAATTAGGATTTTGTCCCTGTGCCCTTTAGTGAGTCTAGCTAAGGGTTTATCTATCTTGTTGATTTTCTCAAAGAACCAACTCCTCGTTTGGTTAATTCTTTGAATAGTTCTTCTTGTTTCCACTTGGTTGATTTCACCCCTGAGTTTGATTATTTCCTGCCGTCTACTCCTCTTGGGTGAATTTGCTTCCTTTTTTTCTAGAGCTTTTAGATGTGTTGTCAAGCTGCTAGTATGTGCTCTCTCTCGTTTTTTCTTGAAGGCACTCATAGCTATGAGTTTCCCTCTTAGAAATGCTTTCATTGTGTCCCAAAGGTTTGGGTACGTTGTGGCTTCATTTTCATTAAACTCTAAAAAGTCTTTAATTTCTTTCTTTATTCCTTCCTTGACCAAGGTATCATTGAGAAGAGTGTTGTTCAGTTTCCATGTGAATGTTGGCTTTCTGTTATTTATTTTGTTATTGAAGATCAGCCTTAGTGCATGGTGATCTGATAGGATACATGGGACAATTTCAATATTTTTGTATCTGTTGAGGCCTGTTCTGTGACCAATTATATGGTCAATTTTGGAGAAGGTCCCGTGAGGTGCAGAGAAGAAGGTATATCCTTTTGTTTTAGGATAAAATGTTCTGTAGATATCTGTCAGATCCATTTGTTTCATCACTTCTGTTAGTTTCAGTGTGTCCCTGTTTAGTTTCTGTTTCCATGATCTGTCGATTGGTGAAAGTGGTGTGTTGAAGTCTCCCACTATTATTGTGTGAGGCGCAATGTGTGCTTTGAGCTTTACTTAAGTTTCTTTAGTGAATGTGGCTGCTCTTGTATTTGGAGCATAGATATTCAGAATTGAGAGTTCCTCTTGGAGGATTTTACCTTTGATGAGAATGAAGTGTCCCTCCTTGTCTTTTTTGATGACTTCGGGTTGGAAGTCAATCTTATCAGATATTAGGATGGCTACTCCTGCTTGTTTCTTCATACCATTTGCTTGGAAAATTGTTTTCCAGCCTTTCATTCTGAGGTAGTGTCTATCTTTTTCTCTGAGATGAGTTTCCTGTAAGCAGCAAAATGTTGGGTCTTGTTTGTGTAGCCAGTTTGTTAGTCTATGTCTTTTTATTGGCGAGTTGAGACCATTGATGTTAAGAGATATTAAGGAAAAGTAATTGTTGCTTCCTGTTATTTTAGTTGTTAAAGGTGGCATTCTGTTCTTGTGGCTGTCTTCTTTTAGGTTTGTTGAGGGATTACCTTCTTGTTTTTTCTAGGGCGTTGTTCCCGTTCTTGTATTGGTTTTTTTCTGTTATTATCCTTTGAAGGGCTGGATTCGTGGAGAGATAATGCGTGAATTTGGTTTTGTCGTGGAATACTTTGGTTTCTCCCTCTATGATAATTGAGAGTTTGGCTGGGTATAGTAGCCTGGGCTGCAGTTTGTGTTCTCTTAGTGTCTGTATAACATCTGTCCAGGCTCTTCTGGCTTTCATAGTCTCTGGTGAAAAATCTGGTGTAATTCTGATAGGCTTGCCTTTATATGTTACTTGACCTTTTTCCCTTACTGCTTTTAGTATTCTATCTTTATTTAGTGCATTTGATGTTCTGATTATTATGTGTCGGGAGGAATTTCTTTTCTGGTCCAGTCTATTTGGAGTTCTGTAGGCTTCTTGTATGTTCATATGCATCTCATTCTTTAGATTTGGGAAGTTTTCTTCAATAATTTTGTTGAAGATGTTTGCTGGACCTTTGAGTTGAAAATCTTCATTCTCATCCACTCCTATTATCCGTACGTTTGGTCTTCTTATTGTGTCCTGGATTTCCTGGATATTTTGAGTTAGGATCTTTTTGCATTTTCCATTTTCTTTGATTGTTGTGCCGATGTTCTCTATGGAATCTTCTGCACCTGAGATTCTCTCTTCCATCTCTTGTATTCTGTTGCTGATGCTCAAATCTATGGTTCCAGATTTCTTTCCTAGGGTTTCTATCTCTAGTGTTGCCTCGCTTTGAGTTTTCTTTATTGTGTCTACTTCCCTTTTTAGGTCTAGTATGGTTTTGTTCATTTCCATCACCTGTTTGTATGTTTTTTCCTCTTTTTCTGTAAGGACTTCTACCTGTTTGATTGTGTTTTCCTGTTTTTCTTTAAGGACTTGTAACTCTTTAGCAGTGTTCTCCTGTATTTCTTTAAGTGATTTATTAAAGTCCTTCTTGATGTCCTCTACCATCATCATGAGATATGCTTTTAAATCTAGGTCTAGGTTCTCAGGTGTGTTGGGGTTCCCTGGACTGGGCGAAGTGGGTTTGCTGGGTTCTGGTGATGGTGAGTGGTCTTGGTTCCTGTTAGTAAGATTCCTCCGTTTACCTTTCGCCATCTGGTAATCTCTGGAGTTAATAGTTATAGTTGACTCTGTTTAGAGATTGTTCTTCTGGTGATTCTGTTACCGTCTATCAGCAGACCTGGGAGACAGATTCTCTCCTCTGAGTTTCAGTGCTCAGAGCACTCTCTGCTGGCAAGCTCTCTTACAGGGAAGGTGCGCAGATATCTTGTATTTGGGCCTCCTCCTGGCCGAAGAAGAAGGCCCAAAACAGGACCTTTCTCAGACACTGTGTTGCTTTGGCAGTTCCCAGGTGGTACAGACTCTCACCTAAGCAGACTAAATTCCTAAGTTCCTTGGAGTCCCGGGACCAAGATGGCGACCGCTGCTGCTGTGGCTTAGGCCGCCTCCCCAGCCGGGTGGGCACCTGTCCTCCGGTCCGGAAGGTGGCCGGCTGTCCCCGGCCCACACAGGGTGCTGCCTCAGCGCCCCTGTGCCTCCGCCCGTTCCAGAAGTTGTCAGGTTCTCTGGCGCACCCTCTCACCCGTTCAGACCAACCTCCCAAGTTCGGCGGGTCTCGGACCAAGATGGCGACCGCTGCTGCTGTGGCTTAGGCCGCCTCCCCAGCCGGGCGGGCACCTGTCCTCCGGTCTGGACGGTGGCTGGCTGTCCCCGGCCCACAAAGGGTGCTGCCTCAGCGCCTCTGTGCTTCCGCCTGTTCCAGAAGCTGTCAGGTTCTCTGGCGCACCCTCTCACCTGTTCAGACTAATTTCCCAAGTTCGGCGGGTCCCGGACCAAGATGGCGACCGCTGCTCTCCTGTAATTCTTTAAGTGACTTATGAAAGTCCTTCTTGATGTCCTCTATCATCATCATGAGAAATGTTTTTAAATCTGGGTCTAGATTTTCGGTTGTGTTGGGGTACCCAGGACTAGGTGGGGTGGGAGTGCTGCGTTATGATGATGGTGAGTGGTCTTGTTTTCTGTTAGTAGGATTCTTACGTTTGCCTTTCGCCATCTGGTAATCTCTGAAGCTAGCTGTTATAGTTGTCTCTGTTAAGAGCTTGTTCTTCAGGTGACTCTGTTAGCCTCTATAAGCAGACCTGGGAGGGTAGCTCTCTCCTTAGTTTGAGTGGGCAGAGTATTCTTTGCAGGCAATCTCTCTTCTTGCAGGGAAAGTACCCAGATATCTGGTGTTGGAACCGGACTCCTGGCAGGAGTTGTGTTCCACTCTCTAGAGGTCTTAGGATCCCATGTGGAATCCTGTGTGGGCCCTTGCGGGTGTCGGGCGACTCCGCTGGCAAGGTACCTCGGGGCTCGAGTGGAGCGGAAGGGGTTTGTGCCTCATTTCTATTTATTATCCAATTTTATTTACCAGTATTTTCATAACTGTTTGATGGTGAGGGAAAATTATACTTTCATATTCTTGTGATTATAACAGGAATGCTTCTTGTATTTTACTATTAAGCGTTAGCACTGACTTGTGTTCTAGAAATGTTACTTTTTCACAAAAATTCATAAAGCAAACATTTCAACATCTTACAGTAGTTACTTTGTCACAAAAACTAATATAGCAAACATTTCAAGCATCTTACAGTATCTTATATTATTTTCTTCTGTGTTTCAATATCTTTTGTATTGATTGACTCTTTATTATCATTCTGTTTATTTTTTCTTGAATAAACCAAGGAAATATATATTTATACATAAAAACGCACACACACATATTGGTTTAATGAAAACTGAGTCTATGCACCAACAGTATTTTTCAGTTTTGAACTTATGTCTTTATCATTTTATACATTTCAACATTTATTATTTGATTTCTTTATAAATTTATTTGAATTTCTTGAACACTTATTTTATTTTTATAGCCAAAGCAAACATTTAAAGCTACATATTACTTGCCAATATGTCTTATCATGTACTTTCATGTTTTTTATTTTTGTTGCTGTTTTGTGTGTGTGTGTGTGTGTGCGTGTGTGTGTTTCTGTGTATGACAGGATCTAATGCAGCTTTTTATATAGCTGACAATGACCTTGAACTCTTCTTCCTCCTGCCTTTGCCTCCTGACTGGAGGGATCTCAGGTATGTGCCACCAAGCCCAACTTACACCTTAGTTCCTAGAAAATAGTGAATTACATTCTTTGTATTATGTGTGTCTGTGTGTGCCTGCTTAACTGCATGCACACAATGTGCTTGATAGTATTGTCTTTGGAGGTAAGAATAAGGCATGAGATCCTCTGGAGATGGACTTACAGTTAGCAGTGAACCGTCTCCCAGGGGTGCTGGGAATGAAGCCTGGCTTCACTGAAAGAGTAGCAGTACTTTAACCTCAGAGCCATCTCTCTAGCCCAAATTTCATTATTTTCTGAAATTGGCTTAGGATTCTCTTTTAGCTTCGACTTTCTTTTCAGCTCTAATGTTTTCATAGAGACATTAATTTTTTCCCCAATGGCTTAACTTTTTGCTTTACTGTTTTGTGTGCAGAGACTGGGGCCAACTCAGCTTATGCCATTTGTGGGAATTTATTATATTTGTTATTATGCCTAATATGATCATTTCCATAGTTTTTACTTTCTAAAGCATTTTTATTTAACACGAAGAACAAAAATTTTTAATGTTTGTCCACAAATCTTTTCATTTGAAGACTTTTTCTCTCTGTGTGTATTCTGTGCGTATGTATAGGATTGTGTCCATATGCAAGAGTATATGTGAATATAGGTGCATGTGCCAGAAATATAGGTGTTGAGCCAAGAAAACTGAAAATGCAATCTCCCAGCAGCTCTACCTTCCTTCCTTCCTTCCTTCCTTCCTTCCTTCCTTCCTTCCTTCCTCCCTCCCTCCCTCCCTCCCTCCCTCCCTCCCTTCCTTCCTTCCTCCCTCCCTTCCTCCCTCCCTCCCTCCCTCCTTTCCTTCCTTCCTTTTTCCTTGAATAAAGCATTAATATGTTAATTATGACATAATGTAATACTTCATACAGTAACTCATTTTAATGTACAAGCATTTTATATGCATTTTCAGAGAAACAGCTACATCGACACTTGAACATAAAAACGGGTGTATTTCAAAAGTCCTGAGTTATTTGAGAAACTGGAAAATATTTTCTCTGTAGAAAATAGTAAAAATAACATTTTCCAATAAGTCCATTTAAATCAGAAAATATCTAAATTATATGTATAAGTATTGTTAAGATTCTGACTGGGATCCAGAGGAAACCTTGCCCAGGCCTGCTAGAGCTCCTTCAACAACCATCTAGTCAGGGTTCAAGAGAAAACCTGAATCAAATTAGATTAAAGAAAAAATTGCCTCAACCACCAGGAGCTTATTTTCTTTTCAGAGCTCTTTCGCCATGTTTTCTAGTAGGACCAGCTAGGAGGTTTACCTCAAGTCAGAGAATGAGCCTGAAGATCGTAGTTGATCTAACAATCGGATAAAAACATGACAGAGCGTGCAATTCTGAGCCTGTTCTAAGACTCTGCAGAAATCTCTAGTAAGGCCTCTAGTAGGTGGGACGTTCCCCAGAGAAAGACATCTGACAACTCTGGCAGTTATTATTGGGCTAGGTGCTACTCTGAATTCTCTAGTTGCCTTAAAGCAACACCTTAAAATGGCACAGCTTGTCTTAGAAGAATTCATTAAGTGGCAATAATTTTTCAGTGGAGAAACAGCCTAAAAGAAATAGATCTTATGCTGTGGCTTAAGAGCTAGGCCACTGAGAAACAAAATTGTTCCATTCTGATCCTTGAATCCTGCCCCCCACACCCCTGCCGCTGACTGACCACAAGGAGGTATAGTCCATTGGAGAGCAATGACCTTTGAAGTTGTCACTGTTCAAAACATTCTTCCTCCCGCCTCCTCTTTGTAGCTTTTTTGAAACATTCTTCACCAATGCTAACTGAGTCCCCCTCTTCCCTTAATTACTTCTTGATAAATCAATCTTCCAAAAGTAGGGCACGAGCATTTAAATACCATGTATCCAGTCTCATTACCGATGGAAAAAATCTAGAGACTTCAGATGTGTGGGACTGAACTTTAAAGACACTGGCTCCTATGAAAATGTACGTCTATATATACAGTCTGTGGAGAATTCTCTGGAACTCCAGCTATCTAATGAGGAACTGAGAGTATGGGGAAACACTATGGAGAGAATCTATACTGTTGTGTTCCTCCCTCTACCCCCTGAGCCTGGCACAAACAGTTTTGAATCAGCCCAGTCTCAAATGGCGTTTGAAAAGCATTGCTCAGTATCCAACCTATGCAGACACATATAGACAGGAACAACTATTTGTGAGAAGTCCAGGAGGCCAAGGAATGCCAAATGTAAGGGGGAGTAAAAGACTCCAGTCATGTGTTCCTCCAGAGATTAAGGCATCCATTAAGGGACTGTTTTTGGAGGACATGAGTAAGAGATGCTCTTAGGGACATTATAGATGGAGTTTGTTTGTGGGGCACATACATGCTCAGCATGTGTGAGGTTCTGGGTTCAGGCTCCAGTACACACACACACACAGAGACACACACACACAGACACAGACACACACACACAGACACAGACACACACACACACAGACACAGACACAGACACACACACAGACACACACACACACACACACACACACACACACACACACACACACACGAACTTGCAAGATCAACAGACAAGGATAGGTTGGTTTTATTTTGCAAATCTAGACAGTGCATTGGATTAAAGATGCAATGAATTCTCATCACTTTTCAGAACGAAGACACTTGACAATGGTTAGATAAAGCAGTTCAGAAGCCCTTCTCTCTGAAGGGAATGGGGGCTGAGCACGTGATCAAAAAGGAAGCAAATACTGGGGGCTTTTGACAGTGGGGAAGGGCACTGGGGTCCACAGTGTGAACAGTTCCTTCTGTCTCCACACACTGACCAATAAGTTTACTAAAACTGATTCTGCCCTGCTGTGGATTGCCTTGGTGCTGTTTGTCATCCTGTCCCCCCACGAGGAGCGGAACACATACTCAGGTGAACCTGCTTACTGCCCAATTTAATTGGTCAAATAAAGGCTAGCACCTGTGATTGGGCAGTGGAAGGGAAAGGTGGGATTGGAAGTTTGAGAGAAGGGAGAGAGGAAGGAAGAAAAGAAGGAGATGGAATACAGAGGGAGAAGAAGATGGAGGAAGAAGAGGTGGAAGATGGAGCAGACTCTCATGGCCTGGAGGAGCCGCAAGTAGTTAGGGATCTCATAGCTGGGGAATAGAGTAATATAGTGGTATATCTGCCCAATCAAGGCATGCAGCTTATAAACTGAATTATGTGTTCTTTGCATGGGCATATTGGGGCTGGAGATTTACCGATACAAATCTTCCTGGAATAAATATAAAAGTCTCTTAGTGTGTTCCTTTCATGGTGTTAAGGGGTGCTGAGTAAGACCAGAGCAGTCGTTGGCATTCTGTAGATCAGTCACGGGGGTGGATGGCCTGAGGAACTTGAGCAGTAGCTCTAATTGTTTTTTCAGGAAAACCTGGTTTTGTCAACTTAGCAAGACAGTTTCAGAAACCCTGGCCAGATTGCCACTTGGAGCTAGCTGTGGGGCCTGGACGAGACCACCTATACTGGCATCTAGCCCGAGAAAGCATGGGTTTATTTTAAAATTACACACTACACTGGCCTTTGTTTGGGGGTTCTGTCACGTTTTTTGCCACCGATGGTTGCTGTCCCTTGAAGTTTCTATTTGCTGCTTGCTGCTGCCCGAGTCCGGTGAAGTTCTGGTTTCCACCCCACTGTCCTCTGAAAAGCACTATGGTTGCCATCCCAGTAACCTCTGCTGCCTCCATATCCTTCCAGGTGTCCTTCCATCTCCAGTTGTCACGTGATCACAGTGATTGCTTCAGTGTCGACATCAAAAAAACTTCCCAGTTTTTCTTTGAGGAAGACTGGGCGTCCTGCTTTATATGTGCATTCTGTGGCAGCTCCTGGGATGCTTTCTTGGTTTCACAGAAGATGATAGTGCACGCTTGATGACCACTTTACACTTGCATCACATCACCAATACCCGCTGCCCTCTCAGTCTAGCGAAGCTTAACTGTCAGGTGCTCCACGGTTCTGGCTGCTGAGTCTTTTTAACCAATCAGGTCCACTTGTTCCTATGTAGCTTTCATGTGTTTCTTAGCAATGATAATCAACTAATGAGGGCAAGTCACAGAGAAAAGCAATGTTTGGGATGTCTTCAGAATCTTTCTTGTATGCCATATTCGACATTTTCTCAACTTCATCCAGGACAACATGTTTAAGTTGAATGAGATTTAGCTTGCCATTCTGCAGGTGGTCTTTAACATGACCTGGGGGGGGGGGTCTCAACCAGGATATCAACCCCACTCTGTATTTGTTTGATTTGACTGCCTGTTTGGAGTGTCATCATAAAATACAAGCCACAGATAGCTTTTGGTGGTGTCACTAAAGACTGTGCTCATTTGATTTGCTAAATCTCTTGTAGGTGCAAGATCCCATTCCTAGGGCAGCAGGGCCTCTCTTCCTGTCTTGTAGCCCACCCCGAAGATTCTCAGTTAAAGAGCTGGTGAGGGAGAATGTCGCCCCAGTTCCTGTCTGAGCCTGGACAATTATGTCTTTCCCACTGTACACACGGTAGACTGACTTGGCTTGTATAGGAAACAGGAAGTTCATCCCACGAGCTTTGAGAAGCTTGACAGTCTCTTCCGATATGGGGAAATTAGAGAAAGAGTAATTTTGACAAGTTTACTGTATTGTATGAATCTAGGACAGATTGAGAGATTCATGCTATGTTATTGATGATTAGTGTCTGGTTTCTTACCACTAGTATATTCCTAGTTCTCCAGCCGAATTTTCCTTTCCCAACAAGCAACGTACTGTGTGTTCATGTACCTTTGTGTACTTAGCTGTTGGATAAGTTAGAGCAAGCTTCTCTTGTGGCTATGTGAACATATGTAGCTGTTTGAACAGGAGACAAAGTGTTGTGCTATGAGGGGAACATTCACAGCATTTTTAGGGGCTGCCCGCTGATAAGAGTATATCCCCTTGCTGTTCTTTCCTTCCTTTTCTGCTTCCTCGAATGTGTATGTGAAATCTGCTGTCTTGTCAGCTGTATTTGCCTATGAGATAGCTTTGAGAATAAGAGCTGCAGAAACTCAGCAGAGCATAACGATAAAATATAGTTACACTCTTCCCTAGCCTGGAAAAGCCATCATAGCCTTAGAAGGGATATCCATGGCTTTCTCTTAGCTGGAAGAAATATCTATTGACTTATTTATTCCTAATTTAATTTTTTTCTATTACTTGTTTTAATTCCAACAGATAAAATAGGATTTACCTATAGCTGTGAAGCCTTGAGACAAAGAAATCAAATGTATTCTGGCCGAGAAGTCGTTTTAAAACATTTTTAAAAAATAGAAAAAAAATCTGACGAAATACTATAACCAAGGATAAACAAATCAAAACTAAGAAATCTAGAACTAGAGACAAAGACTTTGAAATTGAAAGTGGGGATGAAAGGATTAATAACCCATTTGTAAATGAGCTGAGAGACTTAAGGGAAGCATAATTGATTATCCCCATCATTGCAGCAAAGGTTAAAAAACTACTATACCATAGTGTGGTGGTTTGAATAGGCTTGGCCCATGGGAAGTGGAAGTATTAGGAGGTTTGGCCTTGTAGGGGTGGGTGTCCTTGTTGGAGGAAGTGAATTTCTGTGGTGGTGGGCTTTGAAGTTCTGCCCAGTGCAGAAGAGTCTGTCTTCTAGCAGCTTTCAGATGCAGATGTAGAACTCTCAGCTCTTCCTGCACCATGCCTGCCTGGATGCTGCCATGTTCCTGCCTTGATGATAATGGACTGAACCTCTGAACCTGTAAGCCAGCCCCAATTAAATTTTGTCCTAATAAGAGATACCTTGGTCATGGTGTCTGTTCACAGCAGTAAAACACATAGCAAGACACACAGTATCAGATATTTGAGTGTCAATCTTAAATGTACTTCAAATATGCTGTATTATGAATTCATAGTTTTTTGCATTTGACCTGATATTTCTCTAAAGTTAAGTATCCAAAGCCCCAGATCAATGATATTGCTCCAGTAGGTTGGGTATAATAGTACTGGTTAAAGATTAGAAAAATGTACATGGAAGAAACTCAGTAGACTTGAGAAAGTCAACTGTTAGGGTGACTTGATATAGTTAAATTATATATAGTTAAATAGGCTATCATTTGAAACCTTTCTAGGTGTTCAGGAACTATAAATATTTTATATATATATAGTATATATTTGGATTAAAAAAGAGTAACATTACACATTATATAATACAGGGAAGTATATGACAATTAGTTGAAAGTAGATTTACTAATATTTATGGAAGAAAATGATGTTAATACAAATAGGGTTATAATATTTTTAAATACTTTTCATCAGTTCACTTGGCCACCAAGTGATTTAGGAAGAAATTCTTCTGCTTTCAGTGTTTCTTGGACTTTTGATGTGGACCAATAGTACTTGGGATGCTGTGACCATATACAGGTTAAAGGCCTGAGATGGAGTTTGCACATGCAGGCAGAAACAGTGCCTATGGGAAAGCTGCTCTTTACAACCTATTTCACCAGACTGACATGACTTGAGAAAGGTGGGGACTATTAGACCATGCAATGCTTATTCTCTCCTGTCAACATTCTTGACTTTTTAATTTTTTCACTCTTTTAGATTTTTGATCCTTAGTGTGATTTTATAAGAAAGCATTACTGAGAATGAATTTCTATTTTCCTCACACATCAAGGTCAGCTTGACTGAATACTGAAAAGTACAAAATAATTTTTTCCTCTTAAAATTTTATAGACACTTCTCTGATGACTAACAGTGTATATTACTTGTTTGTATATGTGCATTTATTTACATTTACCTCCTTTCTTTGCCTAAATGTTTATTGAAATTTTCCTTGTCTGAACTCAAAATATTGCCAGTGTGTCTATTTGTTAATTTTACTTGAGGTGTTGATGAGATCTTTAGGTAGGTCAGTATTTGTGGTAGTTTGAAAGAATATAGCTCCCACAAGCTCATATCGAATGGCACTATTAGGAAGTGGTCTTGTTACAGTAGGTGTGGCCTTGTTGGAGGACGTGATCACTGGAGGCAGGCTTTAAGGTCCCAGATGCTCAAGCCAAGCACAGTGTGACAGTCACTTCTTGCTGCTTGCAAATCTAGATGTCGAGCTCTCAGTACCTCTGAACTGTAAGACAGACAGTTAAATGTTTTTCTTTATGAGAGTTATCGTGATCAAGATGTCTCTTCACAGCAATAAAACCCTCAGTTGTTGGGTTTTTTTTTTTAATCTTTTGCTTTCTCCTGTTTCAACCATTTAATTTCCTGTTAGAGTCTTTGTGTAGTTCTTCATCTGTATCTTTTGTCTCTGTCCCCCATGTCTAATATGCTGATGCGATTTCTACTTGTTTATCCTTATGCTTTATGATAGAATCTTTGATTTTGTGCTTATGTCGCAATTACATTTTCTTGTTAAAGTTTGGCCTAAAGTGTCTTAAACTCTGATTGCCTCATTGGTTTTCTTCTATCGTATATGCATTTTTATTTTTTGTTTTGTTTTTCCTTCCTTTAATCTCATTAATTTTTGCATATGCTTTTCTTATGATGTTCAGATCATAATTCTACTATCAAAGGTTTTCTTGAATGTTAATTTTCTGTAGAAAATTATTTTAAGACAGTTTTTCCGTTCATAGACTTCTTGATTCTAAATTTATTTATTCACTAACTTAACCAATTTTTGTTGTCTTTTTAATATAATATTTTTATTTATTGAGAACTTCATACATGTATATCATGAATTTTGATCATACATTTTACCCCTAAACTCCAACTCCTCTCTCCAGGATCCCCAACAACAGATGTTCCTTTAAATTTAATGGACCCCCCTCTGTCTCTCTGTCTCATTCATAGATGCATATGATATATGTGTATATGTTTATATCTATATATCTATATCACTTATATCTATCTCAATCTATATCTATATATATGTATATACTAATGGGTCTATATATTTAGTGTTGTCAATATGCACATCAGTGTGAGGCCACTCACTGGAGCATAGAAAACTTACTAATGGTTACATCCCTGAGGAAAACTGGTTCTCTTTCTCCCAGCAGTCATAAACTAATAGATTGATGTTCAGTTATTCCTGCTGGAATTTGACTGGCATGATCTTGTACAGGTAGCCACACCTGCCGTGAGTTCATGAGTGCAGTGGCCATGCCATGTCCAGAGACAGCATTTCATAACCCACCTCACAACCCTCCAGCTCTTAACTTTTTCTGCCTCTTCTTCCATGGTGTTTCCTGAGCCTTAAGGGTGGGAGTTTATATAGATGTTCCATTTAGGGTTTTTTACTTACAGCTATCTTTTCATGACATTTCAGACAGTTATGAGTCTCCGAATTTGCTTCTGCTCACTGAAAAGGAAGCTTCTCTGATCAAGGCTGACAGCAGCATAGACATATGGGTATACACAGAAAGATTGAGAAAGGTGGGTTGGCAGCATCGCTGTTTAACAAGACATCAATAATAAATTCCATGGGCTTTCAACTGGGTTTACACTACTAGGTATGGATTTCCTGCTGTGATGCAGACATCACATCTAATGAGAAAGCAGTTAGTTACACTAGTATTGCACCAATGGGTGCATCTCACCTGGCAGGTTGGTTTTGTAGCATGCAATGCACAAGAGCAGGGATGCCTTACTCCCTCTGTGGCAGGTACAGCACCTACAAAAGCAAGCCATCAGGGAGGGGATTCTGGCTAATTCTAGATTTGTTTAGTTTATATTTGTTTATGGTCTATGTAATAGAATATCTGACATAAGTGCTAGGTAGTATAGAGTAAAGAGCACAGACTCACAGAGCTTCGGTGCTTGTGGGAAACATATGTCTATTTGAAAAGGCCATTTGCCTGTCTTCCTATTGAGAAAAGTATGAAAGCTCAGGGTTTTTTTTCATTGTATTGTTTTATTTTTTGTTTTTTGGTTTTTTTTTCAAGACAAGGTTTCTCTGTATTGTCCTGGAACTCACTTTGTAGACCAGGCTGGCCTCAAACTCAGAAATCCACCTGCCTCTGCCTCTCAAGTGCTGGGATTAAAGGCATGTGCCACCACCGCCCAGCTTTTTTCATTGTTTTTAATGATCACGTGATAATGGTTGTAAAGTTGTATCAAGGCATTCTAGAAAGTGAGATAGGAAATACCCACACCCACACTTATTTACATGACTTGAGTTTCATGAACTCTGTGTGTGTTCCTTTTTTTTTGTTTTGTTTTTGAGACAGGGTTTCTCTGTGTATCCCTGGCTGTCCTGGAATTCAGTTTGTAGACCAGGCTGGCCTCGAACTCAGAAATCTGCCTGCCTCTGCCTCCCAAGTCCTGGGATTAAAGGTGTGCGCCACCAATTTCTGTGTGTGTTCTAAACAAGTAAATGAAGATGTGAACATTGGTAATGACTTGAGTTTACTTGTGCCAACTCAGAACCAGCACGTCTGATTTTCCTCTTCAGTTCTTCCCCTTCCGTCAGTGTGGCTGAACAACAGTGAGTGGTTTCCTTTTCAAGTGAGACAACTTCTGAGATCTTCTCAGACTATTGACTTCAGAGCACAGAAGATGCAGCCCAGTGAACTAGGTGGAGCTTAGGAGCATTTCCCAGGGATACAGGCAGGTGCTTCCTTTTCTTCAAATAAGAGATGATTTTACCTCTGCCCCTTCCAGGAGCTAATTCACAGTTATAAAGTTACTTTCAGTTTTCAGAAAATGTCTGTCTGCAACTCAAATGTTTTATAAGCTGTTGGGAAGTGACAGATAAAATAGATTTTTCTGGGACAAAATTGCATTTTATGAAGGTGATACACCTTATACTATGGGATTTCTTGAGATTGATGGTTTTGAGTTTTTGCACCAGGCAGCATGGATCCATTTGCAAAAGGCAGTTCTAAATCTTCTCTGGATTCCCCCTTTAAATCTCAGCACTGCCTTTGCAATTCCCCTGACTACAAGCATCAATGTCCTCTGTTACCTTGGGGCTTGTACATGACAAATCTTTTTCATGGTTATGACTTCTATATTTTTTAGGATCTCTGGAAGATGTTTCCCATCAGTAGACAGGGTCTTAGGTATCTTCTATGTCCCCATCCCTAAGAGCTGTCATTTCCTCTTCTGAAAGAAGTGGAAATCAGGCCATATAATGATATAGAAATATTTTCTCTTTCTAGTCTTGTATTCACCTTCTTCTAATACTTTAAAAGCGTGTTGTTTAAGGGTTATAGGATACATTTTACACAGATAAAACACAAAGAAGTAACCCTTAAATTTAACTGATGGGAATGTTGTGTCTTGGTCTCAGGTACTTTCATGATGCGATGCCAGGGTGGGAGTAGTAGGTTATGAGGATAACATGGTAAAGAAGATGGAAGAGCATACTTGTACAACCACACTGGAAATAAGTTTGGCAGTTTCTCAGGAAATGGGGATATAATTCTGCCTCAAGGCTATACCACTTCTGAACATACACCCAAAATTTATTCCACCATCCCTCAAGAACACTTGCTTAACTATATGCATAGCAGCTTTATTCATAATAGACAGGAACTGGAAATAAACCAGATGTCCCTCAACTAAAGAATGGATAAAAGAGAATGTGGTACAGCTACACAATGGAACACTATTCAGGAATTAAAAACAAGGATACCATGAAATTTGCAGGCAAATGGATGGAACCAGGAAATATCATCCAGCATGAGGCAATCCATACCTGAAAGGATATGTATGATATGTACTCACTATAAGCGGATATGAGCTGTAAAGTACAGAGTACCCATGCTATAATCCACAGACCCAAAGAAGCCAAATAACATGGAGGGTCCAAGGGAGGACTCTCACTCCGAAGGGGAAATAGAATAATCACTGGAGGTGGATGGATGGATGGATGGATGGATGGAGGGAGGGAGGGAGGGAGGGATGGAGGGACGGATGGAACTGGGTGGGAGCAAGAATGGGGAGAGAAATGGGTGCAGGGATCAGGTGTATGGGCAGATTCTGTAAAGTAAACAGAAATTGGGGGGCGGTGAGGAGGGGCATTTCTAGAATGTGGCAGATACCTGGGATGGGGGAGGTTCTAGGGAGTCTATGAGGTGCTAGACTCCTAGCAGTGGGGGATATGGAGCCAAAAGTGTCCACCCCCTTTGGCAAGGCAAGATTCCCAGTGGAGGGATAAGGATTCCAAGCCACCCACAAAACCTTAGACCCCATTTTTTTTCTTCTGCCTACAAGATGTGCAGGGACAAAGACTGACTGGCCAACTAGAGACCCATCCCATGGGAAAGAACCAATTCCTGACACTATTAACGATACTCCCCTATGCTTGCAGACAGGAGCCTAGCATAACTGAGCTCTAAGAGGCTATACCCGCCAGGTGTGGTGGCACACGCCTTTAATCCCAGCACTCGGGAGGCAGAGGCAGGCAGATTTCTGAGTTCAGTTCAAGGCCAGCCTGGTCTACAAAGTGAGTTCCAGGACAGCCAGAGCTATACAGAGAAATCCTGTCTTGAACCCCCCCCCCCCAAAAAAAAAAAAAGAGACTACACCCGGCAGCTGACTGAAACAGATGCAGAGACCCACAGTCAAACATTAGATGGAGTTTGGGAAGTCTGGTGGAAGAGTTGTGGGGAAGGCTGGAAGGGACAGGGACACCACAAGAAAATCAACATTGTCAACTAACCTGGACTCTTGGGGGTTCCCAGAGGCTGAATCATCAACCAAAGAGTATATATGAGATGGACCTAGTTCCCCTTCAGCTCCTCCCAAGATGTTCAGCTTTGTGTTCATCCCAGTCCCCTCAACAACTGAAGTTGGGGCTATCCCTGACTCTATTGCCTGCCCGTGGATCCTGTTCCCCTGGCCTCAGTGAGAGAAGATGTGCCTAGTCTTGCAGTGACTTGAGGTACCAGGGTCGGTTGGTACCCAGGGGGGACTTCCCCCTTTCAGAGGAGAAGGGGAGGAGATCAGTCTGGCTTTGAACTCAGAGATCTGCCTGCCTCTGCCTCTTGAGTGCTGGGATTAAAGTCATCCACTACTTGTGGCTCCTTTATAAATTAAAAAAATTTTTTTTTTGAGACAGGGTTTCTCTGTGTAGCCCTGGCTGTCCAGGAACTCACTCTGTAGACCAGGTTGACCTCCAACTCAGAAATCCATCTGCCTCTGCCTCCCAAGTGCTGGGATTAAATGCGTGCGCCACCACCGCCCGGCTTACATGTGGTTCCTAACTGAAGAATCTACTATTACAGAGGGAATACAAGCACCAAGTGACAGGCACTGTCAGCAGCAGGAAGCTGGGAGATCACATCCTAGAGAGCAAACTCTAAGTGAACAAAGCAGGTAGGACTGTCACTCACAAGCCCGCCTCAGGGATGTCTGTCCTCCACCAAGGCTGCAACACTTCCTTCCCTGAACAATACCTCCCTTCCCTGAACAATACCAATAACTGCAGACCAAGCATTCCAGTGCCTGAGCCTATGGAGGACATTCTCAGTAGAAACACCACAAAGATGAAATCGATATTCAGCCAACAATCTCCATGTTCTTTCTGTCTCCACTGGGTTTTCCTTTCTCCATGCAGCTATTCTTTATCTTTCAGAGAGTCTATCATCTCCTATCTCCATCCTGCTGTCCTTCCTCCCTCACAGCTCTTTAGTCTACTTTAGCCAACCAGCACTGTTACCTATTGTCTTGACCTTTTACTGTTTCACACACACTCTCATTCTCTCTTCACCCCCTTCTTCCTTCTTTTCCCCACTATATCCATTACTCTTACCACTACAGTTCCCAAAACCAAGAGGCTGAGCTGAGATGGTAGCTGGGTGCACATCTCTAGCTCCTTATAGTCTACAGTTAACCTAATCTCACACCCTCCCACCACATTTCCCCACTGTCTCAGTTATTCCTGGTTCTATGTTTGTTCCTTTCCTTGACTTCCTTTAATAACTGAATACTTATCCCTAGTCTTACTGTGATAGCTGACCTGTCCTTGTTCTCTATACTCACAGTAACATATTAGTATATATGGAACTTTTGGGGGTCCTTTATTGCCAAAATTAACAGGTACTTAACAAGTAATTAATTTGGATTCACCTGCTACTCTGGTATCAGAGTGCCTTAGCTACTGGCTAGTAAGTGTGACTGCAGACATCTTTCAATCAGTAGGGGTAGGCTGAAGATAGTGTCCTGGAAAACCAGTTTAATAGAGGAAATCATCACCACACTGAACTACAACCTAATGTCTCCTGAACACTGATAACATATCTGCTGAAAGCATAATAATGGCCATGGGGGCAGCGGCTGCACCACCACCAAATATTAGTTAACAACCTGATTGGCAGATCCCAGCAAAGAAAATACAATGAAGAAGCAAACTCACAAAACAAAAGTAGAATTTAATGAAGGGATAAAAACCTGAGGAAAAAAAAAACTGGAATGGTTATGGAAGAGTGGTGCTATAGGGTCGGTAAAAAGTGTAGTGGAAAGCACTACCAATGGGGAGAACTGTGTGGAGTTTCAGGGAAGTCAACAGATCATTCAAACATGCATGAGCAGAATATGCAAAGGCCCTGGAACTGCATGAAAAGGCAAAACCTATGCTCAATACTCACATGAAAAAGGCAAGAATTCCATGTAAATGTCAAAGAGAATATTTTAAATAAAATCATAGAAGAAAAATCCCCAAATTTACAGAGAGACAGCAGGAACAAAAACCAGGAGCAACATTACCTCGGAAAGGTAAACACTAGCCCTGCCCGTTCTGAGTCCAGAGTGTCTCTTTCTATTTGATCACATCAAATACAGTTTCTTTTCTGCTAAAAATAATATTTTCGCTGACACTTCTTGCAGAGAGGTAGAGGGACGGCTAAATCTTGTTCCTAGTAAGACAGAAAATGAACATTGGAAAGATCTTCATAGCTTAGAAATATCTTGGCTGGGAAGTATTTTATCATCAATCAGACTATGCAGTTAGGTCAAGCAAGTCTCCATTCTAAGTGGATATTGAGGCTGAATGGCCATTGCATCTCGATGGTGGTAGGTAAGTAAGATAAATGAAGGATAAATCAGGATAAGGATAGATTTGGCATTATATTCTGATTACACACTAATGCACCATTTTCTATTTTGAGATACTGTTCTAATATATTCTAATATTCCTCATTTCCTCCTGCAAGCATTTTATTAGAAAAGCATTTCTGAAATAGGTACTATTCTTATTCATGGCTCCTGTGCAGTGACAAGTATAGCCAAACCACAAGAATGTACTAGCACAGCACTGTGTGTGTGCTAGTACTGCAGAGCACAAGAACATTCTACTACAAAGTGCACACAGGGTTACTAGGACAGCAGCCCATATAGGTTCAAGCATAGGGCAGTGCCCAAGATGTAGTGCAGAAGCACAGGGATCTACTACTACAGCAATGCACATGGATGCATAGACACAGCAGTGTACACAGGTATGCTAGTATAACAGCGCACTTGGATGTACTATTATCGCAGTGAATATGCATATGTTATCACAGTGCACACAGATATACTACTGCAGCACACATGATTACACTACTGTAGCAGTGTTCATGGGTGTACCAGTGTAGGGCCCATTAATGTCTTATACATATGGTTGTACTTGTGTAGCAGGACACTTGTGTAGCATTAGAGTAGATGTATTATAGTGTGTAATCTCTCTCTATATGTATATGAATAAAATATTACATGTAATGCACTAGTACAGTACTATACATGAATTAGCAGTACACAGATGCATGTATAAGAGTACCCACGGATATTCTAGAACAGCAGCAGACATAGATGAAGTAGGACAGCACACATACGGATGTACTACACTGCAGAATATACAATATACGGCTTCAGCAGTGTGCATGAGTGCACCTGTCTGGCTGTGCACATTTGTGTACGAACACAACACTGCACAGGGAGGTACCAGTTCATCGTCACCTGTGGATGGTGGATGTGCCTGTATAGCAGAACATCCTAGTGTAGCATATTTATGCATCAGTACACATGCATAGTCTAGTACAGCAGTGCATGTGGGCGTGGTAGTGCAATACACATGGATGGACTACTACACTGAACATATATACACTAGTACAAAGGTACATACACACAAATATAGCAATACATAGTACATGTGGCTTTACTGTTAGCTGTTGTATTGGACTCAGAGTGCATTGGATATACACACCCAGGAGTGTCTCTGTTTCATAAACATCTGCTTATTCTTTCAGAATTCTTATGTTCACTGTTCTTGGTGCTTCATCCCCTCTCCCACTTTCTTTTATCCTCTATACTCCTCACCAAATGTCATCTTCTAACAAATCCCCCCACTTTCTGGTCATTTGTTGTTGTTTTGTCCTGCTGCATTTAACTTTGGTGGCTTACATGAATATGGGGTGGGTTGTTTATTGGATTATGGGGAGTTACCAGAAGCCACATCATTGAAGGGCACATCTTCCCTTCCTATCTCATTGCTCATCCCTGCAGGGTAGAATCTTCTTAGGAAGGACTTAAAACATTTTCAGACTTTTTCCAGAATGGTTCTCAGAAAATTCTCCTACATCTGTGGATTCAGTGTGTCAGGGAAGGGCTGTTTCTTTCTAGATAAAGCACTAAATCCTTATTTTGCAGTAATGTAGCTGATTGACTCCACACTCCTGCTCTGTCAATTTCTCTGTGAGGAGTATCACAGTGTTTTCCAACAAAAGCTACTGCGACAGTATTGAATCACAGAAAATGAGGACAGTGTGACCACAAACTGTTTGTTGTGTATAATTTATTGTAAGTAACTTAAATACATGAGACCTTAATTGTAAAGATCTAATGTTTCTTTACTTGGTATGAGATAGTAAATCATAAGCAAACAACTGAGTATGTTATTTCTGAAAAATTTGCCATATTTAAGTGGCGCCCTACTTTGGTTTTAGTTGCTAAGATGCAGCCTTATTTTATTTTATAATTCTTTGGGATGGTCTGTAGGGACCTGGTAAAAATGTTACAATTTTCTAGGCTCATAATGAAAAAAAACTGTCGAGGAGCCTTGTACTTTCTGTTAATAAAAGAGACATTAACATTAGGGTTGATAATAAATTAAAAAAATTATACCTAGTGAAATTTCATTATGAGCTCTGGATATGCAAATTGCGGTTAGTAATTGCTATGATAAGTGATATCTGGTGTCAACTTTATATAAATGTCAGCAATTAGCAGCACATATATGTTTTTGTCATCTTCAAAGCTGACTGGTTCCTACTTGTTTTGAAAATATGTCACTCTTTGAAGAATATTCAGGAAAGACCTATAATTTGCTGACATCAATCATTTCTAGAGTTGAGCCTGCAGGATTTTATGAGACGGTCTTTGCACTGTTAGACAAGGTTTAATGTCTCTTACTTGTCACATAAATTTGTCACATCGCTAATTAGTGATGAGCATGCATCTTTGCTAATTATTTGAGATTTTCAACCTTATTATCTTATTTGATCATATTTCTCTATTAAATATTGGGCCAAGTTTCAGAATCCCCATCCGGTTAAATTAACATTAATATTTTATAAAGTAAAATATCTTTCATTTTCTGATGATGTATGTAAAATATATTTCTTCTCCTGTCTTTTTATTTGTGCAGAGCTGAGAGAAATTGTTGGTTATGTGAACTAAGTGTTTGTGTCTTCCAGTAGATTAAACATAAGAGAAATTCTTTGAATGTGCTGTGCTATAAAAAGCCTACATTTTTCTTAATCACAAGGAACATTAAATTACCCTGTTAGAATTCCAACTGGATTTTGCTAAAAGTTTTCAACAAGGCTGTTAAGTTAAAATGCATTTTCTTACTTGATTTTTTGCTTTCTCTCAAGGTTGAAGGAACATTTAAGCTGTAGTCGGTAACATTTCAGATGTTCCAGAGTCGGTGATTGTGTCCCTACTGAGAACACTAATAAAGTGAACGGTCAGGAAGATGGAGGAGGGCACCTGACCTCAGGCTGCTAGACTCTACAGGAATAAACTGTAGAGTTAAAGAACAGATATATGGGAAGATGGGATGTATTGAATAGTTTTACATCAAATCATAGGGGAGATGCTTCAAGATATAGGTGTTGGAAAAGGCCTCCTGAAAAGGACTCCAAAAGCTTGGGAAATAAAACCGAAAATGGAAAAATGAGATTTTTCTGAGATTAAAAATTTTCTGTATAGCAAAGAAAACAATTACTTGAAATGGAAATTTCTAGTTTCTTTAGAAAGTTAGTGATGTCAAATGATGTTTTGCTGGGGCACACAGGTGAAAGGATGTCTTGCTAAAGCAAACACATGAAAGACTGTTTTCCTGAAGCAGACACAGGTGAAAGGATGTTTGGATATAGCAAACACATGAAAGGATGCTTGATGAAGGAGTGTAAATATGACTCCACAGATGGGAGGAGATGAGCATTGAGCACTGGTTTGGTTTGCTCCACCTCATTATTCTTCTCTAAAGACACACATGTATTTGTTCACCTTACATAGTGTTGTTGAGCTCAACTTGTGGCAATGCTGCCATTAAGAGAGACTCACTTAAGAACTGCCTGTGAGGTTCCTACAGGAGCTTGCTGACTTTTTTGCCTCACCTCAGGCTGGTTGGCAACTAAGTGTTTGTGTCTTCCAGTAGATTAAACATAAGAGAAATTTATGGAGGTTTCTTCAGGATTGAACTATAGCTGCCTGGTGTCTGCTTACTCAAAGGCCTGGATGGTAGCTGCCAGTTCATGCCTGGTGTCTGCCTGCCTAGAGGACTGGTCTGTAGCTGCTGAATTGTATTTGGTGTTTGCTATGAGACTGAGCTGTCGAGAAAGAAGATCAAGCTGGCCCCCAAAGAACTATTGCTGAACAGGTCCACTTACCCCATATCCTAATAACTTTTCCCTTTTGCTGGGTGGTGGGCTAGAGGAGAAGTTGAACCCTTATTAAAAGTAGGTTGCAAAAAAGAAAAAAGTGACTATAATTACTGAAGAAGGAGAACAAATATATAAAGATCCTTTTTCCTACATCTGAGAATAAAATACAAACTATCAAGAACTACCCCCCAAAACAATACCTCACCAAGTATCCCAAATTTAACTGCTCTCCTCAACTACTGGGTTAGTGAAAATGAACAGACAGTTCTTAAAAGGTGGACTAGAAATTGACAGTAACCATATGAAAAGTGTTCAGCATCCTTAGCCATCAGGCGAAGGTAGAATGGGGAACAAAATACCCATGCAAGGAGTTACAGAGACAAAATTTGGAGCAGAGCCTGAAGGAACGACCATCCAGAGATTGCCCCACTTGGGGATCCAACCCATAAACCACCACCAAACCCAGACACTAGGCAGATGCCAATAAGAGCCTGCTGACAGGAGCCTGATATAGCTGTCTCCTGTGAGGCTCTGATAGTGCCTGGCAAATACAGAAGAGGATGCTCACAGCTATCCATTGGACAGAGCACAAGGTCCCCAATGAAGGAGCCAGAGAAATACCCAGGGAACAGAAGGGGACTGAAGGCCAATAGAAGGAACATCAATATGAACTAACCAATACCCCCCAGAGCTCCTTGGAACTATACCACCAATTAAAGAAAGCACATAGTGGAACTTGTTTGTGGTTCTAGCTATATATGTAGCAGAGGATAGCCTAGTCGGTCATCAATAGGAGGAGAGGCCCTTGGTCCTGTGAAGGTTCTATGCCCCAGTATAGGGGAATGCCAGGACCAGGAATGGAAGTGGGTGGGTTGGGGAGCAGGGGGAGGTGGGGAGGAGATAGGGGATTTTCAGAGGGAAAACTAGGAAAGGGGCTAACATTTGAAATGTAAATAAAGAAAATATCTAATAAAACAGAAAAGAAAAGAAAGAGAAAAGAAAAAGAAAAGAAAAGGAAAGAGTACACTAAGAGTCCATCTCAGCCCAGTCAAATGTTCATAAAGGAAACAAGTATTAACAAACTCCCCTAAGAGATTAGGAAATAGCCCCAATGCACTGCTGGTGGGAATATAAACTAGTTCTCTTCAGCCCCAGGAAGCTGAATGTCAATGGTAGAATATGAAGTATTTTAGTAGACTATGGGTAAGAGATAGTTATTTTCTTTTTAGGAAAAGTTGATTTCAGTTTTGCAGTCTCACTGCATCTTTTAGTTAACTTGTTTTCCTTGCTTTTGATGTTATCGTCCAGTGATGGTTTGTATTTGCTTGGCCCAGGGAGTGGCAATATTTAGAGGTGTGGCATTGTTGGAGTAGGTGTGTTACTGTGGGTGTGGGCTTTAAGACCCCAGATCTAGCCACCTGGAAGTAGTATTCTGCTAGCAGCCTTCAGATGAGGATGTAGAACTCTCACCTCCTCCTGCACCATGCCTGCCTGGATCCTGCCATATTCCTGCCTTGATGACACTGGATGGAATCTCTGAACCTGTAAGCCAACCCCCATTAAATGTTGTCTTTTATAAGACTTGCTTTGGCCATGGTGTCTGTTCATAGCAGTAAAACCCTAACTAAGACACATCCCCAGTTCTTTTCCTTTTCATGCCCCATGCATTCCTTTACCTATCCCTATCTGTACTTATCACCTATTGTTGCCTCTTGGTCTCCTTCCTGGCTTCTGGTTTTATCCTGGCTCTGGTTTTATCCACACTTGCCCCTGCTTACGTGTATATATGTGTACAGTACAGGCTAAGATATGCACATGTGTTTTTTTTGTCTTTTTGAGTTGGGGTCACCACATTTAATATTATACTCTCCAGACCTATAGTTTTTTTTTCCTCAAGAATTTCCATGATTTCATTTTTCTTTATGGGTGAATAATACTCCACTGTATATATGTGTCATCTTTTCATTACGCATCTACATGTTGATGACATTTAGACTATTTCCACTTTGCTCTTGTGAATAGAGCAGTAAAAAAGATGAATGTGAAAGCATCTCTCTGGTATGATGCAGAGTCTTGCATGTATGCACAGGCATGGAATAGCTGGGTCATAGGGTGATTCTACTTTCAAAGTTTTGAGGAGTCTTCATGAAATTTCTGCAGTACCTATATTAGTATGTGGTCCTACCATAAGCAGTGAATAAGGCTTCCTTTCCTCACACCCCCTCCAACGTTTGTTGTCAGACGTAAGGACAGCCATTCTGATTAAAGTTAAGGCGGCATCTCAAAGTAGATTTACTTGCATTTCCCAGATGACTAGGCATGCTGAACAGTTTCAGAATGTGCTTATTGGTCATTTGCATTTCTTCTTCTGTGAATTCTCTGTATATTTCATTAACCTACTTTTTTTTTCTTGGTTTTTCGAGACAGGGTTTCTCTGTGTAGTCCTGGCTGTCCTGGAACTCACTCTGTAGAGCAGGCTGGCCTCAAACTCAGAAATCCACCTGCCTCTACCTCCCAAGTGCTGGGATTAAAGGCGTGTGCCACCACTGCCTGGCATTAACCTATTTCTTTTTTTTTTCTTTTATTTTTTTATTAGATATTTTCTTCATTTACATTTCAATTGCTATCCCAAAAGTCCCCTATACCCTCCCGCGCCCTGCTCCCCTACCCACTCACTCCCATTTCTTGGGCCTGGCGTTCCCCTGTACTGGGGCATATAAAGTTTGCTAGACCAAGGGGCCTCTCTTCCCAATGATGGCCTACTAGGCCTTCTTCTGCTACATATGCAGCTAGAGCCATGAGCTCTGGGGGTACTAATTAGTTCATATTGTTGTTCCACCTATAGGGTTGCAGGCCCCTTCAGCTCTTGGGTATTTTCTCTAGCTCCTACATTGGGGGCCCTGGGTTCCATCCTATAGATGACTGTGAGCATCCACTTCTGTATTTGCCAGGCACTGGCAAAGCCTCACAGGAGACAGCTATATCAGGGTCCTTTCAGCAAAATCTTGCTGGCGTATGCAATAGTGTCGGCGTTTGGTGGCTGATTATGGGATGAATCCCTGGGTGGGGCAGTCTCTGGATGGTCCATCCTTTCGTCTTAGCTCCAAACTTTGTCTCTGCAACTCTTTCCATGGATATTTTATTCCCTATTCTAGGGAGGAATGAAGTATCCACATGTTGGTCTTCCTTCTTGATTTTTATGTTTTGGAAGTTGTATCTTGGGTATTCTAGGTTTCTGGGCTAATATTCACTTATCAGTGAGTGCATATCACATGACTTCTTTTGTGATTAGGTTACCTCACTCAGAATGATATCCTCCAGATACATCCATTCAGTTCCTCAGAAAAATGGACATAGTACTACCGGTAGATCCAGCAATAACTCTCCTGGGCATGTACTCATAAGATGTTCCAACTAGTAATAAGGACACATGCTCCACTATGTTCATAGCAGCCTTATTTATAATAGTCAGAAGCTGAAAAGAACCCAGATGTCCCTCAACAGAGGAATGGACACAGAAAATGTGGTACATTTACACAATGGAGTACTACTCAGCTATTAAAAACAATGAATTTATGAAATTCTTGGGCAAATGGATGTATCTGGAGGATGACCTACTTCTTAATGGGCAGTTTTTATGTGTTTAATTTTTACAGTTCTTTGTAAACTTTAGATGTTATCCTTTCTCCCTGGAAAAGTGTTACTGGTAAAGAGTTTCTTCAGTTTTATGGCTGTCGCTGTGCTTTGCTGGTTCCTTTTAGTTTCAAACAGTCTCAGCTCTCTATTCTTGTGTTCTTGATAACAAGATCTTGAACTTATAGTACAGTATCACTACTAAGATCATGTCTTATAAATCGAACATACCCTTATAAAAGTGTCTACGTTATGTGGTATATGGTTGACTTGTTATTATTAGGAAATGCAGTGAATATTCATTTTGAAGTTAGAACTAAATTAGAGTCTAAAATCAGCTTACAAGTGGGAAGTCATTCCACTTAAGTTTTCCGTTTTGCATGATTATGTCATAAAGTGACAGAATGAAGTATTAAACATAAAAGCTTTTAATAAACCACAGTGACCCATGCAAATAATTGCTTTTATTGCTGTGGTTTATCATGTACTAAGCATAACAGCATGTTTTGGGGTAGGCATGGATATCAATATTCTATTATTTGATTTGACAGAAAAATATTCCCATAATTTCTTTAAGTGTGGATTAATCCTGTGTGCAATTTTGCTTTATAAGTTTTTGCTTTTATAAATATATGAAAAAGTATTTGGAAAAGAAAATATAAGATTGTTTTGATCTTAATTACTAATTGTTATTATAATTGCCTTGCAGTTTTCTGAGCTATCAATTCCTTTTTCTTGGATGAATAAGACATTCTGCCTTTTTTAATAATCAGCTAGTCCCCACCCACACAATGGTCTTTGGCGAGATAGTTGCTCACCAATTTAAACTTTTGTCACCTTAGTGTCCTTTTTGTGGAAACCATATGACAGACATCTCTCATTTCTTCATTAGCGTGAATTATAGTTTGCTTGACAAATTTCACACAAACTTAGTTGCACTTGAGAAGATCGAGTCTGAAGAATTGCTTCTATCAGATTGGCCTGCAGGCATGTCTCTGGGGTATTTCTTGATTATTGACTGATGTGAAAGTGCCCATCACACTGTGGGTGGTGCCATCGTAGGGTAGGTGGGCCTAGACTGTATAAGAAACTGGCTGTACAAGTCATGGAAAGAAAGCCTATAGCACTATTCCTCTGTGGGGCATTGGGCTATGCACCTACAGGCTGGTCTCTAGTCGAGCTGAGATGCTGAACCCCAGGACCCGGTGGTAATTAACCTACATGGGATGGACGTTCTCTCATGCTCCTGGAACTCTGGCTCCTGTCTAAGTTACCAGCCCCCCCCCCCCCCCCCCCAGTCCCCACAAGAGAAGCATGGCTAGAAGTCACATAGGCAATGGCCCAAGCTTCTGACCTTTAGGCTATACTCCTTCCCATTTTCCTAGAAACAGAAAAGATGCAGCATACTTTAAAAGGGGCTGTTTGGCCCCTCCCTGCTCTCTCACTCTTTTGTTCTCTTGCTCTCTCCCTCTCCCTCTCCCTCTCCCTCTTCCTCTCCCTCTCCCTCCCCGTCCCCCCTCCTGTCCCCCTCCCCCTCTCCTGTCCCCCTCTCCTGTCCCCCTCCCCTCCCCCTCTCCTGTCCCCCTCCCCCTCCCCCTCTCCCCCTCCCCCTCTTCCTCTCCCTCTCCCCCTCTCCCTCTCCCTCTCCCTCTCCCTCTCCTCTCCTCTCCTCTCCTCTCCTCTCCTCTCCTCTCCTCTCCTCTCCTCTCCTCTCCTCTCTTACTTTTACTCTCTCTTTCTCTTTATCTCTCTCTCTCTCTCTCTCTCTCTCTGGTCCCCCCTCCCTTTTCTCTTTACCCCTGCATTTCTACAATAAAGCTCTAAAACTATAGACTATCTCTGTTTAGCTGCATAGACTCTTGCCTGTGTGGGAACCTCTCTTCCCTCAGCCCTCTCTCCCATAACCCCTGGGCTACAGGGTGTGGCCCTGGGGCCCCCAGGTCAGAGCTGCCCCTTGTCCAGCCCCTGTCAAGTGGGTCAGAGGCTTAGATGCCTACCCTGGGCTGAATGGAAAGCATCTGGCAGCCCTCCCACGTCTGCCTGTCCAGAGCATAGGTGGAACTCTGGCCTGACATGGGTCCCCCTCCCCCCTCTTCCCCTAGGCCCCTTTTTAGTTCCCACATTCCTCCATTGTTTCTACTCTAGTTCTTGCCTTGGCTTTCCTCAGTGGTAGACTAACCTGTAAGTTGAAGTAAACTTTTTCCTCCACAAGTTGGTTATGGTCAGTGTTTTATCACAACAACAGAGAAGCAAACTAGGACAGTAAGTGCTTGTGGTTTCTAGGAATCTAAGTTTGGTTTTGCCACATGGACTCTGAGGATTATCACATATTATAACAACTTTCTCCTTTGGATTTCCTAAGAGGTGGGTCAGAAGCACACATTTCCCAGATTCAGAAGTTTAAAAGGAAAAGCAATGTCTTGGCAAACATTTTTAAAAAGTAACTTTATTCCTGCTGAAAATGTATTTACTCCCCCCAATACCTAATACTTTCTTTTTATCTCATTCCTCTCTTGCTTGCTTTAACCAGTATTTTGAAAACATTCTAGAGCCCTTTATTAGGCAAGGCAGGGCTATATAAGTAAATAACACTTCAGTCTTAATTCAGCCTATGAAATTGTGCAGAACATCTCTGTATCTGTGGCTTTGGATGATAGGTGCAGCCTGTGTGTGAGAAATTTATCAGTTGCTCAACTGTGCCATTCACAGGGAGTTTACAACTTAGGCTCTCAGAGTTAAACTGATACCTTAAAAATTCTCCCAGAGGAAAAAATGTGCTTGAAACAGTAGTTGTAAATAAGATAACTAGTCTATTTCCAAATATGTTGGTCATGTTATTCTGAAAGGTAAGTCATTATGCCAAAGTGCTGTAATGGGATTTCACCAGGCAAGGGGATCAGCCCCCTGGCACCAAGTATAAATACCCAGCAGTAGGAAGCAAGCACTGAATCATTTGCTGTTTTTTTTTTTTTTTTTTTTTTTAAGTTTGTACAATCAAGTTTGGCACTCATTGTTTCCATAGCAACTGTTCTTGCCTATATGAAGTAAGCAACTAAATTTCATCGCTCTTTGGTGTAAAAATAGCAACTGATAATGGCTCTTCTCTGTGTTGGAGAAAATCATCTAAAAAAGAAAACACACTCATGCATTTTTATGCCAATTCTACACCCAAATCAGAGGTCAACCTGGACTTCACACATTAAAGCATTCACTCCTACTGGAGTCATGTGTACTCCCTGTGCACATAAGGTTAGTCTGCACCATTAGTTCTTATATTTACCAAGTGCATATTGTTAATTATGATAAAGTATGTGCCATATATTAGTAGTTTCCTAAAGCTGACCATTCAGTCGTGAATGACAAATGCTATCTCCATTCCCATGTGAGTATGCTTGTACTGGCTAGTTTTGTGTCAACTTGACACAGCTGGAGTTAGCACAGAGAGAGGAGCTTTAGTTGGGGAAATGCCTCCACAAGATCCAGCTGTAAGGCATTTTCTCAATTAGTGATCAAGGGGAAAAGGCCTCTTGTGGGTGGTGCCATCTCTGGACTGGTAGTCTTGGTTCTATAAGAGAGCAGGCTGAGCAAGCCAGAGGAAGCAAGCCAGTAAAGAACATCCCTTCATGGCCTCTGCATCAGCTCCTGCTTCCTGACCTACTTGAGTTCCAGCCCTTTCTTCCTTGGTGATGAACAGCAGTATGGAAGTGTAAGCCGAATAAACCCTTTCCTCCCCAACTTGCTTCCTGGTCATGATGTTTTGTTCAGGAATAGAAACCCTGACTAAGACAGCCATCTTTGCCATCTCTGGACCACACTTAGTTGGATTCCCAGTACAGCTAACTGTGTCCCAGAGACTTACAAAGTCTCTATCCTTTCCCTAAGGAGTCAGAAGCCCATGAGATTGGGTGGAATCATTGTCACCTAACTGGCTCCTCTCTTTTCTACCAGGCCTTCTCCATCAAATTCTTCTCAGGTTTCCCAAATCTAAATCAAATAAGGCAAATGTGTTGAAGTAGGTGGGCAGAAAAAGGGTGCAATGAGATGTTTATCACTTCTGAGTAATCCCTATGTCTGCCAGAAATGTAGACCAGGCTAGTACTCTAGGCTAGTTATTTTCAACATAGTAGCATAGATATTATGTGATGGCCTTGGGACATTATGCTGTTACATTTTTTTCCATTTTTTTTGAGTAAATGTATACCACCTCTTGGCTTCCATCACCACATACTTACTCTGATATGAGACCAGAATATAAGACAATGCTGTTTTTGTAGCAGAGACAGAGACATTGGGCAGATCATCTTTGAGGACTTGGACAGTTAGATATTACTCATTTCGTTTTTGCAGCATGTCTCCTTCTCAGAATTTATCTTTTCCTTCTCTGATACATTTAAGCAGCTCTATGGTGCCTCCTCCCCTCCAGTAGAACTGACAGCAAATATAGCCCACTGTTGTGATCCAGCTAGGGCTCTGGGTCCATTCTACCCTGTAGTACTTTCTAGTTTCCTGCTCCCAGGTCTCTTTAAAACCAGCAATAAAAATTGCATGTTCCTAATTGATGTGTGAGAATTAAACAGATTTCTATGTGTAAAATACTTTGAAAACTATCTGAATATCATGAACACTAATGAACCTGTGGCTGGAAGATAGCATGCAGTTCTAATGTGGCAAAACACAGGTCATCAGACTAGGTCAAAGCACAGATTTTGACAAACACTTGAGTCAACAGAACTGTCTTTAAGTAATATCTCTGGGTTCTTCACAGGGCCTTTTACAATTGAAGGTATGCAGGAATCAGAATATCTTTTCTCTACATGTTTTTTTGAGTAGAAACACAGATGATGAGGATGAATTAATTGTCACTTAGTGTTGAAATATTGCTCTAATATTGAATAATTTGAATAAAGCTGTTCACATTATAGAAAACAAACAAAAACAATTTTAGTATTCTAAATTGATTTTTTTTTGTATGAAACCCAAACTTGCCAGTTTTTACACAGGTGTAGGCTTTAGGTCCTGGTGGGTTAGCATGAATGGGCATAATTCACATGCTGCTGTGGTGTATTCCACCCTCCTGAGCTTCAGCCATCCGAAGTGATTCTAGGAGTGTGCAGTGCTTTACCTAGGTTTACAAGCAAGCCCTGTCATATTTGGTTGTTTATGGATATTTGTTTCTCAAAGGCATGGGAAACAATGGCTTTCCTAAGGGAAATAATATCCATTCCAGGAGTGTCATTTTCTAGAATTCCCTGAAACCAAACACTGTGAAGTTTGGAAATAGTGGCACATTTATTCAGCTCTCACTAGGAGTCCTGGTGCTCTCAAAGCAGGGAGGATTCTGCTTTCTGGAGTACAGTAGGGAATAAATGCTTATGCCTCCTGGAAGCTGTCTGTAGGGAATAGAAGAAATGTTGATTGGATGTGCTCTAGGGACATGAATATGGCCATGTCAAGGATCCAATGTCTCAGCTCCATGGAAATGAGAAGACCTTCCTATGTCAAGCTCAAGGAAATGGCACTATCTTTATCCTGGTCCAAGTAAGGGCACCGACAAACATTTTTATCTTTAGCTAAAAGCAGCCTGTGCAGAAATCGTTAACTGTAGCTTTTTTATCCCAGAGGACTGCAACCTGAGACTGCTCACACCCTACTGAGATAGCAACCCATTCCTTCTCCCCCTTCCCTTCTCCTCCCCTCACTTCTCCCTCCTCCTCCTCCTCCTCCTCTCCCTCTGCACATTATTGTTGTATATAATAAACATGCTGAGTTTCTGGGTTGCTACTGGTGGATCTCCATCAGAACTCATGGCCTACCAGATTCTAGTTTTTTGTATATGTGTCTGTCATTTCTTCATTCCCTGTTTTCTCAGTCAGATCAATTTTAAAGCTAAGTAGGTCATGCAAGTGGCCCCCGAGCTGGGACCCTGACTACAGAGAACTTGAATTGAGTCAGATGAGGGAATACATTTCTGCACTCAGGATGTAAAACACAGGGCAATCAGAATCTAGAGCTAAGCAATTAAATCTTTGGACTTTGAAGGAGATTTTGAGGAATAGGAATGTAAGGCAAGAACGTTACAGCTTCATCAACTCTATGACTAAGCAGGTGAGTTAGCAATCTGAGTAGGAGGTGAGCAGTATATGCCCTTGGTTTCAGAAGAAGGGACAGTAAATTTGGCTACTTGGTAAAAAGTAGAAAAATTAAGGGATAGATACACAGCCAAAGGACTTGGATGTATTCCCATTTTTATTTTCTGGTTATGGTGTCTTACACATGGTTCTATAGATCTGCTGTTGTTTCTTCATGGAAGGGCAATCTTTGTCAAATTGGATCCCAGAGAGTCTGGTCTTATTGGGTGTGTCTTCCAGGTTACAAAGGGGCAGGCAACCAATTATACAATCCTTTGCAAGCTTAACAGCAGACTATAGTAGCTCCTCTATGGATATGGAGAGAATTTCCCACTAAAGGGGATAAAAACCTTGTGTCTAAGGGAGATTCACCAGAGACTGGAAGAATTGTGCCCTAGTTTGTGACCTGGTTCTTATGACCCAGAGAGACCTGGGGTGGGGGTGCAGAGTTAAAACTGTACCTGTCACCATGCATAAAAAGTAATTCTAAATGGATCAAAAGCACAAATGTAAAGCTCAAAACACTGAAACTGCTAGAAAAAAAAAAACAAGGCAGCACCTATGTGAAAGGTGTAGAGTGGGTCTGGAGAGATGGCTCAGCGGTTAAGAGCACTGACTAATTTTCCAGAGGTCCTGAGTTCAAATTCCAGCAACCACATGGTGACTCACTACCATCTGTAATGGGATTTGATGCCCTCTTCTGGTGTGTCTGAGGACAGCTACAGTGTACTCACATATATAAAATAAATAAATCTTTAAAAAAATTAAAAAAAAGAAAGAGGTGTAGGGAAGGACTTTCTGGATATTACAAAGGAGTAAAACAATCAGAGTAGAAAACAAATAAAGCAAAATAATGCCCCTTCCCTTCCCTGACCCAAATAACCTATTTGAAAAATGGTCCAGGGACCTGAACAGAGAACTCTCAAAAGAAGAAAATAATGGCTTAGAGATATCTAAAAAATGTTATATTTTCTGAGTATTAATCCTCCGTCAGATGTGTAGCTGGCAAAGATTCTCTCTCAGCCTGTGGGCTTCCTCTTCACTCCTTTGATTATTTCTTTAGCTGTGCAGAAGCTCTGTAGATTAATGAAGTCCAGATTTTGAATTCTTGGGCAAATGGAGTCCTATTCATGAAAGAAGCAGAGGCAACTAAGAAACGCTGAGAGTGGGAGGAATAGTTTTCCGCAGGAAAGGACACACCAATTTGTTATCCAGTACCAAGTGGTTATCACTGAAAACACACATACAATTAACCCTGTAGAGATTGGGTAGATCTTATTTAGAAATAAATATCTATTCCTATGTGTGTATGCTTGTAACAATTAAGAAAAAGAGAGGGTATGGCTTTGAAAGAGAACAATTTGAAAAAGGGGTATTGTGGGAGGGTTTGGAAGAGGAAAGTGACGGGAAAACTGGTACAATTATAATCTCAAAAATAAAAAAAATTTAAAAAATAGCAATTGTGAGAAGCTGTTCAGGTTTTCACAGTGGTCAGAAAAAAGTTGCAAGGCATTGAGCTGTTTATTAAGTTCTTCAGTCTGTTTTCTACTTTTCTCTTTGAAATATGAACACTGAGCTTCTTTGAATCTTTGACGATCCAATAAGGAATATCTAGGCTGGCTCATTAGTTCTTTGAGTAACTCCAACTACTATCTTGATTCATCCCGGAGGAGGGCAAGATGACATGGATGCTGGTTTTCTTTTTTTCCTTGTTGCCAATCTGCATTTAAGGTTCCTTGACTTCTTCTCAGGTATTCCATTTGAAGTCTCTGTTGTTTACAGTTCACAGGAAGTACTTGTAAGTTGTTCTTTCCTAAGGCAAGCCAAATGTGTTAAATGATGTTACTTTTCACACAAACATCAATTCTCTTTTCCAAATTACTTTCGATGTTCTCCGTGGAGCTCCCGGCAGTCTGTGTATGTTGAGGTGTACCTCAATTTATGAAATAGAGGTGTTGCTGAAAATTCTGTTTAAAAATTTTAAATTGAATCCTACTATTTCTGTGAGTGATCTATAAAACCAAACATATTTTCCGGGGAGCAGAGGAAGATCCTGTAATTGTCTTAATTAAAACTTCTTTTGCTGGGAACTGACACACACCTTTAATCCCAGCACTCAGGAGGCAAGGCAGGTGGAGCTCTGTGAGTTTGAGGATAGCCTGGTCTACAGAGTGAGTTCCAGGACAGCCAGGACTATACAGACGAACCCTGTTTTGAAATATCAAATACCAACTAACCAACCAACCAACCAACCATGGCTCTCTTACATGGCAGAGGTTCTGGCTATATTTCTAAGCTCTTTACATTACAAACCTGATCCAGGAACTAGTGTTAGCTGTACCATTGGTCCAACTGTATTGTTGCCTCTAGCCAGACTTTTATAACACCAATGTGGCCTAGATACAAACACTATTTTTTTTTTTTTGACTTTGAGGACATCTACATTTTAAATGTTCCGTGTCATTGTGTGCATTGTAATTTTCAGGATTTCCCCAAGCCTGTGTTCTGCTGCTGGGTTCTGGGCAAGGTTAACACATACATGAGAAAACTACTAAGAATGGAAATAGTTATTCAGCAGTGAAGACAACTTAGAGATGATTTCCCTGAACTTTATTAATACAGTCTTAACAAAATTTATGTCTAGTTAGCAGGTAGGCTAACTGCAGAGACTCACTCACTATTCCCTCTTCTCCACCAAATCCAATCCTCCAGTCTTATTTCCAGCTCTTTGACAGACTACCTGCTACAGCCTCTTGCCTCTTCCTGCCTATGGCTCCAGGGGATTATACAGATGTTTCCCTCAAACTTTCTTTTCCCCACCCATTGCTTTATCCTAGCCCTCAACTCCATCATACATTCTCTGGGGACCTCCTAGCCAAGACTTCCAGAAAAACAAGTAGGCCAGCAAAGAAGGTCAGATGAGCTTCAGCTCTTCACTCTCTCCTTTCCTCCATATATAATCACCCATTTTCATCCCCAGCTCTATAGCAGACCACCTGTTGTAGCCTCTTTTTACTCTCTACCCATTTCATGGACTAAGCAGATGCTGGTAGAATACTCTGCTTCTTTTCTTCCTCCTGCAGACCCCATCACTGCCCCCTTTGTAGTTCCTCCCCATTTCTAAGTATCATCTCCCAATACTGAGAAACATATTTTACCTGAGACCCCCAATGCCACATCTATTAGGACCCCAGGAGAATTTCCTACCATGAGACACACAGCTACCACACTCTCCTAAAACCAGAGAGGAAGAGTAATACAAACCAAGGAACGAATTATCCACACAACAAAGACAAGTCCAGGGACCAGCACACACAATTACAATCTTCCTAAACCCAGATGCCTGGACACTATTGTGAAAACACAATCAACAGGGCAACATGCCTTCATGATTGCTCAACAGCCCTACCACAGTAGGCTCTGATTGTAACGTAGCTGAAGCATAAGACAAAGCCATAAAATAGCCTTTATAAAACCACAAACAAACAGTGGAAGGAAATGAATAAAACAGCTCATGACTTGAACGTGGAAATAGAATTATTAAAGAAGATCCAATGTAACTTTATTTTTTTTCAAACCTTATTTTTAATGATATTTCTTAAATGCTGTAACCTACCTTGTAGCCCGCAACCTACCAGCGGTAGAGGAAAAGAAAGACTATTGGGGAAGTGGACCTGTTTAGAAAGGTTCTTAGGGGAAACTCCTACCTGTGTTGTCTGAAAATCAGCACTTCAGTTCACAGGTTAACAGTGGCAGTTTGACCCACTTGCAAACACTTCATGGATACACTAGCAGTCTAGTTCAGAAGTGTCAGGATAGCAAACACGAATCAGCAGTGGTGGCACTACCTACTAGGGACAGCCAGGCCTCATCCTCAGCATGACTCAGCAGGAGGGACCAGGAGGGATGTCAGGAGCAGTTTTCAGCTGTGCCTCTCTCAGTGAAGCAAAGATCAGTGAAGAGGCCAACAAGCATTGCACAGCTAGCTCTATAAGCTAGCCTAGCTTAGCCTCAATCACTGTCCATCGAGTTCTATATTCCCTCTAAACATCACATATCCGCTACGAGTCTTGCCTCAGCACATGTCTTGCCTCAGCATGTGTGTCTGTCTCAGCTGAATCATTCTGCCAATCAGCCTGAGTCTGCTGAAGTGGCAAGAACTGCAGGATACCAACGGAAGGTTTTTGGTGTTTCTCTCTATGGAGTCCTGACAAATGGAGCTCAATTATGCAACATGAAGCAATCCAATACATGAGTGTTGTTAGCAAAGAATCCTTCATTGCATGTCCCTTCATGTGCTTGCTTTAGCAGAACATCCTTTCTCCTTTGTCTGCCTCAGTTAAATATTCCTTCAGTAGTCTGCCTTAGCCTTTTACCTATGTCTACTTCAGCTAAATGTTCCTTCATGTGTTTGCCCCAACAAAACACCATCCAACACAACTCTTCAAAGAGCCCTTAAGTTTCTACTTCAATCTAACCTGAGGTAAATCTGGAAATGAGAAATTTAGGAGCTCGAACAGGAACTTCGAGATAAGCCTCAGCAACAGAACACAAAAGATGGAAGTATCTCAGACACTGAAGACATCTTAGAGAAGAAATGGGTCCTCTGGTCAAGGAAAGTGTTGAATCTTAAAAAGAATTCCTGGAACAAAATATCCAGAAATTCTGGGATGCTATGGAAAGACTAAGTCTAATGGAAACAGAGGAAGGAGACAATACCAGTAAAAGCTACAGAACATAATTTCCACAAAATTTTAGATGAACATTTCCTTAACCTAAAGAAGGGGATGCCTATCAAAGTACAAGAAGCATACAGGACACCGAGTATACTTGAGTAGATAGGGATGTGCTCTTAGCATCAGAGCACTAAACATAGAGAAGGAAGAAAGAATACTAAAAACCGAGATGGAAAAAGACCAAGTAATATATAAATGCAGACCTGGAGGGCATCATCCTGAGTGAGGTAACCCAATCACAAAAGAACTCAAATGATATGTACTCACTGATAAGTGGATATTAGCCTAGAAACTTAGTATAGGGAGATATAAGGTACAATTTGCAAAACACATGAAACTGAAGAAGAACGAAGACCAAAGTGTGGACACTTTGCCCCTTCTTAGAATTGGAAACAATCACCCATGGAAGGAGTTACAGAGACAAAGTTTGGAGCTGAGACAAAAGGATGGACCATCTAGAGACTGCCATATCCAGGGATCCATCCCATAATTAGCCTCCAAACGATGACACCATTGCATACACTAGCAATCGTTTGATGCAAGGACCGTGATATAGCTGTCTCTTGTGAGACTATGCCGGGGCCTAGCAAACACAGAAGTGGATGCTCACAGTCAACTATTGGATGGATCACAGGGCCCCCAATGGAGGAGCTAGAGAAAGTATCCAAGGAGCTAAAGAGATCTGCAACCTTGTAGGTGCAACATTATGAACTAACCAGTACCCCAGAGCTCTTGTCTCTAGCTGCATATGTATCAAAAGGTGGCCTAGTAGGCCATCACTGGAAAGAGAGGCCCATTGGACAGGCAAACTTTATATGCCCCAGTACAGGGGAACACCAGGGCCAAAAAGTGGGAATGGGTGGGTAGGGGAGTGGGTAGGAGGGTATGGGGGACTTTTGGGATAGCATTGGAAATGTAATTGAGGAAAATATGTAATAAAAAAAAAAAGAAAAACACGTGACTTCTTAGTGGAGACTCAAGAAGCCAGAGGGTCCTGGACAGATGGTCTATAGACTCTAAAAGACCAAAAATGCCAGTCTAGACGACTACATCTGGGAAAACTTTCAATCACAAGAGATGGAAAAAATAAGGCATGAATTTAAAATAAAATAAATCTACAATAAAACTAAAATTAAGCAACATGTGCCTATAAATCCAGCCCCACAGAAGAAAAACCGCAACATACAAAGTGCTAGAACAAAAACCACAACATAAAGAGTTTAGCTGACAAATCAGCCTGCCTCCATCTTAGGCTGGAAAGTTATCTTATAGTAAAGACAAGCCAGGTTTATTCCTGTTTGTGAGTAAATCTGTTTATGAAAGTTTGAACTATACTCCACTTGTAAGCTTAACTAGAAAATTTTCTGTACTGCCTATTCCCAGAAACTTCAACCAAGCATTTAAAGCTTATTATGACCACCTTTTGTTATGACCACCTTGTTATGCCTTCTTTGTTATATCTACTTTGTTATGACCACCTTGTAATCATATCTTTGCTTCAGGAGGTTGTTATGACCAACTTGTTCAGCTTCTGTATCCCTGCTTATTTCCCTGCTGAAGTCCCCATTTGGAAACTCCATACTCCTGGACTATAAAAACCCTTAGCTTACCTATACCCACTGCTGATCTCTTGAACCCGTATTTTAGGGAGAGATAGCCCATGTATACAAATTTTAAAAAAATCTCGCTTTAATTCATTGCTTGCTTTAACTAATTTGGCCAAGATTTGGGTTGGTAGACATTTTCCTCAATTCTATGGGATTAACGTAACTACAGCCATGAAAGCACAAATAATAAATGATCCTAGATCATCAAATATAAAGAGAAAACACACACACACATGCACACACACAAACACACACACATCACGACCACCACTACCACTACCACCACAACTACCACCACTGTAGCAACAACAACATACAAGGCATTATCAAATGATGCTCCTCATAGATGTCTCTAAATATAAATGGTCTCAATTCCCCAATACAAAGACACAAACTAACAGAATGGAAAAAAACAAAAAACAACAGCCCTTCCCACCCCCTGAAATTAAAAACAGCATTTACTTTTCAGATGCATCCAAGAAACACATCTTAGTGTCAAGGATAGATATCATCTTTCTGTGAAAACATGGAAAAAGGTATGCTAAGCAAATGGACCTAAGCTGTTATAGCCCTTTTAATATCTAACAAGATGACTTCACACCAAAGTTCATTAGAATAGATAAATGACAGTACATACTCATCAAAGGAAAAATCCACCAAGAGGAGTTTGTAATTCTTAGCATCTATGTCCTAAACATAAGGGTGCCCAAGTTTGTAAAAGAAACTTAAATTACATATTGATCTTCACATACTTACATGGGGAGACTTCAGTTCTCTTACTAAAACAGGTCACCCAGACAAAAGTTAGAGAAATGCTGGAGCTGTCATTTTAAACTAAATGGATCTAACAGATAAGGCTTATACTTTCCTCAAATGTATGTTTATTTGGGCTTATACTTTCAGAGGAGAAAGAGTCTGCCACCACCACAGCAGAGAAATACGGTAGTAGGCAGGCATCCACCAGGAGCATCAAGTTGAGAGATTACATAGTAAATATGAAACTGAGAGAATGAAATGGTAATGAGGAAGCTCTTTGAAACATCAAAGCTTGCCCCCATTTTCTTCCAGCAAAACCAACACCTTTTTTCTTTCTTTTCTTTTTTTTTAAATTAGGTATTTTCTTCATTTACATTTCCAATGCTATCCCAAAAGTCCCCCATACCCTCCCCACCCACTCTCCTACCCACCCACAACCACTTCTTGGCCCTGGCGTTCCCCTGTACTAAGGCATATAAAGTTTGCAAGACCAATGGGCCTCTCTTTCCAATGATGGCTGACTAGGCCATCTTCTGATACATATGCAGCTAGAGGCACGAGCTCCAGGGGGTACTGGTTAGTTCATATTGTTGTTCTACTTATAGGATTGCAGATCCCTTTAGCTCCTTGTGTACTTTCTCTAGCTCCTCCATTGGGGGCCCTGTGACCCATCCGATAGCTGACTGTGAGCATCCACTTCTGTGTTTGCTAGGCCCAGGCATAGCCCCACAAGAGAGAGCTATATCAGGGTCCTTTCAGCAAAATCTTTCTAGTGTATGCAATGGTGTCAGCTTTTGGAGGGTGATTGTGGGATGGATCCCCAGGTATGGCAGCCTCTAGATGGTCCATCCTTTTGTCTCAGCTCCAAACTTTGTCTCTGTTACTCCTTCCATGGGTGTTTTGTTCCCAATTCTAGGAAGGGGCAAAGTGTCCACACTTTGGTCTTTGTTCTTCTTGAGTTTCATGTGTTTTGCAAATTGTATCTTATATCTTGGGTATTCTAAGTTTCTGGGCTAACATCCACTTATCAGTGAGTACATATCATGTGAATTCTTTTGTGATTGGGTTATCTCACTCAGGATGATGCCCTCCAGGTCCATCCATTTGCCTAGGAATTTCATAAATTCATTCTTTTTAATAGCTGAGTAGTACTCCATTGTGTAAATGTACCACATTTTCTGTATCCATTCCTCTGTTGAGGGGCATCTGGGTTCTTTGCAGCTTCTGGTTATTATAAATAAGACTGCTATGAACATAGTGGAGCATGTGTCCTTCTTACCGGTTGGAACATCTTCTGGATATAGGTCCAGGAGAGGTATTGCAGGATCCTCCGGTAGTACTATGTCCAATTTTCTGAGGAAATGCCAGACTAATTTCCAGAGTGGTTGTACAAGCTTGCAATCCCACCAACAATGGAAGAGTGTTCCCCTTTCTCCACATCCTCCTCAGCATCTGCTGTCACCTGAATTTTTGATCTTAGCCATTCTGACTGGTGTGAGGTAGAATTTCAGGGTTGCTTTGATTTGCATTTCCCTGATGATTAAGGATGCTGAACATATTTTCAGGTGCTTCTCTGCCATTCGGTATTCCTCAGGTGAGGATTCTTTGTTCAGCTCTCAGCCCCATTTTTTAATGGGGTTATTTGATTTTCTGGAGTCCACCTTCTTGAGTTCTTTATATATATTGGATATTAGTCCCCTATCTGATTTAGGATAGGTAAAGATCCTTTCCCAATCTGTTGGTGGCCTTTTTTTCTTATTTACAGTGTCTTTTGCCTTACAGAAGCTTTGCAATTTTATGAGGTCCCATTTGTCGATTCTCGATCTTACAGCTCAAGCCATTGCTGTTCTATTCAGGAATTTTCCCCCTGTGCTCATATCTTTGAGGCTTTTCCCCACTTTCTACTCTATAAGTTTCAGTGTCTCTGGTTTTATGTGGAGCTCCTTGATCCACTTAGATTTGACCTTAGTACAAGGATATAGGAATGGATCAATTAGCATTCTTCTACATGATAACCACCAGTTGTGCCAGCACCATTTGTTGAAAATGCTGTCTTTTTTCCACTGGATGGTTTTAGCTCCCTTGTCGAAGATCAAGTGACCATAGGTGTGTGGGTTCATTTCTGGGTCTTCAATTCTATTCCATTGGTCTACTTGTCTGTCTCTATACCAGTACCATGCAGTTTTTTTTTACCACAATTGCTCTCTAGTACAGCTCTAGGTCAGGCATGGTGATTCCACCAGAGGTTCTTTTATCCTTGAGAAGAGTTTTTGCCATCCTAGGTTTTTGTTATTCCAGATGAATTTGCAGATTGCCCTTTCTAATTCGTTGAAGAATTGAGTTGGAATTTTGATGGGGATTACATTGAATGTGTAGATTGCTTTTGGCAAGATAGCCATTTTTACTATATTGATCCTGCCGATCCATGAGCATGGGAGATCTTTCCATCTTCTGAGATCTTCTTCAATTTCTTTCTTCAGAGACTTGAAGTTCTTATCATACAGATCTTTCACTTCCTTAGTTAGAGTCATGCCAAGGTATTTTATATTATTTGTGACTATTGAGAAGGGTGTTGTTTCTCTAATTTCTTTCTCAACCTGCCTGTTTATGCTTTGTGTAGAGAAAGGCCATTGAATTCTTTGAGTTAATTTTATATCCAGCTACTTCATTGAAGCTGTTTATCAGGTTTAGGAGTTCTCTGGTGGAATTTTTAGGGTCATGTATATACTATCATATCATCTGCAAAAAGTGATATTTTGACTTCTTCCTTTTCAATTTTTATCCCCTTGATCTCCTTTTGTTCTCAAATTGCTCTGGCTAGGACTTCAAGTACAATGTTGAATAGGTAGAGAGAAAGTGGGTATCCTTGTCTAGTCCCTGATTTTAGTGGGATTGCTTCTAGCTTCTTACCATTTACTTTGATGTTGGCTACTGGTTTGCTGTAGATTTGCTTTTATTGTGTTTAGGTATGGGCCTTGAATTCCTGATCTTTCCAAGACTTTTATCATGAATGGGTGTTGGATTTTGTCAAATGCTTTCTCCGCATCTAATGAGATTATCATGTGGTTTTTGTCTTTTAGGTTGTTTATAAAGTGGATTATGTTGATGGATTTCCATATATTAAACCATCCCTGCATGCCTGGAATGAAACCTACTTGGTCAGGATGGATGATTGTTTTGATATTTTCTTGGATTCGATTATTGAGAACTTTATTAAGTATTTTTGCATCTATATTGATAAGGGACATTGGTCTGAAGTTCTCTATCTTTGTTGAGTCTTTCTGTGGTTTAGATATCAGAGTAATTGTGGCTTCATAGAATGAATTGGGTAGGATAACTTCTGCTTCTATTTTGTGGGATAGTTTGAGAAGAAGTAAAATTAGGTCTCCTTTGAAGGTCTGATAGAAGAACTCTGCACTAAACCCGTCTGGTCCTGGGCTTTTTTTGGTTGGGAGACTATTAATGACTGCTTCTATTTCTTTAGGGGATATAGGACTGTTTAGATCATTAACCTGATCCTGATTTAACTTGGGTACCTGGTACCTGTCTAGACATTTGTCCATTTCATCCAGGTTTTCCAGTTTTGTTTTTGAGTATAGCCTTTTGTAGAAGTATCTGATGGTGTTTTGGATTTCTTCAGAATCTGTTGTTATGTCTCCCTTGTCATTTCTGATTTTGTTAATTAGGATGGTTTCCTTATGCCCTCTAGTGAGTCTGGCTAAGGGTTTATCTATCATGTTGATGTTCTCAAAGAACTAGCTCCTGGTTTGGTTGATTCTTTGAATAGTTCTTGTTTTCACTTGGTTGATTTTGCCCTTGATTTTGATTATTTCCTGCCGTCTACTCCTCTTGGGTGAATAACCAACACCTTCTAAGCCTACCATACCTTGCCAACAACTAGGGACCCAGTATTCAGACATCTGAGCCTCTAGGGGGACATTCTCATTAAAGCCACAACCTTTAAGCGTGTCCTTACTCTTTAGCCAGACATTTTCTAGAACATTCACCAACAAGATTATTCACTCTGTTTACAATGAAGATATTCCAACTCTCTGTACCCAAATTCTCTGAATTCTGTTAGATGCCTACTAGGAACTACCCTGTGGACTCATTTAAATTCCATAGCAACCCTTTGAAGGTAACATCTTCAGACACCACCCAAGTCTTGTGTGGTTCTTTGTTGAGAAACTCACACCCAGCTTCTAGGCTCTCAAGTTTGTCTTATTTTCATCCTTCGCACCTCTCTGTCTCTTAACCTTGTATTTAATATCTGTATTAACATGCCTTTGGTCTTGAAAGATGGCTCAGTAATTCTACTGTACCCTTGCACTTTGGGATAAGATTTTCCCAGCTAAGTATTCCTGGAGAGCAAGGTGATGTTTTCAACATGCTGTTTTAATCACCCTGACAGAGAGAAGGTGGAGACACTAGTGTTCTTACAACACTGAAGCAAAGGGCCCCAAATAGTAAAATGTCTCTGGGTACACTAAGGAAATGGTGAAACTCTGTTGGTAGCAAGAGAAGAACCTTTCCTCCTGGGAAGCGATTTCACACAGCTGACCACTTGCATTAACCTCTCCATATTTCCTGACCCTTGCTCCATCTTTTGGTAAAATTAGAACATTGCTATAGAAAATGTGGGGAAAGCTGGGAGTCTTTTGTTTTTTTGTCTGGCCAAACTTCAATAAACATATTTTCATTTATCACACATTTTCCTTATTTCTTTTAAGAAGTGGCAGCCTTATGAATCTAAACACTTTTGGTAACACTAAAATGGAGTTATTGCATTTATTTTTCCTTACACATGGTTTTTCTCTAGAGAAAATTATTCTTACTATAGTTTAATTAATCATGTAAGAGATACTCAAGAGAAAGCAGAATTATACAAATATTCAGGAGGCTTCCTTAAAGAGGAAGGTGACCTAAAATGTGATGTCTGTTACCATTGTCTCTGCCCCAGTTACTCTTAGGGAGGTGCTGTCATGTGAGAGGTATGACACACAGAAAAGAAAACCACAACACAAACACACAAAAACTTGCCTGGGAAAATATGTAAATTAATGGAATTTAATACTCAAAATATTTTCCTTTCTCTATTGCTATTTTCCTTTGTGCTTTTCTGTAGTCTGTTGGAATTTCTAGAGGTCTCAGTTTAATTTGAGACTTGGTAGGTTATCAATAGGGATGATAGTGGTGATGGTGATGGCAATGATGAAAGTGATGGTGGTCATGGTGTGGTTTTTCTGCTGGTGGTGGTTGTGGCACAGAGCATAGCACAAGGATTGCTAAAATTGTACTGATTATATCTGTTGAGATGGAAGGCAGGCTTCCTTTAAGAAAATGCTTTCTTGACACAGTTCCCACATTTTACAGTTGGCATTCCTGTATTAACATAACTGTGGATGGAATCATTTTTCTTTTTTATCATTCCTTGCCATATCTTAGTCACTAAATGATATCTGCTTTGAGCAACCTTGATAGATGAGGCAGCAAGCTTGTAAATAACATACATTTGTAGTGCTTGCCAAATAAGAAAGAAATGTATCTTTGCTGTTGCAATGTAACTGCAACAGATGTCTGAATATTTAAAACATGGTAGATGTTGTAAATTAGGACTCTGCTTATTAGAATACATCGAAATTTCTACCTAATTTTATGATGTGGCAGAAAACAGTGGCATTCACATGATGACCATCTGATAAGTCACCAGCCATTGGAAGGAAAGTGGCTGTTCCCTTTCCAAGGAACCATTTAGAAGTTTTCAAATGTATAAAGTAGAAAAGTTGGTCTCTACAAAGAAAATTTAAATAAAGCAATCAAGGAATATTGGTTCTAACACAGAACATACAAAGTTATTGTGCAATAGTACAGAAACTAACTGAATTTAAATCATCACTTGACTGATTTGTATTATGTGACTGGCTTATATTTGTGTCATTGTATTATTTTCCCAAGTCATTAGCAAATTTTGAAATTTTAAATATGTTGTTACTTGATGAAGTTTACAGAAGAGAAGACATCCAAGTGATAAAGATTCTACAAGGCTGAGTGGTTAGAATTTAGTAGCTCTAAAATGTTGAAGTGTTATAGACCCAGAGCCAATTATGTGGAGCTACTGGAAGTGCCTTCAGTAGCTATTTATCATCTCCCTCTGTGTCACTGATTATCAGGCAAAACCTTTTAGAATAAACCACTAGCTTTCATCACCCTAGAGATACGATCAGAAGCGTACAGCCCAACTTGACTTGATTTCCCAACTTGACTGTAACTCACCTACCTGATGCTCCCACCAGGGTATTTTAAAATGTCTTGATTTATAACATTTTCTTTTCTACACTCAAAAAAAATTCACAAAAGCATCACTAGTTTAGAGCATAGTATTTGGGGCAAGCTGAATTTGTATTCTGAGCTGTGATCACTCGTATTTGGCTCCAGAATACACTAGCTCTACACATGATGATTATTTTGCATGCATGTGATGAACTGTTAAAGTCACTTAGATTTTTCTTTGATTAAAGGTGGGATGCAGTAAAACATCTTCCTCAGAGTTCCGGAGCCTTCGGATTGCTTCCTTAAGATGGGCTTTCTAGCTGTGTCCTTACTTGGTGAATTGATACCTACTGTCAGATCCCAAATATTGGTACTTTAACTTACGTAGAGCTTCATTCATATTATTTCTCTATATTGACAGTTTAAGAATTTATTGTATTCTTACAATCATCAAACATATTTGCTTAAGTGTTGGAAAAGGGTCCAAGAATGGAGTGATATGGGAAGACTTCTGAGTGCTTGTAGGAAAACTCTAAGAAGCCAAGACAGGAGTCTTGTGATCCCAGTTTCTTCAAAAACATGGAACTGTTACTGGATTGCACTTTCATGCCGCTCCCTGGTATTGCAGATGGGAGTGAGTTTACTTCAGAGTATTCATTACAACTAGATTGTTACTTGTTTATATGCCTCTACAGAAAAACACGTTTTTTCCATAGTCTACCATGTTTGGCTTGTCTGCCACATGTGACTTGCCCTTGTGATGGTACAGTTTACTCATGTGACTCCTGTTAACCCTCAAAGTACAAGTTGTCTGATGCTTTGAGTAAAATTGGCTATTGCATGAGACATTGCATGAGCCTTTAGTCTGCTTCATTTATTGGCCCCATTTTCCCAGATTTCACTGCATCTAATGAGGTAAACACTTAGTGAAACCACATATTTTCTCTTAAAAAATGTAACATCTTTATTAGTTTGTTGAGAATTTCATATTGGCATTCAATGTGTTTGAATCATGCACACTTCACTATCTCTTCCAGCTCATTCCAGATCCACCCCAAGTCTTCCAAACTTCATGTTCCCTTTCTTTATGAAATAACTCACTGAGTCTAATAAGAGCTTTCTTCATGCTCATAGGTGTGGTGCCTTCGCTGCAGTGTGATCAGTCTAGTAGAGGTCACATCCTAAAGAAAGTGGACTCTCTCTCCCCTAGCAGCTATCAACTGCTAATAGATCTTTAGGTATGAGTGGAGGCTTCTGTGCCCCTCCTTCATTCATGCTGGAATTTTACTGTCTTAATCTTGTGCAATTCTTGTGCAAGCAACCTCAGTTGCTGTAAGTTCCAGGTTTACAAAAGCAGTGTCATGTCCAGAAGACACCATTTTAAACAGTCCTCTTGAGCTCTAGCTTGGGCAGTCTTTCTGCTGCTTCTTATGTGACGCTTCCTAAGCTTAGATGTCATGTTTATGTCTGTGTACTTTACAGATACTTGTTCTCTGTACTTTACACAGTTTCATCTCCCTTGGTGTTCTTAGTCAGAGGCCACTGGAGTCCTTGGACAGTACAGGGCTATTTTCATGTTTTGGTTGCCTACAAGAAATTGATGGTGAGACTATTGCTGAGGTCAACACATACTTTGGTCAAGGGATACAGAGAAATCAATCTTACACTGACCTGGATACTTTCCCCTTGTTAGCTAGTTTTCATAATACTGAAAGGCTCTTACCCAGATGTGAATCCCAAAGGCTACTGTGATGGTTTGTATATGTTCGGCTCAGGGAGTGGCACTATTAGAAGGTGCAGCCCTGTTGGAGTAAGTATGACCTTGTTGGAGAAGTTGTGTCACTGTGGGTGTGGTAAGATTCTCAGCCTCCTGGAAGCCTCTGCTAGCAGCCTTCAAATGAAGATGTAGAACTCTCAGTTCCTCTTGCTCCATGCGTGCCTGGACACTGCCGTGTTCCCTTCTTGTTGATAGTGGACTGAACCACTGAACCTGTAAGCTAGCCCCAATTAAATGTTATCCTTATAAGAGTTACCTTGGTCACAGTGTCTGTTCACAGCAGCAAAAGCCTAAGACAGTTACTTCAGTGATCAGCCTGTCAAGATATGTCCATGGGTGTGTATTAGTAGCATGAACGATTTTCTTGGTATAGCCAACTACTTTTTCATTAAATTTAAGGCCTCTTCCAGAAGAGGAAATTCATGTGTGGCATTATAAATCTTGCCAAGAACCTACACTTGGGAATCTAATAGGTCCTTGGTGAGCCTTCTTTAGTTATAATGCTAAAAGTACATAATGTCAAACTGCCTTCCCAAATTTCACCTGTCAGTCTTTCTGAGGGAAGCATCTTGATGCAGTGGATATTGGTTAATACAAAGACTCAAACTAGTCACATCAGAAGTTGGGCGCTAAACCGTAAATTTCACTTTTGATATTGGTGATCGTAAAGGGCTTTGAAAATGAGGGTAGTAAGTTGTTTATTTTGGTAAGGGAGGGGATGGGAGGGGAGTGAAATTGTGGAAAAAAATCTTAGACCTTCAATGTAGAAAATATGATAAAGAGTCTGGACACATTAGGAATTTATCACCATGAAATAAACACATTGCTACTTATAGAATTTGGAGTACAATTACTTTCTATTATACAATTCCTTCAGGCTATAATTTTTCTTTTAGATCTCTGTGTAAATTTGTTTCAATTAGATAAAGAGGAAGGTCTATTATCTGTACACATTTAATTGTAACAATACATTTTATAATGGTTTCTTAACATTTAAACAGCTACTGGCATACAAGAAAATAAATCTCCAGAATATCTTTGGCAATGCCTAAATAGTACTCAAATCAATATTTCCTTAAATGCCAAGTCATAGAGAGCTTCCTGGATGGAACAGGCAGACTGGGGATTTTTAGCTCATGACCTCATGGATTACCACTTATTACCCTGGGGCCAAGATATTAGCTACACAATATAGTTGCCCAGAATTTGCTGTGAGCAGAGCTGTGGCCTGATTTGTCCTTGCAGAAGAGTTGTGAATCAACCTGTTGATCCAGCTCACTGGGTTGGGATTCTCCAAGGAGTTGTGTGCTGAGACTGTGTGGGGCTACTCACTCACAGTTCAGGACTGCTCAGGAGTTAATAATGGCACATTCGGCTAACGCTTTACGAGTTCTTAAGCAGTACACCCTATTCTTGCTCAGTGCGTTCCATTTTCTCTCGGAAATGCTAGGATTTCACATCTGAGCAAATCCACACATGTACTTTAATTTTGTTCGGAATACATATAGATCCTCTAGGGATTCAGGCCTGGGTTTTATTTGAAAGATGAAACTTACTGGGAAAAAGGAGGTACTCATTTCTTAAAGAGCCATAAACAAGATTCTGCTTTTAGGTAGTTTAGAAGATTTCTGTGTTATTTGCTAGATTCTGCCTTGGTATATCTTTTCACGCCTTGCTGCTATTGTCCTGAGTGAAAGCAAGTGAACATTTGTAACATTGTACAATGTGTGCGGAATAGTCAGCAGGGCAGTGGAGGGGAGATTGCTTACTTTGGGAAGCTGGTGGTCTAATCAGAATGGCACATGGCAAACAATATGCATTAACAATGAAAAATAAAAATTGCCTATAACCAACACACACACAGTTGCCAAATCACACACTATACAAATGTACTACAAATAGCACAAGAATCTAGGGGCTACATTTAGTAGAGCACATTTGAAAGATTGTAGGTGTGTGGGGTGAAGAGGTAGTCAGTCAGTGTGTGTGTGTGTGGAGAATGACAGAGGCATACGCTGGACTGTACTGGAAAATATATTTCTAGAGCCAGGTCAGAGAGTTTGATTTTGATTTTAAACATTGAGAGTCTATTATAGTTTCTGAACTATGGAGATTACACAATGGTAAAAAGATTTACACATGACAGTGGTGTATAGAGATACTTTATAGGAGGAAGCCGTATGAATACATAGTAATTAAAAAATACACAAAATTCTGTATAATACTGTTTCTTTTTTTTTTCTGTTATACTGACCCCTATTTGTTTCATTCACAAAGGAACTCACACACTATGTACTCACTGATAAGTGGATATTAGCCCAAAACCTAGGATACCCAAGATATAAGATACAATTTCCTAAACACATGAAACTCAAGAAAAATGAAGACTGAAGCGTGGACACTATGCCCCTTCTTAGAAGTGGGAACAAAACACCCTTGGAAGGAGTTACAGAGACAAAGTTTGGAGCTGAGATGAAAGGATGGACCATGTAGAGACTGCCATACCCAGGGATCCACCCCATAATCAGCATCCAAACGCTGACACCATTGCATACACTAGCAAGATTTTATCGAAAGGACCCAGATGTAGCTGTCTCTTGTGAGACTATTCCGGGGCCTAGCAAACACAGAAGTGGATGCTCACAGTCAGCTAATGGATGGATCACAGGGCTCCCAATGGAGGAGCTAGAGAAAGTACCCAAGGAGCTAAAGGGATCTGCAACCCTATAGGTGGAACAACATTATGAACTAACCAGTACCCCGGAGCTCTTGACTCTAGCTGCATATGTATCAAAAGATGGCCTAGTCGGCCATCACTGCAAAGAGAGGCCCATTGGACATGCAAACTTTATATGCCCCAGTACAGGGGAACGCCAGGGCCAAAAAGGGGGAGTGGGTGGGTAGGGGAGTGGGCGTGGTGGGTATGGGGGACTTTTGGTATAGCATTGGAAATGTAAATGAGCTAAATACCTAATAAAAAATGGAAAAGGAATAAAAAAAATTAAAAAAAAAAGAAATTACACCCTATATTTTATAATACTGTTTCTAAGGTAATCTATTTTACCGTTTGACTTACTTTATGTTCATGTGTATTTAGGGAATACATGTTAATTAGTCTTGGATATTTCCAAGTGTGACAATTAAGACTAAATTTTCTAAATTATTCCTTGATACCCCCTCTAATAGCTACCAATGTTATTCTATTACACTCTGTATTATCAAATTTAAGAGAGTCTTTTTTGATTTACTGTTATTTATTATCTTGAAAGATTATAAATCAATGTACTATATCTACTTTATGAGATTCATGGGATTATTAAATCATGATAACATAAACTTGTTGAAGTAACAAAGAAACTACCAACTCTTAATGCTTTCCCACTCTGACAGTTATTTCTGGTAAATATTTATTTATGCCAAGTGCCTAATGTGAGTCACCAAGGTGACTCATTGCAGTCCCGAGAACCCTTGTCTCACCAAGAACATCCACACTTAACAAGGGAAGGGAAAAGTGCTTTGTGGACTGCTTACAGTCTCCTCCAGCTTCTAATAAGAGGGTGTGTCTAATTTTAGTCATGTTTTGATGGCTAAAGGACATCCGCCTGGCTATGCCCATCTGTGAAGTAGCAGGGATGAACTATGCCACCATATACCCAAAATGGTGGAACACAGGGACTGCAGACAGTTCTAATGATCACCATGGGGACATAGCGCCTTCTCGAAGTCCTCATGAGCACAGGTCAGAAAGAATAATGTATTTTCAATGAAATTATTTAACTGCACAGAGAATTATTTCATCACTGCTTAGGTCTATAGGCTCTTAGGCCCATAGCAAATTAGAATTTTAATATAAATGGACAAGGTGACCCCTAACATGACTAGAATATTATTTTCTATTACGAACTGGCAAATTCGAGGAGAAGTTATAAAACTTCTGTCATAGAACTTAGTATTTGATTCACACTTGTGTTCTGGGCATTGGAGTTCATGAAGGTGGGTAGGTTTTAATGTGAACTTGGGATGGTGAAAGAATTTACTATAATGTATAAATAATCATGTGAGAATTACACAACTGTAAACTTATGTCTATATGTACAGAGTTATTATTGCTCAGGTAACACTGATAGATAAATAATAATTGGGGTTCCTGGTGTCTAAGAATCTTTGTATATTTAGCATACGAGAGCACAGTATATAGATTTTAAAGTTTTAAGTAAAAGTACTCAAGTTTTAGACTAAGAACCATATCTAAATATAGTTTTATAACTTATCATCATAGAAGGTGAAGGATTTATCATTTCAGCATAAAGTTTGGATTTCCCCTGCTCTGTTTTGACATTGTAAACTCTGCAGCAAAGCATTTACTTAGATTGAACTGATGTATGGTGCCATTGGATTGCCTAGGGAAGATAATCCAGATGAAGTCTGGGCTTTGTCCCCTTAGCCACATCTCCTGATCCCCAGCCAGTGCCTGTGTGTTTAGATGTTCTTATCCTCAGGGGGCTATCCTTCCCAGGAGGGTCTCTGAAGGCCTGTGTGTACACGGAGCACCCAAGTTTAAGTCTATGATAGTGAAAATGAAGTAGCATAAACTTGGTATCTCATCAGTTGTTTATGTACACTTCTGTTTAGACTGCAAAGCCATATGCTATCCTTTGCTAAGACTTTGGAAGCCTTAAAGTCCTTGCTTATATTTCAATTACCAACTAAAAAACTACTACCATTTCTAGAGGAAAGGAAAACCGTGCTCATGCAGCTAGAGAGGTAACAATTTTGTTATTCTTCTACTAATGTTACTGTATCAGTAATAGGAACTTCAGAATCATTAGATACTGCCAATAATCGTGAGTTAATAAATGCTAACGGCATAGACTTTTATATGAAAATAAAAATTAAAAGTATTTTATAGCATGTTTCAGAAAGAAACTGAAGTGTATGATTATGAGCCAATAGCTACTAACAAAATATAAAATAGTGTTTGTGATATACCCCTCTTTTTAGCTTCCCTGATAACCTGACTAAAATTTTCAAAGTACTAAGAACAGTTAGTGGATACTAAGCTATCTCAAGGCTTTTAGAAGCCTCACACATCAGTGGCACCAGAGCACCTGGTTCCTTGTCATCATTTCTTTCAGTGTTTCTATCTGAGCTGATTAACCTGGTGTCTTAGTCAAGGTTTCTATTCCTGCACAAAACATCGTGACCAAGAAGCAAGTTGGGGAGGAAAGGGTTTTCAGCTTACATTTCCACATTGCTCTTCATCACCAAACAAAGTCAGGGATGGAACTCAAGTCAGTCAGGAAGCAGGAGCTGATGCAGAGGCCATGGAGAGATGTTACTGGCTTTCTTCCCCTGGCTTACTCAGCCTTCTTTTCTTTTCTTTTCTTTTCTTTTCTTTTCTTTTCTTTTCTTTTCTTTTCTTTTCTTTTCTTTTCTTTTCTTTTCTTTTCTTTTTTCTTCTCTCTTCTCTTCTCTTCTCTTCTCTTCTCTTCTCTTCTCTTCTCTTCTCTTCTCTTCTCTTCCCTTCCCTTCCCTTCCCTTCCCTCCCCTCCCCTCCCCTCCCCTCCCCTTCTCTTCTCTTTTCTTCTCTTTTCTCTCTTCTTTTCTTTTCTTCTGTTTTTTTTTTTTTTTTTTTTTTGAGACAGGGTTTCTCTGTATAGTCCTGGCTGTCCTGGAACTCACTCTGTAGACCAGTCTGGCCTTGAACTCAGAAATCAACCTGCCTCTGACTCCCAAGTGTCAGTGCCTGGCTTTCAGCTTGCTTTCTTATAGAACCCAGGACTACCAGCCCAGGGATGGTACCACACACAATGGGCCTTCCCACCTTGATCACTAATTGAGAAAATGCCTTATAGCTGGATCTTCTGAAGGCATTTCCTCAATGGAAGCTCCTTTCTCTGAGATAACTCCAGCTTGTGTCAAGTTGACACACAAAACCAGCCAGTAACCTGGTCTTCACACATTAAAGCATTCACTCCTACTGGAGTCACATGTACTACCCGAGCACATGAGGTTAGTCTGCACCATTAGTTCTTATATTTACCAAGTGCATATTGTTAATTATGATAAAGTATGTGCCATATATTAGTAGTTTCCTAAAGCTGACCAGTCAGTCGTGAATGATAAATACTATCTCCATTCCCATATGAGTATGCTGTGCATACTGAAACATGCACACGCAAGGACAGACTTTCAGAAGAATTTATGTTAAAGTATCTAAACTGAATTTTCCCCTAGATTCCCTACTGGTAACTATAACAGTTTCCTGTGCTAACTAACTCTCAGGCATGCTGCTAAGTTGCATTTTTGATCATGCCTGACATTACATTATGTCTCTACATTAGCATCTAGAGGCCCAAGGCCTGGGTTTTAAGGTTATACATAATCAACCTCTTGCTGTTCATTTATGCTCCTGTCTAGGCTCTTCTCCCCCACTATGCTGTAATATTATTTTAGGAATTTGCTTTATTTTCAATTCCATGATGTGACATATGTTAAAATCATCACTTGGTTGGGTTTTATCCAAGGTAGTTTAATCAAAGCAAAACCTAACTCAGCATAAATGATGATGTTCAAAGGCCGTCACAGCAGCTAGCTGATCTCTATGAAGGGACAGTCCCTTGGGGTGCATTCCCTTCCAGACTGCTCTGCTCCAATAAGTTTCTTAATGGTTTATGCTGTTTAGCTTGCCCTGTAATACTTATATGCCTGCAAGTCAATGCAATTTGACTAACCGAGAGGGTGTATGAGGAATAGCACGCTAGACTAGAGCTATCTTAGTGCTCAGAGTAGAGCTTCTAGTCTCATTTTATGCATACAAATTCAGATGGACTAAGTGAGAAGATAGTTATGTACTCAGAAGTATTTTGGGCAGAATTGTAGCAATCCACAACTTAAGAGTGACATCAAAATGGTCCAGAATGAGGACACATTAGGTCATAGGTAATAGTTCATTTTTGGTATTATACATAGGAAAGCTAAGCTTACCTATTCACACTGAAGGAGAGTATTGAGGCCCTTGTGAAGATAATTTAGACCCAAAGGAAAAATCTTCCCCATTTATTCGAGCTATCTAGTCAGTGCATACAAATATGTGCTTTTTAGGTAATGAATTATGTAGTAATATCTTCAATTTATCATTTCATATTTTCCCTAACCTTTTCCATAAATAAAACATTGGTAAAATGCAGAGGAAACAGATATATGTTTCAGAAACTCAAATCTTCCTTGGATTTCTGTGTTGTTATTCACATTGCACCTCGTTTCCTCTGGGAATAAGAAGATTTTGTATACACTATAAATACGGAACAATTTGTTTATTGTCATTGGCACTGTGCCTAATGTTTGCTACATTCTCTGAGAAATCCCTTTCATATTTAGGAAGATTACTGATCATTTATAAGGGAATAATATTTGTGTTCTTTGACATTTTCCCACCTTTAACTCTTGTTTTGCAGTAACGTACTCCAGGTGGAGACATAACATCTTGAAGTCTAGCGCAGTCTCTTCTATTGAGGAAGTTAAGAAAAGGGATAATTTAACGAAACCACACTTGATGGGATCCGTAGTGTGTGCATGTGCTATCAGCAGCTGGAGGGTTTATAACATTCCTAATCAAATAGAAAAGTTACATTGTGGAATTCAGAAGACCTCCTGGGATCTCTCCAACTTTTATTCCCCTCTGTGGAGAGCATGAGCCTTATCCACTGAACTTGCCCTTCGCCCATAACTCACCGATTATTGAGTGTGTAATTTAGTAAGGAGGAGATATGGATTAAGTTTTTTTATGTTAATGATTTTACTTAATGGCCAAAATTGAATATGTCAAGAGAAGGAAGATTTTGTTTGTTTGTTTTTCAAGTTTTTCAGCTCCAAGAAGCATGAACAAATCCAACAAAGGAAGCTTCAAGAAAGACTTCTGGTCTTCCTTGAAAGCCGAATCCTCTTCCCATAACTAATTGAAATTTGAGCCTAACTAAGAACTGGGTCAATTCCACAGAAAACATTAAAAACTTGAGAAGATAAATAAACCAAAACTTGCAGCATTCTTGGATCACGGCTTTCTAAGTAAAGCATCATTTTCAGGGAGGTCCAGAGGCTTCTCATACTCGGTCCTGGCTTTGTTGATTGCCTCTCGCTGATACAGACCAAGTCATAGCAGGCAAGATCTATTCAGAAGTACTCACATGTCTTTGAAAATAGCATATTTCTATCTCTATCTATCTATCTATCTATCTATCTATCTATCTATCAATCTATCTATCTACCTACCTACCTACCTACCTACCTACCTACCTATCTGAAAGGCAAGGCCAGAAACCAGGGAATAGCACCATTTTAATTAGAAAGATAGAGTGGTCATAAAAGAAAGTGTAGGCTGGGCCCTCCTGTTCCCTTTGAATAAAGTTGGTGATGACTAACAGTGATCCCCAAAGCCACATTTATCCGGATTCTGCCTTATCCTTGGTTCCTAATTCCAATTGTGCTGTCTGCCAGCGACCTTTCTTCATTTCCTCCTAGTGTCTTTCACCACTAACCCTTCACCCAAACCATCTCTGCTCACACCCTCTCCTTGATTGCTGTCTTCTGCCTGCTTTAGCAGAGATGAGGTCCTTTGTTGCCAGGCTGAGTTCAATCTGGCTGAGGAGAAATGCTCAAAATGCTTTAGTGTCCCATGCAGAACATTTTCATTTTGCACTATAAGGGAGTTCAAAGGACATTAAAAAGGAGGGACCCTTTAAGAAACAAAGGATAGCTATCTGAGACACTATTTTGTAGTAATGTAGTTTTTCCTATTCTTAAACAACTACACAATTGATTTGCTTTTGTGGTTTGAATTTTTTTTCTGCTCAATTCCTTCCTAAAGTTTGCTTAGATGAATTGTGCTTATGGTGGCATTTCTTTTGATAAATGTTACCCTGGATTGAGCAACAGTATTAGAAATTCGGATGTATATGTGATTTATACCCAACGCTTTGTCTCTTAGGTACCATATGAAACCCATCCTTTATAAAGCACTTAAAAGCAAGTGACCATGCTTTTAAGGGTTATGTTAAAACACGATCTATATTTGATTGGCTATCAGTTTCACTCTGCGATATATAAATATTTAAAACACTTGAACATTTGAGCAAGAGATATATACCCAATATCATATTGTCCTTATCCATACTGGCTACACACTAACCAGCCCAGATATCTATAGTGAGAGAGTAAATGAGTAGACTGTGTTGTAGTTACATATAGAAATAATAAGACAAGCATATAAGTAAATGACTTATAGCAACAATAGTATGAACAGTTCTTAGGAATATAACATTGAAGATATAACCCCTAAAATTATGTAATGAATAACATCCATATTTTTTTATTTAATTTATTTTTTTAATTTATTCATTTTACACTCACTGACCCCTCCTGGTAACCTTCAACCCTTCCCCCATCCTCCTTCCCCTTCTCCACTGAGTGTGTGGGAACCCTGGGGTATACCCCCAACCCTGGCACTTCAAGTTTCTGGCAAACTAGGTGCTTCCTCTCCCACTAAGGCCAGACAAGGCAGCCTAGCTAGTAGAACGTGTCCCACATATAGGCAATAGCTTTTGGCATAGCCCCCATTCAACTCCCATCTTACACAGATCAGAATGGCTAAGATAAAAAACTCAGGAGATAGCAGATGCTGTCGAGGATGCGGAACATGACAAACACTCCTCCACTATTGATGGGTGTTGCTTCTGTCTCCAACCAGCAGAAAAGAGCGATGACACAGCGTTCTTCTCAAAGCAGTTTATTCAGGAACCTTTCAACATGCAAGCAGGAATCTCTCTCTAACATGCAAGCAGGAATCTCCTCTAGTCCCCAATCACAATCCCTTATATAACCCCTCAACCACGCCCCATCAGCCTAGTCCGAGTAATCTCAGTTCATTGGCCTTCGTCAAATGGCCTGATCTTGCGTCATGGTGCACCTGTGCAGCTCTCACGATGGACGTGGCTTATTTTCAGGTGTATGAGGAAGTCAGGTGCAAGTCATAAGACTTGGCTGCAGTCCTGGGCGCCATCTTGGGACTACCTCCACACCCGCTCCCCACAGATGGGAGTGCAAACTTGTACGTCCACTTTGGAAATCAATTTGGCATTTTCTTAGAAAACTGGAAATAATTCTACTTTAAGACCCAGCTATGTTACTCCTCGGTATATACCCAAAAGATGCTCCAATATCTCACAAAGACACTTGTCAACTGTGTTCATAGTAGTTTTATTCATAGCCAGAAACTGGAAGCAATCTAGATGTCCCTCAACTAAAGAATGGATAAAGAAAATGTGTTACATCTATAGCCAAAGGCTTTAAATTTGAACACATTTGAATTAAAAAAACAATAATGATTTAGGAATGGATCTAAATGCTGTACACATACATATGAAGGGTACCAAAGTATGTATGAAATGGGGGATGTGTGATTTCAGGGTGATTATGGCTTTTGGTGGGAGGAAACTAAACTGGGCTGAATTGGGATCATAGACTGGGTAGAGATTAATGCCAAATTCCCACCTCTGGTAATTAGTGGTAGCTTCACAGATGCTTATTATATTATTAAAGCCAACTCTCATTCACTCACTAACTAGAAACGGAGAACTAAGAAGAAAGTTCAGCACAACTTACAGACTCTTCTTAATGAGGGCCAAGTGGAAATATTTTACCCTCAGACCTGAGGAATCTGAGGTTCTTTAGAAATTATGGCTTTTCTGTTGTGTTAAGGATCTTCTTCGCTCTGACTTCTGGCAGGGTTAGACCTCAGATTTGCAAGCCATCTTCAGTAAATACAGAAGAACTACCATTATATTTATTTCCATATGTAACTCGAAACTTTGTTTTATCTTATCAATCTATCTTAGTTTTTCCTAGTCTTGATTTATCAAATATGGCATAAAAATCTCATTTTATTGCATTATTTCTATAAGCCTTTTAAAAAATTACTTCATCGAGCAGAAGATAGTAGTAACTGAAAACATTGGCATACGATTGGACAGATGGCTGCATTGCTTGGTAGAGATGTGAGGCTTAGGTATGGGATGTTATTGCATGAGGTTTCTGTGTGTGTTCTGCAGCTCCATCAGAAGTGCACATCTTTGCCAGAATAAATTTCCAACAAGTATGCCATGTGGCTTCTACTAGATTCTGCACTTCTGTGAAAGTGTGATATTCTTTCTCAGAGCCCCATCATGTTGTCAAGGTCATATCCAGCAGTATCTGGTTTCACCCTGTCCTGGTCATAACCACCAGTACCTGGTTTTTATGGTTTGTAATCAGGCAGAAAGATTAAGCTCCATTTTCAGAGAACTTGACAATCTGGCAGAGGTTGAAAAGTCAATGGCCAGCAGAGAAATGCCTAGGCAGGCATGATTACTCATAAGACTCTAATCTACATTACCAGAGATAATACTTCCTTGAGTCATGATTCTGCATTAAAAATAGGTTAACTGTTTCTAGTACATAGTTGTCCACATAGGAAACTGTGGGTTTTATTTCACGGTTTCCCCTGAAGATAGTCTAGATTCAGAGTTATATGGTATAAAGTTTAGAGAAGTAATAGGACCCAAGATAATTTTTGAGTTTATTTTAGTATATAAATTAATTAAATAGAATGGTACTTCTCAAAAGAAATGGAAGCAAAACTTTATTTTAAACACAACTTTTGTCATTTAAAAAGATGCTTAGGTCCTGGGAGTCTCTCATATTTCCAGCATCTGGGACTTTTTAGTGACTCTCCCCACTTGTTCCCTACCCTCCACTGCTACATATTTCTCTTCATTCTCCTGGCCCGCTGGACTTCTCTATTGTCTCTTTCCATTCCTAATCCTGCCCCTTTTCCCTCCCCCTCCTCTTTTCCACCCAGGTCCCTCCCCTCCTCTGCCTCCAGTGACTATTTTGTTCCTCCTTCTTAGTGGGATTGAGGCATTCACACTTTGGCTTTCCTTCTTGTTAAGCTTCATATGGTCTGTGAGTTGTATTGTGGGTATTCTGAGCTTTTGGGCTAATATCCACTTATCAGTGAATACATACTGTGTATACACTTTTGGGTCTGGGTTACCTCAGGATGATATTTTCTAGTTCCATCCATTTGCCTACAAAATTCATGAAGTCATTGTTTTTAAGAGCTGAGTACTATTCCACTGTGTAAATATACCACATTTTCTGTATCCATTCTTCTGTTGGAGGAAATTAGCCAAAATACCCAACAGAAGTGAGATAGAACCTGAAGAGACCACCTCCAGTACATAGACATGGCTCCTAGTTGACGAATGGGGCCACCCACCCTTCTCAAAATCTTTAACCCAGAATTGTTCTTGTCTAAAGGAAATGCAGGGACAGAAAATGGAGCAGAGACTGAAGGAAAGGCCACCCAGAGACCACCCTGCCTTGGGCTCCATCCAATCTGCAGGCACCAAACTCTGACACTATTGCTGATGCCAAAAAGTTCTTGCAGACAGGAGCCTGGTATAGTTGTCCTCTGAGAGGCTCTGCCATCACCGACTAAGACAGATGCAGATACTCACAGCCAAACATTGGACTAAGCCCTGGGACCCCAAAGGAAGAATTAGGGGAAGGGTTGAAGGAGCTGAGGAGGATTGCAATCCTGTAGGAAGAACTACTACAGGATTGTAGTTGAAGGAGCTGAGGAGGATTGCAATCCTGTAGGAAGAATATCAACTAACTGGACCCCCCCCGCCCCCAGAGCTCCCAGGGACTAAATTACCAACCATGGTCAAGATCCATGGCTCCAGCTGCATATGTAGCAGAGGATCGCATCATCTGGCATCAATGGGAGGGAAAGTGCTTGGTCCTATGGAGACTTATTGCCACAATGAGGGGGGATGCTGGAGAGGTGAGGTGGGAGTGGGTGCATGGGTGGGGAAGCACCCTCTTAGAGGCAAAGGGGCATGGGAATGGGGTGGGGGGCTTTGCAGAGGAGAGACTGGGAAGGGGGCAACATTTGAAATGTAAATAAAGTAATTAATAAAAAGAAAATAGTAAATATTTTTCCAAATTTCACTGCATTACTCCAGATGTCTCTATATAAAAATGTTCATTATTGACTTCTTAAAGAAAATATTTTAAAATTAAAGTAATTGTTTAACAATAAAAGAATAAAAGATGTTTGGCCTTTTCCTTCATATCGCCATGTGTAACATTATCTTATCTGTTTTAAGTGAACAAATAATTGCTAAATATTTTTGGTATGTGAGGTGAAGTGTCAGGGAAAGACAAACACAAGGATACTATGGCATGGAGAAGTGTCGGGTGGATGGAGTCGCCTTTTCTTTGATCACTAAGCGGGACCGGTTTTGCTCTTATTGCTCAGCACACATGGAACCATGTCCAAGAATCTGTGAGAAACCCAGTGCTTGAATAGAAACATTCTATCAGATGAAAACCTGAGTTGGCTTAAGATTTTTGTCTTCTCTCTGCAACCCTCTTGGCATTCAGCAGGCATGCTAGTTACAAAATGCATGTGATAAGGTGATTAGATTAAAGCAATAAGAATGCGTTCTATAGCCCAGAGACTGTGGTAAACTCTAGGTGACAAAAGTGATGGAGCCGTGTGATCAAAGACATTTGCTCTGAGCAGGTTTTCTGGCTTACTTCTTCATGGGGCTTGTACCTTTTTTTGCTCTTGAGCTCAAACCTTTTTTTTTTTAAATTCTATTTTCTTAAGTATGGTTTTGTCAGATTGTTTTCTACAATTAAACACCATACTACGAGAAAAAAAAGGGTCTCTCTCCACTTTTTTAAATCCAGTAAGCACATGTTCTGTCTTGCCTGGATTGTTGCAATTTACACTTCTTACCATGACTTGGGATAGCCATTAGTAGGTCACTTGTACTCTCACAAGTATCCTAATTTATAATATATAAAGCTATTTTATTTATAGAGAAAGTAGTAATCGAAATCATGTTTGAAGATTGGAATGAATCCCATGGAAATTAGTTTGGGGGAACTGGAGCTTGAAGACACTAGAGCCATTTAAAAGACTGTCTCAAATAGTCATGGGAAGAACAAACGTAAGGTTTGGATTAAGGCAGTGACAATAGAAATAAAAACACATGTCAAAAGATCATACAGGAACATAATATTTTGGAGGCTAGGGAGATGGCTCAGTTGGTAAAGTGCTTATTACAAGAGCATGGGACTGAGTTAATATTCCCAGCATCATGTCAAAAGCTGGGTGTGGTAAGGCAGCAATGTGGGGGCTGGAGACGGATCTGGCAAGCTCATCTGAGTAAAACGGTGAAGTCAGGTTTAGTGAGACACTCTGGCTCAAAAAGTAAAATGGAGAATGACAAAGATTACCAAAGTTGACCTCTGGCTGCCACACATGCACACACCATCAAGTACATTTGTAAATACATGTGCATACACATATAAAGTACAAATAGAGAAAAATACACTATTTCAAAATATGGCATATATGTACAATAAATTTTATTGGGTCAGAAGGAAATAAAATAAAATAATGACAGTTACAAGAAAATGGAACTGGAAATCATCATATTAAGCAAAATAAGCCAGACTCAAAAGGACTTAATACTGCATATTTCTTTTCATATGTTGAACCTCTGTTGTGTGTGTGTGTTGACATTATAATGGGGATAGTGAAAAAGAAAGGTGTTTTAAGATAGAGAAAGCATGATGAAACACCTGTGGTGTGAAAGCAGAGCAGGGAGATTTGCTTAGATGAACAGAACCAGCAAGAGGTGGGCAGGGGATAGGAAGGGTGAGCAGAGAGTAAGGGGAAAACAGAAATAAATATAATAATAATAAAAGTAATAATGTAACACACTCATGAAGCCCATTGCTTTTTATACTAACTTAAAATTAATTAAATTAAGCAATATATGATTTCAAGAAGTTTCTCCTACCTCTCTGACATGTACGTAGTTTTATTTTACTTTAAGCATAGTTTACCCAAGTATGTCATTACACGCCAATCATCTCAGTGCTAGAGAGATGCAGCAGGAGGATCAAGAGTTCAATGCCAGCCTTGTCTACACAGTGAGTTTGAATCAAATCTGAGGTGCACGAGACTCAGTCTCAAATCAACCAATTAATAAAACAAAGAAAAAAATTAGATTTAGACAAAAACTTCAGGCATTCTACAAACATGGATTGGTTTCCACGAGTTTGTTTTTAGTGTCTAGAATGATGTTCATCGTGCCCTGTGAGTGACTTTAAGGGTGACATTCATACCTTGTTCTACACTGTGAACCATGGGAAATAGAATACATTTAAACCCCAAATCAGTTCTTAGTTCACATAAACCTGTGTGTACTTGAAGGGCGGAATGTGGCACAGAGCTGAGACAGTGTCAGTACTAGTCAGGGCTAAAGCAGTTGGACAGCTTGGGAGAAATCGGGAGATTGTGGTCTGTATGGCATGGACAGTAGCTTTAACTCTCCAGCTTACTTTGAATATGGCTGGAGTTCAGTCTAAGGAAAAGCTTTGGAAGGCAGCGATGCTGCTTTTGAATAAAACAGATGTTAAAGAGAAAAGCCTTAGGAGGTTCTCTCGTTCTTCCAACCTGCTACAGAGCCTTATAAAGTGCCGGCCTTGAAGATAGGAATGAAAAGGTTTTTCTTAACTACTTAGAGGCCATAAAGTCAGGATGGGCTTCTCAGGTTGCTCCTAAAGTTGTAACAGTCTTCAAACCCTGAAATGACTCGTAAAATGTGAGATAATATATTAGATTTGTGCTCTCCTGGTCTGCTTTTATCCAAATGACTTGATTGCTTTTTAAACTGCCTTTTCACTGCTAAGTAGCCATTTTGTTCTTTGTAGGATCTCAAGGAAATCTACCTTTTCTACTTATGCAGCATAGGATCTGGGGAACCCAAGCAGTTATGGAATATAATTATGCTTTGACAACCATGGGGTTGCTCCAGGACCCATCCTATACCAATATCCATATCTATCTATCTATCTATCTATCTATCTATCTATCTATCTATCTATCTATCTATCTATCTATCTATCTATCATTATCTATCATCTATCTATCTATCTATCTATCTATCTATCTATCAATCATCTATCTATCTATCTATCTATCTATCTATCTATCTATCTATCTATCTATCATCTCTCTATATATATATGTCATTTTTGGCATGGTACTCGCATTTAAGGCATGCTTATTTCCCAATATACCTTAAAAATCTCTAGATTATTTATAGTACCCAACACAAACAATGTAAATGCTATATCTATCTATCTATCTATCTATCTATCTATCTATCTATCTATCTATCATCTCTCTCTATATATATGTCATTTTTGGCATGGTACTCGCATTTAAGGCATGCTTATTTCCCAATATACCTTAAAAATCTCTAGATTATTTATAGTACCCAACACAAACAATGTAAATGCTATATAAAAAAGTTGTTATAGAGTACTATTTAAGGAAGAAAATGATGAATAAGTGTGTATACATAAACATATATATATATATACATTTTCAATTTGTGGTAGTTGAACTGGAGGATATGGAGGGCCAAGTGTAATGGAGGACAATAGACATTGTTTCTGAAATAGGTGTTTGGCAGGGGTCTTTTCTGCTGACTGGTCTAGTGATCTGACTGATTCCCGTTGAGCTTCTCTGCTGCTTGTTGAGCACAGATACAGCTTAATACCCACCCACAGCTCGCGTTAGTCTTCTCTCAATGGCATTGACTGCTTTATGACCATGTGTATGTTCACTTGGGTACAAATCCCACTTAGGATAAGGATGCTGCGATTTTGCCAACCAATCTCAGACTCACTGAAGAATATTTATTGAATTGTTCTCCAAACTGACTCTCACTTTAATGATTCAAATATGGCAGAGATTAAGTTAAAGTAGTTCATACCCAACTTAGCTAAAAAAAAAAAAAAAAGTGAAACTGGAGTTTCCTTCGCTTGAGAAAAGCAGCACAACGTATGAAAATACATTCTTTGTTATCATGTGTTGATCTTTTTCATGGATAATGCAAAATGTTCTTCACAGTGTCTCTGTCACTTCTGCCACCTTCCATTGAGATAGCAGAGATGCTCAGACCAGGGTTGGATTCATGCCCTCCTTTGTTTTGATGGTCTGGTCTCCACAAGGCTCTAGCCGTAATGGCATTTTGAACACGAGAGGTAATGAGGCTGGGAAAAGCATGTGGATCTCGGGAAAGATCTCATCTGTCACTTTCTGGGGGAGGTTTTTCTGTACTGCTGGTCACTTTATTCCAACAAGTCCCCAGCAGAGACAGGCTAACACTGCAGTCTTGCAGCAGCAAATATGGAAAACTGGTCATATTCACCCTCTCCAGCACTCTATGTGGAATTTGCCTGGTTTTGTGAAGTAACACTTGAGGTATCTATCTTCCAGGGTAGTTAGGTATGCCGGTTTTGCTATTCCTAAAATGAAAACAAATAGGAATGGCTATAAGTCTCTCTAACTATTTTTTCTCTATTAATAAAATAGCATAGTGTTGAATTGTCATGAGGAGTGAGGTACCTGTTCACATAGAACATGTGCTATTAATAACCAGTTTCCTATCGAGACCCTGGAAATAATTTTTAAAAATTCAATTTAGTCACAACCCTACTCACATATTAAGTTCTTTCTTGCTTGGTGTCTTAGACATATTATCAACTGGAAGCTAAGAGGACATCAGCAGTTGCCTAAATAAATATTCCAGCCTTGTTTACTTGTGAGCACATTTTGTAAAAAGCTTAACTGGTGCATAAAACTTTGACACACCAGGTTCTGAAATATGTGGTCAGAGTCTTGGCTTTAAAAACAATTCATTTTTGTTACATTAAAGAGAGCTGATTAGACCATGACCTCTTGTCAGACTCATCCATCAGGCTTGTACTAATTCTAACTATTCAATATTTATTGAGTAGATTAACATTACAGAGGAAGGAAACACTCAAGTGAACAACATGGGAGAATTTGGAAAGTGCTTGTGTTAGTGTGCATGAATGTTCAATACTGTGTTGCTCTTAGCCTAGATTGTGCCCATGCCCACCTCAAATACTACTTTGAATTGGGTATCTTCTCTCCAAAATGAACTGTGGATCTAAGCAGCCTATTCTTGCAGCTCACCTCTCCAGATGTAGTAATTTAATTTGATTATCCATGAATTCAAAAGCTGAATATGATTTTTATGCCCCTCATAAATAAAACCCACTCATTTTTCTAGTTTATCACACAGAGCTCTCATAAACCAGAAGGATTTAGACATGGAAGCCAAGAACCTCATCTAACAGATATAAGTGAAGCAAAATGCTGCTAGAAAGTAAAGACAGTAGGCACGTGAGTGTGATAGCTCTGTCTATTTGGCACAGTTGGGAAAAGGGAACCTCAGTTGAGGAGCTGCCTCCACCAGATTGCCCCATGGGCATGTCTGTGTGACAAGGTCTTGATTTCTGATAGATGTAGAAGGGTTATCCCAGTGTGGCTGGTACTATCCTTTGGCAAGACTACAGAAGCAGCATAGGGGAGCAAGCCAGGGTAAGGAGCTGTAAGCATTGGTTCCTTCATGGTTTCAGTTCCGACCTTGGCTTTCCCCAGTGACAGGCTGCAAACCCATAAGCTAAATAAACCCTTTCATCCTCAAATTGCTTTGGGTCAATGTTTTATCATATAACCAGAGAGGCTAACTAGGGCAGTGGGTCATTGAAGAAGTTATTATGGCCAAGACCACAGGTTTAAATTCAGAGAGACAAGAAGAATCTGTTTAAATCTCTTTTTTTTTTTGGTATGTTTCATGAAAGAACACTTTTTAAACAAGTGACATTCAACAACAGAAATGTACTGTCTCTTAGTGATGCTAGACAGATGAGTACGTAATTTCTTAACTATTAATGAGGATTCTACAAGAATCCCTAAACTTATATTAATAATTATTAAGATCTTTTATAACAGGACGGTTATTATGTCCTTTCTGATGTCAAAACTGCAATGAGAACTCTCAATTTTCAAGTGTCACAAGTTAATTGCTTCTGATAGCAAGCAGGCACCTATAATTAGAGCACATTCCAAAAGGTTGTAAAACAATTAACAAAAAGTCTTAAAAAAAGAACTAATGATTTATTATAGGTGCAAGGACAGATGAAATATTGACTGGGTTTATCTATACAAAACTTCAATGATAACTTAGTTGTCGTCTCTGACTCTCCATGAACCCATAGACTAGTGACACATGATGAATGGTTAGCCAGATAATGACTCTTAATGGATATGCATGGAAACATTCTCTGTTGAAAATTTCTTATTCAATTTATGATTGAATTTATGTGTAAACTTCTAATGAATTTTTTACCATGTGAGCATGTATTCTGTAAGACTTATAAGTGCTGAGGACAAGGAGAGAAGAGGACTCCCTTTAGAAAAATTTCATAGGAAACTTTTTGGAGGGCAACTTCTTTTTTCTTTTTTTTTTTGTATTTTTAAAAATTAGATATTTCCTTTATATACATTTCAAATGCTATCCCAAAAGTCCCCTATACCCTCCCCCCGCCCTGCTCCCCTACCCACCCACTCCTGCTTCTTGGCCTTGGCATTCCCCTAAACTGGGGCATAAAAAGTTTGCAATAACAAGGGGCCTCTTTTCCCAATGATGGCCGACTAGGCCATCTTCTGTTACATATGCAGCTAGAGATACGAGCTCTGGGGGTACTGGTTAGTTCATATTGCTGTTCCACTAATAGGGTGGCAGACCCCTTCAGCTCCTTGGGTGCTTTCTCTAGCTTCTCCATTGGGGGCCCTGTGTTCCATCTTATAGATGACTGTGAGCATCCATTTCTGTGTTTGCCAGGCACTGGCATAGCCTGGCAAGAGACAACTATATCAGGGTGCCTTCAGCAAAATCTTTCTGGCATATGCAATAGTGTCTGGGTTTGGTGGCTGATTATGGGATGGATCCCCAGGTGCGGTAGTTTCTGGATAGTCCATCCTTTTGTCTTAGCTCCAAACTTTGTCTCTTTAACACCTTTCATGGGTATTTTGTTCCCTATTCTAAGGAGGAATGAAGTATCCACACGTTGGTCTTCCCTCTTCTTGATTTTCTAGTGCTTTGCAAATTGTATCTTGGGTTTTCTATATTTCTGGGCTAATATCCACTTATCAGTGAGTGCATATCTAATGACTTATTTTGTGACTGGGTTACCTCACTAAGGATGACATCCTCCAGATACATCCATTTGCCCAAGAATTTCATAAATTCATTCTTTTTAATAGCTGAGTAGTACTCTATTGTGTAAATGTACCACATTTTCTGTATCCATTCCTCTGTTGAGGGACATCTGGGTTCTTTCCAGCTTCTGGCTATTATAAATAAGGCTGCTATGAACATAGTGGAGCATGTGTCCTTATTACCAGTTGGAACATCTTCTGGGTATATGCCCAGGAGAGGTATTGCTGGGTCTTCCTGTAGTACTATGTCCAATTTTCAGAGAAACTGCCAGAATACCTTCCAGAGTGGTTGCACCAGCTTGCAATCCCACCAGCAATGGAGGAATGTTCCCTTTTCTCCACATCCTCCTCAGCATCTGCTGTCACCTGAATTTTTGATCTTAGCCATTCTGACTAGTATGAGGTAGCATCTCAGGGTTGTTTTGATTTGCATTTCCATGATGATTAAGGATGTTGAACATTTTTTTCAGGTGCTTCTCATCCATTCAGTATTCCTCAATTGAGAATTCTTTGTTTAGCTCTGCAACCCATTTTTTAATGGGCTTATTTGAATTTCTGGAGTTCAGCTTCTTCAGCTCTTTGTAAATATTGGCTATTAGTCCCCTATCAGATTTAGGATTGGTAAAAATCCTTTCCCAATATGTTGGTGGCCTTTTTGTGTTATTGACAGTGTCTTTTGCCTTACAGAAGCTTTGCAATTTTATGAGGTCCCATTTGTCTATTCTTGATTTTACAGCACAAGCCATTGCTGTTCTGCTTAGGATTTTTTCCCCTGTGCCCATGTCTTCAAAGTTTCCCCCAACTTTCTCCTCTATTAATTTCAGTGTCTCTGGATTTATGTGGAGGTCTTTGATCCACTTAGACTTGAGCTTTGTACAAGGAGATAAGAATGGATCCATTCACATTCTTCTACATGTTAACTGCCACTTGTGCTAGCACCATTTGTTGAAAATGCTGTCTTTGTTCCACTGGATGGTTTTAGCTCTCTTGTCAAAGATCAAATGACCATAGGTGTGTGGGTTCATTTCTGGGTCTTCAATTCTATTCCATTGATCTACCTGTCTATCACTGTACCAGTACCATGCAGTTTTTATCACAATTGCTCTGTAGTACAGTTTTAGGTCAGGCATGGTGATCCCACCAGAGGTTCTTTTATTGTTGAGAATAGTTTTTGCTATCCTAGGTTTTTTATTATTCCAGATGAATTTGAAAATTACCCTTTCTAACTCAGTGAAGAATTGAGTTGGAATTTTGATGGGGATTGCATTGAATCTGTAGATTGCTTTTGGCAAGATAGCCATTTTTACTGTATTAATCCTGCCTATCTATGAGCATCGGAGATCTTTCCATCTTCTGAGATATTCTTCAATTTCTTTCTTCAGAGACTTGAAGTTCTTATCATACAGATCTTTCACTTCCTTAGTTAGAGTCATGTGAAGGTATTTTATATCATTTGTGACTATTGTGAAGGGTGTTGTTTCCCTAATTTCTTTCTTAGCCTGTTTATCCTTTGTGTAGAGAAAGGCCATTGACTTGTTTGAGTTAATTTTATATCCAGCTACTTCATTGAAGCTGTTTATCAGGTTTAGGAGTCACTGGTGGAATTTTTGGGGTCACTTACATTTACTATCATATCATCTGTAAATAGTGATATTTTGACTTCCTCCATTCCAATTTGTATCTCCTTGATCTCCTTTTGTTGTCGAATTGCTCTGGCTAGGACTTCAAGTACTATATTGAATAGGTAGGGAGAAAGTGGGCAGCCTTGTCTAGTACCTGATGTTAATGGAATTGCTTCGAGTCTCTCTCCATTTAATTTGACGTTGGCTACTGGTTTGCTGTATATTGCTTTTATTATGTTTAGGTATGTGCCTTGAATTCCTGATCTCTCTGTGACTTTTATCATGAAGGGGTGTTGGATTTTGTCAAATGCTTTCTCAGCATCTAACAAGATGATCATGTGCGTTTTGTCTTTGAGTTTGTTTATATAGTGGATTATGTTGATGGATTTCTGTATATTAAACCATCCCTGCATCCCTGGGATGAAGCCTACTTGGTCATGATGGATGATTGTTTTGTGTTCTTGGATTCGGTTTGCGTCGATTTTATTGAGTATTTTTCATCGATATTCATAAGGGAAATTGGTCTGAAGTTCTTTTTCTTTGTTGGATCTTTGTGTGGTTTAGTTATTAGAGTAATTGTGGCTTCATAGAATGAATTGTGTAGAGTACCTTCTGTTTCTATTTTGTGGAACAGTTTGAGAAGAGTTGGACTTAGGTCTTTGTGAAGGTCTGATAGAATTCTGCACTAAACCCATCTGGTCCTGGGCTTTTTTTGGTTAGGAGACTATTGATGACTGCTTCTATTTCTTTAGGATAAATGGGACTGTTCAGATCATTAATCTGATCCTGATTTAACTTTGGTATCTGGTATCTGTCTAGGAAGATGTTCATTTCATCCAGGTTTTCTAGTTTTGTTGAGTGTAGCCTTTTGTAGTAGGATCTGATGATGTTTCAGATTTCCTCAGTTTCTGTTGTTATGTCTCCTTTTTCATTTTTGATTTTGTTAATTAGGGTACTGTCCTTGTGCCCTCTAGTTAGTCTGGCTAAGGGTTTATCTATATTGTTGATTTTCTCAAAGAACCAGCTCCTGGTTTGGTTGATTCTTTGAATAGTTCTTTTTGTTTCCACTTGGTTGATTTCAGCCCTGAGTTTGATTATTTCTTGCTGTCTACTCCTCTTGGGTGAATTTGCTTCCTTTAGTTCTAGAGCTTTTAGGTGTTCTGTCAGGCTGCTAGTATATGCTCTTTCTAGTTTCTTTTTGGAGGCACTCACGGCTATGAGTTTTCCTCTTAGAACTGCCTTCATTGTGTCCCATAAGTTTGGGTATGTTGTGGCTTCCTTTTCATTAAACTCTAAAAAATTTAATTTCTTTCTTTATTTCTTCCTTGACCAAGGTATCATTGAATAGACTGTTGTTTAGTTTCCAAGTTAATGTTGGAACTATATTATTTATGTTGTTATTGAAGATCAGTTTTAGTCCGTGATGATCAGATAGGATGCATGGGATAATTTCAATCTTTTTGTATCTGTGGAGGCCTGTTTTGTGACCAATTATATGGTCAGTTTTGGAGTAGGTACCATGTGGTGCTGAGAAGGAGGTATACCCTTTTGTTTTAGGATAATATGTTCTGTAGATATCTATTAAATCCATTTGTTTCATAACTTCTCTTAGTGTCCATGTGTCTCTGTTTAGTTTCTGTTTCCAGGATCTGTCCATTGGTGAGAGTGGGGTGTTGAAGTCTCCCACTATTACTGTGTCAGGTGCAATGTGTGCTTTGAGCTTTACCTGATTTTATTTAATGAATGTGGCTGCCCTTGTATTTGGAGCATAGATATTCAGAATTGAGAGTTCATCTTGGAAGATTTTACCTTTGATGAGTTGAAGTGTCCCTCCTTGTCTTTTTTGATAACTTTGTGTTGGAAGTCAATTTTATTCGATATTAGAATGGCTACTCCAGCTTGTTTTTTTCAGACCATTTGCTTGGAAAATTGTTTTCCAACCTTTCACTTTGAGGTAGTGTCTGTCTTTTTCCCTGAGGTGGGTTTCCTTTAAGCAGCAAAATGTTGGGTCCTGTTTTTGTAGCTATTCTATTAGTCTATGTCTTTTTATTGGGGAATTGAGTCCATTGATGTTAAGAGTGATTAAAGAAAAGTAATTGTTGCTTCCTGTTATTTTTGTGTTGTTAAAGTTGGGATTCTGTTCTTGGGGCTGTCTTCTTTTAGGTTTGTTGGAGGATTACTTTCTTGCATTTTCTATGGTGTAGTTTCCATCCTTGTGTTTGTGTTTTCCTTTTATTATCCTTCGAAGGGCTGAATTCATGGAAAGATATTGTGTGAACTTGGTTTTATCATAGAATACTTTGTTTTCTCCATCTATGGTAAATTTTGGAGAGGAGTTTTGCTGTGTATAGTAACCTGGGCTGGCATTTGTGTTCTCTTAGGGTCTCCATAATATCTGTTCATGATCTTCTGGCTTTCACAGTCTCTGGTGAGAAGTCTGGTGTAATTCTGATAGGTCTGCCTTTATATGTTACTTGACCTTTTTCCCTTACTGCTTTTAATATTCCATCTTTATTTAGTGACCTTGTTGTTCTTATTATGTGTCGGGAGGAATTTCTTTTCTGGTCCAGTCTATTTGGAGTTCTGTAGGCTTCTTGTATGCTCATGGGCATCTCTTTCTTTAGGTTTGGGAAGTTTTCTTCTATAATTTTGTTGTAGATATTTGCTGGCCCTTTAATTTGAAAATCTTCATTCTCATCTACTCCTATTATCTGCAGGTTCGATCTTCTCATTGTGTCCTGGATTTCCTGGATGTTTTGAGTTAGGATCTTTTTGCATTTTGCATTTTCTTTGATTGTTGTGCCCAAGTTCTCTATGGAATCTTCTGCCCCTGAGATTCTCTCTTCCATCTCTTGTATTCTGTTACTTATGCAAGCATCTATGGTCCTGATTTCTTTCCTAGGTTTCTATCTCCAGAGTTGCCTCACTTTACGTTTTCTTTATTGTTTTTACTTTTCTTTTTAAGTCTTGGATGGTTTTGTTCAATTCCATCACCTATTTGGTTGTGTTTTCCTGTAGCTCTTTAAGGGATTTTTGTATTTCTTCTTTAAGGGCTTCTACCTCTTTAGCACTGTTCTCCTGTATTTCTTTAAGTGAGTTATTAATGCCCTTCTTGATGTCCTCTACCATCATCATGAGATATGATTTTAAATCCGAGTCTTGCTTTTTGGGTGTATTGGCATATCCAGGACTGGCTGAGGTGGGAGTGCTTGTTTCTGACGATGGTTGAGTGGTCTTTGTTTCTGTTAGTAAGATTCTTACATTTGCCTTTTGCCATCTGGTAATCTCTGCAGTTAGTGGTTATAGTTGTCTCTGGTTGGAGTTTGTTCCTCCTGTGTTTCTGTTAGCCTCTGTCAGCAGTCCTCGGAGTCCAGCTCTCTCCTGAGTCTCAGTGGTCAGAGTTCTCTCTGCAGGTAAGCTTTCCTCTTGCAGGGAAGGTGCACAGAGGTCTGGCATTCAGACCTGCCTCCTGGCTGAAGAAGAAAAAGGCCTGAAACAGGGCCTGTCCCAGAAGATGTGTTGCCTCTGCAGTCTGAATGCTCACATGCACAGACTGGTCTCTGAGGCATGTGGGACACAAGATGGCTCTCTCACCTGCTCTGGCAGTCAGAGCCCTCCCGGGCAGACACCTCTACTCTGGCAGGGAAGGTGCCCGGATGTTTGGATCCTGAAATGGGGTCTATCCCAGAAATTGTGTTGCTTCTGCCTGTCCCAGAAGCTGTGTCGCTTCTGTATTCTGCACTTTCACCTGTGTTGGAGGGCAACTTTTGTAGAAGCTTTTTGGAAAATTCTTTAGATGGATTGATGAGAACTTTCTAGAGAGAAGAACCTTTTAGAGAAGACCTTTCTTAGAGAACTTTCATAGAAAACATTGTAGTGAGAACTTTATAGAGAGAACTTAGAAATAAAGGCTAAAATCACTTTTTACAGTGTCCCTTTTTCTTCCTGCAACTTTGACTAGCAGGCTGAGAGTTAGGCTGCAGAGATAGCACAGGTAACTTTAATCCCCCTCAGTTTTACTATGAGGTGCTAAATACCAGAAACTACAACTTCTGGCCTCAGAGCAACTCAGACAGGCAGGTCAGCTACCACAGCAAAGGGACTTAGACTTGAGATTGGCAAATATTTATTTTTAAACACCAACTCTTGCCCTTGGCAACACTTTCCTTCCTTGACTACCTTCAAGCGAAAACCAAGAAAGAAGTGGCAGGGCTGGCTTCCCGTAATGATATTGATGATTATGATGATGATATATACTAGATACTAAGCATATTTCCAAGATTTCTACCAGTAGAACTTGAAAGATAAAATCTGTCATTATCAACACTTACCTGTAGGCTTAGATTATTTTCAAATGTGACTTTAATAAGAGTTCTCAAATCCTTTGACCCTACTTCTAGCCCACTGTCCAAAGGTAGGGGAGAAAAGATGGGTAGTAGGACAATTGGGATGTAGCTCTGTTTAGACGTAGTTCTTTGGGGGCAATTCCAATCTCCATTGTCAGGATCCCAGTAGTGTAGTTCAAAAGCACTAGGAAACATGCAGTGGCAGCACAATCTACCAGAAACAGCCAGGTCTCTGCCAAATCCACATGAGTCAACCAATGGGAGCAACTAGACTCAGCCAGAATGCAAAGAGAAGTTCTCTGCTATGCCTTTCTCTATGAAGTGAAGGTCAGCAAAGACATGAGACATTGCTCAGCTAGCAATGCTTATACTCTCTCCAAACATCATGTGACTTGTCACTGGTTTCAGTAAAACATCCCATGAGACTGCGTCAACAAAGCATTACATGACACAACCAGAAATTTCCACTTCACAGATGAAGATCTTGGAAGCACAGAAAGATCTACAGCTCAGGGGCTACGTGCATGGAATTTGGGCTACCGAATCTATAAAGTGTAGCGTAATTTCCACATTACCTGCATCCAGACAGAGCTTCTACTATGCAGATGCAGCTGCTGACAGAGCAGGGGTTTCAGTTTCGAATCTTGGTTTTCATTTTTACCATTATGTTCTTCTCTAGATCTTTACCAAATTACTTGCTTTTGCTCATTTGCCAGTCATCAAGGAGAACATGTTAACTCCAGGTCAGAGTATGTGGAACAACATCATCCCAGTGAGTTCATGAGCTTTCTCATGGAGAGCAGTACAATCTCATCTGAGGTGTAGTGCACAAATGATTCTGTACAATCGTGCTTCATTATCTTGATGCCCTAGTTTGCTTAACAAGGTTTAGACTTAGTTATGGCAGAGCAGTCAAATAAAACTTGCAAAATCTTTAGAACTGCACAGCTCTGGGAGCAAAAGTCAATTATGCTGTAAGAACAACATCCTTAGCATGCCGGGGCCATCCAAGCAGTGCTGATTCTTGCCAGTGGGCAGCTACCCTGAGTATGGTTCTTGATCAAAGTCAAAATATTGCACATAGCACCCAGACCCTGAAGAGTACAGACAGACTCTTCAACATTTGATGGTAGGATGAAGGAAATAACACTCAAAACGTCTAGTGGAAGTGTACAGTGATCCATCTACAGATATAGCTTGAACATGGAATAATTGTTTGGTTTGGACGGATGGGAAAGATTACTTTTAGGACTTTCTTGCAGATAGTACATCGTTGGTGTATGCTTATATTTGTATGTTACTTGGCAGTAACCTTAATGGATCCACATTTCCATGACAGTCAGTACTGAGCTATCTAAAGGATGTGGTTAATCTATTAACAAATTCATTTAGAAGGAAGGTGTACTATCATATCTACTTGCTGATTCTTTTTAGTTTGAGAATTACTGGCGGTAAAGATCAATGGACCAAGAGATGAGTTGTTTTACAAGCTACGTCTCTTCCTTTCAGTTGTGGTTTACTGCATGTTGTATCTGGTACCCTAGGTTTCAGCATCTGTAAATGCAAGATGCCTGGCGACCTCAGGATGGAGAGACCGAGGACCAGTTGAGGATGCTACAGCCCTGGATGCCTTTTGTATATATGATTTCTGACCCAGAAATGGTGGTGGGGAGATGAGCTAGGAGACAGCTGTGAGCAAAAGTGGAAAATTTGTCTAAAGAGAAACTGCATCTCACATAGAAGCTAAAGGAAAAGGCTATCCCTAGTAAGAGAGATCTCTGGATTGGGTTCTAAGGGATTATGGGAAAGTCACTCACTATCTGGGAACCCATTTAAAGTGTTCCCTTCCGATCTTCTCAAGGATCTACCCATGGTAGAGTTTTGCTCCCAGGACCAAATAAGATGATTTGCTTAGCTGAGTGTGAAAATCTGTTCTCATTCTAGCAATATGAATAAATTGTGCTAAACCTTTCAGAGATGGGCCATATGATCCACACTTGAACTCTCACTTCAAGGCAGCCAGACAAAGCAAACAACCTCCAAACAGAAAGAATTTGATTAATCAAGACCAAGAATTGATTTTTGTAAATTTTTATTGATTCTTTGTGAATTTCACACCATATACCCCAAACCCACTCATTTTCCAGTCCCTTTGTATCTGCCCTCTGACTTTGCTGCTTCCATCCCCAAATTAAAAAAAATGTTAAACTTGTTGTGGAAGCTGTACTGTGTCACAATGTGCCCCACAGTGTACCCCTTTGTCCACACATCTTTACTTGCAGATGTTCATTTCAGTAAGTCATTGGTCTGTTTCAAGGCCTCTGCTTCTGTTACACTGTCTATACAGGATCCTCATGGGGACTCCTCTCAGATATCCTGTTATTGCCCTATGCCGTGGAGAATCTGCAGCTTTGGGTCTGCAGAACTGGCCCTTTCACACACTCCAGCAGATCATAGATAGGGTAGATTTTGCAGTAGTCCAACTCAGTTTTGGATTTGGACCTAGAAGGTAGCTAAGGTGATCATCCTGCCAGTTCACCTGTGCCTGCATCTCTAGGGTCAGGCTCTCTAGCACTGCCTGGGCTAGCTCACCCAGTGTCTTAAGCAGTAAGGCACAGAACCATCTCTCCTGCTCTTATGCCCTCTAGAAAGCATGTCCTGTACCTCACTCACCTTGGCAGCATGGTAGAACTGGCCACAGAACAGCATGGTCAGATAGCCATTTAAGAGGATGTTTAGATCACTGGTTCTCTGATCTGGTTGTCTTTGGGATCACAGTAGAGCAGTGGCCACAGGAGTCACCCCAAACCATTTGCAAATCAGATGTTTACATTATGATTCATAACAGTAGAAAAGGTACAGTTATGAAGTAGCAGTGAAAATAATTTCATGGTTGGGGATCACCACAGGATGAAGAACTGTATTAAGGGGTCTTAGCATCAGGAAGGTTGAGAACCACTGCTCTAGAGCTTTAAAGTGCACCTGTCCAGAGACCCTGATTTCATTAGATGTGCCTGGCATGTCTTACAACAGGAGCCTCAGTGCTTCTCAGATTTGACTTCATCAAAAGCACTCCAGAGGCCCCACCTTCAGATGCTGTGATTCACCAGGTCAGAGGGTATGGATAAGATCTAATTGTTTATTCAGGTTTATGTGTGATTATGGTGGCTACATATAATATATCAGAACTAGCACCCCAACTAATTCTAGAGTAATGCTTATGTCCTATGCTACGGGGATATAATCCCCGTTGTATTTTATGTTTGTCTGGTTGAAAGACGAAAGTAGATTCAAAAGTCTGTTCTTTTCTCAGCTAATTGGAAGACTTTACAACTGGGAAAATCAATACTTGTTGTTTTTGGACACAGTGTGTGGCCAAATGAACACAATATCATTTGATTAAATAGAACTGTTAACAGAAATAACATGTCTTATACAAAGGATGCTTGCAAGTGTATTAGCTTGAAATTGCCCTCTCAAAATAGAAGACATTATTTGATAGACACCTGGTAAGTAGCCGTGTGCTCAACAAAACAGATTTTTGAAAGAAACTTTTAGATTTGAAAAAAAAAAAAAAAAAGAAAAGGAACTCAGATTCCTTTTCTCTGCAGCTGTCTCTGTGAGCAACAGAATGGATGATTCACCTTTCCAAATCCTTGGTGTCAGAGTAGCTAGAGCAACACGGCATAATTTTCAGAAATAGGATCCTATTAAGCGTTCACAGCCCATGTAAGATGCCATTGTGAAAATGTGCGAAATTGATCATCACAGCTTTATTACGTGTAGAGGCTTGGAAGGGCACTCAAGGTTGATTTGGGTGTTAAAATGTATGAATTCTGTCTTCCCTGAAGACTGTAAATCCTAAATGTCCATGAGCATCCCTTATGGCAGATGCCAGGGTTTCTGTCACCTTCAAGTTAGGAAAATAAGGAATCTGCCTTGTCTATTTCTTCTCGAGGGTGGATGGCAGAGAACTCTGTGCATGTGTGCAAGGATAGCATCCAGACTAGGGAGGTGTCAAATTGTTCTTGCTAATCACTGCTTTCGCATCATAAATATATTTTATGGTGAAAGAAAGATAGAAGGTTCTTTGCTTCTTCTCATGCTGTGTCAATCACGGATTAGTTGGGAAAAAGGTGTTTTTCTATATCCATCGAAGTAAAATAAAGGAAAATTTCAGTAGAAAATATTTATATCTGATAATCAGCTTTATACAAAAAGGATAAAATCATCAGTATATGAACTTGCCTTTGCACTGCTGTGGAGTTGCTAATTATTAGAGCAAACTTTTATAGTCCTTTCTTTTCCTTTCTTTTTTTTTTAATGTCAATACCATGCTATTTTTTAATTGGATATTTTCTTTATTTACAATTTAAATGTTATCCCCTTTTCTGGTTTCACCTCCAAAATACACCTTCCCCCATCCCCTCCCCCCCCCCTGCTCACCAACCCACCCACTTCCTGGCCCTGGCACTCCCCCTCACTGGGGTATAGATCCTTCATAGGACAAAGGACATCTCCTCCCATTGATGTCTGACTAGGCCAGCTGGAGCCATAAGTCCCTTCATGTGTATGCTTTGGTTGGTGGTTTAGTCCCTGGGAGCACTGGAGGTACTGGCTAGTTCATATTGTTGTTCTTCCTATGGGGCTGCAAACCTCTTCAGCTCTTTGGGTCCTTTCTCTAGCTCCATCATTGGGGACCCTATGCTCAGTCCAATGGATGGCTGTGAGCATCCACTTCTGTATTTGTGAGGCTCTGGCAGAGCCTCTTAGGAGAGAGCTATATTAGGCATCTGTCAGCAAGCACTTGTTGGAATCCACAATAGTGTCTGGGTTTGGTGATTGTATATGGGATGGATCCCCAGGTGAGTCAGTCTCTAGATGGTCATTTCTTCAGTCTCTGCTCCACACTTTGTCTCTGTAACTCCTTCCATGGGTGTCTTGTTCCCCCTTCTAAGACAGATCAGAGTATCCACACTATGGTCTTCCTTTTTTTTGTGTTTCATGTGGTTTGTGAATTGTATCTTGGGTGTTCCAAGCTTCTGGGCTTCTGGGGCTTTTGTTTTTGTGTTTGGAGTTGGACAGGCATTAGTCTAGACTTTCTTACTCAGAGTATATTACTGCAGATAGTACTGTATAAGGAAGGGATATTATTAAGGAAGACTAGAGAAATGTTAATAGGACAGAAAGAGAGATTTTATATTACAAAGCATGCAATGTAGTATGGATTATATAGGCTGTAATATCCAAAAGGCATTTTAGTATACTCTTAGATAAGACTGTAAAAGACAGATACAAATCATAAAACAAATACCAAAATGACATCACAGGTACAGTAGGACTTTATTTCTACATTACATTTACAATGACAAAACATTAGGGACTAAATGCTTTAATTTTATATAGGATCTTAAAGAGATTCTTGACGTCATTACACTGTGGGAAACATTGATAGAATGGTGGTATACATCAGTTTGCCCGTCTCTGGTCCCTGTCTTCATCTTTGAGGTCAGCATTCTCTTCTGATCTTTTCCCATGTTTATTGCTCTTTTCTACCCTTCTTTCCCCAGGGTATTCCCTTTGCTTCATATCCAAACTTTTCAAGTTATTCCTGCATGATTTCAATGACACCTTATGTGTTAACAATTCTTGAGCACTCTGTCTCAGTCCTCATGGCTTTCCTAAGCTCCTCCTGCTTATATGCATCCTTACCATCTGTGAAGATCCTCTGCAGACACTTGAACTCTCAAAGATAATTTTCAGCCATGTCTGTTTAGTTCTTTGTTTCAAATTTAATTAAGTTTATTCTATTAGCTGGCCTCTGGGCTCGTTTTTTTAAAACCCTACAAGTTTGTATTTATTTAAAAGTAAAACAACAATAAAATGCACAGCATACTCCTCCCTGCAAACCCTCCCATATACTCCTCCTTGTTTTCTTTTTGGTTCATGGTCTCTTTTATTATTGTTGTTGTTAATTGTTCACACACACACACACACACACACACACACACACACACACACACACATACATGTTCCTAAATGTGTAAGTGCAAGAGTTGTACATTTCAGGGCTGACCATTGGCATTGGATAATTAATTGCTGGATAATTAATCCCTGTGGGAGACTATATTGTCTGCTCTTAACATCTCCTTAGCTGCCTGTAATTTTGTGTTGGACTGATGCTTCATGGTCTTTGCCTCATCCAAGTTAGCATGTCTGTTGTTTTTTCCATGTCTTCATGTTTCAATGGATACATCTGCAGCACAACTCTTACACCTAAGACTCAGATCACTGTGGGAGAGGGAGCAGAAAGATGATAAGAACCAGAGGATCAGGGAGATTGTGGCTCCTAGAAATGTCAGAAGCTACACTTATAAAGTCTCATCAACATGACTGTCCAAACCCGGGACATTTTAAATTAAATACACCTGAACACTCAAAATATACCATGTGATTAAGCATGTAGTTTCTGTTCTTAAATTAACTTATTTTTTAAGAAAATTCAGACATGTGCATTTATCATATTCTTTTTAAAATTATAATGTTGTATTTTTTTCATTTTTTATTAGGTATTTAGCTCATTTACATTTCCAATGCTATACCAAAAGTCCCCCGTAGCCACCCACCCCCACTCCCCTACCCACCCACTCCCCCTTTTTGGCCCTGGCGTTCCCCTGTACTCTGGCATATAAAGTTTGCATGTCCAATGGGCCTCTCTTTCCAGTGATGGCCGACTAGGCCATCTTTTGATACATATGCAGCTAGAGTCAAGAGCTCCGGGGTACTGGTTAGTTCATAATGTTGTTCCACCTATAGGGTTGCAGATCCCTTTAGCTCCTTGGGTACTTTCTCTAGCTCCTCCATTGGGAGCCCTGTGATCCATCTATTAGCTGACTGTGAGCATCCACTTCTGTGTTTGCTAGGCCCTGGCATAGTCTCACAAGAGACAGCTACATCTGGGTCCTTTCAATAAAATCTTGCTAGTGTATGCAATGGTGTCAGCTTTTGGATGCTGATTATGGGGTGGATCCCTGGATATGGCAGTCTCTACATGGTCCATCCTTTCATCTCAGCTCCAAACTTTGTCTCTGTAACTCCTTCCAAGGGTGTTTTGTTCCCACTTCTAAGGAGGGGCATAGTGTCCACACTTCAGTCTTCATTTTTCTTGAGTTTCATGTGTTTAGGAAATTGTATCTTATATCTTGGGTATCCTAGGATTTGGGCTAATATCCACTTATCAGTGAGTATATATTGTGTGAGTTCCTTTGTGAATGTGTTACCTCACTCAGGTTGATGCCTTCCAGGTCCATCCATTTGGCTAGGAATTTCATAAATTCATTCTTTTTAATAGCTGAGTAGTACTCCATTGTGTAGATGTACCACATTTTCTGTATCCATTCCTCTGTTGAGGGGCATCTGGGTTCTTTCCAGCTTCTGGCTATTATAAATAAGGCTGCTATGAACATAGTTGAGCATGTGTCCTTCTTACCAGTTGGGGCATCTTCTGGATATATGCACAGGAGAGGTATTGCTGGATCCTCCGGTAGTACTGTGTCTAATTTTCTTAGGAACCGCCAGACGGATTTCCAGAGTGGTTGTACAAGCTTGCAATCCCACCAACAATGGAGGAGTGTTCCTCTTTCTCCACATCCATGCCAGCATCTGCTGTCACCTGAATTTTTGATCTTAGCCATTCTGACTGGTGTGAGGTGGAATCTCAGGGTTGTTTTGATTTGCATTTCCCTGATGATTAAGGATGTTGAACATTTTTTCAGGTGCTTCTCTGCCATTCGGTATTCCTCAGGTGAGAATTCTTTGTTCAGTTCTGAGCCCCATTTTTTAATGGGGTTATTTGCTTTTCTGAAGTCCACCTTCTTGAGTTCTTTATATATGTTGGATATTAGTCCCCTATCTGATTTAGGATAGGTAAAGATCCTTTCCCAATCTGTTGGTGGTCTTTTTGTCTTATTGACGGTGTCTTTTGCCTTGCAGAAACTTTGGAGTTTCATTAGGTCCCATTTGTCAATTCTTGATCTTACAGCACAAGCCATTGCTGTTCTGTTCAGGAATTTTCCCCCTGTGCCCATATCTTCAAGCCTTTCCCCACTTTCTCCTCTATAAGTTTCAGTGTCTCTGGTTTTATGTGAAGTTCCTTGATCCACTTAGATTTGACCTTAGTACAAGGAGATAAGTATGGATTGATTCGCATTCTTCTACATGATAACAACCAGTTGTGCCAGCACCAATTGTTGAAAATGCTGTCTTTCTTCCACTGGATGGTTTTAGCTCCCTTGTCGAAGATCAAGTGACCATAGGTGTGTGGGTTCATTTCTGGGTCTTCAATTCTATTCCATTGGTCTACTTGTCTGTCTCTATACCAGTACCATGCAGTTTTTATCACAATTGCTCTGTAGTAAAGCTTTAGGTCAGGCATGGTGATTCCACCAGAGGTTCTTTTATCCTTGAGAAGAGTTTTTGCTATCCTAGGTTTTTTGTTATTCCAGACAAATTTGCAAATTGCTCCTTCTAATTCTTTGAAGAATTGAGTTGGAATTTTGATGGGGATTGCATTGAATCTGTAGATTGCTTTTGGCAAGATAGCCATTTTTACAATGTTGATCCTGCCAATCCATGAGCATGGGAGATCTTTCCATCTTCTGAGATCTTCTTTAATTTCTTTCTTCAGAGACGTGTAGTTTTTATCATACAGACCTTTCACTTCCTTAGTTAGAGTCACGCCAAGATATTTTATATTATTTGTGACTACTGAGAAGGGTGTTGTTTCCTAATTTCTTTCCCAGCCTTTTTAATCTTTGTATAGAGAAAGGCCATTGACTTGTTTGAGTGTATTTTATATCCAGCTACCTCACCGAAGCTGTTTATCAGGTTTAGGAGTTCTCTGGTGTAATTTTTAGGGTCACTTATATATACTATCATATCATCTGCAAAAAGTGATATTTTGACTTCCTCTTTTCCAATTTGTATCCCCTTGATCTCCTTTTGTTGTCGAATTGCTCTGGCTAATACTTCAAGTACTATGTTGAAAAGGTAGGGAGAAAGTGGGCAGCCTTGTCTAGTCCCTGATTTTAGTGGGATTGCTTCCAGCTTCTCTCCATTTACTTTGATGTTGGCTACTGGTTTGCTGTAGATTGCTTTTATCATGTTTAGGTATGGGCCTTGAATTCCTTATCTTTCTAAAACTTTTATCATGAATGGGTGTTGGATCTTGTCAAATGCTTTTTCTGCATCTAACGAGATGATCGTGTGGTTTTTGTCTTTGAGTTCGTTTATATAATGGATTACATTGATGGATTTTCGTATATTAAACCATCCCTGCATCCCTGGAACAAAACCTACTTGGTCAGGATGGATGATTGCTTTAATATGTTCTTGGATTCGGTTAGCGAGAATTTTATTGAGGATTTTTGCATTGATATTCATAAGAGAAATTGGTCTGAAGTTCTCTATCTTTGTTGGGTCTTTCTGTGGTTTAGGTATCAGAGTAATAGTGGCTTCATAAAATGAGTTGGGTAGAGTACCTTTTACTTCTATTTTGTGAAATAGTTTGTGCAGAACTGGAATTAGATCTTCTTTGAAGGTCTGATAGAACTCTGCACTAAACCCATCTGGTCCTGGGCTTTTTTTGGTGGGGAGACTATTAATGACTGCTTCTATTTCTTTGGGGGATATCGAGCTGTTTAGATAATTAACCTGATCTTGATTCAACTTTGGTACCTGGTATCTGTCTAGAAACTTCCCCATTTCATACAGGTTCTCCAGTTTTGTTGAGTATAGCCTTTTGTAGAAGGATCTGATGGTGTTTTGGATCTCCTCAGGATCTGTTGTTATGTCTCCCTTTTCATTTTTGATTTTGTTAATTAGGATTTTGTCCCTGTGCCCTTTAGTGAGTCTAGCTAAGGGTTTATCTATCTTGTTGATTTTCTCAAAGAACCAACTCTTCGTTTGGTTAATTCTTTGAATAGTTCTTCTTGTTTCCACTTGGTTGATTTCACCCCTGAGTTTGATTATTTCCTGCTGTCTACTCCTCTTGGGTGAATTTGCTTCCTTTTTTTTTTTTGAGCTTTTAGATATGTTGTCAAGCTGCTAGTATGTGCTCTCTCCCGTTTCTTCTTGGAGGCACTCAGAGCTATGAGTTTCCCTCTTAGAAATGGTTTCATTGTGTCCCATAGGTTTGGATATGTTGTGGCTTCATTTTCATTAAACTCTAAAAAGTCTTTAATTTCTTTCTTTATTCCTTCCTTGACCAAGGTATCATTGAGAGAGTGTTGTTCAGTTTCCACGTGAATGTTGGCTTTCCATTATTTATGTTGTTATTGAAGATCAGTCTTAGGCCATGGTGGTCTGATAGGATACATGGGACAATTTCAATATTTTTGTATCTGTTGAGGCCTGTTCTGTGACCAATTATATGGTGAATTTTGGAGAAGGTCCCGTGAGGTGCAGAGAAGAAGGTATATCCTTTTGTTTTAGGATAAAATGTTCTGTAGATATCTGTCAGGTCCATTTGTTTCATAACTTTTGTTAGTTTCACTGTGTCCCTGTTTAGTTTCTGTTTCCATGATCTGTCCATTGATGAAAGTGGTGTGTTGAAGTCTCCCACTATTATTGTGTGAGGTGCAATGTATGCTTTGCGCTTTACTAAAGTGTCTCTAATGAATGTGGCTGCCCTTGCATTTGGTGCGCAGATATTCAGAATTGAGAGTTCCTCTTGGAGGATTTTACCTTTGATGAGTATGAAGTGCCCCTCCTTGTCTTTTTTGATAACTTTGGGTTGGAATTCGATTTTATCCGATATTAGAATGGCTACTCCAGCTTGTTTCTTCAGACCATTTGCTTGGAAAATTGTTTTCCAGCCTTTCACTCTGAGGTAGTGTCTGTCTTTTTCCCTGAGATGGGTTTCCTGTAAGCAGCAGAATGTTGGGTCCTGTTTGTGTAACCAGTCTTTTCGCCTATGACTTTTTATTGGGGAATTGAGTCCATTGATATTAAGAGATATTAAGGAAAAGTAATTGTTGCTTCCTTTTATTTTTGTTGTTAGAGTTGGCATTCTGTTCTTGTGGCTGTCTTCTTTTTGGTTTGTTGAGGGATTACTTTCTTGCTTGTTCTAGGGTGTGATTTCCGTCCTTGTATTGCTTCTTTTCTGTTATTATCCTTTGAAGGGCTGGATTCGTGGAAAGATATTGTGTTAATTTGGTTTTGTTGTGGAATACTTTGGTTTCTCCATCTATGGTAATTGAAAGTTTGGCCGGGTATAGTAGCCTGGGCTGGCATTTGTGTTCTCTTAGTGTCTGTATAACATCTGTCCAGGATCTTCTGGCTTTCATAGTCTCTGGTGAAAAGTCTGGTGTAATTCTGATTGGCCTGCCTTTATATGTTACTTGACCTTTCTCCCTTACTGCTTTTAATATTCTATCTTTATTTAGTGCATTTGTTCTGATTATTATGTGTCGGGAGGAATTTCTCTTCTGGTCCTGTCTATTTGGAGTTCTGTAGGCTTCTTGTATGATCATGGGCATCTCTTTCTTTATGTTTGGGAAGTTTTCTTCAATTATTTTGTTGAAGATATTAGCTGGCCCTTTAAGTTGAAAATCTTCATTCTCATCAATTCTTATTATCCGTAGGTTTGGTCTTCTCATTGTGTCCTGGATTACCTGGATGTTTTGAGTTAGGATCCTTTTGCATTTTGTATTTTCTTTGACTGTTGTGTCGATGTTCTCTATGGAATCTTCTGCACCTGAGATTCTCTCTTCCATTTCTTGTATTCTGTTGCTGATGCTCGCATCTATGGTTCCAGATCTCTTTCCTAGGGTTTCTATCTGCAGCATTGTCTCACTTTGGGTTTTCTTTATTGTGTCTACTTCCCTTTTTAGTTCTAGTATGGTTTTGTTCATTTCCATCACCTGTTTGGATGTGTTTTCCTGTTTTTCTTTAAGGACTTCTACCTGTTTGGTTGTGTTTTCCTGCTTTTCTTTAAGGGCCTGTAACTCTTTAGCAGTGCTCTCCTGTAATTCTTTAAGTGACTTATGAAAGTCCTTCTTGATGTCTTCTATCATCATTATGAGAAATGTTTTTAAATCTGGGTGTAGATTTTCGGTTGTGTTGGGGTGCCCAGTACTAGGTGGGGTGGGAGTGCTGTGTTCTGATGATGGTGAGTGGTCTTGATTTCTGTTAGTAGGATTCTTACGTTTGCCTTTCGCCATCTGGTAATCTCTGAAGCTAGCTGTTATAGTTGTCTCTGTTAAGAGCTTGTTCTTCAGGTGACTCTGTTAGCCTCTATAAGCAGACCTGGGAGGGTAGCACTCTCCTTAGTTTCAGTGGGCAGAGTATTCTCTGCAGGCAAGCTCTCTTCTTGCAGGGATGGTACCCAGATATCTGGTGTTCGAACCGGACTCCTGGCAGAAGTTGTGTTCCACTAACTAGAGGTCTTAGGATCCCGTGGGGAATCCTGTGTGGGCCCTTGCGGGTGTCAGGCGACTCTGCTGGCAAGGTACCCCGGTGCTCAAGTGGAGTGGAAGGGACTTGTGCCCCAGGTCAGGCCCGGGTAGTCTGCTTCCCTATTTACCGCAGTCTCAGGTTTCTGCGCGATTGGATTGGGGCAGGCGCTGTGTTCCACTCACCAGAGGTCTTAGGATCCCGTGGGGAATCCTGTGTGGGCCCTTGCGGGTGTCTGTATTTTATTTTTATTTTCTTTTTTTGATATTTATCATATTCTTTATCCTTCCTCAACTCCTCTTCATCTATCCTACCCTACCCACTCAGATTCATGCTCTCTGTCTCCCTTTCTCTCTCTTTGTCTCTGTCTCTCTCATAACAAACAAACCCAACACAGAAACAAAACCAAAACAAAAAATTAAAAATAAATTAAAAAAACAAAGCAAAACCCCCCAAACAAAAAGGACAAAACAAAATGTGCACAGATAAATGTGCATAGGTTTTGTATTGCTCAACAACTTGTGATAATTCAGTCTGTCATGGAGTAAAGTGGATACATCCAGTGATGCTCCATTGGAAACAACAGATCTTCCCTTTCCCAGTAGGTACCAATTGCAAGAAGCTTCTTGGTTAGGGATGTGGCTTTGCTCATTTCCCTTTTCAGTGCTGGGATTTTGTCTGGTTTGAGCCTGTGCAGAGTTTGTGCTGTCACAGCCTTTGTCATTTCTGTCATTGCCTTCAATGGCATGGAGCAATTAATGGGATTATTACTATTCATTGAGTTACAAGTCTTTTATAGTTTGGTTTCTTTCTTTTGACCTCCTCTTGCACATTTTTTTTTTTTGCCTGTCACACTTGCATTCCAGTACTACTTCTTTTTACCTTGCTCAAGGTTCAGTGGCTCTGGCTGCTGGGTATTAACTCTAACTTGTATGGATGATGACCTAACCTCCTTCTCAGAGTAAGGTTATGCATCTGTACCCACAGGTGATTGGCTCCAGGACTCCCCAAGGACACCAAAATGGCTGCCTGTTAAAGGCTCTTATGAAAAATGGTGATAACTTATACCACTCCTTACGTATATTTTATACATCTCTTGGTTAGTGTTTAGTACTAAATACAATTGGAAACAGGATTTGTCCTTTGTTGCTTAGTGAGTGATGGTAACAAAATTGTCTGTGCATGTTAAATTCTCTTTGATTATTTGGTTCACATTTGGTTGGGGATGTAGAAGCCCCAGTATATCATTAAAAAGATTATTTCTCTCTCTCTCTTTTTTTTTCTCCAAGCAGGGATTTCATTTCCTCTACTTTTTTGTCATGTGAGAGAAGAGCAAGGAAAGAAAGATTCAGTACTCTTGGGACACAGGAGATTTGCTTTGTCTTCTAAAAGAATGTTCAATGCTACTATCCAGAACTTGCCTTCCTCATTTAGAAGAGATGTCGCATCATGGAAGCCTTGGGTTATCTCTCACTTTCAGAAAAATGTTAGCTCCAATTCTAGCTCTCCTCGTATGTCTTGTCTCTTCTCAGCAGTGACTTTCAGTCTCTGCCAAGCGAGCTACTAGAGATGTGGCAATACTTTCTTTCCAGATGTACATTTATAGAGACACACCATTCCTTCACCTGCCCCTCTGCTCCACTCAGCTTGAGCTCCAAACACCAGATGTGCTTTCCTTCTCTCTGTACCTCTGAAGATTTCTTCCTTCTACCCACATGGTTCTTTCTCTTCTTCTCTCTTCTCTTTTTCTTTGTCATTCCCTTTTCTATTTAAGGACATTTTAGTCAATTTTAAAGATACTAAAATATGTAAGAATTTTATTGAAACCTAAGCACCTTCTCTGGGTTTTCATAAAGTTAATGTATGGACTTTGACATCATGTTACTGATTTATTTACATGTTCTTTTCCATATTAAACTCTGATTTCTCTCTTTGTCTCTCTTTTTGTCTGTCTCTTTCTCCCTGCTAAAATACACTGGAATGAGTTAGATAAAGGAGTACCTCCATGAACATGTAACAAAATGGAATATTTTCCAAGTTCTTTGTGTGTGTGCACATATGTGTAAAAGTGTGTGTGTGCATGCACATGTGTGGTGTGAGGGATTGAACTCAGGACCCTGTACATGCAAGTACTGTGCCATTGTGACATATCCTGAGACCTGCCCTGAGGTCTTAACTGTTTCAATAGACATTTTAAAAATCCCCCAAAGCAAAAGACAAACAAACAAACAAACAAACAAACACCCCAAACCGCCAAAACCAAATCACCTTAGTTTACTGAGTCCCACCATTGACACATCTAATACAGATTTATACATACCTTCACTCTGCTAAAACATAATGAAGAGGTTCACTGGAAACATAGCTTCTTATGCTTTTAGTACAATTGTGATCTTGTCAATATGTGTTTTTAGAACACCTGAAATAAAAGCACCTTATGCCAGCATCTGCAGGGTAAATATCAATGATTCTCAGCAGTGATAACCACTACGGACTCTGCTATGTGCCCAGCCTTTCACTGTGCCTGGCTCTAGTTAAGAGACTTCCATACAAGTATATAATGCACCCTAACATCATCATTCTCTATAGTCCCTTTCCTTTCTTTCCCATCTCCCTTTGTTTCCCTAGATTTCATGGCTATGGTTCTCCGGCTATAAGAAAATGTCTGGGGCAGTCTCTGGATGGTCCTTCCTTCTGTCTCAGCACTGAAAAAATTCCCGTTTCTCTTCTGAGCAACTAAAACCAGAAGAGAAATAGAGGAAACGATTACCTGAAATAATTTCCGAAAGTATCTTTAGAAGGAAAGAAATAAGCAGAGTGGCCCCATGGAGAGGCTCAGTGAGACAGGTGGTGTTTAACTTAGTGCAGAGGATAGTTTCCTTTCCAGCCCCGAGGACAGAACTCAGGGTCTCACAGAAGGTAGGCATGCACTCTCCCACACAGATCCTCAGCACCGAGATAGATTAGGGAACAACTTAAACAGCAGAATAGCTGTTTCCATCATCTTATCTTGTGAGATCATGTCAGATCTCAAGAGACACCAACCTCTTAATGTTGATCATAAACGGGATTAGGAGAGGAGATTGTTTTTTGTTTGTTTTCATAGTTATATATGTTTACATTGGCATCTACTCATTGTGCATGCTCTTCGTCTCACACATTTATATTTAAGGCAAAGTCTCATGCATCTCCGGCTTGAATTGAATTTTCTATGCATGACTCTATTCTTCAGATCCTCCTGCTCTGTCTTGCAAGTGCTGAGACTACTGGCATGTATCACCATGCCCTGTATATGTCATAGAGGATGCTGGGGATGGACTTCAGGGCCAAACACTCTACCAACTGTGATATGTGCCCAGCCTTTCATTGCACCTGACTCTAGTTAAGAAACTTTCATATAAGTATCTAGTGCACCCTAACTTCATTGCCCTCCATACCCCTATCCTTTCTTTCCCACCCCCTTGTTATCCTATAGCTTCCTATTTCATGTCATATCTAAATCCATGACTTTATCTATTTGTGTAAAATCTGCAAATGAGAGATATGATATTTGTTTTCCAAGTCTGATTTAATTCACTCAATAAAATACTCTCTGGTTACATTCATTTCCTGTGAGCAACATCATTTTGCTCTTACTTGTGGCAGAATTTGATTTAATATATATATTGGGAGAATTCTGATGACTCGAATGCTTATCTGTCAGTGCTTAAAGTGAGCTACACATCCACAAACACACACATACTCATGCCTGTATGCACACTCTCACACACATCAGATAAATAAAAGTATTAAATATGATAAAAATAAAAATAAATTAGGTAATATATCAAAACAAAATTATGTTTTTCAAAGTAAAATTAACCAGACCTATATTTATCTACACATGAACTGTTTGTACACACACACACACACACACACACACGCACACATGCACACACACACACACACACATAGACACTAAAAAAATCATGCTTATTTTTAGAATTTTTGCTTTATCATCATCATGATTATTTTGTGGCACTTAAGGGAATGAAGCCCATAGCTTTGTACATGGCTGAGGTTTTTTAGTTATAAAATTTTGATTACTGTGGGTTTGAGTAGTGCTTACTCAACTTTATTCAAATGCCTGCCTGGTTTATGGACACAGCTAAAGAGCTAGCAGATTTATATTGTGCTTAACAAGTTATTCTAATGATTTGGGGAGCAGTCTTCTTCAAATATAAAACAACAATGGCGACTTCGACTCTTTCTAGGCATGCTCTCCCTGCTAAGCCATGGAACTCGGGGACACTTCTTTTCCCTTTCACTCTTCAGCCTGCAGAATAGAGCTAGGCAAGATTGATGTGTAAATTCGTGTCTTTTATCATATGTCGGCTGTGGAAGGATGTGCTGCGTGATAGCAGCCCACAATTTACATTTTGACCTTTAAGTACCCCTAGTAAACTTCAACAATGGTGGCCGCTTCTCTAGAACTTCCTCACATTAGCTGTAAAAAATCATTGATTGGAGCAATTTCTGTTGTTACCAGCTCCGCTGTCAGTGACAGATACGGCCTTGATGAGCTTGTAAGTCTTTAAATAGTCTGCATTTGTTGAATAGTAAGGCACCATTTGGTATCGTTTAAATGAATTTTCATTTGTTGATCTGATTTTTTAAACATTTAAAAAATTCAGCTTACTAGTTCAGTGTTGTTTCTGTCTTTTATTAAAGCCATCCCCTGTTCTTTTATGGTGTGGTGTTATATTTACTAAATAGTTTGGGGCTTGTAATTTAACCATGGTTGGAAATAAACATGCAAGAATAATATGCTGCTGTAGGGATAGTGGAATCAAAGAAACCCACTGGGCCTTAAAACAACATGTAGCTTTCAATCTTCTAACACAGTGCTTCCAAATGGATGTCAAATCATTCATTCTAGCTATGTCATTTCTGCCTCAGTGTGATTTATATATCCTCGAAGTTGGGTGCATTCCCATCGCCAATGTGAATATTGAAAGTTTTAAGAGTGTAGCCAATAGCATCAAGCTGTTTGGTTATATAAGCAAGGATAAAGGGGGTATTTGAAATAAATAAGCTTTTTTATTATCACATTAAATATGTATGCTGTAACATAAAATATCTCAAGGTTTTACAATGTGCATACACAAGGCCCTGAAGACGTCTCTTTATATAGTACAAAATCTCATAAAGTGTTCATCTGACCGAAGAATATCCATCTTCTCTTTGTGGTTGGGGAGAGAACTAAGTGTAAAGCCATGCGTAATGCAAGCACTTCTTTCCTCAGGGCACCGATCTCTCGAATAGTTCACCTTAATAGCCTCCCTCATTTATGTAGTCACTGTACTTTCTTTGATGGATCATGATGACACGAAGAGATACTCTGAGAAAGATGAGAACGCGGTGGCAGAGTAGTTTAATATATGCAGAGACTTCTCCATCACAGAAGTAGTACAGGATTTATTCCAGGTCTACATGTTCAGACAAACCTATGGTTTTCTATTTTTGAGACAAGGTTTTAATTATTTAGCCCAAGGTAGCTTTGAACTTAAAATCCTCCTGCTTCTCCTTCCCCAGAGCCATGGTTACAGATTGTAAGCCACTATGCCTACTGTACTGGCTAGTTTTGTGTCAACTTGACACAGCTGGAGTTATCACAGAGAAAGGAGCTTCAGTTGAGGAAATGCCTCCATGAGATCCAACTGTAAGGCATTTTCTCAATTAGTGATCAAGGGGGAAAGGCCCCTTGTGGGTGGGACCATCTCAGGGCTGGTAGTCTTGGTTCTATAAGAAAGCAGGCTGAGCAAGCCAGGTGAGGCAAGCCAGTAAAGAACATCCCTCCATGGCCTCTGCATCAGCTCCTGCTTCCTGACCTGCTTGAGTTCCAGTCCTGGCTTCCTTGGTGATGAACAGCAGTATGGAAGTGTAAGCCGAATAAACCCTTTCCTCCCCAACTTGTTTCTTGGTCATGATGTTTGTGCAGGAATAGAAACCCCGACTAAGACAAATTGGTACCAGGAGTGGGGTATTCCTGTGACAACCTGACCATGTTTTGGGGAGGACTGTGGAAGGACTTTGGAACTTTGGGCTTGAAGATCCATCCATTGTTAAGACCTCTGTCGGATGTTGTGTAGGAGCTTGGAAGATAATGTTGAGAACACTGCAGAAGTTGGAGCTCTGGTGTGTGAAATTTCAGAGGGAAAATTAAAGACTCTTTTCAGGGCCATTCCTGTTTTGATTGTGAAGATTCTGTAGTTCTGGTTAGCTGGGGCTGAAGAATCAGCTGTGATTAACAAGATACCAGAACTACTAAAGCAAAAACTTTGCATTACTGGGACTATTGATGCTGGTTAGCTGGAGCTAAGAAATTAGCGGTGATTAAGAAGAGACCAGCATCATTGAGGTGACATCTTCTGGGAAGTATTTTCTGAAAGCACAGTGGCTGTGTTCCAGATATAGCCAAAGTTGTACCTTGTGCTGTGGCTGGACTTGGTAATGTGTAAGGGTCACCCAGGTGGTACTGGTTTTGAAGGCATGAAGGAGTTGAGCAGAGCAGCTGAGGCTTGGCACAGTGAGAGGCCATGGAAGGCCATTGGTGAAAGTGCAGCCTCAGTTGCAATTGATGGCCCAGGACTGAAGGGGTCATGCAGTGTTTTGGAGATGCCAGTACCATGAGATGACCACCAAGAGCAGCAGCAGCAGTGGAGTACAGGCATCTGGAGCCTAGAGGATGACTCGTGTGCTACAAAGGGCCTGGCTGGAGAAGTGACCCAAGCCCTTGGAGGAGCCCAGAAGATCGTGAGTTGGATCCCAGACATTGGACAGTTGGAGATTGACTTTTGCTTTTGATTGTGACTGTGCCCTGATATTTTCCCTCTTGAAGAAAGAAACTGTTTTAGTGGAGCCCACAGTTAAGAGACTTTTAATTGTAAAAAGACTTTGGATTTTAAAAGAGATGGATATTTTAAAGAGATTGAAATTTTAAGCATATGTAAAGACTGTGGGACTTTTAAAGTTATTTAGAATGGGGATGAATAAGATTGTAAGGGTTGAGGCTTACTAGTGATGTTTTTGTGTGTCAAGTTGACAAGGGGTCAATTGTACTGGCTAGTTTTGTGTCAACTTGACACAGCTGGAGTTATCACAGAGAAAGGAGCTTCAGTTGAGGAAATGCCTCCATGAGATCCAACTGTAAGGCATTTTCTCAATTAGTGATCAAGGGGGAAAGGCCCCTTGTGGGTGGGACCATCTCAGGGCTGGTAGTCTTGGTTCTATAAGAAAGCAGGCTGAGCAAGCCAGGTGAGGCAAGCCAGTAAAGAACATCCCTCCATGGCCTCTGCATCAGCTCCTGCTTCCTGACCTGCTTGAGTTCCAGTCCTGGCTTCCTTGGTGATGAACAGCAGTATGGAAGTGTAAGCCGAATAAACCCTTTCCTCCCCAACTTGTTTCTTGGTCATGATGTTTGTGCAGGAATAGAAACCCCGACTAAGACACCTACCTACTTCGCATGTTTTGACTGACTTGATTAATAAGACTGGAAACTCATCCTGACACACTGAAGGAAAAAAACCTCCCTTTGTTAAAGAGTTAATTTTAGGGATTGGAGCTCAGTGTTTAAAAGCACTGGCTGCTCTTACAGAGGACTTGGCTCCCAGCAACTGCATGGCAGTTTACAACCAGTTGTAACTCCAGTTCCAGGGGATCTGACACCCTCTTCTGGTCTCTGTAGAAGGTCTCTTATCAGGGTAGGTATCATAATTTACTTATATTCAGGAATTTGCACACACTCATAAAATAAATCTTTTAAGACAGAATTAGCTCTTGGAAGACTACATGAATGTGTGTGTGTGTGTGTGTGTGTGTGTGTGCGTGTTTAGATAGAGCTTTGCTTGGTCAAGGATATCAAACAGTGTTCTGAATTCCTGCAGTGATCTATATGAAAGAATGTTTTATAGGCAATGGTTCAGATGAAATTCGATTCAACAACGATTTAGTAAAGCTGTGCTGGACTGGGATGTAGTTTAGTGATGGACATACTTGCCTAGCTATGCAAGGCTCTGTGTTCATTTCCTGGTACCTCAAACGCTACTTTAAGTCTAAATTAAGAATTTTACATATAGGGACATGGGAGATGACTTATTGGTTAAGAACATGTACTGATCTTGCAGATGGCTCCAGTTTGGTTCCTAGTACTTATGTCTCAGCTTGAAATTGTCTGTCACTCCAACTCCACTGTTGTCTGACACCTCTGGTCTCTGAGGGCTTGCTCCCCACACCAAATAAAACCCAGTCTTTATGAAGAACTTTGTTAATGCATGATGGAAGTAGATGAGAAGCAGAAGTTAGTTATATGCTAATGCTACTTGCTATAACAATTATAATAATAGAATAATGTTAAATAAGATGCTGTCCATATAATGTTGCTAAACCATGAGGAAAGCATTAAAAAAGGGCAAGAAACATTATGATACAAACTACAATTCTATGATCCCAGTATTTGGGAGGAAAGGCAGGAGGATTTTTAGTTTAGGGTTGCCTTCTCTCAAAACAAAACAAAATTCACTGTTTTCCCCCCTACAATCTGAACTGATTTTCTCTTATTCTGTGTGACTCTCATTAGCAATATTCTAGTGTTGTATCCTAAAAACCACTAGATCACAGTGGTGACTTTCATAATATCAGAAGGATGTACATGCTGCCAAGGAAGAGGAGAAATTGGTGGTCCCACCCGGTTGCAAAGCCCATGAACCATGATAATTATTGGACTGGTAAGATAACAGTGTTGAAATAGCAGGACTTTTATCTTGAGGATAATCAACAACTGCATTATTGGATTTAAAACTACCACAACAGTAGGAATTCATGACTAGTTCCATACATCTACCTAACTACCTAGGGCTTGAATGGTCACAGACCATGAGGAGAACTTACTACTGCAATGTTCTTTAACTAACAAATATCTAATTCATCCTTCTACACAGATAAGTATTGTTCTCACTTCTCATCAAAGAAAATTTCTTTCTTTCTTTCTTTCTTTCTTTCTTTCTTTCTTTCTTTCTTTCTTTCTTTCTGTCTTTCCTTCCTTCTCCTCCTCCTCCTCCTCCTCCTCCTCCTCCTCCTCCTCCTCCTCCTCCTCCTCCTCCTCCTCCTCCTCCTCCTCCTCCTCTTCTTCTTCTTCTTCTTCTTCTTCTTCTTCTTCTTCTTCTTCTTCTTCTTCTTCTTCCTTCTTCTTCTTCTTCTTCTTCTTCTTCTTCTTCTTCTTCTTCTTCTTCTTCTTCTTCTCCTTCTTCTTCTTCTTCTTCTTCTTCTTCTTCTTCTTCTTCTTCTTCTTCTTCTTCTTCTTCTTCTTCTTCTTCTTCTTCTTCTTCTTCTTCTTCTTCTTCTTCTTCTTCTTCGCAAGAGACAAAGACAATTACAGAGACCCACAACTGTTAAAACACAGAGAATTAATGACTGTGTAGTGCTGACCCCTAATTGATACATCTCCAGTGAAAGCCCTATACTTAAAGGCTCAGGGGAAAAAAAATCACACAAGATAGGGTCACCTCTTGATACACGCACATACAAACAAAGCTACATGGACTGAGTAAGGTGTATAAACACATGCCCATAAACATCCACACATGCAGTACACACATGCAGTACCCACATAGCAATAGCAATTAAGGAAGAGATTAGGGGTTTAAGAGGGGAACATGGCAGAAGCTGGAGGGGGTAAGAGGGAGTGGGAGTGACGTAGATGCTATGTTCATGTTTGAGGTTCTCAAAAAATTAGCAAATGATAATAACAATAATAAAAAGAAAACATCCAAGAGAAAAGTATCTATCTAATGATGCTTGAGGAAATAATGGGTGACAGTTAATTACCTCCTCCTCTTTCGTCCCCAGCAACTTAGTTTGCTAAATTTGAACAACTGTTTTGCTACACAAACATTAGCAAGAAAGTTAATGTTGGAGGACAAAGAAGTCACCCCAGTCCTTTTAATACTTGAATATACATATAAGTACATTTATAAAAAGTATGTAGCATTTTACCCATGCTTAATGCACATAAAAAGAGTATGGAAAAACATTGTTACCCATCAATCTTAGGTTAGTATTTATCATTTTTGTTGATGTACATATAAATATTCATTTTTCACTTTTTCTTAAAGAGTAAAATATTGGAAGTCCATGCTGTGTCTCTGGAAATCTGGTATCAGTTTCCTTTCTCAGTCTAACACCATTTCTTCTCTTGTACAAAGCAACTGCTCAGGTTTTTTGGTAGGGACCATCTGGTCAGCAAGAAGCCGTCGTCGAAGGCTGTGACTAGGTTTGACATTCTATGTTTGGCAAAAATGGGACTTCCTATCTCCTTAGGACTTTACATTCTTTTGTGCTTCGAATTTTTATTAGCCTCCAGTTTGCTCCATTTTCTTCTTTGCCAGACAGTTTGTTCTAACCACCTCATCACCATGGTACCAGCCCTTTTAACTATTCTGCCCTATGATTTAGAACTTAGAAGAGGCTCAGGGATCCTAAGGATTGCCCTGTCTCTGGTATTCCAGTTCTGTTTCTCCCTTTGAATTCCTTCCTTAAGGTCTTAAGTTCTTGTTGCGGGGAAGTATTAAGAAAAAAGAAAAAAAAAAAAAAAAAGAAGAAGAAGCTGGGCAGTGGTGGCGCACGCCTTTAATTCCAGCACTTGGGAGGCAGAGGCAGGCAGATTTCTGAGTTCCAGGCCAGCCTGGTCTATACAGAGTGAGTTCCAGGACAGCCACAGCTATACAGAGAAACCTTATCTTGAAAAACAAAACCAACCAACCAACCAACCAACCAACCAACCATCCAACCAACCACCAAACAAAAATTCCATGCTATTGCCGGGCAATGGCAGGCTTGTTCTCATCTCATGGAGATTCTCTGACCAAGAACTCTTAAATCTCTCCACCCAGCTCACTAATTTCCCACTGGCAGGTCAGTACCACAGCAGCCTTGTGCTTCAAAACTCCCATGGCCTTTTGTGGTACACTTCTGGCAAAAGCTGTACATCTTTCTCTCTCTGAAATCCAGTCAGAGCTGCCATGTGAAGGAAAACCCCACACAAACTTAGTTCAGGATCAATGGTAACTCAATCACTGGGCATATCAACTAGAATCCTAATCTTGTAAGCCATATTAAATCTAAATCCTCAGGGATTTAGATATAAACCGGGAGTCACCAGTAGCTACATATTGTCCTCTCCTTGTCTTCATCCAAAAGTACCCCTCCTCCCTCTCCCTCTTCTCCCCTCTCCCTTCCTCCCTCTCCCTCTTTCCTCTCTCCCCTCTCCCCTCTCCCCTCTCCCCTCTCCCCTCTCCCCTCTCTCCCTCTCCAACCTGAAGTCCCCTCTACTTGCCCAATGATTGGTTTCTTTATTCATTAGGGGAAGGTTTACAAGAAGTCACCTGGGTACATGACTCAGTCCAGACAACTCCTCTTGGGAAAGTGGAATTAACATCAAAATACAAACAGCACCAGGGCCATCTACAACAGGTTCTGGCCATTTAGTTGTACAATAATTACTGCCGAGGCTGCTTGGAATGGATTCGATAATCATTCCTTCCTTCTTATTCATTCCTTAGTGGACCAAAATTCTTAGTGAACATTTTTGCATGTGGAAATCAAATGAGAAAAAGAAACAGACAGCTTGAGACAGATGGATTTAGGGTACTCAGAAGAGAGCCTGGGCACAGAATGGTCTGAAGAAGTGGTAATTCTTATGAAAATATAAGTGGGACTACATAGAAAAATTGATTTTTCATGTCTTATTTCTTTTTACTTTATTTTTTCCAGCTTGGGTTTAGGTTAATAAAGACCAAAAGAAAAAAAAAAAAACCCTTTCTTTAGGAAAACAAAAAGAACCTTACTATTACCGGTGATCAGGACACAGAACCTACTACCTAGTGAGAAGTGGAGAAACTGACTTTACTCCTGTAAATGCTCAAAAGACCCCAATGGTCTGAGAGCCATGGATGCAGCTGATGTGATGAAAATACAGGAGTAGTTAGAAAAAGTATGTCTGAAAGTCTTGTTCTTGATGGTTTTTAAAAAATGTGAGGGCTACATGCAAATATGACACATTCATTCATATTTTACAATTTTATGGCTTATTCTTTAAAGAACAAATACTATCTGAGGCTAAGTATAAGAAAATGAATTTATTTTCATAAGTGCCATAAATTATGTTATAATTGCATATTTTCTGTGTGACCTTTCAGCTATGATTATTTCTGAAGATGGCTTTCCCAATGGATGAGTTACAATTATAAGGCAATAGTTCTATTAGCTCAGGTCACAGGTGGAATAAGAGAATATCATTAACAGTGACATTTGATTATGTTTCTTTTTTATTTTCCAGATTATATGTCAAATTTCTCATGAAATCAGAGAGCATGGAGAATCATTATTACTGTGGTTGATGGTACTGCAGTTCTATTATTCTGTAATAACTTACCATTTAGTACTGAGAGATTTCACCTTAATCTCAGAGGTTTGTTTTATTTTAAAGATTTCTGCAAGAAGACCATTTAGGAGATTCAGGGGTTAGAAATTTTACCCATGCAAATGGATCTTGGATTTTTTTTTACAACTATTTGATTCATTATACTATATTCTATATTAAAAAATATTAGATTCACCCAAATCACAGGGATAAAATTCTCTTGAATTTTAAAATTAAAAAAAGTGTGTGTGTGTGTATACACATGTCACTTGTATGGAGGTACCTGCTAAAGTGAGAAGAAGGCATTGGATTCTTTAGAGCTGGAGTTGTAGATGACTGTTAGCCACCAGATATGGGTGCTGGAATTGGACTCCAGTCTTCTGGAGGAGTGGCGAGTACTCCTAACCACTGAGCTAGCCAGCCCCACAATTCTCCAGCTTTAAAGTCCTGTTTGTAGTTTTATTTTCATATAGTCTTCCCTTCTTTCGGTTACTCCTTCATCCCCTTCTAAAACTTATTACCCTTCTAAAAAGAAATGAAGATATGGTTTTATATTGAGCAATAAATCTTTCAAAAATGCAAATTTACATGAATGTCAAAGAGAAAAGAACACTTACTGCCTTTTCCACTTTTTTGGTTTAATAACATATTGTTAGGTCAAGAAACTTATGGGCTGCTATTTTGTTTTGTTTTTAGATAATCCACTAAGTTAACATGTTAATGAACTATTATGATAATTTTATAGTTTGGCTTTATTAACCTTAGTGTATTTCTTTTAGGGTGAATCAGATTTTGATGTCTAGAAGACATGTGCGGATCTCTGTGGGTACATGTGTGTATGTGTGTGTGTGTGTTGGTTTTATTGTACAACAACCTTTTGCTATGATAAAGGTTTTGAATTATATCCTTGATGAATCAAAATTTCTGACTTCGTAGAAACAATTATAGAATGCGTTAGCATTATTGTTAAATCTAATCCTTTAATGTAGAGCAAAGTACTTTTCAATCATTCCATACATACTAGTAATTCATTTTCTTTCAGGGAAAAAAAATAAAGGGAAAAAGTTTCAAGTATGTGAATGAATATATAATGTGACATTTTAAATTTTATTTATTGACATTTAGTTCTCTGAAAGTGTCTAAGCTGGCTTAATTTGCTATTAAATGAAAACTGGGTGGGTTTTTAAAAAGAGCTACAGCATTATATTGTACCAATATAGCTTCATGCTTGTCTTATCAAGAGCAAGATATTAAGAGGATTTATAATGTACAAGAAAATGTCAGCTGTGGTGTTCTGATGTTTCAGTGAATGTTTATTCCTCAATCATTATTCAGTGGTCGTTTTTATTTCAGGATTACATCTTTAACATCTCCAGAAAGACTGTAAATAGAAACATGAAGAATATCATAACTCATTATAATCCTTCAGGATTGTGAGGATCGACTGAATGTATCCTTGTTTACTTGGCCTGTTGTGTCTTTAATTTCTATGGCAGAGAGATTCACTCCTACCATAAATTTGATCACTCTGTTCAAATCAATGAATTCTATTAAAAGGGAGAGTGAAGAGACCTAGGTTTATGGATATGGGAAGACATATTTTGAAGCTTGTTGTTGCTTGACTGAATGACAACGTAGAAGAAAGTGAAGGTGATTATGAAATACAATCATGATAGGCCTTCCGAGTGGCTGAGGAGGCTACTTAATAGTGGCTCTGAAGTGTTGTGCTTTCCTTTCCTCCCACTTGCCCTTCCAAGGTAGTCTCCCTGGAAACCCAATGCCCCTCCCCCCAATTCACAAGCTTAAAGTCTCTTTTACTTCCATTTTATTTATTACACACACCACACACACACACACACACACACATCTTGGTGTGTGTGTTGATATATATCTATATCTATATCTATATCTATATCTATATCTATATCTATATCTATATCTATATCTATATCTAATCTATATCTATCTATCTATCTATCTATCTATCTATCTATCTATATATATATATATATGCTGTTGAGTCCATTTTTGTTGTTTGTGTGCATATGGTTTCAAGGACCACTCCATACTGCACAACTAATAAAGGGCGTGATTCTTGGTGGAGACCAATTATCCCAACAGGCAGTAGTTGCCTGTTCTTTGTCTAGAGGGTGGGACCCTGTCAACTTTTCTCTCTTCCAGTTTAACATGTCTATTGATATAGCTGTGCTTCTGCTCTTGTTTATTTAGCCATTTCTTTTTCTTTTTAATTTTTAAAATATTTATTTATTTATTTATTTATTTATTTATTTATTTATTTATTTTTGGTCTTTCGAGACAGGGTTTCTCTGTGTAGCCCTGGCTGTACTGGAACTCACTTTGTAGACCAGGCTGGCCTCGAACTCAGAAATCCACCTGCCTCCCAAGTGCTGGGATCAAAGGCATGTGCCACCACTGCCCTGCTTTATGCAGCCATTTCTAGATGAGGTTGTTCCACAGCAAATTCTCTGGTATTTTGGTTTTGAAGCTTCTATAAACTTGAGTGAATCACCTAAGCTTTGGCAGATGTATCAAAACCATGCACAGAGGAAAAGACAGCCTCTTCAACAAATGGTGCTGCGAAAACCAAATTTCCAAACATAGAAGAATGAAACTAGATTTATCTCTTTCATCCTGCACAGAAATCAATGCAAAATGGATCAAAGGCCTGAATCTAGGTCCTAAAACTTTGAAAGTGTTTCAGAGAAACAGGGAAGACAGTTGAAGACATAGGCATAGCCAAAGATTTTCTGAATTTTTTTATACTAAAAGCACAAGAAATAATTACAAGCATTAAAATATGGGAGTGCAGGAAAGCAGAAAGGTTTTTCATAGTGAAGGAAATAGTCAGTGGAGTAAGGAGGCAGTACTGATTGGTAAATGTATCTTCACTAATTAACTCCCAGGCCAGGGAATCATTTCTAGGTTATATAAAAAAAACGGTGAAACCTAAACTTCCCAAACCCAAACCATTCAACCAATAAAATGGTTCCTGAACTGACTAGATACCTCTCAAAATAATAAACAAAGATAGCCAATAAAAACTTGAGAAGGTGTTCCACATCCTAAGTTACCAGGGGCACACAAATTAAGACTGCTTTGATCTTCCATCGCTCTCCATTTAGCCTAGAAACATATATGAAACAAATAAAAACAAATGCTGGTGAGGACGTGGGAGAAGAACAATCTTTATTTACTGCTGATAGGAATGTGAATTTGTATAGCCATGGGGGAAATTAGTTTTCAATCAATTGAAAATAAAACTCTTACATGGTCCAGCCATATGACTCTTGGGTATTGTCCAAAGGACACTAAATCAAATCATCACAGAGATACCTGGAGCCTGGGAGTGTCTGAATTCCTAGGGGTCAAGCTGTCTCTGGGTGTGATTGGGGAGGGGAGAGCTGAAGCACAGGAAGGTAGAGAGATCAGATACATACAGATTTTTAAAGTATATATGCCTTTTGTTATATTGATAGTTTTCTGGAGATAAATATTTGTAGTAAAAGTTTTTTTCGCATCAAAGTGAACCCACATATCTCTTTCACAAATAGAAAATACTTTATGCTTCACCATAATTGCGTGTCCTTGTCCTATCTATCTTAATTAGGTCTCCAGCCATTTGATTGTTAGTTTCAGATATCATAATATTTTATCCCTAAATATGCCAACATCAGTCTTGTAAGCCATAACACCATTGTTACATCTAAGACAACCACTAGACATTTAACAATATTAACCTAATATACATCCATACTATATTTTTACAGTTCTGGAGTGCCTTTTAGAACCAGAATAAGTATTCTGTTATAATATTTTGTTAAGCAAATCAAGTACTTATACCAATAAGTTATAATTCTATTTTCTCAAAATAGTAATTGGCCATCAAATAGGTTTGAGTTTTCATGGCCCCAAGCCATCAACTGAACTCACCAGAGTAATTTTCTGGAATGAGAAATGCTAACTGCCAAAACCAAAGAATGTTAGTCAGAAACCAGACTGGTCATGATTTCCAAGGTGCTAATCACTTGAAAAAAATTTCCTCTCATTGGCTCAGTCTATAGATAATTACTAATTGAAAAGCTACTAGAATAGTCAGAAGGTATATTAGCATGTTAATAGGTCTTTGTGCCCAAAGGCTTTGGATTATAAATTATCAAGACTGCATTAGCCAGATGGGCAGGATTAATTAGCATGCTAGCATTACCTGGCATCCTATGGTGGCTGAGAGTAAACAAAGTAGCCATTTCAGTATGGCTCGTCATTATGTCACTTGCTCATCATGGCTGTAGAACAGGGGCTGAGAGCACTGAGGGCTAGTGATTCTGGATGCTAACAACTAGAACAATATGGTCCCTGGTCTCACCTAGGCTAAAATTATCTTCATGCACTTTGGTTCCTTCCATTTCTAACAAAATGAAAAGTGTATGAGAGTCAGAGCCTGGATTAGAATTCTAGTCACCCAATCTTTAAATGCTGGCATTGGGCAACCTATTTAATTGCTTCACGCCTCAGTTTCTTCATCTGTGACATAATGAGACTGTTATGAATTCTCTGGAATCCTTTCCAGCTTTCAAGCTTTATGAGAGTGTGTGGATTGAGCTCAGAAACAGAACAGTAGTCAGAGGAGAGAGGCAGAAGCAAACTGTTTTACCAGAGTAGTGGAAAACACTATCTAAAGAGAGAATTTCTACAAAGAGATACAACGAGATATAACATGAGTGGTTTTACCTTTTCAAAATCCTGTAGGCTACCTTGCTAACTAGGTGGATGCCCATGTTAAGTTAGTAGACTGTTGTATTGTTTGTTCTTTTCTGCAATTATCCTGTCTGGGCAGATTCTGAGAGAATCCTGGGATTGAAATTTACATCTCTGCTCACTCAGAAGTGTTGAACATTCAGCCGAGCTCAGTAAGAGAAAGTGATGGCATTTGATCTCAAAGGTTTAATTGCTCAAAGGTCAAACTGACAGATAAAGTTGTTTTATAATTGTAACCTCAAGATATTAATTTGTCAGAAGGGTATCTCTTTCAGTGAGTATGTGGTTTTGATTAGGGATATTTTTGACTAGGGATATTTTTGACTATTATTATTAATAACAAGATATATTTAATGAGCACTTAACTCATTGTGAGAATAAGAAGAATGCCCCGAGAATATTAGTATCACTGTCATCATCATTATTATATTTACAAAAGCACCATGATGTTGGGGTCTTGAGAGGCTCATTTAATAGCAACAGAATAGAGCATAGTTAGTGCTCTCTAATGTTGCTGATTCAGGGTCTCAGGTCACAGAAGAATTGGAGTTGTTTGCTCAGCATCATATATAATACCTCCATGTCTTCTAGAAGAGTACCATTCGGGGAACTCTTAGGCTTTTATTTGCTTTATTTGCTTATGATTACTTTTATGGCCTATGATGTATTCCTCTGTGGATTCTTGGGTATTTTAGGCATGGTACTTGCCATAAATGGAATTGGAGTATTGGGAGGTTATCAAGGTGCACTTTAGTTTTTTGCCTTCAGCTCATCCTTAACTTAAAGAGTCCTTATCCCTGTACGTAGTCTCATTTCGTGGTGATGAACATGGGTCATTTTCATGTGTAGCATTAACAAATAGCATGGGACAAAGCATATCCCCAAATCTAGTATGTTACTTTGTTAACTTGTGCAGAAAGTAAAAATAATATAAGACACATCCCTGCTTATGACTTTTAACTGGTCAGAAGTGATTGCATAGTTCATATTCTGACACAATTCTATTTGCTCCACAAAGTATCGTTCTCTTCCTTTGTCTAAGAATATCTCACCAGACATCACATAGGAGCACATAGGATCAAACTTTCAGCTTTAGTTTTACTTTCTTCTTACGGAAAATTTACTTACTCATATAGTAGGTGAAAAAAAAAACTTAGGAATTATTGTATTAGAAATTATTTTAATTACTATTACTCACTACTATCCTGTTCATTATTAGTCACAGTAATTTTATGTCTGTCTTCCGAATAGCTCTGATTCCATCGCTGTGTAACTTTGATAATTTGATAAATCATTATTAGAAATAATCATGATATCATAATTATTGAGTACCTTCTGTATTATAGGACTGGATCATATGTTTTACTGATATGATGATGCTTAGTTTCTGAACAACCTGATGATTTGAGTACCATTGTCATTTTTATTTTTATTGATGCTAGAGACCAAATTTAGGATTTTACACATGAAAAGCAAATGCTCTACCATAGAACTATCCTACTTAGTGTCCTCATTTTAATTATTAAAAAAATAAATTTTATCCCTATCTGTCTGTCCATCCATCCATCCATCCATCCATCCATCCATCCATCCATCCATCCATCCATCTGTCCATCTATCCATCTGTCTGTCCATCCATCCATCCATCCATCCATCCATCCATCCATCCATCCATCCATCATTTGTTTGTTCATTTGACACGCTCCTTTACTATATACTCCAGGCTCTCAAACTCTTGAATCACCTGCCTCATCTTCACAAGTATTAAGATTATAGGTGTGCAGCATAATCCCTAACTACATTCTAAGTATTTGTCTTTATACCCACAGATAAGTTTTGACCTCATCCATCATCAAGGAAACTTCTCTTTGCATCAGAGGGAGATCAGTACAGAAAACCACAACCAGTCAAAATACAAAGTTGTGGATCCCACTTCCAGTGGATAAGTCTATAAAACAGCTCTGGCACCTTGAGGCTCAGGGAACTTTTAAAGAGAAAAGGCAGAAAGATTGTAAGAGCCAGAGGATCAGGGATTCTGCTGTGAGATTATGCCTCCTAGTACTGCCAAAAGCTACACCCATAAACTCTCACTAACATGACTGCTTAACAAGGAAGACGTCAATAGACATGCCAAAATGGATAGGGGAAATGTCACCAGGCCTCAACCCTACACAAAGAACTACAGGCAATGATGAGAGCAGGAGAAATAGTCTTTTTAAGGGAACAGTTCACCAACTAGTTGGATTAGATTTTTCAAAACCTATTTTAATAAGGGTTCTTAAATACTTCAATCTCCCTTTGAGCCCACCACCCACCAGAGGTAGTGTGAAAGAAGATTAATAGGGCAAAGTGGGGTGTGGACCTGTTTAAAAATAGTTCTTTGTGGCAATTCCAATTTTCATTGTCAGCAGCCCAGTTCTGTAGTAAAACATGAACACAAATCAGCAGTGGCAGTCCAGTCCACTAGGCAATCACCACTCAAGAGTCAACAATGGCAGTCTGATCCAGAAGAAACTGGGAGGCCCCACCAACCAGCCCGAGTCTGCAGAGTGGCAAGAAGCTGCTGGAATATCACGAGAAGTTCCTTGGCAAGTTACTCTCTATGAAGTCACAAGTCATGACAAGTAATGATAAACAATGGGATGCAAATTGAACCAAGACAAGAGTGTAGTCAGTGAAGACTCGTGAGACGGAGCAAGGTGAACCAATGTCAGAGCCTCCTCCCACTGTCGGTGGGGTCATATTTATATTCTTTCTAAACATCACATATTTTCTCATCTGTGTGTGCTTCAACAAAACATTCTTTCACCCATGTGTGCTTCAGCAAAACATCCTTTCACCTGTGTGTTTCAGCAAAAGCATCCTTTCACTTATCTTCCCCAGCAAAACATCATATGAAATAACTGAGTTTCCAAAGAAACCAGAAATTTCTACTTCAGTTTATAAAATTCTAAATGTTCAGCCCTGAAAACAAACATACATACAAATAAGACTATAGAGACTGAACACAGCAGGATGTATATGTATTATGTATAATGTATATGTGTATTAGTTAGGGTTCTCTGGAGTCACAGAACTTATGGATAGTCTCATATAGTAAAGGAATTTATTGATGACTTACAGTCTGCAGTCCAATTCCCAACAATGGTTCAGTAGTAGCTGTGAATGGAAGTCCAAAGTCTTTACAATTAAAAGTCTCTTAACTGTGGACTTCACTAAAAATACTTCCTTCAAGAGGGAAAAATATCAGGGCACAGTTCTCCAACCATCCAATGTCTGGGATCCAACTCACAATCTTCTGGACTCCTCCAAGGGCTTGGGTCACTTCTCCAGCCATGCCCTTTGTAGCACACGCAGGCTCCAGATGCCTGTACTCCACTGCTGCTGCTCTTGGTGGTCATCTCATGGTACTGGCATATCCAAAACACTGCATGACCCCTTCAGTCCTGGGCTGTCAATTGCAACTGAGGCTGCACCTTCACCAATGGCCTTCCATAGCCTCTCACAGCGCTGAGCCTCAGCTGCTCTGCCTGACCTTCATGCCTCCAAAACCAGTACCACCTGGGTGACTCTTACACATTACCAAGTCCAGCCACAGCATAAGGTACAACGTTGGTTATCTCTGGAACACAGACTCTGTGCTCTCAAAAAAATACTTCCCAGAAGATGTCAAATTAATGATGCTGGTCTCTTCTTAATCACTGTTAATTTCTTAGCTCCAGCTAACCAGCATCAATAGTCCCAGCAATGCAAAAGTTTCATTTTAGTAGTTCTGGTATCTTGTTTTTTTTTTTTATTTTATTTTTTTTTCCATTTTTTATTAGGTATTTAGCTCATTTACATTTCCAATGCTATACCAAAAGTCCCCCATATCCACCCACCCCCACTCCCCTGCCCACCCACTCCCCCTTTTTGGCCCTGGTGTTCCCCTGTACTGGGGCATATAAAGTTTGCAAGTCCAATGGGCCTCTCTTTCCAGTGATGGCCGACTAGGCCATCTTTTGATATATATGCAGCTAGAGTCAAGAGCTCCGAGGTACTGGTTAGTTCATAATGTTGTTCCACCTATAGGGTTGCAGATCCCTTTAGCTCCTTGGCTACTTTCTCTAGCTCCTCCATTGGGAGCCCTATGATCCATCCATTAGCTGACTGTGAGCATCCACTTCTGTGTTTGCTAGGCCCCGGCATAGTCTCACAAGAGACAGCTACATCTGGGTCCTTTCGATAAAATCTTGCTAGTGTATGCAATGGTGTCAGCGTTTGGATGCTGATTATGGGGTGGATCCCTGGATATGGCAGTCTCTACATGGTCCATCCTTTCATCTCAGCTCCAAACTTTGTCTCTGTAACTCCTTCCATGGGTGTTTTGTTCCCAAATCTAAGGAGGGGCATAGTGTCCACACTTCAGTCTTCATTCTTCTTGAGTTTCATGTGTTTAGCAAATTATATCTTATATCTTGGGTATCCTAGGTTTGGGGCTAATATCCACTTATCAGTGAGTACATATTGTGTGAGTTTCTTTGTGAATGTGTTACCTCACTCAGGATGATGCCCTCCAGGTCCATCCATTTGGCTAGGAATTTCATAAATTCATTCTTTTTAATAGCTGAGTAGTACTCCATTGTGTAGATGTACCACATTTTCTGTATCGATTCCTCTGTTGAGGGGCATCTAGGTTCTTTCCAGCTTCTGGCTATTATAAATAAGGCTGCTATGAACATAGTGGAGCATGTGTCCTTCTTACCAGTTGGGGCATCTTCTGGATATATGCCCAGGATAGGTATTGCTGGATCCTCCGGTAGTACTATGTCCAATTTTCTGAGGAACCGCCAGACTGATTTCCAGAGTGGTTGTACAAGCCTGCACTCCCACCAACAATGGAGGAGTGTTCCTCTTTCTCCACATCCATGCCAGCATCTGCTGTCACCTGAATTTTTGATCTTAGCCATTCTGACTGGTGTGAGGTGGAATCTCAGGGTTGTTTTGATTTGCATTTCCCTGATGATTAAGGATGTTGAACATTTTTTCAGGTGCTTCTCTGCCATTCGGTATTCCTCAGGTGAGAATTCTTTGTTCAGTTCTGAGCCCCATATTTTAATGGGGTTATTTGATTTTCTGAAGTCCACCTTCTTGAGTTCTTTATATATGTTGGATATTAGTCCCCTATCTGATTTAGGATAGGTAAAGATCCTTTCCCAATCTGTTGGTGGTCTTTTTGTCTTATTGACGGTGTCTTTTGCCTTGCAGAAACTTTGGAGTTTCATTAGGTCCCATTTGTCAATTCTTGATCTTAAAGCACAAGCCATTGCTGTTCTGTTCAGGAATTTTTCCCCTGTGCCCATATCTTCAAGGCTTTTCCCCACTTTCTCCTCTATAAGTTTCAGTGTCTCTGGTTTTATGTGAAGTTCCTTGATCCACTTAGATTTGACCTTAGTACAAGGAGATAAGTATGGATCGATTCGCATTCTTCTACATGATAACAACCAGTTGTGCCAGCACCAATTGTTGAAAATGCTGTCTTTCTTCCACTGGATGGTTTTAGCTCCCTTGTCGAAGATCAAGTGACCATAGGTGTGTGGGTTCATTTCTGGGTCTTCAATTCTATTCCATTGGTCTACTTGTCTGTCTCTATACCAGTACCATGCAGTTTTTATCACAATTGCTCTGTAGTAAAGCTTTAGGTCTGGCATGGTGATTCCGCCAGAAGTTCTTTTATCCTTGAGAAGGCTTTTTGCTATCCTAGGTTTTTTGTTATTCCAGACAAATTTGCAAATTGCTCCTTCCAATTCGTTGAAGAATTGAGTTGGAATTTTGATGGGGATTGCATTGAATCTGTAGATTGCTTTTGGCAAGATAGCCATTTTTACAATGTTGATCCTGCCAATCCATGAGCATGGGAGATCTTTCCATCTTCTGAGATCTTCCTTAATTTCTTTCTTCAGAGATTTGAAGTTTTTATCATACAGATCTTTCACTTCCTTAGTTAGAGTCACGCCAAGATATTTTATATTATTTGTGACTATTGAGAAGGGTGTTGTTTCCCTAATTTCTTTCTCAGCCTGTTTATTCTTTGTATAGAGAAAGGCCATTGACTTGTTTGAGTTTATTTTATATCCAGCTACTTCACCGAAGCTGTTTATCAGGTTTAGGAGTTCTCTGGTAGAATTTTTAGGGTCACTTATATATACTATCATATCATCTGCAAAAAGTGATATTTTGACTTCCTCTTTTCCAATTTGTATCCCCTTGATCTCCTTTTGTTGTCGAATTGCTCTGGCTAATACTTCAAGTACTATGTTGAAAAGGTAGGGAGAAAGTGGGCAGCCTTGTCTAGTCCCTGATTTTAGTGGGATTGCTTCCAGCTTCTCTCCATTTACTTTGATGTTGGCTACTGGTTTGCTGTAGATTGCTTTTATCATGTTTAGGTATGGGCCTTGAATTCCTGATCTTTCCAAAACTTTTATCATGAATGGGTGTTGGATCTTGTCAAATGCTTTTTCTGCATCTAACGAGATGATCATGTGTATTTTGTCTTTGAGTTTGTTTATTTTGTCTTTGAGTTTGTTTATATAATGGATTACATTGATGGATTTTCGTATATTAAACCATCCCTGCATCCCTGGAATGAAACCTACTTGGTCAGGATGGATGATTGCTTTAATGTGTTCTTGGATTCGGTTAGCGAGAATTTTATTGAGGATTTTTGCATCGATATTCATAAGAGAAATTGGTCTGAAGTTCTCTATCTTTGTTGGGTCTTTCTGTGGTTTAGGTATCAGAGTAATAGTGGCTTCATAAAATGAGTTGGGTAGAGTACCTTCTACTTCTATTTTGTGAAATAGTTTGTGCAGAACTGGAATTAGATCTTCTTTGAAGGTCTGATAGAACTCTGCACTAAACCCATCTGGTCCTGGGCTTTTTTTGGTTGGGAGACTATTAATAACTGCTTCTATTTCTTTAGGTGATATGGGATTGTTTAGATGATCAACTTGATCCTGATTCAACTTTGGTACCTGGTATCTGTCCAGAAATTTGTCCATTTTGTCCAGGTTTTCCAGTTTTGTTGAGTATAGCCTTTTGTAGAAGGATCTGATGGTGTTTTGGATTTCTTCAGGATCTGTTGTTATGTCTCCCTTTTCATTTCTGATTTTGTTAATTAGGATTTTGTCCCTGTGCCCTTTAGTGAGTCTAGCTAAGGGTTTATCTATCTTGTTGATTTTCTCAAAGAACCAACTCCTTGTTTGGTTAATTCTTTGAATAGTTCTTCTTGTTTCCACTTGGTTGATTTCACCCCTGAGTTTGATTATTTCCTGCCGTCTACTCCTCTTGGGTGAATTTGCTTCCTTTTTTTCTAGGGCTTTTAGATGTGTTGTCAAGCTGCTAGTATGTGCTGTCTCCCGTTTCTTCTTGGAGGCACTCAGAGCTATGAGTTTCCCTCTTAGAAATGCTTTCATTGTGTCCCATAGGTTTGGGTACGTTGTGGCTTCATTTTCATTAAACTCTAAAAAGTCTTTAATTTCTTTCTTTATTCCTTCCTTGACCAAGGTATCATTGAGAAGAGTGTTATTCAGTTTCCACGTGAATGTTGGCTTTCCATTATTTATGTTGTTATTGAAGATCAGTCTTAGGCCATGGTGGTCTGATAGGATACATGGGACAATTTCAATATTTTTGTATCTATTGAGGCCTGTTTTGTGACCAATTATATGGTCAATTTTCGAGAAGGTCCCGTGAGGTGCTGAGAAGAAGGTATATCCTTTTGTTTTAGGATAAAATGTTCTGTATATATCTGTCAGGTCCATTTGTTTCATAACTTCTGTTAGTTTCACTGTGTCCCTGTTTAGTTTCTGTTTCCACCATCTGTCCTTTGAAGAAAGTGGTGTGTTGAAGTCTCCCACTATTATTGTGGGAGGTGCAATGTATGCTTTGAGCTTTACTAAAGTGTCTCTAATGAATGTGGCTGCCCTTGCATTTGGTGCGTAGATATTCAGAATTGAGAGTTCCTCTTGGAGCATTTTACCTTTGATGAATATGAAGTGTCCCTCCTTGTCTTTTTTGATAACTTTGGGTTGGAATTCGATTTTATCCGATATTAAAATGGCTACTCCAGCTTGTTTCTTCAGTCCATTTGCTTGGAAAATTGTTTTCCAGCCTTTCACTCTGAGGTAGTGTCTGTCTTTTTCCCTGAGATGGGTTTCCTGTAAGCTGCAGAATGTTGGGTCCTGTTTGTGTAGCCAGTCTGTTAGTCTATGTCTTTTTATTGGGGAATTGAGTCCATTGATATTAAGAGATATTAAGGAAAAGTAATTGTTGCTTCCTTTTATTTTTGTTGTTAGAGTTGGCATTCTGTTCTTGTGGCTGTCTTCTTTTTGGTTTGTTGAATGATTACTTTCTTGGTTGTTCTAGGGCATGATTTCCGTCCTTGTATTGCTTCTTTTCTGCTATTATCCTTTGAAGGGCTGGATTCGTGGAAAGATATTGTGTGAATTTGTTTTTGTCGTGGAATACTTTGGTTTCTCCATCTATGGTAATTGAGAGTTTGGCCGGGTATAGTAGCCTGGGCTGGCATTTGTGTTCTCTTAGTGTCTGTATAACATCTGTCCAGGCTCTTCTGGCTTTCATAGTCTCTGGTGAAAAGTCTGGTGTAATTCTGATAGGCCTTCCTTTATATGTTACTTGACCTTTCTCCCTTACTGCTTTTAATATTCTATCTTTATTTAGTGCCTTTGTTGTTCTGATTATTATGTGTCGGGAGGAATTCCTCTTCTGGTCCAGTCTATTTGGAGTTCTGTAGGCTTCTTGTATGATCATGGGCATCTCCTTTTTTATGTTTGGGAAGTTTTCTTCTATTATTTTTTGAAGATATTAGCTGGCCCTTTAAGTTGAAAATCTTCATTCTCATCAATTCCTATTATCCGTAGGTTTGGTCTTCTCATTGTGTCCTGGATTACCTGGATGTTTTGAGTTAGGATCCTTTTGCATTTTGTATTTTCTTTGACTGTTGTGTCGATGTTCTCTATGGAACCTTCTGCACCTGAGATTCTCTCTTCCATTTCTTGTATTCTGTTGCTGATGCTCGCATCTATGGTTCCAGATCTCTTTCCTAGGGTTTCTATCTCCAGCGTTGCCTCGCTTTGGGTTTTCTTTATTGTGTCTTCTTCCCCTTTTAGTTCTAGTATGGTTTTGTTCATTTCCATCACCTGTTTGGATGTGTTTTCCTGTTTTTCTTTAATGATTTCTACCTGTTTGGCTGTGTTTTCCTGCTTTTCTTTAAGGGCCTGTAACTCTTTAGCAGTGCTCTCCTGTAATTCTTTAAGTGACTTATGAAAGTCCTTCTTGATGTCCTCTATCATCATCATGAGAAATGTTTTTAAATCTGGGTCTAGATTTTTGGTTGTGTTGGGGTGCCCAGGACTAGGTGGGGTGGGAGTGCTGCGTTCTGATGATGGTGAGTGGTCTTGATTTCTGTTAGTAGGATTCTTACGTTTGCCTTTCGCCATCTGGTAATCTCTGAAGCTAGCTGTTTTAGTTGTCACTGTTAAGTGCTTGTTCTTCAGGTGACTCTGTTAGCCTCTATAAGCAGACCTGGAGGGTAGCACTCTCCTTAGTTTCAGTGGGCAGAGTATTCTCTGCAGGCAAGCTCTCTTCTTGCAGGGCAGGTACCCAGATATCTGGTGTTCGAACCAGACTCCTGGCAGAAGTTGTGTTCCACTCACTAGAGGTCTTAGGATCTCGTGTGGAATCCTGTGTGGGCCCTTGCGGGTGTCAGGCGACTCTGCTGGCAAGGTAGCCTGGGGCTCGAGTGGAGTGGAAGGGGTTTGTGCCCAAATCAGGCCTGGGTAGCCTGCTTCCCTATTTACCGCAGTCTCAGGTTCCGCGAGATTGGATTGAGGCAGGCGCTGTGTTCCACTCACCAGAGGTCTTAGGATCCCGTGGGGAGTCCCGTGTGGGCCCTTGCGGGTGTTGGGAAAGACTCTGCTGGCAAGGTAGCCCGGGGCTCGAGTCGAGCGGAAGGGACTTGTGCCCCAGATCAGGCCCGGGTAGCCTGCTTCCCTATGTACCGCAGTCTCAGGTTCAGTGCGATTGGATTGGGGCAGGCGCTGTGTTCCACTCACCAGAGGTCTTAGGATCCCCTGGGGAGTCCCGTGTGGGCCCTTGCGGGTGTTGGGCAAGACTCTCTCTGGTATCTTGTTAATCACAGCTGATTCTTCAGCCCCTGCTAAGCAGAACCACCTAACCTTTACAATCAAATTAGCAATGGCTCTGAAAAGAGTCTTTAATCTTCCCTCTGAAATTTCACAAGCCAGGCCTCCATCTTCTGCACTGTTCTCAACATTGTCTTCTAAGCTCCTACACAACATTTCACAGAGTTCTTAACAGCAAACGGATCTTCTGACCCAAAGTTCCAAAGTCCTTCCACAGTCCTCCCCAAAACATGGTCAGGCTGTCACAGGGATACCCCACTATGCTGGTACCAATTTGTCTTAGTCAGGGTTTCTATTCCTGCACAAACATCATGACCAAGAAGCAAGTTGGGGAGGAACGGGTTTATTCGGCTTATACTTCCATACTGCTGTTCATCACCAAGGAAGTCAGGACTGGAACGCAAGCAGGTCAGGGAGCAGGAGCTGATGCAGAGGCCATGGAGGGATATTCCTTACTGGCTTGCTTCTCCTGGCTTGCTCAGCTTGCTTTCTTATAGAACCCAAGACTACTAGCCCAGAGATGGTCCCACCCACAGGGCCTTTCCCCCTTAATCACTAATTTAGAAAATGTCTTGCAGTTGGATCTCATGGAGGCATTTCCTCAACTGAAGCTCCTTTCTCTGTGATAACTCCAGCCTGTGTCAAGTTGACACAAAACTAGCCAGTACAATATGTAAATGGGAGAGTTTGCAGGGAGAAAGCAAAAGTCTAAATGATGAAAACACATTATAATCTCAAAAATAAATGAAATGATATAAAAACGTGTGAAATATATTAAAACTTTAGCTCTAATTATTTGGTATCTATGTTTAAATTTATTGTATGAGACTTCTCCCCTGCCCCAATGTTGTGATAAAATACCTTCACAAAAAGTAACTTAAATGAAACAGCATTTATTTTAGTTTACAGTTCAAGATAGGGTCCATTGTGGTGAGAAGTCAAGATAGCCAAATCTTGAACCAGCTGGTCTGCAGTCCAAAGACACCAAATGAAGGGATACTTGCTAAGGCTTAGCTTGTTTTCTCCATTTTATACAGTTCAGATCCCAGCCAGGGAAAGGTGCTTCCCACAGTGGGCATGTCCTCTCTCCTCAATTAATATACTACTAATAATTCCCTCTAGGCATACTTAGAGGGCTAGATCCTGTCAAACTGGCAATTAATGTTAACCATAGCAATGCCAGATACATGCTAACATTTTGTTTCCTAACTGCAGCTGAATCTCTATTATATTATTACATTTATATATCTATCTATCTCTCTGTCTATATATTGATATATACACACACACGTATACACACATTGTATTTATTATACATTTATACATTTTTAATATATTCTCCATGGGGAATAGAAAGCCAGTGGAGACAGAGGGTGGATTTATAGTGACTCCTTTCTGCTTAATGGGGATGTGGTTTGTTCTTGGGTAAGGGGAAATAGACATGCTCTAAAATAAGATCATGGTGACAGAGGACAGCATTCTGAGTGTTATAAAAGCTCTGTACTGTACAACATAAAAGTCTTATAATGCTGAATTTTATATTACATAAATTTACCTCAATAAAGACATTAGATTATTGTCTCATTAAGAAGTCACCCATATTACCTTTCTCAAGATCACAGTACTAAGCCTAGGATTGGCCTCAAGTTTCTACAGGTTGCACAAACAATGATTTTTCTGAGCACTGTCTGAGATGATGGCTCTCGTGTGTGATGCATACATGTGGAAGAAAATCAGCCTTTTGATTCATCTTTCAGTTGTCTGCAAGTAGAACATTTATTTTGTCTATGTGGTTTTTACTTAGAATGCTATTTCTTTTGTATCATTCATTAGACAGTACCCTATTGGTATTGTACCCTATAAGAAAATTGGAATCTACCAAAGGAAGGAAGGATAACATTAAATGGAATCGGTGATTTATGAACAAAGCAATCTAACTTGGGATATGAAGGGATTACAGCAATTTACACACAGAAATGCTGGATTTATAATCCATGTTCTTAGGAGATCTCCAGGGTAAAATGGCAATCTCATGGTTCATTTAGAAACTGTCTCAATAATAAGGTGGCGAATGATTGAGGAAGACACTGGATATCAATCTATGGCTTCACATATACATGTGCACAGATTTTAAACCCAAAAAATGCATACACATACAACACACACACACACACACACACACACACACACACACACACACACACACACAAATCTGCACAGTAAACAGTTCTGGAAGTTAAGCTGTTACCAGTAATTGTTACATTTACACATTACCTTGATGGCTAAAAGTCAAGTACATTAAAAATTTTAGGAAAACAAAGACATACCATTGATGAATGCACAGTTGGCAATTGAATCTAACAAAACACTGCAAGGAAGGAGTCTCTGTTCAGTTTCTAAAAGTATTAGGAGTCCTCCATGTATCAGTGCGCAGGAAGGGTCAGGAGGAGAATCATTCCTACTTCCAAAGCCAGTGCATCAGTACTAAGAAATGCCATAGAGTATTACCACAAACCCGCAGTATTTAAACAAGAATTAAAAAATACTATCTTGGGAATAGAGTTTATGAAATAGTCCTTGTACTGTATAATCCTATTTTATGCTTTGTCTTAATGTTCTGTTTAGTGTTCAGTAATTCAACAGACAAGTGAACAGTTATTATGTATTAATTAGACTCGAACAGTGAGCCCACTGGGCTTGGTCTTCTGGAAATAACAAAACACTGTAGGGATTTATGTCTATCAGATTGGTAGGTGAGATATATGTATATATATATGTATATGAATATATATATGAATATATATGAATATATATATATGTATATGAAGTTGCTTGATTCAAAACAGAACTCAACCAACTTCTTAGCTCTGTAGTGTAGATGATGAGTGCTCAGAGAATATAGAAGTGATTTTTTTCTGGTATTTATTAGTTGCTTTTCTCCATGCTGTGGCAAAACACCAGGCAAAAGCAGCTTAAGGAAGGAGTCAGTCCTAGGGTGAGGGCATGGGAGGCATGTTACCAGAGATGGATTTAACCAGACTGTCTCACACACACACACACACACACACACACACACACACACACACACAGACAAAGAGAGGGGTGAAGGAGAGGAGGAGGGGAAGGGGGAGAGAGAGAACCTGTGCTCGAGAAGGGACATTGTACGAATAGACATTTTAGCTTATGCTTTAAGGACTACATAAATTATTTTATATAATAAAAGTTATGATGATTAATATTCATTGGAAGCTGCTCTTCTTTCTCCACTCTATTCCCAGATGAACTGCCATGGATCTTGTTGTACTGCTGGATACTTCATGAACTAGGAAGGGTGACCTTGGCACCCAAAGTCACTCTAAACCATTCTTTCCAAAATCATGATGCCTTCATAACCCCCAATTCCAATATATTTTATGTACCTCAGTGGTGGCTTAATACTTAGCAGCACTCAGAGTCCTTGAACCCCCCACTTCCAGAAACACATCTGTGTCCTCTGGCCATCTGTCCTTTCTCCAGTTCTCTAGTCGCTACCTTTAAAGCTAATGAGTATCCTATGAGTTGAGTTTGTGTTTCTCGAGGGCCTGTGATGAGGTCCTAGCTCTCATGTCCTTTGAGTGTAACTGTTGAAGATAGGTCTTTAAAGAGGTAAGGAAGCTACAGTAAGGCCATTAGGATGAGCCTTCATCTCTTATGACTATGTCAGAAAAGAAAGAGATGCTGACATCCATATGGCACAGGGCACAGATCAGGTGATTTAAAAGAAGGACGTTGCACTCATAGATGCACAGAGCTGCTGCTTTCCTTCTGTAGAGGCGCTGATGTCTAAGGTCTTTCCACTCACCCCCACCTCTCACCTTTTAATGGGCAACTCCATTGTCTTTTTAGGTCTCACATTAGCGATGTCCTCAGGGAGAATTCCCCCGAGCCCTGCCTTTCCAGCTCTCTGCATTTACTGGTGGCCAGTTCTGGTCACATCACTGTACTGTCTGGCCTTCTGCATTTCCTCCCTGGGCCATTGGCTACTTGAAGGTTTTGCTTCCCAGGGGCCTGGCAGACTACCTTGTGTATAGAGAGGCCTCAAGGTTACTGAATGAATTGAAGGCAAACTGGTTTAGTAGGAAAAGGAAATACTTCTAATTGTGACAGGTGCTTAAGCACACACAGAATTAAGCTACTTGCATTTGAATATCTTTCTAATTTTAAAAATTGTCCACGATAGAAAAAGTCTTATTGTTAAGAGTACAGACACTCACTATTTGCTTCTGTAAAATTCTCTCCAGTTTGAGAAAGATGCAAAACCAGATTGCATATACATTTAAAAGATAATTTCATCTTATATTTTATATACTCATCTTGTACCTCTTCTTTCTATTTTAAAATTTATTTTTTCCCCTGTGCATTGGTGTTTTACCTGAATGTATATTTGTGTGAGGTTGTCTAATCATCTGGAACTGGAGTTACAGACAGTTATGAGTTGCCCCATGGGTGCTGGAAATTGAACCCTGGTCCTCTGGAAGAGCAGCCAATGCTCTTTACCACTGAGACATCTCTGCAGACCCACCTGTTTACTTCCCATATACAATTCAGTCAGAAGAGAATCAGATGTAAATAGTTTATCTTGGAAGCAACCTTCTCTGAAGCCCCATAAATTGGGGAGAGAGGCAATGGGGTTCCAGAAGGGTTTGTTTTTGAAACTTAAAAGTGAACACACCTAAGTGTTATTTTTAGCTTCTTTAGGAGCAAGCGACAAGCATTGCTAGCTCTCAACATATGCTATGTTGGTGGAAAGAGAGTGGGTGAATTTATGCTTCAGAAAATTCTGCAAATGATTCTGTGCACAAGACATTTCTGAGGATGCTTGGAACCTAGGAGATGTGACTCTTTGAAAAGAATCTTGGCACCACTGGCCTTTCAGAGGGGAAGAGGGCTCAGCACTGGAAATAGCTGCCTAGCTCCAAAGAAATGGCCTGGAGCCAGAATGAGAAATAATTTCATTTGATATTGATTAACATGTTTATTGTGAAGAGCTAATTTTCTGTAACAGCAGAGACCTTCCCTATGGTTTCTCAAGTGCTTTCCTTTTCAAAATTTTTAATCCTCCAGACAAAAATCTACATTACAAAAAATCGAAAGCAGCCCCACGTGCATTCGTTAGCATTCAATTAAAGAGAATCAAAATTAGAACATAGCAAAAATATATAGAATGATGCTATATTTTATATTTCTAATTAAAAAGCAACACAAGTAGATTCTGTGGCATTAGAGGGTTATCACACCTTTTAAAAGCAAAGACAAAGGAAAACTGGGAAAGGCCTACTCTCTTCCCAGTTTAAAATAAAAAAATTGAAAGCAAAATCTTAAAAAACTCTAGAAAGAGAGAGAAAGAAAGAAAAAGAACAGTTCAAAACCTCTAAAGTTCTCTTTTACCAATCCCTTCCATGTATTTAAAACAAATCTCTGCACATGTACAGTCTTTGATGCATCTTGTTGACCATGGTTGACTTTGGGCACCAGTAAAAACTAGTGTGTTCTTTAGTCTGTGAGTTACCAGAGCAGAATTCTCCCGGGACCCCATGCTAAAGCACTTTGTAGTGACTAGTATCAAATGCTGAATCTCATTTTAGCTATGATAAAGCCCTCTAGTATTAAAACAGTGGGTTTATAGATGATAGATGAAAAATCTAGTTTTCAAAGCATGGTCTTTGTGGTAGAACATGACTCGCTTACTATGGAAATAACGCCAGCTGCCTAGAAACGTTGCCTAGCAACCCCTGGAAACAGAAAACCTAATATCAGCTCCAAGTTGCTCGTGGGTAAAGAGATTATTAAAAATATCAGAAAAAAAAAAAAGGAGTATAAAGTTTGTTCTTAGCCAAGACAACAAGCAATGCTTTTTAGGGTGGCATCGTCTTTGTATTCCCTTTCTGACACTACTACTCACAAGCTCTATAGGTTTCTGAATTGCAAGAGGGCTGTAAAGATGATTTGCAAAGGTCTTGCCGTACCTTCAGAGAGAGCAACAAGCCCTTCCTCCAAGCTGACCCAAGTGAGTAGCAGCTAGATGGTAGCCTTAGCTTTGAAAGCTGCTGTTGCCACAGCTGCTGGCCCTTTCAGACCCTGCAATCTGAGTAACCCGGGGCTGTTTGTCCTTGGCTGTTGTTCTGCCTCGGCTTTGGGGGCCAGGGAAGGGCTAGAGGACCGTGTTCCTGGATGGCCATCCTGAAATGCTGCCCTGTGCCTCTGCTCTGCCAAATAGTCCACAGAATAGAGGTGGATGGGGGTGCAGACAAAGCTTGGACAGCCGCTAGCTTCTGCACCCGGCAGATACTTGTTTTGTGTTGTAGGGGAAGCAAAATGACTGACCGGGCTAAAGCTGGACTCTTCAATTCTGTCTCCTTTTTGTTCATAGGATTAGAAAATTGTCTAGCTGGATGGATGAATTGGGTACTAATTAGTTTGCGCTGTTAAAATAAAACAGCACAAATTAGGTAGCTCAGAAATAACAGAAACTCATTTCTCACAGTTCCAGAGGCAAGGAAGATCAGGGTGAAGGTGCTGATGGCGGTGGACCTGAGAGCCCCTTTTGTGCCACAGTGGGCCCGAGAGCCCCTTTTGCACTTCACGATTCTGCTGCCACCTCACATAGAGGATGGGGCGAATTAGCATCATTGAACGTGTGTGTGTGTGTGTGTGTGTGTGTGTGTGTGTGTGTGAGTGTGTGTGTGTGGTCTATAAGTGCATGCTATATGTGTGTATGGTCTATGTGTGAATGTGTATTATGTGTGCATGGTATATGTATGTGTTGTGTTTCTGTGTGGTCTATGTGTACATGTTGTTTGTATGGGGTGTATGTGTGTATGTGTGTGATCTAAGTGTGTATGTTGTGTGTGTGTGCTGTGTCTGTATTGTGTGTATGGCCTAGAGTGTGTGTTGTGTGTGTGGTATGTGTGTGTGTGTGTGTATGTGAGAGAGTGTGTATGTGTATGTGTGTGTGTGTGTGTGTGTGTGTGTGTGTGTGTGTGTGTGTGTGTTCGTGTGTGAACAGAAGGTGGGGGAGGATGGCCTAGCAGATGTTACTACTTTCCACTTTATTCCTTTGAGACAGTGTGTCTGATTAAACCTGGGACTAGGCTGGCGGCCAGCTAGCCCTAGAAACCCTCCTGTCTCCATCCCCCACCAGAGTGCTGAGACTTTGAAGTCAGGTCCTCTGACACAGCAAGTGTTCTTACACACTGAGGAATCCCCCAGCCACTCATTTGCTTTACCGTACTTCATATCATTACCCTCTTGCTTAGGATTTTAACATATGAACTGTGGTGGGAATAAGTATTCCAGCCATAGTGATGAGTTTTTTGATTTGTGAGATAGAAAGTGAACTTCATAAGTTAATTGAACAAATAAGTTGTCTACCCTGAAACTTAGTCTGGCTTTAAGTGTCAGTACATTTTTCACTCAGCCTTAAAATCCCATCTCCATAGCTTCCATCTACTCTTAGGAATTACAACACTAACAGCATAAGTTAATACCTTAAATGTCTACATTATTTCTTGAGACATGCAAGTTCTCACCAGATCCTATGACTGCTTTGGAAAAGGGCGTCTTCTTTTTATAGAAGTGGAAGCTGTTGCTTAAAGACAGGGGACTTGGTAAGTGTTCTTACCTGGAAGTAAGTTGAACTTGGGCTTTTAAGTCCAGTGAAATGGTTAATGAGCATTTGGGGAGTGGCCCATCTCAGGAGAAAGGGCAGAAATGTGTCCGATCAAGAGGCTTGAATTGGGAGGCCTGGACCACAGTCCCCTGTAGGATTTGGGATAAGTAATTCTAAGCTTTGTGAAAGTAGATTCCCTCTTTGTTAAGTTAAAGGAAGAAAGAGCCCTTAATCTTAAAACAATTAAAGCTACAGGCCTGCCATCTTTGTGAAGACTTCAGGCGCAGTGGCACACAGATGGTTACAGAGGCAGGCAATTCACCTTTGTAGGATCGATTTCCTTTCTCTTAAAGAACTACATTTACTTTGTTCAGCAAAAGTCTAACAGAGAGAATATCAGTTCCAATTTCCTGCTCCTTTGGCATCAATGAAGTGCTTACCTGCCATGGTGGCACCTTACCTGAGTTACTGGAATCAGTAGCTTCAACCGTTCTGAGCAGGAGGTGGGTCTTGATCTGTGTCCCACCCCTGAATGCCACTGGTACCAGTGCAGTGTGCAAAACAGAATGGTGCTTCCTCAAACTCTGAAAAATAGAGCTGCAACCTAATGAGCAACCCTTCCTCTAGATACACACCCAAGGAATAGAACTGACTCTGTGGAATGATCTGCACTCCCTCTTGGTCATGGCATTGTCCACCACAACCAAGATATGGTAACAATATGTGCCCATAGACAGGTGATTGGGTAAAAATATCTATATGTGTGTGCATATATATGATTATGTGTTTTGTAGTATGTATAATGGTCAGGGTTGAAAGAGAAGAGTGTTACATTTGTATCAACATATATTAATTTGGAGATTGCTATGTTAAGTCAAATACTGCATAGAAAAAAGCAAACCATTGTGTGTTCTTAAACACATTGTGGGATTTGAAACACCAAGTCAAATATACAAAAGTAGAGAAAAAATGGTGGCTGAAGGTAGGAGAATATGAAGAGATGTAGGTCCAAGTGTTTAAAGATGGAGTTATGTAGGTTGAATGTACCTGGTGACTTGAAGCAAGGCATTGGATGACAGTTAATAATAGTATATTGTTAACTGGGGCATCAGGACTGTAGCTGATAATAGTATAGTTTACATTTTACATTTTTTTTTTGCTGCCTCAGCATCAATTTGGGCTTAATCACTCTTGATGGTTTCTAATTTTTTTTAACCAATTTGTTCCTTAAAATGGTCCAATCAGGCGTTTGAGATTTACATCATCTGTTGTGACCACCTCTCTAGAAGACTGCTAAATATATTCTGTTTGACACATTCCTCCAACCTCTGTATGCCGCATGGATCACACAGGCATGTGAGGGGACTGCTCCTCAGCACAGTGGGACTTGAGAGAACAGAGCCTGCTTGTTCCAAACTTACCAACTACAGTTCCTCAAGGGGATCTTGCTTGAGAGCACATAGTACGTGGCAGTGCTTAGTAAGCTCTTTGCTCCCTTTCCCTCTTACCAACCCTACTGGGGGGATGCACATGCTAAGGTGTCCAGTGAGCTTCCCAAGGTCTCGGGAGATTCCCAGGGAGCTTTGCTCATACAGATATTTGCGATGACCAGGTTTCTTTTAGAAATTTTAATTGCATGCATACGGCACATGTTTCCTCCCTTCTCCTTTGTCGCCACACCCTCCCCTTTTCTACAGTATGGTGAAGGGTAAATCACATGACCCTCCTTATCTTCCACTTTTTTCCTTGTTTTCAGATAATCAAGTTCATGTTGTTTTTCGTTCTTATATTAGGCATAGCCAGACTGTGCAGGAGAAAGCTGTTTGGCTCATGAATATCTGCAAAGCTTGCATGGGACTTACTTACCTTTCAATGTGGTGATTGTACAGTGCAGATGCTGAAGAGGTGCTATACCTACTTCACACCCTGCTGGATTTCAATTCCATAGAAGCCATCAGTCATTGCCCTCTAGGCTGGGTGTTTGCAATTCTGTCAGCAGAGGCACCAGACCTTGAATGTGTACATTCAACAACGAAGGTGTTCCCATCGCTTTAGTTAAATGGAGTCCAGGTCTCTGGCACTTTCTGCCTCCAGCAAATTGGCCTCTGGACCATTCTCTCTACTAATTTCATTTTCTCTTTTTTTTTCTCTTTCATTTAACCTTCCTATCACATAGACTCTAACCTTAGCCACCGATAAATAACTCTTACAAGCTTCCTCTAAGGCACCTGATATGCATGGTAGCCCAACCTCAGTTAATACAAGCACCATGAAGAGGCTAACTCATGACTGTCTTGGAAAGAACTTAATGTTCTCTACAACATCTCTGGGTTGTAGCTGTTACAATGGAGACTAACCAAGCCCCAAAGAGGAGGAGGAGGAGTAGGCTCTGTGGCATGCCACAATTGAGCTCCATCACTTCATCTCTGATAGAAGTTAAAGTCCTCACATGTTGACCAGTTGGCCTGTCTGTTTACAAATCCCTGGTGTCGATCCCTTTCTAAATACTGAACTAAAGACTGAAGTCTGAAAAACACTTACAGTTCCTGTAGATAAAGCTGTTCTCAACCTGTTGATGGCAACCCCTTGGGGGGGGGGGTAAAATGATGCTTTCTTAGCCATTCAATATAAGATATCCTGTATATCAGATACACTACAATTCATAACAGTAGCAAAATTACAGTTATTAAGTAGCAACAAAAGTAATTTTATGATTGGGGTCACCAAAACATAAGCAACTGTATTAAAGGCTGAAGTGTTAGGAAGAGAATCACAGCTCTACACAATCCTGCCGGGTATGGGTGGTCTAGAGCAATGTTAAATGATGTATTCTCTTTCATATGAATTAACCTAGTGAAAGGCTATTTAGGAGAGTGATATGATGAATTTAGTAACCCAAAGTTACTATTATATTTTATTTTTTAAATATTTTTATTTTTATTGGTTATTTTATTTATTCACATTTCAAATGTTATCCCCCTTCCCCAAGTTATTCTATCATGATATATTTATTAACACAGGGTTTCATGGAACACAAGCTCACTGAGAAATATGGTAGATGAGCCCAGTTTTGCTTGTATTCTTCTGTCTTTAGAGCCTCTGTTGAGCACTGGTACTCCTGTTAGGGAAAGTTTAGGGCAGGGAAAAGTTAAATTGATTTTTCTTAGCAAGAGCTAGCAAGCTCTCTCAAAGCCTTTTAAATTCACACTTCATTTCTCACTTCAAAGCGACACTGAAGGTCATCTGTCTGTTTGTACAAACTACTTTTCCAGTCAGATCCATTCCTGTATCTCTGAATAGCGTCTAGACTGCAGCCACTCGGAGTTTTATGGGCTTCTGTTTTCACACCTGGGTAATTCTTTGACTCTGTCCCTTGTGCTTCCGCTGCCCTCTCTTCTCATTTGTTTTGTTTATGAAGCCTTTCCTGGATGACACCTCCTTTTCTCCCTGTTTAATTAACCAATGAATTCATCCACCACATCCCAGTTATGTGAAGGATCAGACTGGGCTTTCAGGATACAGACATGCTGAAGACAGATCTGGGAACTCTGTTACTATGGAGATGTGACTCTCCTGAACTCCAACTCACTTTCCTTACACTGCCCAAATGCTTTTATCACGGCAACTTATGGCAATTTTAATTATGAAATAACTTTAAATTATAGGAAAATTAATCAATATTAAAGATACATATGCATCTTTAACAGAGACTCCCTTTCAACTTACTTTATGGTAATGTTATACGATCTGTGATATACTTCACCCTCTTCATCGGTCAGTCAAACCTCCAACTGGAAAACAAACAAACAAACAAACAAACAAACAAAAAACCCACCTCTTCAGACATCTTTGGTAATCCCCAAAGCAGTTGCAAATATTACAGTCCTGGGATATTTCTTCCTGATCAGATTCAAACTTTTGTTCAATGGTTCTGCCTTCTTATTTCACTCTATTTGATGGCAGTTGCTGGTCTATCTCATTGCTAGAGGTGTTAATCTTTACACTTAGTTTAGAAGATGTCTATCAGGTTTTTCTACTGTAAACATACTTTTCTTCTCTTTATTGTAATGGATATTTTATAGAGAGGCGTTTTGAGATGGCTACAATGTACCACCCTTACTTTTACTAGTTTCAATAGCCATTGGTGTTTCATATCTGAGTTACTTGTTACTATACAAGCGTTTAAATATTTATTTCCTCATCTCATTACTTCCTGGGGTAAGCAAGGATACTGTGTATGTGCATGCACTGCTGCTGATAGGTCCTTACATGCTATTTAATGTGCTAAAAATTCATCATCACGAGTATTATTTGAGGATTTGATTGTTTCATATTTGGCCAGTGGCAGCTTCCTTGATCTGATGTTTTAAAGGACTATAAATTCATCTGCTCCCCACATTAACTATTTATCCTAGATCTCCTTTGGTTTTTTTTTTTTTTTTTGGCAAGGTATCATTTGACAGCCAAGCTCTAGATGTTATGTGTGCATTGGTATAATTGAAGGGCTGCTGCCCCTAGGTACTCTGTGAACAGACCGAGGCAATCTCTGCAAGTGCATACATATCTTCACATCCATAGAATATGGGTATCCATGTGCATAAACATGTATTACTATATATCTTTCTACATTTCTGTATCTACTTGTTTTGATAGCCACTGAAAACCATGGGTTTATTCCAGTACTTTCAACTCTAATTTAAAAAAAAAAAACAGTAGGACTATTTCTGCTTCCTTCTTTTCAAGTTTATAATCCTCAGATTCCCATGTTCCAAAAACATTTATAGATTTGCTCAGTTTATCAGTCAGCAGTCAACGCCCTGACCTTACTGAGCTCTGACCTTACTATGTGGACCCGGTCTGTTATCTCTGAGTTCTTTCCCTGCAGGCATGACAATGGGAGTATATTATCAACTCTTTGTGGATGTGTAAATAACCAAAAATATCAAATCTTGAAAACTATAAAGTTCTTTTTGGCTCATTTCCCTTTATTTCATGCGTCTTTATTTCTGGCATCTACATATTGAGAAATAAGCATCTTTCTCTTAATATGATCCACTTCAGTCAGTAAAAGTAACCACTTTACTTGAGCAAATACATCTCTATAGGGCTTCCTCCTTTGTTTTACATTTTTCTCCCTCTACCCCAGGACTCATTGGGGTAAGGGGCTGCCTACTTTCTGTTCTTGAGCCACTGGAAAACCTTGCACTAGTGACGAGAGTAAAATGTGTGTCTAGTTGTTACACTGGGTGTTTTCTTTCTTACACAACTGACCAGCTCTTTTGCAGCAGTGACTGGACTCATTCTATGTTGTCATTGCACACAAGGTCCATCATCCACATTAGTCTCTCACCTGAAATTTGTTTAGATGCTGATGGGAAAAAACAGACCAGGAATTGGTATACATAAGACATATACCAAAGTAACACATACAGTTATTTATTACAAGCTAAGTAATACATGCCAGAATACTGTTGAAAAGATAAGTAATATCCAAAGTGAGTATAATTGAGAAAAAAGCATGGCATGAATAAAAAGGAGATTTTATAGAGGTGCTTACTTTACAAATTGTTTGGGATGTTAGCTTTTTCTGGCACATAAAATACCATACAGCAATAAGACTTATGTTGGAAAGGATAATAGCCAATTGGTTGGCTAGAGAGATGCACAAATTTGCCAACAGAAAATATAAAATGGAATGTTAAAATGTTTTTAGGCATTGTTACTTTGAATGTGATATTTTTATCTACTATTTGAGAATTTTATACATGTACACAATATATTGTGTTCATTTTCACCCTTGGTCCATGCTCTCCAAGTCCTCTTGGATTCCCTCATCTCCCTTCTAACTTCATATCATTTTAAAATAACCTACTGAGTTCAGTAGTGCTACTAATGGGTGTGTGGTTCTCCCCTGGAGCATGGCCAACCTACCAGAGATCACTCCCTTAAAGAAAACTGACTCTATTTCCATTAGCAGCATTAGCTGTCAACAGCTCCCCACAGACATATGCTCTCTTAGATCAGTTATAAACTTTTGCACCAGTCACCACCTACTGCACAAACACACCTTTCTGATGATGACTGAGAAATAGCAGCACTAATTTATGGCTCTAAAGATACACATTTAAAAGACAGTTCGATACTAATTTCATTTAACAAAATAACAGTAATAGGTTCACCCCTGCGGCCTATGAGTGTTCCAGCCAAGTTGTTAGCCACGTTTTTAAGTACAACTATAAATTTCCTCCTGCTAAACAGTTGTTAAATCCAATCAGAAAGTGGTTGCTTATCACTGTAACATTCATGCTACTATTCATTCTATATTCATGTACTCATGGGCTTATATGTCCAAGTCAGTCGTTATTGTAGCTCTCAGTGTTCACAGTTGGCCAAGGCTGAGATGGCTTTTCTACCCTGGCAGCCTGTGTAGCATTTTTTAGTAGTATGAAAGCTAAGCATCAGGGACGGAGCTTCCAGGTCAGTATTAGCTTGATTTATCCATGTCTTATGATTAATGTATGCAATGTCTTCAGCAGTAGAATCTTACCATCAAGCTATGATGGGCAACCAAGAGCAATGGTAACAGTTTATATTTTGGGGTTCTCTGGGACCCCATGACAGGTGGTACCCCTCACCTGGCACTGGACCTTTTATTGACAATATATGGCTTCTGGGAAAAGTGCTACCCCCAGCCTCATGTAGGGTAATTCTACTTAAACTTGTGTGTATGTGTGTATAAAACAGTAGGTTTTCATATGTTGTTTTCAAATGTCCTTAGTTTTAGTTATTCTTTCTCTGCTCCCTGCCCGTTTTTTTTAACCCTACCTTCCCCCCACATAAACCACCCCAAAGTGTTCATTTTTCCTTTTTCATATCACCTGTGTTCTATTATCTCCCTTTCCTTAAGATCATTCACAAATTAACTTTTAAGTGCCACTTGGATAGGGAATATACATTTCACACTGCTGGCCTTGTGTCTAGTATGTGGAAGTCATCACTGTGCTTTGGACTCGTGTCACCTTATGCACAAGTCACAATGACTACCAAAGTTCCACTCTCAGGATTATCCTCCTGATATGACTCTCGTGGCCTTATCTGCAATTCTGCAGCTATTCTTACTATCATATTCATCTTCCAACTGTGATGTTAGAATACATCTTCCATGAGTTCTGTCTCCATGGGCTATAAAGATTGGCTATTTTTGCTCCTCTCTTGATCTAATAAATTTTCAGAGCAATTTAATATACAGTATGGTCCAGATTCATTAATAAAATGATGACTGACACCTGACAGAACATTAGCCAAGATTAAAAATGGAGTTTCCAGCTCATTAAACACCACAAAAGACCACACTTTAATAATCATATAATCTACTGAATGATGTACTTGAATGGCTTCTGGTGGAGTTTCCAGTTACTGAGACCAAACGGTTCAGAAAGGAAAACCTCATTTTGTTTTTTTAACACACCTGATTGATTTGAGATTTACTTGAAGGGGTTCACTTAGGAGCATCTTTGGATTTAATAAGACATGAAATGATTTTCCTATGCTTATTTTTTCTTGAAAACATTTTCCACACAATATATTTTGATTTCACTTTTCCTTACCACCAATTCCTTAAAGATTCTCCCAATGACCTATCCACCCAACTTTATGTTCTCTTTCTCTCTCTCAGAATGAAGAGAACCAAACCAAACCAAACCAAACCAAACCAAACCCAAAAATCCCCAAGAAACACCCCTCAAAGAAATGAAAATAAACAAGTAAAAGGCCAATAAGACAAAAATGTCAAAACAAAGCAAAATAAGACAAAATGTTGAAAGAATATAATTGATCACGGGCCCTGTGCTGAAGTATCCTTAACATACTGAGCCTGGCTGCCCTGGAGAAAATGGTTTTCCCTCTGTCAGCAGGCATTTCCTGCACATAGCTTCTTGCTTAGGGGTGAAGCACGTGACCAATTCCCCTTGCAGTGCTGAGACCCCATCTGGCTTGAATCTGTGCACATGCTATGCATGCTGCCACGGTCTCTGAGAGTTCACAAATATATTAAGTTTCTCTGTCCTGGAAGATACTCTTTCCTTGGAGTCTTCACTTCTGGCTCTTATAGTCTTTCTGCCTCCTCTTCTTTACAGACTCCTGAGCCTTGATGGGAGGGGTTTCAGGAAGTCACCACATTTAGGACTGAGTATGCCGAAGCCACCACTCTCTACACATCATGCAGGTGTGGGTCTCTGTGTTAGTTCCCATCTACTGCAAGAGGAAGCTTCTCTTGATGAGGGCTGGGCAAGGCACTGATCTCAGAATGACTTTTTCTAGCTCCATCCATTTACCTGTGACTCTCATAATCTCAATTTTTTCCTTAGAGCTGAAATAACGTCTTATTGCATAAATGTAACATATTTTAATTCATCAATTGATGGACATCTAGGATGTTTCCAGTTTCTGATTATTATGAAGAGAGCAGCAACAAATGTGGATGAACAAATGTCTTCGTAGAGTTTTTGTACATATTCCCAAGAGTGGTGTATATCTCGAGGTAGATTGATTCCCAGCTTCCTGAAAAACTGCCATCCTTACTCCCATAGTGTTTGTACAAACCCACCAGCAATGAATGAGTGTTCCCATTTCCCAGCTCCCTCACCACCAGCATGTGCTGTCATTTGTTTTATTAACTTTGGTGTTTCAGTCTGGTACAAGATGAAATCTCGGAGTAGCTTTGATTTGCATTTCCCTGAGGGCTAAGGATCTTGAACATTTTTAAAACTGTTTCTCCGGCACTTGCGTTTTTGAGAACTCTCTGCTTATTTCTGTACCTCATTTTTTAATTGAGTTATTTGTTTTCTTGAGGTTCAGTGTTTTTATTTCTCTCTATATATAATGTTTATATGTATATATGTACATGTGTATATATACAAATAATGTGTATATCCATGTGAATGTGTCTGCCTGTCTCTCTTTTATATATCGTCTATCTATCTATCCATCTATCCATCTATCTATCTATCTATCTATCTATCTATCTATCTATCTATCTATCTATCTATCTATCTTCCTATCTATCTATTTATCTATCCACATTAACTTTCTATTTAGATACATAATTTGTAAAGACCTTTTCCTGTTCTGTTTAGAAATGCCTTTCCAGTGCCAATGTGTTCAACTATTCCCCACTTTTTCTTCTGTTTTTATGTTGATGTCTTTGATCTATTTGGAATTGAGTTTTGTGTTCGGGAAATGCATGGATCTATTTGCACTCTTCTTGAAGTCATCCAGTTTGGTAAGAGCCACTGGTTGAAGATGCTAGCATTTCTCCAGTATTTATTTTCTAATTCTTTATAAAATTTCAGGTGACCATAGGTATATGGACTTATGTATAATTTCAATTTAATTAATTGATCAGTGTGTCTGTTTTTGTTATTGTGGCTCTGTAGTATAACTTGAAAGAAGGATTGTGTTGCCTCCAGTAGTTTTTTAATTTTAATTTTCCAGCAGTGTTCTTGAATTTCTGTGAATAACTGTTGGAATTGTTGAAATTTTGAATGATTGAATTAAATCTGTATATTGCTTTTGATGGGATGGCCACTTTCATAATATTAATCCTACCAATTCATGGGTTTGGGAGATCTTTTTATATCCTGGCATTTTCTTCAACTTCTTCCTATAATGTCTTAATGTTTTTATTATAAAAGTCTTTTACTTGCTTGGTAAGAGTTATCCCAATACATTTTCTGAACTATTGTGAATGGTATTGTTTTCCTGATTTCTTTCTTTGTCATTTGTATATAGGAAATCAATTGATTTTTCTGTGTTCATTTGTAGGAGTTCCCTGGTGGGATTTTTAGGGTCAATTAGGGTATGTATATTATTTTTAGATGCCGTACTTTGATTTCTTCCTTTCCTATTTACATCCCTTTGATCTATTTCAGTTAGTCATCTAATTGCTCCAGCTAAGATTTTCTAATTTAATATTTAATTAATTTATTTATTTACACTTCAGATTTTATTTCCCTCCTGGTCCACCCTCTGACTGTTCTACATTCCACACCTCCTCCCTGCCACCCCCCCCCCCCAGTCTCTATGGAGACAATCCCCATCCTTCAACCCTGACTCCACCAGACCTCTAAACTCCCTGAGGCCTCCAGTCTCTTGAGGGTTAGGTGCATCTTCTCTGAAAGAACACAGACCTGGCAGTCCTCTACTGTATGTGTGTTGGGGACCACATATCAGCTGGTGTATGTTGCCTGGTTGGTGGTCCAGTGTTTGAGAGATCTTGGGGGTCCAGATTAACTGAGACTGGTCCTCCTACAGGGTCTCCCTTCTCCTCAGCTTGTTTCAGCTTTTCCCTAATTCAACCACAGGGGTAAGCATCCAGCTAAGATTCTTATGTGCTATATTGAATAGGATCAGAAAGAGTGGACATCCTTGTTTTATTACTGACTTCGGTGGAAATTCATTGAGTTTTTCCTATGTAGATTGATGTTGGCTGTGGGCTTGCTGTAAATTGCCACTATGCTGAGGCTTGTCCACCACATCCCTAATCTCAACAGAAGGAAGAGGTGTTGAATTTTTTCACAGACTTTCCTGCATAGAAGAAGATGATCATGTGGCTTTTGTTTTTAATTTCTTTATGTGGTGGATTTATCTTTTTGGTTTAAATATGTTGACCCATTCCTGCATCTCTGAGATGAAGCCAATTTGGTCATGGTGGATTTTTTTTTTTTAAATATGGTTTGTTTTTTTTGTGAGGGTATTTTATTGATAATTTTTGCTTCTACATTCATAATAGAAATTGGTCTATAATTTTCTGTTTGTGTTGTTGATTTTTTTTGTATGGCAATGATATCAGGGTAGTGGTATCATAAAAAGTATTAGGAAATTAACTTTTATGTTTTCCAGTTTGGTAGAGTACAGGTTTTTAAAAGTATGTCCTTATGAGTCAGTTCTTGGTGTTGGTTTTCGTTATCCCCCTTATCTCTAAATTTATTGATGTGTACATTCTCTTTCTAATTTTTAATTAGCTTAGCTAAGGATTTGGCAGTCCTGTAGATTTTCTCATAGAAGCAACTTTTCCTTTCCTTGATTCTTCGTACTTTGCTGTGCTGTTCCTACTTTGCTGACTTCAGCCCTGAGCTTTACTATCACTTTGCCATCTTCTCTTTTTGGATCTTATTCATTCTTGTTCTTATAGAGTTTTCAGATGTGTCACTAGGTTAGTAATATGAAATTTCTTTTCTTTTTCTTTCTTTTCTTTTTTTGATGTAGGCACTTAATGCTATGAACTTGTCTCTTTGAACTTCCTTCATTTTATTCCATATTTTGGTTCTGTTGCCCCAAACCCTCTCTCTCTTTCTGTCCACTTCTAAAGTTTTTAATTTTCTTCCTGAATTCTGTCTTGATACATTTTTCATTAAGTACTGAGTTGTTCGATATCTATAATTTTGTATATTTCTCTTGTTGATATACAGCTTTAATCTATGGTGATCAGATAGGATGCAGAGGGTTATTTTAATTTACTTGTGCCTGCTGAGACTTCTTTCATGTCTAAATGTGTAGTCAACTTTGGAGAAAGTTCTACGAGCTTCTGAGAAGAAAGTGTATTCTTTAGTGTTTGGGTGAATGTTCTGTAATTATCTGTTAGGTCTATTTGGGTTTTGACATCATTTAGCTCCAGGATTTCTCTAGTTATTTTTCTGGGTAACATATTTATTGGTGAGAGAGTGGAGGATTGAGGGTAGCCACTATGTGAGAATCAATATGTGATTTTAGGTATAGTAGTGCTTCTTTTATGAATTTGGATGTTCTTGTGTTTAGCATATAAATGCTTAGAACTTTAATATCATCTTGGTGGATTTTTTTCCATGGATGAGAATGTAGTTTCTTTCTCCATCTCTTTATTAGTTTTGGTTTGAAGTCTATTTTTATCAGATATTAAAATGGCTACACCTACTTGCTTCTTGTGTCCACTTGCTTGGAATACCTTTCCCCTGGAGTGGTCTCTTGATGGTAAAAACATAGTAGGGAAGTGGTTTTTTTTGGATGCAGCAATAAGATAAATTCTGTCTTCTAATCCAAGCTGTTTATCTTGTCTTTTAATTGGTATTTTCATAATGTGTAGTAAGAATGTGTAGAGAGAATTTTGGTTTCTTAAAAACCCAGTTATGTGAAAATGTTTTTGTTTTTGTTCCAGGTATGGGTTAAGAGGCTGTTTCACAACAGGTGATTATGATTTGCCTCTGGCAAAGGCAAGGGCATGATTTTTGTCAGCTGGAGATAATTTAATTCTGGAAAGTCTGGAGAAGGTATAAATGTGAGAGTCCCAAGAGGCCCTGTGGTAGCTGCTGCTTTCCCAGCTGCTGCCTTGCCTCTGCCTCTGCCTCTCTCTGCCTCTCTCTGCCTTTCTGCCTCTGCTTCTGCCTCTGCGCCTCTGCCTTTCCCCTGCCCCTGCCCCTGCCCCTGCCCCTGCTGCCTCCCTTGCCATTGGAGATTCTGATAAGGAGAAGAATTGATAAAAGAACTAGGTGGCCAGTTGTTAGGAATACTTTCCTTCATACTTTCACTTTCTAAACATTCAAAACAGTATCCACATTAATTTATTAGAACTATAAAATATGTTTTATAAAATACTGTCAAGTGTGCAGCAGACTCATGTCCACAACTTTGTGATTGAAGATGGTTGCCAAGTGCCTTGAGCAGGACCTGTCCAATTTAGTTCTCCTGTGAGAAGCAAGTTTGAAACAGGAATTTGGCTAGTGGAGGAACTGCCAGCCTCTCCTCTTAGATGAGTTCTCTGAGGGTGGAGCTTGTTATGGATAGTCTATGACACCCTGTCAATGCTGCTGTCTCCAGTCAACAAATCTTTCTATTGTGGAACAGAGCTTCAAACTGGGATGCAAAGGAACAATTCCAAGCTGTCAACATTGGTTGATCCCTGCTCCTGACACTCTGACTTGATTATTTTATTCTAAAGGGCAAAGGACTTCTGAGAATAATTATGTTGCATTTGGATTAACTAATTGAGACTTTGGCCTTTTTCTCTAGTTGCTTGTTCCTCACTCAAAATTAATTTGTTATGGGCACAGTGAGTTAATTAGCATGACTAGCTCCCTGGTCTCCATGCTTGCATTTTTAAGAGCTTTAAAGTCAAGGTACTGCTTACACAGGTGATTGGTGGTAGATAATTCTTGAGTTGTTATCTTAGGAGGGGTATTATCATATTATTACACATGTGCAATTATTTAGGAAGAAACAAATTGCCCTTTGCACCATGTTTTAAAGCATGTCAGATAGGACATATGTATGTATGTATACATACATGCATATATGTATATATGTATGCATGTATGTATGTATATACACACATATAGTTTGCTTGCATCCTGTCAACATTTTTAGATTGTACATGTTTGAAATGTGAGATTCCTAACTCCGAAAGAATCACATTTCTTGACAGGTAGCGACAGTAGGGTTCTCATTCATGAAGTGGTTATCATAACAAATAACTAGTGACACATTTGACTTGTACCTGTTGAAAATTTGAAGTGGTTCACCACTAGGGGCCACTCTGTTCTTGAAGCTTAAACCAACTCACAAGTTCAACAACAGTCGAACATTATGAATAAAATGGAGCAAGTTTGTAGGAATATAATATATGAATTATAATCATATTCTACTATTAATATACTAATGCTTGAAATATTCAGTTGTCAGAGTTTCTGTTTAAAGATGACTTTTTCTAGATACTGTACAAATCCATTATGTCACTGGACATGAGAAAGCCATTCTTCAGATCAGTAAAATTCTGCTAACTTTCCTAAAGGAGTTAGGTGTGATTCGATAATCTCAGAAGAGGGAGCCATTAACTTAATGTCTACATCAGCTTTCTCCACCACACAGAGATGATTTTAATGATTCTGCTCTGGCTTGATTTCCCATAAAGTGATAATAAGCTTATCTCCCTCTCAGGAGTGTTAGGAAGGAGACTTGGTTAAACGTGTGGAAGTGTCCGGATGATAGAAATGGTTAATCATTATTATGCAAAGTGATGCCGTGATAGTGAATCAATGAATTCACGACAGAGGGAGGGGATTGCCTGGTGATCCAGCTACAAACGAAAGCAGCAGTCTTGTCTGGTAATTAAAAAGTGTCTCTTTATGCTGCATTTACAAATAAAGAAGACAGATACAGTGTTTCTATATTGTGACATTTGGTTTTAGAGTAGTCTCTAGTTCACAAAATAGACCCAGCTGTCTGATCTAGGACATGCAGAGGGAGGCTGTGAAGGGCTGCTCTGTCCCTAAAAGACCTTGGGTGACAACACCTGGGAGACCTTTGAAACTGTCAGAACAACAGAGGCTCAACAAATGTACATGCTTATTGTTGCTTTTGCAAGAATCTCAAGGAGATCCACATCAGAAAAGGAGAAGGCAACATTGACTCTTGGAGAATTTTTGAAGGTGGTAATAACTCATGCGGCACCAAAGGCCTCAGGAAGTAGCTGAAATGAGTGAGTGAAAAATAAGCATGAGAGAAACTTCAGAGAGGAAAAGGTGCCTGGAAACCCTGGGGTCTGAAGAAGCTTTCCCGCAGTCCCAAGACTGTAGCAGCCATAGCTTCACAGATGTCAGAAGGCCAAGGGATTTATTTATTTTTTAGCTTTAATTTCAGGGCCACACCTCTATTCAAGTGAGTCTCTATTCTTCCCCTTTTCACCCTCAGAGTTTTGGTCATTTTTCTCCAGCTTTCTCAAAATGGAAGGTTTATGTATAACTTTTGAAACACTGAATTGTGATTCAAAGCAACTATGGGAACCAAAAACTACATCTGACTACTTCCTGCCAGGTGGATATCTTCCTTTGGGGGTGATTTGTTAGGTGACCTCCCCTGAACTTCACTTTGTTTATGTGCTCCACCACAGTGCAGAACTCTTGGCTCTGTGTGAATCTTAGAACCAAATTATTTTTGTCTCACATATACTTGTGTCCTAACATATACATAAACACAATTTCACTGTGAGCTCAATATGTTTAAATATTTTATCATTTATTATTATTATTATTATTATTTTCGAGACAGGGCTTCTCTGTATATCCCTGGCTGTCTTGGAACTCACTTTGTAGACCAGACTGGCCTCGAACTCAGAAATCTGCCTGCCTTTGCCTCCTGAGTGCTGGGATTAAAGGCGTGCGCCACCATGCCCAGCTTATTATTATTATTATTAAGGCAGGGTCTTACTATGTAGCCTTGGCTGACCTAGAACTCTCTAAGAAGACCAGGCTGGCCTAGAACTCACAGTGATCCATCTGCTAGGCTTCTTAAGTACTATGATTGAAGTTGTAGACCACCATGCTTATAAATCTTAATTTTCTAGTGAGTAAAGATTTAAAATGTTAGTAACAACACCATGTGAGTGAGGGACTTATAACCTAATAGAGCATATTTATTTAGACTATTAAATAATTATTGATCCCAAGGAAAAAACTAAGTTGTAATGTTTTAACCACTTTTCACATACCCATTGAGTTAATCACCACAACAGGAGCAGTTGCTGTGGAAGAATAGAATTTAGACAAAACTTTATCATTTTAAAAAAGAGAAGCAGCTATATTGATAGATCTATGAGATAGCATCTGTAGTTTAGGCTGCTGTGTTTCTGTATTTAGAGTCTTGATTTAGGGCCCCCTGGGTTTGCAACTGTCAGCTTACAGCTGACAACTGTCTCATCTCGTATGCCAGATTCAGAAAATAACATAATTTGCAGATAGTTTATTAAAAGTTCAGGCCTTTAGGAAGCAAACTTCCATACCTGGAATATCATGTGTGTCATGAGGAAGGGCATGATGACTTGAGAACCTTGATGAGACAAAAATGAGTCAAATCCAGAAGCAAAGACAATTAACTCTGAAGTAGAAATGTTGTAGCTTATACTGAGTTGTTGCCTTGGAGATACTGAATGAGAATCCCTGGTCAACCCATGGTAAAGGTATGCGGTGTTGTACAGCTGCCTGGATGGTTTGTGTTCACAAGTAGAGAGGGAGTGGACACATGAGGAAGAGAGATGGACCTAGCAGTGAAGTCAAGAACTCTGTTTTCAGGCTCACAGTGACAGAGAAAAAGAGTACAGCCTTTGTTTTGACAGGAGTCTCATTGTAGGTAGAGGAGGCAAAGTAGAGGGAACAAAACACAATATTTAAATCTCATAATTGGCCACATATATCTAAGTGACATATATTGATCATATATTAATCCAGATAAAGCCCCCATCTTTGAGTAAGTTGTTCAATTTATTTTTCCTCTTTAAAAGTATCTAATGCAATTTGGACGAACTAAGACAAAACCCTAAGATTTATTTATCAATTCAATTGTTCAACCTGCATTTCCTTACATACTATTGGGTCCTGGGGATACAGTAATCAATTCCATGAAACTTGCCTGTGGACCTCATGGAGTTGGCACACAAAGAGGTTTAGAAACCTTGAAAGCAGAGGGCTGGGTTTGGAGTAGAGGCAGAATTCTGAAGCCATTTACTGTGAGGTTCAGAAGCTGTCTGAGTGGGGATGCTGGGTAGAGGAATACATGTACAGATCTAGAGTTTCGAGGAAGGTTACACAGAAGATATAAATTTGTGAGTTTTGGTATCGTTAGCTACTCACCATGTGTTTTCATTTCCCTTTGTAGTTTGTGCTGAATTTGTACTTTACTGCCCAGGGTAGCTATTTTAATCGGCAACTAATTAAAATCAAATGAAAAGGCTATTTGTAACCTTTGGAGGGATACTTTCATAATGAGTTCACACTTTTCTTTACCTCTGTGGCAATGCTGCAGATGGTAACCTTTTTACCCAGTTATTCCCCAGAGAGAGGGCAATGTGAGCTATTAACCCCAAGGAAATTATTGGCAGGTAGCATGAGGAGCGAGTCTTTCACTGAACTCCTGAGATGTGGTGTTATTATCTATGCAGTAGTTTATTCTTACTTGAACAGGAATCATGACAGACAGTTGGATGTAGGTAGATTTGTAGATAGATGATGGGAGAGAAAAGTTAGGAGATGAATATAGGCTGTAGGCACTCATCTGAAAAGGTTGGCCTGTATAGGAACCAGTTAGCATGGCTAATAACCAACATTTGTGGGTGGGTGGCATTCTTGAAGTCAAATGAGGAATGGGTTTCCAGGAAGAATCAGTGTTCAACCATGTAACTTAATAAGCTGAGGAAATGCATATGTAGGTTGTGGTGAGCTGTAGAGATGTGTCTAGAGAACTTTAGATGGGCATGTAAGCAGGAGAAGTGTTATGGGGGGCAGTGAAAGTGAAACCAGGAAGAGATAAACTGGGTCCAATAAATATACTCAGGATGCTTTTTTGAGATATTGAATCAGGGTCACAGTTGGAGCAGAGAGGGGAGGTCATGAAATTTTTTGTTACGTAATGGAAATTCTGCACATAAACTGGGGGTTGAAGAAGTTAGATTCTTAAAGCAGGAGAGATGGAACTGGATTTGGAGATCAAGTGGATGGGTCAGCCTTGCTAGAAAATTGGGATTTATGAATTTAAAAATGGAATCAATTAACACAATTACATGTTTTTCTTCATACATAATTGGCTACATGGGTGCAAATGTAGGGTGGGTGAAGCATTAGATTCAATCAGGCTTGGAAGTAATGGCTTGATTATTAATTTTAAGTATATTTTTGTTGCTTTTAATGTATTTCAGAAATGAAATAAAAAGAACTAGGTGTTTTTTTAATGAAAGAGAGAGAGAGAGGGAGAGAGAGAGAGAGAGAGAGAGAGAGAGAGAGAGAGAGAGAGAGAGGAGAGAGAGAGAGCAATGTGTGGGAGGTAGACATACCACAGCATATGTATAAAGGTTGGAGGATAACGCTATAGAGTTAACAGTCTTCTTTATCCACATGGGTTCTTGTGATCTAACTCAGAGTGCCATGTTTTTGAAGTGCTATGGCCATGCACAGTTTCCAGGGATGGACTTTACTGGGGCTTTGAGGAAGTGAAGCAAAGATAGATATAGTCACATGGACACAGAACAAGCTGGGATCAGATGGTCTGGGCTTTCTGCTGGAGAAGTTTCAGTAGCTCAGAAGCTTGGTGCGTTTATTAGATAGTGATGATCAGAGAGGCGGGGTTATAGCATATAGCAGGCAAGGAGGCACAGTCATTACGTATTGATAAACAAGGATTTGGGGTTTATGGTGTACAGCTGGATCAGGAGCAGGCTCTGCAGGGAAGCAGTTCAGACCAGAAATATTCAGGAGTTTAAAGGTTTGGTGGACGTGTTCTGCACACACTGTCATAATCCACAATTGGACTACAGGGAGGCTTTTCCTTGCTTCAAGTCTTACACCAGGATGATGGCTTTTCCATCCATCCATGGGTCTGAGACTCTAGGATCTTTGACATAGTTGGCTCATGTCAACAAAACACATCCTCTCAGGACTTTACTCAGTTAGGGATTTCTCAGCTCCCTACAGCACAGCAAGAGTTCTTACCTACTGAACCATCTGGTCTACCCTGAGGAATAAATCTTAATACCCATAAGCCTCTGCACTACTGTGCAGCATTTGAGGGAATATTTGCTAATTTAGAACCAAAAATAAGCAATTCAACAATACAGGCATAGGATTCCCCCCTCCCCCCCCCTCCGAGGATTATAAGTTTCCATCCATTGACATTCAACAGGAGGGCCATTTTTCATATGGGGAAGGTCTCTTAGACCAAAAAAAAAGTCAGCAGATTTGCCAGTGCAAACACTTGTTGATCCTGATTATCTTAAAAGTATCCAACAGCTCTTATTTTTGCCATATTCTCTGTTCCCTCCATCGTATTTAATAATGTTTTGTTAGTAGCTCTTTATGAGGGCACAGATGAATTCAATAACACAACAGGCAGTCTCTGAGACCAACTCAAGCTAGTTATTAGTTCACAAATACTTAGGCATCTGGGTGAGAAACTATACGGAATGAGGAAAAATACATTTTTCTCATTTTCTCAAGTGAGAAAATGAAAAAACATATCCTGTAAGCAGATGTCCAAATTGCTAGAATTTACATGTATTCACAAGCGAATGCACACATTCATACAGCTACATATTTATGGCTTTGCTGCAGTGCTTACAGGAGATCTTGCCAAGGAGGTTCAAGATTTGAGTTTGTTGTAAGCTAGTGCATTGCAAGGCTTGGTAAGTGTACTGGGCTTTCCTCTGGGCACTCACTTGGATACTCTGGTGAGGGGAGAGATGGGATTCAAATTAGGAAACATAGGCTGCTCCAGGAAAGCCAGCTGTACTACACTTGTCTGTCAGATTTGACTATTTCCATGTGGTGAGACCAGACAGAGAACAGTACTGAATATAAGTAAGGCCATATGCTTCAAATGCGTTCTTGGAGATGGCTGGTTTTATAATGGCAACGAATATGCCTATGGTAGGATATTGAGTGAAATAACCCGGAAAGAAATTTTGTGTAAAGTGTGCTAACAGCTATTATTTTTGAAAGGCATATTACTTTGAAAGGAAAACAGCATAGAGGGAACTGTATGATTGCTTACAGTGCTGAACCTCAAATTACTGAGGCAATTTTTAATCAGACCTAAGGCTGTTGTCATTGTGAACTTCAACTGCACACACCCAGGAGGAGGAAACTTCAATATACAAATTGCCTCCATTGGACTGGCTTGTAACCATGCCTGTGATACATTTTCCTAATTGCTAATTCATACAGGCGGGCACAGGCCACAGTGGGCAGTGCCATCCATAGGCATGTGGGCCTGGGCAATATTAGAAAGGTGTCTGAGCAAGCCAGGGGAACCAGGCAGTCAGTGGCATCCCTCCATGGATTTTGCTTCAGTTCCTGCTTCCAAGGTCTTGGCTCCACAGAGCCTGTTTCAGTCATTGTTTTATTTCAGCAACAAAAAGTATATTAGAACATGTATTGAAAACAAGAATTATTTATGGGCTTATTCTCTTTTTGATTGCCAGCTTTGAATTATAATTCATACATATAGCCTAAAGATGGACATTTAATACATTGTTAGTACCTCATTTTATTTTATTTTTAATTATTTGTATGTTCATGTCTTTGTAGGCAGAGATGCACATGCACGCAGGTGTTCATAGAGGCCAGAAGAAGCTGGCTCCTCTGGAGCGGGAGTTACAAGCAGTTGTAAGCTTCCTAGTGTGGATGCTAGGAACAGACCATAGGTCCTCTAAAAGAGTAGTATAGGCTTTTAACAACAGCCCCGGCTATTGCCTCTTATAGTACACTAATCCTGGAAGAATATACTTATAGACATCAGCATTTGCTAATTATGTATCAAGAAAATCAGAGATATATTTTAACACGTGAGATCTATTTCAACAACTACTATGTTTCATGTATTTTGTTAGTATCCAGACTTATCAAATAGAGAGCTGAACCTCAAGGGACTTAGAGTGTAGTGGATATGTCCACTAGTTTTCTACTTCTGCATATGAAATTACAATATACTGAGCAGCTTAAAGTGGTCCATGCTGTTGGTAGAATACAGAGCATTGCTTGGTTAGGTCGTTGCTTACGTTCAAAAGCCTTCAGACAAGGTGTCATCAGGTTGTACTCTTATCTAGAGACTCAGCTAGGCAAGCGTCAGTTGGTAAGTTTAGTTGCTTTTTTGGGCAAAGTTAATGTCTTTGCTGTTGTATGTTAACAGCCATGGGGCTTTATGCTGACTGTTGGCTGCAGTCTTGCCCAGCCATTGTCAACACCTTGAGTATCTCCCATGACCAATCTGAGTCCTCAGAATCAGCTGAGGAAAGAGAACTTGCAGAGTGAGTCTGACAGCAAGACAGATGTGCAGACACTGCAGTATCACCCCAGTGGTATCTTGCCACCTTCACACAGTTTACCTGTTAAAATGATGCTGCAGTTCCTATACACAGCCATACCTACATACATATCCCATTGACGTGTCCTGCAGGTGACACACCTTGAAGGAGTTTTACAAACTGTACCTCAGAATTGACTGCAGCTATTATTCTTGGTTAGTCCAAAAGACACAAGATGAAGGGAGAACTCTCATTAGAACAATACGGATGTCAGAGTGACTAGGCAGGTTTGCAGAAGCATCTCTCACTGGGAGAACGAAGAAGGCTGCATGGAAAAGGGTATGCGCCTGGAGCAGCTGAGGTGAGATATTGTTAGGTTACTGATGTGTGATATTAGGCAACACAGAGATGGCTGGAGGAAAATGTGGACCAAGAGGGTCTAACTCGGGGACAGGAATTTTCGGTACATAAAGCTAGTGAGAGGCATAGCAGAAATGAAAGAACGTATGTGCGGCTGTTTGCTACAGAAGCCCACAAAACGTTGCCTGAGCATTAACTAATACTCCTTTCACATGAGCCATTGTATTATTTCATTTTACTCTGAAATTCTGTTTAATTCTCATGGCTTGGGGTATAACCATTTAGAGCAGTGCATCTCAAAGTTAATGTGCATACCAACCACCTGGGGAGCTTGTTAAATCATTGATTCCACCGCAGCGCATGGAACTGTGAACTCAACGGTCTGCATTTTGAACGGGCTGAGGTGACAGTCCTGCTGCTGTCCTGCAGGCTGCACAGGTAGGAAGATAAAATGCGTGAGGAGCGTGAGCAGCTTGTGCAACTGAGTGAGCTGAATAGGGCCAGGTGCAAGCCATGCAATCCGAAGTTGCTAACTCAACGGAGCTTTTTATCAAGCCTTTTCTTTCTCCATGGCCCGAAGGTTTCTAAGACCCTCCAAGTGTATGTTGAACGATGGTTTGAATAATGTTGTTACATAAAATCTCTCTCACAGCGGTGCAGGCTGCTTTGTATAACATTAGCCATCTGGTCATCATCCTCCGAGGGTACTCATTTCCTTATAGGAAAATAGTAATGATATTTTAGTAAAGTGAAAATTCAGATATCTACTCTCTAAGGCACATTATTTCCTCGCTCCACAAATACATCCTAATTTCAAATAGCATTTCCTAAATCAAAATAATAACATCATTAGGGTATACTGAGTGTGTCGGAGTTTTGTCTCTACTTCCTAACGGGAAAAAAACATTAAGTTTCAAATGCTTGCATTGTCTACCAAGAAATTTCGCTATGGGAGCACTCTGTTTACTACTGAATGGTTCCATTTGATTAGGTTTTGTTCATGCTGCCTATAACTCTAAAGAGGAAGCAAATGAGGTAATCTTATAGATCCTATCATACGTTCATGGAGCTCTTGAAAAGATATGACTGTTTTCTGCAGTATGGTTTCTGAAGGAGCACTTTGAAAGAAAATGTGAAATACCTCTGACATGTGAAACTAAATTGAGATTTGATATAGTAATGTCATACAAAGATAAGAAACTAACTTTAGACATGGAGACTTGAACAAATCCAAGTTCCTATGAATGGATGAAAAAATGTATGTGAGGAATGCAGACAGGTTCAGCTGTTAAAAGCATCGTCTGCTTCTATAGTGGACTTGGGTTTGAGTCTTAGCACACACATGATAGCTCTCAAGTGTCTCACTCTATTCCAGGGCACCTGATCCTATTCTTTCTTCTATGAACAATGCATACATATGATATATGGATATACATGCAGGAAAAGTACCCAGACACATAAAATAATAAAAGTTTAAAAGCTATGTCGATATTACTCTGAGGCTTATTATTTATTTACTTAACAAATATGTGGTCCTAGGTTTGCAGTGGAAACAACTAAATTGTTGACAAATTATACCTGGAGGAAAATTGACAACTGAGCACAATATCACACACATGCATACCTAATTATCCACATGGTAAGTTCTATGAAGGAAGTATCATGTGTGCTGATCCCCCAAACAAGTAATACGCCTGTCATGTTTGAGGAGTTAAAGAAATCAAGTGTGTGGGGCATCAGCCGAACAAAGATGCTGAAGATGCTGTTAGTGGATGCTCATGTGTTAAGAGCACACACTACATGAGCACTCATTAAATCCTTCCTACCACCCTGTGAGATAAACACCGTATACACCTAGAGGCCTAGAGGGTCATAGATTGTCCAGTGTTTCAAGGGAAGCAGCTTTCATTGGGAAGTCTGGCTTCACATTTCTCATTAATCGCCTGCATGGCCCCTCTGCAGGCAACAGCAGCAGGCCTAGCAGATCACGATCAGCAGCTTTTTTTTTTTTTTCTTTTTTCTACTCCCTTTTCAATATTGTAACACACAGACTCAGAGTGTCATTCCCTTGTGAGAGAACAGTAGGCTAACTGACTAATGAGATTAAAATAAAACCAGCAATGTAAGATAAAATAAATAATTGTTATATTTTAAGACAACTTACAGTTCCAGGTAAGCAGACTCTCTAAAATGCAACGACATGTTGCCATTTTATGAGATCTCCCCAGGAGGGACTCCATAAGGGAAAAACTACAGCACGCTGTTTCCACAGCTCAGCTGGTGTGAGTCAGTTTTTCACCATCTCACACAATATTTCAGTGTCCTTCCCAGAATCCCCTGGGGACACAGAAGTAGTACAGCCCAGAGGAAGACATTTATTTTCTTTGTGTTTTCAAAAGAAAAGTGATGTAGCGAATGTTTGTATATCGTGGTATGTCAGCATTCTAAAGCGCATCTGAGTGATTTTTTTCTTTTGTCATTCAGCGTAGTTTAGTTTTATTATAGATTTAAGGTTTAAGTAGTGCATGATTATAAACCTAAAATATTTATTAATTTATTCATTTAGTTTCATACTTCCTTAAATAAAATGATCATCATAGGAGGAGGAAACTGCTCACCTCTTTAGTCTTTCCTTCTAACAGTAATGGAAATTTATAGCATTATTCCCGACTAGAAATTATTTTGTACCACATACCTAATCTTCAAACCAGAGAACAAGCCTGACCTGACACCCACCCTGATAGCTCCTTGATCATGAATTTCTCAGTCTTAGGAATACTAAGGGAAAAATTTATTTTTTTTATAAAGTACTTAGTTTATGGTATTTTGTGATAGCAACACAATACAAGGGGTCTGTTGTATAGTAGCCATGGAGATGTCCTGGAAGGGATAATTACAGAGATTGTGTTCAAAACATTAGGTACCTGGGAGTTTGATGTTAACACTGTTAGGGATGCCAAGAAGTGATGGTGATTTGTATGGTACTGCAAAAGGTGGTTCTGATGGGTCTGCAGTAACATGCTCACAGCAAGAGAGCTCATAGGATGAGCAACTTCAGGTTGGGCAATGTGCAATATTGTTAGAAACCCACAATGATGCCTCTGAATACAACGGAGAAGCTTTCTTTAGCAATGTGCCACTCACTCATCTTCAGGGCTCACTCACCTGTGCTTCCCCTGTTCATTGCTACCCTGGCAGAAGATCTCTCTGTTAGCAGCAATAAGTCAGTAGTTGAACTGTTAATTCCTCTTGAAGACAAAGAACGAGGCTAAAAATGGCATGCTGAAATCCTCTGGGACTGACAGTATAGTTGTAGACTCGAGAATCTGAGGCTGACTAGTCTATAATACTAGACGCACTTTCAGGTTTAAAGGTAATATTGATCCCAGACCATGGATGTTTAAAGCACATTGGAAAAACAAATTTCAAGTATAACTTCTATTTCTCTTTGGGGGCTTTTTTTTTTTCTTTTAAGCCGTGACTGTAACTCAGCTGAACTAGAGCTCAGGCCTATAGAATGTGATTTGCGTCATTGTGGCACTGACGTGCCTATCTGCTGTGTATCCATTTCATTGAGCTTCAACTTATTTGAGCAGAAAGTCTCTTGCTGAAATTCCCGTTGCCTGACAACCCCTTAAGTGCATGCTGGGTATTGACTGTTACCTTGGAGAGAATTCTGTACTTGATCAGTCAGCTCAGTGACCTGTAATATAATTTTTTTCTCTTCTCATGCCTTATTACCCATTTAAAATACTTTCATTAGACCAGAGAGCTGGGTGCATTTTGTTCTTGGACTTTGCACTCAACAGGACGCTTTCCTATTAGAGTTGATTTCAGATAAAAGGAAATAAAGCAAACTGGTTAGTGTTGTTTTCAGATGGATGTTTCTATGCCTGCTAGACCTCAAGGTCAGCCACAATCTTATGTATGTATATGTTACTGATATGGCAGTGAAGGTGCGAGAAAAAGAAGTCAGTGTACGGTTTCAAAACAGGAGAAAATGTGCTGCACATCAAGGGTTATGGTCAGGAGCTTTAAGAAGCAGAATGCAGAAGAGTCTAGAGCAGTCTAGATTAGCAGTTCTCAACCTCCCCAATGCTGCAGCCCTTTAATTCAGTTCCTGCTTAGGATGACCTTGAGCCATCACATCATTCCATTGCTACTTCAGAACTGTAATTTTGCTACTATCATGGAATGTGAATATATTATATGCAAGATATCTGATATGCCACCCCCAAAGGGGACATAACCCACAGATTGAGAACCACTGGTTTAGATACTTCAGTTTTAAGTTCTTTATAACATGGCAGGTGGTATACAAGACAGAGAGAGGCAAAAGAAAGTCACATCGATTGTCTTCAGCATTTGGCTGAAAGAATAAACTTCCTGTTATTCCATACAGAAAGATAGAAAGCCAGCGTAATTCCTGACTTGTGGTCTATGGAAGGAGACAAGGAGCCCATGGCTCACAGAGGATGTAAAGCACTGCCAGGTGTCCTCCATTGTTTTCCTAGACTGAAGTTAAAGTAGTGGTTTATCATGAGATCTTAAGTAAACACAATTTCAGAAGATTGGGGCTCACTGTTGGCAGAGATACTTGCTTAAAAATATTAATTATACAGAAAAAAGCAAGTATAATTTTAAAAATATTGTATCTCTAATTAGCTGGAGGAATTTCTGCTCATATTTTACTTTTTTTTATAGAAGCAATGCTCAAATATCTGTTGTAATGAGGGTTAGATTAAAATATTGATGACAAATCCAAAGTTAGTTATTAGCCTTTAATAGACCCTATTAATGCTGCCTCTTGCAGCATCATCCTATGGCATCTAACAACTGTCTTTGTTCTCTGTTAACATTGATGGCTCACGTGAGAAATGGTCTCCGTAGGGTCTGGGATTTGAACTTGTCCCCAGTTGATGGCAATGCTTGGGAAGGGCAGGCTTGCTGAAGGAAATCTGTCACTGGCTTTGAGATTAAAAGCGTTGTATCAGTTCCAGTCCAATCTCTCTGTTTTATGTTCATGGTTCAAAATGTGAGCTCTCAGGTTCCTGCTTGTGCTGGCAAACTGTCCCCTGCCCCTCACTATGAATTCCAGTTCTCTGGGAGCCATAAGCCAAATTAAATTATTATTTTTTAATATAAATTGCCTTGCTTGTGGTATTTTACCACAGCGACAGGAAAGTGATGAATTGTTGGGGAACCTTGTTATTAAGGTAGCCATCTCCCACGACTGGATGGCTTTCTGAGCTTAGTGCAAAATGGGGGTCTCCATTTCTCAGCGGGGGGCTTCCCTGTCTCTGCCTGTCTTTGTCAGAAGAGGGTCTCTGAACACAGCGGCTGGCCTTGGATGGCTTTGTCTAAAAAGTGACCTTGTACAGACTTCTCTTCAAGGCTGTATAACTCAGCACACCCAACCCACTCTGGGTTCTCACTCACATGATAATTAGGTGCTGTATTGTATCCAGTCAGCCCTTCCTACTCGCTTGACATCATGACCAGTTAGCCCTTTGCACCCATATTCCTAAAAAAAGCCCTCATATAACCCATCCCTAAAACAATAAAGTAGATTTATCTTTATCTTTACCCTGCACTCTATCTTTGGCTTCTTTCTTCCCTCAGGCTGGTGGCCAACAGTCTCCAGGGAGGAAGTGGGGGCACAACTAATACAATACATAATACAGTCATTGTTTCTCTAAGTGAGCTTTTACTTGGACAGTGTCTTAGGGTTTTACTGCTGTGAACAGACACTGCTTATAAAAACAGTATTTACTTGGGGCTGGCTTACAGGTTCAGAGGTTCAGTCCATTACCATCAAGATGGGGAGCATGGCAGTGCCCAGGCAGGCATGGTACAGGCAGAGCTGAGAGTTAAACACCTTCATCTGAAGGATGCTAGCAGAATACTTGCTTCCAGACAATCCCACAGTAATATATTTCCTCCAACAAGCCATAACTATTCCAACAAGGCCACACCTCCTAAAAGTTCCACTCCCTTGGCCAAGCATATTCACACTGCTATGGGCAGTGTAAATTCAGACGGATCCAATGAGAGGTAATTGTTTGAAGCCATGTTTTCACTGAAGGATAGATTTAATTGTCCAGGCAAACAGCTGTGTCATTATAGGCTACTTGAGTAGGGATTTTAATGCAGACCTCAGTATATATATCACAGGGTTTCTCTGGATACTGGTTTCTCTTACTCAGTTACTGAGCTTTGACTGCTGACGATGGTAGGTATGCAGAGAGTGTTCATGGCCTTTTGGAGCTCTTGATCACTTAGAAGAAGTGAGAGACAACCTGCTCCATGGAAACCTCCTTAGTGAATCATGATGCCATGAAAGTCAAATTAAGGTAAATGGGCTGGTGACTTTTGACACAAATCTATAGTCACCTGCTTCATGTTTATTGTAACTCTAGAGCTAACTCAGATATGGGCTATAGGCCTGTGATAATCAGGCCATCCTATTCTTTTATCAGTGGCTAGAATTTTGTCGTTTTAATTATTTCTTGCTGTTTAACAGAATATTGTTATTATTTGAGAACTTTATGCATACTTAAAACATATTTTGATTATTTCATCCCCTACTTCTCTTAGATCCACTTACATCTCTCTTAAGATGTGTGTCCACCTTCATTTAAAAAAAATTATGAAGTCCAGTTCACACTGCCCAGATACTGAAGGTGTCTGCCTACCCACTAGGCCATGGCCAACCTACCAGAAGTCAAACCCTTAAGCAAGTTTGTTATCCTTCACCTCCAAACCCATCAACTCTCAAGAGTTCTTAAGTTAGGTGTGGGAGCTCGTAAGTTCCTAGCCCCTCCAGACTACAAAATTGAAGTACATTGATTTTTGTGTGTGTGTGCAGATACCACAGCTTGTGTGAGCTCATGAACATGGTGGTCCTGCCACATTTGGAAGACATTTTTTGATCTAATCAAACCTGAACTCAGGATCTTACAATCTTTCTGTTCCCTCTTCCACAATAGTTCTTGAGCCTAGGGAGGTATTGGGGGGTAATATAGATATCTCATTTGTGGCTGAGAACTCCACAGAGGTTTGTTTGAACTTTGACCAGTTATGGGTTTCTCTATTAATCACTATTCACTGCACAAAAAACCTGTCGAGGTCTGAGAGATACACTTATGTATTGATGTACAGATGTGGATTTTTTTTTTTTGCCAGATTTACAGTAACAGGTACGTGTTTCCTCCTATGATGCAGGCCTTAAATCTGATCAGAAAGTGCTTCATTATCCCTATAACATTCATGCTACTATTGAATCCATTCTGGTCATTACTGAAGCTCAGAGTTCAGAGAGAGATGGGACCGTTGTTTACATTTTCTCTGAGTAGACCAGAAAACACTTTCTGGTACTATGAAAGCTAGCAGGAAGAAAACTTCCTGCTTAATAAAAAATTGATTTTTTTCATGTTCTATGGTCAAAGTGTGTGGTATCTTCCATGTAGAATCTTATCATCAAGTTTCGGTGTGCAACAAGGGGAAATAGCAATAGCCTGCATTGTTTTGGTAGTCTCTGGGACACTTATGACTAAATCAAGGGGAAGGATCCAACATCTTGCACTGGGCTTTTACTTTGGCAATCTATGGCTTCTTGGGAGGAAACTTATCTTTTGTGTAGGGTAATTTCAATTTAACCCACACACACACACATTTGTAAATGTATTACATATATATATATATATATATATATATATATATACACATATATATTCATGTGGCTTTTACAAATATCCTTAATGTTAGTTATCCCTCCTTACCTTCTACTCTGCCCTTCCCTCTTTCCCATCTCTCCACTTAAACCTTTCTCCTCATATTACTTCTTTATCTTCATATTAACCTATGTGCTACTATCCTCTGCTCTTAAGACCTCTCTGAGAGTGGTCGTTTCTAGTTTCCTAATTACACAGGCATTACAATTAAACACAAAGTTCTGGATATACAGGGATGAAAATTGATCCGTCTTTCCTATTTTGCACACAAATAAATTCCAAATGAACCAAAGAACCTAATGGACTTGAAATTCTGAAACTTAAAAAAGATAAAGATTAAGAAAAATTTAGTTACTGAAAGGAAAACTTAATTGAAGAGGCACCCTACAAAATGGGAGACAATCTTTTCACTTATATATGGCAGAGGATTAGTGTGCAGAATATACAAAGAACTAAAACTGAAACAAAACCTAAACACCAAAACCAAATAAACAAATAAAGAAACCAACAACCTCCAAACAACCCATTAAAATTGGGATATAGATCTAAAGAGTATGGATTTTGGGGAAGTGGGAAGGAGCTCTTATTCACTGCTGTTGGGAGTATGACTCAGTGCATCCATTATAGAAATCATGTGGAGGTTCTCAAAGAGCTGAGATTAAGTTTACCACAAGATCCAGTTCTATCAGTTTTAGGCATATGCCCAGGGGACTCTTTATCTTACTACAGAAATAGTTTCTCATCTATGTTCATTGCTACTCTATTCACAATAGTTACAAAATGGGAACCGTATAGATATTCATCAACTGGTGAATAGATAATGTAAATATGGTACATTTACATGATGGAAATTTCTGGTTTTTTGGGAGACTCAGGTGTGTCATGTGATAGTCTTCTGGAAGCTGTCTACGACAGGATGTTTTATTGATGCAGACATGTGGAAGAAGTTTTGTTGGAGCAGACACATGAAAGGATGTTTCTCTGAGAACAGGCATGAGGTATTTTTCTGGAAGCTGTCTTGTGAAAGGACGTGATTTTTTTTTTCCTGGAACAAACACTTGAGAGGACAAGTGATGTTTAGAAAAAAATATAAATATAACCCCACAGAGAGTGAGAGGATGCTCTGACATTGGTTTGCCTTGCAATGCTTTGCTGGCCTTCCCTGATCTTCACTTGTCATGACTTTGTAAAGAGAAGTTCACCAAAAAAACTTCATATGGGTTTCCAGCTGCTTCTTGCCTCCTCTATGGACTTGTGCAGGTTTGGTCGAGCCTTGTGGTTTCTTCTGGATGGAGCCACTGCTACTGATTAGTGTTTGCTGTTTTTGGACTGGACTGTTAATATCCTGATAACAAAGGTGGAAATAGCTCTAAAGAACTACTTCTAAGTAGGTCCACATCCCCCTTGTCCTATTAACCATCTTCCTCCCCTACCTTAGGTTGCGGGTATATTAAGGAGATTAATGTATTTAAGAATCCTTCTTAAAGTAAGTTTTCAAAAAAATCTAAGCCTACATGGAATATTGTTCAGCATTAAGAAAAATTAAATAATGAAATCTGAAGATAAATATATGGAGTTCGAAGCAATCATCATAAGTGAGGGAACCCAGAGCCAGAAGGACAAGCATGCATGTTTTCTCTCATATGTAGATGTTTGCTTTGAATCTTCAGATACATGTGTGTCATTTGGAAATCTCATAGAGGTTAGGAAAAAAGTCTGTGGTCATGGGAGAGTGATCTTATTAAAAAGGGGGGAAAGTAGAATATTGGATCAGGAAGGGTGAAATGGGGTGGGGGATGGAAAGGGAAAATAAAGGAGGAAATATGGAAAGATATAACACTAATGACCTCCTAGAAAAAGTTATGTGGAAACATACTACTGTAGAGCATCCTAAAGTATATATATATAATGAACAAAATATCAGAATTTTTAATAAAGATTGGCCTAGAACCCAGTGATGGAATTTTAATCAGGTGAGGGAGGGACTATGAAGACATAGAGTTGGATAATATGTTTATGGCTCACACTGACATCAGTGATTTCTGTAAATTTTATTTCTCTGGGCTATGAAAATTTCATGCACAATTAATTCTGTAGGAATAATTCTCTAGCTGTGCATGGCTCTAGGATGTCTACTAATGCACCAAAAATAGCATCCATCAAGTTCCATGTCATTGAATCCTTGGATGACTGAAGGTTTTTCGGAACTGTTCATGGAATGTCAACATTGGCTAGTCATTGCTTAGGACATGTAAAATAATTCTTAGATTGTTTTACAATGATTAGCTAACCACAGAATATTTTCTTGTAAAAAAGAAAGAATAAAAAGAATTCTGTACATTTGGAAGGTGTTTTAAAAGGGATCATTGTGTTCTGGCAGTGGCTGGTAATGGGGTCAAGAGCTCAGCATCTTTGATTCTTTTGACTGTAGAGGATGACACAGACTCCAGCTCCTAGACTTCTCTGATAAAATATTTTTTCACAGCTTTTGAGCAACAGTGAGATCTTAATTATATAGAGAGATTAATGTGGGATTCATTTAGATGCCATTTTTTAATGCAAAGAAATTAAAATCCTCACATTTTCATGTCAAGGAAAGAGGGTGGAAGAAATAAAACAGAACAGAAGGTGGAAGCCAGCTGTTGAATGTCCTCCCTTGATGCATTTTTAGGTCCTGCTCTGGAACTGTGTGTATTGGTCATGCCAGCACAGGGTGTTCATACTCCTGAACAAGTATGGGTTACTGGTAGGTATTTGAGGTTTTTTTTGTTTGTTCCATCCTTCCTTCTTTCTTTCTCTCCCTCCTTCCCCTTTTCCTTTTTAAATAAATAGACCTTCACTGTCCCCCTTCTCTTGATTAGAACCAATGTATTGAAGTTTCTTCCTTCTAACTCTAGTAAAGAATTTTCAAGATAACTCATTCTGAGTTGTCTTTCTGAACAGAACACATGGTGTTGGGCTACATTTACACACACCATAAATAAATGACGAGAAAAACAGCACCACTACCCAACACAGAATTCTCAATTAGAAAGCTGCTTAAATCCTTCTCCAAGGATAAAAATGAAAGTCTGGATTTATTTTAATAACACATTTCACAACTCGCTATTCCCATGATAATCTAATCAGCAATGTCAGACAGCCAGTTTAGCAATTCAAAGGTTATTTCCATTAATTAGTTTTACATTCAAATGGCTCGACTCTCATTGCCATGTGAAAACTAGCAGAGATGAATATGTTGTGCTTAACAAAATAAATAAGTCTGCTGAGTTTGAAAAATGGACTCAATTTGTCTTTTCTCTTCTGGTGGCAGATGCGAAATGACAGCTAAATGAGTGATCAGTCCATTTAAAAGGAAAATGTATATCAATATTGCCAACTGCCGCCATTGAACACACATATATAATTGAATAGGCTGACATACTTCTGTAGGCAAGTGATATAAAAGCGACTAAAATTATGGTAATCTTGATCTATGGTAAGGAACTTTGAGGCCTTGATCATTCATTCACTCGAGATGTTTACAAATGATTTCTTCAGGGCAGTTTTGGCTTTACCCCAGAATACTTTCTTACTACTTTGTAATCAGGAGCCATCCTTGGATGGCTCCTCAAGTTTCTTCAGATCAGGTTACTGTTAGAGCTGCAAAGAACTATTTGACTTGGAGGTCCTCTCAGCCATTGTGAGTACCTGCCCGTTCCTGCTCATGTGGCACTTCTCTCCAGCTGAATACAGGCTGTTTTATAGGCCACCATAGATTGGGTGGCTTCAGCAACACGGGTTGATTTTTCACAGCTCTGGAGACAAAGAAGTCTAAAGCTTGAGGTGTCTGCAGGTCAAGTGACTGAGTGTTGGTGGCACATTTCTAATTGACAGACACCTGTCTTTCGGTTGTATGTTCACATGATGATGAGGAAAGTCATCTATGTTTCTTTTCATACAGACACTGATCTTACTCTCAAGGTTTGTACCCTCCTGGAGGAGTTCCATCTACAGGTCGCATTCTCTATTACTGCTACGTTAAGAATTCAGATTTCACTACACGAATTTGGGCAGATATCCATAGCCCAGCCTGGCATCAGGATCTATGTCAAAGAATAAGGCAATATGGGTGAACAAATGAATGTCAAAAATCTTACTAGAGATAAATGAATACATCTCCGGGAGCATCCTCAGGTGGTGTGCTCCCCCACATTAGTGCTTTCTGTTATTTTTACCCTACAGGCTTGTCTGAGAATCTAATAAATCTTCATAAGCACTGTTCCCTGAAAAGCTCAGATACACACAAATGCAGCCAAACTTTGCACTTATTTTTTGGTATGTAAATGCTTTTCACATGGGCATGCATGGTCATGATTTCGGTTACTTTTATATATACTCACTTATGAGTAAACCCGTTAGACCTTAGAGTACATGTTTCTTCTTCCAGTTGATCATTTGCAACTGCTGCCCTATGGTATGGAGTGAGGAACAGGAAACGAAGACTCTGATGGACATTGTCAGTCTACCCCAGGAAGGTGTAATGATGTTTTGGGCACTGTGCTCATTAGAGCTAAATTGTTGCTCTTTGAGGAACATGTGATAAGTTTTTCTTCAGTACATGACCTAAGACAATTTCCCTTTTGAGCAATTGGATTGATTTTTAATTATAGTAAAACCATCTTTTCTTATTTGAATTTGTTTGCTGAAAAGCATAGAGATAAATGTTTGACTATACCCAACAATTATTCTGTTTGAATTATTTTTCCTTATCTTCATAACTCATGGTATTAGAGAAATAATTTAAATAAAAGTGCATTAACTTTAGATAGTATATTATGTTAAATATAATGTTAAGTGAAACAATGATGAGACAGTACAAAGAACAAGACACCATCTTAGAGACACAGACACACTTCCACATATTTTTGTTAGGAGAGAAAGCAAAGTCATACTACAAAGAGGGAGAGTTTCATCTCAATTCCCTGATATTTAACTGTGACTAAAAGCATGCTTTATTCTTGTAACCTAAAGAGAATTCTTAATCTCTTATCTTTCTGGGAAGGGAATCAAATGTATGATCTAACAATCACAATGTTATCAAACAAAATAATAGTTGAGTCTTCAGAAACATAGCTAGGAGACAGTGGTTAATTTAAGGCCATCATAGAAGAAAGCTACCTCTAGAGTGAATAGCAGCTCTCTTAGTGGAGGAGTGGAGTAGAGGCATTCCCAGAAGGAAGCAACGAGACACAAGAAGAGAAGAACATCGTGTGAGTGGAGAACTACCCTAGGAGAGGCATGTGGCACATGGGCAGGAGGAAAGTCAGACCAGCTCCAATCCAGAATGTCACAACTGGTTTCTCCCCTGTCATGTTCTTGGATAAATACCATCTGGTTAAGGGTATCATGGTATGTGTGTTTGAAGACAGTATTTGAATATGGCTTGACATTCTTGTCATAGAGAGCAGTTAGGTACTACACCCATAGTCTGCTTGAGAAGGCATGAGTCAGTGGTTGTAACTTACCAAGTCCTTGACTAATGTTTCTTTTCTCTCTACTTTCTCTGATTCCCCTTTTGCCACAAAGTCACTTTCTCACCTTTCCATGACTTTTCTGTTCTGACTGAAGCTTTGAACCTTCAATAAATATGGTTGTCTTTGTCCAACTCTTGAAAATTAAAGTTGTATTTTACTCTTATGCAGACATTTGAAAATTCCACTAAATGTAAGTGATTGCTTCTCATCCCTTCAACTTCAAAGTGGCTCATATGCCACAGTTTTCAACACTGGTATTGAAATTGGTAATAGTTTTCTTACAAGGGAAAATGCCATGAAAACATTTTAGGTTCAGTGTGAACTACTTTGAGGGAAGAGGGAAATAGCATAGTATACCACAGAATTGGACCCTGGAATGCCCAGACTATGTGACTATGGGCCATGAAAATGTTACTACTTGAACAGCTAAGTATGAACATCCAGTAGGATGACATATGTAGAACTCCTGGGTTAACTGCGGAGCACATTGCTAAATGCACATAGAAGACCATGGGTGGATAGTCAAGATCACCTGTAGCCATCCTGTGCTGAGAGGCACTGTAAGGACTAGCTTTGCAGTCTTTGAGTTCCTTGGAGGAGTATGGGTTGGAAATATCCCTGTTTAAGTCTTCTCCTTCCCAGAAATATTAGAGGACATATTTCTGTTGTAAAGTATCCCAGGTGGCATTTTGTTACGAAAGTTCTGGGGATGAGCATAGGGTTTAGTGTCAGAGGCTTTAGCAAGAACTGCAATCTATGTAGGTTGTTCAACCCTAAAGGACTCCTCATCTCAGCTCTACTTTTTTTAAATATTTTTTATTATTATGTATTTTCCTCAATTACATTTAGAATGCTATCCCAAAAGTCCCCCATACCCTCCCCCCCACTTCCCTACCCACCCATTCCCATTTTTTGGCCCTGGCATTCCCCTGTATTGGGGCATATAAAGTTTGCGTGTCCAATGGGCCTCTCTTTCCAGTGATGGCCGACTAGGCCTTCTTTTGATACATATGCAGCTAGAGTCAAGAGCTCTGGGGTACTGGTTAGTTCATAATGTTGTTCCACCTACAGGGTTGCAGATCTCTTTAGCTCCTTGGATACTTTCTCTAGCTCCTCCATTGGGGGCCCTGTGCTCCATCCAATAGCTGACTGTGAGCATCCACTTCTGTGTTTGCTAGGCCCCGGCCTAGTCTCACAAGAGACAGCTATATCAGGGTCCTTTCAGCCAACGCTTGCTAGTTTATGCAATGGTGTCATCGTTTGGAGGCTAATAGAACTGAAGACCCAGAAATGAATCCACACACCTATGGTCACTTGATCTTTGACAAGGGAGCTAAAACCATCAAGTGGAAGAAAGACAGCATTTTCAACAAATGGTGCTGGCACAACTGGTTGTTAACATGTAGAAGAATGCGAATCAGCTCTACTTTTGAATTCTGCATTTTCTGCATGATTCCTGTGGGAAGAGGGATGCGGCTCTTTATAACTACCATTATGATGAACAGCAAAGGGTGGAAGACGGAGGATTGTGGATAAGCCTTCTGAAAGTCAGAAATTAATGAAATGTTGAGGAGTTTAGGCCAACACACATTCAGTTGTATGAGGGTTGGTCCTTGTTTAATTGGGAAACGGATTAAGACCATTTGGCCCAGAAGTATCATCTACATGCAAAGAATTACATAGCAAAGTCATTAAATGTGTCTTAGAACCATGTTTGTGTTATTGAATTATTTAGTAAATTATTTCGTGGAGGTAGAATGAACATTGATCCCAACCTGTTCTGTTGATGAAAGTCTAATTTAGTTGATTCTAAATTATTGACACATTACTGTACACAAATGCAAATCATGTTTGCTTTTAGGTTTACTTTTAGCTCTACTGCATGCCATATAAACAGAATAAATTAAGAGAAAATATTTTGGGAGAAATGATTTTTGTGTTCGGATATCCTGGCATGCTAATATTCTAGAGTCATTTCTGTTGATTTGAAAATTTAGGCTTCTCTATCTTCTGTGGGAAAGTGGTTTGTATTTTAGTAGTTGGAGCAACTCTTATTTTAAACATTGAAGTATTTTATTTTAGATGTGTTCTACAGTGACAGTGATTGCATTCTTTTCAAAACTGATACGATCATAAAAACATAAAAATAATCCAAGTGTCTCGTTGAAACAAATTTCACCCTTCTCTGTAGTTCACTATTGTGCTTTATGAACAGCCATGGGCATTTCAAGGTTGTGCTTAAAATTCGGCAGTACCATGAGGTTCTTCCTCACGTTTGTACAAAATGCTGGATATTCCTCATGAAGGGAAGAATTCAAGAGAGAATAGAATGGCATTGTTATAATTCTTAAGTATGCTGGGCTAAATTTTTTGTCTCTTATAGTAAGGAAATCTCTGTCACCTTGCTTCGTCTTGTGTTTCTTCTTTGATTTTTATTGCTCTGGCTATTATTCCATTTGCTTATCCTGACACATGACTAGTACCATGACTAAGCTGAAAAATAGACTTTGGGTTGCTGCTGATCATAGAACAGGAAAAGGGCAACAACAGCTAAACAGATAAACATATGGATTAGAAGGCTTTTAAAAATGCTATTTATTTTTTATGTGTATGAGTGTTTTGTTTTTGCATGTGTGTTTGTGTGTGTGTGTGTAGATCCAAGGAGAGGAATTCCCTGGAACAGGAATTATGGATGGTTGTGGGCAACTACGTGGATACTGGGAATAAAAACTTGTTCCTCTGCAGGAACAACAAGTGTTCTTAATTTCTGAGGCTATCTTTTTAGCCTCAGCTCTCTTTTTAGATGAAGGTCTGTACTTTTCAAATTCTGTCAGGTATTACAGTCTGCATCATGAGGGCTATTCATTAGGCCCTTTGCTCCCTTTATTGATTCCATTTTCTTACTTGGTAAGATAAAAAAGAAAAATGTGATCCTACCTCATTGAATGTGCTTTCTGAACATTGCACTTCACTGCATATATGGATCAAGGTCCATTAATCAATGTGAAAACTATTGATTAAACCTCAGACCTCTCACTTTTTAAATCAACAACCCACACTGAGGTTCAGATACACTGATGGGACCCATTGGTAAGAGTGTGTGATACAAATATCTTGTACCATACTAAGCTGGATCACCAAAGACACAAGGATATCATAGTAGATTAAAAACCAGCTTTAGCTGGTAGAGACTTACAAAATTTGATTTCTATAGATCATTGGAAACAAGATGTTAAGTAGTTATGAAAGGAAATTGTGCTGACTTTTATAGTTATATTACAAATCTAAGAATTCTGGAAAGGGCTTATAAAGCAACAAGACACTCTAGTGCCTTCAGGAAGTTAATTACTACTAAGGGTCTCACAGACTCGTTCTTTTTTTTAATAAGCAATTCATCAGAGACAAACTGAAGAAAACTAGAGGTTAGGGAATGACTCCATTGGGAATGTGCCTAAATCTTCTAATGTAAAGATGGTTGGCTGCTCTTTCTGGTCCTGCCAGATTCTGAGGGTGTGTTAGGTAGCATTTGATCAGAGTCAAGAGAAGCTTCATGTTGCATGGAGCTAGAGTGCCTTCAAAGCACCAAGGACTGTAACATAATAGCTCTACGTGTATTTCAGATGTGCCAGATTCTTTGAGTTGAGTCAGCCAGTGTTAGTGATAACCGTGCCTTTCCAGTCTTTAATGATTCACTCTATAGACTTTCAAAGTATACTTGCAGGATGTGCAGCATGAGCATAACATGTTGAGGCCCCAGTTCTATACATTACATTAAAACTCTGGGATAGTCCTGACAATTCATGTTTTAATGAGCCCTCCAGGAGAATTTGATCTACCTGCATATATGAGAGCCATGAACCTCTACTGTTGTTTTAACATATTTTATTTTTTCAGACCATAGCCTGTCTTTCTTTTCTTCCTAGAGGAATCATGGGTGTATCATTCAACATCTAGCAAAATACCTTGTGCGTGAGAAGGAGTGGCAAACAGCTCTGCGAATGCAATTTCTGAGAAGAAGCAGAGTATCTTTTCACACTGCCCAGCCCTGGTGTTTCTGATTACCACCACTCATGCTGGAAATGCTCTAGTGGTTGGTGTTATAAAAATTATAGGTTTTCTCTACATTGCAACAAAACCAGAATTTGACCTCAGGGAGTGACTAGTAGAGAATGAAGACAAATACAAACAGGTATAATACAGTGGGCAGAAGGCTAAACTATGATTTTCTTTTTCCTAACATGTCCTGTGGTGGTTAGTGTGAGAATGGACCTTATAGGCTACTTAAATGATTGGTCCCCAGCTGATGAAACTGTTTGGGAAAGGCTAGGAGGTATATCCTGTTGAGGAGATATATAGCCTTGTTAGAGGACGTAGGACATTGGGGGGTGGGGTGGGCAGGCTCAGGCTCTATCTCTGTCTTTCTCTGTCTCTCTCTGTTTTTTCTCTCTGTCTCCATCTCTCTCTCTCTCTCTCTCTCCCTCTCTCTCTCTCTCTCTCTCTGTCTCTCTCTCTTTCTGTGTCTGTGTCTGTGTCTGCCTCTCTCTCTCTCTCTCTGTCTCTCTCTCTCTCTCTGTGTGTGTGTGTGTGTGTGTGTGTGTGTGTGTGTGTGTGTCTGCCTCTGTTTTTGTCTTTCTCTGTCTGCTGCCTGTGTATCAGGATGTGAAGTTCTTAGCTACTGCTCCAGTGCCATGCCTGTTTGCTTTCTACCATGCAGTTTATAGACTAGTCATCCAAAACTGTAAGTAAGCTCCCAATTAAATGCCCTCTTTAATAAGAGTTGGCTTGGTTATAGTGTTTCTTCACAGCAAAAGGACAGTAACTAAAGAACTGGCATTGCTTATAATGAGTTTGTAACTTTGTCTTCATAAATACCTGTGATTTTTTCCTCTGATCACATGTACAAGATGTACAAGATATTGGTTCTGACAAACAGTGAATATTAGTGAGTAGCCATTAGCTATAGTGAAGCGAATAAAAGAAGGTTTGTAGAAAAAGTTGAATTTTGGTAGAATCACGCAACTTCAAAAGTAAGGCATTCCAAGTATTCAGGTTTATTGATTGAATTGGGGGTGAGGGCAGTAGATTATAGTTTGGGTTGGGGTGGAGTCCTCTGATTTAATCATTATCACCTTAGATAAACTAAAAGATGATGGGAGACTAAGAAAGAGCATGCATTGAAATCCCAGCCCTGCCAGTTATTTGCTGTATAAGTTTAGACAAATTTAATTTCTCTGAGCCACCTATGAAATGAAAACATTAACCTTCAGGTCAAACTCTATGAATTGCCAATATTCAGCCTTTTGACCCACAAAATGGAAATCTCATGTGACTCAGAGTAAAATTTACCTTAGCGAATTATTATGAGGGTTTGGTGAAGTCAATATGTGGAATTCCCACTACATGGGATGCTCCATAAACATTAGATTCCCTTTCTTATATGAAAATGCCTTTCATATAGCATTCAACAGATGATTTTTGAATAAAATGATCACTGAAGGAAACCAATTTCTATGTATGAATATGAGGTCAGTCCTACACATTCTCACCCTAACAATTACTTTCTTGTCAAGCAACTTTCTTCATCCTGCTTACAACATTATTTTCCAGTATATTCATAGTTTCAGAGAGTTCTAGAAATTTTCTGTTTGGATTTTATATTGACTAATTTTATGAGCAAAATAATAATTTTGTTTATGCATATTTGTATTACTTAAGGTATTCATAATTTATTATTGGTGCTTGTCTTGAAATAGGTTTTGAATGACATGTAACATTCACTCCTCTTGTGGTTCAACTTGAGAAAACAGCTTAAGGCATACAGCCTTTGTGCATTCAAAAACATTACTCATGCTTTAGTTTAAGCTCTTCTGCATGCCACAGGTCCTGGGAAATGCCTGTAGAATTGCTTTGACTTTGTAATAACTGTGGTGTTTCCACTGAGGAACATCCCTGGTAGGCAGGGTACTGTCAATCCCATTTGAGCAACATACATTCCACTTCTACTAAGGTTTTCCCCAAACATCAGGTCATAAGAGGAATAATCTAGAAGAAGCAATAATGTTATGTAAATGAAAGCAATGTCAAAAGATGTGTCTAGTTTCATGCTTAGAAAAGAAGGTAAAAATCCTAGACATTCTATAGATCCTTCTCTAAGAAAAGTCATTGCGACGTTTGGGTGGCAGCATCGGGCTACGAAGCTTGTTTCCATCTTGAATATTTGTCTTAGAGTCAAAGGTGTCTGAGACTTTCCATGGCTCTGACACAGCATCATGTTTTGAGTTAAATGATCATGAGATTTATTAAAACTGCCAGCGAAAACTATCTAGAATGCTAGGCCTGCCCCTTGCTCACCCATGGCTCTGGGCTTCTGCTTCTTTCCTCTCCTAGCCAGCACAACATGTTGCTTCCAAAGGAGAGTTTGCATCACCCTCTGCCCATCCTTCTTCTGCTTCATCTTTCTTCATATTACAGAAATGTAAAAACAAACAAATAAACAAACCAAAAGCCACACAATATTTGGGCATCTTAAAAATACCCTTAAAAATTGTACTTCTGGCTAGAAGAAGGTAGAAGTTTCTGATGTGGTGGGAAGGGTAGGAAACCAATTAGCCTCACTAAATCACACTCATTTTCCTGGTGAAATGAAGAATTTGGCTTAGATTGTGAACACGAACTAATACCTGGACTTTTCCTTCAAGGAAAGATGCGTAGCTCTCCCCTCAGTGGGTTGACATGCAATATGTATGACGGCAGCAAGAGACATGAAGACACGGCTGCTAGCACAAGGATGCTTGCAACTTGACTCTAGTAATAGAAAAATAAAGAAGCAAGAGTGCCAGATTTTGTGTTCCTTCTTTATCCTCACTATCTGAAAAAAAAAAAAAAAAAAAAGATCAAAAAAAGTTTTGCTGTGTAATTTGGATGAGAAGTCAGAAAACTCAGGTTCTATGCTGGCACAAACTGACCATAGCTCAGTACCTAGAACATGTTGAGCTTTGGTCTTGTCACCTCTGGGATGGTATTATCTAAAGCTGACACTGCCATAAGTTTTCGTGAACATGGGTTTCAAAGCACATTACTTTGAGAAAGAATTGTGTAATATTTGTAGACATTTAGCATGCCAGTTGAAAGTGGTTGACTATAATAAAAGCATATACTGTTAATTAGATCCTTCTGGAATTTCATGGGAAAGGTACCAGCACCTCAGCCTGCTTCCTGATTTTGAAGGACAGAATTGGTACAGGGGAGGGAGAGAGATATATATGAGGAAAGGGATGAAGTGAGATGGTATTGAACTCTTTGTGGCTACAGCAAATAGAAAAGTGCAGCCAGATCCTGGGTCTGGTCGTGGAGGACAGGTGAATAAAAGACCATGATACCTCTGAGGACTAAGAACATTCTGGTTCAGAAAAGACCCATCTCTGAGCGCTAGCATGCACTCTGCTCACAAGGACTGCTTATTCTTCCCCCAGGGAACATTTAGCAGTTCTGATACAGCTATTTACATTCTCTGGTTTGAATTCTTTGGGTACATTTGTAACATCTTGAGGCATTATCATTTCTGTCTTTAAGATATAAATGATATGGATTAAATCACAATGCATTTTAAATGGTTAGGCCAGGATGCAGCAAATAGCAACTGTTCATACTTATCAACAACCTGACGTTAGCTGTAACTGTCCTCGTTATAACTACTACAGCTCAATCATTAAAAGTAATATATGGCAAACGGTTTCTTGTAAAATGAGTGATACAACAGGATATATCCTCTTTATAATAATAAAATCCCCTCACCTACCACACACTTAAAACACCTGACTTTATTCCATTTATAGTTATTCATGTCTCAGATAAAGCTTTGGCCTTTTGTGTCATCTTTATTTTAAAATGGAAAAGTCCACTGGGGTAACATATTAAATCCCTACAATCTTTTTATGAATAACCTCTAAACTCTATAAGAGAATGGGGGGTCTTTAGGGACAGAGTGAAAGTGTAGGTAATTAGAGAGGCTAAGGGGAAAACAGAAATCATGAGTGACCCATGCCCTGCTTTTCAGAGCTCTGCTCAGGGTTTCAGAATAAATGGCTCTTTCAATGGTAGAAAAATGGCTATCAGATAATTTCTGGAATACACAGTAATTGCCTGAGTGCTTAGGAGTTTTAAATCTAGAATAGCAAGACTCTTTAACTGTAGCATCCTAGTATTTGAATCAAAAACAATGTAAGCCATATTTCTTTAATTTTTAAAAACATTTATGTATTGTGCTTGCTTGTGTGTAAGGGGGCATGTGCAAACGTGCACATGTATGAGGTTCGAGGGTAATTTTCAAGGACTCAGCTCTCTCTCCTATCATGTTGGTCTCAGGAATGTAATTCAGGTAATTAGTCTTGGTAGCAAGCAACGCTACCTGCTGAGACATCTCAGCAGCCCTGAAAAACATCTTTCAATGAACAATTCGGTGATATTTTTATTTATGCCCATTGTGTGTATTCAATAAAGACACAACAAAATGCAGTTTAGATTTGATACTGAAATAACTATGAAAGATCACTAAGAACCAAAACTAAGACCAGAGAGCTCTGTGAAACCTTGTATGAATTAGAAATATGACCGTGTAGAGAACTCAGAATACTAAATCCCACGATGGGAATTACAGAAATGTGCATATCGACAAAGGATGTGTGTGTAGAACTTCTAAACTGAATGTGTTAGCTGTTTCAGTTCTCTGATGAAGTACCTCAGAACGAAAAGGAAGGGAAGGAGGATTGATGGGATCCCAGCTTCAGCAGCTTCTGTCTGTCCACGGTGAGATGTGGGTGGAGCAGCTCACACCATGGCAGCCAGGAAACAGAGAAGCATGTCTATGCTAGCAGCTTCCTCCTCCTAGACAGGGGTGCTCCCTCAACCACATCCCTAACACTCCCAAACTACATGCTTGGTGTTAAGCATCTCCACTTTTTCAGGAGGACCCTAGGATATAGGGTTTGTTGTACTGGGGATCAAACCTAAGTAAACATGTCTTAATTAGGATTTTACTGTTCTAAACAGACACCATGACCAAGGCAACTCTCATATATATGTATATATGTGTGTATATATATATATATATATTTATATCTGATATATATACACACATATATACATATATATGATTTATATAAATATAAATAAATATATAAATAAATATATTATTTATTTAACGTATATGAGTACACCGTGGATGAAGAGCATACCCTCTTTCTTTTTTTTTTCTTCCATTTTTTATTAGGTATTTAGCTCATTTACATTTCCAATGCTATACCAAAAGTCCCCCATACCCACCCACCCCCACTCCCCTACCCACCCACTCCCCCTTTTTGGCCATGGCATTCCCCTGTACTGGGGCATATAAAGTTTGCGTGTCCAATGGGCCTCTCTTTCCAGTGATGGCCGACTAGGCCATCTTTTGATACATATGCAGCTAGAGTCAAGAGCTCTGGGGTACTGGTTAGTTCATAATGTTGTTCCACCTATAGGGTTGCAGATCCCTTTAGCTCCTTGGGTACTTTCTCTAGCTCCTCCATTGGGAGCCCTGTGATCCATCCATTAGCTGACTGTGAGCATCCACTTCTGTGTTTGCTAGGCCCCGGCATAGTCTCACAAGAGACAGCTACATCTGGGTCCTTTCGATAAAATCTTGCTAGTGTATGCAATGGTGTCAGAGTTTGGATGCTGATTATGGGGTGGATCCCTGGATATGGCAGTCTCTACATGTCTTACACGCGTTCTCACGCCCGGCCAGGAAAGAACACAACAAACCAAAATCTTCTGCGGCAAAACTTTATTGCTTACATCTTCAGGAGCCAGGAGCGCAAACCCCCAGCCCCAAAAGCGAAAGCCACCCCAATTACATCTTTAGGAGCCAGAGCTCCGGCGCGCCAAAGCGCAGAGCGCGCTCTATTGTTTACATCTTTAGGAGCCAGAGCGCCGGCGCGCTCGAGCAAGAGAGAGAATGGCGGAAACCCCGTCCCCTTTAAGGAGGAGTTATCCTTCGCTTAGGACGCATCACTCCCTGATTGGCTGCAGCCCATGGCCGAGCTGACGTTCACGGGAAAGGCAGAGTACAAGTAGTCGTAAAATACCCTTGGCACATGCGCAGATTATTTGTTTACCACTTAGAACACAGGATGTCAGCGCCATCTTGTGACGGCGAATGTGGGGGCGGCTCCCAACATACATGGTCCATCCTTTCATCTCAGCTCCAAACTTTGTCTCTGTAACTCCTTCCATGGGTGTTTTGTTCCCAATTCTAAGGAGGGGCATAGTGTCCACACTTCAGTCTTCATTCTTCTTGAGTTTCATGTGTTTAGCAAATTGTATCTTATATCTTGGGTATCCTAGGTTTGGGGCTAATATCCACTTATCAGTGAGTACATATTGTGTGAGTTCCTTTGTGAATGTGTTACCTCACTCAGGATGATGCCCTCCAGTTCCATCCATTTGGATAGGAATTTCATAAATTCATTCTTTTTAATAGCTGAGTAGTACTCCATTGTGTAAATGTACCACATTTTCTGTATCCATTCCTCTGTTGAGGGGCATCTGGGTTCTTTCCAGCTCCTGGCTCTTATAAATAAGGCTGCTATGAACATAGTGGAGCATGTGTCCTTCTTACCAGTTGGGGCATCTTCTGGATATATGCCCAGGAGAGGTATTGCTGGATACTCCGGTAGTACTATGTCCAATTTTCTGAGGAACCGCCAGACTGATTTCCAGAGTGGTTGTACAAGCCTGCAATCCCACCAACAATGGAGGAGTGTTCCTCTTTCTCCACATCCACGCCAGCATCTGCTGTCACCTGAATTTTTGATCTTAGCCATTCTGACTGGTGTGAGTTGGAATCTCAGGGTTGTTTTGATTTGCATTTCCCTGATGATTAAGGATGTTGAACATTTTTTCAGGTGCTTCTCTGCCATTCGGTATTCCTCGGGTGAGAAATCTTTGTTCAGTTCTGAGCCCCATTTTTTAATGGGGTTATTTGATTTTCTGAAGTTCACCTTCTTGAGTTCTTTATATATGTTGGATATTAGGCCCCTATCTGATTTAGGATAGGTAAAGATCCTTTCCCAATCTGTTGGTGGTCTTTTTGTCTTATTGACGGTGTCTTTTGCCTTGCAGAAACTTTGGAGTTTCATTAGGTCCCATTTGTCAATTCTCGATCTTACAGCACAAGCCATTGCTGTTCTGTTCAGGAATTTTTCCCCTGTGCCCATATCTTCAAGGCTTTTCCCCACTTTCTTCTCTATAAGTTTCAGTGTCTCTGGTTTTATGTGAAGTTCCTTGATCCACTTAGATTTGACCTTAGTACAAGGAGATAAGTATGGATCGATTCACATTCTTCTACACGATAACAACCAGTTGTGCCAGTACCAATTGTTGAAAATGCTGTCTTTCTTCCACTGGATGGTTTTAGCTCCCTTGTCGAATATCAAGTGACCATAGGTGTGTGGGTTCATTTCTGGGTCTTCAATTCTATTCCATTGGTCTACTTGTCTGTCTCTATACCAGTACCATGCAGTTTTTATCACAATTGCTCTGTAGTAAAGCTTTAGGTCAGGCATGGTGATTCCACCAGAGGTTCTTTTATCCTTGAGAGGACTTTTTGCTATCCTAGGTTTTTTGTTATTCCAGATGAATTTGCAAATTGCTCCTTCTAATTCATTGAAGAATTGAGTTGGAATTATGATGGGGATTGCATTGAATCTGTAGATTGCTTTTGGCAAGATAGCCATTTTTACAATGTTGATCCTGCCAATCCATGAGCATGGGAGATCTTTCCATCTTCTGAGATCTTCTTTAATTTCTTTCTTGAGCGATTTGAAGTTTTTATCATATAGATCTTTCACCTCCTTAGTTAGAGTCACGCCAAGATATTTTATATTATTTGTGACTATTGAGAAGGGTGTTGTTTCCCTAATTTCTTTCTCAGCCTGTTTATTCTTTGTATAGAGAAAGGCCATTGACTTGTTTGAGTTAATTTTATATCCAGCTACTTCAGCGAAGCTGTTTATCACGTTTAGGAGTTCTCTGGTAGAATTTTTAGGGTCACTTATATATACTATCATATCATCTGCAAAAAGTGATATTTTGACTTCCTCTTTTCCAATTTGTATCCCCTTGATCTCCTTTTGTTGTCGAATTGCTCTGGCTAATACTTCAAGTACTATGTTGAAAAGGTAAGGAGAAAGTGGGCAGCCTTGTCTAGTCCCTGATTTTAGTGGGATTGCTTCCAGCTTCTCTCCATTTACTTTGATGTTGGCTACTGGTTTGCTGTAGATTGCTTTTATCATGTTTAGGTATGGGCCTTGAATTCCTGATCTTTCCAAAACTTTTATCATGAATGGGTGTTGGATCTTGTCAAATGCTTTTTCTGCATCTAACGAGATGATCATGTGGTTTTTGTCTTTGAGTTTGTTTATATAAGGGATTACATTGATGGATTTTCGTATATTAAACCATCCCTGCATCCCTGGATTAAATCTACTTGGTCAGGATGGATGATTGCTTTAATGTGTTCTTGGATTCGGTTAGCAAGAATTTTATTGAGGATTTTTGCATCGATATTCATAAGAGAAATTGGTCTGAAGTTCTCTATCTTTTTTGCGTCTTTCTGTGGTTTAGGTATCAGAGTAATAGTGGCTTCATAAAATGAGTTGGGTAGAGTACCTTCTACTTCTATTTTGTGAAATAGTTTGTGCAGAACTGGAATTAGATCTTCTTTGAAGGTCTGATAGAACTCTGCACTAAACCGTCTGGTCCTGGGCTTTTTTTGGCTGGGAGACTATTAATAACTGCTTCTATTTCTTTAGGTGATATGGGACTGTTTAGATGGTCAACCTGATCCTGATTCAACTTTGGTACCTGGTATCTGTCCAGAAATTTGTCCATTTCGTCCAGGTTTTCCAGTTTTGTTTAATAAAACCTTTTGTAGAAAGATCTGATGGTGTTTTGGATTTCTTCAGGATCTGTTGTTATGTCTCCCTTTTCATTTCTGATTTTGTTAATTAGGATTTTGTCCCTGTGCCCTTTAGTGAGTCTAGCTAAGGGTTTATCTATCTTGTTGATTTTCTCAAAGAACCAACTCCTCGTTTGGTTAATTCTTTGAATAGTTCTTCTTGTTTCCACTTGGTTGATTTCACCCCTGAGTTTGATTATTTCCTGCCGTCTACTCCTCTTGGGTGAATTTGCTTCCTTTTTTTCTAGAGCTTTTAGATGTGTTGTCAAGCTGCTAGTATGTGCTCTCTCCCGTTTCTTCTTGGAGGCACTCAGAGCTATGAGTTTCCCTCTTAGAAATGCTTTCATTGTGTCCCAAAGGTTTGGGTACGTTGTGGCTTCATTTTCATTAAACTCTTAAAAATCTTTAATTTCTTTCTTTATTCCTTCCTTGACCAAGGTATCATTGAGAAGAGTGTTGTTCAGTTTCCAAGTGAATGTTGGCTTTCCATTATTTATGTTGTTATTGAAGATCAGTCTTAGGCCATGGTGGTCTGATAGGATACATGGGACAATTTCAATATTTTTGTATCTGTTGAGGCCTGTTTTGTGACCAATTATATGGTCAATTTTGGAGAAGGTCCCGTGAGGTGCTGAGAAGAAGGTATATCCTTTTGTTTTAGGATAAAATGTTCTGTAGATATCTGTCAGGTCCATTTGTTTCATAACTTCTGTTAGTTTCACTGTGTCCCTGTTTAGTTTCTGTTTCCATGATCTGTCCATTGATGAAAGTGGTGTGTTAAAGTCTCCCACTATTATTGTGTGAGGTGCAATGTGTGCTTTGAGCTTTACTAAAGTGTCTTTAATGAATGTGGCTGCCCTTGCATTTGGTGCGTAGATATTCAGAATTGAGAGTTCCTCTTGGAGGATTTTACCTTTGATGAGTATGAAGTGTCCCTCCTTGTCTTTTTTTGATAACTTTGGGTTGGAAGTCGATTTTATCCGATATTAGAATGGCTACTCCAGCTTGTTTCTTCAGACCATTTGCTTTGAAAATTGTTTTCCAGCCTTTCACTCTGAGGTAGTGTCTGTCTTTTTCCCTGAGATGGGTTTCCTGTAAGCAGCAGAATGTTGGGTCCTGTTTGTGTAGCCAGTCTGTTAGTCTATGTCTTTTTATTGGGGAGTTGAGACCATTGACATTAAGAGATATTAAGGAAAAGTAATTGTTGCTTCCTTTTATTTTTGTTGTTAGAGTTGGCATTCTGTTCTTGTGGCTGTCTTCTTTTTGGTTTGTTGAGGGATTACTTTCTTGCTTGTTCTAGGGCGTGATTTCCGTCGTTGTATTGCTGCTTTTCTGTTATTATCCTTTGAAGGGCTGGATTCGTGGAAAGATATTGTGTGAGTTTGGATTTGTCGTGGAATACTTTGGTTTCTCCATCTATGTTAATTGAGAGTTTGGCCGGGTATAGTAGCCTGGGCTGGCATTTGTGTTCTCTTAGTGTCTGTATAACATCTGTCCAGGATCTTTTGGCTTTCATAGTCTCTGGTGAAAAGTCTGGTGTAATTCTGATAGGCCTTTCTTTATATGTTACTTGACCTTTCTCCCTTACTGCTTTTAATATTCTATCTTTATCTAGTGCATTTGTTGTTCTGATTATTATATGTCGGGAGGAATTTCTTTTCTGGTCCAGTCTATTTGGAGTTCTGTAGGCTTCTTGTATGATCATGGGCATCTCTTTCTTATGTTTGGGAAATTTTCTTCTATTATTTTGTTGAAGATATTAGCTGGCCCTTTAAGTTGAAAATCTTCATTCTCATCAATTCCTATTATCCGTAGGTTTGGTCTTCTCATTGTGTCTTGGATTTCCTGGATGTTTTGAGTTAGGATCCTTTTGCATTTTGTATTTTCTTTGACTGTTGTGTAAATGTTCTCTATGGAATCTTCTGCACCTGAGATTCTCTTCCATTTCTTGTATTCTGTTGCTGATGCTCACATCTATGGTTCCAGATCTCTTTCCTAGGATTTCTATCTCCAGCGTTGCCTCGCTTTGGGTTTTCTTTATTGTGTTTACTTCCCTTTTTAGTTCTAGTATGGTTTTGTTCATTTCCATTACCTGTTTTGATGTGTTTTCCTGTTTTTCTTTAAGGACTTCTACCTGTTTGACTGTGTTTTCCTGCTTTTCTTTAAGGGCCTGTAACTCTTTAGCAGTGCTCTCCTGTAATTCTATAAGTGACTTATGAAAGTCCTTCTTGATGTCCTCTATCATCATCATGAGAAATGTTTTTAAATCCGGGTCTAGATTTTCGGTTGTGTTGGGGTGCCCAGGACTAGGTGGGGTGGGAGTGCTGCATTCTGATGATGGTGTTGGTCTTGATTTCTGTTAGTAGGATTCTTACGTTTGCCTTTCGCCATCTGGTAATCTCTCAAGCTAGTTGTTAATGTTGTCTCTGTTAAGAGCTTGTTCTTCAGGTGACTCTGTTAGCCTCTATAAGCAGACCTGGGAGGGTAGCACTCTCCTTAGTTTGAGTGGGCAGAGTATTCTCTGCAGGCAAGCTCTCTTCTTGCAGGGAAGGTACCCAGATATCTGGTGTTCGAACCGGACTCCTGGCAGAAGTTGTGTTCCACTCACTAGAGGTCTTAGGATCCTGTGTGGAATCCTGTGTGGGCCCTTGCGGGTGTCGGGCGACTCCGCTGGCAAGGTAGCCCGGGCTGGAGTGGAGCGGAAGGGGCTTGTGCCCCAGGTCAGGCCCAGGTAGTCTGCTTCCCTATGTACCGCAGTCTCAGGTTCCACGCGATTGGATTGGGGCCGGCGCTGTATTCTACTCACCGGAGGTCTTAGGATCCTGTGGGGAATCCTGTGTGGGCCCTTGCGGGTGTCGGGCGACTCCTGCATACCCTCTTTCATTCCAACCTCAGCCTATTGGATGGTGCCACCTGCACTCAGTGCACTAAGTAATGTTCTTTAGTTAATCTCCCCTGGAAATGCTTTCACAGACACACCCAGAAATACAACCTTACAACAGGAACACCATATGCTTTCTGCAATAGGAAGGTGACACACAGTCATCCTCCCTAAAGTTTAGTTTTCAATTTGCTCGTTTTCATGTCCTGCAAGGCTTAGTTCTGCAAACCTCACTGGGGTGATGAGTAAATGAAGAAATGACAGATAAACATGCAGAAAATCAGAGTTCAGGTAGGGTGAGCTCAGTGTGATGGAGGGTACCTATTCTGCTCTCTGGAAACTTGTCGGCTTTATTACGTGTAGCTCAAGGAGGAGAGGTTAGCTAGTCTTCATGGGAGATCTCTGTAGAGAATTTACTAATCTCATAAGCATCTCACTATCTAACCAGGTTGCTAATTGAAGTTAACTATCACAGAGAAGTAAGAATTGAAAATCTTGATATGAGAAATTGAATTAAAATATGATTAATCAAAGCCTGAACATTTGAAAGTCATATACAACCATGAGCTGTGGAGAGTGGAGACAGCCCTGAAGCAATGCATAGGAACAGATGAAATAATGAGTATGTGTTATTGGCACAAGGACAGTCATGTCAAGGACACCGATGCTTCAAAGTCTTGCTTAGGTGGCGCTCAGAGAGGTGGCAGAGCCTTCCTCTGATCGACATACAACTGTTTATGAACGATTAATGTATGAAGAAACTATGAACTACAGCTTCATTATCTTGAATTTTATAACATGAATTCACCTACAGAGACGTCCCATGGAGACTATCTAACCCCTCCTCCCTGGGCTGCACATAACAAACCTGATAATTTTTCAGGTAGCAGAATAGGTACCCTCCATCACACTGCGTACCCTCTATCTGACCTCAGATTTTCTGCATGTGTATTTGTCATTTCTTCATTTACACATCACCCCAGCGAGGTCTCCAGAACCAAGCCTTGGAGGAGACACCAATGAGCAATTTGAAAACTAAACTTTAGGGAGAAAGTTCATATCCCAGGAAACATAGGGTGTTCCTGGTGTAAAAATCTGTCATGGTTTTCCCTTCTACAGTTTTATTTCTTCCATAAAGTTTTTTCTGGGGGTTATCAAAAAGTGGATGTTCCTCCTGTTGCTCTTCTAACCAGGGATACTCACTTCTACCCGAATCCATTCTTCTTGTTAATGATTTATCTCCCTATTCTGATTACAAACCACACAGAGGAAGACTTTACCTTCTAAGACATTAAAAAATATTTATGGCTAAATACATAATCCATTGTTTAGGGAGGAAAATTTCATATTACAAATACGATTTAAAAGAAATTTATTTACCCAGAGTTGGCAATTTGGCAAGAAGAAATATTCTATTGGCCACTCTGTTGACTAAAATATTAACAAAAGTTCAAATATGTCCACCAAAATATTCATTTTAATTTGTTTATACCCAAGACAAATGCATCTCTCAGCCTTAATCAGAGAAGCTCCTCGTTGGGAACAGAAATGAATGCAGACTCATGATTGCTTAAGATGATGAGGAAAGGGAACTACCTCAGACCCAGGGAACATTACAGAGGAGGTGTAGAGAGAATGTGAGAGGGAGAAGACAGAGTGCAGACCTGTGAGATGCTGATTTCCTGTCCTGACACAGCCACAGCAACCATGACCTCACCTAAAGTTGCATGAACTGGGTTGCAAGAGGCATGGCCTGTTAACTGTCAATCATGAGCTGGGGAGATGCTGAAGGGTCCTTGCCTTCCTCTTCTCAGCTATTGGCCAGTGATTGATTCTGAGGAAGGGACAGTCATTGCCGTCTTCAGTTGTGTCCTTACTGGTGAGCTGTCAGACTCCAATAGACAGTTCCAAAGACCTGAACATGAAATTGAATAACTCTGGCTAAACTTGGTGTTTTAGAACCCAAAGAAAAAAAGACCCAAATGTGGGGATTGTACTTGTGGGGAGAAGAGTAGGGTAGCAGGGGTAGGAGAGAAAGAGAAAAGAGAACAGTCAGAATCCATTATAGACATGTATGAAATTGTAAAGTAATAACTTAAATAAAATTTTATTGTTTTTCATTTTAAAACAAAGCCAGCAAAACAGTATTTTAATCTATTGACCCATACATGGATTATAATTGTATTTGTTTTGATTATGTAATTTTTCTCAATCAAAATGTTTTTTTAGGTGTCAAATTATAAGACTTTCCAATTTAATTTTGTTAACACAGGTTTTTGTTTATTAAGGGATATTTTAGGTAAGTTTTATTTGTAATGATTCTCAGCATGCTGTGAATGTGCTTTCAGATTTAAAACCTGTTTTATGCCTCTTTTTGTTACAAAATCCAGTGGACATATGTTCAACATTTATAATTATTTTGAATGTATACAATATAGAAACCAACAATGTGAGAAGGAAAGTAGGAGCCCTTTCTGGTTGTAATGATCAAATAGACCCCACGTTGTAGAATCGTTTTCAGAAATGCAGTATGATTTGTACATTTGAAAATCCAAGCATTTTACAAATCCTGGTGTTGAAAAAAATCATTAAAATTTTAAAATAAATCAAAGAATTAGGATTTTCTCATTGTTTATATTGGAAGCCATACAGAGAACTCAAATTCTAAATAATTCAGCGAGAATAAAATTGTTCATGTTTATATCAAATGCCAAGGACCATCCCACATCACAGGTGAGGTTCTGAAACCTGTAAATGAGTTGAAATTCAATTTTGACTGGGTGTCCTATGTTTCAGCTGACAGCCCTAGTCCCAGGGCCTCAGCGTGTGACAAATGATGACACTTGCAAAGAAATGTGAAACAGGAACAAGGGTAAAGAGCACCAGAGAGGTGGCAATCTGCTTTGTCACTTAAAACAAAGTGGGCAAGAATGGTTTATTAGTTGTTTTTATTGTTAAAACAAAATAATACTGGATGCTTTTAAATAGAATAAATTTACTTCTTACACTTGTATGTAGAGCTTGGGATGCCCAATATCAAGATCTCAGAGGATTCGGTATCTAATAAAGGCTTGCATTCTTCCCTATAGATGGGGCCTCTTGCTATTCATCATATTGCCCAAAAGGTCGTGCAGATTCCTTCTACATTTTTAATTACGTGATTTATTGATTGTATCAATTAACTACTGCCTAAAGTCATCACTTAGTAACATTGATGGCTACATTTCAACAGAAGAAATTTAGAGGGACACCAGCATATGAACCATAGCAGCAGGCCTCAGGGAGGCAATATATGACCAGATTGCTGGAGGTGGGGAAATGATTCTTTGGCTGTCTGGGGTAAGAAGATTTTAGTCAGATGGAATGCAAAGGATTCTGAGATTGGATAATCCTGGTACCTGCAGAGGATAGTGTGATCAGAGCGGAATAAGCAAGACTTAAATAATAGCATTGATGGCTGGAGAAGTAAAAAGATTCAGATTACAGAAAGCCTTTTAGGTCATTATTAAAATCTTGTTTTTTAAGTCAAGGGGAAATATAGAGAGTCTTGACAAATGTAGAGACATGATTTGAAATTATATTCTAATGTATCACTTTTGTTGTAGTTTCATGAATAGGTTAAGAAGACAGTGGAAATTTGGATACTAGTTATAGCATACGTATATATGTATGGTGTGTGTGTGTGTGTGTGTGTGTGTGTGTGTGTGTGTGTGTGTGTGTAGGCATATGTACATGATATGGAAGCAGAGGAAGACGAGGTGGGGAGAGAAAGAGCAACTACTTAGATGAAGTGATTGCATAGTTTCATATAGATGAGAATGAAGTTGTCGAGAGATGTGTGATAGATGCAGGGGAGAGAGCAGAGCTTCTGGACACGTCCTAGAGTAGGCAGTAGAGATGAGTTCAGCTCACAAACAGAGTTGACTTAGGTGTAGGAGCAATCCATCCATAAAAGTACCAGAAAGGAAGCAGGGTAGCAGTCCTGGCTGTGCAGTTTGAATGCTTTAGGCATCTTCTAAGTGCTTCTGTTTCACAATAAGAACTAACGTTGCATGCAGAGAGTGATGAAGTCATGGGAGGTGCTAGAGTTTTGGAAGGAAGCAAGTATGTTTTTATCCAGAAGGACTGAATGAACATCCTATGGAAAGACAGATATCTTGTGTACTCTCACATGCTTGTAGCCCATTAGGTGCAGGTGAGGTGTGGATGGAAAGAAATTTTTAAGCAAGCCTGGAATTTGCCAGTTGAGCACAACAACATAAGGTCAGGAGAACAAGATCCAGAGTGACTAGAAAGCTGAACCTCAGTGTCTAAGCTGGAGAACTGGGAGTAAGGTCAGTAACACATTTAGAGACAAAGAAAGGAAGAAGATCAGTGAACTCCAGTGGGCTCTCATGGAATCTTTATGCACTGTTACTGAGAGGCTACTTTGGCTAGCTACTACTAGTACTGACACAAAGATTCTTGGCATGGCTCATAGAGTTGTGAGATGCTATGACCGGTGGGATGATATGGTAGAGGTGAGAATAAACAAAGTCACCTGCTTGGGGATATATAGAGTTAAAAACAAAAGCTCCCAAGTGTAAAACTCTGGTTTATCTCAACAGTATACTAGGATTATTATAAGTTCAATATATTAGGATTCTTCTTGCAAAACCACATTCAACAGAATCTACGAAATGTCTTTTATCAAAATAGGGATACTGTAACTCCAACAACCAAATACCTGCCTCATGCCACTAAGCACAGGTGCTGTTTTTAGAGCTGTGGAGAATGAAACTATAAGGTCATCTTAGCCTCTACACGTGAAGTTCTCATTTGCTATCTCTAGACAGTCCTTTTTCTTTATTCCATAACTTTAGTCCTGTTGAGTGGAAATATTGAGGACGAAAAGCAATTGAAAGATATCAAAGCACTGATATCTTACTGTATACCAGAAATTGTACCAGGCTGTGATGTAGAGAAAGAGCCTCCTGGATGTCCTCACCATAAATGAGATTATATGGGGGAAGGTAGGTACATCAGTAACTGGACACCATTGGGAACATGAAGGAATATTTCAATATGGAGATGATTCAAGTGTAACCACAGAGACCGACTAAAGATCTTGTAAGAGATGAAACAAAAATGGCAGATAGTATCTGATGAAGAACCTCTCCTATCTACGGAAAATTTCAACCTCTAGGCTCTGTAGTTTCACTCATTTTCCTGTGGACTTATTGGTGACTTCTCTTCTGAAAACAAGTTTCTTTCTCTACCAAAGGTTAACATCCATTATAAATAATATCCACAGAATGCTTTTGGTTCCTTTAAAAGCCTTCTAGCACTGACTCTCAGTCTCTTCCTTGTATCAGTAGTATGTGAAGTTTATGCCTGCCCATTCCTCATTTCTCTAATACTGTCCCATGTGAGAGAGAAAAAAAAGCTGTGTTGATAGTTCCCTGGAACCAATATTGCTGCTGTATGTCATTTCACAATGATAAAATGGTTGTGGAGTCTAAAACCATTCAGAGACTTTCTCTCTCCTTACATGGAAATAAGTTCATATTTCGTAGTTCATCCTGAAATAGTTTGATATATTAAAATCATATTTATTATTACTGTTATTGTTATTATTATTTTTTAGATGTAAAACTCCCAGTACACATTTAGGGCACAAAAAAAAAAAAACTGAGTGAGGTCTGTAAGGTCAGTGACAAGGGTTGGGAGTAGCGGCATGTGGCCCTGGATCTTGCTGTCAGCCAGCAAGAATTAATAAGCTCCAGTGCCGCAGACCTTCTGGGTCCCTATGTCTGCGTGGAACGGGGTCTCTCGACGCGGGTGGGCAAAGCGTGGATGATGACAGACAGACACACACGCAGGAGAGTTTGTGTGGAATCTGAATGTAATTTTACAACTCAAGCATCAGACTTTTTATGCAGAGGACAATAAGGAAGTTGGGTGACATATTCGCAAGGTACAATTGAGGTAACCGGAATCTTACATAAAACAGAGGAATGCAAACACAAAAGGTCTAACGGGAACCACCCAGGATAGAATACATTGATATCAGCTGGGATCAACAAAGGCTCCACCTAAAATTCACTAATCTTAGAAGCCAGGGTCAAGGGCTTCACGTCCTTGCCATAGTTCCTATTTTAGTCTCTTGTATAGTCCACCTTCCCCTTAGGCCATTGTAAATATGTGTATGGGTGTAACTCTGCTATAGTATCTATTCTGGTTTCTCCTTTGGTCTGAAACTTCCTTCTTCCTAAGCGATGGTAAATTCCTGTGTAAGGGAGTGACTTAGCTTTTACAATCTTGCTGAATTCTAAACCCTTGATCTTGGTCAAGGATGCCCTTGGACTGTTGGAACACTGGCGGAAGGCTTTAGCCATGTCAGAGCACTTATAGGAAAATACTGAAAGAGAGCACATGGATCCATACTCTAGACTAGCGTAGTACTGGAACTCGGGAATGAAAAATTAATGTATGGGTAGAGAACACTAGCCTCCAGGAGGAGAGCTTCCTTGAAACTCTTTTGCCTCATGAGTGACTTTTAAGCCTTTCGGCTTGTCCAGTTGACTCGACCAGAGAGCGTAGCACTCCAGGTTCAGTGCGAAAATCTTTCTCAAAAAATTAGGAGGAATGCAGCTGAGAAAGATACTTAACATTGGCCTCAGTTTCCATGTGCTCATATGTTACATGTTTGTCCACACTCATGGCTGCCCTGCAGACAGATGCCCTCTCCCCAGGAGCTCTTCGCTCTCTGCCCAGTTGGTGAAACACTTCTCTGCCTTCTCGCCTATGCTGCCGTTGCTGTTAAATTTTCATTTTACCTTCCCCCAGGCATCTTTGAGGAGACATTACAGTTTCCCTTAGACAAATGGGAAGCAGGTGAAGATAAGCGCTTGACTCAAATCGTCTTTGGAGGAGAAAATATAGTGTTTTCTCAGCTGGAAGATGCTATTAAGAGATTAACTAGATGCAATGGAAAGAATTTCTTTTAATAAAAATTTGAGTTTACAAAACAAATAAATGCATGACGAATGGTATATATTGTGCCATAGGAAAGTGGTACTGCAGGCTCCAGATGGATATTGGATCACTTGTCACTGGCTGCATCGTGTTCAAATGAGTGACAAGCAGATTATGTTTCATTATCTCCAGCAAAGAGCCTTGAACACAGCCTGGGAGCCATTGAATCCTCTGCTTCTGTGTAATTTATTAAAAAACGAATAACTTTCAAGTTTAGCCTTTTCTTTTTTCTCCTTTCCCCCCCTTTGATGCATTGCTAGGCTGTTTTAAGTAAAATTAAACTGATTCCTATCTCTGTCTATGGAGAAATGCTGAATTAAAAAATAAGAACACACATGTTACAGTATGAATTTGAAGTCACAATAAACAGCACATGTGAGAATTTGAAAGACAGAGGCAATAATGAGTTGTTCTATTATGGGTACAGATAAATTAATTATTGAAGAAACATATTGAGTGGTTTTTAGATGTGAGCGATTAAGTCCATTAAAGATGGAGTTGATGTTTTTGTGCCCCCAGGACCTTGAACACACTGTACCTAGTATTATATGATCTATAAGAAATTTAACTTATTTGACTGAATGGCTGAAAATGATTTATTTCAACTAAACGGAGTTTACATTAGACTTTTTGTATTGGCTGGTCCCACTACTTCTTGGAACATATTTATTAAATTTATGATGACTACATATTGCTTTAAAATTTTTTGTCGATGTCTTTTATAAAATGTTAATTAAGGCATTTTTTTTTAAAAAAACATTTTTATTAGATGTTTTCTTCATTTACATTTCAAATGCTATTCTGAAAGTCCCCTATACCCTCCCCGCACCCTGCTCCCCAACCCATCCACTCCTGCCTCCTGGCCCTGGCATTCCCCTGTAATGGGGCATATAATCTTTGCAAGACCAAGGGCCTCTCCTCCCAATGATGGCTGACTAGGCCATCTTCTGCTACGTATGTAGCTAGAGACACGAACTCAGGGGGTACTAGTTAGTTCATATTGCTGTTCCTCCTATAGGGTTACAGACCCCTTCAGCTCCTTGGGTACTTTCTCTAGCTCCTCCATTGGGGGCCCTATGTTCTATCCAATAGATGACTGTGAGCATCCACTTCTGTATTTGCCAGGCACTGGCATAGCCTCACAAGAGACAGCTATATCAGGGTCATGTTAGCAAAATCTTGCTGGCATATGCAATAGTGTCTGTGTTTGGTGGCTGATTATGGGATGGATCCCCAGGTGGGGCAGTCTCTGGATGGTCCTTCCTTCTGTCTCAGCTCCAAACTTTGTCTCTGTAACTCCTTCCGTGGGTATTTTGTTCCCCATTCTAAGGAGGGATGAAGTATCCACACTTTGGTCTTCTTTCTTGAGTTTCATGTGTTTTGCAAATTGTATCTTGGGTATTCTAATTTTCTGGGCTAATATCCACTTATCAGTGAGTGCATGTCATATGAGTTCTTTTGTGATTGGGTTACCTCACTCAGGATGATATCCTCCAGATCCATCTATTTGCCTAAGAATTTCATAAATCATTGTTTTTAATAGCTGAGTAGTACTCCATTGTGTAAATGTACCACATTTTCTGTATCCATTCCTCTGTTGAGGGTCATCTGGGTTCTTTCCTATTATAAATAAGGCTGCTATGAACATAGTGGAGCATGTGTTCTTATTACCAGTTGGAACATCTTCTGGGTATATGCCAGGAGAGGTATTGCTGAATCCTCAGGTAGTACTATGTCCAATTTTCTGAGGAACCGCCACACTGATTTGCAGAGTGGTTAATTAAGGCATTTCTACATGTGGTTAAAACTCATACTTTTGTAGCTCTTCGTATAAATACAAAAACACATAAAGCAATTGTTTTCATATTCCAGAGACAATAGACAACTCAGAAATATTTATAAATGAAAAATATTTATATATTAAAGATTTAGAAATCAGATTGATAGCATGATGTCTGTTTTATGTCCTGTCAGTCACTTCAGGCTGCTACACTAAGTACCACAGAATGTTTGACTTACAAAATAGGAATTTACTCCTCACAATCCCAGAGACCGGGAAGCCCAAGATCAAAGTCCTGTATTAGTCTAGAATGTGAACTTGTGCTGGGACTATGGAAATGAGGATGGGCGTTCATCAAAAACTGAATAGAACTACCATATACGCCAACAGTTCTGCTGTTGAGCATATACCCACAGGGTTGTGAGTCAGTGTAACCCAGAAATCCCTCTTTTCCTGTGCTTATCACTGCTTTATATATATATGAGCAGACAGAAATACAGACAGAACTGACAAGGACAATGTGGCTTGTAGACAGAATGGAATTTTATGTCATAAAAATAAAATTGCGGTATTGTATGGCAATGGATGGATCTGAGAATGATCATATTGGATGAAATACACAGACCCAGAAAGACAAATGACACATGTTCTCTCATATGTGGAACCTGGATTTAAAATTATATACATATATACATACATGCATATATAATTTATATGTACTTATATGTGTGTTTATTGGCATGAAACTAGGAGGGGTTTAATAAGATGAAAGAAGATATCTAAAAGAATGAAAACTGAGGAAGTAATGGGATACATTGATAAGAAAGCAGAAGAGGGATAAACTGGGGAAAGAAAGAGAACCAGATGGAGGGACGGTGATATCCTTAGAGGGCAGTGGGTGAGGGACTGAAAAAGAATAAGAATAATTAGGAGACTACTAATTCTACATGTATCTATACACATCAATTTCTGTTGCCTCTGACATCCTCACTGCTCCTCGTTCACTAAGGGTGGAAAAGCACTAATTGTGGGTGAGGGGGTGAAAGAGAAGTGTTAATGGTGAACAAATTAAGTCAGATGACTGTTGAGAGGTCCATCTATAAAAGCAGCGAGAATGTTGTGTAACTACCCCAATTTATACAGTGCTTGGTAAGGCAAAATACACCCACCAGTGGGCTGGAGTGGGTTAGTGTACTTGCCAAGGGATTTCGGGAATCCTTGACTGGTGCCAAGGGGCAAAGGCCAGCTCCAGCATGGCTGGCCATGGACACACAGTCCAGTTTTCTATGAACAGATTAGAGCTGAGTAGGTACTAGGAGGTACGTGTTCTTCTTCTCAGATATTTGACCCAGAAGGAGACCAGGTCTGTCTCTCTGTGTGCTATTAATTAGTTATGGAAGCAAAGAAAACCCAGCAGCTGCTTCATTTAAATAGTCCAGGCAGATGAAATCTAAAAGAATTCCTCTCTCTCCTGCCTGGGGTGAGGCAACAACTCATTAGCTCAGATTTTTAATCCTGGACCTGCAGTGATAACATGGGCATTGTGACTCTGGAGTAGAGCTGCAGGAATATGCAGTCTCATCCAATAGACAAATGACCCTGTTTCCCTTTAAAATGATATCAGAGTTGGTGCAGGAGCTTTCCCATGTGATAAAGCCTCTTACTATCCTTGTCAGCCCTAATAGTCTCGAAACACATAATATGAAATCAGTATACTATTTTCTAATGCAGTCTGTCGATCACGTTTTGAATTTTCTTCTCCATAATACCATCTGTGCAGCTGTGTCATCAGAGAACGCCAACTATTGGATAAGGATCAAGTAATAACATTGGCCAGTGCTGCCCTTGACAGTTTTTCTCGCACTGCCTTCTATTTCTAAGTCTCTTCTATTTGATCATGCTGGTTCTGGAATTTAAAGCCTGCAGTGGTTAGAAAAGGCAACTAATGATTTGGCTGCTGTGTTGCTTTCCATGCTAATAATCGCCTGTGTTAATGAGGGATGTTTAAGGTCAGGAGCCACATATATTCACTGTGCAGCTTAAACACGGAAAACTAATGGATGGATAATTATAATTTTTAAAAAAAATCAGGCAATGTTAATGTTAAGAAGTCAGGTTACATATAATATTATCTTGGCTTTGGGACACAAGAAAAAAAAAAAACCCTAAACTTCTAAAGTTAGGATCAGTGACATAGCATGTTTACATCAAAGGTTCACAGAAAAGATTGTGGTTTTCCTGTCATGTCTCTTCAGTTGCCTGAATTGAGGTGGTTCTAAAAACTAATGGATATTGTGTGTTTCATGCTACAACAGTTTTAGAACTGTAATATGAACTTTATACCAAGAATGATAACAGCTGTTCATAGTTACAGAGGGTTGGCTTATCCTGCTTTAAATGCTTTTTATGCCTTTATAAATTGTTCAAATAATGTCAGATTTACAAAGAAGACGAGGAAACTAACTCAGAGGGGAAAACTCAAGATTACTGAGCCCAGGGGTGTCAAATCAAATTCTAAAGTCAGGCTCGAAAGCTGGCTTTTTATTTCTTCACAGTGCTTGGTTGCACCCCAAGTCTGCTATAGTCAAGTTGGCATCTTCCTTAACTAGAATTCTGTAGGGATTATCCACATCAAATAGTCAAAGATAAGACAGCAGGTCTGGGTTCGTTCAAGTTCCTTGTGAAAATAGAACTTACCACCTCTATTAATCTATTATCTCTATATCAATCATCCCCATATCCATTTACCTACTCAAATAGTCTCTCTCTGTCTCCGAATCCGTCTCTCTTTGTATGTATGTGTGTGTTTAAGAAGAAACTGTTAATGTAATTATGGTGGTCTGCAAGTTCTGATATTTGCAGAGGAAGTGGGAAGCTGAACACTCAGCATGAGAATGTTTAATCTGAAGAAGCACAAGCTGCAGATCCGAGAAGAAAAGATGGCTAAGTGTGAGCGTAAAATCAAGAAAATATTAATATTCTATTTTGAAGGCAGGCATGAAGAATTCTATCCTACTCGGAGAAGAGTCAAGATTTTTATGCCATTGCTTCCTTTTCCTGATTGGAAAATGTCCAGCCATGCTAAGGAATAGGATTAGTTTTATTCCAACCACTGATCTGAATGTTAGTTAATCTTGTCTATTGTGTATATGACATTTGCTTCCATTCCTCAGTTGCCAGGCACATAGGTTGGTTCAACTTAGTTCCTGTAAGTAATGATGCAGCAAACATTGACCTGCAAATATTTCTATGATATGTTGAGGTGGAGTCTTTGGGGGAAAATAATGATAAGTAGTGTATGTGGGTCGCATAGTAGGTCTAACTTTAGTTTTTCTGAGTACCCTCCATACTGATTTTCACAGTGACTGGATGACTTTAATTTCCCACCAACAGTTTTACAGATTTCCTTTTACTTTAGTCATAGGGTTTACTCTTGCTTTTGAACTGGTCTATTCTCTTTCCTGGTTAATGTGTTGTTTGAATTCCTGATTTTGGATATTAGCCTCCTATCAGATACATGGTTAGCGAGGATATTCATTCCATCTACAGCTTGCCCTTTCACTTTGTTGGCTGCTTTCCTTCCCATTTCTTTCTCGTGCTTTTAGTATGGAACAGGCCCATTTGAGTGCCTTTATACTTTTGTCGCCCTTATATACTGTCATGGACTAAACCTTGAGTAGTGAATCTCTAGAACAGTGAGAAGACCTTAAAAAGTCTTTTATCCAATATTGAAGAACTATTTTTTTTCATGTTTTGCATAGGAGTAAGTAAAATCTTTTTAAAGGTATAGCTTTCTAATAATACTAATATCAAAACTCGACTTGTCAATTCAAGAGCAACATACTCTGAAGTTATGAAAAGTAAACTATCTATTTGGGTTCAAAGAATTATAAAATAACACAAACTCATTTCTATTTTATACCTTCTCTCTGTACATGATATTGCATCTATAACCACACATATATGTATACTTTGTTGATTTTATGATCATAAAATTTCCGTAAGCAACCTAGGGTGTCCACTGGTGTCTAGTTTCTGATGCAGGAGAGTAGACATCCACTTAACAGTGGGAAAATGGAGGTGGTGGTGGTGGTGGTGGTGGTGGTGTGTGTGTGTGACTGTATGTGTAGTGCATATGTGGCCTACATGCACACATACAGAGTCCAGAGGAAGATATTAAATGTCTTTTTCTACTGTTTTCTGCTTTACTGCCTCGCGACATACAGACTTTTGATGAACCAAAAGTTGGTTAGGTTCTCTGGCCAGTAAGGTCCTGGGATTTGCCTGTCTCTGGCTCAGTGCTGGGATTAGAGACATGAGTAGGTATGCTCTATTTTTTACGTGAGGGCTGGAGATTTGAATTCATATCCACAGCAAGTATTTTTTTCCCCCTCAGAGCCATCTCTTCTAACTTGAGAACATAATTTTTAGAAGATGTTTTTCAATATTATGTAGCAGGATTAATAATGAGACTTCAGATAATTAGACCCTTTCCTTCTATTTGTAATTCAGTGCTGGAAAAGTTTATGTTAGGGACAATGAGCTACCACTGGCTCAACATCAGTAATATAATTTCATTTATGTGCATGGCATGTGTGTATGCCCTAGAAGAAAGTTCCGGATCCTTGTAGCTAGAGTTTCCGGTGGCTTTGAGCCACCCAACATGGGTTCTGAGAACAGAACATGGTTCCAGTGGACGATCGGCAAGCACAATTTACTCGAGTCCCAGTAATATAATTTTAATGAACAGCATTTCCCCAAGTTATATAAAGAATGTCTTATTCCATTTGATTCTTTCAAGGGAACTATTGATTGAGTCTTGCTTCCTGAACATTTCAGATATAGCATTAGATAATGCCCGTGTGTCAGGAGACTGCAATATTTTAATGGTAGTTAATATTTGTACTGCCAGAATTTTCGTAGCAAAACAATCAATTGTTATATTAAGTGGAAAATTACATATTAATTTATAACTTATGTCTAAGTAATATTTGCTTTGTACATTATTAATGGGAAATAAATATTTGTAGTTTCATAGTGATTTATGTCATCATGAAAATATTTGTAGATCTGAATTAAAGCCTCAGCGATATCATTCTGACATGGCCAACAAACAGGAGACAATATGAACTCCCCCGAGAACACCAGGTTTAATCAGTGTGCTAATGATAAGGCAGGGTGGTTTTGTTGGCACCCCAAGATACTAACTGGTCAGAAATGCAATTCCTGGTATAAAAGCACAGATTATTTTAGATGTGCAAGCAACAAGGTTTTTAATTATCAAATTTGTTCAATCTTTGCCAAGGGATACTTAAAAACACATCGACTTGGTTATGTAAGGTAGAAAGTTATTTTCTGCTGAAAAGTTTTCCTAATAAACAAAATTGTTTATTTTTGAGTCAATAAAGTTGTAATAAGACTCCAACTTGCCCTACGAAAAGCAGACCGGTGTACACATCAGTGTTGGCCCCAGTGGTTGGCTGCCCTTTCCTTACTGTTTCCCAGGGCTGTTTGTTCATGCTGCTCTGCACCTAAACTGTGACCCTGCCTTTCTTCACCCTTCATCTCTTCATGTGCCAAATGAACCCTGGATGTGAGTGGAAGTAAACAATGGCATTTGGAGTTTAAAGCTTTTATTAGAAGCGGCAGCAACACGATTCTTGTAGGTTCTGTGTGTATGTATGTGTATTTGAAAATTCTCTCTCTCTCTCTCTCTCTCTCTCTCTCTCTCTCTCTCTCTCTCTCTCTCTCTGTCTCTCTCTCTCTCTCCTCTCTCCCTCCCTCCCTCCCGCTCTCCTTCCCTCCCTCCCTCTCACCATGGAGTGATCTCAGGAAGGATTGCTTGCATATTTATAATTTTATCTATTTATGATACTTATTTAATGAGGTACAGAGTGAGATTTTATATTAGTTCTTTTTCTGTCACTGTGATAAAATGCCATGGCCAAGGCAAATTATAGAAGAAATTTTATTTCGGCTTAGAGCTCCAGAGAGCTGGCGTCCATAATAGCAGGGTGAGGGCAGAAGGCAGGCAGGGCAGCTGGAGCAGAATGCTGAGTGCTCGCATTTGGAAGTTCAGACACAAAGCAAGAGAGAGAAGCAAGAAATGCTGTAAGTCTTCAAGTTCTCAAGACCTGTCCCCAGTGCCATACTTCTTTCAAAAAGGCCACACATGTGAAACCTCCTCAAACAGTCCCTACTATGGGGCGGAGGGCTCACATGCAGCGCCTACGGGGGAACAGTCTCATGAACCCCACCAGCTATCTCAATGGATTCTGTCTCATGTGTACTGGTGAGATCAGCACAAATGGTGTATCCATTGCCACAAACATTGGTCATTTACATCTTCACCAAGGTCTCCCCGCACATATGCAGCCGACTTACAAACTCAGTCTCCATGTTGGTCTCCCAACAACTGGAGTAGAGGCTCTCCCTAAAGCTACTGGCTGTCTGTGGAATCTGTTCTCCAACAGGGCTGCTTTGACTGGCTGCAGTGGGAGAGGATGCACCTACAACCCTACAGAAACTTAATACACCAGGGTGGGAGATAGCCGGGTGTGCGCGCTTGTCCGTGCGTGTGTGCGTGCGTGCGTGCATGCGTGTGTGCGTGTGTGTGTGTGTGTGTGTGTGTGTGTGCGCGTGTGCGTGTGCGTGTGCGTGTGTGTGTGTGTGTGTGTTGGGATGGATGTTGGGGACAGCACCCTCTCAGAGGAAAGGGGGAGGTGGGATAGGAGAGGAACTCTGAGTGAGGGACCTGAAGGCAGGGCAGTGTTGGATATAAAGAAATTAATTAATTAATTAATATCTTTTAATTATTAAAAAGAAAAGGACACAAAAGATGGAAAAGTCCTCTCTATTAGCTGTATCGAAATATACTATTAATTGTTGCCAACCTCAGCTCTCTTACTATACTACAGAACGTTAGAGGTTATTCCTAACCGTCCTCACTACTCCCTTCCTCTGCCATACCTTTGTCCGGTTCTACTCTCTGCTTCTATGGCATCAGGGTTTGAAACAGACTGTGGAGGTTTCTCCACCCAACACCCAAAATAATGATATTTAAAAGGTCTTTGTGTAGTAGCTTTTGTATTTAACAGCTAATTTACAGGGATTTATCCAGTTGCAAAAGTAGATTTCGCTGCCTTGTTTCTCAGCCCAATGGGAATGAGACCTAGGCTGCTTTCTTGCTCTACGGGCACACCTCTCACAGCTCTCTATCTGCATGATGTCACTTCTGGAAGGGACCTTTGGGGTCACCTGGCCAGATCTCTTCTCCATTGCCAGTATGCCCCTTCAGCTTTGCTGTCCTTCAGAAACTCATTTCCTCTTAGCCCGTGTTGGAAGGCCAGCTCTAACTCCTTGAAATATGCTCCATATATTAAGTTTCTTTAATTATCAGTTAATCAGGAGTTTCCCTGCAAGTTCAACAATTAAAAATTACTTTGTTTTTCTGGGAAAGCACAAGTTTCGCCTTCTTCAAATGTGTCCTTCAAAGCTAAACTTGAAGTCTGTGTATAGCTATAAATAAATTATTAGAGACAGAGTATAGGATTTTAGAATTTCAGAATAGAGGAAACTTATTAAACGACTCATATTTGATTTTCTTCATCTATTTCTTCTCTCGAAGATGGTAACTCATATATTTGCCTTTTCTATTTTAAATATCAAAAGAATTGCCTCCAGCCTGTGACATAAAAGCTGAATCCATATCAAAAGACAAGAGGAACTAACTATGTGCTCGGTAGAATGCAAGTGATTGTATAGAGATGGTCCAGGTCGTTTAGTCTAATTATCAGGAAAGCTGATCAATAGGCACAGAATTCAGTGGATGCCCATGGAAACAATTAAGCTAATTGTCTTTAGGGGATCCATTTTCAGATTTCTTCTCCAATTTGCCCTGCTCTGTCTGAGCCTGCCTGGACTCTGTTCTTTCTAGTCCTTTTTTTTTTGTGATGTTACTCGAGATCAATAAGCATAGTCAGACTTTACAATAGGAGGAATTCACATAGGCACTCTGTCTTCATTGTTTGTTATCAGCCAGGTCCTCACCCTTGCACCTTGAATTATTTGGGCTTAGCTGGAATAAACCAGGCATTATGGCTCTACCAATGTGCTAGCCAGACCAAAGCGGTACACAGTGTCTATGCACCTTTGATAACTGACTGCCAGGACATTAGGTCCTGTGTGCTGAAACCACTGCATGCTAGAATGGCTGGCTGATGAAGTGAATTCACCACTCAGCTTCATTATCATTGGTGGGGAGGATAACTGACAGAGACTACTTAAAAGGACTAACACCAGACTAACAGCCAATGCTATTAGCCTGAGCCAATACTATTAGTAGGCCATTGGCTGGTAGGGCCTAGGGGTATTCTTACAGAATTTTCTAAAGGACACACAGATATATTAAGGCCTGGAGTACTGAGTATGGATTTCTTCCAGTAAACTTTACCTCTTAAACATATAACACAAAATATTTTGCACGTGACTTTTAGAAATCGGTATTCTAGCAGAAGACAATCCGTTTGTTGAAACCTAAACCCTTCAGTTATTCTGTTTTTGTGTGCAACTGCAAATACTTCACCAAGAAAAAAATCACAAATATGAATTGCTGGGACATTGTCGGAGGAAAATGATCAGTTGAAAAGAACTTGATATCCTAGTAATTCAGTGATTTATAATCTAAAGTAGGAAAATAAGAGAGCTATATGCAAAAAAATGTATCCAAGATTATTTTCTTAAAAAGGGCAAAAGAAGGGGGTAGCTTACATAAATGAGAATCTTACATTAACTACATCATATTTTAGGCAAGTATCAATATCAATATTGTATCCTATTGATTCACACACTGTATGGAAATAATCTAACAATGCCATTTTTCTACGCTTCTGGCTTCTGTCACTAGAAATATTGGAATTATGTTACAGTTTCTGTCACATTTAATATTCTGTATTCCCTTTTGGAGCTCCAGCGACCATCATTTTTTCTGTTACTTTAATGTGTACTAAGATCAATATAACTGGTTTTATAGTATTTTTTTAAAATGTCAGCTTTGTTGTGGATGTTTTAAGCGATTGTTCTCTACATCTTTTATAAGTCCATCTCTGATCTAGTATTGTTAACAATTAACTGAATCTTTTGTTGAGGCAAATATTCAATGTATTTATTTATGTATTGACTATAAATAAAGACTTTGATGTTCTTTTTCTTTTGTGTTTGTTCTATATTACTTTCTTTTAGAAAATGTAGTTTAATTTATTAAAATGGTGTGTTTGGGGGGTGCTCATGCGAGGGTTAGAGGACAACTCTGTAGGCTCAGTTTTTTCCTGTCACCTGCTTATAGTGGGTTCCAAGGACAGGACTCAGGTCATCAGGACTGTGGCAAGCACCTTTGCCTGCGGAGCCATTCCGTTGGCCCTATGTTACTTTCTGCTTTGACTATCATTTTTTGCTTCTCATTTGTTCTTTTGATTTTTTAAATGGTGATAATTTTATTCCACGACTATACAGAAAGTAAAAATAACATTTGCATAGTATATGATCAAAAGTGAATTTAAATAATATCAAACAAAATGTACTTGTTTTCAAAAGAAAAAAAAAGGAAAGGTCCTTTTTATGTATGGTTGTGATAATTTTTTTCCAGAATTGACACAATTGTCTCAGACTTAAAACATCAACTTTCATTAAAAATGAAGTAGGCTACTCAATATTGAACAGTACTTATAAAAATCACAAATGTTAGCAGATTTTAAAACAAGGATTAATAATCACAACTGACCACTAAAATATTTCCATATTTAATAAATATAAAAATATAGGATATAAAATTTCTCTGAAAATAGTTATCAACAATAGTTTCTTACATAAAATGGCTTCTAAGATAGTATAAAATAATGCAGTTTATATATTAGGAATTTCATCTAAAATAAGTTTATTAATTTATTTTAAAAAATAAACTAGCTGTGGTTCAAGGTTTTTTTTTTGCCTTATTTTTTACTTAACAAATAGCCATATTTATATGTAAATATTTAAATATATAAATTTATGCATATTTACAGTGTGATGGTTTGGAAAATGTACACATTGTATGATAATTAAAATAAGTTAACATATCCCTTACCTCATGAACTTAATGTTTCTAGTTGTGAATAATTTTGAAAGATGGTTATTAACTCAATATCATACAAGGTATTAAATCTCAGATACTTACCCTGTTCAGCTGGTCTTACACTGCCTCATCCTCAGCTTTCCATTTCTGCTCGTCTTTAGGTTCTATGGATTATTCTCAAACTTGTGTATATTTTCAGGTTGCATGCTTGCAGGAGACCAGGAAATATTTCTCCTTTTGTAGTTGGCTTATTTTCACTTGGTTTATGCCCTTCAGGTTTACCTATCTTGTTGCAAATGTCAGAACTTTCTCTACCCCTCAGGAGTGAGTTATTTCTTATTATGTACACACACCATCTTTGTGCATTCATCCATTTTGGGGACATCTGGGTTGATTCTGTACCTTGGCATCTGTGACTAATGCTGCTATACACATTGGACCAAGTACAGACAGCTTTCAGACTTACTGATCTCATTTTCCTTGGGCATATACCCAGAAATAGTGCTCGCAGATTGCATGACTGTTTGTTATTTTTATGAGCAACCTTCACACTATTTCACATAATGATTATACAAATTTATATTCTCACCCATAGCCGACAGGGTTGGTGTTCATATTTTGCCAACTCTTACATCTTTTTGGTAAAAACCATTTTACTGTGCTTAGGGCAATCTCTCTCTCTCTCTCTCTCTCTCTCTCTCTCTCTCTCTCTCTCTCTCTGTAGTTTTCTTAGTTTTTATTTATGTATTGGCTCAGGAGTGCAAACTGAGTCCATTGAAAATGCCAGTCTAGTGCTCTGTCACCATGAAGTGTGCCCAGTCCTACGTAGTCAACAGTGATACGAAGCACCGTTTAAGGTAGCTATTGCCCATTTGCCCATTTGTGTGTCTTTATTGGGAAAATGGCTGTTTAGATCATGTGTCCATTTTAAGACTGGGGATCTTTCCCTTGTAGCTGAGCTGTTTGAATTCCTTATGCACTTTGGACACTAGCTCCTCAGTTGTATGGGTGGGTATTTTCTTTTTTCTCCTAATGTAGGAGTTAATTCTCTGTATGACTCATAACCTTTATTTTGGACAGTCTTTTTTTTTTTTTTTTTAAGAAAAAACCTCTGGTGAAATTTTATTTACCTTGCTTTTGTTTCCTATGGTTTTTTTGTTTGTTTGTTTGTTTGTTTTTTGTGGGGGTAGGTGGGTGTTCTGGATCCTAAAAAAAATCATTATCCATATCAATGCAATTAAGCTTTTCACTATTATTTTCCCAGAGATTTCATGCTCTAGATTTAAGTCTTTCATCTATTTAGAGTTTCTATTTGTACACCGTGAGATATGGATAAATCGTCTTTTGCACATGTAAATATCTTTAGTGTTCCTGATATCTTTGATTTACAAGATTGCCTGTTCTCCCAGTCTATGCTATTGACAACTTTAAGAAATTGATCAGCTGACCACAAATGTATGAGTCTATCTTTGGCTTTTCCACTCTGTTCCACTGATTAGTGTCTTATTCCCCATGTGTCATACTGCTCTAATTACTGTAGCTCTGTGGCATGGTTTGCAATCAGAGAATGTGATGGCTCTGCTTTGCCTTCATTGCTCAAGGTCGCTTTGGTTATTCAAAGCCTTTTGTGACCACAAAGTTATATTTTCCTTTCTATGAAAAATGCTATGGTAATTTTGATAAAAGTGACATTAAATCTATAGATTTCTTTATGTAAGTGTGAATATTTTAAACAATTTTTTATCCAAAAACATAAGGTATGTTTACATTTATTTGAGCATTCTTTATTCTCTTTTATTAATGTTGTGCAGCTTTCAATGTACAGCTTATTTATTTTTATGCTGTTGTCAATAGAATTGTTGCCTTAATTTGTTTTTTTGTAACTATTTATTAATATATTTAACTGCTGATGATTTTGAACATGACATTATAACCTGCAATGTGGAAGATTTATTGGTGGGCTCCTTCATACATGATCATGCCATGTAGGTTGTGCATTCACTGTCAGTTTGAATCCTTGTTTTGAGAATTGTATGCCTTTTATTCCATTCTGTTTCCTAACTACTTCTAACACCATCTCAGGACTTCCAGTATTATGGTGAATAAAAGTAGGAAAGTAGGCATGGTCTTGATTCTGATCTAAGAAGAAAATTGTAATTCTCTCCATTCAGTATGATGTAAGTTGCAATTTCTTTACTTATGTACATGTGTGGCATGTGTGTATGCCTGATAATATTTGTGTGACTGCACATGTGTGCAGGTATGGAGGTCAGACATTGATGTCAGATATATTCCTCAATCATTCTCCATCTTGCAGGTATTGAGGCAGAATCTCTCACTGAACCCCAAGCTCCCATTTTGGCTATTTTGCCTGGACAGCTTGCTCTGGTGATGCCCTGTCTCTTCTATAAACCTGGGTTGCAAATATGTTGCCATGCACACCTGGTTTTTATATGGGTTCTCAGAATTCAAACTCAAGTCCCTATAAGTGTAAGACAAGCACTACCCACTGAGCCATCTCTGCAGCCATTACCGGTAAGCTTGCTATACATAACAATTACTGAATAAATGCACATCTTTTCCACAATTAGTTGAGAGAGATTTCTTTCTCTCTTTTTTTGTTTTGTCTTAAAAGGATGTTGAGTTTTGTCAAGCAGCTTTTCTTTATCTACATCAAATTCTTCTTAATGGTCATACTTCAAAGCGTCTTAAGAACTTCAAGGGCAAGAAGGAAAACACTGCTTTTGATATTAAAATCACACAGGAGTTTTCTTTGTTAAATTTACATATAAAACAGAACAGGAGGCGCTAATACAAATACAGTTTTTCCCCTTAGAAATGTAAATAAATATATATATTTTTGGTGTCAGTACTAACTATGAAAAAGAGAGTTGATATTCCTTGGAAATCCCCAGCAGGACTCGGGCTGTAGTTTTAAAAAATAAATTCAAAGATTTTTTTAAATTAATTAATTAATTTATTTATTACGTACTTTCCTCAATTACATTTCCAATGCTATCCCAAAAGGCCCCCATACCCTCCCCCCCACTTCCCTACCCACCCATTCCCATTTTTTTTGGCCTTGGCATTCATTCCCCTGTACTGGGGCATATAAAGTTTGTGTGTCCAATGGGCCTCTCTTTCCAGTGATGGCCGACTAGGCCATCTTTTGATACATATGTAGCTAGAGTCAAGAGCTGCAGGGTACTGGTTAGTTCATAATGTTGTTCCATCTATAGGGTTGCAGGTCCCTTTAGCTCCTTGGATACTTTCTCTAGCTCCTCCATTGGGAGCCCTGTGATCCATCCAATAGCTGACTGTGAGCATTCATAATCAGCTTCCAAACGCTGACACCATTGCATACACTAGCAAGCATTTGCTGAAAGGACCCTGATATAGCTGTCTCTTGTGAGACTAGGCCGGAGCCTAGCAAACACATAAGTGAATGCTCAAAGATCTTTTTATTATTAAATGAATAACTTACATCAATGGATAGCTTGGCTTACTTCACCAATTAAAGTGAGATTTTGCAGTCATTAGTGTTAAATCATTTTTGTCTCTTTACCTGACTGACTTTCTCTCTCCTCCCCTCCTCCTCGCCTCCTCCCCTCCTTCCTCCTCCTTTCCTTCCCTCCTCCCCTCCTTCTCTCTCTTCTCTCTCTCTCTCTCTCTCTCTCTCTCTCTCTCTCTCTCTCTCTCTCTCTCTCTGGAAACCAAGTCTCTCTCTGTGTGTTTTTGTTAAAAGAGAAAATATCTGCTTTTGCATCTGGTTAGTTTTAAGATAGTAAATTAGAGTTTTATTTACATGGTTATCAAAGTTAATAATTGACAACAGTCCTGTGTAACTTCATTAAAGGGATTCAGTTACCACTAAAACTGTAACCAAATGTTGACAATGGGGGTGCTGATTTGCAAATAATTTTAAGAAATTAAGTATTCTAATCAAATAATTAAAAATTGTGATTTTAAATATTGTTTCTCATTAAAGATTTTTATGTGATTTCTTTCTAGCAATTTCACAACCCAGAAGACCAAAATATTTTTTCATTTTTCAGTCAATTTTTAAATTCAAATAAGAATCAGAGAAATAATTAAACTCAAGTACAATGCAAATATAGCTGGAATTGTGGAATGGGGACATGCAGAAAACAGACGCCAAAGTTTGATGAGGCTTTCCTGATCTCTGTAGTTAAGGCAAATCAATGACAAAGGATTAATGGAGAGCTGTGATCTCCATTGTGAAGAAACATACAGGTCCATTCCTTTGTAATATTACAACTCTGTTGGACTGTGTCAAGTTGGGAGACAAAATATTAGCATCAGTCAATGTGCTCTGATGGCAAAGATCAAATCCTTGGTCAAGTGTGGACTATTGTACATCTTCTTGGATCCTTAATAACTAATATCCTTGCTTTCACTTTTGGGCTATCTTTAACGTATTCTTCTATGGGTGGAACAAATCACGTTGGTGAAAAAATCCTGCCATCAGTCTGTGTTTTTGCTGCCGTATGATGTCATTCCTTGGCATTAAGTCTTTAATTTCTTCAGGGATAGCCCAACATGCTGCTCTTATTAGACAATAGTTTCCATTTTCATTATGGGGCAGAAACGTCAACATAACTATTGCCATAATTTCTTTCTCTTTTTATGCTTAGTCATTTTTTATTGGATGTTTTATTTATTTACATTTCAAATGTTATACCCTTTCCCAATTTCTCCACCCCCCCAGGGGACCCCATCCTAACCCCCCTTCTCCTGCTTCTATGAGGGTGTGCCCCCACCCACCCACCTACTCCTGCCTCCCCACCCTACATTCCTCTACACTGGGGCATCGAACCTTCACAGGACCAAGGACTTCTCCTATTGATGTCCGACAAGGCCATCTCTGTTACATATGCAGCTGGAGCCATGGGTCCCTCCATATATAGTCCTTGGTTGATGGTTTAGACCCTGGGAGCTCTGGTTGGTTGATATTGTTGTTCTTCCCATGGGGTTGCCGACCCCTTCAGTTCCTTCAATCCTTTCTCTAACTCCTCCATTGGGGACCCGGTCATTAATTCAGTGGTTGGCTGCAATCATTCACCTCTGTATATGTCAGGTTCTGGCATAGCCTCTCAGGAGACAGCTATTTCAGGCTCCTGTCAGCAGTCACTTCTTGGCATCCACAATAGTGTCTGTGTTTGGTGACTGTATATGGGATGAATCCCCAGGTCTCTGGATGGCCTTTCCTTCAGTCTCTATTCCACACTTTGTCTCTGTATTTGCTCCTGCTACTCCGTCTAAGAAGGACCAAAGCGCCCACACTTTGGTTTTCCTTTCTCTTGAGCTACATGTGGTGTATGAATTGTAAAGAAATTTCCATATCTGCTATTATCTTTCAATATATGAGAAAGAGCTATATAAGATATCTGCACATTATAGAAAATTTGTTTAAATAATTCATGAATAGGCAGACCATTTTAATATTATTATAGCAGTGTGCCTTTAAATAACCAAACAGAAGTTTATTGAAAGCTTGCTTTTCCTGCCAAATTGGCCATCACTGGAGATTATGGTCAACCCAGATCCCCAACAGAGAGCATGCGAGGGCAACCATCTTCAAGTCCTGTGGATGAACAATATCTGGTGTTCATGACTTATCTTAGTTTTATTTCTTACACTCCTCATTATCTTTTAATTGACTACATTAGATTCTTTTTATGGTGCATCATTGATATCACACTCCATGTGAATAATTTGATCATTCTCCTAGATGTAGTGAAGTGGTCGGATCTTTGACTCCAGATCTGCACATTACTGTTTTCTTGCGAGTAGTATTTAACAAGATTTACTCATGGGGTTGGAGTTCCTTTGTGCTTTACCACCCTGTGCCTTTGACATCTCGATCTTCCCAACAAGATGTTCCTGTATCTGAGGAACGTCCTTTACAAATTCCTCTCTTTGTAGGTGTCTATTAGAGGCTAACACATCAGCTTTTCACCCATTAAAAATATTTATCCTTATGTTTTTCTGATTTTAAGTGGTTGGCATTCTTACTTCTGAAGACTGATAGTTTTATCTATTTTAGGAATCCTAAGGCAAAACTTCCTACACACATTGTCTGTATCCATTCTTTTCGTTTTCTAGGTGGCAGAACATACTTCCTGTGGACTTTGTGTTTTATGTGTTTGTATCTTTGTTTTGAATCTATGGTTTCCCTATTTGGCTGCTGTTATCTGGCATTCCAGTTTCTTCTGAGTGTTTTCAGTTTACTTCCTGTCTTTTCAGCTGTCCATTATGTTTTGAAATAATGCCAATGAGTCTTAATTTTGTTCTAAATTTTCCAGTCCTGGGGTTTTAGCATGACTCTTTTTGATATCTGCTGTCACTGTTTATATTGTCTGTATGCTACTGAAATGGTGCCTGCTTATTTTTCTTCTTGAAGATGTGGAGCCTATTTTCACTGGGTCTGACAAAGCCTTTGGCTATTTTGCTTGCTGTTATCACTCCTGTTTCACATACGTGATATCTTTTTTTCTTCATGTGCCTGCAGGTGCTGACGTTATGTTTGAAAAAGTATTTATCAGAGCCTTCGAGGCCCAGGGTGACATTTCCTTTCCTCTAAAGAGAGCTGCTAAGCTTCTAGGGTTTTCTTACTCCAAGCTCATATTCACTTGTGGTACAAGGCTGACATTAAAGGGAAAAGTAAAACTCCGGACAAGATAAAGTTGGCTTGTGTTTGGTTTATTATTATTGGTACATAGCCAAGTCCTAGAATGTCCAGGACTCCACTTTTGACTTTCACCATTTTGCTCCCAGATCTTGTCAAGAGCAACTTTGAGGTCATCTCCAGATCATTGAACATTCTCGTGATGCACCATTCCCAAGCTTTGGGCTCTGCCTTGTAATGAATTCCTCAGTATTTCTCTTCATTTCTTCTCAGTAGAAATTTCTTAGTACTCTTTATTTTTAAATTAGTACATTTTTATTTTTTGAAATTAAAATATAATACATCACTTATCTCCTTCCCCTTTTCCTTCAAACCCCTATCATGTAAACCCTCTCTTTTAAATTCATCACACACACACACACAGACACACACACACACACACAGACACACACACACTCACACACACACACACAGACACACACACACACACAGAGAGAGAGACAGAGAGAGAGAGAGAGAGAGAGAGAGAGAGAGAGAGAGAAGGCGCTAAATGTGTAATTACAACCTCCTTAGTCCATGTAATGTTACTTGTGTATATGAAACATGTTTAAGAATGCATTTTAGCAAGCTTTTGTACATTGGTTACCTGAGAGCAATTTGACTTGGTTTGAATTACATAGTTTTTCAATCTCTAAAATAGACATCTCCTCATGCCTTCTACTTCCTTTTCTTACCTTCCTTTCTTCTTTCCCATAAGGATTCCTGTTATGCTTTGTGTTTTGCTAAATACTTGGAAGACAAACTTTCTGATTTTTCAATTTCATTATTTTCTTTTCTTTTTAGACCAGTCTTAATTATGCATAGAATTATTGATTAAAGTTATTTTATAACACAGTTCTGAAGGCATCATGGATATTTTTACTATTTTCTGGTGTGTGTGTGTATGTGTGTGTGTGTGTGTGTGTGTGTGTGTGTGAGCATGTGCTCACACAGACATGGTGTGTTGTATGTGCAGTGTGTTGTATGTACTGTTAATGTGAGTGTGTGCACATGTGTGCATATGTGTAGAGACCAGACGTTGATATCTCTTTTATTTCCTTGGTCATTCTCCAACTTTGTGTTCTGGACAGGGTTTCTCACTGAACCCGGAGCTCATCAAATCAGCTAGGCTTTCTGAGCTTCAGATATCAGTCTGTCTGTGCATGCCCCTCCCAGGGCTGGGATTATAGGTGTGCATAATATACTTTACTATTGCCGGTTAGGGACACAAACAAGATTCTCATGTTTGTGTGGCAGGCACTTCATCTCTTCAATCTTTCCAATTTTGCTAATTCATTGTTGATGACGACAAGACTAACATTTCTGCAATTGAATACCAGGAAAGTCCATGTAATATAAGCCCAGTTAAAATGGATTGCCCCGAGTTACTGAGCTCTGTTGGAAAAGCAAATGATACCACCGCCTGTCCTCTTCCAAGGTCATAGTATATGTTGCAACCCTTCTATGAAGACAGTAATTTTTGGAAGCACATTTCAAGATTTAATTCATAGCATATAATTAATCTTTTCATTGGAAAAGAAATTTTCATTAAAGACCTTTCTGTTTTGAGCTTTTTGTTGTTGTTGTTATTTTACTAACTTTTCTAATTGATTCCTTCCTTTACGTAGTAACAACCTTAACATATCTCATTGTTATTGTACTTGTTTTGTTGGTGAGTTACAAAGTCAAAAACACCTTTTATCAACTCTGTGAATCTAGTATTTTTTTCCAAATTTGAAATGTTACTTCAAAATTAATGTATGTCTCATATTTATTATAAATTTATTAAACTATGGGGTGAGCATTTGAGTCAGCATTTATTTTACCAGTGCTCAGTCCATTAATAAACACTATGAGCAAACATAGGACTAAAGACTTCAGATAATGAATCAGTCACGAAGGATCTTATGTAACTTATTCCCACAGCCTCTTCCTGGCAGGTCCTATGATACTCTCTTTAGGTTCGCTATTCTATGAAGTTTCATGGAGCTGTCTCAGGGTCTTCTTCTTCATGATCCATTATGGTCAGAACTTATCTATATTGATTTCAAGCCAAGTATCCACAGCACAAGGGCATTGGTTTTTTGTTTTTGTTTTTCATTCTTGTTTTATCTCACATATATCATCAACATGCCTTCTGTCTTAGGGTGGTGAAATAGCATGACCAAAAGCAACTTGGAGAGAAAAGGTCTTATTTGGCTTACACCATCTTAGTTTATCACTGAAGAAAGTTAGGACAGGAATTTGAGCAGGATAGACCTTTAGGCAGGAGCTGATGCAGAGAGGGCATGGAAGACTATTGCTTACTGGTTTGCTCTTCATGGCTTTCTCAGCCTGCATTCTCATAGAACCCAGGGCCACCAGTCCAGGGAAGGCATTACCTACAGTGACTCCAGCCATTCCACATCAATCAGCAATTAAGAAAATGCCCCATAGGCTTGCCCGTAGGCCAATTTTGTGGGGACATTTTCTTAATTAAGGTTTTCTCTTCCAAAATGACTCTAGCTTATGTCAAGTTGACATTAAAAACTAGCCTGCACAGTGCTAATTAGTAATCTGAGGAAATCTTTATTGGTGGTGTGGCATTTAGAGCCAGATATTTAGAAAGTAACATGAGAGCTATATGAGGGTTTCTTAAAGGAGTAGCAGAATTTTAACCCTGTAGATAGCATATGCTTCTTTCAAGGCACTATTGGTTCACGTTAATCCAAAGGGTTGAAGAGTTCAGATTTTGGTTACAGCTGAGTTTCTTCTCCTAACAAGGGCTTTACATAATATATCCCAGGACAAGATGTTGTGTATCTTTTTCCTAGGAATGGAAATAATACTTCCTAGCAAAGAGGTTTATGAGTGTCAGGGAAGACCACAAAGCTTACAAGTGTGGGACAGCTCCCGGAGCTTCTGAAATTCGCAAGGCTGCCTTCCTGCAGTTATGTAAACCGAAGCTATGTCTAGGGGAGAAAAATACCTACAAGTTAGTCAGAGAGCTTTAGGGACACAGCTTTCTTGGAGTCATCACTCCTGCCAAGTGGCATTACACTGATAGGGCTGTTTTTGAACTAGCATACTCTAACTTATCCTGAGAAACCCATTGGTTCACTAAGTTGGACTTGGCTGGAATCACTTCGTTGGTGTAGTCTAAATGCCCTATCTCTGGTGAGAAGATGGTCATTCGGATGTCCTCATGAAAAATTACACTACTCAGGGAGTGGTCAACATGTATTCCTCTGTGAGACAGATATTCAGCAAAGTTCAAATATGTGATATGAAGAAGTTTTTGTTAAAAGGTGAATCTTATGTCAGGTTTAAATTAATAATTAAATTATTGAATGTGAGCTCAATGTTCATTTTACTTTTAATATTATTTTCTTCAACTTTCAAGGCTACTGGTTCTTATGAGTTGCAAGAGGTAATTACGCTTCTTCTTTGTGTTAAATGTAAAGAAGTTACTGTTCATCTAGTGTCCTGTTCTTGAATCAGGACCAGGAGCCCCCAGATGCTCAAAAAGATTGTCTGTAGAGCTGCAGAGGTGGTCTGCCTGGGGTGGAGTAAAAGAGCACCATGACAAAAGAAAATCTCTAACCACATTTTGACTTAGAGGCTTTCTATTTCACTATAAAATCTGATTCATTATGTTAGTTCTGACTGAAAAACTGTGAAGAAGAACAGGGTCATGTCTCTAAACAACACGCACAAAAAGCAAAATTTTACACACACACTCGTAGGAGAAAGAAAGAAAATGCCCTTTATCTCTTTCCACTGATAAGTTACTGGGTTGACTCAGGGTTCCATAATGAAACAATCTTTCTAATGCCGTGGCCTTCAATACAGTTCTTCCTGTCATGGTGACCCTGAACCCTAAAACTATTTTATTGCTACCTCATAACTTTAATTTTACTACTGTTGTGAATCGTAATATAAATGTATGATATGCAACCCTTATGAAAGGGTCCTTCGAACCCCCCAAAAAGGGTTGCAACCCACATGTTGAGAACTGCGGGACTAGGGAGTTGAAATAATAGATATTTATTTCATCACAATTCTAGGGAGTCGAAGTTCAAGGTCAAGTTTTCAAGGTTCAGGCACATCCGGTTCATCATGCGGTTGAGGGCTGTGCTTATCTCCTGCAGAGGGTGCTCATCTTGCTATGTCCTCATCGTCTTTTCTACTGTGTGCCCAGAGGAATAATAAGCTCTCTGCAGTCTCTTCCTAAAAGGACACTAGTTTTATCAAACCAGAGTCCACTTTCCTCTAACCTTAATATCTTTCTCATTCTAACTACAGCCTTCAGTGTATGAAACTGGGTGGGAGGGAGTAGGGCAGAGGACATAATCATTCAGATCACACCTCTGGGGAGATTGTCTCAATCCAGCACCTATAGAATCTGCAGCTGTGCAGTCACAAATAGCAGTGCCTCCAATGAGGTATCAGCATAAGGCAAAGGACCAGGTGCTAAAGATTTGCATCCTGGAACGTCTTAAGCAGTTTTCTACAAGACGCTTCCATACTTGGTCAGTTCTTGAAAATAGTAGAATTTGAGATGTCACTACCAAAACTTTTTATACAACTTTGGATCTTGCCAAAACTTTTTGAGAAACACTGGACTGGGGACTTCTATTTTAGAGTTGTAATAATTATTTTTATTGATTGTCTCATAGTAAATTTCATAAAAATCACATAAATTGTGTAATTTATGTTGATGGAAATTGTGTTCTATGAGCCTTGGAGAAAATGATGCAGTTTCAATTTTTAATTAAGGTAAGGTAGTGACTCCGTATTTCTCCAATAAAATACTAGAGACGATATTTTGTCTAATCTAAGAGGTTTGAAAAGTGGCTATGCTTTGTGTGCCTTGGGAGGGTAGGCACTGTCCTAGAAGGGCAAGAGAAATGAGTCTAGCCCCAGTGCAAGAAAACAGCACACAGGAATTTTATTGTGATTTGTGAATTGGCCGCTCTGGCTAGGGAAGTCAGAATGCCAGAAATGCACAGGACACCCAATCTGGAGGTCCTCGGACAAGGTTCCAGTCTTCTGCTCATGTTTTGCACTAAAAAGACCAAACTGTATGAGGATCAAGTAACAGAGTTGTATTTTCTTGGAGTGCCTACTAACTTCCCATCCATCCACTCCCCCAAATTAAACATTTATGCTGTTTGTTCAGTTTGGGTAAGACTAAAGGCTAATGAGTCACAATGCATTTCTAGGGGCATATTCAGAATAAGAGAAAAATCTATTTTCTCAATGGAGAATATTAGAAAAAGGTTGCCTCGAGGCAGCCAGTTTTTGTTATGTTAGTAAATTATTCATTCTCCTGAGCATCCTTGTTCATGTTTCTGAAACAACATTAAATGAAATCATGTCGGATTTGGATATGTCCTCAAAGGCAAGAACAAGACAGTATTTGCCAATCATCCCTGTGTTCCAAAGTGGATGCTGAGGATGCTCTCATCATCTGGGACATGAAAGACACTGAGGCAGAGCATTAGAGAGGATGCTGGGATTCTGATCCCTCCCACAACTCCTCTCCATGTTGGAGGGCAGCTACATGCTTCTAATTTATCTCAGGCCAGAGGGAGCCTGAACTTGGCATACAAAAGTGAGTGAACCTCAGACTTTTAAGGCTCTGTATACAGGAAGCGATTTGCCCCTGGTATTGTGTTTGTTCCAATGGCAAAAGTGACGATATGTTCTCTAAGTACCATGGAAATGACAAAAACAGCTTAAGGATCCTTTACAGGGCCTTCATGTGGTGGAACAGGATATTGACAGGATCCCAAGGAAATAATCTGTGTGGGTAGGTTGTTACTGTGTGCAGCGGAAGTTGCGATTCGGAAGAGGCCAGCAGGACTACAGTCACTAGATGTGCTCTGGGTGTCCAGTGGATGACAATGAATCCTGAGAAACTTATAGCAGGGTCTTGTGAATGTAAACAAATTCAGACAGCAGTCTAGCTCATTTTCCTTCTAGGAGTCAGAATACACGGAGAGGGACAGAAAGAGCGGAGGAGCAAGGCAGGGATCATGTTTGACTTACAGGACATTTTAACTTTGAAGCACATGAAGAGTTTAATTATCACAGAGCACCATGCTATCGATTACTGAACGAGCAACTTTGCTTGGTACTTGAGAGTAGTTGGAAAGGTATTACAGGGCAACTGAGATTCTGTCCAATGACAGAAGCAGAACTGGCCACAGCGGTGAAGTGTGTGTGTGTGTGTGTGTGTGTGTGTGTGTGTGTGTGTATACACAAAGTGAAAATAATTGTTGAAAATATTTGCTTGTTTATACCCAGATCTTACCTAATCATCTCATAATTCTCTGGATAAAATTTCATCTAAAACCCTCAAAGTACCTGGTGCTTACACAAATGTAGTTATTTCCTGGAGGAAAAGTACTTGTGTGGAGCGTTGATTGCTAATGGCGTGATCTCAGAGAACTTGTGAACTTCCCAGTGCCTCTGAGTCCTGTGGGTATATGGACATAATGATAGTTCCACCCCTCTGGGCAGTTTGAGATCTTCTTAAACATGTCATAATGTCTTGGAATGTATGCACACAACTCTCTCGGTGTTCAATTCATATTGGCCATAATTTGTCATGGCTGGAAACATTTTCTACTTTTAACCTTATCTCCTAAAGAGTAAGAAGAACCTATATCCTTAACATTGTCAATTTACATTTCAGTAAGGTAAAACATAACAATTTCAGAGATCCTCGCCTTCATCTAGATAAGGAGGCCAGAGTGGATAAAAAGAGGAAGAGCTAGACTAGAGCTTTTCAGTTCTATTACTCATGCTTCCAAGGAGGGACATGGCATGCCTCATGGGTTTCTCTGGCAGAAGTCTCAGCATCAGCCCTGAGGCAGAGGAGAGAGGTCAACTGTGGGAAGAAGGCCTTTTTATTGTGGTGTCTGTGGCACTGAGGGAGTGATGCAGAGGAAGAAGGTTTAGGATTGATTGGTGACAATAATCTCAGTTGGGAAGTGGAGGGGGGCAGGGTTTAGGAGTTGACCCTGGCTGTTAGTGTTGGTGGAAAGTGGTTTGGTAATATGGACTTAATCAGCTATGCAACTGACAGGCCTTTAGCCAGCACCTAAAAACTGGTTCAAGGCAGTATTTTAAGAACTATGCTATGATACCTAGAAGAAGAAGATGCCAGCATCTGTAGTTAAAATTAACTGCTGCAAATACAGAGTATCCTAGTGCCATTATCCTTAATTCTCTTTCGGTGTGTAAACATTTATGACTAAGGAAAGAACAAAAAGCCTGCTGTTATTTAAGTTTCTCTTAGCAAAGCACATTTAGGAACTGTTTCAGAATAGCTGAGGATGAATCCCAGTGTGCCTAGGAGTTGTAAATATGCTTAGGTTTTTGTTTTTTTTTTTTTCTTGAGCATTTCCCCATAATACCATTGCTTTTAACTGGCTCTGCTGAAATTTATGTTACTAGAGAACAGTGAGGGAACCAGAAGACAGAATTACATGCTGTTTCTTTGGGTTTTGTTAGATTCTGGACAGAGCGTACAGACAGAGGGAGATGTAAGTGAGGCAATAGTGCAATACAGTGTGCAGAACGGTAGCATTAACTCTTTAGAGCAGAAAACGCAGACTTCTTGGTTATTATTTCAAAATAGAGTTCTCAGATGTGTCTTTTCTATTCCTATAACTTAGAATACTCAAATTAACATTCCTAATCCCAGCGATTAGATTTCAACAGTAAGGAGTCATCTTAATAGGTCCATTTCTACTTCAAAAGATTATTTGTAATTTTGACACATGTTACTATCACTGGCACCAAATTATTTTTAATTTAACTGGCTATAGTTGGAAATTAAGCTAAATTCTATTTTGAACATACAAGTATATAAAAACTCAGTGATATAACCAATGCAATGACACGATCTATAGTTCTTCATACACGTTGGCATAGAAAGGAAATTCAAGTATGTCGTACCTACCTTATATAATTCCTATTATCAGATACATATGCTAACTTTATTGACCTAAAAAGAAAGTATTGTGCTCCAAAACTCAAGATCACAAAGTAAATAAGCACCTAGCAAATAACGTATAGTTGATATAGGTACAAATACACAAACATCTTTTAAAACTTATTCTCGCAAACATACGTACCAAATGAGCACTTACAATGAGCAATAGGATCTATTAACATGGTTCAAGCCACTCAGGAACTAACAGATTCTCTTTTACTTGTTACTAACTTTGATCCTGAGCAAATCACCTGGCCTTGCAGGTCAGCATGATCCTTGGATGCAAAAAGGGTGGAGACAGTCATACAGCATCGGCTAATGCTAATATTGCTGTGTGCAATGACTACATTTTTTTTTTATTTTATCAGAATTAGTTCTTATTTTGGGAAATTGTGTACTGTAAACTATGGATTTCATTATATAACACAAAATCATAGACTTGCCTTGAAGCAACTCCCTGTTTGATTGAACTTTCTGGAAGTGGACAATGGCTGTGTGTAGCTCAGTGGCAGAGTGCCTTTCTTATATGTGGAGGGCTTCGATCCTCAACACTTTAACAGATAAATATATAAAGTAAACAGTGAGAAAAAATAAACAGTGAGAACATTTTGATATTTATATATATATCTGTGGAATTATCTCCAAAATTAGGACAAAGAACATTGGCATTTCTTTAAACTTCCTCATGCCTTTCTCCCCTTCTCCTCGCCTTCCCTCTGGCCAGTGTCTGGCAAGCATTGATCTCCTTTCCTTACTATAGTTTAATTTAATTTCACAGAAATGTGACCATAAGCAGGAGTCTCTTTTGGTGTGGAGGAACAGATAACATGGCTGGCATCTGTAGAACTCTTTTGATTCCTGTGTGTTGCTGCAGTATCTACAGTTTGATCTTTAGTATTGCTGGGTAGCACTCCATTGCACTGATACACAGGCCAGTTTATCCACTCACCAGCACAGATATTTTCATGCTTCAGGCTTTTAATCTATAATGAGTAAGGTTTCCAAGGATAGCCAGTATGAGTCTTTGTACAAATCTGTGGCTTCTCTGAGGTAAATACTTGAAAGAGAATGGCTGGATCACGTTGTATGTTTAAGTTTTTAAAGAAAACATATAACTGTTTTTCCTAAATGGTTGTTTTACATTACAAACAGTAATGTGTGAGAACTCCAGTTCTAATGTGTTATTGCCACTAAAGGTGTAGGTGTGAGCATTCTTTTATATTTTAGTACATTCTTGTGGGTGTGAAGTGGTATTTCTTTGTGATTTTAATCATTTGTACTTTCCTAATGACATAATATTAAGAATCTTCAAGTGTGTATTTGACCTCTATTTATCTACTCCACTAAAATGAAGATGTTAAGATACTCTTCCTACCCATTAAAAAATTAGTTTGTATAGTTTAATTGCAATCTGAGACTTCTTAAAAACATATATTGTGGATATTCTTATACTTAAAATTTGCCAAGTGGAATGCTAGCAGTCTGATATTTAGGGCCAATAGTCTTGTTTTATAGAGGTATAGAAGCAAGATGCTTTTGTGTTCTGCACGAAAGCCTGGAGAATCATGAGTCTTTTGATGCTGGATGCTGAAATTGGACCTTATCCCAGAACAATGGAAAACCCAGGCCCTCTATATGCTATGACATTGTTCTTTCCTTGGATTAGTAACAAGTCTGGCAGAAATGAAAATATTCTAAATGAGTCTCTCCATCTGACTATTAGTCTATTGAAAATGGAACCTAAAGAAATGAGAATTTCCCCCAGGAATCTCATGTAGGAAGAACATGTGCAAATCACAGGGGGAACTAGTCTCCTGGAAAGAGATATCAAACAGTTTTAACAACATGTCAGCCTACCATAGCATATGAGACTGAGACCCATATGAAAAAGGATCAATGGTGTGTGGCTCTGCTCCAGTGGGCGTGTCCTTGGTTCTATATTTAAACTTTGATGTCACTTCAGGCCCCATAGATGGATTTAAGGTTTTTCTGGATCTCCTCGTCCTTCTTCCCAGTGTGGCCACGTTGAACAAATCTCCCTTTTCTACTTCCCACTGTTAAGTTGGTTCTTTTCTATTGGCTTATTGAGGACGGGCAGCAAGACCTGACTTGCGACCTGAATCTGGTAACAGATTCAAGCAGTTTCTTCAAGGAACTGTGTTAAGCAGAAATCAGTAGGAAGGCCTCTCTCTGGGTCTCTGGAGATCCTTCTGTGTACTTTTCTCAGCTTCCTATGATGTTCTCGGAACACTGCTGCCTGCCTCCTCAACCCAGGGAGCACGCTGAGCACTTCTCAGCTTAGAAATTCAAGACAGTGAGCTCAGTCAGTTTTTCCTTACTACTTTCTGATATCAAGTGTCCTGAAAATGGTTTTTCTATAGTTTTGTTAGTTTAGGCAAGAGACTAAATTTGATTTTTAATTCATTTTAAAAAATCAGAAGTGGAGATATTTTAATTGTTTTTCTTTATTAAACATAAGATATTAATGTATGCTACCAGCCTTTGGTCATTGAATTTGTTCACTCACAGTCTCAGTATCGTCTACATTTTGATGTATATATTTTCTCTCTCTTTCTCTCTCTCTGCTCTTCACCTCTCCCTCCTTCCCACCCTCCTCTTTATTGAGATAAAATTTACATACTACATGACTCATTTAAATAGAGTAGTTCAATGGCTATAAGTAAAGTTATGGATATATACATGTAATCTCTATCATAATCAAATTCATATTTGTTTTATTACCATTAAGAGAAACTATGGCCATACCATCCTAAACACACACACACACACACACACACACACACACACACACACACACACACAATCTCATCTAAACTAAGGAACTAAGCAGAGATTGGCATGGTTAGTTTCAGAATGGGAGAACCAGTCCTTGTCCACCATGTTCCTTGCCTGTCCCTAACTGCTTGGCTCAGCTCTAAGCAATGACTAATCTACTCTCTGCCTCTTTAAATTTGTGTATTATGGTCATTTTATTGGAATATTGTTTATTTGGTATTTTATGACTAGCTTCTTTCACTTAGCATACTGTTTTCAGAGTTCATACATGTTCAGTTATTTTATCAGTTTTTTCCTTTTTTGGCAAAGTAATATTATAGATATAATAATAAAATACAATAAAGCTTCATGCACACATACTAGTCTTAGTGTCTGTGATTCCTTGAGGCATATATTTATGAGAATTACTGAGTTGTATAGAATTATTATTTAGTAATATTGAGGAATGTAAGTAATAGCAGACATTGACAGCTCTCAGATGTCGAGTGTACTTTTGGAATATGTTCGTTAAGCCTGTCCTGACTGAACATGGAAGAGTGTTCCCATATTGTCCAAACTCCAAAATACCTTTCCAGATATTGAGGAGAGGTGAGAACTAGAAAATGCTGTTAAAGGGGTGACTCCAATAATATCGAGGAACTTAGGTCCACAAAGCATGTTCATAATTCTGTTGAGCTTTTAGAAGAACCATCAACATTTTCTACAGTATCACCCACTCTAGAAAGCTGTGGGGCTCCAATTTCTTCACATCCTGGCAACCTCTTTGCTACTTTCTCCACCCCCTCTTTCTTCCCCTCTTCCTTGTTATAGATATTCTACTAGACCTGAAGTGTAGGTACCTAGCAGTGAAGAACATCTTCTCATATGTGCTTTTCTGTCTTTTGCATACATACTCACCAATACTGATATTTTGAAAAATATCTTTTTTTAGGGGCTCTCATTTGAAATCGGATTATTTTTCTTGGGTTTTGGTTCTTTAAATGTTTTAGAGATACTAAACTTTAGTAGATGGATGAGTTGAACAGACTTTTCTGCAGGATGCCGTTTCACTTACAGGTGGAGAAGGATGCATGAAGGTCTTTTCTAAAAAAAAAAAAAATACACTCCAATTCTCCAATTATCTTTCGGTTTGTTTCCTGTCCACTCTAAGCAAACATGGCCAGACACAAAGCCATGGGGAGTTGCTCTCAGTTCCTTATGCTTGCTTCATAGGTTGAACTTTTATGTATATATAATTTTGAGTTAAATATGAGAGGTTCAAATTCATTTTGCATGTGGCTGTTTGTCTTGTCATAATTAGTTTCAATGATAATTTCCTCTCATTGGATGATCCTGGCACACTTGTTGGAAGTCAGTTGAATAGAGTTTTCAGGATTGATTTCTGGGCACTGAATTCTACCCTATTGACCTATGTGATTGTAGTTATGTACCACATTATTGATTGTGGTAATTTTGTATTAGGTTTTGAAATAACAAAGTATGAGTCTTCCTATTTTGTTCTTCTTAAAGATTATTTTGTGTATCTGGGGTCCCTTACAAACTTCTCTCCAAATTTCCTTTGAGATTTTATTTTATTTTGTCTAGAATAAGTTCATATAAGCTTTTGAGATGGAATCATATTTTTCAGTACTGAAGGTACAGTCCATCCCCAGTGCTATCCTCGCCTGGAGCTTATTTTTCATTGCTGATTGGTAGATTATGGGAGTCTTAAATGTAACCAGGGAATTTTCCTTGAAGGTTTTCTTAGGTCAATACTTCTCAGATCCTTTTTTCATCTTCCATCCTTCCCTATGAGGGCTTTATCTCCAAATAATTGCTTTATTCTCAACATGCATTATCTTCTTTTGTGCTTCTTATCATCACAATTATTTTTACTGGCTGATCCCATTCATTGCCTTCTTATAAGTTGTGATGAGTCCATTTGCTTAGTTTAGACAAATAGAGCTGTACTCAGATTTGGGAAACTCCTTCAGCTGTCATCTCTGACATGGACATCTGGACAAGTCTCTGTCTCCTGACCATCTCCCACTCAAGCCCTCTCAACATCAAATTCATATTTTATCCCCAAAGTTATTGATTCATAATCTCTGCTTTATAGTAGAAGTGTTTAATTTATTTGAACTATTTGTGTTTGTATTTCAAGTGTAAAGTACAAATTATACTCTTAAGTGTAAACAAAGTGGTTTATATATTTTTACTTTAGCAAGGCAGGATTATTGCACAAGTCTACACTGCTTACCTGCAAATCATCTTGCAGACTTAGAGTTCAGTGCTTATCTCTTCCTTTATAAAAAAGTACTCGTCTTCTGCCTTCTCAACCAATGCCTAACGTACATACTGGGTAGGAAGTTTGTTTATTTCAATGTTCTCTAACATCTCAGCAGATTTATGATTCTAATGATCCAGTTGTGACTGATTATATAAGGCAGCCGTTATTTAAGAAGGCGCAATGCACAAGCATTTGTAATGCATGTGAGATTAAGATTATCTTTAAAATTTGATTCACCACAGGATCCATGAAAACATTTACTTACATTTTTTTGTAAGCTATAAAAGTTTAAACTCTGAAATATTGTTTCCAAGGGTGTGAAGTTTCTATGTACTTATAAATCAATGTGTGCAAATAAATAAAATGAATCACATCAAATATATATGGAAGAAGATTAAAGCTTCATATAACTTAAATTGTAAAAAATAAAAATCGTATTACTTTGTTATATTATATATTGTATGGAGATATTAGTGGTATTTGCATTTATCAAATATCTTTTGTGTATATATATATATAATTTATACATATACTGTATACTATATATACATATACACACTATACACACATATATACATATATATGTGTGTGTATATATATATATATATATTTCAGAGAGCTCCATCTATTCAGAGATAACTCAACCCGTGAGGATGAATTAAGATTATTGTGTCTGTAGGAGATTTTCTTTTTGGCCTTAATTCATTAAGTGCACATTGACACCAACAGTATAGGTAACAGTACAGAAAGAAAAGTATCAATAGATGGCACTTGTCCTGAGGAGAAAGAGAAGTGAGTTATACAGTGTCTGGGAGAAGTGAGCATTTCCAAGCCAGCAGATGATGGGTGTGAGATACAAAAAGGTATGGCAAACATAGGCAACTACTAATATGGCATGGCTGGAGCACAGGGTACATATGGGATCAGTGGGGATATAGACAGAGAGTAAACTAGGGTCAGATCCCAGAGAGCTTTTTCTTATAAGAAGTATGGTCTTTATTTTGTAGGCAATGGGAATATATTTGAACTGTAGTTTCTAAGGGTGCAGTATGAGAAAAAAAATCCTGCATCTCTTCTAAAGTAAAGGTTAAGAAAAAGCAAAAGTTAAGAAAAACAAACATCACATTCTCTTCTCATGGGAAGAGAATCGACAAATCAGATACTTGGCTGACTTTAAGTTTTATGAGTTTTTAATAGATGAGTAGTGTTCCATTGTGTAAATGTACCACATTTTCTGTATCCACTCCTCTGTTGAGCGACATTTAAGTTCTTTCCAGCTTCTGGCTATTATAAATATGGCTGCTATGAATGGAGGGACTCATGGCTCCAGCTGCATATGTAGCAGAGGTTGGCCTTGTTGGACATCAAGGAGAGGTGAGGCCCTAGGTCTTGAGAAAGCTCAATGCCCCCGTGTAGGGGAATGCCAGGAGAGGGAAGTGGAGTAGGTGCATTGGTGAACAGGGGGAGGGAGGATGGGATAGGGGGTTTCCAGAGGAAAACCAGGAAAGGAGATAACATTTGAAATGTAAATAAAGAAAATATCTAATAAAAAAATTTTGAGTTTTATGAGAATCCTTAGATTCTGTTCCTTTGAAAAGTACTTTTATCTTGTTTTCAAAAACTCAAAGTTTAAAATTGTTTACTTGTTTCTGGCAGCTGTTTCCCCTTCTCAGATCATCTTTATCTTTGAATGTGCTTTTTGAAATGGTGTTTTGCAACTTGATTCCTGGGAGTAAGGCTGTAGGCATGAAAATCATGCTTTTCCTTTTTTCTTTCCTAGACACATGTTAGCATCCTCTTTTTTGGATGCACCCAGAAGGGTTCAGGATGTATCAGTGGCTAGGAGCCATTTACAGTCAAAAGATTTTTATTATTATTATATATTTTTTTAATCTCCAGCAAGCCCTGCGGGGAAGAGGAGATTAATGTCGCATGTCATTCCTGCATCAGACCAGAGGGGAGATTTGTAACTGTGATGAATGTTTCAGTCTCAGGCTTGAGACAAACACTCTCAGTTTTGCCTAAATCTGTGAATCGTGGTATGATGATTCAGAAAGCAGAAATGAGAGGCTGGGGACTCTATGCATGTCTTCGGTACAGTGCGGGAGGGAAGGGTTAGTGATTCCCTGAGTTTTAAAAACATGGCATTTTAAAAAGTTACTTTATATAGTTTTTGAATTACCTCCTGGAATTTTGGATTTTTTTTTCTGATGCAACTTTAAGGACCTTAAAAAATTAGCAGTGAAGGCCTATCTCCAGATCTGGGGGATGTATGTAGAAATTTAGATAGTTTTGTCTTTGGTAATGAGCTCTTTCTTACTAGAATGTGAACATTGTATTGCATGTCTGTACATTGGTACATTGGGTTTGCTAGCTACTCATTCTCTTAAGAAGTCCTGATGCCAAGCGTGAACCTTCTGAGCCCACACAGAAGATAAGGAGGGAAAGACAAGGTATGGAGAGCCACACATGAGCCTGGAAAGAGGGATTTTTACTTTCAGACAAGCGGGTTGGAGTGGCTGCTGGTGAAATTTTCCTGAGGAAAGCTGCTGTTTCAGTCACCAGGTGCCCTCAGCAAAGTGGCTGCATTTTGGCTTTTTTCCCCTCTTCTTTTGATTGACTTAGTTTTGATTTATAAAGCTCTTCTTAAGATAGCTCCTGAATGTGCCCTAAAAATGATAAAGACTCCTGTTTGCATCAAAACCAGGGCGGCTGGGGTCTGCTTGCAGTCTTAGGGCAGTGGTAATGGAAATCATGAGAAAAGTTGAGTTTTCAGAGTTGAGTAGAGATCGACTGTCTGATCACTCATTCTTTTCTCCTGGAGAGTCCTGACTTTTTTTTCCCCTTGAAACTTGAATGTATGTGCTTTAAGATGGGAGACCATTTCTCTGGAAAAGCCTTTTAGACCTTAAATAACTTGCAAGAGACTGTTTTGACAAGGTTCATGAAATGGTGTCAGGATAAGATTACTTCTTTAATAACTCTGCCATTATTGGTGTTAAGTGTTTTGCATTCTGTTGGGTGATTTGCATACAGATGGGACCATATGGGCTGATAACTATACTCCTTTGTGTTTTTCCCCACTTCTACCACTGCAAGAAAACGAGGCAGATATGCAGATCAAGTTGCCCTAAAAGAGGGAGTTATTTTAATTAGTTTTGGGAGAAAATTCAATATAGCATTGGGATTACAGTTGGAAAACTAGGGTTCTACTGGACTTTTTTTTTTTAAACTTGCCTAGCTGAGATTCCACACTGCCATAAGACTTTAGAATTAAAATTAAAATATTAAAGTAGAAATGATATTGTCCAGATGGATCTGGGTAGATGTCCGGTTCTAACTTTTAGTCAGGCTTTCCCACCCTGTATTGCTTTCTTGTCTTACAAAAATGAAAATGACTTAATCTGCAAATTTGGAAGTAAATGCCTATAAGAAAATGAAACAATAAATAAAATAAAATCCTAATTTTCCAATTTTTTTTTTGCAATCACTTCCTATGATCCGGAAATGGGTGTGCTGGATGACTGCACCTCTTACAGACTTAAGGACCATTGAATCTCAGAAGCTGTCAGAAATACATCTTAACATTTCAGACTTACACAATGTTTTTCTTTCTAAGCCTCGAACTCTTTGTAAAATGGAGGGTGAAGGAGAATTCAGAACCAAACTGTCTGAGAAGCAGATAGGCTGATAAGCAATGTGAAGGAATTGGAACATTGCAGGATCAGAGCCTAAATATAATTTATCATGGTCTATGTCTAGTCTGAATAGCCATTCCTTGCCTACCTTAGAGTTATCAGGCTTTGGATTTTTGATGAACAAAGAAGGAAAGGTAAGGAAAAACACAACACATTTTAGACATATGGGAAGAAAGTTAAAGGACAAAATTTATACCTGTTTATGCAACAAACATAAATCTTATCTCAAAGAGGATAAGAGTTTATCCTGGAGCCAAATATGGGCAACCATGGCCCTGGAAACACAGATTCAGTTTACCCCAAATCTTCATGTTCTCAGATGAGAGCAGTTTCCTGGAGTTGTAGTCGTTGCACAACAAAAACATCCTAAATCAAGACATTTTTTAAATACAAATATATTGATGGGCACATCAGGTGGGTGGGTTAGCCAAAGCAGAAAAGACTCAGGCATGGGTGCTAGCTAACAGCATTCTTAGCTCTTTGGTTGGTGGAAACTCGGAGTTGGCTCATACATTCTAAAGGAGTTCTTTGTCAGTTGCAGCATGTTTGGTGGTTCCTGCCGGCATTCCCATCATTTGAAAGGCAGAGGCAGGCAGGTGGCTTTCTGTTACCCATCAGCCTGAGTTACTTATTGAGACCGTGGCAACAACATGACATTTAAAGCTGACAAACATGCGAAAAAAAGTCAAAATAGCAGAATACATTGTTCTATACCAACCAGATAAAATTGTACACACCACAACCACTATATGAGTAACTAGTAACCACAGTATTTTAATATTTTATGAACTTTTATTGGTCCTTAAGTTTTTTTAGAACTTCTCTTCTCACTTTTTTTTTTTTTTTTACCTATATTGCATTTAGGCAGATAAGATACTTGGCTTTGAGTGCAATCAGCATGGTCATTATAATATATACTATGTACCTTCTGTAGCTGGAGGAAAAAAAATCTGAGACAGTTTATGAAGAGAAAAAGGTTACTATGGCCCACTTTCGGGTGTGTAGGTTTGTGACTGGTTGGCCCTGTTACTCTGGACAGTAGCAGTATGTCATGGCAAGAAGATGTGGTAGAGCCAACCACTCACTTCATGTCTGAGAAGCCAAAGGGCTATGAAGAGGCTGATGCTCCATTGTATATAACAGCCTTCAGGCGAGATTCCCTCAGTGACCTGAAGACATGCGCATGCGCCCCACCTTCTCAGGTTTCCATCACCTCTCCAGTGTGCCTAGCTGGGGACCAACTCTTAAACCAGTGCCTTTGGTGGATACTAAAGACAAGCTAGTACATAGTCTTCTTTTGATGTTGTAAGAAACCATGGGAAATTTATTGTCTTAGATTTAGAATCAAGATATTGGCAAGACTGTATTCCTTGTGGCCTCAGAGAAAATCCAATTTCTTGGTTTATTTCAGCTTCTCTAGGTTATCTTCAGTTGCTTATCCAAGGGAAAAAATTTTCCATGTTAAAGTCAATAGAAGAAAAAATTCAAACCATCCTCTTCTGTCTCTCACTGATACATCATTAATTTAATCAGATTTTCAAATGTGTGTGTGTGTGTGTGTGTGTGTGTGTGTGTGTGTGTGTGTGTGTGTGGCGTGCAGTGAGATGACCCAGTGGATAAAACTGTTGCTGCACAAACCAGATGACCTGTGTTTGATTCCCAGATACTACAGGGGAATAAAAAAGTCAACTAATGGAACACACATGTGTCCTCACAGATAACAACAACAACAGCAGTAGCAAATGATAACAATAATAGCATACCGAGACCTGATTCTAGTTAGCAGCTTACTGGTTGGTAATAAGAGATTGTTGGTATAATGGACATTCCTTTTGAGGGCGTTTTCCCTAAACAATCGTTTTAGATGAGGACATTACCCTCTCACAGGCAGATTATTCTCTCCAGATACAGCTGGTAAACCTCCAATGGCAAAATGTTCCGGAGTAACTTGAAATACTTGAGTTGAAAATCTGAGCTTCACCCCAGTCCAGCCAGATGTCTTTATTCTTCCCCAGGGTCCTGAGTCAAAACTTGCAGATGTTTTTAGTGATTACCAATCCTTTTAATCACAACAATACACCTAGTGTTTCTTTATATCAGTTCTGTTGCCAAAAGAAATTAGCTACTATTAGGGCTGCAGAGGAAAAGGAATTCTCTGCTATGACTTTAAAAGAGAACCTCACGGTGACCATTTATTTTCTGTAAACTAGTCGGTGCACTCAGAAGAATTTATCCACATTACTGTTCATGTTCAGCTACTTTCTGGGCCAACAAAGGATTCCATGATAACTATCTTGAAATCATTTGATTGACAGTATTATCACGGCAAGTGCCAGCCTAACCACATTCTGTTTTCCTTTTGCCTAAGACCTTAATGCACCTACTGTGTTAAAGCCTCCAGACAGGATCCAAGGCAAATTCACACCTGCGGTTGCTATGTTGATTAGGAGCTTGTTAGAGAGGAAATATCAAGACCCACTACAGACATGCCGAATGAGACTGTCTCCTAATGTGGCTCATGGGTTTATAGATGATCCCGAGGCATGATAAATTTGGAGGAATGGGGCCTACTTTTAGGGCTAAATGAGCTGAGGCAGCAATTCCCAACCTGTGGGCTGTAACTCCTTGGCAAGCTTTTATCTCCCCAAATATTTACATTATGATTCATAACAGCAGCAAAATTATACTTTTAAGTAGCAATGAAATAATTTTATGGCTGGGGTCACCACAACTTGAGCAACTGTATTAAAGTGTCACAGTATTAGGAAGGTTGAGAATCACTGAGCTAAGGGGATATGTTGCTAGTGTTACTCTGTAAGAATTGGAATCCAGAGTTCTGTGGAAGAACTGGGGCATGCTGTATTAGAGTCTCTATGATCAGAGGAAGTTCTCCATAAACTTGAGATCCAGGCTTCCAAGTCTGAGAACTCTCTGAATGGCATTGGTATCTCCAGGGAAGGAGGAGAGAATGAGGCCAGTTCTACAGAGGTTGGCAAAACTGCAAACTGATTGAGCTTCAGGGTGGGGAAGTGCTTTCGCCATAAGATAAAGAAAGTTGGCTGGGATGATGCTCACAGGAACAGCAAACAAATAAATCTCTCTGCAGATGTTCTTTCTTCCCAGTGCTCTGTGTTGTGGAATGCTAATGCACACATTCAGCATTGCCAAAAAACCCAGTGTGGAAGGAAGGGTGAGTCAGAAACTGAGAGGCAATGCCCTCACCAGTGGCCCAGCTACACATTTCTTGCCTAAGAAGTAACATAAAATGATTTTAGATAGAAAATCAATTTTGAAAAGATGGTTTCCTACTAACCTCCCAATGTAGTAGTTATTAAAAACAGTTAAATTTCTCTTTTTTGGGGGGGTGGGGGGTGAGGCAAAGTGAAGTCAGACTACACTGGGCTTAGTATTCCCCAAAACCAAAAATGTCTCCTGTCCTCAATCCCACAAAACAAAAATGTTCAGAGATTTGGGCATTTTAATTAATGTGCACCCTAACGCTACATCTCATGCTGTCACTATTAGTCATCTGTATAAATTATGTTTTAAAAAATGAAAAGGGTAAAGCATTCTTTATCCAACATTGTAGGAACCAGAAGTGTTTGGGATTTCAGGCTTTCTTCTCTGACTTTAGAATATTTTTCTATTTCTACTGAGATATGTTGGGGGTAGGATCTGAATGTGAACATTAAATCTAATGTGCCCCATAGATACTCTGTGCACATAGCCTAAAAATAATTTTAGAGTTTTCTTCGAAAATTTGTGTTGAAACAAAGCTCTGTAGTGATCATTTTTACCTTGCATCTTCATGTCAGTGTTTAAAAAGTTTTGTGCTTTCGAACATTTCCAATTTCAAGTTTCTATGTTAGGGAGGCTCCTCACGCATAGCTAAATAAAACACAAAATTAATGTGAAGCAGAAGCTTATAGAACTCTGTAACTGCCAGCTGGACTTATAGACCTTTGTAACTGCCATCTTGACTTATAGAACTCTGTAACTGCTAGCTTGACTTCATCTGTTTGGACCACTGGAAGGGTTTCGATGTTCTTATTGATTTTAATAAGCAAATGGCATAAATTTTTACATGTGAGTAAATTTGGTAGTAAAATATTAAGAGCACGGCAGATGGTCGTCCTGTGGAGCATATCCAGCAACATAACTTCTCTAGTGATTGGCCGTTACACACACTACTTAATCCTGGTACAAATTCTTCAGTGGAGGAGAAATATCAGGCTTGGAAACAGCCCAGTGCTCACTACCCCTTTGTGGTAGCTGGGAGAAATCAGAAAGATTTTTTTTTCCTTATAAAATTCTCCAGTGAAAAGGATCTGGCTTGCTGAGGCCTTGGGATGCTCAGGAGATAGTTTCTTACACTTTATTTTCAAATAGCTTCTCAGGGTTTGGTTTGGATGTACAATCTAAGTTTATTTGAACCACCCAAAGACAGATATATATGAACATTTATCTGTCATTTTGCAATCAAGGGAGAAATGAGCTACAGATTTTCTATTTTCTTTGCCAGAGGCAGTGACTGTACTAGCAACATAAACACAGATGTGAGGAGCCGTTCCATCGAAACCCCTTCAACAGCACATCGATATTCTCCCTTGAGATGGCTGGGTCTGGTGCTCAGTTTGGGTTTAAAATAAGTTATTTCTTATATCTATCTTGATATATTGGACTTGGTCTGAGAATAAAGCCATCACGGGTAATAAAAGTTTCACTTTAACCTTTAGCTACAATAAAACAAAACACCATTACCTTAAAATGACAGAGTGCTGTCGTAGTCAAAACACAGCCCCATGAAATTGTTTTCTTATCAAGACAATTCTAAACCATTAGAGGGGCTACCATTATTAGAGTTTTATAAATGAAGAAACAATAGTCTCCAGCAAGCGCAGCAATTATCTAAGTTTATAACCCAGAAGATTAGAACTCAGATACAGCTAACTTGGTCCAATCTGGTTTTTGATTTAAAAGCAAGGACATTGGTCACCAGGGAAACGCAAATCAAAATTCCAATGAGATTCTAGATCACCCCAGTCAGAACTGGCATCATTAAGAGAACAAACAACAGCAAAGGCTGGGGTGGACACAGAGAAAAAGGAACGTTATTCAGTATCATTTTGTTGGTGGGTGTTGTTCAAGAGACTCTGAAACATGCAGCCTTCTGGGATACATTCATCCATTTCTTTTAAGTTTTCCAGCCTAATGGAGTACACATTCTTAAAATATTTCCTTAAATATCCTGGATTTCTTTGACATTTGTTGTAATTCTTTCCTGTTCATTTCTGATTATTAATTTGGGTCCTGTTCCAGGAGATCTTTTGTGTACACTGTGCACAAAAGAATACAAGAGAAACATTGACACGCATAAAATAAGTAAATAAATGCTTTGTAAAAGCTGGGCAGGTGTGATATCTGGCTGTGATCCCACCAGCACTAGAGGCCAGCTGGCTACCTAGACAAGCTGGGATTGGCAAACTGAGTCCAGGGAGAGAGCTTGCCTCGATAAATGAAGTGAGGCATGGTGAAAGACGGCACCCAGTATCAACTTTGGGCTTTCATACATGTGCACACACATGAACATATACCACACATACACACACAGACACATACACACAAAATCCATACTTACATAAAAGAATAAATGAAATTATTTCTGTCAATTTTTTCTTTACACCTGAAGTTTATGTTAAAAACAAAACAAAAACAGAAGTAATAAGAATAATAGCACTGCACAAGAAACACTGTAGCTTTTCCAGAAGTCTCTTAACCAGGCACTCATCTTGACCAAAATAGTTTTCTTTGCCTCCTTGTAGAAGATGGTTAGGTTTAATGTGCTAGAAATCATAACTATACTACCAACCAGTGAATATGCCCACTATGGCTTCACAATAGAATTTATAAATAGTATTTCCTTATAACATAGGGTATAATCAAGAGATCTTGAAAACTGATAAACATTCAATTAATTATTAAATTTAATTATTCAATAAACATTTGCCTGTTTGGTCATCCAGATTCCTAAGAATGACACTCTAGGAAGCAGTTCACATTTCATCTGTGTTACATATGTCAGTTGTGATAATAATGACTGTGGCCGCAAAGCGCAACGTTAAACTTGGTTGTTGGGAACAAAATAAAAAAAAGGGGGGGCCTGGGGCCCTGGGGAAGAACGGAAGGAAAATGATGCCCACAGCCTGCCAGTTTCCCTATTCTTTGGTCAGTCAGGCGTGGGAGGGCTGCTATCTACCCTATCCACTCATTCCTGGGTGGGCATTCCTCTTATCTCACTTTTCAGGGGGTAGTCAAGGGGCAGCCCTTCTTGGGGACCCCACCCCCATCCCCCACCCCTGAGTTACTTTGCTAAAGTCACCAGGGTTGTGGGAGAGAGGGAAGAGGGAATAAGTTCCCAACACTGACCAGAGTGCACAGCAGAACTTGAAGGAGTAGAGACTCTATGGTTTTAGAGCTTTATTATAGAAATGCAGGGGAAAGAGAGAAGGTAGAAAGGAGGAAGAGAGAGAGAGAGAGAGAGAGAGAGAGAGAGAGAGAGAGAGAGAGAAAAGAGGAAAGAAGAAGACAAAGAGAAAGGGAAGAGAGAAGTGAGAAAAGAGAGAGGTGAGTGCGGGCTGAGCATCTCTTTTTATGGTCTTCACTGTTGCTAGGTAACTGGGGAGAAGTTTAGCCTGAAGGTCAGAAGCTTGGGCCATTGCTTATGTGACTACTGACCATGCATCTCTTGTGGGGGCTGTACGAGGTGGTATCTTAGGCAGGGGCCAGAGTTCCAGGATCATGAGGGAACGCCTACCGTGTCATGTAGGTGAATTATGACCACTGGGGTTCAGACCTTAGCTTGACTGGAGACCAGCCTGCAATTGCCCACACTTGGTTACTGTGAAGCAGAGCAGGGATGGGGAAAACAGACAGGCTTGTTCTACCCATGGCTATAATCTACAAGCTAAGCAGGTCATTATGGTTATACAAAATGAAAATTTCTGAGAGCTGAATGAGTCCCCCTGTGAGGTAACTGGTGCAGAGTGATCATGTCATTACTGCTGCAGTGCACTTCAACGTGCTCCCAAATAAAGTCAGAATGATGTCACTCACAGTGATGTCACCACATTTCCAAATCCAGGTTCATTTATTCACAGGGAAGCAATAGCTTGATTATATAAAGTCAGAAAACATCTTAATTCCTTCTTAACTCTAGTGGTATCAAACTTTTTCAGTGTGTTCTTTTACTTTCCCCCAAATTAATAGTTGCCAAATGAATTAAGATCTACCCCTCGCCCTTTGTCTCCGCTGCCTGGGAAGCTTGCATACTTTACAGCAGCTTCATTCTCCATGGAATGAGCACCAGAATCTTCATGGCTTTAGAGAAGAAGCTTTTGTGAGGGGGCAGCGATCAAAGTGCAGACATTGAGTTTGATGTTCACTCAGGTTTTCAGGATCCTCTGGATCTTCAGGAAATAAATATGTTCATCAAGAGAGTTCAAGCAGGCCCCTGAAGAAGCCTTTGAGGACAGAGAGAAAGGGGTGATAAAGATTTACAAAAAAACTTTCTCCAGTACTAGTGATGAAAGGTTTGAGGCCACACAACTACCTTCAGGGTGAGCAAGGCAGACGGAGGGTGTGTAGGTAGAGCAATCATTTAGATTTGGGGCTGGTCTATTTTCTCTTTGAACACAGTGGCCAACTGGGGCTGCAATCAGCCCCTTAATTGTAACTACATCAAAGGAGGAACACAAAGCCAACTGGGATATCTAAGGAAAATCTACTGTAAATAGTTGCCTTGATGGAGAGGAATCTGAGAACCCTAGGTTTCCCTGTGAAATTAAATGGCTTACAAATTACAGGCTCTTGTGATGTATCAAGGATTTTGAAGGCAGACAAAGGGACTTTTTCTTCATTGTTGCCATTATTCAAATTCGAGTCTTCTGGAAGAGGCTTGTCTCCTGCACTCCACTTCTCTAATGAGAGTCTTTATGTAGAACTCTTGGTACACATAGACAGAGAAGCGGGAATCACAGCAGGGTAATTAGTATGACTGAATAAGATGAGAATAAGAGCAGTGATGAGTAAGTTTGACTAGAGAGTAAGGAAGAAATTGGAAGCATTTTGTACCATATTAGGAAGGCAATAAACAGTAAGGGCCTAGGGGAATGATTGGCTGTATTACTTGGGGCATAATGAGGCATAACAAGGCAAAATGAAACTAAGGAGAATTTAGTGAGTATTTGAAACGTCCTCCTGCCAGGAACTACAGGTTAGCCTTCTTAGCACAGCCTCATTTAGCACAATAGCTTTCTTGATGATTGAATGCCATCTATTACACTGTAGACTCTGTTCTTCCAGAGAGGCACGCTGACCAGTGCTTCCGGAGACGGGATTAACTTAGGCTGCCACCAGAAATAATAGCACAAGGAGCAGCTCTCTGTGGCTTGGCAAAATCAACATTTGAAAACGGCACTTTTCTTTTTCCCTCTTAGTTTTCTTCTTTAACATACACCGCCTTGGTTTGAGTCCCGGAGAAAACTACAGATTTACATAAGAATTTGGAGGCATTTGATTATTTGGTACTGACTGCAGGAAGCTTAAGGAGAAAACAGGTATGGGGAAAGAAAATGTATGTTTTAAAATTTTTTTCTGCAGTGAGGGGCTCAGTGCTCTTAGAGTCTCTCTCTTTAGTAGGAAAGGTAAAGTATTTATTCTCTGGGACTCATGGGCATTGGCTGAACATCACTCTCAGAAACATTAACTCTCTAGTAGTTTTAGTGCTTGCAACTATGGCAAAAATCCCCAAGCAGAAAACAAAAGACTTGGGGTGGGCTGATGGCAGGGTGAATGGAAAGGTCTAGCTGAGCTGTGGCCACAATTAGAAATGGGCTGGGAATTTGGGACTGGGTACCAACAACATCTGCGACAAATCGAGGTTTCCTCCCTGTCTCTGTCACTTTTCTATTGTAGTAATCAAACACCATGACTTAGGCAACTTATAAAGGAAAGTATTTAATTGGGGGCTTGCTTACAGGTTCAGAGGGTGAGTGTGAACAGCACTGTAGGAAGCTAGCAGGTAGCCCAGGTGTTGTAGCAGTAGGTGAGAGCTTACATTTTCTCTGCAAGTTGTAGGCAGAGGAAGAACTAACCTGAGAATGAAAAAGGCTTTTGAGAATCACCTCCTAATCTTTCCCAGACAGTTTTACCAAATGCTGGCCATGCATTCAAACAGATGGGCTTGTGGGGTCACTCTCATTCAAAGCCTCACACTCTCCAGACCTGGCCAGGAGGACAAAGTGTGTTAGGTGGCCATTTTAACCCTGCAATATTGGAACTATTCTTCAAACCTTATTTCTCCTACATTCACAACATCTGCAAGCTGTTTTTTTTTTTCTCCCTCATGGGACTTCATCAGCTCCCTTTTCCCCAATTTTATGCAGAAGTCATGTCCCATCTGATGGACTGTCAAACAAGCCATTACTCCATCAATTCCCATGTGGCCCTGTACATGGCAGTGTTCTGTACTCAGTAGATTCAGTAAACACAGGCTTGTTCATTTCTCATTCAACCTACTTCTAATTGAAGAAGTAATACCTGAGCATGGTAAAAATGCAAACAGTACAGAAGTTTAGAGGGCCAGTGAGATGCTCAGTGGGCTTTCTGAGCAAGCCCAATCACCTGAGTTTATCATCAGAACTCAAGTAAAAAAATGGAAGAAGAGGACCACTTCATGTATGCTTGTAATCCTAGCACAGGGATGGCAGCTGAGATGGGAGAATGCCTAAAGCTTGCTGGCCAGCCAGTATAGCTGATTGAGTGCCAGGTTCAGTGAAAGATACTGTCTTACAAAGTGAGATAAAAATTGAAAAAGGAAGACATTTGTCATTGAACTCTAGCTTCCACATGCATGCACATACATATATACATACATTTGTACATGGGTATATACCACACACATAAGAAAATAAGAGAACACACACACAGGCAGATATATCTTCCAATATACATAATATAATCTGCAATCTCCTTTACACTGAACAGATGTGAAAATATATCTATCTCATCTACTTTATTTCCCCAGCATTATTGAAGTATAATTGGCAAATTAAAATTATATATGCTCAAGGCATGCAACATGATGTTTTGATATGTGTATACATTATGAAGTGATATCACAACCATTAACATATCCATCAAATAATATCATTAGCATTTGCATGTGTGGCAAGAATGCTTAAGATCTACTTTCTCAGCAGATTTCAGGAATACTGAGTGTGGTGCTGCTTTGAATGAGAGTGGCCCCCACAAGCACATACTATTAGAGGTACCATTTTATTTACTGGACCTCCAGAGTTACTCACCTTACAACTGAAATTTTATATATTTTTATCTATATTCCCAGCCCTTCCCATCTCTGACAATCCCTGGCCACCAATCATCTTTACATTCAATGTCCTTAGATCCCAAGTCTATGTGGAATCATTTAGCACACAGCTCTTGTTTTGGTTGGGCTTATTTTATTTTAGAGTTCCATCTCCAGGCTTGTCTATGTTGATGCACGTGTTTGAATTTCCTTCTTTTTAAAAGATAGGTAGTATTCTATTACGCATGTATGGCACATTTTCTTTTTCATTGACTCACCAGCAGACACTTGATCTGTATACTATGGCTCTCGTGAGCAGTGGTATAATGAGCATACCCTTATAGCATTTCCTTTGAATATATAACAGAAGCTGGATTGCTGGATCACAAGTAGTTCTAGTTTTCTTTTCTAAAATCCCTTTTTCCTTTTACTAGCTAAATGGCACTCTGCTGTATAGATGTGTTAGTTATAATCTGATTTTCCTGCTTTTTAAATGTTTCTAGAACTGTAATAATCACAAAATTATTAATTTACCAATTTCATCAGTCAACATAGTTTCCATTGCACTGTATTGGGCTTTCTCTTGTGATGACAAATCATCATAAACTTAAAAGCTTGAGTGAATATTTTTAAGAATAAGATTTAGAATATAGTAAGGAATTATGCTGGTCTAGTAAAGTTGTGGTAGTAGAATATTTTGGAAGTCTTTAGCTTCACCATCCTTGGTTATGTTTTCAGTACCAAGCATAATTTCCATTCTGTTAAGTGGGCCTTAAGTCCAATTAGATGTCTATTGGTTGCTACCAACATGAGAGTGCCACTTATTGTACCTACGTGTATTTTGCTAGGCTGGTTATTTGTCATGGTTCATAGGTGCTGCAGCTGAGTAGGACTATTTAATTGCTTCCCTTCTTTGGCAGCTTACACAGTATTTTCTTGACCCAAAGATGCTAGACTATGGAAAAGAGGCTTTCAAGTCAAATCCAGCTCTCATCTTCCAAGTCCTATATTTTGTGTGTTCTGTCTTCAGCAATAGGTAGCCACCCTTAAACCTTGAGTGGCAGCCAAGGTATAAATATATAAATCAGTAGTTCTCATCATTCCTAATGCTGTGACCCCTTTAATAACAGTTTCTCATGTGTTGGTAGCCCCCAACAATAAAATTATTTTCATTGCTACTTCATAACTGTAATTTTGTTATGAATTATAATGTAAAAGTCTGTGTTTTTTGGTAGTTTTAGATGACCCCTGTGGAGGGGTCATTTGACCCAAAGAGGTCTCAGTCTACAGATTGAGAAACACTAATTTGCACTGTTTTGAGAGTCACTTGACTTACTCTGGGCAACCATTCAAGAGGAGGTTTCTCATGCCTGGTACTGAGATTTTTGTTAGTCAGTGGTTCTTGTTTGGATCAGCACAAGTGGTTTAACTTTCTTTACGAGAAGTGTGGTTAACTCCCTCATCAAAGAAGTCTTTCCATAAAGCAAATGGAAAATATCATGGAAAATCACAACTGGACACAATACAGAGATAAATGGAATCCAGGCAGTCTAGCCCTAATGGATGTATCTACACCACCACTCTTGAATCTATGGGTCAGGGAATATCTTGGAAGAGGAACTGGAAAGATTTTAAGAGCCAGAATACCAGGAAGTCTGCTGTAAAACAATCTCTCTTAAAATGACTGCATAAACAACTTGAACAATGGAAATGTCAATGGACATGTTAATGTGCAAGGGGAAAATTTTTGTATGGTCCCATCTCTAGACAAAGAACTATAGGCAACTAATCACTTGGAGGAGAACTAGGCTGTCCCAGGGATAAGCCCCCTCATCAGTTGTCCAATGCAAAGTGATCATCTCTGAAGTCATATATACACAAACAACAAAAAAACAGACTCAGCAGTTTGCATTTATGTATATTTGTGTGTGCATACACACACCTACCCAACATATGTGTGTTTTTAATAATAATAGTCAAAGAAAACATGTCTATCCTCTTGTTAGTTGCGGGACATGGGAAGGGCCTGAGGGACAGTAGTTAGGGTCTTGAGCGTTGAAAGAAAGAGGGAAAGTGGTGTAATTTTCTTTCAATTAAAACACATTAAAAAATACAATTATGTTTGACTCCTTTTTGCAAGCATAACAGAGTATCAGAAGTCTATCATGTTTGTCATCTGCTAGGATCTACCCAGCATCTGACTTAGAGAGATGCAGACACCCAAAGTGAAACAGTAAAATGGAGCTAGGGAACTGTTATAGAAGAATATGGGGTAGGATTATGGATCCCGAAGGGGATGGGTATTCCAAAGGAAGAGCAGCAGACTCAAGAAACCTGGACACTTGGTGCTATTAGAGACTGAATTACCAAAGAAGGAGCATTCACAGGCTGGACCTAAGCCTTCCTGAAAATATGTTGTAGATGTGCAGCTTGGTCTGCATGTGGTCCTGAACCCAATATTTCAAAAGTAGGGACTATCTCAAAAGCTTTTACTTGTCTGTTGGATATGTTCTTCTAGCTGAGCTGCCTTGTCTGGCCTCAGTGGGAAAGGATGTATCTAACCCCACAGAGACTTGATGTACCAGGGTATGGGGGATACCTAGAGAGTCCCCACCCACTCAGACAAGAAGGGGAAGAGGATTGGCAGCAAGGATTGTGGGAGGAGGTAACTGGAAGGAGGAGGGTAGTGAGTCGGATGTAAAGTAAATAGAAGAAAGAGGGCATGGAGGAGGGTATAGGGGACTTTCAGGATAACATTTGAAATGTAAATGAAGAAAATATCTAATAAAAAATTGAAAAAAAAGAAGAAAGAATGAAATTTATGAACCTTCAGTTTCTGTATGTAGAATTCTGTTGTGAGTTCACCAGGAAATCTATTCTGGGTCTCCTTAATCTGAAAATAAAAATATTGGCATGGACTGTGATCTCAGCCGGGGCTTTGGATTCATTCCAAGCTCATTAACTGTTGGCAGCAATTGCCTCACAGCAGAGTGGTGGCAGTGCCCATGTTCTGGCTAGACAGCTAGGTACTAAGGTTAGAGGCTAGAAACTCCTGTCCCTATAAACAGTGACTCCGATGAATAGCGACTTCTTTAGAGGAACAGGTGTCACTGTTTCTGTTACTGTGTCTTGTGCTGATGGACTCAACTAATTAGGTGAAGATCACCTAGCAAAATATCCCTTTAGAATAACCCAAACTCATTGGATTAAATTCTTTATTATACCAAGAAAGTTTCATTATCCAACCTTGGGAGAGCTCTTCTACCACATAGTCATAGGGTCTCTGTCCAAGGGGAACACATCATAAATATGTATTTCAAATTTCTTTGCTCACCATGTTGTGACAAATGTCTTCAGAACAGAAGTGCTTTGGACAAATATAGCTGCCACTTAAACATGGATGGTGGCCATGCTTGTGGGAAAGGAGAATTCTTAAGTGTTTTCATCTGACAATGAAATGCTTTACTGTTACGGACCAGTATTATATGATGACATCCAAGCAGAAAAAGACTCAGAAGAAGTGTAATATGATCCCCATGCCTAGGAATATAAATGTCCAGTGAACCACTTTGATCTACTTATATATTTAGATTGTTACAGGTCAGCTTCTTCAAGATCTTCTCAAGTATATATGTCAGAAATTGTATCTTATTTAGAGATTGACTCATAATTAACTGGTAGTCAATTTCATGGAATATTTATACGGAAGGTAAATGTTTTGATTCTATGCTCAAAGAGTGATCTATTTTTATATGTGAAGGTTTCATGTTGAGAAAGTTGTCAGTTGACAACTGACAGCTATTGGTTTCTTAGCTACATGGCTTACTGTGCAAGTTGCTGTTGTGCAAAAATTGACCTTGACAGCGTCCAAATCCCCACAGTGGAATAGGGGATCCAGAGAACACAAAAAGGTAGCAAGCCAGAGATGTGACAAGGAGGAGGCGTGAAATGTGGGCAGGCAAAATCTGTCAGCAGTGAAAGAGGTGGGTAGGGACTGTCTTTTCTAAGTTACTTTGTTGTTTTTGTCTCTCCCCATCCTCTGTTCTCTGTGTTTGTGTGTCTTACTCTGTAGCTTGGACTCGCTGTGTAGTCAGGCCAGACCTCTAACTTGTGACACTCCTCTAGTTCCAGCCGTTGGACCATTGGGATTTTTTTTCCCATAGGATTTCTAACTTCTGTTCCATAGTCAGAATCTTAGAATGATTCTTGAAAACCAACATTCAACTCACCATGAAAGTATTCATGTAGATATTTATTGTCAATGAGAGCATATAAAAGGTCTGATTATTTTGATTATTTCTTGAGATAATTTATTCATTTTGATTAAGTACTTAACTTCTGTTACATGTCAATGTAAATTTTGTAATGAATCTCTGAGTACTGATAATCTACTGTAAACAAGTCTTGATATTTTGCTATTCTTGCTTCAGTTACCTCCTACCTACATGATTTGCTATAACATTTTAAAGTGAATTCTACACATGAACTTCTTTAATCCATGCATTATGTATCAGTTGTCTATTTAATACATTAGGACTCCATTGACTTGTTATTTATTAGCCATTTAAGTTTTAGGTAGCTGTATCAATGAACAAGTTCCTCATTGTGCAAAGAGCTGGCTTTGTAAAAATTGAGCCATTGATTCTTTCTCATCTCTTAGTCAATGAATAATAATCTCTCAATATTTTACAAGACTCTTGTGATCAATAAACATTAACATTTAATTTGTATGGATTATGATAGCTGTCTTTCCTTCTTGCTCATCTCCCACATTTTTGTCATTATGGGTTATATATTTAATTTAACAAAGGTCTCACAATATGATTTATTTACTATCTTAGCCATGGTTCACTAAATGTGCCCTACATAGCCAAGGTGTACTTTAAAATGAGATGGCAGAGCACAGCTAGATTCTGTAGAGATGGTCTGACTCCTGAAAACCAGAGTTACTTTACCTAAGTTTCTAGTTTTGTGCTCCTCTCTCCTCTCTTTATGATGCAGCCTTAGTCTGAACTCACTGTATCTTCCTTGGTTTGGATATATATGCTGGGTCAATTTCTTGAAGGGGAACACACATTTCCTCATGCCGTGCTTTTAGTTGAAAAGTAGAGCTTAATATTTCCATATACATTTATGGGAGGATTTCTTTTGTGCCTAGAGATTAGCTTTGTTAAATATATGATAAGGCTTAGCATGCTTTCTTTTGCTAAGTGTTATTTTATTGGCTTCCTTTGTCTTGGTTTTGTGATCTAACAAACCAGCTGGTTCCTTTGATTTTTATGCCTTATCCACCCTAATGATACTGATAGCTGATGAAAGGCAGATAGGTGAGAACAGGTAAGTTCAGAGCTCTAAAGCAAGCAGCATGGAACACAGAAGAGGAGATTTACAGAAAATGCTCAATCTGAAATCTCAGAAAAGTTCACAGCCACAGGCCGTCACTATTTACTTTAGAAATGGTGTATGCTTATTCCAGAAATCCAAGTCAATGTCATTAAATAAAGTATGTGTATAGCTGTCCAGTATAGAGGATGACTATGCAATAACCATTGCTACACTGCAATTGTTTAGCTTAGCAGAGAGACAAAACAATGTTTCAGAATTGACTTTTTAGAAAAAATGGTGTTATGGGATTAGGAGGGTCATGAGAGCAGGAGAGAAAGCAATGTTTTACTTTTCATAGGCAAGAAAAGTCCGAATGGAGGGATGTTTGTCTGCAAATATATAATCTACTCATTAAAAACTGTTGACAAAAACTGGTGGCCCTATATTGGTTTTAATATTCTGTTTCTGGACATTTTCCCAACTGACGATATGTAAAACATAAAACTGGATCTAAATCTATATACTGTTCTAATAATAAAAGTAATATTATTCAGCATGTAAAAGCTCAAATTTAGGCAATACAAAAACAGCACAAGAGCCCTCTGTATTTCTGTGGATTTTGGTGGCAGTACGGCATTGAAGAAAGATTCTTCTGCTCAGATTGCTGCAGATCCTGGGAGAATCTGCTGCTGCATGATCACCAGGCAGGCAGAGATAGTGTAGCATGGTTCCTTCTGAGTCAATTCTTTGTGGCATGCTCAGGATGTGGAAATAGCCTAGGCTTATTTCTTTGTATGTTGGACATACAATGACAAATGTAGGAACACAGTAACTTATTACAAAGTTGGAAAACATTACAACTTTAAATTAATTATTGTAATTTTAGGAAATTATTGAAATGACATTAATCTTTAATTGTTTCCATTAGGTTTTATTTAAAATTAGTTAAGGATAGTTTTAATCATGCCAGGTAATATAACTAGTGAATACATAATGATATAAATACAATTCTTTGACTTTGGTAAAAGTGTGCACACTTAATTAACTTTTATAGCATCTTAAATTTAAAGAACTCTCTAGTAATAATGATATATTGCTACATGAATTGCGAGTACTCAGTGGTGTTTGAGACAACATTCTTGTGCAAAGTGAGAGGACTGGCGAAATCAGTATTTCTTACTGAATTAATGATGCACATTCTGCAATACAGATTAAGGACAACCCCTATCTTCTAAACCATTTCTAATTCTCCATGACTTCAAAAGATACCATCAGAACATCAACAGTATTGCTATGCAATGTTTCTCATTGGAATCAAGGGATTAGAACTTCATTATCATCTTTCATATATACAGGTAGAAAGAGTGTTCATCCAGGAGCCAGTTCACTTCTATATAAACAGTGCTGTTAACTTCTGACTTGGAGCATGACACTGAATTCCATGGGTTCATTATCTACAAGCTGAAAACTGAAGCAAATGATCTTTTGAGGCTCCTTTCAAAATCCCATTTTACTTTTACCTTAACTGCATTTAGTCTATCTTTACATTTCTCTCTCTCTCTCTCTCTCTCTCTCTCTCTCTCTCTCTCTCTCTCTCTCTCTTTCTCTCTCTCTCCCTCCCTCTCTCTTCTTTCTTTCTTTCTTTCTTTCTTTCTTTCTTTCTTTCTTTCTTTCTTTCTTTCTTTCCTTCTTTCCTTTCTTTTAATTTGACAATTATTTTTCAAGATGGTATTAAAAAAAAAAGAAGCAAAAGAGGGATGGCGAGATGGCTAAGCAGTTAGAGCACTGGCTGCTCCTGTAAAGGACCCGAGTTTGATTCTTAGTACCTGTGATGAAGCTCAAAAGCATCTGTAAGGCTTTAGGAAATCTAATGCCCTGTTCTGGTCTTGGCCACGTGGTACACAAATATAAATGCAGGTAAATACTATTACACATAAAGAAAAAGAAGGAGGAGGAGGAAGAGGAAGAAAAAGAGGAAGAAGAAGAGGTAGACAAAGAGGAAGAAGAGGAAGAAGATGAAGAGGAAGAAGAGGAAGAAAATGAAGAGGAAGAAGAGGAAGAAGAAGAAAGAAGGAGAAGACAAAGAGGAAGAAGAGGAAGAAGATGAAGAAGATGAAGAGGAAGAAGAGGAAGAAGAAGGAGAAAGAAGGAGAAGACAAAGAGGAAGAAGAAGAGGAAGACAAAGAGGAAGAAGAGGAAGAAGATGAAGAGGAAGAAGAAGAAGGAAGAAGAAGAAGAAAGGAGAAGAAGACAAAGAGGGAGAAGAAGAGGAAGACAAAGAGGAAGAAGAGGAAGAAGATGAAGAGGAAGATGAAGAGGAAGAAGAAGAAGAAGAAGAAGAAGAAGAAGAAGAAGAAGAAGAAGAAGAAGAAGGGGGAAGGGGGAAGAAGGGGAAAGAGGGAACAGGGAAGAGGGGGGAAGGGGGAAGAAGGTGGAAGGGGGATGGAAGGGGGAAGAAGGGGGAAACGGGAAGGGGGAAGGGAGGAAGGGGGGAGGGGGGTAGGGGGAAAGGGACAGGAGAAAAGAAGAAGAAGAAGAAGAAGAAGAAGAAGAAGAAGAAGAAGAAGAAGAAGAAGAAGAAGAAGAAGAAGTAGTAGAGCTGGACATTTCCATCAATCATCCATTACTGCCATTCCATCTTTTTTCTGGTACGTAGGTCAAACATTAACTAGTCTTTTCTCACTGCTCTAAGTTTAGCTTTAAGAACACCACAGCATAGTCTTTTGTGGGAGAACCTTTATACTTTTCTGTTTGGCTTTGATTTTGGGTTTATGGAATCAGGCAAAACTAGGGTTTGAGCCTCTGTTTTACTATGTTCATTGCATGAAGTTCACCAGTCTAGCAAATTCTTTAAAATTTAGTTTCCTTACAAATTAATTTATATGTGAAAATATTTATATAATTTCAGAGATAGTAGCATGAAAAGTCCTTAGAATAATAAGTACTTGACACAAAAACTAGGAGAGGAATGATATTTAGTTTTCATTTTTCTTTTTGACAGGGTTTCAATAATACTGACCTCAAAGTTGCTGCAATCCTGCCTCAGGCTCCTGAGGGCTGGGGTTAAAACATGTGCTGCTCAGCTTGGTTTCCTTATTTTCAGTTTTGCTATCCTGCCCATCTTCTGGACCATCTTATATTCTTTTAATGAAGTCGATACTGATTTCTTATCACTTATCTCTGTTGAAAGCTCACAAATTATATGTTAAATGTGTACCTAAGTCACAGTTTACTCTTCTATAGTGGTTCTTGCTACTTTGTGGGTTCCTCTTTTTCCCACTCTTTTGTAGCAGGATTTTCCCTGTCCAATTAATTTAAACATTAGTGCAGCCGGAAGCCTGTGATTGGACAGGGAAAGGGAGGCAGAACTAAGAGTTTTGGAGACAGGGGGTGACACAGGAGAAGGGAGAAGGAAACAAGATGGAGGATGAACAGGATGATTCAGATTCAGTGTGGCTTTAAATAGATAGATATATATCATATAGGTAGATATAATATCATATAGGGATGGAACAATTAGGGTAACTTGCCTAATCTAGGTGGGCAGCTTGTATCATTATCAATTGGTCCTGAATTTATTGTGTGAGCATCTGTATATTAAGACTTTATTGATATATAAATCTGACTGATTAATTATAAGCTTCTAGAGTTTTGTTTTACTGGGTTACTAGAATGTGGGACCTCTGACCATAGGGGATTTATGGCTGAGAAGGTACGGGCGGCACTGAGACAAGTGACCTAGAGCTGGGAAGACCACTGCTGGGGCTAGACTAGAGACAGAGGTGGTGAGACTGCCACTGGGAGTAGCACAGGAACTGGCTGTGCTTTTTAATATTTCCCACAACAACCAACCTCCCTAAATAATCAACAACTACCCACCAACTTCTCAGGGTCCTAGAATTTATATACCCTCTGAAAAGTTCCCAGAATTCTAAATGTTACACAACTGCCGAATCCATCTACAGCTGACAAACCCATGTCTCTGCCAAAGCACGAGGCAAATCATAGTCAGCTGCTGCAGACAGTCTGAAGCAGCCTCATATCCCTGCATGTGGGATTAAAATGAAAGTGCATTATTTTAATATTTCTGTGGGTTTCTTTTTTTTTAAAGAAACTAACATTCCAGAATTTTCTTTACACTGGACTGCCTGTTAGGTGAGGCGCTTTGAAGTGAGGTAAGTGAGTTTTAGAACTGTTTGTCCAAAGGACTAGCACAGATGAATTGTACTTCCCTGACCCTGTGGTGCCCAGCACAAGAACTGGGGCCACCTCTGCCACACAGCAGCAGGCAGGTTTTTTGAGGTCTAACAGCAAGGAACAGCAGCACTAGGAAGATGAAAGTGTCTTTAGAGGAAACTTAGGTTGCCTTGAGAGAACACTGGCATTTTATTACAGGTTATACACTTTGAGAAATGACATAGCATGGCCTCTTATTCCTGAATATATACTGGTAAGTGGAAGTTTCCACTCAAAATTCATTTTCAGTTTGGAATAGAATAAGTAAGTATTACACTTATGAAAATTCAGTATCCATGTGCAACTGAAGAGGGATCCCTGAGGTAGAGTCTGGACAGTCCTGGGCACAGACACTGCGGCCACAGATTGTGTCTGGTCCATTGACTGGAGAGGCCACAGGCAGCCTGCCACAGAAGATCACACTCTGGTTTCCCATATATGCCTCTTTATTTTACTCCTTGAGGCACTGGAAAAACAGTTGTTCTTGGTCTCCAGAGCACTTTGCTGTAGAAAATTTCTAACAATTTGAAATAAAACAAAACAAAAACCCAAAATGAATATGGTAAACTCATCATGCTCTAACTTCAATAAAAAAGGAGTGGTTTCTGTTTTGTTTATTTAAAATGTAATTTCCTGAGATGATAGCAGCATCAGGTAAGAAGTGGCTTTCTTTAATTTGTTGACCAGATGAAATATGTAGTTTCTTACACAGAACCTTAAAAGCCTTCATTCAGAGACCCTCATGTTACAGGACTGGTAAGGCCGAGAGTTCAGGTGTAGACTGGAGGAACTTGGCAGTGCTTGCCTGGATTTCTCTGTGGACCAGACTTCCTGGCAGCTGAAGTTAAGTTCCTCCTAAAAAAAACTTCCTTTGACACTATGCAGTGTGACTGCTTTGATTGGCAGACACACTAGCTTTCTCTTCCTTAAAAATAAGCCATCTTGGCAAAGGAGACTTAAAATTAGTTATTATTTGATGAGTCAGCAATAAAACCAGGAAGTGGAATGTACTCAACGGAAGCACGTTCTAATAGCAGCAGGGCTGAGAGACTACGGAACACAATGCAAGCCTTAACTCATGGAGGAGGTTTCCCGTGCCTGCAGCTGATAAATTGCTTTTGAGGCTGGATAAGATACTGGTCCCAGAAGACTGACAGGTCTGCTTGTACTTTCAGAGAGCTGCAATGTGGTGTGCAGATAGTGTTTAAGTGAGAGTTCTGAGAGCATCCTAGTGTGGGATTTTACAGCTACTGTGGCCTCAGCCATTGGAGAATAGTCGTCTGATTACTTACCCTATAACCACTTTCATTATGGATTAATATCAGCCTTAAAAACAAAAATCGAGTGTGGTAAAATTGTCTGAAAAGGAATTCTCTGCCTCTCGTTCTCCATTTCCTCACCTTCTGGCTGTGAATATCAGCCTCGGCTCTAAGCATGCTAACCCTGAGCAGAGTGTGCCTGTCTGGGAAGTGTGCTCTTTGCTTTAGTGCCTTGATGATTAAGCCCCGAGGGCCAACAGAAAGAATGGAAACAGACAACCTCAGGAAAGAGGAGGTTGCGGGGGGGGGGGGGGGGGGGGACGGGGGGGGGACGACCCTCCAGAATGCACCAGAGACCTGGGAGGTGAGAGACTCGCAGGGATCAACTGGTGGGACCTTAGATGAAATGCCTGAGAGCAGGGAGAGGGAACTTAGAGAGCCCACCTCCAGCAGGAAGACAGGACATCAGGTGAGGGATGGGGTGCCATCCCACAGTCACACATCTGACCCATAATTGTTTCTGTCTAAAATAATTAAAGGGATGGAAATGGAGAGGAGCCTGAGAAGAAAAAGGTCCAGCGATAGGCTCAAAGTGGGATCCAGCTCAAGGGGAGGTCCCAAGGCCTGAGGTTATGGAATACTTACAAAAAGGGACCTATCATGAGTTCCCTCTGAAAGACCCAACAAGCAGCTGAGAGAGTCACATGCAGATATTTGCACCCAACCAATGGACAGAAGCAGCTGAACTCTGTTGTTGAATGGGGGAAGGCAGAAAGAAGCTGAGGAGAAGGGTGATCCTGTAGGATGACCAGCAGCCTCAATTAATCTGGATCCCCGAGATCTCTCAGATACTGGACCACCAAACAGACAGCATACACCAGCTGATATGAGGCCCCCAACACATACAGTAGAGGACTGCCGAGTCTGTGTCCAATCAGAGATGATACTCTTAACCCTCAAGAGACTGGAGGCCCCAGGGAGTTTAGAGGTCAGGTGGGGTGGGGGCTGGGGGCATCCACGTGGAGACAGGAGTGGTGGGGAGGAGGTGTGGGATGTGGAGCTGTCGGAGGGTGGATTGGGGGAGCAGGGGATGGAATATGGAGTGTAAAATATAAATTAATTAAAAAAAAGAATTTTACATTTAACACACAGAAAGCCTTTTAAAAAAATAGCTTAGATTCCGGAACTGAATTCCACAATGAATCTTTTTTTTGCTGATTTTCGTCTTTGGAAGTGGGAACTTATAGTTACTTTCCTCCTAGTAACTGAGAATGAGAAAAAAAGAGATGGAGGGAAGACTTCAAATAGGCTCAACAGAAGACTTCAGACTTCTTCATCCTGAGGGTGTGTGTGTGTGTGTGTGTGTGTGTGTGTGTGTGTGCTCTACCATCCCATCACCTCACCATAAAGCCAGGCCGTCTTCAAGGCTTCGGATGAAAGGCCCCTTAGGCTTGTCTGTGATTAACGTTGATTAGCTAGAAGTCACTGAGAATTTTGAATCCAAGATCACTAGTGAATCAGATTCAATTTGCATAAACTATGAGGCACTTCATTAAGGCTAATCATTTCCCTCTGTCTTCTGGTAATAAATCATCCTTCTATAGGGCTCATTTAGGCTGAGAGGGAACATTCTGCCATCGCCTTTTGTCAGCTCTGTCAACATCCTTTCCATTGTGCCCGCTGACCTCATTTGCTATGGTTGTACTTCTAGGATGCTCCATCCTGGGGCTGCATCCGTGAAAAGGTTTCCTAGACACTGAAGCTATGATTCATTAGCAGTCCTGTGCCAATAACCAGCACTTGTAAAATAATGAAGGCTATGTCTCTTGAAAGTTGAGTGGAGCAAACTATGCTTGTGTAGGCTGCTGAGACTCAGGGCCTAATAGTTCTGAGCCAACTGATAAATAATTTCGTTCGTCCATCTTAAGAATGAATCTGTTGTCACCCAGGAAGCATGTGCAGGTGTAGGATTGAGGAGAGCTCTTGGGGGACATTCTTTCCTTACAATTGTGTTAGTGTTCATCTTCTACTTGAAGAAAGCTAGAATCCTCTGAGAGAGAGAGAGAGGCCTCTGTGCTGCCTGTTGGGGGTTATCTTGATTGTGTTAATTGAAGTGGAAAGACTTGGTCACTCTGGTAGAAATGGTCTCTAGGGTCCTGATCTATGAAAAGGAGAAAGTGGCTGGGTGTGAGTATCCCAGCTGTCTTGACTTCCCCACTCTGATAGACTTTATTTTGAATGGGAGCAAGAAGCAATTTTTATCCTTAAGCTGCCTTTCCTGTGATAGCGACAGGAAAATTAACTAAGACAGCAGTCGTTTGCAAGAATGACGCACTGATTCTTTGTTTCCTGTCCCGTGTTAGCTGTTCCTTGTGCTCAGAATATGTTGTCCATTTTCCCTATGGTCTCTTGTGTGTGACAGGTGAAACATTACTTACCCTGCACTGTAATAGTTTACTCACTTCTCTCCTTCATGACTTTGAAACAGGGATTCTATGCATACCACCTAGTATTTAGTAGGGTATATATATATACTGAATAAACTGTAGACTATGCTAGGGTAAGTGTAGGAATCTTGAAGTTCAAGACACCTCAAGACCAAGTTCTTACCACAAAGGAGATTTATTTGCCCCAGAGGGATGGATAGCAGGAAAAAATAATATAAACACAGGAAATAGACAAAGAGTGATAAGGGGAAGGGAACAAGGGAGAGGGAAAAAAAGGGAGGGAAGGGAGAGGAAGCAGGGGTATTTGCCCCAGGGAACAAAGAACTATCTCTGGATAGAGAGAAGACAGACATGGCACATAGGCCAATAGCAGTCTATAAAGGTAAATTCAGAAACTATGTGTAAGGATCAAGTGTTTAATTTTAATTGGGTATATTAATTAGGTAAGCCAAAGGGGTCTTTTGATTGCTGGATCTCAATGCTTTGATTGCTGGACCTTGGTAGTCAACTTAAGAAAGACAAAGTGACCAAATAAGAGAATAGACCTTAGGAACTTGCTTTAGGAATATAATCTTACTTGTTGTTGTTGTTGTTGTTGTTGTTATAGAGGAAGAAGGGGTGGGGTGCAGAGGGAGGGCAAGGCCATGGTTGAGCTGGCTAAAGCCCCTTCAGTAAATGCAAGAGGATAAGTACAGTTTGAAGAAAAGAGGCTATTCATAGGTGATGCCTACTAAACATAGAACGATGGAAAGTTCACCAGGATGAAAATTGTTTTATAAAAAAATTAATGTTTACTTTTATGTTTGTATAAAAATGCCCAAAAGGCTAGTGATGGGGATGAAAAGATGGTCCATTCCTAAAGATTGCTGGCAAATATCCTTACTGATATGTGTCACCTCCACATGACACACAAACATAAAATAAATGAGGAAAAATAAAATTTATAAAGGCCAACAAGATATGAACTTTTATATAAATGAGAGCTTTTACTCCTAGCTTTATAAATTTCTATACTTTGGTTTTTGGATTTAATTCATATTAGTCTTGTAAATTAATGAAATAAATAATTTAGAGAATCATGAGATGATATATTCCAATTGCAAATTTTATTAAGGTTAATTTACTATTACTTTTCTAGGGGTATTATAACAAATTAGTACAATCTAGGTCATGTAACAATAGAGAACTTTATTCTTCATAGTTGTGCAATGCACAGTGTAGAGAAAGAAATTTTGGTAGACATGTTCTTACCCAAGGTTTGAGGAAACCCCTTGGTATTTGTAGCCCCTCAAAGCTGCTGAAAGTTCTTGGCTTGTGGGCACATTATTCATCTCTGTCCCACCATCCATTGGGCTTCTCTCTGTCTTGGATAGATTTCACATAGATTCCTAGTCATGAGAATTAAGGGCCATTCCAATACTGAATGGTGTTGCCATAACAATCATTTTACAAGCCTCATTCTGAGGTTCTAGATGGACATGCATCTCATGAAGACAGTCTTTACTCCAGAGAAGGCACTAAAGCACAGGTTTTTTTCAAATTAATCAGTCATATTTTCAACCCCAGTTTTGATCCATTCCCCCCGCCCCCAAGCTCTAAAGTGCCACACACAGAGAAAGAAAATACAAGAGGAACCGAGAATTGAATTCATGAAGCATTCCACACACCCCCCCTACCCCCCATTGTTCAGATCAGAGTCAGAAACAAGAGCTGAACTGGAAGATTTACTGTGCAAACCTGCTGCTCCAGCATGCAAGTAACAACAGGAGCCCTTAAAATAGCCTTAGAATTGACATTCCACGGGAGGCAATGTATTCATTACAGTTCTCTTCAGCAAGGACTTCTGAGAACTGGAATCTGCTGGCTGGCTGATCACATCACCACGACCAGTGGTTCTCAACCTTCCAAATGCCATGGCCCATCAATATGCTTCTCATGTTGTGGTGACCCCCAGCCATGTTATTTTGTTGCTATTTCCTAACTGTAATTTTGCTATTGTTTTGAATTATGATGTAAATATCTGATATAAAGGTTATATAATGTGTGACCCCCATGGGCTTTGTGAGCCACAATCTTCAAACCACTGACCTTTGTGCTTGCTTCTCTGGAGAGGTTACACAGCATAGTTCACCATGTTACACTGACCTGTCAATTTACTGTTTCCTCTTTTTACTGGGAAATGAATATGGCCTTAGTATAACTTAGGCTGGTTCTGAACTTGTAACCCTCCTAAACTTCCTACCCTATCATTTTCAGTACCATGGTAGACTGGTATGTTTTAAGAACATATCTACAGAGGCTAGTTAACAAGATTGAATTTGTTATGGCTGACATTATATTCCAACTTGGCTAGGTGGCAGCAACCTGATAGTTGAATGAATATTCTTTTATATGCTTTTGTGGTAGTACTTTTAAATTTTAAAGTGTGAATATTTTATTTAGGAACATTTTGCATTCTAAAATTGTACACTGAACTTTTTTTTTCCCCTCATTTTGCTCAATGCATTTGGCTGAGGAAGTACTTTTGTAATCCAGGTAAATTTTTGACATTTTTTTCCTGCCAATTAGTTACTATCTACAGTTAATAGATATAGTAACAGGACATTGTTCTAGTTTCTTACCATTCCTATAATAATATGATGAATAAAATCAACTTAGATCATGCAAATATATCTTTGACTTATACTTCCAGGTGTGACCATCACTGAAGGGACTCAGGAACCCATGCACTAAGTTGAAGCAGAAACTGTAGATAAACACTGCTTGCAACTTTGATAATAAGCCTATGCTTAGGTAATGTTCTTTCACAGCTCAGAGTTGTCTTCCTAGAGAATGGTATTGCCCACAGTGGGCTGGGCCCACCTACATTAATTAACAATGAACACAATCCTCTACTGGCATGTTGTGGTGGTACTTTTAATAAAAGACAGAATTCGCATTGAATCCATATTTAATCCATGTGGTTTTGAGTAAAACAAAGTATCATTTTTTAAAGGAGGGTGAACCTCATTTAATCATCTTGAGATCTGAGCCATCTTATTAAAACTCTCTCTCTCTCTCTCTCTCTCTCCCTCTCTCTCTCTGTGTGTGTGTGTCTGTCTGTCTGTTTCCTTGCCTTCTTTATTTCTACAAACCTGTTCATCATAATGTTCACCTAATCTAATTTTATTCATGTAGGACTAAACATTTCACTGTTCTGATAACACATTTCCCATTGAGGAAAATTAAAACCAAGGCTTACGTTTACCTCATTATCTATTCTTGTGTACTTCTGCTGGTCTCAAGTCTCTCTCATCAAATTTTCTATTTAATAAACATTCTATTCAATGACCCAGTCTTTCCCTCTGTCATACCCTGTAGAAGTAACCCGATCAAGCTTATGACTTTAAATATCACACAGAGGCTTCGCACCCAGCTCTTACCTTTGTCTTGAAAATTATATATTCAACTGCCTGTGTAACACTTTTGTTAATTGTTCCTTGTGTTTAAAACATTATCTTTAATATTTTCATAGCTAATTTCTTCCTGTTGTGTATTATACACAACATATACAGTCTGTCAGAAAATACCTTGCTTGAATCCTCACCATTACCTATCATTTCTCCCTCCCCCCTCTCTGTATCCTTAACTCTTCACTGATTATCTGTAATCAATCATATCATTTGATTTTAAGCTCTATGTATAATTTTCATGTTTATGTAATATTTTATTTCTTAACTTGTTTTCTTTTTATTGCTACTTCATAAGTGTAAGATTATTGTGGTTATTGTAGTGCCTAACAGAATAAGCACATGTATTAAGTCTGTTCAAGGAAAACAAAGTTTTTCTTCTTATAGTTGTGGAATGTGGGAAGTCCAAGATCAAGATGTCAACCTTTCAGTTCCTGGTGACACCTTTCTCCTTGGCTTATAAGCAAGATCCTTTCTTGCTGTGTCTTCAGATGATCTCTTTCAATCCATGTTTTCATGGTGGCAATGGGGTGAGAAGAAAAATTAATCTCTGTTTTTTTTCCAAAGATGCTAACCTTGCCACAAAGATTCTACCTTCATGATTTCATCTGATCTTAACTTAGCCATTATTACTTCAACATTTCTCCAGTTTTGCCTATTTTTTCTTTTTCTTTAAGTATTTAATTATGAGCATGAGATACTTTTAAAACTTATCCCTGAGTTCTTGGGCAATTTATTTTCATTTGTTTGTTTCTCTTTGCATTTTACTTTTGGAAATTTCTATTGATCCAACTTTAACTTGATTTTTTCTGGGCATGTGCAGTTTATTGGTGTGTCAAAGCTGTTCTTTAACTTTGATTGCAGTGTCCCCATCTTTCTGGTGGTAGAAGCCGTCACTTCTTTTCATTGTTCATTTCTATTACAGCTCTAAACAGATTAGTCAATTATTAAAAAATCCAAAGACTGAGAATACCAGCATCCATAGTATGTTTGAGTTCAATTCTGATGCTTGTTTTTTTTCTCTTTAAAGTACAGTTTTTCTTGCCTTGTAGAATACCTTGTAGTTTTTTTTTGTTTTTTTTTTTTTTTGCTGTTGAAAGTTGGACATGGTATTTTAGGTAATAGAAACTGAAGTAAATGAGCCTTCAGTGGGAACATTTATGCTAGTTTGGCAGAAGTTGGCTTGTGTTTAATACTTGCAGTAGTTGAAGATATCAGAGTCTTTAATTCTTCTAACACCTTTGCTTTGGTATCTCTTGTAATATTTTGTTTCTTTAATAATTTTCCCTTGAATGGAGCATGACTTTATAGCTCATATTAGGTATTTACCTTGCTGCTGTGATCAAACACCTGTTGAGGAGCTACTTCATGTAGGGTAGTTTTATTTCGGCTCAGAGTTTGAGCAGATGAGGTTTATCATGGTGGAAAAGACATGGTGGCAGGAGCTGGAGATGGTTAGTTGCATTGTGATTACAATTAGAAAGCTGAGAAGGGAGGTAGTAGGGCTGACCTACAAAACTCAAAGCCTGCCTCCAATGACCAACTTTCTTTATCAAGTCTTTCTATCACTTTGAGGTTCCACCATGTCCCCCAACAGTGCCATCAAACGGGAACCACTACAGGATTTTTATGGGGGATGATCCTCAAACTACTACAGAGTTCAAATCAGAAGTCAGTCTGGGATTGACTGACTCAGCTCCTTTTGTCTTTGTCCATGCTGTGTACTTCCATTCTAATTGCACATCACCTTTCTGCTGCTGTGTTAACAATGCCTCCAGCCTCCCCAGGAAGCTCTATTTCTTTCCCATGTCAGATGTTGACATCCTCCCTGAGGTTTTGGTTTCTGTGGCGTGAAGACTGAGTGTACCCTTTGACTTATGAGTTTGCTCTCTGCTCAAAAGCGATTTCTTTCTAACACCTTCACTTTCTTCTGTCCTCCATCATTCCCCCTGTCAGTCTTTGTTTGGTTTCCTTGCTTTTCTTTTTACTAGCATTTGGTATGTTTGTGTTAAGTTAAGCATTTACTCATTAATGTTAGCTTTTAGCAGAATAAGACAATTTAGCTAAAGACTACTGCCTGGTGAGATTTTTTTTCCAGTACTGATTGAAATGCAAATTAGTACAAGCAATTACCAGGTAATATTTGAATGAAAGGATTTAATGACATTTCCCTGGCAATCTGTGTAAATTCAAAATTTTATTCCTGCACTTTATCCAGTAAACAAAATCTACATCCAAACACCAATTTGGGGTTAATATAAGACAGTCTTTCTTATTTTTAACCACTTTTAGAGGCAAACTCATTATTTAAGTTCTATAAAGAATTACTTTCTACTAAATAATATGTTTAGAAAGAGGAGAAGCTTATGTGTTGGTTTAGATTGTTACATGCTCAGCATTATATTCTAGGAGGACAGATTTCTTTCTTTAAAAAGAAGAGAAGTAACATTTATTGCATACTTTTTAATAGAACACCTTTTTATTAATTTAATACTCAGTGATTATTTATTGAATATTGTCAAATCTCGGCCAGGGATTTGTTAGGAGGATTTCATGAGAATAAAACAGATGTTTCATTCCTCATGGGTCTTATATCCTAGCTGGGAAAAGGGGATACTGAAAAACAATAATAAATAAGGCATAAAACAATTCTGACTTGGGTTGGTGTGGGATAAAGAATGGCTATCTAGGTCAGGAGAGAGTACATGTTAAATAGTGTGTAATCTACAAGTCCTGTTTGGGGGGAAATTTCCTGAACAGAACACCAATAGCTTATGCTCTAAGATCAAGAATTGTCAAATGGGACCTCATAAAATTGCAAAGCTTCTGTAAGGCAAAGGACACTGTCAATAGGACAAAAGGGCCACCAACAGATTGGGAGAAGATCTTTACCAACCTTACATCTGATAGAGGGCTAATATCCAATATATAACAAAGAACTCAAGAAGGTAGACTTCAGAGAACGAAATAACCCTATTAAAAATGGGGTACAGAGCAAAACAAAGAATTCTCAGCTGAGGAATACCGAATTGCTGAGAAGCACCTAAAGAAATGTTCAACATCCTTAGTCATCAGGGAAATGCAAATCAAAACAACCCTGAGATTCCACCTTACACCAGTCAGAATGGCTAAGATTTAAAATTCAGGTGACAGCAGATGCTGGCGAGGATGTGGAGAAAGAGGAACACTCCTCCATTGCTGGTGGGATTGCAATCTGGTACAACCATTCTGGAAATCAGTTTGGTGGTTCCTCAGAAAACTGGACACAGTACTACCTGAGGACCCACTAATACCACTCCTGGGCATATACTCAGAAGATGTTCCAACATGTAATAAGGACACATGCTCTACTATGTTCATAGCAGCCTTATTTATAATAGCCAGAAGCTGGAAAGAACCCAGATGTCTCTCAACAGAGGAATGGATACAGAAAATGTGGTACATTTATATAATGGAGTACTACTCAGCTATTAAAAACAATGAGTTTATTATGAAATTCTTAGGCAAGTGGATGAAACTAGAAAATATCATCCTGTGTGAGGTAACTCAATCACAAAAGAACACACATGATATGTACTCACTGATAAATGGATATTAGCCCAGAAACTTAGACTACCCAAGATACAATTTGCAAAACACATGAAACTCAAGAAGAAAGAAGACCAAAGTGTGGATACTTTCTTCCTTCTTAGAATGGGGAGCAAAATACCCATGAAAAGAGTTACAGAGACAAGTTCGGAGCTGAGACAGAAGAAAGGACCATCCAGTGACTGCCCCACCCGGGGATCCATCCCATATACAACCACTAAACCCAGACACTATTGCATATGCCAACAAGATTTTACTGATAGGACCCTGATATAGCTTTCTCTTGTGAGGCTATGCCAGTGCCTGGCAAATACAGAAGTGGATGCTCACAGTCATCTATTAGATGGAACATAGGACCTCTAAAGAAGGAGCTAGAGAAAATACCCAAGGAGCTAAAGTGGTCAGCAACCCTATAGGAGAATCAACATTATGAACTAACCAGTACCCCTAGAACTGTGTCTCTAGTTGCATATGTAGCAGAGGATGGCCTAGTCGGCCTTCAATGGGAGGAGAGGCCCTTGGTCTTGTGAAGATCATATGTCCTAGTACAGTGGAATGCCAGGGCCAGGAAGCAGGAGTGGGTGGATTGGGAAGCAGGGTGGAAAAAAAGATTGTTAAAAAGAAAAAAAAGAACACACATGATATGCATTCACTGATAAGTGTATAATAGCTCAGGAGCTCAGAATACCCAAGATACAATTCACAAACCACCTGAAACTCAGAAGACCAAAGTGTTCGATTCTTTTTAGAAGGGGAAACAAAATATCAATGGAAGGAGTTTGAGAGACAAAGTGTGGAGCAGAGACTGAAGGAATGATCATCCAGAGACTGCCCCACCTGGGGATACATCCCATATACAATCACCAAACCCAGACATTTTTGTGGATGCTAACAAATGTTTGCTGACAGAAGCCTATTATAGCTGTTTCCTGAGAGGCTCCACCAGTGCCTGACAAATAAAGAGATGAATGCTCACAGCCAACTATTGGATTGAACATAGGGTCCCCAATGAAGAAGCTAGAGAAAGGACCCAAGGAACTGGAGGGGTTTGCAGCCCTATAGGAGGATAAACAATATGAACTAACCAGTACCCCCCCAGAGCTCCCTGGGACTAAACCACCAACCAAAGAGCACACATGGTGGGACTCATGGCTCCAGCTGCATATGTAGCAGAGGATAGCCTAGTCGGCCATCAATGGGAGGAGAGGCCCTTGGACCTATGAAGGTTCTATGCCCCAGTATAGGGGAATGCCAGGGCCAGGAAGTGGGAGTGGGTGGGTTGTTGAGCAGGGGAAGAGAGGAGAGGGGACAGGGAGTTTTTGGAGGGAAAACCAGGAAAGAGGACAACATTTGAAATGTAAATAAAGAAAATATCTAATAAAAATGGTACATTAAAAACAAAAACAAACAAACAAACAAACAAATCCTGTTTGAGATAGTGGCATTTGCACTGAAAGATTAAAGAGTTAAGCACATTTTGTCCAATTTCCACACTTAGAGACAAAGATGACAGTGTAATAGGGACAAAGGAATTTGTTATTCAAAAAGATTAATGGATTCTTCTGGGTGTGTAGTCTTTCCATTCTTTTCTCCTCCAAAGCTGCTCTTGGTGCTCAGGTGGGGCAGCGGTTGCTTGTTTATCAGACCTTAGACTTAGGTCTCTATCCAGCACCTGGATCTCGGAAGGGCAGATGACTCATCAGTGTTCTAAGAAAGAACATTATAAATAAAGACAGCCACCTGTATTTTAAAAAGTTTCAATCCTAAAGAAATTAAATGTGTTTTTCTCAGATTAGAAGGACATAGCTGCAAACCAAATAAAATTCACTTTTAAAAACATGCTACTTTTGTCTTCATTTTGCTTGCTTTCACACAAAACTAAAATCACAGCACCAACTAGCTCTTGAGAAATTATGAACCTTCAATGGTTTGAAGGGTTCTTTTGACCTTGAAAATCTCCGAGGTTAGCCTTAACCCCAGCTCCTGTGTGCAGGGGCCTTGCAAACAGAGGTTGTGGGCTGAATATAGACTCTGCTGTTGGAATCAGCCAAGAAAGGGCAGGTCATCTTGACCCAAGTATTTTCAGTTTGAATCTTTTCTGTTGAAATGGTTATCTATTTGGGGAATCAGAAAAGATGATGCATTTCTGTCTATTGCAAAGTTCAAATGTCCCTTGATGCTCTTTGCAAAATAATTTACAGGTCCTGCTTTGATTAAGAGAATAGATTGCTTATTCTTCCTAATAATTTGAGTTAGAAGCAATGACCACTTGGTGTTTATTAGCATGTGAGCATGTGTGTAATTGCCATGAGCATTCAGGGTTGACCAAATTATGATAGTTGTATTTATTTTTAAACCTTTGAATATAGGCTAAAGCAAAAAAAAATACATAAGAAATTTTCAAAGTTCTTTGAAACTAGGCAATTAGGGAAGAAATACAAAGAGCAACAATAGCATTTTTGAGGCCACTTCTATGGTTTCAAGGTCCTCCCTGGTATCATTTGTATCTGACTTCATTTTACTGAAAGACAAGGTGTTAGACCTAGGCTTCAAAGTCAATTGGAATTTTAGTTTTGCACACATGTAAAAAATATCAAAGATACAAGCTCTTTGAGTGTCTGGCTCTTTTTTTGTCAATAAAACCATTATTACTTGCACACTATTCTGTCTCCCTCTCTTGGACTCAATAGGTGAGCTAAAAGCAATTGATTTCACAAAGCCATTGAAGGTGAAGAGAAATACAAATTATTAAAAATGTGCCAGACTGATGAATGCATTCTAAGATATTAATAAAGCCTTAGAACCTGAGAATTCATTCGAATCCTTTCTTCTGATTGATGTTAAGTACATACATATTTTCAACTTTTTGAAGGAAAATAATAATTAAGGAAGCAATGAGAAGTAAGAAACATAAAAAGGTAAATCACCTAGGATCTTATTCCCAGAAGAGGAGCCCTTAACGCTTTGATGGATTCCTTCCTGCGTTGAAATTTGTATAAATATAATGAGATAAATGTGCATACTGTTTTTACACTTTAATTAAATAATGTGAGATATTATCCAGCACTCTAAATCAATTTTAAAAACACACTATACAATGGCCCAGTAACATTTTGTCATATAGAAATAGGGTTTGAGAGACTTTCTTCTAAAAGATAATTCTGTGGTAAAAGTTCTCCAGTTTGACTCTGTATAAGCAACAGTTTACTATTTCTTTCCTGGATCTTGAGTTTCTCTGAATGTGTGTGAGATATATTCATAAATTTCTTTGGCTTGAGCTGTTTGGGTTGTCAGTTCAGCTTGATGCCTCTTTTGATTCATTTATTTTTAATATTTTAAAGAGATGTGTGTGAGTGTTTCACTTGCATGTTTCTGTGGACCATGTGTGTGCTTTGTGCTAGAAGAGATTGGAAATCGGTACTAGATCTTGATCTCTTGGAACTGGAGTTACAGATGATTGTGAGTTAGCATGTAGGTGCTGGGATCCGAAACTAAGACCTCAACAAGAACAACGAATATCTTAACTGCTGAGTCCTCTCTCCTGCTTCTTATACCTTTTTATATAATTACTGTTATGCTTTGTAAATGGCAGTATAATGCAGCCAGAGGGAGTACCTCAGTGGGCCAGCCATCACCACCATGCGATGGGCCTAATATAAAGGAATTTTATTGGGGGAAGAGAAGGGGACCTAGAAAAGGGGTAGGGGCAGAGAAAGAAGAAGGACAGATAGAGAGGAAGAGGCTGGTAGGAAACAAATGGGGAAAAGATAGAGGGAGAGAGGGAGGGAGGGAGGTAGGGAAGGAGACAGAGGGAGAGATGGAGAGAGAGAAAAACAGAGAGAGACAGACACAGAAAGAGAGAGACAGAGTGAGAGACAGACAAAAACACACAGAAAGACAGAGTGAGCTGAAGTAGCTGAGAAAAAAATTAAAAAAGAAATTACTTATAAGTTTTTACAGTCCAGTCATTGCCTCCCTCCAGGTCTCCCCTCCCACAGTTCCTCATCCCATTTCATTCCCACCCCATATCTTCAAGAGGATCCCCCCCAACAGGCCTCCCTACTCCCTGGGACCTCAAATGTCTCAAGGGTTAGGTGCATTTTTCTCTCACTGAGGCCAGACCAGGCAATCCTCTGCTGTATATGTGTTGGGGGCCTCATATCATCAGGTGTATGCTGTCTGATTGGTGGCTTAGTGTCTGAGAGATCTCAGGGGTCCAGGTTAGTCAAGACTGCTGGTCTTCCTATGGGGTTGTCCTCCTCCTCAGCTTCTTCTAGCCTTTCCTTAATTCAACCCCAGTGGTCCCAGACTTTAGTCTAGTGATTGAGTGCAAGTATCTGCTTCTGTCTCATTTAGCTTCTTGTTGTGTCTCTCAGAGGACAGCCATGCTAGACTCCAGTCTGTAAGCACACCATACCATCAGTAATAATGTCAGGCCTTGGGGCCCTCCCCTGAGCTGAATCTCAATTTGGGCTGGTCACTGGACCTCCTTTCCCTTAGTATCTTCTCCATTTCTGTCCTTTCAGTTCTTTTAGACAGGAACAATTCTGGGTCAGAGTTTTGACTGTGGGATGGCAACCCATTCTGTCCTTATACTCCAGGTTAGCTTGCACCTGGTGGGTGGCAATGCAAACTGTTGCTAGGTAGCTGTTGGATAGAGCCTAGGGCAATTGCCAACAATTATCTTTTTAAAAATAATGATGAGGTAGGCTTTTTGGCTTTTTTCTACCTCAGCTTCTTATTATCCCTATGCTTACTGGAGAATCCAAATTCTTCAACCCTCTCTTACTGTCAGTACTGGTTTACAGAGAAAGCTAGTCTTGAGTTTATTGATGACCATGGTCATCACTTGGCATCCCTTATTACTTTGGCAAGGAGATATTCATCTAGGCAGTCTAAGAGCACTTTGGGCTGGGTTTATACTCTATCAGCCAGCCATCTTGACTCTATAGTTAAGGGAGTGGTGATGACAACCTAGGCATCCCAAAGCCAAGTGAGTTTTTGAGTTAGTGCAATTCTACAAAGAAGAGTGCAGATGCTGAACCATTTAGCACCACAAATCCACTGTAGATGATGAGCATATTACTCTGGTAAAGGGGATCAGGTGGCACACCAAAGGCAAAGATAGTTTTGTGGATGCTCTGAGAATGGCTAGAAAGAACCAGAATATTCTCATATAATAAAACCTTCAATGCAAGCATATGGGATTTTAAGATATGGGTTTTAGAAAGAACCTACTTTATGCTGTCTACTTTAGTTTGGAGGGTGGTTTTTGGAAGTACAAGGGCTTAACTGGGCTGACAGGCATGGGAAGAATGACCATGGAGGTCTGTGATGCTTGTGATAATTTTGATATCATAAAAGTCCATTAATTCCAATATGTCTTTTGCTTCAGGTTTCAACATGGGGCATGGAATCATACAAATATGGACTATTCTGTGTTATCACTAGACATGTTCTTGAGGTAAACATGTAAATGCTAAAAACACCCAAGGAAAAGATTATATATGGCCATATTGTAGTTATTATTAATTTTCTTGCTTTAGACCACAGCAGCCAGTAATGGTCATGTCCATTTAATGTTGCTTAAAATTTTTGGCAAAAACTTGCATTAAATTTAGTATTCAAGACAAAATTATCTTTTTCTCATTGAAATTAATGGCAATTACATTTTTGATGTTAAGAGCTCAAGAAGAAAGGAGTTCAACTAGATGAATGATGACAATGTATCAATTAGCTAAAATTTATTATTTGTAATAGTGTTCAGACATTCACCATGTCTCTGCGTAACTCCTTTCTTTGTACTTGCTAAGACTACAGAAACATTTCTCAAGAAATTCCAAATAAAACTGTTAATTATTCTATTTTTTCTCCACAGGTTTGTCAATTTGACTTTATAAAATCAGAGGCAACCTTTGAAATCTTTATTTTTATTTTTAAGTGGCTTAGTATTTATAGATGTTTATGGGGTACAATGTGACATTTTAACACACATATATACCATATGAAATTAGCATTATTAGCAAGTCTGAGACCTCAGACAGTTATCATTGTTTTGTGTTGGGAAAATTAAGAATCCTCTCTACAGGCTATTTAGAAACTCCCAATTAACTCTTGTTAATAATAGCTATGCTACTGTGCTGTCCAATGTTTGAAGTTATTCCTCCTATCCTCCTGTACCTTGTGCCAACTAACACCCCTCTTACTCTGACTTTCCTTATAGCCTTCCCCAGGTTCCTCTGGCCACTGTATCCTATTCCCTACTTCTTCAAGATCATCTTTTTAGTTCTATGGACATATTAATAAGAACACTTGGTATCTGCCTTTCTGTGTATGACACTGCACTTATTTCAACATCCTCCAAATCCATACATGTTAATATAAATATCAGAATTTCATTTTTTTATAAAATAATAGTACAATGTGTCACACACTTAAAATTATTTTTTTCTTATTTATCAGTGGACTCCTAGGTGGAGTCCAGATCTTGGCTACTATGAATAACAATTTCGTAAACGCTGGAGCATAGATTTTTTTGTTTGTTTTGAAGCAGGTTTTACTGTGTAGCCAAGACTAGTTGAGAACTTATTGTATGACTTAGGCTAGATTTTAACTCTCAATCCTGCTTGACCCAATGCCATATATACAGGTGTGTGTAACCAAAACTGGCTTGAGACGTTTTTTGACATTTGATTAATTTGGGTATACACTAGTGCTGCGATTTTCTGAGGAACTTGATGGTAAGTCTATTCCCAGTTTTCTGAAGGAGTTGCATGTTGGTTTGTATAACTGCTATACCAATTTCCCCATTTTGACAGTTTTGGGGTTTTCTTCTTATCTTTTTTCTGAGACTATATCTTATTTTATAAATATATATGCCACAATGACTCTACTTTTTCTCAACAATTGTTTTTATTCTAAAGAAAAAACTTGTCTCAACATTTTTGTCTGACTTTCATTTTTGTCATGTGTGAACTGAGCCTGCTACTTTCAAAACATTTTTTCCAGTATATCATTTTTATAGTTAATCATTTCATATGCCTCTTGTACAGAATTGCAATCCTAGCTTTTTAAAATATCAGTGTGAGGATTCTCATGGTTTGATTGGAGAACTATGCTCATTAATGTAGAATTGCTGTTCCATCATATTTAAGAGCTAAGCCGTGTTTATATATGCAATGCCAGTCATTCATTAGCCTTGTGCAGTATTTTATGGTAAGAGTATGTAGAAAATGACCTCTCTCCTTTTGAAGATGGATGTTTGTATTTAGATTGCTTTCCATTTTAAGTTACTATTAATAGTATTATAATAGTAGTATTATTTTAAAAAATTTTATTTATTATTTTCTTTATATACATTTCAAATGCTATCCCGAAAGTACCCTATACCCTTCCCCCACCCTGCCCCCCTACTCACCCACTCCCACTTCTTGGCCCTGGTGTTCCCCTGTACTGGTGCATATAGAGTTTGCAAGACCAAGGGGCCTCTCTTCCCAATGATGGCTGACTAGGCTATCTTCTGCTACATATGCAGCTAGAGACACGAGCTCTGGGGATACTGGTTAGTTCATATTGTTGTTCTACCTATAGGGTTGCAGACCCCTTTAGCTGCTTGGGTACTTTCTCTAGATCCTCCATTGGGGGCCCTGTGTTCCATCCAATAGCTGACTATGAGCATCCACTTCTGTGTTTGCCAGGCACTGGCATGGCCTCACAAGTGACAGCTATATCTGGGTCCTTTCAGAAAAATCTTGCTGGTGTATGCAATGGTGTCTATATTTGGAGGCTGATGGTAATAAGGATAATAGTACTATTATAAGTTAAGATAATATTAAACACATATGCAGACATGTATTTGCTAGTTGATACTGCTGTGCTGACACCAAAGTGTGATTTTTTTAAATTTTTATTTAGCCCATTCTAAAGATGAGGAAGTGACACTAGGACTTGCTCAGTAGTACTTGGCCAGTAAGCTGTAAGTTGAGGCAAAGGATTGAAAGATATGTTTGTGAAAAGAAAGTCAAGCAAGTTTCTTATTGTCTTGATGGCGGCTCTGCTGATCATCAATTCCTTCTCCTACCTCTATCACACACCTTGTTTCAGACCCAACATTTCTGAGGCAGCAACTTGTCACTGTTCTACTGCGGTGAGGAATCCGCAGACATGGCATGGCTGCCAGGTTTCCCAAAGCCTGCCTCCTATTTCCTTGAGCTGTCACTGCAGCTGCCATGGCTAATGAGTGTCAGTTTCTAGCACATTTATATATATTCAATTCCCATCAAAGGTCCTCATTTGTGTAATACTTACAGGTGTTCAGATAACTCTGCTTTACTCTGACTGAGAACAGTGATTTTGACAGTGAAATAAGATAAACATGAAAAAATTCCGTAGAAAGCTTTGAACTGCTATTCAAATGTAATTATTAGGCTGGCTAAGTAATGCATTTCTCGTGTCTGATGTAACAAAGCATTAATTTGGGCTTGCGTTTTCAGGTGGTTGAGTCCATATTAGTCTTCTAAATGGAACTTCATCATTAAAATTCTCTATATTTGTCTTATAGTGTCTTATTTTCTTTCTCCCCATACTTAGTTGATTTAATTATCTATCTTCAAAACCCACATTTTTGTAGAGGGACAGATTAAGGGCATTTCAAATATGAAATAAAGCATGCTATCCCAGGCTATAAAATAGTAAGTGAGGCATGTTAGCCCAGGCTACCGTGGGTAGTGTGTTCCAGGAAACCACTTCTCTTTTTTTCCTGTCATTTGTCTGCCAACATAGTTTATCTAACTTAATTAAAAAAAATTTATTAGATATTTTCTTCATTTACATTTCAAATGCTATCCCGAAAGTCCCCTGTACCCTCCTCCTGCCCTGCTCCACTACCCACTCACTCCTACTTCTTGGCCCTGGCATTCCCCTGTGCTGGGACATATAAAGTTTGTAAGACCAAGGGTCATCTCTTCCCAGTGATGGCCAACTAGGCCATCTTCTGCTACATATGCAGCTAGAGACACAAGCTCTGGGGGTACTAATTAGTTCATATTGTTGTTCCACCTATAGAGTTTCAGACCCCTTCAGCTCCTTGGGTACTTTCTCTAGCTCCTCCATTGGGGGCCCTGTGTTCCATCCAATAGCTTACTATGAGCATCCACTTCTGTATTTGCCAGGCACTGGCATAGCCTCACAGGAGACAGCTATATCAGGGTCCGTTCATCAAAATCTTGCTGACATATGCAATAGTGTCTGTGTTTGGTGGCTGATTATAGAATGGACCCACGGGTGGGGCAGTCTCTGGATGGTCCATCCTTTTGTCTTAGCTCCAAACATTGTCTCTGTAACTCCTTCCATGGGTATTTTATTTTGTATTCTAGGGAGGAATAAAGTATCCACACGTTGGTCTTCCTTCTTCTTGATTTTCTTGTGTTTTGGAAATTGTATCTTGGGTATTCTAGGTTTCTGGGCTAATAGCCACTTATCAGTGAGTGCATATCAAGTGACTTCTTACAGTGTCATATTTTCTTTTTCCTCATTCTTAGTTAGTTTATTTGTCTATCTTCAAAACCCATATCTTTGTATCTTGTGTGACTTCTGTCACCAGAAAGCTTAAGGTAATGCAGGAGAATAAGGTTACACAATTATAGTAACTTATGAGAGGAGACACAGTCTATAATAGAGCAAATGAGCAAACAGAAAATAGATAAATAGATGGCTCTGACCTAGATAGTAATTGAATGTTGCCACAATCAAGTGAATTAATACATCATTACCATACAGTCACTGTGTGTATGTGTGTGTGTGTGGGGGGGTGGGCATTTGATGCTAATTGAGTATTGAAGGTGAAGGGGTCCAAGTGTCTTAAACTTTCTCATTCTCTTAGTTGGAAGGAAATGTTTTTATTTACAGAATTATCTGCCTAGGACAAGAAATACATTTTAAAATACTAATGAAGTCTAGTGACTTTGGGTACATGAGGACTTGTATTAATATTTGCTTCAGGAGTAGTTTTGGAGCCTATAAGGCTATGTATTTGCTAATGTATATACTAATTCAGAAGAAAAGACAAAGTAGAGGATATAGATTTGGCAGTCATACAGGAAATCAATTTTTTATATAGATTCTTCACTTAATATTTGCACAAGCCTTTATTTTATATTTTATTAATTTAAAGTCAGATGTGGTGGCTCATGCTTATAATTCAAACACCCAGAAAGCTGATGTAATAGGGTTGCAGAGGATTTGAGGCTATCGATTCTGGATTGTAGAGTAAGACCCTGTCTAAAAAAACACAAAGCTACATAGTAATCTATTGTCTTGAACCTAGATTAAAATACAAAAAGATATAAGGAATAATAATAATAATAATAATAATAATAATAATAATATAGCAATATTTTGATACTCTTTCTATGGACAACTAAAAATTAAATACTTTCTTTTAGTGTGATCAGAAGATCATGTGCTGAAGAAAATTTGAAGATTTGAAAACTAATAACTATTGGTTCTGATAATTAGAAAATATTGCCAAAAGAAAGTGAAAAATAAAAGGTAAGGAAATACAGATAACAAAAACAAAAATAAACACAACACAAAATGAAACAAAACAAAACTCTTAGGAGACCATCTTAAATGTGTACATGCAGAAAACAGATTATACAAAGAACATTTCTATCCTACGTCTATTTATGCACGGTTGAATTATGGCTTAGAAAAAAATGAATTTAATTGTAGTTCCCAGAACAGGCAAATGCGATCTTATCTAGGAACAGACCTTTAAGAAGAAATCAAGAATAAATGGGTTTATTAAGCCAGACCTTTATCAAATATGAATGGTTGCATTGTTACAAAGCAATGCCTCAGGAAAGATAGAGATGTCCATGTCCATAGAATAGCCACCAAATGATGGAATAAGAGTTGGCATAAAGGGCAACAAGCTCAACCGTGCCAGGGCTACCACCAGAAGTATAGAAGAAATGACATCCTTTGCAACCCAGGGAAAGTGTGGAATCTGACTTGGAGGTTTTGACTTTCATAACTACAAGAGAATAAATTTCAGTACTTATAAATACATGCAGTGTGCGTGTGGCTCACCATGGCAATGCTTGGCAATGAATAATCCCTACTTCTCTCTTCCATTCCCATTATCTTTCCACTTAATCAGACAATGTTTATTGAATATTTTCTCTACTAGTCACTTTGTCTCATTTCCTGGCTTTTAAAATTGCCCTCATAAGACAACATTTGGGCTTAGAAGATGAATATGTGAGAAGAGATTGGTTCCGCAGACACTACTTTTCTTGATCTCTTTATTTTCTCTCTCAGTTGTATTGAAGACGTTCTCAGTTGTGTCACCTTTGACAAAGCACAATCCATATAGATGAATATTTTGCAACATTTGTGGGCTCTTGGCTCAAAGGTGTGTTGAAAGCATCAAGTCATACAGAGGTTTTAGATAAATGGTGTTCGTGACACTGGGCTCGTTCGGGGATAAGCTTGGCAGCAGTGAGTTATTGCCAGCTTGAGAACAGAGTCAGAAGGTTGAGAGGCTCTCAGGTGAGTGATGCAATGTGAGAAAGCCTCGTGTTCCTTAAGCAAGTTCTCATAGGTGAATTGTACCTGAGCTAGCAAGAGTCATGTGTAGCTGCCAGGACATGGGGATGTGGTTGGATGAATAATGACTCTAGGAAGCTGTTACCATTGGTGGACAGGCTGTAAAGATGTACACCATATGCAGTTTTATTTATTGCCACAGTTTCCTCCAGTAACTGAACATGTTGCCTGTGAATCATGGGCTGTGATAGTGCTAGAAAGGTATTCAGAATGTAGAAAAAGCTGCTGTTGACAGCATTTTCCCCACATTCTTAAAGTGACAGACACTTATCTTGCTACAGGACTACAAAAAAAAAACCAATTAGAAAAATCTAAGAATGAATTTTCTGCCATGCTTGTGCTAGTTAAATTTGGTCTTTCTGTGAGTGCCCAAAACTACTACTACCTTTTTATTAATGACAATATGGGTAAATTATTTTGATTTATCATAAATCATAAATATTAAAAAACAAGTTGTGATTGTTAATATTTGTTGTTAACTTGCTGCCTAAAAGGGAGGACTCCTGCTACATCTCTCAGGGATTGTCTACATTAAGGTTAGCCCCCAAGAAGGTCTGTGAAGGATTGTCTTAATTATATTAATTGATGCTGATGAACCTTGTAATTGTGTGTTGGACCATTCCCTAAGCAGGGTATCTGGGACCACATCTGAGCACTAATAAACACCTGTTAATTTATTGTTCTCTGCTCTTGATTGTAGGTGTACTGGATGCAATGTGGCCAGTTCTCTGAAGATCCTGTTATCTACCATGGTGGGCTGCACTCTGTAATTGCGAGCCTAATGAATATTTTCCCTCTTAAATTGCTTTTGTTAGGATATTTTATTACAGCAAGGGGAAAAAAATAAAGACACAAGAGAAGGCTAGGACAAATTCATAGACACAGGCAAGCCAGTTTGTCTTTGAAAGTCATTTGATTGAAAAGCTGATATTCATTTAAAGTCAATATACTTAGACAATTCAATAATATACAAAATGTATTCCTTTTGGAAATCAGTTCTGAGGAGTCAAACTGACCCCATACAATTTATTAGACACATGTTCTCATTGGCTTAAAGTTACAAAGATATATAAGGACTTCATTACTCTGAAGAGAACAGGGACTAAAGAGAATTTTCCACGCTTTTGATTCTGATATTGTTGTTTTCTTGGTATTAACTGCTGTCCACTGCTTTGGCATTAAATTACTTGTCAAGGGAAGGGTAGAAGATATCAGTCATAACATGGATGAAAAAGTTAGGAGTTCTTTCTTGGAGTGTACTTTCTTGGTAAATTGAATCTACTTACAGTTAGCAGACCAACTTATTTGACTTCTGAGGAGTGACTCCCTTCAAAATAGCTTTAGGCATGACTCATTGTAATGCCCACTAATGTCATATCATCTAGCAGAACAAACAAAATAGAGCCAGGGTAGTAAGTGCTTATAAATAAATAACTTTAAAAATTGGACTGGACAATTTTTCTTGTGAAACACGTAGGAACAGAGTTACAGGCATGACATATAGCCCATTAAACAAAAACTTGACAGGGCAAGGGAATACATATAATATACATTTATATATTATATAATCATATAATATACATCATATAATACATACACTATTATATTATATATTATATATCAAATATTATATAATTATATATAATTGAACATTTAAAATGTATACATTTTATGTCGTATATTATATATTATATAGGAAATATATTTTATATAATAAATATAATATATGTTTATATATCTAAGGGATAAAATTTGGGATTGGTAAAAACCTGTTGTGGCTCTTAAAGAATTTTTCCCCTGACATATCTAGCCCTGATATCCATTGTGAGCTTAATGAAAGCATTTGATTCTAACAATATAAATAGGTAAGTTCCAATAAGTAGATAGATTGCAAAGAGCACATGTATATCAAAATAAGAGATCAGCAAGTAATGATTAATAAAGCTCTGAAGATGTTCCGGAGATTCAAACATGATGGCCAACTTTCTGCTCTCTATTGTGCTAAAGAACACCCAAAAGTCATTATAATATCTGGCTTTTGGGCATTACATTTCTAACGTCTTTTAGTAGAACTCGGAACGGAAAAAAAAAGTACAGATCCAAAGATACTGTCAGCATGAAAAAACAGATCAGTAGGAATGAGCCATTGTGCCTGGGGCATATGCTCTTCTTCACTTATGGATTTCCTCCTGGTCAAAATGGGTCTCTACTACCAACCTCAACTCTACCTTAAGATGATCACAGGCTACACACACATGTTGGAAAAATAGAAATGCAGAAAGAATGAATTCTTGGTGTAGAAGTCTTTGTTACTTTTGTAAAATTTGAATTTATTTTTAGCTATGCATAAAACATTATACTTAAGTATTTATAGAGGATAATGTGATGTTTTGCTACAAAAATCTATCAGATGTTTAAAACTAAATGAAAACTTATACACCATATGTGATTAACGTTGCTTTGATAATGATCTGGACATGTGTATATCTGTTCTCCCAGCGATGAGGAGGCTGAGGCAGGAGAGTCACGAGTTCAAGTAGAACTTTTTTAGGTCAGAATCCTGACAAGAAGACAGAATGAGATATTTTCTAATGATCTGACTAGACTAAAGGGTTTAACTGATAGAAGACAGTAAAAATCACAGCAAGTAGGAAAAGAGTGCTGTACCATGCATATATTTATGTATATGTGTGTGTAGAGGGAGGGAGGGAGGGGGGAGAAAGAGGAGAGAGAGAGAGAAAGAAAGAGAGAGAGACAGAGAGAGAGAGAGAGAGAGAGAGAGAGAGAGAGAGAGAGAGAGAAAGAAAATCATCTTAAGGAAGGGAAAATATTAAAACTTTGCAAGAGGTACAATGATGGGAAGGAAACACCTGCCAAGATGTAGGAAGATGAGCAAGCTGCTGCCTATGCCCCAGCCTGGCAGATAGGATATGTGGGCTGTAAACATCTGCTCTGTTTTTCTCTATGCCTTCTGATATTATTCTGGAGCCTTGCAAAAGCCGCACTGAAGCTAGAAGGCAAGAGGAAGCCTGGGAGTACATGTCCCAGGTTAGTAACCTGGGGGTACAGATCAAAGTAGAGAAGGCAGAATTGGTGTTAGTGAGCCAAATTAGAATAAACAAACAAACAAACAAACAAAACCCCTCCAGTTCAGAGCTCAGGACTTCCAAACCCGGTCTAGCTGACGCTGGGTTAAAGCAGTGCTAGATAGAACTCAATGAAAGACCAACATCCAGAGGTGGCATTTGGGTGGGGCCTTTGTCGTTGAGCCCTAAGCTTCCTTTCAAATCCCCTTTGCTGCTCTGGTCCTCATTTATCTCTGCTCAGATGCAGATGAACTGCTCTCAGCCACTCAGTCATGTCTTCTCAGTGTACTTGCCATTCTCCTTATGGGTAGCAGTCCTCTTAAGTCTCCCAACCTAAGGGCCTTGGCAAGGGCACTTCTTCTGTCCACAAGGGCAGTTATTCTTTTGGTATTCTACAACGCCTAATGCCTGTGTTATTCATTTGGAGTGCATCTTATAGTGCCTATTAATAGTTTCCTTTAATCTTTATTCTGTCGCAACGTCTGAGTCATCAGTGTGAAAAATATTTCTTTATCTCGTGATAATTTTAAAACCCCAGAATTCCGAGGTCACCTTGAGAAACAGGAGTTAAACAATTCAGAAATATCTGTCCCTGGTCATTAGAAGTATTCCAGGAGATTTTGCCAATCTTGAATTAGAGTTTAAGGATCAGAGGATGGTAAAGTAATGTATTCATCCTCTACTCTAGTTAGCATAGTGCTTTCTATTAGGTGGGTGTGTAGTAGTGTTTGTTGATTGATTGTTTTGATTTCCTTACAACTTGTGTACAGGGACAACTTGTTATCAGTAAAAAATGTCAAATTCCAAAACAGCATTTTTTTTTTTGTTCCAGCATCTTCCTTTTTTGAGAATATGATACAGTTTGAATTTGATCTCAAAATACTGTCCTTGTAACAGTAAAATGAAACACCATGCTGAAGTCAAATGAAATAAAACGGTGTCTGAGTACTGCAAAGCAGAGAGCTGGGAGCAGCTGACTTCTGCACGCTGCTTCTATAATGCTGGCTCATTGACTTAATGATCACGCCATGCGTTGGGCTGCTGTATGCTCTTTGCCACTTTGTTAGAGAGGTTTGTTCTCACTGAAGGGGGAGGGGGCTGCAATGCCAGCATCCGGCTCATAAGCCTGAATTTGAGTTGGGAAATTCAGAGTAATTCATTATTTATGCTCTCCTGCTTTGTCCTGATCCTTCCTCAACTTAGAAGCGGCGCACATTCTTCTCATAACCCTTTTTGTGTTCATTTTCAATCCTATCTCTTTCCTGCATGAGTTACTCACTACAATTCAGTCTTTTGCAAGCTTTGCTAACACTGTTGGTTCCCAGCATGCTGTTAGGGCTAGCGATGTGTGCTCATTAAAACTTGCTCTAAGAGAAGTCGATTAACAGGTTCTGGTTGAATAGAGATTTTCTTAAAATTTAATATATATGTTTTAAATGTGGGTATTTGACATGGGAGTTGAATGCTTTAAGGATTTACATATTTAACCCATGGCCAAATAAATGATATAAAATCTGTTTTAGTAGATTAAAAAGAACATGCAATCTGTTTATTTAGTGGGGGAACAGTTGCATCCCAGGCCAAAGGACATTGCTGGAGCATAAGAAGGTTGCTCATTTTACACTGATGTTTCTTTGAATTTTAATGCTGTCTAAAATGATTTCATCTCAAGTGAATGTGCTAAAAAAGCTCAAATATCAATTGTCCAAGGGATAGTTAAGAACACACACACACACACACACACACACACACACACACACACACACGTATATACATATGCAACTCCACATGCACACATATACATAGAGACAAACCACACTTTCCACATACACACATATACATCTCTCTCACACATACACTCAATTCAATCCACTCTCCCACATATTCTATAAACATTCATACCCACATATACATACCCACATATACACACATCACACTCACTACACATATACATGCACACACACACACTATCCATATACCCCCTACACATACATATCCCCCACCCACATGAATACCCCCACATATATACATATAAGCAAACAAGTACAACATTCCCCACACATGTGCAGACAGACACATCTCTCCCAGGTATACACACAAACACAACAACCCCAGATACACAAATCGTGCTCTGTATCCCATTAAACCCATGCACACACACACTCACACACACACACACACACACACACACACACACACCTCACACCCCCTACACACACACACATGCAGACACCATACTCATCACACCTCCACATATGTACGCACATGTAGGCACACACACACAGAAACATTCACACACATACGTTCTGAAGCTGGCACACATGAGGAAGGTGACTGACAGGTTACCTTTAGCTATTAAGTGATACACAGAGGTGGACTACTTGCTATAATCAAAATTGAAAACTCAGAACTTTGACACTTCTCGTCAATTTGATCTTTCTCACTTCCACAGGCTGATGATGGTGACGGTTTTATTCGACATTAGAATATTTAGGAAATGCCTTAATCTAGAAACGTGACAGCACAAATTGGGCGTAAGATGTAGGAAGAACAAAACCCACTAATGATAGTGACTGCATGTCTTAAAAGCCTCAGCACAGTCCATTTTGTCCCCCTGTGCACTTCCCTGACTACCCAGAATAATTATGCTCTGGAGATTAAGGAAGAAATGTTAAACTTCAAACCCTGAGGGAATTTCATGTTTCTATGAACAATTCTCTCCTGTTGCTCATCACTTAATTTGAAAATGAAACCAATCTTAGTTCTCTCTAAACCAAGGTTTTACTATCTTCACTAAGGTGAGCTACACATACAAATTTATTCCAAAAATCCAACCGCAAGCAACCTGAGATTCTGTATTCATCTATGGGTCTGTATATACTCATATATGGGTATATACTCACATATGGGTATATACTCACATATGGGTATATACTCACGTATTACTACTGTCCAATATCTTTTTGTTGGTCAGGTCTTGGTGTGGGAAGGGACTTGCAGGGCCTCTCATGGCCGGGCTTATCAAACCAGAGCTTATTCTCATAAGGCTGAGACAATCAGACAATACCATTCACTTGGGGAAATAAAAGTGACAATTGGTTTCTCCGATAGCTTTGAAACAAGAGCATGGTCCCCGTGAGCGAGCTGATAACCCTAAATAACTGTTCCTGGTCTAGTCCTCATTTTCTTCCTGTTTGGAACTATCATCCATATTTAACAGTTGAAATAGCACAGTCATTGCCTTATAAACATTCATTTTTTTAAACTTCAGGCAGTTACCAAAGACTATTACTGACTGTTTTAAGGTATTAAGAAGAATTTGTTATATTGTCTGCCTCTATAAACTTGCTAACTGAATATATATATATATATATATATATATATATATATATATATATATATATTTGTGTGTGTGTGTGTGTGTGTGTGTGTGCGTGCACAGATATCATAAAGCCAAATCTAATAGTCTATAGTGAGTTACAATAATAGTGAGAAAGCATAGGCTTTTCAAAATGTTGATAGATAATATACTAAAAATATTACCATCCTTTTCTTTTCTGTCTCTAACAGATAACCTAAATTGACTTGCTTTGGTGATGGCTTTTATTGTAGTCATTGCCATACAAAATTTCTAGCCTCCCCCTGTTTTGCCTAAAGCCAGACCTTATTTAGAATATTATAAGTATTAATTACAGTGAAAAATGATTAAAAGAGAATGCTAACTGGTCAAAGTGTTAGAATAAGTGCCAACTGAGAGTTCTGTCCTGAGTGGGATAGCTCTCTCACCCTGTCTGAAGTTCAGGGCACATCACAGAAGCTGTGATGGAAAGACTGGAAGAGCTAGGCAATAGGAAGGAGTGCTATGAGATACAGTCTTCTGTATGTGACATGGCTACTAAAGTCCTGAAGATACTAAAGCCCTGACCATCTGTAGAAGGCCTATGTGGGGCAGGAAGAAAGTCATGAAAGGAGGAGAAAGAGTATGTGCGAGAAAGACAAGCTAAGCAGGCTCAGTAGATATATAACATAAGGCACATGCAGCTATGATCACAACACATATGCTTGTATGAGGTCAAAAACTTTAAAAAAGGTACTAAATATCATTGTTTCATTGGATTGTATGGATTCATTTTGTGAAAACAAGTTTATGCAATTGGATACTGGAGTAGAAGAGACTCTGGGGTAGCAACTCCTGGACTCTACATGGGAAGTATACATTGTCTGTGAAGCTGTCTGACTCACAGGGACCATGTGTGCTGGGCCTCACAGAATAAATCACTGTGAACAATATATAAATGAAAGGGTGGTCATAGCCCCACATTCCAAAACAGCCCAGGCAGAAGAGTGTCAGTAACACTTGAGGGTAATGACACCCATGATCAGATTTGATTGACAGAAAATGAGCAAGTGTATTATACTTTTACTTATGGGAATTCTTTTTTTTTTGAATTCTTTTTTCTTTTTGACTTTCTGACACAAGGTTTCTCTTTGTAGGCCTGGCTAACCTGGCTATGAGATGCAGTCTTCTGTATGTGACATGGCTACTAAAGTCCCGAAGACACTACAGATTGTAGAGCTGATTGCCCTCAAATTCAGAGTTCTTCCTGCTTCTGCCTACCAAGTGCTAGGATTACAGACATGAGCCACTACTGCTATTTATGGTAATTCTTAGACAGGATTTTATGTTTGCTGCATGCCTCAATTTTCTAGTTTTTTCTAACAACTCCAACAAAGATTTGCCTTATGGTCTGATAAGAATTCTGGGATGATCGCTGCAATGGCTATTCTTGGTTGTCAACTTGACTGTATCTGGAATGCACTCCAAGCCATAAATAGATATACCTGTGAGCTACATTCTACTTGGTTTGAAGAGGGTGAATCCACTTCTAGTCTAAGCCTTTGGGGTAGGAAGACAAACCTTTGATCTGGATCTTGTGGCTGGAAGACATACCTTTAATCTGGTTAAAAGCCTATATACGGAATGGAAGAAGGAAGCATTCACTCTTTGTCTGAATGCCCTTGCTAGCACATCCATACCTTCACTGGCATTGGAATCCACTTCTTTGGGACTCTGGCATTATACAGAAGACCAGCCGAGATGCATCCAGCTTTGTGGCACTGAGCAACTACTAGATTCTTGGACTTTCCATTCACAACTAACCACTGTTAGATTAGTTAGACTGCAGCCTCTAAGTCATTCCAATGTATATATATATATATGCATTTCATGTGTTCTCTGACTTTAGAGAACTAATACAGGCACCAAAACATTTTGAGGCCATTGCTGAGAACTTTCTTTGCATGGATTCTTGGAGTAAAACAGTGAATTTTGATGAGGCTGTTTTTGAAAACTATTGGGAAATTATGCAGTCTGGACAAGAAAAAAAAAGAGAGACATTGCATTTTCTGTTGTGTTTTCAATCAAATATAGTGCTGTTATATTTCAAAACAATAATTTGAATAGGAGAATTTCAGCTGATCTTTAAAGTCCCTCTGCTAAAGAATTATTAACGAGGTGAAAGGGACCTGGAAGCAGAATCCTGTGGTAGGTGGTAGGGGCAGTATTTGTGAAGCTCCTTCCCTAGATATAGGACATGATATACGGACCAGGCAAGAGGCCTTCAGAGTAAAGACAGCTTTTAGTTTCAGAGATTCAAGTTCTGAAGCTAATGCTTAGAAGAAGGAAGGGCTGGATTGCTGGGCATACATTCAACATACCCAGCAATGGCTGGTGATTCTGACATCCCTTGAGCTCATATTATTTCACAAGTATAATGAAGATAACACTTAAGACATGATTTAGCAGCTTATGTATTTTGAAAAGGGCTTTGTGCTTGTTTGAGAAAATGGACAGGTAAGTGTTCTAAAACCTTCATCAAGGTGAGCTTAGAAAGTTGGTTCGAGGCCGTCTATTTTCAGCATCTTAGGGAGGCATGTGGATCTAGAGTTTAATTGCTTTTCTTGACGTAGAGGCTAACACTGCTCACAGCACTAGGAACTTTCCCATGTAAAAGTCTTTGAACATGTTTTTTGTTGTTGTTGTTTTGTTTTTGGTTTTTCAAGACAGGGTTTCTCTGTGTAGCTCTGGCTGTCCTGGAACTCACTTTGTAGACCAGGCTGGTCTTGAACTCAGAAATCTGCCTGCCTCTGCCTCCCAAGTGCTGGGATTAAAGGTATGCGCCACCACACCCAGCTGAACATGTTATTTCATCAGCTGGGATACACCTTTTGTTTACTCTATGTTAACCGGACACAACCTAGCTTGTACAAAACTGTACAAAGTTAATCTCTGGGGACTTGTTAAGGTGCTCTGCTGTACAGTATATTACATAGTATACGCTTGTGTTGTACTTATAAATATTACCAAAAAGTTGAGTAATATCTTGTATTAGATGAAGTTCTAGCAGCTCAAGCACTAGGTTTTGGTTATTAGGAATTTTTAGTTCCTAGTTTAGGTCTCAGCTCAGAATAGATGTTCAACAATTTATTCCTTAATGAATGAGGCCAAAGCATAGGCATGGTATACGGAGTTCTGGGGTTAGGACTCAAATGGCGATATAGAGCCAGACTTTAGTGTGCTTTAAATACCAGCTGATAGAGCCTGTTCTGTTCTGAGGCCATGGAGGACTTGTGGAAGTTTTTAAATCATAGAGTGAGTGATTGCTTGAGGATGGCAAAAAGAAAGGAAGGGAGGGAGGAAAGATGTTCTATAGGGAGTCATTGTGAACACTGTTGTTTTCTGATTAGTTCTATCTGTGAATGAACATTTCAGTGTAGTAGAGACCACCTGGCAGAGGATGTCTGCCTAGCTTTGTTATCTGCCTTATCTTCAGGCAACTTTCAGTATCTACACAGTATTCACCAAGTACAAATGGCTGGGATCTGGTTACTGCAGACATCTCATCCACAGACCTTTATTATTATTATTATTATTGCAATTCTTTCTTGACCCTGTAGCTTCAGATTAAAGCAGGGCAAATGCCTGCTTTTACTATTTCTCACAAAATACCTAACTCCATATGTTGTTTGAAATCTCATGTTGTGAGTGGCCTCAGTTCTCAGAGCTCAAAGAAACAGAGATCAAAGGAAGCAAATTTAGATTCATTGCCGACAGCCAAATGCACCTCTGCTGCTCTGGAAACTATCTCTAAGCCTTAGAAACTTGTGTAGAATAAAGAAGAATTGCAATAAAACATATGAAAAATAATAATACTAGTTATTACTTATTGAGTGCTTATTCTATAGCAGCAGGCGCTCTAAGCACCCTTTATAGATTTTTTTCATTTGATCCTCACAAGAAGTTTATGATTCTCCTACCAATTTTATGTTATTATTTCCATTTCACATACCAGGAGACTGCACTCAGGGTAATGACTAGGCTTTGATTGCAGCCAAGGCTGGGTCTCTTAAACTCATGATTTTATGAGAGGAATAGGAAGAAGAAAACACAGAAGATGTAGCCCTTGGTTTCCAATTTTTCTGAAAAAACAGCGTGAAATAGGTATAATTAAGGCAACAGTTTTCCTTTAAGGCAGCTAAAAGCTAAACAGGGACACAGAAACAAATTAAATGCAGAAAAGGACAACTCCACCAGAGTGACAGATAAAATCTCAAGTTTTGCCGAGTCTGAGAGATGAATTGGGTCACGGAAGACTAGAATGCTTGAGCAGCTAAGAAGAGTACAGTCAGAGATGATCTACTTCCCATGAAGTCAGGCTCACAACTATGAAAACATGGCCAAGGGAGTGTGTCCAGCAAGGTGAGAAGGGGTTGGTATGAGGCTGCAGAGGAGGAGCCTAGTGGCTATTCGGTAATTGAATTTTTGGTGTTCAGAGTAAATAACAGAGCTTCGGTATAATTTAAATGTGAAAGTCACTGATGAAAGAAAACGAGCTAAGGTCGAAGTAGTCACGAGAAAATAAGATAGTGGAACACTCAGATTAAAAGATAATTTACTGAATTGTGCTGATGTTAATTTAATTTCGATCACCTCAAATAGCCCTCTATGAATGCTGGGTTCTCTCTTGTATAAGATGCCATGGGACAAACTCATACCTAAATAAATGTCCAGAGAAAGATGTATAACCTATTAAATGTAAACAGAGGGCAAGTGATTGGGAAGCTGGAAGAGAATGATGAGTTCGACATGCTGACCCCAGATATATCACACCCACAGATCTGGTAAGGCTGCCTTGGGATAGATGCAGCAGTTGCAGTATTGCAGAGCCTCTCTTTGTTAGGCACCCCTCCCCCCAAATCAGTGGCCTTTCTCTACACAAAGGATAAACAGGCTGAGAAAGAAATCAGGGAAACAACACCCTTCATAATAGGCACAAATAATATAAAATACCTGGGTGTGACTCTAACTAAGGAAGTGAAAGATCTGTATGATAAGAACTTCAAGTCTCTAAAGATAGAAATCAAAGAGGATCTCAGAAGATGGAAAGATCTCCCATGCTCATGGATTGGCAGGATCAACATTGTAAAAATGGCTATCTTGCCAAAAGCAATCTACAGATTCAATGCAATCCCCATCAAAATTCCAACTCAATTCTTCACTGAGATAGAAAGGGCAATTTGCAAATTCATCTGGAATAACAAAAAACCTAGGATAGCAAAAGCTCTTCTCAAGGATAAAAGAATCACCATGCCTGAACTCAAGCTGTACTACAGAGCAATTGTGATAAAAACTGCATGGTACTGGTACAGCGACAGACAGGTAGATCAATGGAATAGAATTGAAGACTCAGAAATGAACTCACATACTTATGGTGCCTTTGTTATTCTTTATTTGTTTATTCTTTAAGGATAGGTGTACCTTCCTAACATACACATGGTCCTGAAGAAAGTTCCTCTGACTTTTCACAAATTCTCTTTTATAATCATTCTCATTTAAAGGTTTTATTTTTATTATTGTTTTAAGTAAGTGTGTGTGGTGTGTGTGTGTGTGCTGTAGAGGACCTAGGCATCAGATCCCATTGCACATGGAGTCACTGGCAGTTGTGAGTTGCCCAACATAGGTGCTGGGAACTAAACTTGGGACCTCTGGAAGAGCAGCAAGTGTTCTAACCAGTGGACTCCTCTCTCTAGCCTTAAAGGTTTTAGCTTTGCTTGCTCAGGAAGAGTGTTTGAAGCTGCTTCAGTTTCCAGATATTAGACATTAGAAGTGATGGAGCATCAATAGAAGAATATTTTCCATCTCTAGAAACTGTTGCTTAAAATTTTCATGGATAAATAGATATAACATGAGCTGTGGCATCATGCTGCAAGAAAGGACCCAGGAAACTAAAAGGACCCCATCTGAGTGCTTGAAGTGTCTGGGGAATTTGTCCTAGTATCAGTTGTGACTTGTGACAGGACCCTTCAAAATATCTGAGATACCAACCAACACTGCAGCTTCCCTACAGTCACAGAGATATGTAAGCATTTTCAAGTTAGACTGATTTTCAAGTCTTTTATGAATATAGCCTGTCAGATGTCTCCTGAAAATTCATGGGTTGACAGTATTTAAAGATGCTCTGGGGTTTTGCATTATTCATCAGCCAACCAAGTTTAGTCACTTTTCTTCCCTCTGAGCCACTGAGGCTTAGTAAATCAGTGGCACTCTTATATGTGTTATTTGCATATCTTGTAAACTCTATGACACAATGTTAGGGTTTTTCTTCATACTAACATGAAGTTTTTCAGTGCTTTAGTATTTTCTTTAATTTCCTTTTTCAGTTTCTGAAACTTTTCATTGTACAGGGCTTTTACTTCATTGGTTATATATTTACCCAGAGAGTCTTTTATCTGTTTTTTTTTCCTTTTTTTGAACAATTGTGAGTGTGTTGTTTTATTGTTTCTTTGGCAGTGTGCCTTTCATTTGAATAGAGCAAAGTAGCTGGCTGTTTACCTTTGTATTCTGCTGTTTTTCTGAATGTATCAATCAGTGGTAGGAGCTTGCTGGTGGACTCTTTAGGGTCTTTTATACACAGAATGGTATCATCTCCAAGTAATGATACATTGACTTCCACTTTTCCTGTTTGTATCCTTGCTATTGCTTTTATTAGACTTACTGCTTTAGCTAAGATTCCAAATCGTACATTGAACATGGATGGGAGAATGGACATCATTGTTTCAATTTTTTTTAAAAAAAATATTTTAGTTGCAAGGCTTTTAGTTTTTCTCCATTTAGCAAGATGTGGACTGTTAGCTTGCTGTATATTACCTTTATTTTATTTATAAGCTTCTTTTATCCCTATGTACTTCAGAACTTTTATCATGAAAGGAGGTTGGCGTTTATCAAAAGACTTTCCTATATTTAATGAGATGATCACAAGACTTCTACTTTTGACCTATTCATGTACCAATTACACTTATTGATTTACCTATGTTGAACTGTTTTTAATTTCAAGAATAAAGCTTACTTGTTCATGGTATGTAATATTTTTGAATTTAGTTTGTAAGTATTTTATATTTTATAATTATATTCATCAGAGGTATTGGTTTATAATTTTCTTTCTTTCTTCCTTTCTTTCCTTCTTCTTTCCTTTCCTTCTTTCTTCCTCTCTTTCTTTCTTTCTTTCTTTCTTTCTTTCTTTCTTTCTTTCTTTCTTTCTTTCTTTCTTTCTTTCTTTCTTTCCTTTCCTCCTTCCTTTCTTCCTCTTTCTTTCTTTCTTTCTTTCTTTCTTTCTTTCTTTCTTTCTTTTTCCTTCCTTCCTTCCTTTCTTTCTTTCTTTCTTTCTTTCTTTCTTTCTTTCTTTCTTTCTTTCTTTCTTTCTTTCTTTCTTCATCTCCAAAATGCATAGGTGCCTAGAAAAATAGCTTAGTAGTTGAGCGCACTTGGTGCACTTTCAGATGACCGCAACATGGTTCCCAACACCTACATCAAGGTGGCTCTCAACTGCCAGTAACTCTAGCTCCAGGGGATTTGGTGCCTTCTTCACGCAAACAACACACACACACAGACCCTGCTAAATATAAAAGTTAAGTCTTAAGAAATCTCAAAGCATGATCCTTGAGAGAAAATACTGATAAGTTGGGCTTCACTAATATTAAATTATTTTGCTTTGTAAAAACTGGAAAATTGAAACAGCACAGATTTGAAGAAAAATATATGATTGTGAATTGGTATTCAAAATATGCAAATAATCCTTGAAACTCAATGAGAAACAAACAACCCAACCTGAAAATGTTCAGAAGGTCTGAGGAGTTATCTCATGAAAGTGACGGAGAAGAACATGTGAAGATTATCATTAAGGAAACTCAACAATAGATGAATGTCGATGCACCAGAACTCTGAGCATTGACAGAAACAAAGTTGGCAAGGATTTAGAGTGACAGACAGGAACTCTCATCCATGACCACAAGGAATCCAAAATGGGACACTCCCCCTTGAAAGACAGTCTGTTAGAATCTTATAATATTAAACAATTATAAAGAAGATTTTCGGTGCATACACCAAGTTATCTTCAAACTTATAATGTTGTCTAGGCTGTTTTCAAATCCCAGATTCTCCTACATGAGCTTCCCATGTTTTTGGATTACAAGCATGGACCATTATATTGGATTCATCAACTTGTTCTTAACACATGATTCAACAGCTATACTTTTTTTTTTCAATTAGTTGAAATCTTATGTCAAATAAAAGCTTGCAGCTTTCATTCATAGACATTCAAACTGTAAGCAACAGAAATGTCTTTCCATGGCTATATAGACCATGGTATATCAATAAAATGGACTTGAACTGGATAATGAAAAGAAACTAATTGATTTAAGACCTGTCCACCCGATGAAACATGTATCCAACACTGCTTAGGTGACAAAGAACTAATGACCAGCTAGCCCAGAGACCTAGGGGAAAACCAAATATTACTGGTCTAAAAATAGTAAAAATAAAAAAAATAGTAAAAATAAAGTTAATCCTAATGATATTCTGCTATACTCATAGAAAGTGCATTATTCTACCATCAAGGAGGCCTCCTTCTCCAGCAAATGGGAACAAATACAGAGACCTGCAGCCAGACGTGATGGAGAGAAAAACACAAGACCTTGGAACTCACAGCTTTAAATGGGCTATCTCAATCAAGTCCCTTGCCTCAGAGGTGAGGGAACCCATGAAAGAGGAGGCAGAAAGACTATAAGGCCCTGAGGGGATGGAGGACATCAGGAGATCAAGGCCTTTCTGAGTCAACTAAGCAAGGCTCATTATGAGTTCACTGAGTGTATCAGCAAGCACAGGATGTGTGTAGGTCTGCACCAGGTCCTCTGCATATATATATATATATATATATATATATATATATATATTACTGTTTCCAGTTTAGGATTTTTAGGGGACTCTAAACCAGTCAGAACCAGTGGCTCTGTGATTATTCTGACTTCTCTTGGGCCTCTTTCCCTTTTGTTGGTTTACCTTGTCTAACTTTGATGGGATGGTTTATGTTTTATCTTATTCTAATCTACTTTGTTACATTTTGTTATCACTTAGAATCCTGATGTTTTTTCTAACGAGAAACAGAAAGGGAGTGGATCTGGATGGAAGAGGAGGTGGGGAGGAACTGAGAGGAGTAAAGGGAAGGGAAACTGCAATCAGGATGTATTTTATGAGAAAATAGTTAATTTTAAATAAAATCGTGTGTATGAATAGCCAATTTTAAACAAAAGTGTGTGTCTGTGCATGTGCACATGCACGCATATGTGTCACCAAGCCATGAAAAAGTACTGGAGCCTTCAAAGCATATTTGCTAAGTAAAAAAAAAAAAAGCCAATCTAGAAAGAGTGCATGTTTTATATTATTCTGGAAAAGAAAAAAAAATATGGAGACTGTATAAAAGTGGCTGCTAGTGGTTTGCTATGATAGAGGGAATGTTGATACTCTAGTAAAGTGTTAAAATCCATAGAAAAGACAATGCAAATGGTGTGATCTATGAACTTTAGTTAATGCCATACCAAGAACTGAAATACACCAGCCATGTTATTGGAAGATATTAAGAATAGAAGACCCTGGGAGATGACTGTGTTATGTGAGAATTCTCTGCCCATTCTCTTTGATTTTCTAGAAGTCTAAACCTGCTGTAAAGAATAAATTTCATCAACTTAAAGACAAGTAATAAAATATTACTAACAGAAATGATCAAAACAAATGAGTAAGTATACAGTATCAATGGTGAATCAGGAGTATTATTACTACAGAGAACAAAAAGACTGATGTGGGCATGGTCATACAATCCCAAACATGCAAGATATCATCTATTAAGACTGACAATATAATAATAGAACTATATCAACACACTTAACAACTAAGATGAAATGTGAAAACCCCCTGAATATTACAAGCTGACTATCTTAAATGCAAGCCTTTAATATAAGAAATATTCAGAAACAACCAAGACCCAATAAAAAAATCATGGAATATGATGTATAAAATGTCACTGTTTGTTATATCAAAACACCAATTGTTAGCATATGATGGAATCAAAGGAATATATTTTTAAATGAAATTCAAATCAAGCTATTTTGAGATATTTCATAACCTCTGTGATAATGACAAAGAGAAAAAACCTATGATAGATACAGAAAGAAACAAAAAGAAACAAACAGGAAACTATCAACACATACCATTATCCAAAAAGATAAAATCATCAAATTATAGATAAGAAATAAAGAGCAGAACAAAGGAATAGCAAAAACAATCAGAAATATTGCACAATCAAAACATTGTACACACTAGCAATAGCAAGTCCTTACTCATCAGCAATCACTTTAAACACTAGGTTTAAATTTTCCCCCAGAAGACATAGACTGGATGAATGCATAGAAAACATGCATCCTAGAGGGTCTCCTTTCACAGACTCCAGGCAAACATGAAAAAGGATGCTGCATATAGATGTTAACCAAGGAGAATAGGTACTATGCTTGTGTATATGAAACAGGCTTTAAGTCCAAAACTTCCATTAAAAAAATGAAGAAAATCACTATGTAATGAGAAAAACTGTAACAATGGTAAATGCATAGCACTTATGCATCTACCATTGGTGTACCCGTATACATGGAACAGATATTAACAAACAGAACCGAAAGGCAGTGTTAGCAAAGGGCTTTTCTTCCATCTCTGCTTTGGGATTTTGAGAGTGCTACTCATGAATTAAAAACACCACACTCGGTACATAGGGAAGCAGGCTACCTGGGCCTGATCTGGGGCACAAGTCCCTTCCGCTCGACTTGAGCCCCGGGCTACCTTGCCAGCAGAGTCTTGCCCAACACCCGCAAGGGCCCACACGGGACTCCCCACGGGATCCTAAGACCTCTGGTGAGTGGAACATAGTGCCTGCCCCAATCCAATCGCGCGGAACCTGAGACTGCGGTACATAGGGAAGCAGGCTACCCGGGCTTGATCTGGGGCACAAACCCCTTCCGCAGAACTCGAGCCCCGGGCTACCTTGCCAGCGGAGTAGCCTGACACCCGCAAGGGCCCACACAGGATTCCACACGAGATCCTAAGACCTCTAGTGAGTGGAACACAACTTCTGCCAGGAGTCTGGTTCGAACACCAGATATCTGGGTACCTGCCCTGCAAGAAGAGAGCTTGCCTGCAGAGAATACTCTGCCCACTGAAACTAAGGAGAGTGCTACCCTCCAGGTCTGCTTATAGAGGCTAACAGAGTCACCTGAAGAACAAGCTCTTAACAGTGACAACTAAAACAGCTAGCTTCAGAGATTACCAGATGGCGAAAGGCAAACGTAAGAATCCTACTAACAGAAATCAAGACCACTCACCATCATCAGAACGCAGCACTCCCACCCCACCTAGTCCTGGGCACCCCAACACAACCGAAAATCTAGACCCAGATTTAAAAACATTTCTCATGATGATGATAGAGGACATCAAGAAGGACTTTCATAAGTCACTTAAAGAATTACAGGAGAGCACTGCTAAAGAGTTATAGGCCCTTAAAGAAAAGCAGGAAAACACAGCCAAACAGGTAGAAATCATTAAAGAAAAACAGGAAAACACATCCAAACAGGTGATGGAAATGAACAAAACCATACTAGAACTAAAAGGGGAAGTAGACACAATAAAGAAAACCCAAAGCAAGGCAACGCTGGAGATAGAAACCCTAGGAAAGAGATCTGGAACCATAGATGCGAGCATCAGCAACAGAATACAAGAAATGGAAGAGAGAATCTCAGGTGCAGAAGATTCCATAGAGAACATCGACAGAACAGTCAAAGAAAATACAAAATGCAAAAGGATCCTAACTCAAAACATCCAGGTAATCCAGGACACAATGAGAAGACCAAACCTACGGATAATAGGAATTGATGAGAATGAAGATTTTCAACTTAAAGGGCCAGCTAATATCTTCAACAAAATAATAGAAGAAAACTTCCCAAACATAAAAAAAGAGATGCCCATGATCATACAAGAAGCCTACAGAACTCCAAATAGACTGAACCAGAAAAGAAATTCCTCCCGACACATAATAATCAGAACAACAAATGCACTAAATAAAGATAGAATATTAAAAGCAGTAAGGGAGAAAGGTCAAGTAACATATAAAGGAAGGCCTATCAGAATTACACCAGACTTTTCACCAGAGACTATGAAAGCCAGAAGAGCCTGGACAGATGTTATACAGACACTAAGAGAACACAAATGCCAGCCCAGGCTACTATACCCGGCCAAACTCTCAATTACCATAGATGAAGAAACCAAAGTATTCCACGACAAAAACAAATTCACACAATATCTTTCCACGAATCCAGCCCTTCAAAGGATAATAACAGAAAAGAAGCAATACAAGGACGGAAATCACGCCCTAGAACAAACAAGAAAGTAATCATTCAACAAACCAAAAAGAAGACAGCCACAAGAACAGAATGCCAACTCTAACAACAAAAATAAAAGGGAGCAACAATTACTTTTCCTTAATATCTCTTAATATCAATGGACTCAATTCCCCAATAAAAAGACATAGACTAACAGACTGGCTACACAAACAGGACCCAACATTCTGCTGCTTACAGGAAACCCATCTCAGGGAAAAAGACAGACACTACCTCAGAGTGAAAGGCTGGAAAACAATTTTCCAAGCAAATGGACTAAAGAAACAAGCTGGAGTAGCCATTTTAATATCGGATAAAATTGACTTCCAACCCAAAGTTATCAAAAAAGACAAGGAGGGACACTTCATACTCATCAAAGGTAAAATCCTCCAAGAGGAACTCTCAATTCTGAATATCTACGCACCAAATGCAAGGGCAGCCACATTCATTAGAGACACTTTAGTAAAGCTCAAAGCATACATTGCACCTCACACAATAATAGTGGGAGACTTCAACACACCACTTTCTTCAAAGGACAGATCGTGGAAACAGAAACTAAACAGGGACACAGTGAAACTAACAGAAGTTATGAAACAAATGGACCTGACAGATATCTACAGAACATTTTATCCTAAAACAAAAGGATATACCTTCTTCTCAGCACCTCACGGGACCTTCTCCAAAATTGACCATATAATTGGTCACAAAACAGGCCTCAATAGATACAAAAATATTGAAATTGTCCCATGTATCCTATCAGACCACCATGGCCTAAGACTGATCTTCAATAACAACATAAATAATGGAAAGCCAACATTCACGTGGAAACTGAATAACACTCTTCTCAATGATACCTTGGTCAAGGAAGGAATAAAGAAAGAAATTAAAGACTTTTTAGAGTTTAATGAAAATGAAGCCACAATGTACCCAAACCTATGGGACACAATGAAAGCATTTCTAAGAGGGAAACTCATAGCTCTGAGTGCCTCCAAGAAGAAACGGGAGACAGCACATACTAGCAGCTTGACAACACATCTAAAAGCTCTAGAAAAAAAGGAAGCAAATTCACCCAAGAGGAGTAGACGGCAAGAAATAATCAAACTCAGGGGTGAAATCAACCAAGTGGAAACAAGAAGAACTATTCAAAGAATTAACCAAACGAGGAGTTGGTTCTTTGAGAAAATCAACAAGATAGATAAACCCTTAGCTAGACTCACTAAAGGGCACAGGGACAAAATCCTAATTAACAAAATCAGAAATGAAAAGGGAGACATAACAACAGATCCTGAAGAAATCCAAAACACCATCAGATCCTTCTACAAAAGGCTATACTCAACAAAACTGGAAAACCTGGACGAAATGGACAAATTTCTGGACAGATACCAGGTACCAAAGTTGAATCAGGATCAAGTTGACCTTCTAAACAGTCCCATATCACCTAAAGAAATAGAAGCAGTTATTAATAGTCTCCCAACCAAAAAAAGCCCAGGACCAGATGGGTTTAGTGCAGAGTTCTATCAGACCTTCAAAGAAGATCTAATTCCAGTTCTGCACAAACTATTTCACAAAATAGAAGCAGAAGGTACTCTACCCAACTCATTTTATGAAGCCACTATTACTCTGATACCTAAACCACAGAAAGACCCAACAAAGATAGAGAACTTCAGACCAATTTCTCTTATGAATATCGATGCAAAAATCCTTAATAAAATTCTCGCTAACCGAATCCAAGAACACATTAAAGCAATCATCCATCCTGACCAAGTAGGTTTTATTCCAGGGATGCAGGGATGGTTTAATATACGAAAATCCATCAATGTAATCCATTATATAAACAAACTCAAAGACAAAAACCACATGATCATCTCGTTAGATGCAGAAAAAGCATTTGACAAGATCCAACACCCATTCATGATAAAAGTTTTGGAAAGATCAGGAATTCAAGGACCATACCTAAACATGATAAAAGCAATCTACAGCAAACCAGTAGCCAACATCAAAGTAAATGGAGAGAAGCTGGAAGCAATCCCACTAAAATCAGGGACTAGACAAGGCTGCCCACTTTCTCCCTACCTTTTCAACATAGTACTTGAAGTATTAGCCAGAGCAATTCGACAACAAAAGGAGATCAAGGGGATACAAATTGGAAAAGAGGAAGTCAAAATATCACTTTTTGCAGATGATATGATAGTATATATAAGTGACCCTAAAAATTCTACCAGAGAACTCCTAAACCTGATAAACAGCTTCGGTGAAGTAGCTGCATATAAAATAAACTCAAACAAGTCAATGGCCTTTCTCTATACAAAGAATAAACAGGCTGAGAAAGAAATTAGGGAAACAACACCCTTCTCAATAGTCACAAATAATATAAAATATCTTGGCGTGACTCTAACTAAGGAAGTGAAAGATCTGTATGATAAAAACTTCAAATCTCTGAAGAAAGAAATTAAGGAAGATCTCAGAAGATGGAAAGATCTCCCATGCTCATGGATTGGCAGGATCAACATTGTAAAAATGGCTATCTTGCCAAAAGCAATCTACAGATTCAATGCAATCCCCATCAAAATTCCAACTCAATTCTTCAACGAATTGGAAGGAGCAATTTGCAAATTTGTCTGGAATAACAAAAAACCTAGGATAGCAAAAAGTCTTTTCAAGGATAAAAGAACTTCTGGCGGAATCACCATGCCAGACCTAAAGCTTTACTACAGAGCAATTGTGATAAAAACTGCATGGTACTGGTATAGAGACAGACAAGTAGACCAATGGAATAGAATTGAAGACCCAGAAATGAACCCACACACCTATGGTCACTTGATCTTCGACAAGGGAGCTAAAACCATCCAGTGGAAGAAAGACAGCATTTTCAACAATTGGTGCTGGCACAACTGGTTGTTATCTTGTAGAAGAATGCGAATCGATCCATACTTATCTCCTTGTACTAAGGTCAAATCTAAGTGGATCAAGGAACTTCACATAAAACTAGAGACACTGAAACTTATAGAGGAGAAAGTGGGGAAAAGCCTTGAAGATATGGGCACAGGGGAAAAATTCCTGAACAGATCAGCAATGGCTTGTGCTGTAAGATCGAGAATTGACAAATGGGACCTAATGAAACTCCAAAGTTTCTGCAAGGCAAAAGACACTGTCAATAAGACAAAAAGACCACCAACAGATTGGGAAAGGATCTTTACCTATCCTAAATCAGATAGGGGACTAATATCCAACATATATAAAGAACTCAAGAAGGTGGACTTCAGAAAATCAAATAACCCCATTAAAAAATGGGGCTCAGAACTGAACAAAGAATCCTCACCTGAGGAATACCGAATGGCAGAGAAGCACCTGAAAAAATGTTCAACATCCTTAATCATCAGGGAAATGCACATCAAAACAACCCTGAGATTTCACCTCACACCAGTCAGAATGGCTAAGATCAAAAATTCAGGTGACAGTAGATGCTGGCGTGGATGTGGAGAAAGAGGAACACTCCTCCATTGTTGGTGGGAGTGCAGGCTTGTACAACCACTCTGGAAATCAGTCTGGCGGTTCCTCAGAAAATTGGACATAGTACTACCGGAGGATTCAGCAATACCTCTCCTGGGCATATATCCAGAAGATGCCCCAACTGGTAAGAAGGACACATGCTCCACTATGTTCATAGCAGCCTTATTTATAATAGCCAGAAGCTGGAAAGAACCTAGATGTCCCTCAACAGAGGAATGGATACAGAAAATGTGGTACATCTACACAATGGAGTACTACTCAGCTATTAAAAAGAATGAATTTATGAAATTCCTAGCCAAATGGATGGACCTGGAGGGCATCATCCTGAGTGAGGTAACACATTCACAAAGAAACTCACACAATATGTACTCACTGATAAGTGGATATTAGCCCCAAACCTAGGATACCCAAGATATAAGATATAATTTGCTAAACACATGAAACTCAAGAAGAATGAAGACTGAAGTGTGGACACTATGCCCCTCCTTAGATTTGGGAACAAAACACCCATGGAAGGAGTTACAGAGACAAAGTTTGGAGCTGAGATGAAATGATGGACCATGTAGAGACCGCCATATCCAGGGATCCACCCCATAATCAGCATCCAAACGCTGACACCATTGCATACACTAGCAAGATTTTATTGAAAGGACCCAGATGTAGCTGTCTCTTGTGAGACTATGCCGGGGCCTAGCAAACACAGAAGTGGATGCTCACAGTCAGCTAATGGATGGATCATTGGGCTCCCAATGGAGGAGCTAGAGAAAGTAGCCAAGGAGCTAAAGGGATCTGCAACCCTATAGGTGGAACAACATAATGAACTAACCAGTATCCCGGAGCTCTTGACTCTAGCTGCATATGTATCAAAAGATGGCCTAGTTTGCCATCACTGGAAAGAGAGGCCCATTGGACTTGCAAACTTTATATGCCCCAGTACAGGGGAACACCAGGGCCAAAAAGGGGGAGTGGGTGGGCAGGGGAGTGGGAGTGGGTGGATATGGGGGACTTTTGGTATAGCATTGGAAATGTAAATGAGCTAAATACCTAATAAAAAATGGAAAAATAAAAAAGAAATGGGCGGGGAGCCGGCCTCAGCCTCAGCAGCAGCGGTCGCCATCTTGGTTCCGGGACTCAGCAGAACTTAGGAAATTAGTCTGAACAGGTTAGAGGGTGCGCCAGAGAACCAGACAGCTTCTGGGACGGGCAGAAGCACAGAGCCGCTGAGGCAGCAGCCTGGGTGGGCCGGGGACAACCGGCCACCATCCGGACCAGAGGACAGGTGTCCGCCTGGCTCGGGAGACGGCCTCAGCCTCAGGAGCAGTGGTCGCCATCTTGGTTCCAGGACTCCCTGGAACTTAGGAATTTAGTCTGCACAGGTGAGAGTCTGCACCACAGAAGCTGACAGCTTCTGGGAACTGCCAAAGCAACACAGCTTCTGAGAGAGGCCCTGTTTTGGGCCTTCTTCTTCGACCAGGAGGAGGTCCAAAAACAAGATATCTGCGCACCTTCCCTGTAAGAGAGCTTGCCAACAGAGAGTGCTCTGAGCACTGAAACTCAGAGGAGAGAATCTGTCTCCCAGGTCTGCTGAGAGACGGTAACAGAATCGCCAGAAGAACAATCTCTAAACAGAGTCAACTATAACTACTAACTCCAGAGATTACCAGATGGCGAAAGGTAAACGTAGGAATCCTACTAACAGGAACCAAGACCACTCACCATCATCAGAACCCAGCACTCCCACTTCGCCCAGTCCAGGGCACCCCAACACACCCGAAAACCTAGACCTAGATTTAAAAGCATATCTCGTGATGATGGTAGAGGACATCAAGAAGGACTTTAATAAATCACTTAAAGAAATACAGGAGAACACTGCTAAAGAGTTACAAGTCCTTAAAGAAAAACAGGAAAACACAATCAAACAGGTAGAAGTCCTTACAGAAAAAGAGGAAAAAACATACAAACAGGTGATGGAAATGAACAAAACCATACTAGACCTAAAAAGGGAAGTAGACACAATAAAGAAAACTCAAAGCGAGGCAACACTAGAGATAGAAACCCTAGGAAAGAAATCTGGAACCATAGATTTGAGCATCAGCAACAGAATACAAGAGATGGAAGAGAGAATCTCAGGTGCAGAAGATTCCATAGAGAACATCGGCACAACAATCAAAGAAAATGGAAAATGCAAAAAGATCCTAACTCAAAATATCCAGGAAATCCAGGACACAATGAGAAGACCAAACCTACGGATAATAGGAGTGGATGAGAATGAAGATTTTCAACTCAAAGGACCAGCAAACATCTTCAACAAAATTATTGAAGAAAACTTCCCAAATATAAAGAAAGAGATACCTATGAACATACAAGAAGCCTACAGAACTCCAAATAGACTGGACCAGAAAAGAAATTCCTCCCGACACATAATAATCAGAACAACAAATGCACTAAATAAAGATAGAATACTAAAAGCGGTAAGGGAAAAAGGTCAAGTAACATACAAAGGCAAGCCTATCAGAATTACACCAGATTTTTCATCAGAGACTATGAAAGCCAGAAGAGCCTGGACAGATGTTATACAGACACTAAGAGAACACAAATTCCAGCCCAGACTACTATACCCAGCCAAACTCTCAATTACCATAGATGGAGAAACCAAAGTATTCCACGACAAAACCAAATTCTCACATTATCTCTCCACGAATCCAGCCCTTCAAAGGGTAATAACAGAAAAAAACCAATACAATAACGGGAACAATGCCCTAGAAAAAACAAGAAGGTAATCCCTCAACAAACCTAAAAGAAGACAGCCACAAGAACAGAATGCCAACTTTAACAACAAAAATAACAGGAAGCAACAATTACTTTTCCTTAATATCTCTTAACATCAATGGTCTCAACTCCCCAATAAAAAGACATAGACTAACAAACTGGCTACAGAAACAAGACCCAACATTTTGCTGTTTACAGGAGACACATCTCAGAGAAAAAGATAGACACTACCTCAGAATAAAAGGCTGGAAAACAATTTTCCAAGCAAATGGTATGAAGAAACAAGCTGGAGTAGCCATCCTAATATCTGATAAGATTGACTTCCAACCCAAAGTCATCAAAAAAGACAAGGAGGGGCACTTCGTTCTCATCAAAGGTAAAATCCTCCAAGAGGAACTCTCAATTCTGAATATCTATGCTCCAAATACAAGGGCAGCCACATTCATTAAAGAAACTTTAGTAAAGCTCAAAGCACACATTGCGCCTCACACAATAATAGTGGGAGACTTCAACACACCACTTTCACCAATGGACAGATCATGGAAACAGAAACTAAACAGGGACACACTGAAACTAACAGAAGTGATGAAACAAATGGATCTGACAGATATCTACAGAACATTTTATCCTAAAACAAAAGGATATACCTTCTTCTCAGCACCTCATGGTACCTTCTCCAAAATTGACCACATAATAGGTCACAAAACAGGCCTCAACAGATTCAAAAATATTGAAATTGTCCCATGTATCCTATCAGATCACCATGCACTAAGGCTGATCTTCAATAACAAAAAAAATAACAGAAAGCCAACACTCACGTGGAAACTGAACAACACTCTTCTCAATGATACCTTGGTCAAGGAAGGAATAAAGAAAGAAATTAAAGACTTTTTAGAGTTTAATGAAAATGAAGCCACAACGTACCCAAACCTTTGGGACACAATGAAAGCATTTCTAAGAGGGAAACTCATAGCTCTGAGTGCCTCCATGAAGAAACGGGAGAGAGCACATACTAGCAGCTTGACAACACATCTAAAAGCTCTAGAAAAAAAGGAAGCAAATTCACCCAAGAGGAGTAGACGGCAGGAAATAATCAAACTCAGGGGTGAAATCAACCAAGTGGAAACAAGAAGAACTATTCAAAGAATTAACCAAACGAGGAGTTGGTTCTTTGAGAAAATCAACAAGATAGATAAACCCTTAGCTAGACTCACTAGAGGGCACAGAGACAAAATCCTAATTAACAAAATCAGAACTGAAAAGGGAGACATAACAACAGATCCTGAAGAAATCCAAAACACCATCAGATCCTTCTACAAAAGGCTATACTCAACAAAACTGGAAAACCTGGACGAAATGGACAAATTTCTGGACAGATACCAGGTACCAAAGTTGAATCAGGATCAAGTTGACCTTCTAAACAGTCCCATATCCCCTAAAGAAATAGAAGCAGTTATAAATAGTCTCCCAGCCAAAAAAAGCCCAGGACCAGACGGGTTTAGTGCAGAGTTCTATCAGACCTTCAAAGAAGATCTAATTCCAGTTCTGCGCAAACTTTTTCACAAGATAGAAGTAGAAAGTACTCTACCCAACTCATTTTATGAAGCCACTATTACTCTGATACCTAAACCACAGAAAGATCCAACAAAGATAGAGAACTTCAGACCAATTTCTCTTATGAATATCGATGCAAAAATCCTCAATAAAATTCTCGCTAACCGAATCCAAGAAAACATTAAAGCAATCATCCATCCTGACCAAGTAGGTTTTATTCCAGGAATGCAGGGATGGTTTAATATACGAAAATCCATCAATGTAATCCACTATATAAACAAACTCAAAGACAAAAACCACATGATCATCTCGTTGGATGCAGAAAAAGCATTTGACAAGATCCAACACCCATTCATGATAAAAGTTTTGGAAAGATCAGGAATTCAAGGCCCATACCTAAACATGATAAAAGCAATCTACAGCAAACCAGTAGCCAACATCAAAGTAAATGGAGAGAAGCTGGAAGCAATCCCACTAAAATCAGGGACTAGACAAGGCTGCCCACTTTCTCCCTAGCTTTTCAACATAGTACTTGAAGTATTAGCCAGAGCAATTCGACAACAAAAGGAGATCAAGGGGATACAAATTGGAAAGGAGGAAGTCAAAATATCACTTTTTGCAGATGATATGATAGTATATATAAGTGACCCTAAAAATTCCACCAGAGAACTCCTAAACCTGATAAACAGCTTCGGTGAAGTAGCTGGATATAAAATTAACTCAAACAAGTCAATGGCCTTTCTCTACACAAAGAATAAACAGGCTGAGAAAGAAATTAGGGAAACAACACCCTTCTCAATAGTCACAAATAATATAAAATATCTCGGAGTGACTCTAACTAAGGAAGTGAAAGATCTGTATGATAAAAACTTCAAGTCTCTGAAGAAAGAAATTAAAGAAGATCTCAGAAGATGGAAAGATCTCCCATGCTCATGGATTGGCAGGATCAATATTGTAAAAATGGCTATCTTGCCAAAAGCAATCTACAGATTCAATGCAATCCCCATCAAAATTCCAACTCAATTCTTCAACGAATTAGAAGGAGCAATTTGCAAATTCATCTGGAATAACAAAAAACCTAGAATAGCAAAAACTCTTCTCAAGGATAAAAGAACCTCTGGTGGAATCACCATGCCTGACCTAAAGCTTTACTACAGAGCAATTGTGGTAAAAACTGCATGGTACTGGTATAGAGACAGACAAGTAGACCAATGGAATAGAATTGAAGACCCAGAAATGAACCCACACACCTATGGTCACTTGATCTTCGACAAGGGAGCTAAAACCATCCAGTGGAAGAAAGACAGCATTTTCAACAAATGGTGCTGGCACAACTGGTTGTTATCATGTAGAAGAATGCGAATCGATCCATACTTATCTCCTTGTACTAAGGTCAAATCTAAATGGATCAAAGAACTTCACATAAAACCAGAGACACTGAAACTTATAGAGGAGAAAGTGGGGAAAAGCCTTGAAGATATGGGCACAGGGGAAAAATTCCTGAACAGAACAGCAATGGCTTGTGCTGTAAGATCGAGAATTGACAAATGGGACCTAATGAAACTCCAAAGTTTCTGCAAGGCAAAAGACACCGTCAATAAGACAAAGAGACCACCAACAGATTGGGAAAGGATCTTTACCTATCCTAAATCAGATAGGGGACTAATATCCAACATATATAAAGAACTCAAGAAGGTGGACTTCAGAAAATCAAACAACCCCATTAAAAAATGGGGCTCAGAACTGAACAAAGAATTCTCACCTGAGGAATACCGAATGGCAGAGAAGCACCTGAAAAAATGTTCAACATCCTTAATCATCAGGGAAATGCAAATCAAAACAACCCTGAGATTCCACCTCACACCAGTCAGAATGTCTAAGATCAAAAATTCAGGTGACAGCAGATGCTGGCGAGGATGTGGAGAAAGAGGAACACTCCTCCATTGTTGGTGGGATTGCAGGCTTGTACAACCACTCTGGAAATCCGTCTGGCGGTTCCTCAGAAAATTGGACATAGTACTACGGGAGGATCCAGCAATACCTCTCCTGGGCATATATCCAGAAGATGCCCCAACTGGTAAGAAGGACACATGCTCCACTATGTTCATAGCAGCCTTATTTATAATAGCCAGAAGCTGGAAAGAACCCAGATGCCCCTCAACAGAGGAATGGATACAGAAAATGTGGTACATCTACACAATGGAGTACTACTCAGCTATTAAAAAGAATGAATTTATGAAATTCCTAGCCAAATGGATGGACCTGGAGGGCATCATCCTGAGTGAGGTAACACATTCACAAAGGAACTCACACAATATGTACTCACTGATAAGTGGATATTAGCCCAAAACCTAGGATACCCAAGATATAAGATACAATTTCCTAAACACATGAAACTCAAGAAAAATGAAGACTGAAGCGTGGACACTATGCCCCTCCTTAGAAGTGGGAACAAAACACCCTTGGAAGGAGTTACAGAGACAAAGTTTGGAGCTGAGATGAAAGGATGGACCATGTAGAGACTGCCTTATCCAGGGATCCACCCCATAATCAGCATCCAAACGCTGACACCATTGCATACACTAGCAAGATTTTATCGAAAGGACCCAGATGTAGCTGTCTCTTGTGAGACTATGCCGGGGCCTAGCAAACACAGAAGTGGATGCCCACAGTCAGCTAATGGATGGATTACAGGGCTCCCAATGGAGGAGCTAGAGAAAGTACCCAAGGAGCTAAAGGGATCTGCAACCCTATAGGTGGATCAATATTATGAACTAACCAGTACCCCGGAGCTCTTGACTCTAGCTGCATATGTATCAAAAGATGGCCTAGTCGGCCATCACTGGAAAGAGAGGCCCATTGGACACACAAACTTTATATGCCCCAGAACAGGGGAACGCCAGGGCCAAAAAGGGGGAGTGGTCGGGTAGGGGAGTGGGGGTGGGTGGGTATGGGGGACTTTTGGTATAGCATTGGAAATGTAAATGAGCTAAATACCTAATAAAAACTGGAAAGAAAAAAAAAAAAAAATGAAACGGGCAATCATGTGCTTCAAAAAAAAAAAAAAAAAAAAAAAAACACCACACTGCAGATGCATGCAACAGCATGGGTGAGCTTTAAAAACTATAGGCAGGATGAAAGGAGTTGTCAGAAAAGGAAAAGTGTACACTCCAGGGTCTTACTAATACAAAAGTGTGTGTGAGCCTATAACGGAATCATACAAAGATGAACACTAAGAGTTATTACCTCGGAGTGGCCCTATCATTTAATCTCTGAAACGCAACCAAGAAGACTGAGTAGAAGAAGTAAATGACTAGTGCTGTAGTCATGTCTCTTATCCACACACGGGCAGAAGAAAAGCATCCTGAGGTTTTAGGAAAAAAGGCTTTTTTTTTTTTTGAGAGTCTAAATCACAGTCTGATCTTCACTTGTCTGTGTGTGTGTGTGTGTGTGTGTGTGTGTGTGTGTGTGTGTGGTTTTTTTTTTCCCAGAACTAGGACCTAGTATCTAGGCAAATGCTCTACTCTTAAGCTACATCCCCATCCTTTTTCTGTGATTTTTTGATTGCTGTTTATTCTCATGATAAATAACCACTATTTATCTTCATTATTATCAGTGAATTTTATTATAGATTATTTAGCAAGCCTTATAGTGATTCATGATGTATAGTTAGAACACTAATTTTTTAAATTTGGACCTGAGAATATATGTAAATGAAAATTCAAACATCCAAACCCGAACAGTCTTGGAATGAGCATATCATTTTGTTTTCTCCTGCCAGAAAATGGAAACAGATAGAAATACGCCTGAAACTTTTTACCTGTGAAATTTCTGTAGCAACATTACAATTAAATCTAAGAACACTGAATGTACAAGCATTAAATTGGACTTAAAGAATTACCCAAGGAGCTAAAGGGAACTGCAACCCTATAGGTGGAACAACAATATGAACTAACCAGTACCCCGGAGCTCTTGTCTTTAGCTGCATATGTATCAAAAGATGGCCTAGTCTCACTGCAAAGAGAGGCCCATTGGACTTGCAAACTTTATATGCCCCAGTACAGGGGAATGCCAGGGCCAAAAAGGGGGAGTGGGTGGGTAGGGGATTGGGGGGTTGGGTATGGGGGACCTTTGGGATAGCATTGAAAATGTAAACGAGGAAAATACCTAATAAAAAAATTCAATCATAAAAAAACACAAACAAAACAGTACTATGCTTCCCCAGTACATAACTAAGCACAGGAACGGAATGTTGACGAAGGGAAGCAACTTGGAACACTGAAGAGCTTGAAGGCTCCGTCAAGGTTTCTCAGTGTGACAGGGGAAGAGACAAATCTCTGGCAGTGCAGAAGAGTCTCATACAACAGGGAATCTTGCTAAGCAAAAAGACAGGAACGGCTTATTCTGAGACATAGGCATGGGCGAGTATGTTCATACAAACATTTAAACCCTAGTAAATAAAAAGGTCACACGGAGCACAAAAGAGCATATTCAAACTTTTACAGGGTAGGCTTGAAAATACCGTGTTTATCTACAAGTGCAGGAGCCTACAGGTTAACATCAGGGACCAGCCAGCGGGTAAATACTAGCAGGTGAACCAAATGCTCAGAACTGGATTCAGGGATAGTAAACGTATTTAGCATTGATGCCGTGGATTAGTGGAGCATGTTGGTCAACCCTGAATCGGAATGCTTCTTAGTGTTCATTCCTGCCAAATGGGCTTTTTCTGTGTGGACTGTAAGGCACAGTTCTCAGTTGAGGGATGGCCACCACCCATCTCAAAATTTAACCCAGAATTGCTGCTCCTGTCTAAAGGAAATACAGGAACAAAGAGTGGAGCAGAGACTGAAGGAAAGATCGTCCAGAGAGACTGCCCCACCTGGATACCAAACCCAGACACTGTTGCGGATGCCAAGAAGCGCTCGCTGGTAGGAGCCTGGTATCGTTGTCTCTTTGAAGGCTCTGTCAGAGTGTTTCCGATACAGATGGGGATACTTGCAGCCAACTATTGGACCGAGCAGGGGGACCCAATGGAGAAGTTAGGGGAAGGAATGAAGGAGCTGAAGGGGTTTGCAACCTCGTAGGCAGATAAACATTTTCAACCAACCAGACCCCTCAGATCTCCCAGGGACTAAACCATCAACCAAAGATCACACATGGAGGGACCTGTGGCTCTAGCTGCATATGTAGCAGAGGATGGCCTTGTCAGACATCAATGGGAGGAGAGGCCCTTGGTCCTGTGAAGGCTCGATGCCCCAGTATAGGGGAATGTGAGGGTGGTGAGGCAGGAGTGGGTGGGTAGGTGGGGGAGCACCCTCATAGAAGCAGGGAGAGGGAGGTAGGATAGGGGTTTTGTGGAGGGGAAACCAGGAAAGGGGATAACTTTTGAAATGTAAATAAAGAAAATATCCAATAAAACATTGCAAAAAAAAGTGTTAAGCACAATGTTTAGCCCAATACTTCAGAAATTAGGGCTCTTACAGTGAGCAACCCATTTATTTTATGAACCTGTGTGCTTCCTGCTGTTTCTCACAAGTTCCAGAATGAAATTTCTAGAACACTGATTGGATAAGAGAACAAGATGTAGCCACACATTAACCTTAATGAGGTTTAGACAGACAGATGCGTGAGGCTGAAAGATAAATTCTTATAGTCACAAAAGCCCGCCTCTCTCAAGAGAGGATGTGCTGAGAATAAAACAATGTTTCTAGGATTTATGAAGTGGTGGAATTTTCATTTTGAGGTGTGTCAGAAATCTGGGTGATGTGGAGAGAGGTGGGTAGTTCTGTGGGCATTAAGATTTACTGTCTAATTTAAATTTCTGATATGCACAGTTCAATCTGTGGGGCCCACTAACGAAAAAAAAAATGACGGCATCAACATTTTCCTGAAGTTTATTAACTCTGTTTTAAGAATGAGAAAGCAACAGTGTAGTTCTCAATATTGGCCAGGTTGGAATGGCTCTGCAAAGGACATTACTGTGGTAGTGTGGTAGGGGTGACCAAAAAGGAAGAGAGTGTCTGTAGGGAAGGTTGCTGAGATCGTAGCAATGACTTCTGGGAGTTAAATGGCAGCGGGACTGTGTGCTTATACACATTCTGGGATTCATGTGCCTTCTATGCATGTCAGCATTAAACCATGACAGGTATCAGAAATTCTCCTAAGTGACCGAGGGAAAAAAATAATCCTATGCAGTGAACCAAGTGCTAGATAAATATTTAAATATAAGCCACCACCCTCTTGTTGCATCTGTGTCTATATTATTGTTTAAGTGTTCCATATATCTGGTAATCTAATCATTTTGTAAGTCACTCATTAGCACTGTACAGTGATAACATTGATTTTTCTTTCTAATTACAAACCCAAACTACTATACACATACATGTACTATGAGATTATTGTGAAATTATATTTACACCACTTGCTTCTTACTGATAAAGACATGAAATCCTATGAGGAAGCCAAGCTTCATGTATGTATACTTAACAGTATAAGGCACAAGCTATAATTTGAATAGTTAAAATATTTCCTTTGAAGGGAAAGAAGTCAATTCATTAATGGATAACATCCTTCAACTAAGAAAAAACTAGCATATCAGAAAATTAAATAAAAGTAACCTTAAAGGGAACATGTTCTACAATTAGGGTATTTTAAGAGATGATAGAGGGCAAACATTATTTCCATAATTTGATTAAAAGCATATCCATGAATATCCATTAGTAACATTTATCACTAATTATAAGGCATGAATTGTGCTCTTTTTAAATAAATTATTATAAGCATCCAGGAAAATATTACAAATTACTTTTAAACACATTACTTAATCACATCCTTTAAGTCTTTATATATTATTTCCATCTTGCCTTCATCTGTTTATGTTTATAGTTGTTACTCTGTATCTTTTAATTCAGCTTTGTATACATATGACAATATCCTACATATTTGAATAATATTACATAGCATCTGAAATATTATTTTAAGTGATTAAGGCTTGTTATAATCTAAAGCAAGGAATTTAATGGTATCAGAGAGTTTTACCTAAATTAGTCATTATTTTAAAGTAAGCATTTTAACTCTGTACCTAAAGTAAAGGAAACAGACACAACAGTCACAAAGTAGAGGATGACCTGCAGGATCATTGTTTCAGTGTGATGGAAACCATGTCTCCCGAAGACCATTCCAAACAAAGAAGACTTCAGTTATGGGCAGGGGTAAGTGAGAAAGCAGTCTAGACAGGCAGGTGGACCAATCTCTATATGATCAGTCCTGGTTTCTTTCAACTTGATTTTCATGATTTTTTTTTGTTAAAAAGATATTCTGTAGATGAATTTTAATGATCTATTTGTCAATCTGTGAAACATAAATTTTATTCCTTACAAAATAATTTATTTTGTTGGTTTAATTTTTATTATGATTCTCTACCATGAACCCTAGAAATATATTTTGTACCTGAGAAAAAGTTGGGTGAATAAGGAAGGCTTTAATATGTATAGATCTTAAGCTGTTGCACTCATGTGTGATTTTTAACACCACAAAATCCACATTTTACATTTTCTTGAAATGTGATATATATATACATATATACATATAAATACATATACATATATCATGTATTTTTGCTTAGCAGCCTACTAACATGTCAACATTTGCTTTTCTTTTTTCTCTTCTTCTTTTTTTTTTTTTGTTTGAATGTTGACTTAGAAAAAAGTCGCTCTCTACACATATGTAGGAAAAATGTTTCAGATATTAGAAGGGGAATGTGCATGGCTTTCAAATTGTGAATTTTCATCTGAGCCTAGGTGGTTACATTATAGAGATGAAAGATTAAGGAAGATGGAGTGAAGTGTTAGAAGTTGACTGAAAGAGTCAGGAAAGAGTCATTTTGACAGTGGGAAAATCCTGCAGAGAAGTCGTTCTCAATCTGTGGGTTTCAACCCTTTTGGAGGTCAAACGACCATTCACAGGGGTCACCTAAGACCATTGTAAAACTCAGTTACTTACATTATGATTCATAACAATAGCAAAATTACAGCAGTGAAAAGAAACTTGTGGTTGAGGGTCACCACAACAGAATTAAAGTGTCATAGCATGAGGAAGCTTGAGTGATATGAAGGGTAAGACATGCAGGAAAATGCCATCTTTAGAGATATTTGACTGTGTTTCTTTCTTTAACTAGGTAAATATGTATATCCTTAAGAGCTCAAAACCAAATTGCTGAGTATGGCCAGATCTCATCTAAGATCGGATCTTTATTCTCTATGTTTAAAATTTTTGCTTAGTTGCCAGATAAAAAGCCAATGGCACATATGAGATATCTCTCCACAAGGTCTTAGTCAGATGGGTTCCTGAGACCCCCAAAACACTACAGGCTATCACCATTGTTCACTAGAAATCAATGGGAGAACTTTGTTGTCGAAGAATGATAAACACTTTGGTCACAAGACATGTAGAAATCAAATTGGTATGAAGCTTTCTACCTGATTGCTGGAAGTTGCTAGGCAGGATTCCGGTCACAAAAAGTCATCAGTAGCTTTATTCACATACAAACCTTGTAAACTGCAGTCATGGAAGGTATGGAAAGATATACCCGTGGTTACAATAGTCTTACAAAGGTTATGGTGGTATAATTTCTACTACAAAGGAAGAAGCACACACCTGGTATTGTAAATATGGCCAAGATCCATGGATGAAGCACCAAGGTGAGCATATTACTGTTTTACTAAGTGGACATTTTATTAAACAATCTTCCAAATCCATGTCACGATACTCGTAAATTAGTATGGCTCTTGGATATCATCAAAAATGTCTGCAGTGATGTCTGTTAATGAAGAACCTTGTAACAGTTGCTTAAAGTGCAGAGCATGAGGGTTTGAGTGACAGGCATAAGTGGGATGTCAGTATCAATAACCACTATGGAAGAAGGAGTAGGAGGATTGTTGGGGAGGATGGAGGTGAAATAGTATCTTTTGGACATTATAAAAAAGCTCTCAGAGCAGTTGTGATTGTACTACAGGACTTACACAAGATCAACCCAGTTATCATTCCAGCTTTGAAAGAGTAGGAATTGATGAGTTCCACCCCATCTGAGGATCCATGGAAAGCTGATGGTGTCTTAGAGGAGGAGGGAGAGAGAAGGAGGGAGGGAGGGAGGGAGGGAGGGAGGTAGAGAGGGAGAGAGAGAGAGAGAGAGAGAGAGAGAGAGAGAGAGAGAGAGAGAGAGAGAGAGAGAGATTAGTTTTATTTAAGGCTGAGTCCCTGGTAATTTAACTATGTCCTAGGAAATTGTTCCAATCCTACTGGCAGTGCAAATTGGACCCAGTGGATTACAGAATGAGAACAAAACAGTAAGAAGTTTGCGTCAAGGGTAAGAGATGGTAAGGTCAGGAGTGGGAGGTGAATATAATCAAATATGTTGCATTCATGTATGAAATCTGCAAAGAATTAATACAAATATTATATTTTAAAACTTTGCCTGTATTCTTTTAAGAATCTTAATAAGACATTTTGAGTCAAGCAAAGTGGTATCTATACTATGGCCTCATATATTTTAAGCAAACATAATATTTTCTTGAGAATGTTTAAGATCTATGGAGGATGGATTTACTTATGATTCAGATGTTAAACAAAATGTAGGGCTATGTGAGTCTACTGGTGTCTAATCCTATGGGTGACTCATGATGTTGATGAGAATATTGTCAGTTAAGACTCTATTCCATGTTAACTAGAGTTTTATTCCATGGTTCTGATCAAGTGACAAATATGAAGAACTCACTATTAGATGTGAATAATGTACTTTCAGCTCTGGAGGAAATCTAAAGTGTATGGCACACTCAAAGTGACTGTTGTGAACACTTCTTTTTATAGTTCAAATCAACCCAAAACCTTTTCTGACTTTGTATAATTACTGTTGTCCCTCTGTTTTTCTCAACATTTATGTGTATTCTAGACTTAGGAACATATTTTGATTCTATGGTTAATGGTGGTATTTAAAATACAAAAAATAACTAAGTCTTCTCTGTAGAAAAAAAAGAAATGATCAATATATACAAGCTCTTTTGTTACCATATCAAGTACTTTTTAAGACACATCGTCAAGCTGTCTAGTAGATTTAGGCAGGAATTTTTGTTTTGCACAATAGTGTAGACTAACAAAAGCCTTAATTTGCAATATCATTCTTGGGAAATTGCAGTAAAACTAAGATCTCATCTTGTCTGAGATGATTGGCTCAAAGGCATTACAGTAATACTGTTGAAAGAAGGGCAAACTAGACCTTGTGTTCCCTCAGGTCTTGAAGGTTTTTTAAAAGATGGAGAATATGGTAGTTACTTTTCTATTATTTTGTGAAACCAAAGTAACTCTGATGATTTTATTTTATTTTTTGGATAGTGGTATTTTTGTGATGTTTTCCTGTTTATCATTTTTCTGTATCTAGTATAGGTTTTTCTTCTGTGGTTAGCACAGGGTTTACAAAAATATCTCAAAATTGATTGATTTTAGTTTTATTAAAATATGTTCCTTTGATTCTGTCACATGCGTACACTTGATATTTTGGTATAACAAACAGCATTAGTTATACTTCACATTCCATGACTGCTTTATTGGGTCTTAGTTTCCTGAATATTACATTGAATTCTTTGTTCAAGTTTGTGATATTCAGGGGATTTTCACATTTCATCTTAGTTATTAAGTATGTTGATATAGTTCTATTTACAATATTGTCAGTCTTAATAGATGAGATCTAGCATGTTTGGAATTGTATGGCCATGGCCACCTCAGTCTTTCTGGGCTCTATAGTGATATTCCTGATTTATCATTGATACTGTATACTTACTCCTTTGTTTTGATCACTTCTATTAGTAATATTTTTATCATTTGCTTTCAAATTGATGAAATTTATTTTTCTCTTTTTTTATTAGATATTTTCTTTATTTACATTTCAAATGTTATCCCCTTTCTTAGTGTACCCTCTGTCTTAGTCAGGGTTTCTAGTCCTGCACAAACATCATGACCAAGAAGCAAGTTGGGGAGAAAAGGGTTTATTTAGCTTACACTTTCCACATTGCTGTTAATCACTGAAGGATGTCAGGATTGGAACTCAAGCAGGTCAGGAAGCAGGAACTGATGCAGAGGCCATGGAGGGATGTTACTGGCTTGCTTCCCCTGGCTTGCTCAGCCTGCTCTCTTATAGAACCCAAGACTACCAGCCTAGAGATGGTCCAACTCACAAGGTGCCTCTCTCCCTTGATCACTAATTGAGAAAATGCCCCACAGCTGGATCTCATGGAGGCATTTCCCCAAATGAAGCTCCTTACTCTGTGATAACTCCAGCTTGTGTCAAGTTGACACAGAACTAGCCAGTATGCCTTCCAAAAATCCCCTATCCCCTCTCCCTGCCTCGTTCACCAACCTACCCACTCCTACTTCCTGGCCCTGGCATTTGCCTTTACTGGGGCACAGAACCTTCACAGGACCAAGGGCCTCTCCTCCCATTGATGACTGACTAGGCCATCCTCTGCTACATATACAGCTAGAGCCATGAGTCTCTCTGTGTGTTTTCTTTGATTGGTGGTTTAGTCCCAGGGAGCTCTGGGGGTACTGGTTTGTTCATATTGTTGTTCCTCCTATGGGTCTGCAAACCCCTTCAACTCCTTGGTTACTTTCTCTAGATCCTTCCTTGGGGATGGCTGTGAGCATCCATTTTGTATTTGTCAGGCACTGGCAGAGCCTCGAAGGAGACAGCTTTATCAGGCTCCTATCAGCAAGCTCTTGTTGGCATCCTCAATAGTGTCTGGGTTTGGTGATTGTTTATGGGATGGATCCCCAGGTGGGGTAGTCTCTAGATGGTCATTCCTTCAGTCTCTGCTCTGAATTTTGTCTCTGTAACTCCTTCCATGGGTATTTTGTTCCCCCTTCTAAGAAGGATAGAAGTATCCACACTTTGATCTTTCTTCTTGAGTTTCATGTGTTTTGCAAATTGTGTCTTGGGTATTCTGAAAAGCAGTTTTAGATGTATCAAAAACCAAAGACTTAGAGTCCATGATAGCAAACAGGGGCATGGCAGTAGAAGCAAGAAACTGAGGGCTCATATCTGAACCATGGTCATCAATCAGAGAGAGCAAGCAGGGAATGGTGTGTGGCTTTGAAATCCTAAAACCCACCCCAAGTGACATACTTTCTCTTACAAGCACACACATCCTAAACCTACCCAAACAACCCCCACCCCAAGCTGGGGACCAAGTATGCAAACATTTGAGCTTATGAGGGACATTCTCATTCAAATGACCACATTGATGTTTATACCTTTCTTACAAATGTATCATAAAGTCATTGTAGAAAATTCAAATTATACCGAGAAAATGAAATATGGTTAGAAAACTGACATGGCCAGTGTAAACCACATCATCTAGGAGAATAGTTGATGAAGGAATAAATATGTAATTATCCCCTCTCCCACCTTTCTCGTCTTTGGATACAATGGAAAGAACTATACACAGTCCTCAAGGACAGCTGAGATGAATGGTGGAGAGAGAGAGCCTAAATTCTATAGCCTGACTCAGCTCCCAAATCTGGCAAAGAAAGAAGCCATTGTGTTCTGTTATTTGCATTGAAAAGGCTACTGTGTTATAAATCCATCAAGTGAACCTTTGAGCCATGGAGGTATTACAAGTAATAAAAGCAATAATTCTTGGTGAAACTGTATTGAGTACCTTATACTTTACTATGCAACATGGAGAAAGCCAAAGGAAATAGAAATTATTTTTGTTGTTTCCATTTTTGACAATTTCATACATACGGCAATGTATTGTAGTTACATTCAGCCCCAACTACTCACTGTTTTCTCTCTTCCCTTTCTTATGAACCCCTTCACTTTCTCAACTGGTTCTAGTGACTACACAATAGGAGAAATGACACCTCTGTTTATCATGGCAAACATTAATAAGAGTCAACAACTCCTAAGGAAGGGATAGGGCCTCATGGGCACCTCCTGTATCAGTGAGGAAAAGTTGAAGCGCCTGCCTACTATTGTTATCCATCATTGCTGTGTGATCCTAATAGGTATGGCTTATATCTAGATGACAGGGTTTTTTCCCCCTTAGTGTTACCCCCTATTCTCCAGCTTTTCCATTCCTTCCATGTTCCCTTCCACGATGTTCTCTGGGCTTTAGGAAAGACATTTTTTGACTGTCTAGACTGTAATTGAAACTTACTTTGTTGTCTCTCTTCATTTGTTGATTTAATGTCATAGGGTGTTGAATGAGTAGATTTAGTTTTGCTAGTCAGGGTTTTCATAAACATGGCTCCATTTCTCTCAACTCCTACACAGGGAAGAATCTAAGAGTTGATCATGATATTCTGCTCAAATGATTCTAAATTTTGATAGTATAGCATTCTAGAGATTTGCAGCAAGCATTCCTCAGTCCTCAGGACATACAACCTGCGCTGAGTTGATTTTTATTTTAAAGATAGGAAACCAGTATATAACAGAAGGTTATTTAACTTGCTCATGGTCAAGGTGGTGACAAATAATCTGCTTTTCTGACAATTACTACCTCCTTCCATTTTTCTAAAACAACATCTGTAACATTTTTAGTTCTTATCTGTTATAGTTTATTGGCTTCAACAAATAGCACACCTGCCTTTTCTGTTTTAAAAAAATGCACACATGTTGGAATTTTTTTGGTTGTTACTTATGTGATAGATAATCACTCAAAACAAAAGCCCTCGGTGATATATAAAGAATGAAAAGTATTACTCATCATGTGCCTTTGACTTCAATGAGGTCTGTTGACTTGTGCTGGGCTCATTTGAAGAAGGTTAAAATACAGTTGAGTCTTTTTCACATGCCTTATCCTTCTTGGACTAGTAGACAAACTTCAATTAGTTTTTCTCACAGTGATGACATTGTAACCATAATTGTTAAAATCCTGGCTTTGAGGATATCTGTTAATAGGCCATTATTCAAAGAAGGTGGCACTGTGAAGGTTGGAGGGAGGCATGGAAATATATATATATATAGTTTTGGTAACATGGATAAAAAAGTTTCAGGGAAAGTTAGTTGTAGATCCAGGGATTGAAAAAATAGAGCCAGTAATTCAACAAAGCATCAGGAAATGAAAGCATAAGATACATTTATAACATTTAAAAAATATAAATGAGATAAGGGACAAACCACTGGAAGTGGGTCACTGAAGCCATCTTTAAGGAAACTACATCACTTACAAGTTGAAGAGCTTGTTTGAGTCCATGAAGAAAGAACTCTAACATATGTCTCTGAAAGAGATGGAGAAAAAAAAATATTCCTTGTCTGTGGAGCATTTAGAGTTTTAGTGTGAAGACTTAGATAGCAGCCTGTAGAATGTTGAGAGGTGATATAACACTAGGATGTGAAGCTTAGTGGTAGGAAGTTATAGCACTGTGGACAGGCCCTTGGGTACACTGGATCTCCAAGCCCTGTCTCTTTGTTTCTTAGCTGCATGCGTATAACAGCTTTGTTCTACTGTTTGTTTCCTGCAATGATAGACTGCCTGACTATAGACCTAAAAGCAATGAATACAGCCAGCCGTGGCCTGAAATCCTCTAGACGATTAGTCAAATTAAATCTTTCCCCATTTTAATATTAATTAATTAATTTAATAATTTTAATATCTTATCATTGATATTTTGTCAGTACAATGCAAAGTCCACCTACACAAACTTCCAGGGTATCAGGTTTAGCTAAGGCAGTTCCATGTGGCCTTATTCTGTAAAAACTAGACAGCCAGTGTTGTTATGGAGAGAGGCAAAATAATGAATTTTGGATTTGACAAAGGTCACTGGCTATGGTGTACAGAACCAGTTGTAGGGGGCAAAAAGGAAATAACAGGGGCAGATAGAGAGTGATTGCACAGTATCAGAGGGAGCAGAGAGAGAGAGCGAGTGCTCAATATCAGAGGGAGCAGAGAGTGACTGTGCAGTATCAGAGGGAACGTATTTGATCCTGCCCTTGAGGAGAGCTGTAGGATGAAGACTGAGACAGCAATGAGACAATGTGAAAATAGGACGGATAACCAGAGTGTCTTCTTATCCCCCACCACAAAGCTGCCGCTTATTCTGCCTCATCCATGCTCTTTCAGCTTTCTGTTCACCCAGGGTGTGTGTCTACACAGTAGGTTCCACATTTTGCTTGTTAAATAGTGTACTTTTCCCGCTGCACTCTGCCTAGCTGGACGCTCGTTCATCCTGTAGCTCTAAGTTCCAGTATCGCTAATTCATAAAACAATCACACGATGGTGCAGAAAACGGTGTTTCCAGCATGACCCTTTAATGACAATGTGAGATTCATTCCGTGATTATTTAGTTAGTGCCTGCATCTCCCTGAAGACATAAGTTTGGTTTTATGATGCTGTTCTGAGTTCTGTTCTCAGTTCTTTAGTGCATATATTTTAAGAAATTAACCCATGAGGGCCTCGGCATAGAATGCTTGGGTATATACTTGCATTGTTCAGGATACTCTAGAGGAAATGAACTTAGATAGTGAATATATACTACAAAGGGTTTATGAGATTGGCGTATATGGTATTCAGTGGGTAGTCACAGTCCAACAATGGCTGTCTGAATACTGAGGAGGATGAGAGCACAGAGGCCCAGTGCATGAAGCCAGATGCAGCAGCACTCCCAGTCTGGCACCGAGAGCAGGGAGGCTTCTCCGAGGGCTACCAGTCCTCAGTGAGCTTTGGAAAGCACAGGCTGGTTTTCCATGTCAGTGAATGATTGCTTTGGCAACAGCAACAGCAACAGCAACAGCAACAGCAACAGCAACAGCAACAGCAACAGCAACAGCAACAGCAACAGTAACAGCAACAGCAACAGCAACAGCAACAGTAACAGCAACAGCATCAAAAGCAGCAGTGGAGTAGATGCACTTTCTAGTAAGGGGTGGAGGCAAAACAGCAAAAGGCAACATTCTCTTGAACTGTTCTTCTCAAGGTCACAGTGGGGAGCTGCTATCCATTCTCTCAGAGGACTGTCTTCATCCTCAGGTGACCCTTCCAGGAAATAACCTCAGAGACCTTCTCAGAGGCTGGGCTTCTAGTTTGTTCCAGTTCTAATCACCTTGATAACCATCACAAAATTTGATCAATTGAAGTTTAAAGTGTTCCATTACTGGCAGTGACAAAGTGACAATGTTTTTTTTTGTTTGTTTGTTTTGTTTGTTTTGGGTTTTTTTTGTTTTTTTTTGTTTGTTTGTTTTGTTTTTTCAGTTAATTTAAAGTTAGTAGTAGTCAGGATGAACTAGAAAAGGCTGAAACTCAAAATCAGGGGTACTTTTCAGAAAGCAGAATAGAGTTAGCTAATAGGTCATACTAAAACTGAATATGCTCCTTATAAAAAGATTTGGTACTTGCCGCAGGGATACTTCTGTGACCTGTTGACTGTGATCAATACTTCCCAAAGACTGTAGATTAAGAGTGAGCCACTGAGTTGCAATAAGTATCATATTAAAATTCATGGTGCTGCTAAATGACAGGAAATCTGCTGGAGCAGAACCCAGGATGAACAGGATGAATTTACATTTACTCAGGGCCTTCACCCTGGTGTCATGTTTCCTCCCTCTAGTCCCTGAACAGAGGCCCCAAAGGACCTTGGGGGAAAGGTCATTCTCAAAGCTTGAAAGTGCAAAAAAAAAAAAAAAAAAGGGGGGGGGGGATTAGGCAGCACACCCTGAAGTAAGGTGGGATGAACAGCACCTTGCAATACTCTGCTCTCAACACAAAGAAAGCAGAGAACCATTCCTCCCAGAGGCCACTCCCTCAAATCTGCATCAACCTTTGTATCCTTTTAAAAGGTTACTAGTCTCAGGTCCAGCTGCTCTGAGCGCTGAGGATGGCACTCAGGAGACCCGTGTAACTGAGTAAGAAATCAGTTTTATTCAAGGTCAGGCATCCGGAGATGATGAAGGTAGGGTTAGTATCTCAGAACTCCATCTTAGGGAATTCAGAGGCACTAGGCTCTATTTTAGGGAGATAACAGATGTGCCAAAAACAGTGGCCGAAACCTTTATTAGCATGGTAGCCAGGGACTTCCTTATTCCGAAGAATGCACAAGTGTTTCTCTCCTACCCCACCCTCTTTGTGTCTTCAGCTCCTTAGAATTAGATGTTATATGAAGGACATATTTCTTTTCTGCAAGTTAAACCTCACAGCAATTTACATGCATTGGGTAGTTGACACATAGAATAAAAGACTCAGGAAGAACCTTCTAGAATCTAATCTATTCTGAAGACCACCAGATGTTCCAGGTTCTACAAATCTTCAGAAAGATCATTTGGTAATTCAGAGCTGAATCACTTAAGTGCCATTCACCTTCAGACTTTAGAATGCCAGCAAATGACAGCAAAGGACATAGGAGACAGCCTGTTAAGGGGCCAGCACTGCTATATAATCATCCATAGGAAAGATGGGGCAAGGATGTGGTCTACAGCTCTGTGCCCCAGGAAAAAAGCCAAAAGGCAAAAAGAGCAAACAAACCAACAGAAACACAAAATGACAGGAATGAAGAACAGGCCCTTAGGAGACAAATGGCACATCCTGTAACTTAGGACTTGTGTCTGTGTGGCCCCCCCAGGCCCTGTGTGTGTGTGTGTGTGTGTGTGTGTGTGTGTGTGTGCACGTGTGTGTTAATGTATATTAAGGTTTTGACAGCTGGACTAGAGAAGTCTGTCACGTAAGTGCTGGAGGTTCTGGGCCCACTTGTTTGCCTCTTCACTACTTCTGATAAAATATCTTGACTTAAAGGTGGTAATGTCCTCTAGCCAAACAGCTCTGAGTTACAATGAACTTCCAAAATATTTTCTTGGACAGCACTGCAGTAGTATCTAGGCGGATGCAGTCTGGGTCAGTTATTTTCTTTCTTGTGACTGTACTATTCTCCATTTGACTTATGGCACATTGTTTCTGGAGTCCTAAGTTCTTAAGAATAAGTATTAGACTCAATGTCCATAATATTTTTTTTTCTCAGAAGTTGAAAGGAAAATTTACAAACTTGTTTACAGAAGCTTTTTTTTTTTTAAATGCTTCTTTGCATGATTTTGGATATATTTTTTTAGCAGACTCTTAACTCTTATGTAGTTTTTTGTTGTTGTTGTTTGGTTTGATAAAGGTTTCTAAGCACATGCATGCATATTTTTGTGGAATTTTATATTTCATTTGGATTCAATCTCTTTACAAGTTATTTTTGTAGATATTTATAATAAATTCTAATTTTTTACTTTCGGAGACCAGATTGAAAAATGACCCAGTATGTGGTTTGTAAGATATATTGAGTAAGCACTAGGAAAATAAATATTCTGTCAATGAGGAAAATGTATGCATTGAATGTGAAATATGCCATTTTGAAATCACGGTAGGTATAATAAGTTGGAGGTGATTTAAAACAGAAGTAAAGGCACGTTGAGCTTAAAGGCTCTCAGAAGCTTCTTTTTTGTGTTTGAATGTTTTCCCTTCCAAATACAGCATAAATAGCACTGTTACTTAATCGTATTAAGAGATAGTAATGGTAATTGGTGACTGGGCAAGGTGACAGCTTTGCTTTTACCAATAGGTTGATGATGTTATTGTGGGAAAGAATTCATTAAAAAATACAGATTTTCATAACCCCTACCCCATCTGTCTATCACTGTGGGAGGACATAGTAAGAAGGCTCTTACTCTGGCTAGTTTAAGGACACTTTTCTGAAAATGAGAGCCATTACATTTGTATTTGCTATAAATCATCACTTCTCAGGTGTTTATGATCACAAAGTAGACTAAGACAACTTTTTTCACCAGAGTTTGCTCAGCCACTAGAATTCTTAGGTTCTATTCCCTGATATGACTTGGAGCAAAAAAGAAAAAAAGAAAAGAAAAGAAATGTAATTTCATGAGTTTGCCATAGTAACAGAGATTATAACATCAATTCCGAGTAACAATTTAAGTTACTAATAATAATTTACGCATAAAGCCTCAAGTCAAAGACACCAGCATGTAATAACTTTTCACTACATGCCCAGTGGATTCTAGAGGAGAAAAATTAATATACTGTGTAGGGGGAGAGCTTCAGATCTATAAATAGTTTGAGATGACAGTCAAGAGTCAGGTTTTGTGATATTACCTCCATGTGTTACAGACATCAGAGGAGGAGATAAGAGGAGGAGGAGGAGATAAGAGGGTTTGGAGTTGCCTGGAGGAGAAAGAGCCTGATTCAGATGTGAAGGCTATGAAAGCTTTAAAAGAATACATAAGGCAGGCAGTACAGAAGCGAAAATGCTTTCATGGCAGGAAGATGGAGATAGCTTATTAAGAGTGCGATATAGCTATAAATAAAGGATTTGTAAAGCATATTAAAGGAAAGTTAGAAAGTTAGAAGTGCAGTCACTGAAGAAAGGCATAGTAGAAGACACAAGAAGAAATGGTTTATTGTCTTTATTTGGCTAGCTTTGTAAAGACAGCAGATAGGAACCTAGATTCCATAGAGTCAGACAAAAGGTCAACGCCACATCCTGGGGTAAAATAGTTAAAGCCTAATCCATATGTTGACACTTTTTGAAAATGGTAAGAATGTTGGCATTATAGGCATTTTAAACTTCGTAAACTCTGTGGAAATTATTCATATGGCTGCTTTGAAATCAAGAAAATATCCAAAGCTAATTTGTAAATTAGTATAGCTATGTTCACATAAAACTTTATTTACAAGAACCAGCAGATTGCTTTCAAAGCTTAGTTTGAAACATAGTAATAGCCCCATGAGGACAAAAAGGAAACAATATGAAATATTAAAAGTCTGTTCTAAGAAGTGAAGAAGGAATCAGAGATTTCTGACAATATGTCAAGCATTGAAATTTCAGTGGAGTCACATATATTGAGGTGGTCATGGGACTAGTAGTCATTTCTTGTGGAAGGAGAAAAAGGAACTCTGAGGACTGATTTGGGGACATCTCTTGAGTGGGACAGGCACCAATCTCTCATGCTGGCAGCATTTTCTTTTCTAACTTGAATGTTTGATACACTGGAGAATATGTTTTATAAAAATGTATGAAGTGGCACAATCATTTTTTTACTTTTATTTATCTATGTGATATTTTAGTAAATGCAAAGTAGATTGAAATAAGTAGTAAAGCCATAGGACAAAATTTTGTGATCAGAGAACTCTGATCCAGAATGTGAGAAAGCTGAAAGGAAGCCAAAGGAAGAAGAGATGTTCAACGGAGGGTGAAGCTTAGCTATGAAGACAGAGGATCCACAGGGAATCTTTAATGGAATGCTGTTGTTGAACATTGGAATCCTGATCTTTTAACCAGGAAGGAGAATATTAGAAAATCTGGTAATTTATTTAAAATCTCAAAGGCAACATCTATTAAAAATAAAAAAGACAAAAATAACATATGTTGAAGGGGAAAAGAGAATTAATTATTCTTGCAATTAGGAAAATGCAAATTAACACAACTTTCTTTGAGATTTCATCTCACACCAGTCCCATTGGTTAAAAAATGTTGAAAGTCTGTAGCCATGAGGGAAATGCAAATCAAAACAACTATGAGGTTCCATCTTACACCCTTTAGAATGGCTAAAATCAAAAACTCAAAAAATAGCACACGCTGATTAAGATGTGGAGCAAGGGGAGCACTTCTTCATTGTTGATGGGACTGCAGAGTTGTACAACCAATTTGGAAATCAATTTGGTGTTTTCTTAGAAAATTGGGAATAGTTCTACCTCAAGTCCCATCTATACCACTCCTGGGCATATATCCAAAAAAATGTTCCAACATTTCACAAAGACACTTGCTCAATTATGTTCATAGCAGCTTTACTCACAATAGCCAGAAACTGGAAACAACTTAGATATCCCTCAACTGAAGAATGGATAAAGAAAATGGCACATCTACACAGTGGAATACTATCCTGCTATTAAAAATGAAGACATCATAAATTTTGCAGACAAATGGATGGAACCTGAGACTATCATCCTGAGTGGGGTAACGCATACCCCAAAGGGCATACATAGTATATACTCACTTATAACTGGATATTAGCCATAAAATACAGGTGCCATGCCATACTTCACAGACCTAAAGAAGCTAAACAAGTAGGAAGACACAAGCAAGGAAACTTGAACCTCACTTAGAAGGGGAAATAAGATAGTCATAAGATGGAGGGAGGGAACTGGAAAGAAGGGAGGATAGGAAAGAGAATAGGGATGATCAGGTGTGGAGAAAGACAGGAGAGATGGCTAGATGGTCATGAAAATGAATGGAAATCTTCAACTGTTGGGGGTGAGGAGGTGAAGGGCATCTTCAGGACAAGACAGAAGCCTGGGATGAGGAGACACCTAAGAATCCATGATGGTGACCTTAGCTGTGACTCAACACATTGGGGATATAGAACCCGAAGAGGCCAGCTCCTGTAGCCAGACAAGAACCCCAGTGGAGTGATAAAAATAGCAGCTCATCCACAATATTTTCAAACCCCAAATTATCCTGTCTATAAGAAATTCAGGCACAAGGGACAGAGTAAAGACTGAAAGAATGGCCACCTAATAACAGGTACAACTTGAGACTCATGCCATGGGCAAGTACAAATTCCTAACACTATTGATGATACTCTGTCATGCTTGCAGACAGGAGCATGTTGTCCTCTGAGAGGCTCTGGCCAGCAGCTGACTTAGACCCACAGCCAAACAGTGGGTGAAGCTTGGGGGACTCTTATGGAAGAAAAGGAAGGATTGTGGGCCCCAAAGGGGATAGGAACCCCACAGGAAGACCAATAGAGTGAACTAACATAGACCCTTGAGGCTCTCAGAGCCTGAACCACCAACCAAAGAATGTACATGGGCTGGACCTAGGCCTCTCTGCTCATAAGTAGTAGATGTACAACTTGACTTCCATGTGGATCCCAATCAACTGGAACGGGGGCTATCCCAAAAGCTGTTGTCTGTATGTAGGGTATGTTCTTCTAGCTGGGCTGCCTTGCCTGGCCTCAGTAGGAGAGGAAGTATCTAGATTTGCAGAGACTTAAGGTGCCAGGGTTGGAGGATACCCAGGGGAGGTCTTACCAGCTCAGGGGAAAAGGGAGGACAGAATGGGGGAAGGACTGAGATTGGGGGTTGTGGCCAGGAGGGGAGCAAGGAGTGGGATATAAAGTAAATAAAGAAAACATTAAAATTTAAAAATCAACAAAACAACTAACAACAAGTGCTACTGTCAGAAAGAAGGACCATTCTTCACTATTGATGAGATTGCAAATTAGTATAGCTACCTAGAAAATCAGTGTGGAGAATCTTCAAAAATACTAAAAATAAATCTAGCACATGGACCCAGCTATGCCACTCCTCAGTATAGGTTTGCAAACCTTGCCATCCTACTCCACATACTCCCTCAGCCATGTTCACTGACATCATTCATGATAGCTAGGAAATAGAAACAACTAAAATGTCCTCCCGCACGTCAATGAATAGTGAAAGTGAGGCACCTAAACACAACAGAATATTATTAAACTGTAAATAAAAGTGATATCATGAACCTTGAAGCAAATGAGTGGACCTAGAAAAGATTATATGGAGTAAGATAATCCAGACCCAGAAAGACAAACAAACACGTTGTTTCTAATCTGTGTTTCCTAGCTCCATGGTGAAGGACCATCTAGATCAAATTCATTAAAGTGAGAAAATCTAACCATCGGAGGCAAATTTCTATGTGCTGGGGTCCTGCACTGAATAAAAAGGAAAAAGCAGACTAGATTCATTACTCTGCTTCCTGACACAGATACAGTGTGACCAGCTCCCTAAAGCTCCTGTTGCCATGACTTCTGTGCCATGAGGGACTGAACTATGAGAAAACAAACAAATACAGACACAGAGGCACAGACAGGCACAATCCTTCCTTCCTTCCTTGTGTTGCTTTTATCAAGTAGGTTTTGACACAACAACACCACAAGTAGCTGATACAGATATTATCTGCAAAAATGGGCAGATTACATAATAAGAATGAAAGATTAAGATAATGCAGCTACAGGGATCTTCTTATGAGGGTCAATTGTGCTCCATGGAGGTGAAGTAATCTACAGGGTTATAGTTGTGTGTGTGTGTGTGTGTGTGTGTGTGTGTGTTGATCTGGGAGATGAAGAAAAAGGAAGCATCTCTATAATCTTAGGAATAAGTGAATAAAATTAATTAGAGACAATTGTTAAAGAATAAGATATGATTTTAGGTTTCATCAAACGAATTTGTTAAATGATTGTCTGTCAAACCACTTCCAAAAAAAGAACAGAGATATTTTAAAATCAACACAGTTAATTAGTGATTCAAAAATTCAAATGTGAAACTTATATAAATAATATGATCCCTATTTGTTCAAGTATATCTGTCACCTTGCACAAAAGCAACCCCATGTAGAACAAAGACCTTAATAAAAGATCTGAAACTGTTAGAGGAATAAGTAGGGAAACCATTTGGAGATACAGACATAAGCAAAGACTGTCTAAGTCTCTCAGAAAATAATGCCAACAATCGATAAAAGGGACTTTATGAAGTTAAAAGTCTTCTCTACAGTGAAGGAAAGAGTTAGCTAAGGGAAGAGGCATCTTTCCTAATGGGAGAAAGTCTTTGCCAAGTATATACTGGACTTAGGATTAATATCTATAACATATAAAGAACTCAAAAACCCTTCACAAGAAATCAAATAGCTCCATCAACAAATGAGCTAATGAGATAAAAGATGAAATACAAATTGCCAAAAAACATACAAAAATGTTCAATCTCATTAGTTATCAGAGAAAAGCAAATTAAAATCACATTATGATTCTATTTTACCCCTGTCAGAATAACAATCAATAAAAAAATAACAAATGTTGGCAAGGATATGGACAAAAGGGAGCTTCCATACACTCTTAGGAATATAAATGTCTAGCAAATAAAGTTATATAGCTTCATATAGATTATATTAAAGATCTGTTTTTCGTTTTGTGGGGTTTTAAAACCTCCATACTGATTTTCATAATAGCTAGGCTAGTTTATATTCCTACCAGTGTATATGAGCCCCAAAGGACTCCACTCCAACAGACTGCAGAGATATTGTGAATTAGTGATTTTGTTTGGCTATTTACAATAGCAAAGTTATGAAAACAGCATGCTTGTCCAACAACACATAGGGAAAAGGGAGTATATTTACCCAACAGAAATTGTTTCTATTGGGGAAACCCTGCTAATTAAATTCTCAGTCTACCATGACCAGATAGCTCCTCTGAGCTTGGTGCAAAATGGAGGACTCTCTTTACACTTCTCTGACCTTGTCTGGGGAGCCCAGCCACAGGGCCCTCAACCTGGTAGTAGTCTTTGCTGGACCTAAAAGTTCAGCTTCCTCTTTTTCCTCTGCCCAGCAAGTACCTGGGATTCTTGGAATGCCTCTCTGTACAAATGAGGCATTCACAGTACTTTAAGCTCTAGCCAATGATTTTCATTTATCCTGAAAACTCCTTCCTACTCTCCTCCAAGGTCCATATATAGCCCTGGTTCAGGGCTATAGGCTAATACACTCACAAGCTGAGTGTATTAAGAGAGCTGTTTCACTGAAGATCTATACCTTCCAACTCAGTATGCAATGGTATCTGGACACACTGAGAGGGAGGAAGTGGAACTTCAACTGGACCCCAACATGCATTCCACATAAAGAGTGACGTTATGCCATTTATGGGAAAATACATGCAACTGTAGATAATCATGGAAGGCAAACTAAGCGAACCTCAGATAAACACCAAGTGTTTCCCCTCATTTGTGATTCTTAGATTTTTATAGAGATATTTAAAATCACAACAGTTGAATTGGATCTGCCTAAAGGGATATCTGGGATTAATAGGAAGGGATGAAGGTGTGAAAGGGGCTCTAGGGGACTAGGGGTACAGTCCATGAGTGATGTACAATAATAATACATATACAAAACTCTGACTAAAATGTCTATGAAAGATACACATACCCAAACTAAAAACTCAGTCTCCTATGCAAAATATTCTTGACTCATACATTTGGAATAGGTGAGTTTTATGGTATTTAAATTAGCTGTTGAAATTAGATGATTGAACCTGGCAAGACAGCTCAGCAGGTAGAGGCACCTAAAGCGAGGCCTGAGAGCCTTGTTTCCAAATCTCACAGAGTGGAAGCAGAGAACTGATTCCCACAAACTGTGCTTTGCTCTCTACATAGCATTAGCTCTCTGGCATAGCATTCCCCTGCATCGACTACACAAACAAGAAGGAATAAAAAGTGAAACAATGATATGATCATTAGAGGTTATAGAGTAAATCCCTCTTAGGTGGGAATTCATTTTGATATTATAGTTTTTTTCATCGTGTACTGTATTTTATGCTGTTAATCAAGGTTGATAAAGAAACATGGAATGCCTAATATCTGATTTGCTAAAATTAGTAATTCTAATATTAAGGTCAAAGGCCTATGAAGGCTTAAATGGACAATATATAATGAAAAATGAAAAATATATTACATATATTTCATATGTATATGTTATATGTAAATAGATATACATTACATGTCTTAAAAACAAACTACATTTATTCATCAACAATGATACAATTTGGAATCATAACATACATAAAAAAATAAACAAGTTTCTCAGTGTTTTCAAATTCAGGGACAATAAATCAGCCTTCCCAGATATCATCAGGGTTTTCAAAATTATGAGTTTTAAAAAGTTAGTTGATAAAAAAAAGTTATTTGATTTAAATTTTTAGAAACTTTAATGCATGACCACTCTATTTACGTAATTTTCAGCATTCTCTATCCCCTCTCCAACTCTTTCTGTGTTCCTCCAACTTCCTTCAAGACCATGATTTCTTCTTTAATTATTGTTTTTGGTGTCTGTCTCTATCTCTCTGTCTGATCTGTCTCTATCTCTCCCTCCCCTCCCCTCCCCTCCCCTCTGCTCTCCTCCCCTCCCCTCCCCTCCCTCCGTCCCTCCCTCTGTCCGTCCCTCCCTCCGTCTCTCTCTCTCTCTCTCTCTCTCTCTCTCTCTCTCTCTCCCTCTCTCTCTCTCTCTCTCTGTAAAATACTGCCTTTTTGGGTCTCTAGTTTTGCCTGAATATGTGTGTGTGTGTGCGTGTGTGTGTGTGTGTGTGTGTGTGTGTGTGTGTGTGTGTGTGTGTGCACGCGCGCACACGCTTAGGGCTGATAGCATGGGAGTGGATGCTGTCCCAGACAACAGATTCTGTCTCTCTCAGATTATAGCCATTAATTGCCTCTAACTCTTTATCTAGGGTGGAGCCTTGTAAGAATTTCCCTATCAACTTTGGCTCGTCAACTGCTGTTGTCTTCATTTAGGTCTTCTTCCATTGACTATATTTTTGAGATTTCATAGGTGCGGTTTCCAGCCATATGTACAGAATATTATCTCATGGCAGAAGCTCTGATCATCTGGCTCTCAAAATCACTTTTCCCTCTTTTCCAAAAGGTCCTCTGAGCTTAGGTGTTGGGGCTGCATTGTTGATGGATTAACTAGGGATGGTCACTGCCACCCATCAATTGTTCTTCACATTTTGACCAGTTGTGTATTTTGGCTTCTGTCTGCTACAAAGAGAAGCTTCTTTGTAGAGGGGTGAATGTTCCACTTATATTTGGGTACAAGGACAAGCATTTAGAATGCATTTTGTATACTGGTTTAGGAAAAGGACGATAATTGGTTTTCCTCACCAGTGCAGGCAGGCGTGGTTAAACTCACCAGGGAAAGTTGGTGGTCAAGCAGTGCCTCTGGATCTAGGCCTGACTCAGCAGGTTGAGGGCACTCACCAGCGAGTACTGGTGGGTGAACTGTACTTAACCAGGAAAACCTGAGAATGAACTGTATCTCTGGAGCTGGCCCCAGATGTACTGATGCTGACTCGCTAGGGAAAGCCAGTGGATTGTCCCCAGCTACAGCTAAGCCTAGGAGTGCGTAGACCTTTATGATTTGATATTTTAAACATACCTCTAATAATCTTCATGCTGTATAATTTGGGTCGCTAAAATTCTTGCTTAAAGATGAGGGTGTACTTAGTAGTACTTACAAAGAGACACATCTTACAGGAATACTTAATGGATAACTTAATTTGAAATTTAGATATCCCAGTAAAGGTTCCTCATGGAATCACATGTGAGTGCTGCCAATTTAAGAATTTATTTTTTTCATTGAAAATGTGTTATACTTATGAGTTCAGCTACAGGACTTATGTAAAGTGTCTTATATATGTGAACTTGTAAGTAAATATCTCTTTAAATTTACCTTCTTCTGTTCTCCTGTCTCCTGTACTATACTCATGCATACATTTGTTTACTTAAATACATGTTTAGATTTTTAGATGATGAGAACCAGCCTAAGATGGAGAAAATGTATTGTTTTTCCTGAGACTGGATGACCTTGCTTAATAGTCTACACTTTGAGTCCATTCATTTCTCTTCAACTTTCAATTTTCTTTAACAAGGAATAATATTCCATTTTATACAAGTGCAATGTTTATATTATCTGTCGATCTGCTGATGGACAGCTGGGTTGGTTCCACTTCTTTACTAAAGTCAAACAAACAAACAAACAAACAAAAAACAAGCTGGGAGTGGTGGCACATGCCTTTAATCCCAGCACTTGGGAGGCAAAGGCAGGCAGATTTCTGAGTTCCAGGCCAGCCTGGTCTACAGAGTGAGTTCCAGGACAGCCAGGGCTGAAAAAACCCAATAAACACACACACACACACACACACACACACACACACGAGCTCACTTGCATGTATGCGCGTGTGTGCGTGTGTGTGTGTGTGTGTGTGTGTGTGTGTGTGTGTTTGTGGGAGGGGGGGACTCTTTTTATGGAAGAGTATGGAGTTCTCTGGCTACATATAGCCAGATGTAAAATGGCTGGTTCCAATGACAGTTCTACTTGTGATTTTCTTTTGAGGAACCTGCAAACTGACTTCTGTATTATCTGTATTAATTTATGCTACCACCAGCAGTGAGTAGAATTCCTTTTCTTCACACCCTGTTCAGTGCTTCCTATAGGATTTATTGAAGACAACCTTTTGGACTAAGGTGTAATGGTACTCAAAGCAGTTGTACTGTGCATTTCCTCCATGATAGAGATGTTAGACACCTTTACAAATAGTCACGAGCCATTTGAGTTTCTTTGTTTATGTCCACTCAGTTCATTAGCCTGTGTGCTAATTAACAGTTTTATTTCCTTGGTACTTAATTTCTGTAGTGCTTTATAAATTTTGAATATTTTCCATCTGTCTGTGTTATAACTGGTTATAAAGATTTCCTCCTCTCCCTAGGTCTGTTAGTGTGTTCAGCTGACAGTTCCCTTTGCTCTGCAGAATCCTTAATTATTGCTGACACTTAGGGCTAGTTCCTCTTGTACCGATGTCCTATTCAGAAACTTTGTGCCTATCCCAGTATCTCGAAGAGTATTCCCTGTATTTTATTTTAGAAGTTTCAGTGTTTTAGGTTTTATATTTAAGGCATTTGATTCATTTTGAATTGATTTTGAGCAAAGTGAGAGATATAAATTCAGTTTTATTCTTCAGCAGGTGGATTATAATTTTGTCTATTTCCCCTGTCCCCAGCCCCTACTGTACACTTTTGCCTCACTTGTCAAGAATTAGGTGGCAAAAAAATAGTTTTCTTGGTTTGTTTATGGGTCCATTAGTCCACTGTATTGTTCTCTGTGCCTGTTTTTATATCAGCACCAGACTATACTTTCTTACTACAGCTCTAGGACATAATTTAAATGTATTGGAATACCTACAGCATTGGTCTTATTCTTCAGGAGCACTTGGACTGGTTTTGTGGTTGTTATTGTTGTTGTTCTACATGAATTCTTGTATTATTTTCTTTAGAATTATAAAATATATCAGAGTTTTGATAAATATTGCATTAAATCTGTTAATTAATTTCAGCATTATAGTCATTTTTACAGTGCTGATTCTGCCATTCCAGAAGTCTGGAAGTCTTCTCATTGTCTAGTATCTTCTTTGACTTCATTGTAAGGGACTTTCTTTTCTTTAGTTAGGTGCCTATTTTTTCTAGAGCTCTTTTAAATGGGATATTTTTCTTTGTGAGTATACTGTTGGAATATATTTAGGCTGTTTTTAAAATATATGATGCTTTTATTTTCTGAAAATGTGTTGTGTTTATTAGATGTAGGAATTTTATAGTATATTCAATCAGATTTCTTAAAAGGATAGAATTATGCCATCTGCAAGTGAGGAGTTTGACATACTTGTTTCCTATATTATTCTTTTCTATAGCTAGCAGTTCAAACAATTTCTTTCTATCTCTCTGTCTCTGTCTCTGTTTCTGTCTGTCTTTCTCTGCCCCCCCACTCTGTGTGTGTGTATGTGTGTGTGTGTGTGTGTAATGTGTGTTATATGAATAAAAAATATTTGATGACATTTCTTTGTTCAATCTTAGAACACTATATTGCATACATATCTACAATGCCATCAAACCAAGATTCCTAGGAACTGTTTGTATGTGTAGTTAAATGTATTTTTATCACTTATAATTCACTTTGAAAATATGCCAAACGCCATCAAGTCCAGTAAAATGAACACGACGAAGTAGTAAATAAAAATCAAATCACTATGTGAAATCACATTATATGGGAATAATTGGATACACCTAGCTGCCTCATACTGGTGCTTAATAAACATTTTTTTTCATAGTGCAATATAATTATCAGTCCCCACTGAACTATGTCTGAAAAATTGATGAAACAGTTGAGCCTTAATGAACAGAGATATTTGCATTTCATTACTAGGTTGTATAATTCTGCTCATAAACTTTATGAAACAATTTTAATGCTCAGCTCACTGTAGATGAAGGTAAAAAAAAATTAAAAATCTCTCTTGAATTTTTTTACTTCTCATCTATGTCTAGAGCACTCATTTTCCTTCATTTCAATAAAATATACTGAAACAGGGTAAGATTTAAATTTAAATTTCCATAGCTTTACCAAATACTTTCTGAAAGCCCACGGGATATTTGTCAGTCAATCAATCAAGGCAACACTTTAAAACATGCACATGGCTAAGTGATTTCTAATGTTAGCGTACCCTAACTTATTTTATTTGGCACTAACTTCTATAGTAAAAGCAAAGATTATTTATAAATGCTGGCTTTTGCATTTTCCTAAGTATTGTTGAGTACTTTGGGATTAACAGTGACTGTGATTGAACCTTGTGTTATGTGTATTGGGAACTGAACCCTGGGTGTCCTACATGTAAATTGTGCCCTCTACCACAATGCAGTAATTTTAATAAGCCCATTCCTAGTTGTTACACTCATTTTAAAAGGGATGTGCTAGAACCCTTTCTGCTCCCATTTATGCACAGAGGTAGTGAAGTTTCAATGCTATTTTAACTGCATCTGATTTTCTAGAGACCAAATTCATGTGTTAGACTAAAGGACAACATATAAAGGGTTGAGGTTTTCTACTGCCTGAGCTACATAGTGTTTTCCATTGGAATGCAAAGTCCTGCTTTATTGTTGTTGTTTTGTTTGATTTAAAAAAATTATTAATTCTCTGAGCATTTCATGCATTGTATTTTGGTATTATTTTTCTCCTGTCTCTTCTTATATCCACCCCATGCCATACTTACCAAATGTTGTGTCTTCATTTATTTTCATCTTCAGTTCATTAAGATCAATTTATGCTGCTTATATACTTTGGGGACATGTTAGTCCATCCAGGGTCCACACCTTTAAAGAAAACAAACCCTCCTTCTCTCAGCAGCTCTAAGAACTAACAGTTACCCGGCTGGAGGTGGAGCTTCATGCCCACTTGCCTTCTTTGCTATGGGATTTTTGCCTGCCTTAAGCTCATGCAGGTCATGTGCTCGCTATTTTAACCACTACTAAGTACTTCGTATGTGCAATTGCTTTAATGTGTCTGGAAAACAGTTTCCTTATCGTCATCCACTGCCTCTGACTCTTGCACTCTTTCCACCTCCCGTCTGCCACGATCCCTGCTCCCTGAGAGGAATGACTTTCATATAGAAGTCTCGTTGAGGGCTGCATACTCTTCAGTCACATATTTCCTGCATTTTGACCATTTGTTGGTCTCTGTGTTAGTTGCCACTTAGTGCAATAAGGAGGTTGAGGTGTAGCTTAACTAGTCTACAAGTACAATGAAAAGTCCTTTGGAGTCATATTAATACCATGTCTCGCTAGCTGACTTATTGTAAATTCTCTTCTAGGACCCGTTGGGCTGGCTAATTTTTATGTCAACCTGATAAGCTAGGATCATCTGTGAAGAGGGAATCTTAATTGAGAACATGACCCTATGTGAGTGGTCTGTGGGCAAGTCTGTAGAGCGTCTTATTGATAGAAGATTGATGAAAGAGGGTCAACTTCACTGTGGTCAGTGCCAACCCTGGGCTGGTGGTTCTGGCTACTACAAGAAAGCAGGCTGAGCAAGCTAGAACAAGCTAGTAAGCAGCACCCTTCCAAGGTCTCTGATCTAGTTCTTGCCTCCAGGTTCCTGCCCTTCATGTCTTTTTGGCTGATGAATGACAAGCTGTATGATGAAATAAAACCTTTCCTGTTCACTTTTCTGTTGGTCATGGTGTTTATCACAGCAATATAAACTCCAACTGAGATATCTGTCTAGCTACATGATGTGGGGAATTGGGCTATGCACAGACAGGCTAGTCTCCAGTTGAGCTGAGGTCTGAACCCTGGAATGGTCAGAATTCACCTACATGACATGGGAGGCATTCCCTCATGCTCCTGGAACTCTGGCTCCTGCCTAAGTTACCCCCTCCCCTCCACAGCCCCCACAAGAGAAGCATGGCTACAAGTCACTTAGATAATGTCCCAAGCTTCTGACCTTCAGGCTAAACTCCTTCCCAGTTACCTAGCAACAGTAAAGACCATTAAAAAGGGCTGTTCAACCCCTCCTAGCTCTCTCACTCACTACTCTCTTCTTACTCTCTTCCTCCTCTCTCTTTGTCTTCTCCTCTCCTCTCATTCTCTCCCTCTTAATCTTTCTCTCTAGCCCTCTCTAGCCTTCTCTCTCTCTCTCTCTCTCTCTCTCTCTCTCTCTCTCTCTCTCTCTCTCTCTCTCTCTCTCTCTCTCCCCTACCTTCTCTCTTTCCCCTGCCTTTCTACAATAAAGCTCTAAAACCATAGAGAGTCTCTGCTCATCAAAATCCGCTGCGCTCACTCTCTCCGCTCTTGGGAATCCTTCCCTCATCCCTCTCTCCTACAAACCCGGGACTTTAGCAAAGTAGCACCAGGGCTTCCCCTGGGGCTTTAGGAAAGTATCTCCAGGACTCCCAGGTAGGGCTACCCCTTGGCCACCCCCTGAAGAGTGAGTCAGAGGCTTGAATGCTCACCTGGGGCTGAGTTGAAAGTGTATGGCAGCCCTCCCACGCTCGCCTGACCAGAGAATAGGTGGAACTCTAGCATGGTATGGGTTCCCTTCTCCCTTTTCCCCAGGGCCCCCCCTTTTTAGCTCCCATCATGCATGTTCTTAATTGGGTAACTATACCAGATTTGGGTTCTATATATGGATTGGGCTTTATACCCAGTCCGAAAGTAACTGGTTATTCTCCTAACATTCATTTCACTATTGCACTATAGTCTGTGTGTCTTCTACTTCACTCAAAATTTCCTCAGAAAAGAAGCTGATTTGTCTAATTAACGACTGGACAAATATTTTAGGTACTTCTCACTAGTATTTTACCTGTGGTTGTCTAAGTAGTTTCATGTGTTTGATACTTAATAACAACAACTTTTCAAAGCATAACATTTTCTCAGGGAAGCCTATGGGAGAGGTATGGTACCTACAGAAAGAAATCTGAAAGTAGTGAAGTATGTGCCTTGACTTTCAACAACTTCTTTACTAAATGGAATTCTTACGGCTATTTTTACTGGGGCCCAAGAGGGCATGTGTATTACATTCTTTATTATATTGCTATTTGTGGTAATGATGAGCTGAAAGCCAGGTGCCTGTTCATCACTAGGGGAACAGATTAAATAATGTAGATGAATATTATAGACTGCTAGACAGCATATAAAGCAAATAAATATATATCTGGAAATGTGTCTATATCTTTAAAATTTTAATGATGAGTTACAAATTCGGGTTCAGAATTGTGACTATGGCATAATATCATTATACACATGCATAAAAGAGCCCTCAATAATACCTCCATTTAAAAGCCATATTCCCAACATATTAGGATATTTTATTATGAAATGGGAAGGGAGTGAATTGATGGATTGAATAAATTAGTAGAATGAGAAGAATGAACCAATAATTGTGGTGTAGGATGAAATGTGGACTATGATTTACTTGGTGTTCTAAACCTGAAGTACTTCCACCCACACACATAAAGGAAATTTACAAAATACGGAAGTGTTATAAAGGAATATTTATGTTGTTTTTCAAAAATATAAGTGCCCTCAATAGAATAATCTGTTTTCAGTGGAAATAGAACCATAAAATACAGATAATCATAGAAAATTAAGTTGTCAGAAACCTCACTCTAAAAGCGATCTATAATTTAAAGCAAAATTCTAGCAAAATTTAAGGAGTCAGGTAACTCACTTGCTAACTGAATATTTCTACATGACAGAAAAATAGATCGGGCGCTAGTCAGTTTTATTTACTTTATGTACATTGCTAGCAAAATCTAACAATGATGGAACAAAAGAAGAAATGGCACGATCAATAACAGCCTGGTTCCACTTTTGATGTTTCACTGTTAGTAACACAGAGGTCCTTACCCTTCTATTTCCCTCTTGATCAATCTCTGGGCAAGAGGATAGGATGCTGGGAGCAGGCTATCCTTTGGTGTCGGCAGAGGGGTTCAAGCAAAGTAAGCTCTAGTCTGGGTTCAGGAATCTTTAAGCCTTGCTTCCAGGGACCACAGTGAAACCAAAGCTACTTGTAGCTTTGTTCAAGTTATTTCAAGTCAGCTTTTGGGTCTGCAGTGCTTTCCCCAGAAAGTCTTTTTGAATCATCACTTTTCCTCTTATTCCTCTGCTGAGTACATATAGCATCATTAGCCTTGATGCCTGAATCAGCTTTAGGTGGGGCCTCTACTCTACCCTCTGTAAGACAACCATTAAACAGCTGGCACTGGGAGACTTAGGGAGCTCTCTTTACTTCTGGCTGCTAACTGGCTCTACCACTTGCTGGTGAGCACATACAAGAGGAGGCTGTGGCCTCCTGTTGTGTGTGTTTATATTGTGTTGCTCCCTGCTGGTAAGCTTGCCATTTGAATTATGTTGCCTTACAATGAATTTCCCGAGTCCTGCCAAGCCGAAGTTAGAAATGTAATTATGTTGGAAGTACTGTGAGTGGGCATCTAAGAGCAGAAGTATAGGATTTGAAGTCTTCTTTAAGGTGGTCCTGGATCATAGATTTTGACAGATCTATTCAAGCATCTCAGTTGCTACATAAACCATAGCTTATGCTACACTCGTAGAACAACTCTCATTCTGTTACTGTTGGTTGAGTACTTTAAGCAGGCACTGAATCTCTTACATGGGCCGATCAGTTTGTTTGTTCACCTTAAGGATATTATTATGCTGTGCAAGAAGCCCATATTTTAAAGTTAAGAACACATCAGAACCCTCTAAGTCTTAGCATAGTCCTGGTCCTGTTACTCCAGACACCTCAATCCTTAAGATTTATAGGAAAAGTTCCACGTAGCCCTACAGATCTTTTGAAAAGCGACATTGAATACATAGTGCTCCAAATGATACCACTGTCCTGCTGGATAACCGAAAAGAACTGGTTGAGACTTTAGTTTTTTTTTTCAGTTTTTCAGCTTATCAAGTGCTAACTAAAACCCAACTCCATTCCAGGACTCTTGAATTTAGTAGATCAACATCAAGTCTTTCTTGTTACTTAGCCTCTCTGGTTCTGTGGATTGTAGCATGATTATTCTTTACTTTACAGCTAATATCCACTTATGAGTTAATACATACCATGTATGTCTTTCTGGGTCTAACTCAGGACATTTTCTAGTTCTATTCATTTTCTTGAAAATTTCATAATGCCAATATTTATTAATATTTATTTATTTATATCCCAAATGCTGACCTCCTCCAGGTCTCCCTCCCACAGAGTCCCTCATCCCATCCTTTCTCCCCTTCTCTGAGAGTGAGTGCTCCCAAATCCCACTGGTATTAGCCAACCCTGGTACATTAAGTCTCTGCCAGATTAGACACATCTTCTCTCAGTGAGGCCAGACAAGGCAGTACTGTTGTGGAACAGATGCCACAGTCAGGCTACAGCTTTAGGGAGAGACTCTGCTCCAGTTGTTGGTGACGCACATGGAGATTGAGCTGCAATCTGCTACGCATGTGTCACAGCCTGTGTATGCTCTTTGGTTGGTGACTCAGCCTCTGAGAGCTCCCAGGAGTCCAGGATAGTTAATTCTTTTGGTCCTCCTGTAAAGTTCCTATCTGCTTCAGGCTTTCAATCTTTTCCCCACCTCTTCCATAAGAGTCCCCAACCTCTTCTCAATGTTTGGCTGTGGGTCTCTGCATCTGTTTCAATCAGCTGCTGGGTAAAGACTCTCAGAGGACAGTTATGCTATGCTCCTTCCTGTCTGTAAGCATAACAGAATATTCTTAATAATGTCAGGAATTGGTCCTTGTCCATGCGATGGGTTTTAAGTTGGGCCAATTATTTGTTGGTCATTCCTTTAGACTATGCTTTTTCTTTGTATTTTTTAAAGGTAGAACAAACTTTAGGCCAACAATTTTGAAGGTGAGTTTCTGTGTTGGCTACTGGAGGTGGCCTCTTCGGGTTCCATATTCCTACTGTTAAGCATCTTGGCCAAGGCCACTTGCATTGGCTCCTCAGGGGCTCCTCCATCTCAGGTTTCTGGGAGTTCCTAGAGATTCCCTCATCCCTAACACCTACTGGCCCTCTGGTCGGTCTCTCCTGTGTCTCCCCACACCTTCCATTTTCTCTCCATCCCCCTTCCCCTCCCCTCTCCCATCCACTTCCCTCCCTCCCTCTGCCTCCTGTGTTTATTGTTCTTTCTTCTAAGTGTGATTCAGGAATCTTTCTTTTTTATTATAGGCCTTTGGTCCTATGGGGTGTATCATGAGTATTCTGTATTTTTTAGCTAATATCTACTTAGCAGTGAGTACATACCATGCATATCTTTTTAGGTCCGGGTTACCTCACTCAGGATGATATTCTCTTGTTCCATCCATTTGTATGCAATTCGTCTTTGTTTTTAATAGCTGAATAGTATTGCCTTGTGTAAGTGAATTACATTTTTTATATACATTCTTTGGCAGAGGGGCATCTGGGTAGTTTAGAGTTTCTGGCTATTACAAATAAGACTGATATGAACATAGTTGAACAAGTGTCTTTGTGGTAAGGTAGAGTGTCCTTTGGGTATATGCCCAGGAATAATATAGCTAGGTCTTGAGGTAGATCTATTCCCAATTTGCTGAGAAACCATCAGATTGATTCCCAAAGTGGTTGTACAAGTTTGCACTTCCATCAGCAATAGAGAAGTGTTTCCCTTGTTCCATATCCTCACCATCCTGTTCTGCCACTTGCATTTTAATCTTAGCCTTTATGATAGGTCTAAAATGGAATCTCAGAGTTGTTTTGATTTGCATTTCCCTGATGACTAAGGATGTTGAACATTTCTTTAAGTGTTTCTCAGCCATATGAGATTCCACTGTTGAGAATTCCCTGTTTAGCTCTGTACCCCACTTTTAATTGAATTATTTGGTTTCTTGATGTCTAGTTTCTTGAGTTCTTTATGCATTTTGAATATGAGCCCTCTGTCAGATGTTGAGTTGGTGAAAATCTTTCCTAATTCTGTGAGTTGCCATTTTGTCCTGTTGATGGTATTATTTGCCTTATGGAAGATTTTCAGTTTCATGAGTTCCTATTTATTAATTGTTGGTTGTAGTGCCTGAGATATTGGTGTTCTATTCAGGATGTTGTCTCCTGTAAAAAATGTGTTCAAGTGTTTTCCATACTTGCTTTTCTATCAAGTTTAGTGTATCTGGTTTTATGTTGAGGTCTTCTTTGACCCACTTGGACTAAAGTTTTTGCTTTGTTTTGGTTTTGGCCACAAGGTTTTCTACCTGTGCCCAAGTTCTCTGAAATAATGGTCAATATATTTGGCTCATTTCTGCTAGCTCATAACTCATTTACCCCGTTTAACCGACTAAGTCATACCACATGACTAGCTAGCTTTCCTTGAGTTTCATGTGACCATCTTCCTCAGAGTTGGGGCGAATCATGCTGTACCTTACTCTATCTCTAAAAGCCTCTGTACTGGAACATCTACCTCTCTATTTCCTACCTTAGCTAGTAGGCCAACAGTATTTTCTTGAGAGATGATCTTTCTATATATAACATAAGAAATTCTCTTTATAGGTATGGGTCTATGTACATATAGACATCCAATAAGACCTGCACCATTTGTTAAAGATGCTTTCTTTTTCCCCATTGTATATTTTCTGGCTTCTTTATCAAAAATCCAGTGTCCATAGATGTGTGGATTTGTGTCTGACTCTTTGAGCTGATTCCATTTTTTTAATTGTACAGAATTGTTTTAATTTTTCTGTTTTTCTTGTCTTGTTTCTTTGTTTTTCCATATGAATTTCCAAGAGAATTTTTCTTTCAAGGTCTGTAAAGAGTTGTGTTAGAATACTGATGGGGCTGTGTTGAGTCTGTGGATTGGTTTTGGTAGATGGCCATTTTTACTATGTTAATCCTACTGATCCATGATCCATGAGCACGGGAGATCTTTCTATCTCCTGATTTAGTGAAATTACTTTGAGCTTTTCTCCATTTAATTCAATGTTTGTTATAGGTTTACTGTAGGCTGCCTTTATTATGTTTTGGTATGTTCTTTTTTCTCCCCTGATCTCTCTAAGACTTTTATCACGCAAGGGTGCTGGATTTTATGAAAGGCTTTTTCCATATCTAATGAGATGATCATTTAGGTTTTTTCTTTCAGTTTATTTTTATGGTGGATTACCTTGATAGATTTTTATATGTTGAACCATCCCTGAATCTCTGGGATGAAGCCTACTTAGTTAAGTTGGGTGATCGTTTTGATGTAGTCTTGGATTTCATTTGCAAGTATTTTATTGAATATTTTTGCATCACTGTTTGTGACAGAAGTTGGTCTATAATTTTTCCTTGTTGAATTTTTATGTGGTTTGAGTGTCTGGGTGACTTTGGCCTCATAAAATGAACTTGGCAATGATCCTTTTGTTTTTATTTCATGGAATAATTTGAGTATTAGCTCTTCTTTGAAAGTCTAGTAGAATTCTGTGCACTAAAACGATCTGGTTCCTAGCTGCTGTTTTATTTGGGACACTTTTAGTGACTGCTTCTTTTTCCTTAGGGGTAATAATTCTATTTACACTGTTTTCCTAATCTTGATTTAACTTTGATAAGTGTTATCTATCAAGAAATTTGTCCACTTCTTTTACATTTACCAATTTTTTTGACAAAGGGTTTGTCTAGCTTGTTGATTTTCTTAAAGACACAACTCTTTGTTTCATTGAGTCTTTGTATTGTTCTCTGTTTCTGTTTTTTTACTTCTTTCTTCCTTCCTTCCTTCCTTCCTTCCTTCCTTCCTTCCTTCCTTCCTTCCTTCCTTCCTTCCTTTCTCTCTCTCTCTCTCTCTCTCTCTCTCTCTCTTTCTTTCTTTCTTTCTTTCTTTCTTTCTTTCTTTCTTTCTTTGCCTTGACCTAGTCAATAATCATTTGGTAGAGAGTCTTTAGTTTCCATGAGCTTGTAGGCTCTCTGTTGTTGAAATCCAGCTTTAATTCTTTGTAATCTGATAGGAAGCAGGAGATTATTTCAATTTTCTTGTATCTGTTGAGATGTGCTTTGTGATGGGGCATGTGACTGATTTTGAAGAATTTTCTGTGAGGGGCTGAGAAGAATGTATATTCTTTTGTATTTGGAGATGAACTATTCTGTTGATATCTATTAGGTCCATTTGTTTTATAATGTCTGTTAGCTTCAGTATTTCTCTGTTTAGCTTTTGCCTGGATAACCTGACCATTGGTGAGAGTCACATATTAAAATCTCGCACTATCAGTGTGTCAGAGTCAATATGTGATTTCAGCTGTAGTAGTCTTGCTTCACAGACATTAAGAACCAAAACATCATTCTAGTGGATTTTCCTTTGGTGAGTATACAGTGTTTTACAACATCTCTCTTTTGATGAGTTTGGATGGAGAGCCCTGTAGAAGAGGAGGCAGAAAGACTGTAAGAGTCAGAAGGTACGGAGGACACTAAAGAAACAAAACCCTCTAAATGCAACAGAATTGATACATATGAGACAGTGGCAGAATGCACAGGGCCAGCATAGGACTGCACCACATGGGGTCCCAGCGCCTAGAGGAGAAGGGGCTACCCTCATTTCTAACCCAGAAGCTATCTCCTACTGACAACCAATTGCAAAAGAAAAACAAGTTCTCCCCAATGGAGTCTCACTGGGTGTACAAACCACTCTTAAGGCCACAGCCCATGCTCAGCACTAGATGGCCAATACATAACACACTCAGTGGCATCTTTGCACATTCTTTGTCACATAAGGTTTTGACAGGGCATTAAAAAATACCTTATATGTCCTTCATATATACTTCCAGTTTTGTGCTGTTAGCAGACCCCTGTGTACATGAACATGTGTGTCTTTGTGCATAGTTGTGTATATTATGCTTTTTCTGTGACTGCTTTTCTTCTGTTTTGTGTGGTTGTTTCTTCCTGATTTGGCTTGTTTGCTTTTGTGGTATCTTATTTTATTTTATTTATTATTGTTATTCTTAATTGCCTATTTGTTTTCTAAGGAGTGACAGGGTGTCAATTCCAATGGAAAGAAAAGTGGAGAGAATCTTGGGAGCTAGGGGAGAGGAAACTGTTGTCAGAATGTTGTGTAAAAGCCATCTACTTTAAATAAAAAGGAAGATCTTTTGTAGTGTGTCTATTTGTTTTTTGTTTTTTGCTTTTTTGTTTTATTTGAATCTTGAAGGAAGTTTTAAAATGAATATATTTGTTGCATTGACCTACTTAGATACAATGATTTTTAAAAATTTTAAATATTTTTCATTGTATAGGTATGGCTGTTTAGCCTGTATGTATACACCATTTGTATAGGTCTGGAACCCATGGAAGCCAGATTCCCTAAAACCATAGTTATATATGGTTTTGAGACAGTTATGTTGGTGCTGAGAATCCAATCTGAGTTCTCTGAAACAGCAGTCAAGGCTGTAAACACTGAGTCATCTCTCCAGCCCTGTGATTTGTTCAACAAATTTATTCTAAACTTTCTTTCTTTTTACCCTGTTCTATTTAAAACTACATGAAATCATTCTACTGTGGTATTATTTAATATGCAAATTTCATTTCATGAAATAAAGTATGGTTTTCAAAACAACAACAAAAGAGAGTTTTAATTGAATTTTACACTGCAAAGGCCCTTAGAATGGCTTGTCGCTGTTCTTTCTCATATAAGGAAGATCTAGAGTCCTTATGTGACCTTCTAAGGCACACACAACTAGTTAATGAAGTAGCCAATGTCTAAGTTAGCATGCTGAGTTCTCTTGAGACAAGTACTTCTTTTTCCAACTCATACTATGTTGCTTTACAGAAAATAAGACTTTTTGAATAATACAAATTTTAGGTTGGCTTTGGGATTTACCGAAGAAATTCTTTTTATTTTTTCAAGACAGGTTTCTCTGTGTAGCCCTGGCTGGCCTGGAACTGGCTATATAAACCAGGCTGGCCTGCAACTCAGAGGTCTGTCTGCATCTGCCTTGTGAATGCTGGGATAAAAGGCATGTGCCACCACTGGCCACCCAAAGAAATTCTTAACTGTTTTATAATTGGATTATCCAAAAGTATATAGGCTACTAAAGAAAGTTCTAGTTCATGATAAAGGAACTCACAAATAATTGTCTAGTGAATGAGGCTGGTCTTAAATAACTTCTTTCTATTTATACTTGTTTATTCTTTTTATTTTTTAGAGCTCTGGAAGTAAAGCTATATTGATTGTTGAGTTCCAGTACCTTAGGGTTGCTGCAATCTCATTTTTTTAAAAGTAATAACTTTGTAGATCAAAGTCTAGAATGAAGGATGTTGCTTTCCATTGAGGAATTGTTTAACTTGCTCTTAGCAAAATGTAGAGAATTCCATTGATCAAATGGAAGTATATAAAAAAGATAACAGCTCAAATTAGCCATCTAAAATAGCAGTGCATTTTTATAACCTTGCTTGGTTGATTATTTAAATTATCACTATATTCCAGTTTGGCTCTATCAGTGCTTAGCAACTGCCTAGGGCTTCAGGGAGAGGGGAGTTCCCCTTATTTGTCTCTTGGGACTTGGGGTGGGGGGAATAGAAGTTCATGGGTTCTGTGTCATGGAGGAGGAGAGAGTGGAAACTCTCAGGCAGTGTGTAGTCACAGAGAGGCCATAGAGGACATGAGTGTGGAACCTTGGAAAGAATGCGTGGCCACATCAGAATGGGACTCTGTGCAGGTAAGGAGTGAACTCTTTCACTAGGGATGAGTCCAGCTCACAGCCACCAAGGGAGTGGCTCCATACAATAGGCTCAGCTTCTGTGGTCACTGAGGTGATCTTGAGCCTTTAATTTTTCAAATAGCGCTTCTAGTTTCATGTTTTTATTTTCCCAATACATAGACTGAGAAAATAACTACTGGCATATTAGCCAAAATTTTCAGTTTTATAACAGAAATCAAAGGAAGGAGCCACTTCCTAATTCCTAGAAACAATTCTTCTCAGTTGTACTGCATAGTGATGATTGAAAATTGCAAGAAAATAAGGGAAATGTGTTAGTACAGTCTTGAGAATAACTGAGCGCTTCCAGTTACTGATGCGACTTTTTTTTCAGTTCAGGAAAAGTTATTATATTTTTAAACACATAAAAACAAAATGAGAAACATGCTTTATGCATTTTTTTTGCACAAATTCAGAATGGTAACTCATCTTAGTTTTAAACAATCTAAAAACCTAGTGGATATTGCCACATTCATTTACCTCCTGTTTTACTTGGGTTGAACCTAGGGCCTTACACGTGCCATGGAAGTGCTGTACCACTGAGAAATACCCCCACCCCCACCCCAGCTTTTCTTGTGCTAGCCTTAACAAAAATCTTTGGGCAAAGGAAACTACAAATCTCCCCAGGGGAAAAAATCAAGCAAAATCTGGTGCCCTTTTAAAGGCTAAATAACAAGAAAAATCAATTCTCTGCCTTATATTTATCTTAAAGGACAGGCCTGGAGTTGTGACTTTGCTTCTAGACTTTCCGTTTATTTGTCCACTTGAAACGCTCACTGAATATCGCCCAGACTTTGTGCTCTATGGTAAGACAGGCATGGAGTTAAGCACTGATGATATAAAGGTCAAGGGCAAAATATTTCCTCTTTCAAATTATTCATAGTCTTATGGAGAGCAGGAAGTCATAGACACTTACATTAAAATTAATATAGGGAGTGTGGCTGGAGGAACACATAAGAGAATTCATCTCCAGAAAGGATGTCAAAGGAACATGAAGGTTCCTTGCTGCAGAGGTCTAATGTGCTGTAGTGTCCACAAACGTGATGACCAGGGAATTGCCTGGGTGCTACAATTTTCTCAACCCATGATTTTTGACCAGATGTTGTGATTCATGTGAAAGACATACTAATGTAACGAAAAGAATACTGAATATTGAGATCTGGAGTCAAACCATTACTTCATCACTCAACAGAGTTTTGACTTTGACAAATGACCACATTTTTTTCTGACCTCTATTTTTAATTTGTAAAATGTTTTAAATCCAATGACACTGTTTCTTTCATATCATAATTGCATCCCGTCTTTTAAAAAAAGAAGAGACTTTTAAAATAAGACTAAGAAGCTGGAGAGATGGGTCAGTGGCTAAGAACACTTCCAGGGAACCCAGACTCAATCCCTATCACCTGCTTGGGGGGGCAGGGTGGCCACAGTCATTTGTAACTCCAGTTCTGGAGCTCTAATATCCTCTCCTTGTCCCTTCAGGCAAACAACTGGTGCACAAACAAACATGGAGACAAAATGCTCATACATAAAAATACAATTAAAAAATAAAAATAATGTCAAATAGAACCATTGTGAAATATTCATTAGATATAATATCTCATTGTTCATATCAGGCTAGATCAAAAATGCTGTTTAACTCACAATGTAAGATGAAAGCAAAAATAAAGTCCTTCCCTCTACTCCTTCACACACATTACAACCTAAACTACTCTGGGCAGCTGGCTTAATGGCCACTTTTGTCATTGCTATCAATTTCTGCAAGAGTATTGGTGTATTTGCACAGGCAAAAAGTAGCCAAGAAAGCATAAGCACTTGTGGCTGCATGGTTTGATGTCATCACGCCTGCTACTCATTTCATAAAGTCTTTATAGATGCAGGGTAATTGGCATCACAGGACATCAAGAAGTCATGAGGTGCTGTGAGTGCGTTCGGATAACTTATTCATTTCTTTCAGCAAACAGAGCTACTATGATCTAGCTCTGTGCCGACTGTGAAGTCTGACTAATAAATAAAGGAGTTTTAAGCTTTATAATTCCACTAGATACTAGAAGTGAATGTTTGACAGTGGAGTCATACTGGCCCTGGTGCTGCCAAATAACAGCTGCTAGGCAGATGTTCACAGCATGCCACAAAGTAGGTGGTATAGTTAGTTTTGTTGACTGCAGTTTTATTATTGATTATAAGTTTAACAATATAGAATAATATATATATAATAGAATTCATAATATGTAGATTAAGAGAGTAAAAGTGATTATTACAACTAAAATTTGCTTTGTTATTCAGTATTATTTTGGAACCAAATTTTCCAACCTTATAAAAAACCATTTAAAATTAAAAAGAGAGCGAGTTAATGGATTTATAAATCTGGAAGACTAATAAGTATCTTGAGATTATTTATATATATATATTTTTAAATGTTTTAAGTTGAGGTTTTTCTCTTCTTACCTGAGACTATCCTTTTATTAGTTTTCATGTTAATGAAACAGGGTCATGTCACTAGGCCAGGTGGGCCTTGAACTTGAGATTCTGCTGTTCTAGCACCTAAGTGCTAGGGTTGCATTGTGTACCACCACTCTTAGCAGGAAAGCCCACCTTTAACTAATAACTTTATTTTGCAGATTGTGATAATTGTTCCACTTGCTTTCACTGTCAGCTGTGCCTTTCCTTTAGGGCCCCTCGCTCATTTCATTGTGCTGCATCAGTTGAGGGATTGGAGCAATTACACATTCATTTTAATAGCTTATGGAATATATATATTTTACTATTTGATATTTCACAGTTTTAATGTTCATACTTGGCTTATTAAGTTTACAGTTAATATTTTTTCTTCTGGAGCTGAGGAAAGGAATTGTGGTAAATAGATTATGCTTTAACACTAATCACCCTCTTTCTTTCTCATATATTAAATATTTTGGAATTTTATTCCCTCTTGAACTTATATTAGTAACAGTTCATATATTTTGTATTGTTGAATCTTATGCTTATTATGCATCATTGTTTTTGTTTTTGTTTGTTTGTTTGTTTGTTTGTTTGTTTTTGAGACAGAGTCTTGCTATTCCAGTTGCTCCGGCTGTATTCCAACTCACTAGGTATTCCCGGCTGGCTGTCCTCAAACTTCTAATCCTTCCACTTGACACTGTTGCAGATAGCCCTGGGGCTAATTATATTTGATGTTAATTCCATTCTCCTGAGTGTGGCTGAGAACAAGGAATGAGTCAGCACTCAGGTGATTTCCTATAAACCTGCTTCCCACCTTAATTTGTAAAATAAAGGAGAGCTGATGATTGGATAGGTAAAAGGGAAGGTGGGGTGGGGGGAGAAGGAGAAAATGGAAGAGGAAGAGGGCTCAAAGGAGGAGGAGGAGGGGGTGGGGGAGGGAGGGGGGGGGGAAAGCAGAGCAGAAGCACATGGCCTGGAGAAACTATAAGTTCTAAGGGGTCTCATAAGGTGTGGAAGATGGTAGTGTAGTGGTAGATCCGCCCAATCTAGGTGTACAGAATGTAATATTAACTGTGTTGTGTTTTCATTGCTAGGGCATATTTGGGTTGGAGAGATTTACTGCAACATTCAGGGACCAGAGTTATGGGAATGAGCTACTAAAATGTTCCCTTCAAGGGTTTAAGTATGGGTATAGTGGAAGGAAGCACTACTTCTTTTGGTTGAGATGGAAGTGTGTTTCTTGTGCCCACATTGCATTTGGTGTAGAATTGTGAATTGATGTACTGTTTCTGTGAGCACTGAGGTCCAGCTCTGTGAATGTATGACCTCTGGGCATTAGCAGAGGCTTTTCTGTACGCTACGTCCTATTTATAGAGGACCATCTTCCAATATTGCTCTCTTTCGAAAGTTTTCTTTTTGTCATTCAGCTTCGGCAGAATTAATCTCTGTAAATTAGCTTATATACCTGTTTTAGGAGTCATTTGCTACTTTAATCTGAAGATCTATATTTACAATCTTGAAAAAGAAAAAACATTCCCAAGATTACAGTTATTTTATCCATTGATAGCCACATCCATGATGAAAGATAACAAAACTAAATTAGATGGAAGAGTTTTACCTAAGTGCCATGGTTATTAATGGCACCTGATTCCCATTTAACTGCTGGAAACTACCATAAACACTATTTTAACTTAATGATATGTGTGTGTATAATTTTAAGTGTGACTAATTGTAGCAATTCATACTGTTTTATTACTGTGGACATCTTCTAGAAACTTGAACACAAAAGAGAGAACAAAGCAAATTATTTTCATTGTTATCTTTGTTATGATCATTATCACCGGCAACAGCTAATACAGCAGATACAACAGTCACGACAAGACAGAGGCAAACAGGAAACCCTGTGTTAGGGAAGCAGGAGGGCCAAATGAAGCAGAAAATAATTTTGCTTGATAAACGAAATGTTTTCTAAGGAAATGCAGTGTATGAATTCAATTTCTACCAGTAATATTTCCTGAAAGATTTCTCTAGATCATGTTTTCCCAAATTACTTTTAAGTGTTAGGAAGTTAAAATAGCCAAATTATCAACATTTAGTATATGTATTATGAGAGTATGTCAATTTTATAAGTGTTTCTTTGCATATTTAAAATATATAAAGATATACAAAGATTGAGCCACTTTGTGTGATCATCTATATTTATATACATATAGATTATTTCATATTTATATCCATTTGATTTGACCTGAGCACAATTTTACCACAAAATTGAGCATTTAGTAGTTTTCTGTATTTATCATTAAGATTTTTATTAACTATAATAGTGCAGATATTTTGTTCTTCCTTAATTTCTACACTATTTTTATGGCAACAAAGGAGCCTTTGAATGACAAATTACTCCATATAGGCAAACTGTGATAAATGGATGAAACTATTTTGAGGAGCATTTGTAATAAAGGTAGAAAATTATATACATTCTCTCTCTCTCCATATATATACGTGTATGTGTGTGTATGTATATATATGTGTGTATGTATATATATGTGTATGTATATATATGCTTCTCATTATGTAGTAACATCAGGTTAGATGGCTTAAAAAGTTTAAAACATCTCATATGAAGTTCAGGTGAAACAGATTCAGTACAACGGTGCTAAGTGACAAGCAGTCTTCCATGCCTACTTGTGGCAAGAAACTACAACTGAGGAAATGTTAGTACCATCCCAGCTTCCAGCACTCACAGAGTACTTGCTGAGACACTACTGTGTTTGGAAGCATCCAAAACTTCGTCTCTAGCTTATGGTGATGTTGAGAAGTAACACACGCCTTAGGAGCAGTGGCTCTCAGCCTTCCTTATGCTCTGATCCTTTAAAACAGTTCCTCATGTTGTGAGCCCCAACCATAAAATTATTTCATTGCTACTTCGTAACTGTAATTTTGCTACGGTTATGAATTGTAATGGGAACATCTGCCATGTGACCCCTGTGAGAGGGTGCTTCTGCTCTCCGGAAGGGGTAGCAACTCCCAGGTTGAGAACTGCTGCTTAAGAGGTAAGGCCTAGTTGAAGGAAATTAGGTCATATGGGTATGTCCTTGAAACGGAGGCTCTGGCTGCTCCTTTTATTGCTTCTTGGCTGCTGTAAGGAGAGCAATTTCCTCTGCCAAATGTGCCTGTCATGAGGTTCTGTACTGCCACAGGCGCTAAGAAATAGGGTGCAAAAAGAAAAAAGAGAAAGAAAGAAAAGAAAGAAAAGAAAAATGGTCTAAACTCATAGAACTGAACCAAAACAGACCTGTTCCTCAGTGTAAGCTGTTTATCTCAGGTACTTGACACATTATGGCAAGCCAACACAAATGCTGACTTTGGCCTGCTCCATTTGCTTGCTGTCATATTTCTTCCAACACTGCCTTGTGATCTCTCTGGGTGAAGCTTTAGGGCTAGCTGCTCTGGGACACTGCACAGTGAGAATGTCTGCTATGGATAAGATATGGCAGCCATGAACGTTTGAAACATTTCTCAAGCTTTCTCTCTGAACACTCCCAAGTTACTCTTTGTTGAGCAGTAATAAACTCCCTTTCCTCCACTGAACTCCGTTCTTTACAGGGACTTAAATTTGTGGTCAATCAAGCTTATATTTACCTTTCAATCATACTAATGAGGTTGATGACCCAGCACATTTTGATGAATCGAGTCTGTCTTTCACCACCCTTTTGCAAACCCAGGGACAAACTTTAATCCATGGCCGCATACAGTGTTCGTATGTAGGGAGCGACTGGTTCCCAAAGCAAATCCATCCTGAGCAAACACACATTCAGAGAGGCTTAAGACTCTTGTATTAAAATTCATGATATTTGCATATACTCAATACATATCTATATGCAGTAAAAGTTTAAATCATCTATTCATGATGAGTATAATATAATTCCTATCTCAATAATTGCCAAACTATTAGCACCTGATGCAAAATAAGAGCCTTTTTTTTCCTGCAAAGACAAAATTTTTACCCCCAATATTTTTGATCCATGTAGTTTGAATATATAAACACACAGCTCATGGGTATGGATGCTGCCTGTGTATGTGTCCTACATTTTAACCAGGCTTTATGCGGTGTGCACTGCATAGTATCAGTGAGAAATTTTGAGCTTTTGTGTGGGAGCTTTTGGAGCTAGAGAGATGGCTCAGTGAGTCAGAGCAAACTGCTCTCGCAGAGGAACTGAGTTTGGTTCCCAGCACCCACATCCCTGGCTTACAGCCACCCTTGACAACCCAGCTTCAGGGAACCCAAGGCCTCTGACATCTGCTGGTACTTACACACACACACATACACACAGCACACACACACACACAGCACACACACACACACACACACACACACAGCTCACACACACAGCACACACACACACACAGCACACACACACACACACACACACACACAGAGCACACACACATATACACACACACAGCACACTCACATACTTGAAATTAACACACCCACATACAATTAAAAAGTAAAATGAATCTTTAAGAAGAAATAAAAGAGTTTGTGAGGTGTCATCCAAAATGTCCAGTTTTAGACCAGGAACTTGAGCTTTTACAGGGAAAAATGGATTCATGAATTTTGACTTATGAAAACAGACTTCTATTATTTTCTGACTGAACAGAGGAGAGGCTCCAGTAGTAAGTCTGTGGGAAACATCAAGGAAAAGTTAGACAGCTAATTTTTATTTTTTCTACTTTAAATTTTTTCCTTTAAATTTTGAAATCATAACCACAGCATTTGTTCCTTCCCTTTTCTCCCTCCTAGCCTATCTCATACCTCTCCTTGCTCCACTTCAAATTCATGGCCTCAGTTTTAATTAAATTAAATTATATATAATTATATATAATAAATTATATATAAATTGTATATAATAAATTATTATTTATTATTAAATATATTTACTATACTATTAAATATTATTTAATATATTATTAAATATTTATTATTGTATAATAAATTATAATTTATATAATTATATAGTATATAATTATATATTATAAATTATATATAATAAATTATATATAATTATATATGTGTGTGTTCCTATATTTAGGAATATATAAATATGTTTCAATATTTAGGAATATATATGTGTTCATATATGTTGTGTTCATGTATAGCCTACTCAGTCTGTATAATGTCAATTTAATGAATGTTTTCAGACCATTTGGTATTTGATAACCAATTGGATAAAACTGTGACCACCTGTGGCCAAGATTTTGCCAGGTTTTTTTTTTTTTTTTTTTTTTTAGGAAACAAGGAAGTTTCCCTTTGTAAAATATGTGATTTTAAAATGCTTCACTACAGTTTTAAAATATCTAGGCCAAACAAAATATGTGGATAGTTCTTCAGGGTCACAAAGAAAAGCCTGATACTTTAGTGCTTTTATCTGAAATCAGATGGCCACTAAAAACAGAGAGAGGTCACAGCAAGTCAAGGTCCAGTCTCTGGCTGGGTGTTGTCTAGAGTCCTCTCCCTGACTCTTTTGTCTAGCACCACTCTTAGTGTTTCAGTTCTTATTCTTGGACCTGTTGCCTTGGGACTGAAATAGCCCTCTATGATTTCATCTTTACAGACCTACAGCAGAAAAACAGAGGACAGAGCTTTCTTGCTGTCTCTCTTTCTGTATCAAGGAAGAAATGTTTTTGCCTTAGAATTCCAAAGAACTAGCTTTCTCATTATACAATGCAGTACTGGATTGAAGGCAAGAGAAATCTGGAAAATCAGTATCTAGCATTTTTGGCCTTGCAGTACAGCATGAGCAAGGTGGCAGAAAACTGAGGGTGATGCTGGGTAGCCGTAAGGGTGTGTGCTGTGTCAGACAGTCCCTATATGCTGGAATTTCTATTAGTTACACTCTTATAGCTTGGTTAGGGTTAAATAACTCTCTTGTGCTTTCAATCTAAGATATCCCCTAAAGGCTCTTGTGTTAGGGACTTGATTGATATTTGATGGACTCTGGGGAGCTAGTTTGATCTGGGGGCATTGTAGAGGAGCCTACATTCAAGAAGTGCCTAGGGGCATTCCCTAGAAACATTGACCTTCTTCCCTTGGCTCCTTTCTTCCTGTTTGTCATGAAGACACTGTCTTGTCTACCACAGGCTCCCACAACCATTACCTTCTGCTTCAAGACCAACACAATGGAGCTCACTGACTGTGGCCTGAAACCACAAGCAGAGGAAAGCTTTGCTCTACAAATTGTTTCTCTTGGGTAACCATCTCAGTAGAGATTGGTAGTTGGTACCATGAGTGGCTTCGATGCTATGACTATTTCTGGTATCAAAGTTCAAAAGCCTTCGGAATTTGGGTAAGAACGCCTAGAATGATGTGAGGAAAGATGGAATCCCTTTTACTTTTATTCTTTCAGACAATTTAAGCCATTATTATTTTTGAAATAGTTCTGTACATTACCCTTTCTTCTATGAAACTGAAATCAGGCAAAAACCAAAACCAAAACAACAACAAAAAAAATTCTGTACCTTGCCAGAAAGGCTGTTAAGGTCCTTTAGGAAAGTGGGACCAGAGTTGGTTCAGGGATAGAGATGCCCTGGTTTCCTGTACTTTTCTCTGAGATAGCCAGTTGTCAGAGAGGATTGCATGCCAAGCCCCTGGAAAAGAGGCATGGGTATCCACCAGTCTTCCATCAGACTGTCACTGAATCTTCCAAAAGAACAAGGAGGACAAGGCAACCCCCTGCTACATATATGCAGGGGCCCCTAGAGCAGCCCATGTTTGCTCTTTGGTTGGTGGCTCTGTCTCTGGAAGCTCCAAGGATTCTAGGTTAGTTGACACTGTTGTTCTTCCTATGGGGTTGGCATCTTCTTCAGTCCCTTCAATCCTTCCCCTCACTCTTCCATAGGAGTTCCTGACCTCAGTCCAATGATTGGCTGTGAGTATCTGCATCTATCTCAGTCAGCTGCTGGTAGAGCCTGCTTTGTCTGGCCTCAGTGGGAAAGGATGTACCTAATCCTATAGGGACTTGATGCCCCAGGGAGTGGGGATACCTGAGGTAGAGGGGTACCCTCTCAGAGGTGAAGGCGAGATGGGAAGAACTCTACAAGGGGGAGCAGAAGGGGGCAACACTTGGCATGTAAATAAAATTAATACTAATATTAATACTACAACTAATAATAAAGAATCAGGAGGAAACATTTTCAGAAAGGAAATTGGACCAGAGGCCATTAACATAACAAACTAGAAAAAAAGTTTATATTTTACTTATGGTTGGTTTTTGTCAACTAGGCACAAATCTGAATATGTCCAAGTAAAAGAAATCTCAATTGAGAAAGTTTCCCTATTAGATCAGTCTGTAGGCATGCCTATCTCACATTTTCTTTGATCAATGATTGACATGGGTGAGTTCAGCTCACTATGAGCAATACCACATCCCTGGGTAGGTAGTCTTGCATGGTATGCAAAAGTAGGCTAAGTAAGTAATAGGGAACAAGGCAGTAAGCAGGACTCCTCTATGGTTTGTGCTTCCGTTCTGGCATCCAGGTTCCTACCTCTATGACAGCCTGCTTAACCCCAAGCTCAGTGGAACAGAACCCATCAACCACAGACAAGACACCTCTGAAAACAAAAACCAAAATAAGTATGTCATTTCTTAAAGTAACTCTTTACAGGACTTCTGCATCAGAAGTTTCTTCACCAGAAAGAGAGAGATACAATCACTGTTGAAAAAGACAGTTCTACTTCCAGATTTCTCAAAGTTTTTGATGGAAAAGGTCATGACAGCCTTTCTGAGGTCACTTCATGGTGAAAGATGCAGAATTAATTAGGAAGTAGAATTATGGGAAAAATTTCGAAAGCCCCGAGGCAATTTATTAATTTTGTCGTTAAACTCCTAAGTGGCTTTTCTGAGAAAAATGCTTCACTTTTCTAGAGTTTGTTTACTAAAAATTATTTGGCCTTGATCTTACCATTAAAAAAAAACATCAGGAAAATTAAAATTCAAAGATGTTTGGGAATACAAAGAGAAAACCAGCAGGACATGACCAGAGCTCTTCAAAACTGCCAAGGTCAGCAAGGGTTAGAGCATTCTGAGCCTCTGTCAGAGGCAGTTTAGAGATACTGTAAGTAAAGGCAGTGTGGGGTCTTTGATGAGTTCCTGGAACAAAAATGTTGGTGGGGGAATAGTATGCCAAATCTGAATAAAAGTTGTAATAAATCAACTATAAATAATCACTGATCTTAGATCTGACAGATATACTACTGCAACACAAGATGTTAACCTGAAAAGGGTACGTGGACGCTCTCTCAGCTGTCTTTGAGACTTTTCTATATTCTTTTCCTTTCAGTTTTCCAGTAGGCTTCATTTCTCAGAAATCTTGCCGTGCATAGCTTCGGCACGAGCTTCCCTCCGAAAGACAGTTTTGGTGGGTGACGTTTATTATTTAGGTCATATTTATTAGTAGCTAGTATTTCAGGGTAGCAAAGGACTTTCTATATTTGCCTAGAATATTTCATCATAAGAAGGTTTTCTCATTCCTGATTAAGTATTCCAGATGAAGGAGTTCTCTGTTCTGATTAATTAGAAACCCCTCTGCTGCTAGGCAATTTTCAACCCCCTGTAGTAGGTACCGCTTTGCCCATCTCAGACATTCTTCCCGGGACCTGCTTCCAGGTCTCTGGTTTTGTGATTTTGTGCACTTGACAGATCTCCACAGTAGCTCCAGGAGGGCAAATCATTTTATTTTTGTTCAGTTGGTTTAAACAAAGTGACTTTACATTATTGCCTGTGATTCTTAGCATGTCTTTGGCACCCCACCCCAACAAACCACACATATGAGGAGTCCCATTAATCAGGTCTATCAATTCTGTGCAAACAGGATCCAAAGAAAGATCACCAGGCACTTCAGAGGGAAAATAGATTCAGACATCAGGAAAGATGGGTACAGGATCAACACAGAATCTAAGCAGAACTAGAGGACTTTAAGGTCTAAACGTTCCCTTTCTTTACTTACATCCTTTCTCTTTCTCCTCCGCCCCCCCACCCCTCCGCAATGTGTTTTCATTTAACACAGGCATAAGTGAACATACCTGAGGTGTGTGGATAGTCGCAGGAATTCAGTGTACATTAACAGAAATTGCTCCTACTGGCTCCTGAATCCCACGTTTTCTTTCAAAGGGTAGTTCCTAGTTCTTTCTAAATGGAACAGACATCACAACACTTAAAGAAAATCGGAGAGAAGCAGGCTGTTTTGATTTTCACTCACTGTAGGCAGACCCAACAATTCAGTTTCTGTCTGAGGAGGAAGAAGGGCTCATGTTCTTGGGAGACTCATTCACCAGGTTCCTCAGACTGAGAAATCTTACTGTGCTCTTCTTTCTGGCGAACTGAAGGACTGCTTCTACCTCATCGTCCCTGCCCACATCTCCACTCTTTTTTTCTCTCTCTCTCCTTTGTGGGTGTGGCTCCTGATAAAAAAATGAAGCCAATTTAGTGACTTCTTCTTTTTTTTTTTCTTTTTCGAGACAGGGTTTCTCTGTGTAGCCCGGGCTGTCCTGAAACTCACTCTGTAGACCAGGCTGGCCTCAAACTCAGAAATCCACCTGCCTCTGTCTCCCAAGTGCTGGGATTAAAGGCATGTGCCACCACTGCCCAGCATGAAGCCAAAATAAAGGAAAATCTGTCTTTCTCCCATGTTTGCAGATATTGTGAGACCAGAATAGTTCATACTGTATTGATCTCTCTTTTAAGTACATCTTTGGATAATAATGCTTTTAGATACACAGAGGAAAAGAGAGTTCAACAGACTGTCTTTTAGGGAATTGTCTGAGTAGTGGATGATACAAGATACTCTAAGTAGTTCTAAGTACCTTTATTTAAAGAGTACACAGTGACAGAAATTTTGAGAAGACAAATTGACACTATATATTGAAATTATTAAAAACATGTATTTTATCTTAGCTCTTCCCCATGCAAAAACTTATCCTAGTAAATAATTAGGGATTTTAATAACATTTACTTATAGCAATATTGTTGTTTATTATAGGAAAATATCAGAAATGAAATCTTCAGTAATAGGGGAATAATCTAATAAAATATAGAATAAAATACTAGATATCTGTTTAGTGATTTACAAATGAATAGTAGCCTAGGTACTTATATGGAATATACTCATAATATGTTAACTAAAATACATCCTACAAAAAGCAGTGTAGCAGAAGACAAATGCTTTATTTTATTTAATTTGAATAAAACAATGAAATTATGCCAAAATTGGAATTCATTGATTCAGTGTGACTGAATGTATTCAGTGTAACGAAATGTATTCAGTGCTGGAATTAAGTGGATAATTCTGTATTGCTCATGTGAGCTTTGGAAAGACAGGGTTTATATTTGTAGGTGATAACACTTATTAATTACATAATCTGCTTGTAATAATTCAACAGTCCCTGTAGGGGTTTGAGGTCTAAGGTTCTGGATTGCTAATTCAGTTTTGAACTTGATACATGCTCATATATCAAGTACTTTGATTTAAGTAAGTCATGTGTAGCTTAGCTATACATTTATTATTTAGCAGTAAGTTTCTTCTTTCTTAGTCAGGGAGCAGGACCTGTTATTTGGTGGGTCTGGAATTGAGGCAATTTCTCTCATTTGGGATACTTAAGCTTTCAGAACCAGTGTGTGCTTTCAGCCATGGCTCTTAAAGACTGAAGAAACCTTCAAACCTCAGTTCAAAGTTTCCTCTCCACAAAGCCTTTCTTGAGTCCACACGCACTGTCAGACACTTGGCTACCAGTGCAAAGGTCACGCTGTGTGCTCTCTTCTCTCCTTCTATACATCTATCTCATTATCTTATATAGAATACTTGTCCAATAATCAATCATTTCTTGATTAATTATCTGACAATGACAATTATTACAGGAAACATGAATTATAAATTTGGGGCAGTCCTGTGAAGAGAAATTAATAAATTCCAACATTAACAGCATTAATATGTAGTTACTACTTTTAAAATAATACATTTTTAGTGAAATGTTAATTCAAAAAGACTCAATAGCAACAAAATATTAAAGGTCCCATGGGCATTAAAACTAATCTGTATTTTTGGTATCAAAGAAGTAGATATTTTGAATTTTTATTATACAAGGATTCTGTCAGTCTGTTAGATAGTGTTTGAAAATCTAGGATGAGAATCTACTAAGGTTTGTTATACTCTATGTGGCTGCTGTTATTGGAGGGGCTCTAAGTAGCTCACCCCACAGCCTTTATTTCCAAATTGTAGTTCCTATAGCTGTTAGGCCAAAATGACTTACGTCTGACTTACTTCAGTATTCAGTTTCTGAATTTGAAACTTTAAAAGAAATGAACGAGGGTGGGCGGGGTCCCAGTTCTTAATTATAACAGTCAGAAAGTGTATCCCAATGCCAGTCTGATTTCCTGTCTTTAATAACAGATGCATAATCACATTTAATTAAGAGAATCCTTTTTGTCATTCTCAAATCCTTTCATTGTCAGCTTTCCTATCTCACGCTTATTCTGTCGTTTTTAATTTTGTGTTGTTGCCACTAACACGCAGTTTTCTTATCCACTGATGGCATCTACCCATTTCCTCCAGGGACTCACAGCCCAATCCATGCTTCTCGCCAATAATACCACCCAAAGAGCCCATTATGAGATTCGTAATTTGGCAGACAGATCAAATTATTTATGTGCAGCTGATAAGGTGCAAAACACATGGCTGAGTTTCCTGAGGAGTTTCACTGTTTAACACCTCCACAACCTTCATCTTTTAAGACACAACTTGTCCCAAGGCTGTCTTTGTTCCTTTTATGCTTACAGAAATGGTACAAGTGCTGAAGGGTAGAATGTGTCTGCAGCTTCCTCATGGCTAGTGTGTGCCATGTGTTCAGGGTTCATAAGCAGGCACTTATGGACCTGGGTCACAATTTTTGCTGTATTTTTCCCTTAGAACTAAGACCCCAAAGAGCAGCCTGTTTTATTTTTCTCTCTATTTTTGTTCTTGTTCTCTGTAGATGGCTTGAAGAACATCACACAGCATCATTTTAACAAACCACGAACTTCTCCTTCATTTGTTTGAATACAGAGACTTGTTTCTTTAGAAGAGATAAGAAAGAAACAAAACAAAAACAAACAAACAAACAAACAAACAAACAAAAAACAAACCTCTTAGTGTCAGAGTCAATGTCCTCTTCAGGATTTGCCAAATCCTGCTGACAATGTCAAATAAAGCTTTGCTTTCCCTCTCAAATGTGAAAATTTTAACCCAGCACCCTCTTGCCTTGAGCAGAAGTGTGATTTTGCTCTAAATACACATTTTTGAAGAACAGCAATGACCATTTTGCCTCTTCTCCACAGTAATCCACTTTTCAATTACTGTTACAGGCAACAGCTTCAGCCATATAAATGTGCCTCTGTATATATATATGACTAATTCATTTTAAACTCTCTTACTTATGATAGATTTAGGTGTGAATTATAGTAAATTGCTATAATCATGTGTGCCATACTTTTGTGATGTTTGTTTTTTCAATCAATATTAATTATGTTTTAAAATCAATTTCATAGCATGAAGGTGTAATTCATGACAATTCTGCTGTCAATTAATAACTTGAACACTAATAAAAGTTGAGACAGCAGGAAACTGAGATTCAATAGGGTATTTTTATTTGCAGCGTGTGTGTGTGTATGTGTACACATATATTCACATCTATATGAGTATGCAGAATTCAGAGGACAGTTTTTTGGAATTAGTTCTCTAAGCCCACCATGTAGACCACAGGTAGAAACTCAGGTTTCTCAGACTTGGTGGTAAGTCTCTTTATCTGCTGATCTATCTTGTCAGGTCCGTGTTTACATTTTTATATGGGGTTGGCAAGGTCACAAATGGTATGGTAACACAATAGAGATTGGGCTGGGCCCTACCTTAAATTGAGGGGAGACATGTGAGAACAAGTATTTTGTAAGTTATAACTAAGTAGCTAGTGTGGTAAAACTAGCATGTAACCCAGCTTTACTTCCATCGGGCTAATATATCCGTCTGACCATAGTAAGCCAGGTGGAAACATTTGACTGATTTCCTTCCATTTAATTTTTCATATAATATTTCAGACTAGCAAGAATAAAATAGTATCCACCATCTAGCTATTTTCCAGATTTAACATCTGTTTAACAATTTGTCACAGGTGCATTTTATCTCCCTGGCAAAGCAATGCCTTGTAATCACAACTGAAATGCAATTCAGTTTTATTTCACTCCACAGATAATCACTATGCCAGAGTTGGAGTATGTGCTCCTGATATTATTGCATGCCACCCTTTTTTTCTGTCACTCTTTATAAACAATATGTTTAAATATTGCAGATGTTTGACAGAGGCTCTTTCTATGTAACCCAGGTTGGCTTCAAACTCACAATCCCTCTGCCTCAGCCCCCTGAGTGCTAGGATTAAAGACACGGAACAAATACTTAACTAACTTGTGTGTTGTATACATGTGTTAAACTTATAGAATTCTACATGTATGTGATTTACAGTTTCTCTGGTTGTTTCATCCAGCATTTTTTCATTGAGATATAACAATGTAGATATATTTTAAATTCCGTTTTCTCCTCTAGGTGTGAATAGGTAATATGAAGTAAATCTATTTACTCCCTTACAGATGGGTCATTCCCATTTGTTCAACTCTTGGTACTGCCATGAATAGCTTCATTCCAGTCTGGTTTGGAAACATTCAGAGCATCCAGTCAAAATTTCTCAAGAATCTGTCTGCTGTTGCAGGTTCGTATATCTGATTCTATTTGAATCTCTTACTTTAATTTTACCCTATGGATATTTGGGTGACTACATCCCTGTTATAACTTTACATGCTTAAGACAAGGACCAAATATTTTTTAATCAAGTGCTATACTGTTACTCTTGATGGTGAAAAAAGATCAGCTTGAAAACCTAGCTCTCTGGAAAGCAGTATGTTGTGCACAGTAGAAGGTTTTATTTAAAAAGTTAAGTCCATTGCTCAAGGCATCTTGTATTTTATATAGTTGCACTAATCTTAGTTTTAGCTTGTGTTAGAAAAACAGGAAAATTTTTTTCCTATTATTTTTATTTTAACCAAGCTGTTCCTGTTTGTTGCACCAGTAGTTTGTGCCCATTAAATTTCTGTGATAAAATAAAGCATTCCATAATTTTCTTGAAGGAAAGTTATTCTATAGTAAAGGTCATTAGAAAATTTAGAAAAACAAATTAGCTTGAAATGATCTTATACTGATGTTTGGTATCTCTTGTATCGCTTGATTGCGGCTGACACCATTAACAGGAACATAATTCTAAGTAAACAAGTATTTACTGGGTAAATTTAAAATATCTCTAGCCCAACTAGATTCTCGTTTATTAGAAATGTATTTCATCTGCCCATCACACTGCAAGGCTAGCGCTACCCATCACATCACCACTGTAATAAAAGCCGATAGAAACCCCAGGAGAAGGGACATCAATTCCTGATGTTTGGAGAGGAAATAGCTCTAGTGTTCTGCTGCTGAGTCCCTGTAGGAACACAGTCCTGGGATGGCAGTGAGCCGCCACCGTTCAGAACCTTCCTTCAGTGGTCACAGTGAAGCACGGCTGCTAAGAAACTAGAGATTTGACTCCAATGGCAATTTCTTCTCATTCCTCTGAGGGGACAGCAGAAAATTTGTACAATTGACTTCCATTCAAATTCTAGCCATCCTCTGTGCATCGACTAGATGCCTGTATTGTCTCCTCTACTCTTTAGAGTGTATATTTAGAAGCAGTGAGGACAGGTATACATACCACAGTGAATGTTTGTTTTATAAACAGCAGAGAAGATCTTGAAGAGCACGGACCTTAGTCTAATCTAGCAGAATAAGAATGTTAGGACAAACTTTCAATGAAAGAAAAATTACATTTATCACATTGAAAATATACATTTAAACTGTGATGTACATATCCTGTGTGTGGCTATAAAGGTCTGTGGCTTAAGAAAATTCTACAGCAAGGAATTTTTTCTAAAAAAGCCCATGCATTTGCTGATAATAAGGCAAATAGTGTTCATGTTTTCTTTTTCTTTGAATAACTAGAATTATTGAAGTAGTTATAACTTTTCTGTTTTAGTTGTTATGGGAATGAAGATTTCTTGATTTCTCTATCTACTGTGTCCAGCATATACCTAAGGTAAGGGCATTCTTTAAAAATGTTCTAGATATTGTCATCTTTCCAAAGTCAAGCAAGATACCTCATGGATTTATCAGAACTCTTTCATACTAAGAATTAATTCATTAATTGAAACCCTGCAATGATTTCTTAGTAGGTTGAGACCAATAGCTTCCTACATGACATACCCTTGGGAGAGCTTATTTATAAAAGCTTTAGAACATATTTTATAAATTATTCTCCAGCTAAGTGTGTTGGAGTACAATATAGAAGTGTCTTTAATTCTCAAATGCTTAAGTTTCTTTTCTTTTTTTTTCCCCCTTGTATGGATCATCCTTTGGGAATCCCTGCCTTGAGGGAGATATCACCCTTTCTAGCCTTGGGATCATTCACATGTCAGCATCAGGCATCTTAATCACTCAGCCTCCTGAGTTGTCCAAGGCTTCGGGCCAGTGTGCTCTGACCTACTTGTGTGATCTGACTTGACAGATGAGCTTAGTTTCTCTCTGCTATCTTATTTCTTGTCACCCTAGAAGGAAGCTATAACTGTTAAAATTCCAATTAGGAGTAGGAGTCCAAGCGCTCCTTGATGGTGCCAGGTAAAATCAGTCTATCAGCGAGTGAAGACATATGAAATGTTTAAAGCCTTACCTGGCACTAACTGAATGACATCTGCTACTGGAATTCTCCCACAGTGAGTCAAATTAGTAAGTAACAACTATGAAAAGGGATGGATTGGAACCATTCCCACCCCTATCCCACAGCAAAGTAGGTAGAAATTCAGGACAAGCAGTGGCTTGGGAGTGTTTTCTTCCTAGGGCTATATATATATATTTGATCTGCTCTGAAAAATCAAAGCAATACCTTTGTATTTGTTCATTCCTTCATCAGCTGGCAATCTGCTACTAGCTAGAGAAGATATTTTTCAGTTGTGGAAGTTGTAGGATAATGGAGTCTCTAGCCCAGCAGTTTTATTTTAGAAAGCCTGTACAGTTTGCACGTGTAAAAATAGTGCATCTATTGAATCCCAGAAGGGCTTGATTTCAGCAACATGGGCAGTTCTGCAGAAGTGCACACACAGAGCGATTGTTCTAAAAAAACGAGCTCTTGGAAAATGTCAGAACATTCTACTCCAGCGTGGTCATTTGCGGATGATTTTTCATGTTGTGTCTAGCCTTCTTAATACCAAGACACTCTTTAAAATGCCAGATACCCCCTCCAAAAATACACATGAATCAGTCATTTGCATTTTCTCATAAAGCTCTCGCCTTTTCAAAGATCACTGGCTCTGAGACAAGGGCGCCTTTCTATCTCCTCACTGAGAGCCAGTCACTCAGAACACCATATAGTTTCCCTAATTTATTTATGTGCGTGCATCATGGGGCACTGCTCTTTCCATGCTTTGGAAGACTGAGAATCTATTAAGCATTTAAATATCAGCTGTCCTGTCCCTAATATTTTATGTAGCATGAGGCAGAACACTGTGACAATCTACTAACACTTTCCTCTGATCAGTCTCATTCTGTTGGGAATAGACGTGGCCCTTTTCCTTGTCTATTAGTTGGCTTCTATTGAAGATTTTTTTTCCTCATCTCTTTCAGTTCCTACCCACCATGCCCCCTTTGTGTCTCCTTGGCTCTCTCATCTTCCTTTGTTCTTTCTTTTTCTGGTCCATTCCCCTCTTGCTTTTTCTCTTGCCCATTCCTTATTTCAAGACCGCAGCTCCTTTTCAAAGGCAGATGCTGTGGAGTGAGGGAAGCAGAGCTGTTTCCTGTGCACTATGGATGGTGCATCAGGTTTACTAGGCATGGTGCAGCATGTGCACGAGGCATGGTACATCAGCTACACTTCTTCTTTGGTGTCTTTCTTCTTGACCAATTCAATGCTTCACCTTCTGGAATAGATCAGTCCTAGACACCCGTGTGTTCCATACAATTGACAGCAGGGCCTTTACAACTAGGCAAGGTGACTTAGCATCTTTGAGGGTTTATTTATAGTATAGATGACCCAAAGCTTTCTACCCCATCATGCCTGTTGAGTGCCCTCAGCTACATAGAAGAAATCCTTTGCTCTTCATCTGACCTTGTGCACTCTGCAGACTATATCATCTCATGAGTCTATAAGATCAGTGCAATCAAAAAAGAAAAAAAAAAAGGAAATTTATGTACACCTACAGCTTGGAGGAATGTGTAGGAAGGAGTGGGTGGCTTGAATCTCAGATGCCTGTCTAATGACCATCCCCACCCCGATCTTTTGTAAGTGAACACCAATAGGCTTAATCTTGAGGGTCTCTTGTGGGTAGTCACCGCTGCTCTCGTTGAGATGGTGATGTCTGTTGTGCTCAGAAAACAGTGTTCTATAGCAGCAAGTGATGTTGAAATCAATTACCAAGTTCCAATTTCCCAGACTGAGACTCAGTGTGTCAGTGACTTTTCTCATCATTATTGTTGTAGTATTTGAGGTTTCAGTTCATCACGGTGGAGAGAGCAGGTATGGTGAAGGATACAGAGGATGGCTGGTCACATTGTGTGTGTAGTCAGGAAGCAATTGGAGATCAGTGCTGATGTTCCACCCTCTTTCTTGATTCTAAGCAGTTTGGGCCTCAAGCTTGTGCAATGGTTCCATCCGTATATTGAATGTATTTTACCATCAGTTAAACTGTTCTGAAAACAATCACCCAGGAGTGTGTGCCCATAATGAGTCTAAATTCTATCAAATTGATAATCAAGATTAACCCTTAATATCACACCTAGAGATAGATAATGCCCTTCAATAAACAGGGAAATAGGCAAGAATGAGGCCATAGTAAGGCTGGAGTAGTTTACTTAGGATCCATGCACTTCCTTAGGCTCCCATGAAGCTCTGAACCAAACTAAGTGTCTTGGGGTGAGAAGCCCTCTGTGGGTACTACTGGAGAAGGACAAACTAATACTCCTTTTCAAGATCTAAAATGAATCCTCCTTTGGGTGGGCCTGAGGGGCTGGAGTTGCATCCCCTGTGAGACTGGCAGCCAGAAGAGAAGTTCTTTATAATAAGGATAAGACAGAAAATAGCCAGGCAGTTTTAGGGTAAAGACTCAAAAATGAAGGGTTGTTTGTTTGTTTCTTTGTTTTTCCTCTATTTTCCAGCCTGGATGGCCAGCCTTGTTTTGGCCAGAGGATAAAGATGCCAGAAATATTTAAGACAAAACGCCTTTGCTTCTGCCCTAGCCAGAGGTGAGGGATGCCAGAAGCAAGGTTTTCCCTTATCTCTTCCCCCTAAAGGAGTCCCTCTTTCCTGGGAACCACACTGAGTATGTGACTGAACCTGTAGGGCAACTGGACACCTGAAATGGAAACTGGACTGACCAGCTCATCCCTTCTCCAGCAAAGCTGGCCACGTCTTATTAACTCCAAGATCCATAATCCATGAACTTCATAACCTGGAGGCCACTGGTCAGTGAAAGTTTACATGACAATGTTCATTAAGCACCTTGGCTTCTGACTTCAAAGTACATCCAAGAGCCAAGAAAGGTCCTGTCATTTTCATAAACACTGGATATCCACGTTATCACTTGTAGGACACACAATCGTCTGTGTGGCATCCTCTGTAACCCCACAGTTTTAAACTGTCAGCAGAATCAAGCTTTCCATTTGCCTGGGTTTTGGTAGTCATAACTCCTAAAGAAGGTTAGAGTATAAACTTTATTTGTGCCATTCCATGCACGTTAGCTATTGAAAGCCTACTGTGTTGGTTGGATAGGGACATCATAAGGATTTTGTACAATCCTGTTATTACAAAAAGTAATATTTTTTAAATTAGTTGGTTATTTTATTTGGGGGATGAGAATCAGATGAATCAGGATAGGGAAAACAGCAGTTCTCATCTGTATGACAGTGACTTCGTCTCTGTGTATTTATTTATAATGGTCAGGGGGCAGAGCTTATAGAATCCTGTCTTACACCAAAGGGAGAGAGAGAGCTGAGAACATTTTTATTTTAACACTCATTCTTCATCATTTCCCTGGGGGCATTTTCATTTCAAATGGTTCATTCCTCTCAGAGCCCCCGTGTCGCCTTAGAAAAAGCATTCACCTTGGGGGTGGAGAGACTCTGCACTGAATCTGATGCAACTCTTTTTCTGGCCATGGAATTTTTAAATGAACTCAGAGGATGGATGGTATTTTGCATTTTATTACCTTATGTTCCACATTTCATGCATAATCCAAATCTCTAAAATGTATTTGCGGTAAAGCACCCTTCCTACATGGAGTGTCCTTGAATAGCACCGAGTGTGCCATCAGGGTTCTAATGCGTGTATCTGAGGCCAAGTCTGAAAGCCAAGAGGAGTCACAGTAGTATTACTGTACGCAAGGATAGACTCTTAGTTGGATTTTATCATAATTTTAGTTAAAAATATGGTCAGACTAATCAAAATCCATATTCTTCATTGCTCTAATGCATCTTTTCTGTCTGTCGCCCCTTTCCATGAGACGCTGACCTGCACTACTTCTGTTCCTGGGCTGCTTGGCCCAGGCTTCTTATAACCATGAGGACAGGCAAAGACCTAACACAAATGGAGTGCGGGGGCTGCCTAGGGGATGGGAAAGCGATTTCTGTCACGGAAGATCACCATTTGTCTTCTTATACCTCTGACTCAGCTGTCAGTCTCACATGATCTCTGGTCAGTGGACAGACAGGGAAAGTGGGGCCCAGCACACTCTTGTGGGGAGCTCTTAGCTTCCTTGGTGCTAACTCTACAGGAAGTGATAAATCTCCAAAGTATTTTTAATGCTTGTAATGGAAGAAAAAACACTTCAGCAGATTTTTTGAGAGACACAGCTTGTGAACTAGAATCTAACATAGCTCACTGGGGCTGTAAGGCCTCTCTGCTTTTCTCTAGGCGGCAGGGCACTTTGGGGTGGAATGGAACCTTCACTAAGCATCTCACAGTGAGCTCTGGACTCATGGTGCTCTGGGCTCACAGTGCTCTGGGCTCACAGTGTGTGCTGTCTGGGTTTCAGAGCTCTGGGTTCACAGTGCTGTCTGGACACTGGGATTTTGTTGCAAATGAGTCTGTTTGGCAGACAGTGTTGTTAGCTTTGGCGTTATGCCTCATAAGAAGCCTTATTTTCATGGAAAAATCAATTTATTGACTTACAAAAATGTTCTTGAATCTGGCATCATATTTTGTCACGTCTTCTGTTTTAATTGTAGAAGAAAGTATGTCCCTTCCCCGCCCCCTGAGGGCTGGAGATCAAGTCCAGAAAATGTCTGCCAATTAGACAAATTCTTTTTACTATCTCTAGCCCACCTAGAATTGTTCAGTCTATGTTTCTCAGTGATTGACTTGAAATATACTTAGTCATCTACTCTTTACATTGGCCTCCTTTATGAACAGGTTTACAGCTAAGGCATGCTAACTTTAACCCTCATTTGTTCCCTGCCCCCTGAGACATTTTACACAGATTTTATACTTTAGGGATTATTAATTTCTTTTATAGATTCATCTATTATTTTATCCATTTTAAATATCCTTTAATTTTGTATCTAGGAAAGATCAGCTCCTTCATACTATCTAACTTCACCATTCGCTTCTCTAGCCAACAGCAATGAATTTTATTATTTCTACATGGCTTTAGACTAGGGCATTTGCATTCTAGTCTACAACAAAAAATTTTCATATTTGTTTTTTAAATTCTGAGGCTAAGCGGATTTTCTGTTCACAGTCAGGCTTTTGCTCTGGAAAGCAGAAGCACTTTTTCTTACAAATTTTTAAGAGCCTCAGCAAACGTACATCTATTTCATGTTGCAAAAGGTCTGTTTTCTGTCTTTACATCTAATCTATGTGTTGACTAGACACATAAATCTCCGTTTGCTCTTTCTTTGAGGACTTTATAGGCATTGATTTCCTGCCTTTAGGGGACTAGTGGTAGATTTTTATGTTTTAGCACACACTTATCCAGAAACTGACCAGAAAAGTCAGCTCAGGAATTTCTCCAAGGGAAATGCAAATATGTGCCCCGCAAACCCTGGGATATGAATATTCATGGACGCTTTATCACCACTAGCCCAAGACAGGTGATGAACTAAATGTGTAACATCAGGCTGGGCGAACAAGCAGCCATGTTTTTTTTTTTTTTAATTTAATTGAACTTTTTTTTTTTGCAATTAGAGGGAATAATTCAGGGTATGTACATCAACACATATGAATTTCATGGGCATCATGTTCACAAAAGGAGGCTGACATAACAGTGGTTAAATGGGTTATTTCTCCAAAAGAAAGGGTGCTACATTAGGACTCTGAACATTTGGGAGTCAAACCTTGGTATGTAAGGCAAAACAAGAAGTGTAACTTTTGTTTTAGTGACTTTGTCCAATATACTGAATCAAATATTGTTGGATTTTTATGTTTATATTATCTGCTAAAGAAGAATATGTTGAATTATTTTTGAGACTGTTATTTGAACTCCCAGACTCCAGATATTTCCTTACCTGTATGTGCTGCAGCATGGTTGAGAGTTTTGATATTCATATAAACAAATATCAGTCACACATTATAGCATTTGTAATTTGTTAGCTGTGCTTGCCAATGGCCTTGGTTTTAACCTATTTGTTTCTATTTCTAGTGTTTCTTAGTATTTCTATTCTAAGAAAGAAGAGGTTAGGGTTCATAGTGAATAGGCAAAGTTACATCAAATCCACCAATTGAATTCATTATTCATTGTTTAAGCATTCATTACACCTCACTTTGCATTTATTAAGTAAGTGTTGGGTGTTTATCTTAGAAGTGTATATACTCCCACTAGTTTGTTTTCTTAACTTTACTGCATCTTGCTACTTTTTTATGATATGAGATAGATTTGAAAAGTTCCTATTCTTCACAAGGGAACTTAAAGTAGCCTCTGATTAGTATGTTTGCCTCTATATACTGAGTTCTTTTCTTCTAATAAGATTTCCTTTCATAAATGAAATAGAGGCTCATGGAAGACAGATCTTGGAGAAAAAAGGGACATACAGTAGATTCTTCTTATCCACTAGGATGTATTCTACTTCCTCAGTCAGTGTCTGAAATCCAACCTCTGTATGTGTTGTGATTTTTCTTCTGCATGCAAGCCTGTGATATGGTAATATTTGTTAAAAAAAAAAAGCCAAAGTAAAACATTACCAGTAATAATTGACCAGAGATATTAATAGCCTCAATGTACATTTTTATTTTTATTTTTTAATAAACATTTTTCTCAGTCAAGGACTTCCTTATTTTCAGTTATTTCAGGGTGTCATTTATGGCTTCTCTTTGGCATATGCAAATTGCAATGCATTTTGGGGCCATTAAATGGATATTTAAACACAAGCACTGTGCTACCACAGAGAGAGATGTGGCCAGTGAGTGAGTTGCATAGTCAGTATGGATGCTCTGAGCACAGGGGTCATTCATGGTCAGGTAGGAGGGAGTAGGCAGGCTCAGATTTCATAGTGTTGCTCAGAATACTATAAAGTTTAAGTTATATAAATAGTTTATTTCCAGACGTTTCAAACCACAGTGGACTGGAGGTAAATGACACTGCTGAAGAGAAATTAAAGCACAGAGGAGTGCTGCAGCTGCAGTCATCCCTGCAGATTTAGTGGTTTCTGGGTCATACACGATGCTACTCAAACTCTATTCAGATAAATGCTGTGGCCGCCTGAAACAAATGTATTTATTTTCTAAGGTAAACTTGATTTCAACAGTATTCCACTGTGGCCCAGAGAATCTGAAGTATCCTGGATTTGAATGTGTCTGCTATCTAGCTCCATTAGACATGTTGTTCTGTTTGGTTTCTGTTTCTCCCTTTCTCTAGACACAGAATAGCAGCTCCAGCATTCCTTATTTTTCAGATTATAGGTGCTGTAGCCTGAACAACCACTATCCTAACTATCTGGTCCAATGGACAATTTTCTCTTCAATTCAGAAACATTTTTTTTTTCTTGATCTTTTTAGACCTCACTCTTAACTGTCTGAGAGTTTTGGGACAGCCCCTTTAATTCTCTGTGAAGGCAACTGTGAGCTAAATGAGATCAGAGCTCTATGCTCCTAGAGAGAATGTCTCAGGGCTGACCTCTGAATCCTTTAAAAGACATTCTGTAAGTCCAGGCAACTGCTCTGCAGTTCTGCTTGGGGTACTTGTAATAAATTTGTTTCATCTCTAATGAGCTTCTGTTTTAACACAATAATTTATAACTCCTACATGCTACTAGAAATGTAATCAGGAATGACTTATTCCATGCGTGTGTAACTTCACCTCCTCCCTTCTGTATGTAGTTAACTGTTTCACAAGGGTGTGACAGCCTATGACATAATCTCCTTTTCTCATAGATTTCTCAGTGACTTGTGCACAGGTCGCCATTAAGCATCATATTAGCTGATATTTCTTAGGTGCTGTGCTTCTTTCACATGAAATATTTACTTAGTGTCTTTCTTAATAATATTCTAAAATAAGGAAAGATCTATATTATTATTGGAAATATTTATGTAAGGATGTAGAATTTTATTTCAAAAGCAGCCTCAGTCCTCATTGGATTGTAGAACGTGCCAATGAAGTAGATAACATGGCTGTTGATCCGCATCCTCTGTCCTTTCCAATATTGCCCTTACTCCTCTCTAGGGTTGGGGTACATACAATCCCCTCCAAGTGAAGGAGTGAATTGCTTTGATCAGAGCAGTTTTGAGGTACATTTTCAAAGGCAGCACGTTACTGTGAACCTCTCTGGCACTTGGAGCATCACCCTGTACAGGGAAGTCTCCATGAGGGAATGTGAAACTCAGATGCCCCAGTGACCTGCTGCATATGCCTTTTGTCTGCCACTGGGCTTGGCGGGTTTACAGCAGTGTTATTGTGACAGTGGCTGGCTGACCTGGGCAAGTAGATAGCTTCCTGAGCTTTATTATAGAAACACCTCTTTGCTGTGTAAGCAGACGAAGAGCTCTTTAGCCATAGTTAAGGCCGTATCTAGCACAGTGATAGCCATTTGTTTCCATTTAAACATGAGTGCTTTCATGGCTCCTTCTGACAGCTTGGAGATTTTATTTGCATTAACCTATAGAAGGAATCTGGGAGATCTTCAGTTGATAAAGCTGTCTTTATACAATGTTTCACTTACCATTTTATGGGACTGTTCATTATTTCAGCTCTAGCTAGTATTGCTCCATGAAACTGAACGTAAGAGTGTAATCTGATTTAAAAGAAATTCACATTGTATACAATTAATATCATTCTAGCTGGACATGGTGACACAGATCTTTAATCCCAGCAGACTAAGCGAAGGGACGTGGATCACTGAGTTTGAGGCCAGTATGAGCTGCATAGTGAGACATTGTCTTAAAAGAAAGTCAAACACAAACAAAGACAAACAATGCAAAATCTCACTGTAGTTTATGAAATTAATGTCTTACTATATATTTATGAATATTCTAAGGCATCTTTTCTGAAAAATACTTATACTTATCCTGTCTTCTTCTGTCTTGATGTAGATCCAGGTGATCACACTCTATAAAACCCTAATAGTCCACCTTGCATCAAGCCAGAAAACGATTTCCTATTTATTTACACAGTTCTGTGAGTTGTTCCTGCTAAGGAATATCCTGGTTGTGCCAGTTAGCTTTCCATCGCTCTGCCATAACTCCTGAGATAATCAATTTGCAAGGAGTAAGCTTTTGGATTATGTCTGCCTAACTTTGTTACCTTGGATTTATGGCAATAACATATAATTTTGAGACTGTCTGGCATAGTCCTATTCATTCTACAGTAGCTTGAAGCAATGGAAAGGAGAAGGGGGGGGTGTCCCACAGTCTTCTTTAATATCGCATCCCAGTGATGTAACTTACTTGTACGCAGACTCTCTTCCTTAAGGTTCTATCATTTGTCAGTGGTGCCATGGTCTAGGAACCAGACTTCAGTGTATAAGCCCTCAGAGGGCATTTCAGATCCAAGCTATAAAATAGGTGCTTGTTTTTTCAACATTAATCTTAGCAGGTATTTCAATACCTCGGTTCTTAAACAACATTGTATGGAATACTGACCACTGCTTTCTGGATTATTTTGAATTGACAGATAGCCTTCTCTTTGCACATGCCATGAATGTCAACCAGAACAGAAGGGATAGCTATTGAGCACAGAGCATCCATTTTATATTTCTTTATTATGCTCCTATGGATGATCCCTTACAAAGTCAATCCAGTACAAACCCTTTGTAGTACAGTGAATGACTTTGATCTGGTAAACCAAAACTGTGAGACCTTCCTATTGGATCCACAATATCCACTCCCAAAATACTGTTTAGACTATTTTATTTCTAGTCGGGACAAATAAATCATTCTTAACCACTATGTCAGCACCTACAGAAGAAATATTAGCTTCATTTAGATATTATTTCTTCAGACCAAAACTACAAAGTATTAATTCATGACCAACTTAAAATAAATAAGACACACTTTCACACACATGCACACACACACACACACACACACACACACACACACACACACATTCAAAAGCAGCATAAATGGTTCCTGTTTTTTAAGATGTGTGCATTCTATTATATTTCCTGATCACAATACAAAACCATATAGTTCACTTTGTAGATGACAAAACCAAGCCCTGACATGTTGGTGCTAATCTAACAGTTCCAACGTCTTGGCTGATCAAATCTTCAAGAAGCACAAGAATGTATAATACATAAAACCTAAAAGGAATAAATCCTAAACAAGTGGGTGGGGATGAGAAAGCAAAGGGGAACACTGATTTTTTCCACAGGAGTATATACATAAAAATTCATGTTAAGCAACAATTGTGTGGAACATTGGCTGCATCAGTGAAGAAGAAGGAGAATCTAGGATACATTGAAAAGAAACCATCAACAATTAGCAACTGCAGAATGAAAGAAAGAAAATAGGATTTTCAAGGGCCTGACTTTGGAGTAGGATACAACTCATAAGCTTTTGTTCTCTCAAGGCCAAAAGCCTGTATCAAAACAACTTATCAGAACAGAAGAAAGACATCAAAAGGTCAAAATGTGCCATGTTATCCCTGAAGAATGAGAGAATGAGGCAAAGCACACCAGAGCCAGAGACTTGAAGAACAGAAATGATAGGGCGTAGGAGGGATGGGCAAGTACAGACTATAAGATGTGTTCCCTAACTTAGAACCAAGGACAAGGGTGCTATCAAAGGTGGTGGCAATTATGAAGTACTGTAAGCAGGGGAAGGAACAGCAGCCTTAATGGATTGGGGTGAGACATGGCCAAAGAGGGCAGCACAATTTGAACAGCTTCTCAACGCCGTTAGAGAATTCAGGAAGAAATCTATAATGAGGGAAAAAGCAAGACCAATCAGAACAGTGCTATTGCCAAGAAACAATAAAAATATTAATGGCACGTTTGATACTTATTTTTCCTCAGAAAAAATTAATTTCTTAAATCTTTAGAATACCCTATCAAAGTGGTAATTGCATTTTTTCTTCTCTGTTTTTTGACATTATCTCCTTAATATAACAGTCATCAAAATAAAGACCAATTTATTTATTAGACTATCCGTGCATTATAAATTTCAGTTATGAAATAAACACCATTCAGATCAAACTCCCCACGTGTGCTTTGTACTATGAGCATGTGTTATGCTTGTGTTATGGGTATACTGTCCCCTCCCCTTTGTCTCTTTCTCCTGTTCACAAACAACCTTTATCTTGATTTTTGTAATAACTCTTCTTTTTTTAAAATTTATTTATTTTTATTAGATATTTTCTTTATATACATTTCAAATGCTATCCTGAAAGTTCCCTATAGCCTCCCTCCACCCTGCTCCCCTCCCCACCCACTCCTGCTCCCTGGTCCTGGCATTCCCCTGTACTGGGGCATATAAAGTTTGCAATACTAAGGGGCCTGTCTTCCCAGTGATGGCCGACTAGGCCATCTTCTGCTACATATGCAGCTAGAGATATGAGCTCTGGGGGTACTGGTTAGTTCATATTATTATTCCACCTATAGGGTTGTAGACCCTTTCAGCTCCTTGGGTACTTTCTCTAGCTTTTCCATTGGGGGCCCTGTGTTCCATCCAATAGCTGACTGTGAGCATCCACTTCTGTGTTGTCAGTCACTGGCATAGTCTCACAAGAGACAGCTATAACAGGGTCCCTTCAGCAAAATCTTTCTGGCATTGTGCAATAGTGTCTGGGTTTGGTGGCTGATTATGGGATGGATCCCCGGGTGGGGGTAGTCTCTGGATAGTCCATCCTTTTGTCTTAGCTCCAAACTTTGTCTCTATAACTCCTTTCATGGGTATTTTGTTCCCTATTCTAAGGAGGAATGAAGTATCCACCTATTGGACTTCCTTCTTCTTGATTTTCTTGTGTTTTGCAAATTGTATCTTGAGTGTTCTATGTTTCTGGGCTAATATCCACTTACCAGTGAGTGCATATCTAATAACTTCTTTTGTGATTGGGTTACCTCACTAAGGATGATATCCTCCAGAAACATCCATTTGTCCAAGAATTTCATAAATCCATTGTTTTTAATAGATGAGTAGTACTCCATTGTGTAAATGTACCACACTTTCTGTATCCATTCTTCTGTTGAGGGGCATCTGGGTTCTTTCCAGCTTCTGGCTATTATAAATAAGGCTGCTATGAACATAGTGGAGCAGGTGTTCTTATTACCAGTTGGAAATTCTTCTGGGTATATGCCCAGGAGAGATATTGCTGGATCTTCCGGTAGTATTATGTCCAATTTTCTGAGGAACCTCCAGACTGACTTCCAGAGTGGATGTACAAGCTTGCAATCCTACCAGCAGTGGAGAAGTGTTCCTCTTTCTCCACATCCTCACCAGCATCCGTTGTCACCTGAATTTCTGATCTTAGCCATTCTGACTGGTGTGAGGTGGAATCTCAGGGTTGTTTTTATTTGCATTTTCCTGATAATTAAGGATGTTTAACATTTTTTCAGGTGCTTCTCAGCCATTCGGTATTCCTCAGATGAGAATTCTTTGTTTAGCTCTGAACCCCATTTTTTAATGGGGCTATTTGAATTTCTGGAGTCCACCTTTTTGAGCTTTTTCTATATATTGAATAATAACTTTCTATATATTGGATAATAATTTTTCTGCATACTGTATTTCTAATAATATTTTATAGAGTTCTAGGATTTCACCACCACAAATTTAAATAGATTCTAGTAATAATTTTTTTTTTAACCATAAAAGTGGATGGGAACACATATAAAGGCTCAGGGGTATAAAGGGACTTTCTAACCTGACACCTGAGTTCAGTCCTGGTTTTCCACAAGTAGCCTGACCATACACACACACACACACATGCACACACACACACACACACACACACACACACACACACACACAGAATAAATGTAAAAAGTATTTAAGAATATGGCAAGCAGTTTTATAAGTCTTAATGGAGTCCACACTCTGGCATTACCACAATCATCTTAGTGTCCTTCTCTTGATCAGTCTGATCTGAAGATCTTGACACAGAAAGAGATTTACAGTACAGTTGGATGTCAAGACCAACATCAAGTAAAGTTTCTTCTGTTGGTGATTGAGAGAAAGCGACTTTGGGCAGTCATAAGCGAGAGTAAAGTAAAGGCTATCTGAATTGCAATGGATGTGGTTGAAAGGAAACTATTTCTCTCACCTCCTCTTACTTACTTACAGTCATGTACAATGCATACAGATCCATTCCAGCTTGCTTATATCTCCATCCATATTCATTGACAAATTTTACAGACACTGCATACTTAAGCCATTGTTATTTTCTTTCTAGAACATGACTATTTGAACATTAAATGTTAGAAATGTAATTTAATACTTACAAGTGATAACAGTAGAAATGGGAATTTTTTTCTTAAAAAAATCACTGTTAAGAGAGGAAGAGAGAAAAGGGGGAGGGGGAAGATGGGGGAGAGGAGAGGGCAAGGGAGAGGGATAGAGGGAGAGGGAAAGAGGGAGATGGGAAGGGAGAAAGAAATTTCCTATGTGACATGTCGCAATAATCTTTTTTCATTTCTTAATCATATTTACATACAACAACCTGGACAATGTCAAGATTTAAAATTTTCCTATTTAATCTAGAGCAAAATAAAATTAACTTTTTATTTACAAAATTTCTTCAAGTATAATAGGCCAAACTATGCTTAATTTCTCAATGATATTCACATATGATGACATCATCATAATTGTTTTTAAAGCAGAAAGCAAATTTTACATAATTTAGTTAATGCAATTCATGACTTTTAAAATGATAACAAATCTTAGAGATGGGTTGGGTATCTCTCTTATTCACATATTAATTTTTTTCATTGCAAAATGCCGACCCCATCTTCATCTTGGAACAGAGAACGTGAGTAACCAATAACTATGAATGAGCAATTCCTCAGAAAAAAATGAGATTACACATTTATGAACACACTTAGAAATTCTAAAATTATAATACTTCTTTAGATATTTGAATTATCAACAAACGCAGTGTCTGAACATATAATCTTTTAGGAAATTCCACAGATGGTTTTTCTTGTAAGCATCTAAATATTAATCTAGTATAGTCTTGCTTTTTTCTATAATTAAAAATATTGTTACTGAAATTAATTATCTTTGTGGAAAAGAAATGTTTATTCCCACCCCTCCATAATTTTTTCAGGATAATTATTGTAGAAAGTTCATGTTAATAAAAAACTTTGTGTAATAGATGGTTCAATATATAGTTGTTGTGTGATGCTATCCCTAGAGAGATATGGACAAACATGTACTCATTATTGTTAGAGAAGTGACAACAGACCAAAGGTGTCTTAGTTACTTTTACCGTTACTGTGACAAAACACCATGACCAAGGCAAGTTATAAAGAAAGCTCTTAGTTTGGGGGCTTACAGTTTCAGAATTAAAATCCATAACTATAATGATGGGGAGCCTGGCATCAGTTAGTCAGGCATGGCACTGGAGCAGTAACTGCGATGTTCCATCTGGGCGTTTAAATTCTCAAAGCCCACTCCCAGTGACCTCTTTAAACAAGGCCAATCTTCCTAATGCTTCCCAAATGGTTCCACTAACTCAGGACCAAGTATTTAAATACCCAAGCCTGTGGGCATTCTTATTCAAACCACCACACAAAGATACCACCAATGAATTTACTTGGGGTACTTATGGGAATATCAATAAGAGGTAAACTACAGAAGCAGAAATGACTCAAACACAGCTGTATCACCAAAACCACACACCAAAATGGTGTGACAGCTCATGAAAACCGGAAGCCTGGAGCACGCTACACAACCTCCAGGCTCCTTGACAGCCTAAAGGTGATATTTTAGAAGCAGATCAGCTGTTCTGATTCTCTTCCAGACAGTTTAGCCAGTTTCGGCTTCTTCCAGGCAGCTCAGCATATTTGAAAGTATCTCACAGAAGTCTTTACTGCTTATAAATGTTTGTAGGACAGAGGTGCCTAATGAATCTTGTCAGTTTCAGGGACTTCCTGAAGCTATTATTTACTTCTTGAGCTTGCAAAGCCTCCTGAGGATGAAAATTTCACCTCTCTTCAGAACATCTCCTCTTTTCATGATATTCCCTCCAAGAAGAGGAAGTTTCTGCACAACAATGGTAAATAGGGCTCCATATCCCATGGAATTACTATTTCATATACAATAAAGCTGTTTGTTTGGTTTCTTTTCACTGTGTGTATTCATTGTATAAAATAATGGGCTTTATAATGACGTTTTGCTTAAGTATAACATTACTTCCTCACATAGCTTCTTCTTTCCTTTTATGTCTACTTGTTTGCATATATGTGTGTATGTGTGCACATGTTCATATGTGTATATGCATATATATACATATATACAAATACACACATTTGTATATGTGTGTTTATGCATGCATATGCATGTGTTTGTATGTATGCCTGTGTATGCACATATATGTATATGTGTGCATAACTTGACAAATATATATATATGTATGTGTGTGTGTGCTTTTATGTATATATATATATATATACATATATATATTCATGATTGTATATGTGCATGTGTATATGTATGCATGTGTGTGTGTATTTTTGTGTGTATAGAGATATCTCTTAATACTGCCTGCCTGAGCATAGGACAGAGTTCCACTATCAGGTTTACATTTCAGTTGACTTTGGGAAATAAACAAACATCCTGAAACCCATCCAGGGCAGCCATTCCTCTTGAGGGGTTGCATGGTGCCTTTACTTTCTGTTCCTGTTACCCTTTCCAAGTTTCCCAATACTCCCACAGATCCCTGATTCTGTGAGATTGCAGGGTTTTTATAGGATTTATTGTTTTGAAACCTTGTGAAGTTCCTTGCTCCTTAAATTGTGCTCATGATCACCCAAGTATAATCTCAAATATCTTATGCTTTACAAAGGCAATTACAGAGCACATTATGCTGCATAATCAATAAGATCCCAGAAAATCAGCTCGTCATCTGATATCTGAGCTAATGGGATTTGGGACAAAGGTCTCTCTTATTTGCTTTGGTACTTTCAAAGCATTATGGAAATCCATAAATAAAATAATTGCCATTTAAATACTTGTTCTGTGCTGAAAGCACACAATCTGTGATTGAATTTGTCAGATAATCGGGAGAAACCAGCGCAGAATTCTACAGCTCTTTGTTTCATCTGTTAGAATGTTTCATCAGTTCAGCTTTACATTCTACATTCAGGGCATGATCGAATGAAATGTAGTTTAAAATGGAAGGAAATTTATTTTCTTTTTATGAGAACAGTCACCTATTAAAGGTTAAATAAAAGGTGAAGAGTATTTCACTTATTGTGAATACAAATGACTTAGCTTGGACTATTTAAATGTTAAATACTAAGTGATCAGTTTCTTCCAGTAACGAAGTTTGTCCATATCCCTAAATAGGGAGTTATGTCCTTTTAAAAATTTACACGGTAAAGCACTTAAATAGATAATTCTAATATCTTTTAAGGAAAGAGATGATGCTAACTCCTTTTATTAATATTTTACTCAGGTCTTACTCTATTAGGAACCCCAACCTGCCCATTTATGTCCCTGTCTTAAGGATTTTTTTTCTGATAGCTTTTTTGAAGTAGGTCTTAGAAAAAAATAATTCATCGCATTTAAAATCATTCAAAAGGAAATAAGTGATACCTGCATGGCTGTGTGGTGAAGCAACACAAACCTGCAAAACTTTCTATGTGGCTCTGCATCTCTCCAGAAACTGTGCCCTGAAATAATTTTTACATTTATTCAAACTACTGCATAAGTGATCAGTAATTACATATGAATACATCATCTTTAATTATGTCTAATTTGGATGTTACCTGTAAACATTGTTGAGATTATCCCAATTGGGATGGAGTAACACATCGTTAAAGTAATATCCATAATTTTGAAATTTTTAGACTGTAATGGTTCCTGTTAAATAAAGTATATTTACTAACTAACCTTGTTTGGAGAGAAAATAGAGAAATAGATCAGCATATCAATGAACTATGTGGAGGCTAAGATGCTTTACTAGATGTTTAAAAAAAAAAACATATGCTTAGGAAAGTATCTTTTTACTGATAAATGCAAACTCACATTGAGTTATCATAATACTTTTCAAGAAATGAGATATTTTTATTATTGCTTCATATTCATAATTTTCTTGTAAAGAGTGGATAGGTCCAGTGCCTAGCCAGGTGGGGGTAGTCCACACAGGCTCATCATCTTGTGTCTTCTTTTCTTCTTATATCACAGAAATGTGCACCAGGAAACTACCCACAATGCCCCAAACCATGCCCATGGGGTGTCCCACAGTGAGAAGAATGACCACTATGACAATGCCCCTAGTGACCCAGATCCATCTTCATGAGTCTTGAGCAGGAAGTGACACACAGAGCACCTGAGAGTGCAGCGTAGGACTGGAAATCCGTGGTTATGTACAATCTCAGGTGTGACCACAAAAGCTCTTTCTATTTATAAAGACTTATTTTATGTTCATTTTATGGATGTGTTTTGCTGCACAGAAGTCAGAAGAGGGCATCAAGTTCCCTGGGACCACAATTACACATGGTCATGAACCACCATGTAAGTTCTGAGAACTGAACTCAAGTCCTCTGCAAGAACAATTCTTTGAATCACGGCATTCTCTCTCTGACCCCAAGAAACTGTTAAATATGTAAGATCCCATGTTCTTTTAAAAGAGAATTAGAATCATAGGTAGTGCAACCCTACCTCTGTCATTTCCAGCAGATGTTCATTCATTGTTTACTAAGTATAAAGAAAGTTGGAGAACTTACCTCTTCTGATCCTTGGGGCTGCATTGGAACACTCACAGTTATCCTAAGTTCTCCCTGTCCTGAGACATGGCTTACTTTTTCATCTTTTTTTTTTCTTTTTTTAATTCATTAGTCTTTACTTTGACGTCCACACAAATAATTCACACTCCATGCCCCCTTGGGGCTATGCTCTTCTATAGAAAGAGAACTGAACTGCAGACCATCAGTGCATTGTGGTCATAGGAAGCAAGAAACTCCCCGTCCCTGGTTTCTTCACCTGTAGACCAAAAACAAAATCAAAACAAAACAAAAGAGTAAGTCTATTCTCACCCTAAGTCATTGTGAAAAATAATGTATGGAGCCTCTTTCTGAAATATAAAATGTGAATAAATAAACTATAGCATTAATAATCACTCTGCTGTCTTTGAGTTTTCCCCTTTTAGTGCACAGACTTCAAGTACCCCTAACTCTCATGACATGACATGGGTTTAGGGGTCATCCCTGTAGATTCTTTCTGGAATTTTATTATTTCTAAACATGTGATATCTAATGGGCCTTTGCTAGATACTTATCTTTACTTTCTAATTTAGTTTTTAAAACCATGACTATTATTTTGGAATAAGAAAACGAGGCTTAGGGATGCTATATAACACATGCAAACATACAGGTAGTAGACAGCGGGGTTAGCAGTATTTCTTATGAATCGCTTAAGAGCCTGCATTTCCCATCTCTGGTGCAGTCATCATTTGGACATTATTCAGCATTTGTATTAGATATGAGGTATATGGAAGTTAATAGGGCAGAGATTTCATCTCCAGAGAACGTAAAATACAAGAGAGAAGTTATATAAGAAAAGTGATTGTTCAAGAAAACGCAACATGGTAATTTTTATAACAGAGGTGAGAATAACGACACTACTACACCTTTGGATGTACTATGTTAACCGGGCAGCTGAAGATTTTTATTTATTTCATTTTGTTTTATTATGCTTTGTTTGTCCTGCCAAGTAGCACCTGGCTGAGAACATCATGAAAGCGTTAACACAAATGACATCAGGTGCTTGATAAGGTCACTCGTGAGTCACGAAGAAAGTTAAACAAGGTCCTTTCCAATATGTTCTCAAACTTTTATATTCTAAGCGCGTGAGCTGGAATCAAATAAACCCCCAAGTTGTATTTACCCGAACTAATATTCTACAACCTACACATCTGTGGTTGATTCTTTAGAAGGTGAGTGCAAAACTTGACATTTTTCTCTTATGAAATTCTTCTCTGTCAAGTGTGTCTCGCTGTTCCTTGGGAAACTGCTTTCTTCATCAGCATGACTGCTCTCAAGTCCAACCTTGCATCTTCTGTAAATGTTATTTGCATGCCCTTGTTGTCCTTACTCATACGACGGAATTTATTAAGCTTTCACTCTGGCCACTTGCCATGCTGATGCAGGTAGGGGAGAAATGCTCAGATCAGTCAATGGAAAAAGCACAGAATGTCATGGCCAATACTATAATTGAAAGATGCACAGGGGGTGGAATGTCTAATTGAGGTCAATATCAATATAGAACAAATGAGGGGGGAAACTTCCTGCTTTGGTCATGAGACAGGGAGAGATTTATGAAGAGGGGACCCATGCAGAGTAATAGACTGTGTCCTGTGAGGAGGGCACAGAGTAGGATAAAATGTAAGTAACTGTGAATGAGTTAGATAGGGCTATGCTATGAGATGTAAGGAACAGATAATGAAAGTGATGCTAGAAGGGGCTTTCAAGTACCGGTGAATGAAGACTGGCTTTGCTGAGAACACATTCCAGTGCACATCAGTCAGCCTGGTTGTGCAGTAGTGCTCTTCCCTTAGCCAAGGGACTTTTTATGCTGTTTACTATTCCTTGATGCTGCAGTGTAGATCAAGTAAAGGAGAGGACAAAGGAAGGAACACTACAGAAGAGAAAGAAACAAGGAAAAGAAAAATGGAGTCTGGGATTAGAAACATACTTTAGTGGTAAAGCCTAACATGTGTGGCCTTGGAATTTACCACCAGCACCACAAGGACAGAGCAACTGTGACAAACCAAAGAAAACATGACTGCTTACCGCAAAAATTGAAAATACAAAGATGCAATGACACATCTCAGAAAACAGAAATAATATGCCTTAAATGTCAGAAATGGGGTAGGGTTCTCAAAGAATGAGTGACTTTGAGTCTTGAAACAGCACCTGAGTTCTGCTTCTAAGCACAAACATGCATACATATAAATTTAAAACTAGATAAGGAACTAGAATTACATCCACTATGTCAATCCATCTTGAGGCAGACTAATTTCTAAAGAAAACTCACATATAGGTACTCTTGTTAAATTGCCAAAACCATCTATAGCTGATTCTTTCTTAAATCCAGCAATTGTTTTGTTAAGGAATAATGACAAGATCCTTAGAAGGTATGATAAAGGCAAGTAAATTTTTAGCAGGCACTAATTTTTTAAAATTCATTAAGCAACTTACATATTGAAGAAGAAATTACTATCAAGACATCTTTGTGTTTGTTTTCCAAGCACTGTGATAATTAAATAGAACTATCTCATTGGATAGTGGTTTAATCACTTCAGTAAGTTTACAATGAACATGCCATATAACCTATGCCATATAACCTATGGAATTTCCTAATTTTTATTCAATTGAAATATGAAATTCAAAGGAAGCTCCAAAAATTCCTCATCTTCTTTCTGTTTGTTTTTTCTTAAGATTGCCTTGCTCCTTTAAAAATTCCCTGAAATCCGACAGTGCTTTTTCATTTGGGGATTGAATGTATGAATTATACATCCAAGGCAAATGTGTCAACAATGAGCAACATCCTGAGTCAGACATTACCCTCTTAATGGCAGTCATATATTTAGAATTTGTATTTCAAAACTTAACATTTAATGAATAACTTAAAAATTCTGGTGTGAGTATGTATGTTTTACTTAATTGGACCTTTTAAAAAAAAGTTTTTTCTATTTGCTTATTTAACTTAATGTATTTAATTTGAAACAGATTTAGAGTCATGGGAACATCTAAGACTAGGCCCCCTTTCCTCTGATTGAGCAAATGTCAATAACAAATGTGTGCAAAATACTTAGACACTGAAATTGAAGTTCGTCATGACTGCCCAGTGATTGACTTGCATTTGAACATCCATGTCCCTCTCAAAGGAGCCGTTCTCTGAAATGCCCAGTGAGCTGCCTCACATACCTTTGCCATCTGTCTCAGCAGCAGTTCAGCACTGCCTTGTTAGCCACTTGCCTTCCCGGGGCTGCTGCTCTGCTCTCTATGTGCCATCCCTCATTCTAGGCCCAACACATTATATTCATTTCTGAGTTTCTTTGTTTTGTAAATCAAGTATTCATGGAGTCTATTGGAATTCTCATATTTCTAGCAACCTCTAAGGCTTTTACAAAAAAACAAAACAAAACAAAAAAAACCAAAAACAAAAACTTTCTCCTGCAGTTCAGCGATGTCTGCTAAGTAAGCGTCAGTTTGAACATACTCCCCATACTGGTATCTAAAGTGCCTTCTACAGACGTTTTCCTTACATATATGTATATAAATATTATGTGATCATATGTATGAATATGATGCGTATCATACTAGGCTGTGTATGTATAGCTGAGATATATTGAAGAACAGCTGGAAAGGATTAACACAGCTTTGTTGATTTAATATAATTTGGAAATATCTAATTTTTTTATCCTAAGTATATATTTTCTATTAAGGGCTCTCAGTATTATTTGATCACCTATCATCTCTTTTTAGATGATCAGCAGGACTGAATTGACTTGATTTTTTCCTGTGAGTTTGCATTTTACTTTATTGCTTTTCATCTTAATTCTATAATCTACTTGTTCCTCTTAAGTCGTCCATGCATTGTATCTGAATCACACCTCCTTCTAGGCACTCGTTCCCCTCAGGACAGGCACCTGCCACCGACTACACTTGTCCACAGTTATTCGCTTTTGTGTCTTCACAGCATAGGGGCCCCTGAGAAGCCAACTGATCACAGGCTCATACAAAGAAAATGGATCCATGTTGTCATCCTCAATTAGTCTCAGCTTGAGAATTCAAATCCACCTTAAGCCAATTCAAGCAAACGCCTAATTCTTTCCTACCTGAGGCATTGCCTTCCAAGTCCGGGATGAAACTGCTTGGCCTGTATTTATGATGCAGTGTCCTCCCCTGTGCAGATGACAATCATGCTGCCATGCGCTCACATTAGCTTGGTTACCACAAACTAAGAAATGAGAATTCTGACACATATTCAGCTTCAGCTTTCATGAGAGAAAAATATCTGGTGTTTTTGAGTAACAGTCAAATGGATGATAGTTGCTTAAATAGAATCAACTGTATTGATGATGCCCGGTGTCTGCTTACTTTGGTGTGTAAAGCCCGTGGAAACCTAAGAAATGGAATGGATCAGGACTGTTCGCTTTAAATCCTTACTTTTTCCTTCATTAGTCATGTGACTTTAATAGTAAAAACTGCATTCACCAAAACTGCATATATTGAAGCCCTGGCTTCAATATAACTCTATTTGGAGATAAGGCCTTTAAGGAGATAATTAAGGTTGAATGATGACATAGGGGAAGTCTTTATCTGATAGACTGATATCTCTATAAGAAAAGAAGATACCAAGATGACCCCCCTCCTTCATAGCGGTGAGGCCATGTAAAGACACAGACGAATCACCTTTGACAAACCCAGAAGAGCTTCTCTTTCTTCTCTTCAGTCCCTCCCATGCCCTTCTCACCCATCCCTTTCTTATTCCCACCTCCATGTCCTTGTCCTCCATAATCCCTCTCAAATTCAGGACCTTTTTTCCCATGATGTTTGTTTGCTGTTTCTGTGATCTCTCTCTCTCTCTCTCTCTCTCTCTCTCTCTCTCTCTCTCTCTCTCTCTCTCTCTCCCTCTCTCTCTCTCTCTCTATCTCTCTCTCTCTCTCTCTCTCTCTCTGTGTGTGTGTCCCCACACATGCAGGTGAGAATAAACAGAACACTAAATGACTCCATTCAGTGTTCCTCATATGTACATAAATTCAGGACTGACAAATTGGTGCTGCTTAACTTTAACAGAGGGCTTGTCCCTAGGGAAGACTAGTTTTCCTCTCTCAGTATTAGTTACTTATAGGTCTTTATCCATGGGTGGGAACCCTTGAGATTTTTCCGTACCCATGTTAGCATACCTATTGGAGTTGTCATTCTGGGCTTGATCAGGCAGCCATATTGTTGAAGCTTCTCTGTAACTTTTAGGAGGTACAGTCTCACAGAAGACATCTCATTCTCATGACTCTCAATTTTTTGTCACATCTTCTGAGATGTTCCCTAAGTTTGGGGTGCAGTATTTATGTTAAAGACGTATCTACTGGGGCTTGACAGCCTACACCCAGTTGTTCTGTACATCTTGACCAATTGTGTTTTCCTTCTCTTCCTGCAAAGAGAAGTTTTTGATGAAAGGTGAGAGCTAAACTTTTCTGTAGGCATATGGGTCAGTATTTAGAATGCAGTTAGGGATTATGTTGGTTTAGTAACTTAGTATAATATGTCCTCCTCTTAAAACTCATGAATTCAGCAGCTTTGAATATTTGGCTAGGTTTCCAGTACCAGGCACGATTTACTTCTTGTTGACTGAACCTTGAGTCCAGTTACAGCTGTTGGTTTCCACCAAAGTATGCATGCCAGTTTTGTACCTTTAGGAATATCTTGCCAGGCTAGGCAATGTTGTGGTCCATAGATGGCACAGCAAGGTATCAGTATTGATTACCATCCACCAATTATGGCACCTTGTATATCAGCTTCTGGTACCACAAAAACTAGTTTTCAGGGAAGAGGCTTTTCAGACAGATACAGCTAGGATCCTCTAAGTCCTGTGTCTAAAGCGCCCAGTATCTTCAGCAACAGGGACTCAATTTCAACCAACAAGAAGCAAATAACGACAACAACCAGCAATACCCCTGTTTTGGGAGTCTCTTGGACTCCGCTGACCAGTATCAGAAAGAGGTTTCTCATGCTGGTGCTGGGTTTCCAAGAAGATCTCTTACTAAGAACTAAGCGTACTGGCTGTGCCTTGAGCTCAGTTCTGTTGTTTAAGTCGTCCAATATCTTGTTACAGTAGCCTTAGCAAAGCATCAAGGTGACCACCAATAAATCAAATCACTCAACTTTCCCCAGGCTATAATTTCTGCTGTAAAATTCTTACTTTTTACTTTTTTTTTTTTAAGTAAGGAGCTGTTCTGATGGTACAGTTGGCTCTTTGCGCAGTGCCTGGCACTGAGGAAGTGTTCAGAACCGTTAGCTACCAACCATTTCACTGTGAAGCCGTTCACTGGGGCCTGTACTCATGTGATTGAGAGCTCTTCAGTGATACTGAGATAACTCAGTCAAGGGTTTAACCAGTGAGACCTCTGTGAAGTCCTGGTCAGTTTAAGTATTCTCACATAAAGGTTTTCGTTCTGGCTAACTCTGGTAACTCCAAAAAGCTGTAGTCATAATTGACCAGGCTTTTTATAGAGTTAATAATTAGTTAAAAAGACAATTTGCCCATGGCTAGGGAGTAATAGTTATTAATTACTAGTCAATTAAGGAGGTTACATCCATAGAGAAAAGATAGGAAGAGACTGTGAAGACAGCAAAGAATGTCAATAAGGTGTTGGAGACTGACAATAACATGTGACCTTCACTGCATCGTAAGTACAGTTTTCAACAAAATCTGCCTCTAAATGAGGTATCACTGGTTCTCTATAGCTCTGCTTTTATCATTATACTATTTCCTGTTCAGTTGGAGGTTGAATTTCTTTGGGGGATTGATTTTCAAGCCACACGTGTTAAATAGCTCTGTATTCTTTCCTTATTTTCTTCTTTTTCATCCCTAATCTCGACATATAACATATACAAAGCTCATCTGAAACACATTTGTGTATTTGAGTGGAAAGGATCATTGTCCACTGAAAGCCTTGCAGTCTTGATTATAAGAAACCACACACACACATTGAGTGAATTTCTGCCTCTTGGTGGCTCGCTGCTATGCCTTGAGTCCCTGGTGCTCAGATTATACAGGAGGATTTGTACAATATTCCATGTCCATGTCAGCAGGACCATCTCCTTTCCACCATTTCCTCTTCTCCCTTTTCATCCTTGTGGGAAGCCGTTGCAGAGTGGCAGTTACAGAGTGGCAGTTACAGAGTGGCAGTTACAGAGTGGCAGTTGGCTACAGCTGGCCACCACACATACATAGCCAGTAAAGGTTCTTTTGCCAAGGTGAGGTTTTGAGAATTGACAAAAGTTAACCAATCAGATGAGAGACAAGTTAACCAATCAGATGAGAGACAAGTTAACCAATCAGATGAGAGACAAGTTAACCAATCAGATGAGAGAGAACGCCTGTCCTAGGCCTATAAAAGCAGCACCAGTTCTGGGCTCGAGGTCTTTTCGTCTCTACAATCAAGCTCTCCCAATAAACGTGTGCAGAAGGATCCTGTTGCAGCATCGTTCTTCCTGGCCAGTCGAGCACGCGCTAGACATCCTGTCACAGCTGGCAAGCCTCGTTCTATAACACTTATCTCCACCATTCTCCCAAAGTGACTAAGACTAGCAAATGTTTGCTAAGGCTGGACTTGGAGACCTGCAGTAGTCAATTCCGAAGTCATTTAAACATTCATGCATGTTCTCAGCTCAACAAATTAACCATGTTTACTCTGCCAATGGTGATGTCTGGCGTTTCATGCAGTTTTTTTTTTTTATTCAGGTTTATATTGGTAAGGCTTCTCTTGAAGCCTGTCTTGTCAAGATCACTTTGTGAAAAGCACTTCCCTTCCCCACAGTTGTTCATTAAGGTCAGCTTTGCTGCCAGCACCATCTTTGTGCCTCCTCTCCGAGGCTGGGGCACAGTTGTCTTATAGTTGCTTTTTCATACTATGGGACATTTTATATTGCTGCCACCTATTTTCTAAGCCATTTTTACTTTTTGCTCTAACTTTCCAAATCCAAATTATAAGCATTAATTACATCTATATTGGTAACATTGATTTTGATTTTAACCTATGTTCAAATTTTTATAAGGTATCTTAGTGACCTGATACTTTGAAAGCAGACCAAGCCTTACCTGCCCTTAATAATGCATCACTTTTTAAATATTGCTCATTTAAAAGACACTTGACACTCTTAGAATTGCCAATCAATACTTATATATTTATTTATAAATTCTAAATATCCATCTCTTCTATCTATCTATCTATCTATCTATCTATCTATCTATTTATCTATCATCTGCTATCTATTACTTTCAACATTCTCTTCACTTTGAAAAATATTTTTTTGAATAGCTTTTAGTTGGCTAGTTGTCTCAGTTGTCTGTAAGCATATACTATTATCTAGACTCCTGGGGGTGGGAGTAGAGAAGCATGTGAATATTATCTAGGCACTGATGCAGAGTAGAGAAGCACATGAGTATTATCCAGGCACTGAATCTGTGATGCCTTTTTTATGCTTGGCCTTTATTTGTGTTTCTGCATACGCGTCTTGTATATTTTGAATGTTTAGTGTTGATGTTGTTTCGTGTATACAGAAGAAATGGCATAGATAGTACAAACTGTTCAGATGTATTGTGCACCCAGCTTTTTAAATATTCATCTTACCATAATTGTCATACATGTAACAAAAATTAAGAGGTTGCTATTGGTGTAAGATTTTTAATTGACCTTCAGACTTAACATCAATGTTCTTGTTCTGTCCTAGTACCTAATCCAGATCCCCATGATGCTGGCCAGTTTTATGCTACTGTAGCAGTTACTTCAGATGATCAACTTATGAAGATGGAAAGTATATTTAGAAGGATTCCCCAATCCATGATCAGTAGTCCCCACTGCTCTAGGCCCATGTAATTACAGTGGGGAGGACATGATAGAGAAAAACTACTTTTGGTTTGGCCTATAGATAAACAAGTTAGGTAGATGACAGGGTCCCCAGTCTCCTCCTAATGCATTCCCCCAAAGACAGTAAGACACTATACAAAGTCCTGTCACTTAAAGTTTCTGTTGCTTTCCAGATGTTCCAAGCTGGAAACGAATACATGGGTTTTTCAAACATTTGTCAAATACACTCCAGCACCAGGTTGCATTTAGTTGTAATGTCTGTTTGGTTGCCTTTGTTTGCTGAAGGTTTTCTGTTTTTCCTTCTTTTCATGATCTTCACACTATCAATTTAGAAGGATTCCCCAATCCATGATCAGTTTTTTGTTATTTGTCATAAACGTTTATCTTTATTATACAGGGTTGGATTATGGCATTTTCATGGGAGTGTATCTTTAGCATGCTGAAACATATTGGTGAGGTGTTTTATAGAATGTCATTCATTTTGAGCATGCCTAGTGACTGCTTATATCTTATTTCAGATGATATTAGCCTTGATCAATTACATGGCTTAGAAACTCCTGGCCAGTTTCTATCACTGTTAATTTATTATTTTACCCCTTCTTGTTTGTAAATATTTAAAGGAAGTAACATCAAGCATTTGCCAATATTCTGTTTCTTTCTAAATCTACTCTTATTAATTTCAGCCCTTGTTAGCAGAATGAACCCATAATAAGTACTGTTTTAGAATGTAAAGAGTACTTCTGTACAGACGTCTGCAAAGAGTGGTTTTGTTCTTCCCAAGTTATTTTATTGATTTCATCATTTGTTCATAGAAACTGGGGATGGTAGATACTTTCCTTATTCCACAGATTACAATCTAAATTCATTGCGTGGCCACTATGTGTCCTTTCTATTAATTCCTACATACTTTGGGTATATGATCATTCTTTAAAATAAACTATTTTAATTTTGAATTTATTTTTAGATTTATAGAAAAACTATTGTGATTGTTTCAGTATATCCCCATAGAGGCACTATTCGACTCTGTTTTTGGTGTCTGTTTTTACCACAGGATTATTCACTAATTCTAGATTTTGCATTTTGACCATGTTTTTCACATATGTCCTCACTGTTGTCCCAGAATCCAATCTTGTGTCCTATATTTCCTTCAGGCTCCATGTCCACCCATCTGCGCTGGTTTTCTCTCTTGTTAGTCTGCCTGGCTCTGCTGATCTTGACAATCTTGAGAAATACTAGCCAGGGATCCTAAAGAATGCCCCTTGTGTGGTTTTGTTTGATGTTTTCCTCATGACTAGAATATAGTCCTGTGTTTGGCAAAGAATACTATCACATTAGTGCACCCTTCTCTTTATATTGTGTTGCAAGGTACCTGGTGTCTTCATAGAGTCACCTGTGTAAGGTACTGTTGGCCAGGACTTCCTACTCTATTCTATGGAACCCTCTCACAGAGTATAGGCCAACTTAGAGAGTAGAGGGCTAGGAGTCAGGATTATTTAAAAATTTCCTGGATTTAAAAAAAATTTTTGTATTGAGAATATAATTTAATTGTAATACTTTCCTTTCCAACTGTCTTATACCCCCCCCCTTAAAAATTCATGGCTTTGTCCCTCTAATTGTAATTGCATCATATATATATATAAAGCTGTGCTCAGTCATATTGCTTCCTTTCAGATAACATGTGATAAGTATTTTTTGGTTTTCATCATTACAGTTTATGGTTTTTCCTTCCTGTTGACTATTTATTCCACGTCTGGCTTCAATTTCTGCATTGCAGTTTCCTTCCTGCCCATTTGACTCCCTTTTGCAGTGCCTCTCTGCACTACCAGAGCTCTAGGACTACTCTCTGCTTTCACTTTACCAGTGTGCAGTCTAGCTACTTTCCTAGCTTCTTTGTTCCTAAGTTGTAGTCTGGACAGACCTTGCTTTTGAGCACACTCACCTGGAGTAGCATGGTGTTCTCTCCCCTCCCCTCCCCCGCCTTAGCTACAGCTGTTGTTTATCTCACTCCTCTGTTTTCTTTCTCTCTTCCACCTACTCTACCATCTGGAAATCAGGGTTTTATTTTCTCAGTTTTCTCTCCCCCACTCCGATTTTCTAAGGTTCTCCTTAAATTCATGTCTGTGCATATTACCTGCTTAGCAGTTTGACATATTTCCCTCCTCATTATAACCCACCCTTGCTATAACACACTCTCTTCTCCCCGTTTTTCTCCATTATCAGTCTGTCTGTATATCATATATCCATCTGTTATCTCTCTCTCTCTGTATCTATTATCTGTTATATATCTATTATCTATCAATCTCCAATCTTATAAATACATTTTTATTTCCATAGCAGAGCCTGCAAAATTTGCTTTAAGTGAGTTATGTTTTTGGCCTCCATACTTTAAAACATAAATAATAATTAATAGTTATAATAATTTCTAAGCCAAAGCCACTATTATGACTGAGCATCCAGACTGTGCCAGATGCCATACATCTACTTTGTATTTATGAAGCTTCTAAAGATCTATAGGATATTGTTATTACATCTGTTTTACAGGAGAGAAACTAAGCTTCAGATTTTTAACTAGCTCACAAATTTACATTGTTAATTTTAAACCTTCCAAATCATTACTCATCATTTAATTCCAGGTGCTTTGATTGTTTTTTTTTTTAATTTGGACATATTTCATCAGAAGATTAATTTTAATATCATAAACAAATATATAGCTTCTAAAATTTAGTGACTGATTCCCATTTATTTATTTATTCATTCACTTTACATCCCAGTTGCAGCCTCTCTCCTCCCAGCCCTCCTTCACATATCCCCTTGCTCCATTTTCTATCTCCTTCTCTGAGAAGAGGGAGATCCTCCCTGGGTGCCAGTCTAAGCTGGCAAGTCATATCCCTGTAGAACTAGGCATATCCTTTTCCACTGAGGCCAGACAACTCTTCCCCAATTAGGAGAACAGGATCCACAGGCAGGTAACAGAGTAGGGCACAGTTTCTACTACAGTTGTTGGGGGGACCACATGAAGACTGAGCTATACATCTGTTACATATTTGGGTGGAAGGCTAGATTATATAGATAAGCCTAGTGGCATCTATATAGAGCCCCCTTATCTTTCTTGATAGCCTTTGGATTTTTAGCACATTTAAATGAAAACATTTGCTTTGTGGTTAACCTGTCTTTTTTTTTTTTTTTTTTCTGTAAATATTTTAGGCTTCCATAAAACCCCACAGTTTTGCTTCTAATAAATGAGGTTTTACCTCTATGTAAATATTGCATTACTTTGTGAAGCTTCCTAACATCTCTTTGCAGAAGACACCGTTACTATTTCCTGTTCTACATATACGAAATGGGATTTTTAAAGAACTTTTGTAACCTGATAGGTATGATTACACAAACTAGCAAGTAGTCAAGGCATAATTTTAAACTTATGTTGTCTCACTCAGAAGCTACAGTCTGAGTGAACATCAGGATGTTTTTAAGAGCTCCAACTGTGGGTACATTTCTCCACACTAGATAAGTCAAATACATTATCTGTTTCTTTTACATTTCATCCTGAGCCTCAACTAAGAGTTATCATGCTGTGAATAAAACTTTGATTATGTCTTCATAAAGGTCAAATGAAAACTTTTCATTTAGAAAACATCATTTAACATATTCTCCGAGTATGATATCATGATTATCCCTGGGCTGTTGAAGAGAGCTAGTCATAATGGAACTGTACGATTTTAAGCAGGTATTAGTCACAACGAAAAGAAATCTCAGTATTTCTGCTCTGATTCACATATTCTAGGTAATAAAACAAAGACAGTCACGTTAACCACTATGTTTCATTTCTTGGTGCCATTTTCTTGCAAATTTCTGAGTATTGGTAATTGGCTAGATGTGTTCCTTCACCTCACATCTTGAAATGTCATTACCATGAGTGTTAGAGGGAGGCTCGAATGTATTCATTTGCCTGAAAGATTGTGGCATTCAATATCAGGCACAATAAGTGAGCCATGTATAAGACTTGAAAATCTTGAAGATTACAAATATGCTCTTACTAGGGAACTGATGATAATGAGATTTAACTTTATTACAACCAAATAATATAAGTTTCTAAATGGAAAAGAGCCTGGAAATTATTTAAAAATTTTAATTGTACACAAAAAATATAAAATTAAATCGTCCAGGATTCCAGAAGGCATCATGAACTAAAGAATTTGTTGAAATAGAACACCAGAGGTAAGTTAAGCATGTTTTTACAGTGGTTTGCTTTTGGATTGCTGCATTTATTGGTTCTATTGCAGAAAACAAGATAATGGAAAAACATCTGAAATATAGTGAAATATGGGTAATATGCTGTCCTCCAAAAGCCTTCTGAATGAAAACCCCTCCATCTAAATGAAGCCTCAGGTTTTGCATCTTAGCTTTCAGCTCGCACTGCAATGAAGTACGAGTGTATCTTTATCTAAGGCTTTGCATTACTGTTCCTTTTAGGTGCTTCACGTCTAGGATATTGCCAACTAGATCAATATCATTTCACAATATAATATGGCTGTTTCTGAAAACAGGGCCGCTGAGATGCAAATGGATTAATGTTAATCATCTTGCATACCTATGCATGGTAGAGTCTTCAAAGGGTACAAAACAGCATAGATTGAGAGAAACTCTTTCCCCACTCCCAGCCTTTGTGCTCCAGACACAAGTACTGTTGCATTTCTTATCTGAGCTTCCAGAGGTGCTCTGCTGCTTTCTGGAAGTAGAATCAGTTCAGATGTGACTTTTGTAAAATATCTTCATTAAAAAAAAAAAAAGTCACTTGAGCGAGGCTTGCTGGAACATGCTGTAATCCTAGTACTTGAGGAACTGAGGCAGGGAGATTGCAAGTTTAAAGCAGGCCTAGGTTACATAGTGAGACATTGTCTCAAAGAAAGTGATCAGGTTTACTGAGCATAATTACATACACATCTAAGAAAGGTAAGTCAAATAAACTTTCAATGAACGTAGGTTTAGAGTCACACGACCAGTATTAAAGTCTGATTTTGGAGTATTTCTGTTATTTGTAAAATATTCTTGGTAGTCATTTTTTGTTTTAATTCAAGTCCCAGGAAGTAACCTACATATTTTGTGTTTTTACAGATTGTTCATTTCTGGAGTTTTTGTCCAAATACAATCAAGCAGTAGGTAGTCTTTTGTGACTGACTTCTTTCACTGAGCTTATGTTTTCAAGGTTCGCTTGCATGGCAACATAACAATAATTCTTGCAGATGTTGTCATTCGCAACATCCTGTATATGTTCTATTCTTGATCTTTCATTTAGCCCATGTTGACTCCAACTTAAAGATCAACATTTTCTGAACTCCTCCAAGTGAAATTCCACTCGCTGAGTTTAATGGTAAGTTTTACTGACAATTTCCTAGGAAGGCTGAAGAGTATATGTAAATAATCTCCCCAGTCAGCTAGGTGGACTCCTTGATAGGCATTTGCTGTCTCCTGTCTTCTTAGATCCACACATTGTGTTGTCATTGCTCAGGCTTCTTAGATCACCAGTGATCCCTTTCCTTTATGTCTTGTTTATCTTCCTCCTTATCGGGATCAACTAATTTTCCTCCGTCATTTATATAGAGGATATTAGTCATCTTTATTTGCTACGGTTCTGAAGGCTTGGAGCATCCTTCTGTCATCTAATGACTTGTCAAAGTATTTCTTTCTACTACAAAAATAATCCCTCAGAAGTTCTTTCACTGTTGCATTGTTGAGAATTGTTTTTGCTAACCTGAGTTGGTTTGATTTTTCCATATGAAGAAAAGTTGAGAATTGCTCTTTCCATGTCTGTGAAGAATTGTTTTGGAATTTTGATGGGGACTGCATTAAATATGTAGATTGCTTTTGGCAGGATGGCCAGTTTTACTATGTTAATCCTACCAATCCATGAGCATGGGAGATCTTTCCATCTTCTGATATCTTCAATTTCTTTCTTCAGAGACTTGAAGTTCTTGTCATAGAGATCTTTCACTTGTTTGGTTAGAGTCACACCAAGGTATTTTATATTATTTGTGACTATTGTGAAAAGTATTGTTTCACAATACTTTAAATTTAATACTATAAATTCAGCCAGTTTATCATTTGTGTAAAGTCATATCATTGACTTCCTCCTTTCCAGTTTGTATCCCCTTGATCTTCTTTTGTTATATAATTGCTCTACCTAGAACTTCCAGAACTATATTGAATAAATAGGGAGAGAGCAGGCAGCCTTGTCTTGTCCCTGATTTTAGTGGGATTGCTTCAAGTATCTTTCCTATTAATTTGATGTTGGCTATTGGTTTGCTGTAGATTGCTTTCATTATGTTTATGCATGTGCCTTGAATTCTTAATCTCTCCTTGAATTTTTAACATAAAGGAATGCTGAAACTTGTCAGAGGCTTTTTAAGCATCTAATGAAATGATCTTGTGATTTTTTTGAGTTTGTTTATGTAGTGGATTACGTTGATGGATTTTCATATATTGAATCATTCCTGTATCCCTGGGATGAAGCCTATTTGATTGTGGTAAATGTTGGTTTTGATGTATTCTTGGATTCGGTTTGTGAGATTTTTATTTAGTATTTTGCTTCAATATTCATAAGTGAAATTGGTCTGCAGTTCCCTTTCTTTGTTGTTTTTGTGTGTTTGGCACTAAGTAGGCCTTTAGTCGGTGATATTTTGTTACCTTCATATTTCTCTAGGGCACAGTTCTCAACCTTAGATCACTACCCTGTTGGCAAACCTCTGTCTCCAAAAATATTTATGTTACAATTCATAATAGTAGCATAATTATAATTATGAAGTAGTAATGGGAATAATTTTGTGGTTAGAGTCACTACAACATGAAAAACTGTAGAACAGGCTCCAAAGAATAATCAACTAGTTTTGTATTCCCTCATTTTTAAAAACTACTTTCTTTCAATAGTGGATATTCTAAGGTACTTATTACATGCACTAAGTTCTCAGTCTTCATAGGCAAGTGATTATGCAATCCTTATTACAATTTTATAATAGAACAATCAAGTCGTTGCCATTGCAGGCTTTAACTGGTCCAGGATGTTGACAGTGGAGACACCTGCACTAACAATCATCATTAAAAAGGGCCAGGTGATTAATTTGGAGTTTACAGCTTACTAGAACATGTTGTAAAAGAACATGTAATATTGACTTTAAATTGCCTTTTATAACACTGTACCCTTTGAAATTCACAGCTTCCCCTTGAAGTAAATCGAATTTCTGTGAGCATCTCCATCGTGAGAGATGTACGCAAAGCTTGGACAGATAATAAATCTGAGACAATCTTCCCTTTAAGCTGTAATTCGGGTGGAATGAAATATAAATGTAAAAAGATACAAATGATTTAATGTAAAGCATAAGTAGTCACTATGATTGTTTTTATTTTGCTGCAGACTAAAAAACAAAATTAGATCCCCCAAATTTCCATCAATAGTTAAAAGCCAAATATGTCATCCTATTACAAAAGGCTTCAGATGGAAGCCATAGTTCCTTTCCCAGCTAAGAATCTGCCTTTCCTCCAGAGCTGTGCAGTAAGTGATGCTGAGCTTAGAAGTGATTCTATGCAAGACCTATGGGATACCTTTGTGGATGTGAATTTCCAGAACCAGGTTTCCCACAAAAATTGGCTCATGTCCTTGCCAAAAGAAGGTAATTAACTATGATCTGTTAAACCTTGGTTACAGATACAGAACTAGCTACTGAAGTTGTGTGGACCACAATTCTTGCTACCTCTAAAGCCGTCTCTTGAGAGTGTAATTTGAGCACTTGGGACTTTCATAATGCTGATGAACTTCTCTGCTGTTGAGACATCTCCATACATCTTCATAGCGCTTCACTTTGCAAGTGAGCCCAGATCGTCAGGGTTGCGGGTACCAGTAACAATTCAGAGTGAAATCAATTCTGAAAGTCTATTTAAATCATAGATTTAGTGAACTTTTATCAGTGCATAGCTTGGAGCCTCTGGTCTTTGGCTAAAAAAAATGTATGCATTTCATTTATGGAAATTATCTGCATTATTTCCAAGGTGATTGTATCAGCTTTATATTTCAGAAATGAAAGACCTTGCAATCTTATGAGAATAAATTTACATAGAGATGATTAATAAAATTCTCCTGGATCTTTCCATCAATAGGCATTCTGAATAACTCTCAATATATATATCCTAAAAACAAAACTGAAATATCAAATCAACTTTTAGAAAATCTTATGAAACAAAGTTAAAGATATAAGAGCTCAACGCTGATTGATGCCTGTCAGCTTAGTTTAATTTAAAACATTTATAGGGATATAACTTTAAATCCAAATCAATTTTTTGTATTATGCAGCAGAGGATTATGGTAGAAGTTTTATAAAATTGCTGAAAGGGTTGTCAATGTCTTCTTCATCTGACCAAGATCTTCTCATCTTAATCTCTACTGAAATATTCAAGAGTAGCCCAGTTATGATTGCAACTCTCTTCGCATGTATGAGACAAGGAGTGTAAGTGCAAAAGAAAGGTCTGTCAGTACAGAAGCATCAGGCGTTATCCTATCGCTGTCTCTGTGCATCCTGCAGCTGATGGAAGTTTTGAATAGACATTTAGGATTCAGTGGGGAGGAGATTTTCCAGTTTCTACAGGGCAGGATTACAAGGATTTGAACAATACTAGGCAATTACTACAAGCTGAGTAGTGTTCTCCTCCCCAGTTCATAGTCTGAAATAAGCATACTATTTCAGAATGTGAAGGTATTTACAAATAGTATTTTAAAAGGTAATTAATTAATAAGGTTATTAATATATATTTAATCACACACACACATAATTTGAGTCTTACTGAGGAGATATAACACCCATATGTGTCTTCTTATCCCAGAAAGAGAAGCCATGACAGATCAAATTAATGACTGCACTGAAGTCTGACTTGGTGAGCCAGTGAGTTTTACTGGGCAAGTTACTAGAAGGAATATGGGTTAGGGTTACTTTCAGGAGTAGAGATGACTCCAAAAAGCAGCATCAGCATCAAAAAATCCCCACTCCAACACAAGTCAAGGCTTACCAAAGCTTCAAGCTGAAGATCTTTGTACAGTTTGCAGCAACAATGGAGCTCTTTGCACACTTTGCAGGCTGCCTTACATTCCAAAGGCTACCTTTGCAAGCTTGGCTATGCAGAGGCATCTCCACAGCAGCTGTTCCCTTCCTTTACAAAGCTGAGCAGAGGCCCTTGGAAAATTTCCTGACAAATTTTGTTTACCTCCTCAATCCCATGAGATCCCCTCTCTCTAATCCTGGAGAGAATGTTTCAAAGATGAAGGAAATTGTGATACAGCATAGCCTTAACTCAATTTATGGTACAAATACATACCAAAGGAAGATTGTGAAAACAGAGATAAGAGAACTCTCTTATGATGTCAAAGAATAAAGCCCCAGAAGAAACTAACTCTGCTAATCCTTTAGTGTTAGATTTCTAATCTATAAGATTTCTAGATTTCTAATCTATAATTTATAAGAAAATAAATATCTATTGCTAATCTCCCTTGTCTGTAGTGCTTTGTTTTAGCATTTTGATGAATTCAATACACCTCTCTCTCTCTCTCTCTCTCTCTCTCTCTCTCTCTCTCTCTCTCTCTCTCTCACACACACACACACACACACACACACACACATATCCACAAGGAGATTTCTTTAGAAATCTATAAACATACTTATAAATATCTCCCAATTGTCATTGTTTCTATTTCTGTTTCTGGCCCCTCACCCATCCAAATTCAAAGGTATTTTGTATAACCCACTGGCCAAAATGCTGCTGAAAGAATAATTAAAGACTATTACTTACCCTGTGAACCCAAGGAGATGAAGATTTTTCTCCTACTTGACAATACATTAGAGTTCGGAAGCATGTTGGCTACTTTAAAGTCTATATTCCATCACTTCATTGTCTGTAAGAAAGGGCAACTTACTGACCCTAATTCTTCAGTAGTAAAATATAAATACTAGAGCCCAGAGAGGTGGTCCAGTAATTAAGACTGACTACTGCTCTTTCAGAGGTATCTAGTTTAGTATTCAAGTTAGGTGGCTCTCTGTAACCCCAGTTTCAGAGGATTCAGACACCTCTCGGCCTCCCAGGCACATGCACTTATGTGAACACATGCTTACACATCAATAAAAGTAATAAGAAATAAATATTTAATATATTTAAGGGAGAAATTGGGGGAGTCTTTAATGTAGATCAGGAGGGGGACTCAATACAGAATTAGAGGTAGGGGAACATTAAATAAGAGTAAAGCCATCTAACAAAGTAAGGAATCATATTACTACATATTTATTTAAAATTACATATAATACATATAAATCTATGAGTAGACATATATAGATAGTTTCAATGAAATTTTTCTATCTAGGCTGACAGTTCTCCCCGGAAAATCCAAAACTGTGCAACAGAACCCCAATAACAATTACGAGAAATTCTCCTTTGAGTTATAGATCAGGGGAGACCAAGAGACACCCCCAAACATTATGGGGTATTGATTGCTATTGCACTTGAAGGTCTCCCAGAGATTGAAAATAAGGCCCTACTGCTCATTACATTTATCCTTAGGACACAGGGTCCAGAGGACCTGAGCTGCATTTGGAATAAAATCTTCCTATCTGAGGATGAGCTTTGATGCTACTGGAAAGTGTCCAGCAAGCTCCAAGGGAGGAATTAATAGTCCTACTGAACTGTGATGCCTGTGAACAAAAACAATGACCAGAAAGGTACAATAACCGTAAAGGTACAATAGCATACTTATCTTGGTAACAACTTATAGATCTCTAATTGGACTTAAGGCTTGTTCATCAGGAGGGAAATCATGCCTGATACTGGAAAGCTATTCAAACTACCCGAAACTAGTAAGGTCAAGAATCTTGGAGGAGAACCTGCAACTGTCACATTATTTTTTTTTCCATTTTTTATTAGGTATTTAGCTCATTTACATTTCCAATGCTATACCAAAAGTCCCCCATACCCACCCACCCCTACTCCCCTACCCACCCACTCCCCCCTTTTGGCCCTGGCATTCCCCTGTACTGGGGCATATAAAGTTTGCTAGTCCAATGGGCCTCTCTTTGCAGTGATGGCCGACTAGGCCATCTTTTGATACATATGCAGCTAGAGACAGGAGCTCCGGGGTACTGCTTAGTTCATATTGTTGTTTCACCTATAGGGTTGCAGTTCCCTTTAGTTCCTTGGGTGCTTTCTCTAGTTCCTCCATTGGGGGCCCTGTGGTCCATTCAGTAGCTGACTGTGAGCATCCACTTCTGTGTTTGCTAGGCCCTGGCATAATCTCACAAGAGACAGCTATATCTGGGTCCTTTCAGCAAAATCTTGCTAGTGTATGCAATGGTGTCAGCCTTTGGAAGCTGATTATGGGATGGATCTCTGGATATGGCAATCAATAGATGGTCCATCCTTTCGTCACACTTCCAAATTTTGTCTCTGTAACTCCTTCCATGGGTGTTTTGTTTCCTATTCTAAGAAGGGGCAAAGTGTCCACCCTTTGGTCTTCGTTCTCTTGAGTTTAATGTTTTTAGCAAATTATATCTTATATCTTGGGTATCCTAAGTTTCTGGGCTAATATCCACTTATCAGTGAGTACATATTGTGAGAGTTCCTTTGTGATTGGGTTACCTCACTCAGGATGATGCCCTCCAGGTCCATCCATTTGCCTAGGAATTTCATAAATTCATTCTTTTTAATAGCTGAGTAGTACTCCATTATGTAAATGTACCACATTTTTTTGTATCCATTCCTCTGTTGAGGGGCATCTGGGTTCTTTCCAGCTTCTGGCTATTATAAATAAGGCTGCTATGAACATAGTGGAGCATGTGTCCTTCTTATCGGTTGGGGCATCTTCTGGATATATGCCCAGAAGAGTTATTGCTGGATCTTCCAGTAGTACTATGTCCAATTTTCTGAGGAACCGCCAGACTGATTTCCAGAGTGGTTGTACAAGCCTGCAATCCCACCAACAATGGAGGAGTGTTCCTCTTTCTCCACATCCACGCCAGCATCTGCTGTCACCTGAATTTTTGATCTTAGCCATTCTGACTGGTGTGAGGTGGAATCTCAGGGTTGTTTTGATTTGCATTTCCCTGATGATTAAGGATGTTGAGCATTTTTTCAGGTGCTTCTCTGCCATTCGGTATTCCTCAGGTGAGAATTCTTTGTTCACACACACACTCACACACTCACACACTTATTTTACTAGTGAATCAAACTTGGCCAAAAGAATTATTGGATGGAGAAACTAATTCAAGGGAAAAATACAATTTAAAAAATTGACTTATATCTTGGGTATCTTAGGTTTTGGGCTAATATCCACTTATCAGTGAGTACATATTGTGTGAGTTCCTTTGTGAATGTGTTACCTCACTCAGGATGATGCCCTCCAGGTCCATCCATTTGGCTAGGAATTTCATAAATTCATTCTTTTTAATAGCTGAGTAGTACTCCATTGTGTAGATGTACCACATTTTCTGTATCCATTCCTCTGTTGAGGGGCATCTGGGTTCCTTCCAGCTTCTGGCTATTATAAATAAATGGAGGAGTGTTCCTCTTTCTCCACATCCACGCCAGCATCTGCTGTCACCTGAATTTTTGATCTTAGCCATTCTGACTGGTGTGAGGTAAAATTTCTACCATCCTAAATTTCTTCAGATATTTAACATTTAAAGCACTATTGTCTTAGTTAGGGTTTCTATTCCTGTACAAACATCATGACCAAGAAGCAAGTTGGGGAGGAAAGGCTTTATTCAGCTTCACTAAAGGAAGTCAGGACTGGAACTCAAGCAGGTCAGAAAGCAGGAGCTGATGCAGAGGCCATGGAGGGATGTTCTTTACTGGCTTGCTTCCCCTGGATTGCTCAGCCTGCTCTCTTACAGAATCAAGATTACCATCCCAGAGATGGTCCCACTCACAAGGGGTCTTTCCCCCTTAATCACTAATTGAGAAAATGCCTTACAGTTGGATCTCATGGAGGCATTTCCTCAACTGAAGCTCCTTTCTCTGTGATAACTCCAGCTGTATCAAGTTGACACAAAACTAGCCAGTACAACTATGTAACTATATATAGTATATATTATTTTTATTTTGTTATAGAATCTAATTGTATAAGCCTTGGCTAGCTGGGAATCACAGAGATCCACCTTTCTCTGCCTTCTAGGTGTTGGAATTAAAGAATGCACACAGAACATTAGTGATCCACATTAAATAATGCATTTTCTGTGTTTTGCAGCATTCTTAGTGCCTGACATATAAGATGCATCAGCAAGTATTTATTGGAGGAATGGAAAGGTTATCTCAGATAAATGTCATCTATTTGTTGGGTACCAGTAACAGGAACAAATAAGTATATATACACAATGAAGAATTCTAATGGGTAGGAAATTTATACAAATTAAAACTTACTATATGGGTTCAATATTATTTTCATATATATATATTTATTTTTAAATTTATTTGGTATTTTCTTCATTTACATTTCTAATGCTATCGGAAAAGTCCCCCATACCCCACCCCCACTCCCCTACCCACCCACTCCCACTTTTTGGCCCTGGCGTTTCCCTATACTGAGGCATATAAAGTTTGCAAGACCAAGGGGCCTCTTTTTCCAATAATGGCCAACTAGGCCATCTTCTGAAACATATGCAGCTAGAAACACGAGCTCCAGGGGGTACTGGTTAGTTCATATTGTTGTTCCACCCATAGGGTTGCAGACCCCTTTAGCTCCTTGGATACTTTCTCTAGCTCCTCCATTGGGGGCCCTGTGATCCATCCAATAGCTGACTGTGAGCATCCACTTCTGTGTTTGCTAGGCCCCGACATAGCCTCACAAGAGACAGCTATATCAGGGTCCTTTCTGCAAAATCTTGCTAGTGTATGCAATGGTGTCAGGGTTTGGAGGCTGATTATGGGATGGATCCCCTGGCATGGCAATCTCTAGATGGTCCATCCTTTCATCTCAGTTCCAATTTTGTGTCTGTAACTCCTTCCATGGGTGTTTTGTTCCCAATTCTAAGAAGGGGCAAAGTGTCCATACTGGTCTTCAGTTCTTGAGTTTCATGTGTTTTGCAAATTCTTGTATCTTGTATCTTTCTTGTATCTTGTATCTTGTATCATCTTGGGAAAGGATCTTTACCTATCCTAAATCAGATAGGGGACTAATATCCAAAATATATAAAGAACTCAAGAAGGTGGACTCCAGAAAATCAAATAACTCCATTAAAAAATGGGGCTCAGAGCTAAACAAAGAATTCTCACCTGAGGAATACTGAATGGCTGAGAAGCACCTGAAAAAAATGTTCAACATCCTTAATCATCATGGAAATGCAAATCAAAACAACCCTGAGATTCCATCTCACACCAGTCAGAATGGCTAAGATCAAAAATTCAGGTGACAGGATGTGGAGAAAGAGGAACACTCCTCCATTGTTGGTGGGATTGCAAGCTTGTACAAACACTCTGGAAATCAGTCTGGCAGTCCCTCAGAAAATTGGACATAGTACTACTGGAGGATCCCGCAACACCTGTCCTGGGCACATATGCAGAAGATATTCCAACAGGTAAGAAGGACAAATGCTCAACTATGTTCATAGCAGCCTTACTTATAATAGCCAGAAGCTGGAAAGAACCCAGATGCCCCTCAACAGAGGAATGGATACAGAAAATATGGTACATTTTCACAATGGAGTACTACTCAGCTATTAAAAAGAATGAATTTATGAAATTCCTAGGCAAATGGATGAACCTGGAGGGCATCATCCTGAGTGAGGTAACCCAATCACAAAAGAACTCACGTGACATGTACTTACTGATAAGTGGATATTAGCCCAGAAACTTAGAATACCCAAGATACAAGATACAATTTGCAAAACACATGAAACTCAATATTATTTTCTGACCTATGTTCCTCATTGTGGTATTCTTTTGTGTGAACTTTCACATGTACATGAATGTAAATGTCTAAAAGTTTTATGGTTTAATAAGACATTTAGTACTTTCTATAGGTAGTATATATATATTCATGTAGAAAAATTAAATGAATTTTAAATTGTTCAAACATGATTACAGTATTCTTACATTAGTAATAGATGGCAGATCTAAGATCTCTCTAACAGGTTTGGAGTTATATCTAAGAATAGATCTAAAAACTAATTCTTGTAATGATTTTAATGTACTTCCCAGTTATTATATATTTTCTTGGGAAATAGATAACATGTTCATAGTTATTTGGAATAAAATTTCTGGCAAGTAATAATTTAATAATAGGAGTTTGCTTTATAGAAAACCTTGTACTTATTTTTGGAAATTGCTAATTATATCTTGCCCAATTTTAGTATAGACAAATAGACTAAGACTAGGTGTAGGTTTTGCTTAATACTACATTACTAGTGCAACCAATCTATCAAAAATTGATTATAAAAGTATTTAATAAGGCAAATGCTTTCATAGGCTATTATATAACATAAAATTTGGATAGCTTTTATCCCCCATTGCTGGGAGATGAACACTTGGTTATTTCCTAAACAGTAGAAATCTACTTCTTATTTATGGTGTGTCTCTAAGTAGTTCATGTTAGCAGTGTGATTCAGGATGATTTGGACATGGCAGGAAGAAAACAGTCATGGGCTTAGATGTTGAGGGCTGTGGGTAACGTGTGTAAGATCATGCTCTCCCGGGAACAGAAAGAAGATTGAGTTCCACCTCTAGGTCAATGATGAAGTCAATACTGAAACCCAAGAATGAACCTCTAGATCCCAGAGGTGAGTGTCTATTGTCACACCTTCATGTGCCAGGGAGTGATGTGTTTTCTTAGGGAAAGGAGCAAGATTTCTCTGTAGCTGCCTCCTTTTTGCTTAACCAGATTTTCACGCATTCACCAAGTCATCCTAATGGATTATCAAGCCAAAGGGACAGAACGAGATTAACCCGGGACTCTTAATTTGTAGCTAATTTCTGAAATGACAGCAATCTAGTCACTTTGTGGATGTCGCTCTAACCCCAGAAGCTTGGCTTGACTCATGGTGTTGGTACCAGCAGGCACTGTAACCTTCTTTCCCTAACTCTATGGACAGAATGTCCAGTCTCTTGGTGACTCTTGACTTTAATGCTTTAAAGTAAAAAGACACCTTTCCTTTGCTAGAAGGAGGCAGTACTTTAACAGTGACAGATTCATTCATATGATTCATTTTGTGAGATAAATGGATTTTCATGGTCCCCTTGGAAAGACATATAATGAGAGAAATTCAGCCACATCTAAAATATATCCAGACTTTCCTTTGACTCTTCAAATGAATATAAAATAGAAAGGCTGATAAGGAGAAGCTGTAATTCATGATTATTTCCATAGGATTGGGGAAAATAGTTTATCATGGTTCTGTTTGGAAAATATAAAATTTGTAAAGTCTCTGTGAGCCTCCAAAAGACCTCTAAATTTACTTCATAAATGAATTTATTGTCAAGCAACAGTTGAAATAAACCTCAATATAGTTCTTTTCATCTAGAAGATCCTCTTGGAAATCTGATTAAACGTGGCTTTGAGGGATGAAAGCAAAAGAACCATGTGCCTCTTTCATGTTTTAATACATTAAGATTATCACAAAGAAAATCAAACAAAATAGTCCTACTTCCTTTCCCATGGTTATAACATTACATCACTCTTAGAGGAAATCATATTTCTCTCCTACACTTTATGCTATCATGCCAGTGACTTTGCAGTGGGCACACTTTAATTAACATGGCTTTATATTCTCTCATGCACCTTCCTAAAGTGTGGGTTGTGATCTTGGAACAGAATGTCCAACAACTATGGCAACAGTAAAAGGTTTCTGAATGTTCAATGGTTAGACATTAATTAGAAACAAAACATGTAGCGAATCAAGGGCTCTGGGGCAGAACTCTCTGTGCTGCTTTGCCTGACTTCTGGAGCCACGGTTCTGAACACACAGGTACACTTTGCCCTACACATGCCATCTTGCCATCCAGTGCCAGGGACTACTCCTTGAAACACGTCTGCTCACATTTATGGTACATTCTATGCAATTTTCTGCTCCTATAGAAACATAATGTTTTTAATTATGAAAAATAGCATTTACTGTATCTCCACTGTCATTTCTAAGCATGGAAGTATCAAATCAGTTTATAGTGTTAGAATGATTTACTTGTAAAATTAATGTGAGGATTTGACTTGAATTTCATTCAAATCATTAACTAAGTTTTAACGTGAGGTTTGGTTGGAATCTTCAGTGGTTTCAGCAATGAGTCTAGATGTGCTTCTGTCAGATTTACTGTATATTTAAGTGAAGCAACATCCTCAGCGTTAGCAATTATAAAGTTCAAATTAGTTCACTCTGAAAGGTGTCAAAGATCCCCTACATCCTACAATAGCAAATAATCAGCTAAGATTTCATTTTCTCTGTGCAAAGCACATACATTCATTTTTGTCAGTATGCAAATTTTCTTTCATCTTTAATAAATAGTAAAATCATATGTGACCATAATTCCTTAAAATAAGGCCTGGATGGAGCACAGTGATTTTCTTTCCATCAACATCAGTGACGGAGAATGAATGCATTAGTATTCTTCCTTAGCCGGTGCTCCTGTTTGAATGCAGTCTATGTGACTGTATCTGATGTGTTAACTTGCTGTGTACACACAAGTAATACTCAAGTCAGATTGCTGAGTTAATGCTAAGCACACTTTAAATAGAATTATATATATCCAAAGGTTTGCATATTGTACTTATACGTAGCTCATGACCATGAGCAAGGCCCAGCTCAAAGAGAAATATTTCATTAGGCATGCCACTGACATTATTACTTATGCATGTATGTTGGACTAAACGTCTAGACAACTAGATGAGTAGGTTGCGTGCTGCTTATTCTTGTTTGTTTTATGATGAAGTTTTAAATGAGAATATTTTTAAACAAGAAAACGTTTCTAATGACAGTGCCTGCCTTAGGCTTCTTATCTGTAAAATAAAGACATAAAGAAATGGCATTTTATTATAGCAGAGGAATAGTAGTTTTCCATTGTCTTTACTCCTTTAACTAGACTGGTTGGAACTGGTTTTCAATAATGTAGATGCTAGCCACGTGGTTCAGGTATTCAATACATTGATGGTTTTCCCCAATTAAGTGAAAAAATAAAAGAAAAAAGAGAGCAAAATAAAAGAAAAGCAAACCCTAGTCACTCTCCTGCAAGCAACTGTGCTGTCCTCTTGGAAAACAGATCATTGTGTATCTGCGTCTTTCTGGTTGGTCTGCATAGCATTATTGTTTTAATAAAGCTCAGCTGATTTCAACTCTGGGCAGACTTTAGTTAGAAGGTATCTGTTTCTTCCCCAGTAGCATTAGCCTTCTGGGTAATTATATGGTTCATTACAAAGAAGACAGGCTTTGTTTGATGACTGCACACTTTCTTGTTTGTTTTTGTATTCAATGCACTTAAAGAGAACTTTATGTTTTGGTGTCCAAGTTACCTAGTTTATTAGCAAGCAGCATGTTCACTGAGTGCTGCTGGTATCTTCTGTAAATGCACTCATTAGAATGTATTTGGTGCTACTTAATTGTGTGCAAATTGCATCCCTGGTTGTTTTACAGTCTATACATTACATTTTAATGTAACTTGTGATGTTGTTTTCTGTTTTGTCTTTTCTTTTAGTGGGCGAAAATACTAGAGATAGGCTGTTCTACCTTGAGGTAATGGCTGTTCTAGAACTCTGAGACAGCTGGGGAAATGCACTTGTGAAATTCCAGGGGAATCAAAAAATGTGATTGGCATCCAACGGGGTTGAATAACAGAAGCATCTTCAAGGTCTAGGTTATGACATTGAGTTGTTCCACAAAGCAGAACAGACTTACAGAATTCAAAAATCAGGTAGAAAGCTTGTTGTCAGGTTGTATATAGGTAATTGGTGTTTGAAAAGTAACCTTGAAGCAGTTTGGGTGCTTCAGGAAATAGTGAAGGAAGATTCGATTATTTTTCCATAAAAAACAATGGATTGTTTTTAACTCCACTTAAATTCTTAAGAATGTACTTTTATGTCCACACATTCAATATCTTTAGAAGTCTACTCTTAAATAACAATGAGCATCTTTCATTCACTTGATATAGGTTAGCTTGCTATAACAAATATGTTTTTAATTTAGACACATCTAATCAGTCTCTGCTTGATCTGGTTTTTATTTATTTATTTATTTATTTATTTTTATTTTATAGCAAATGACACCTACAGTCAGTTTTGTTTATTATATACTTATGCCCTGATAATTATAATAACAAATAATTTTATTACATATTCTAAGCTATGATAAGTATCAAAGAGTGTATCTCTTTAAAATAGCAGAGGACTTGGTTACTATGCACTATCTGGATAGCAGAACAGGAGTTTCTTTGAATGACATTGTATCTCCAGACATATCATTTTTCCTATTCCCATCCATATATGATAAGCCTCTTGTTCTTTCTGATGGCTAATGTATTATAAGCATGCATTTAAATTATGAATACTGTGCAGTCACAAGAAGATGAATCCAGCTATCTGGAAGGAGGGAAAAAGCTATGATTTGAAATGTTTCTGCAGTTGAAGGGCTTTTCTTCTGTGTTTGGATTACCTGTCATTCTTGGAGTGACCAGACAGAATTCTCTAAGAGAAAAGGAGGTAGGGAGGAAGAGAGGAGAGACAGACACTGAGACAGACAGACAGACAGACATATTTGAATTGACTACTACCTATTCTAAACAATTAATTCTGTTATGTAACTCTTTAAAAAAGATACAGGCACACTATTCGTGGATGATATGATAGTATATATAAGTGAACAACAAAATTCTACCAGAGAACTCTCACAAGTGATAAACAACTTCAGCAAAGTGGCTGGATATAAAATTAACTCAAAGAAATCAGCAGCCATCTTTTATATAAATGATAAATGGGCTAAGAAAGAAATTAGGGAAATAATACCCTTCACAATAGCCACAAATATTATAAAATGTCTTGGTGTAACTCAAACCAAGAAAATGAAAAATCTGTCTGACAAGAACTTCAAGTCCCTGAAGAAAAATATAGAGGAAGATATTAGAAGATGAAAAGATCTCCATGCTCCTGGAGTGGTAGGATTAACATAGTGAAAATAGCCATCTTACCAAAAGCAATCTACAGATTCAATGAAACCCCCCCTCAAAGTTTCAGCACAATATTTACAGACTTTGAAAGAGCAATTTTCAACTTTTTATGGACAAACAAAACCCCCCCACAAAAGCCCAAACAATCCCAAACAATAAAAGAACTTCGAGAGGACTCACCATCCCTGACCTCAAACTGTACTACAGAGCAGTAGTGTTAAAAATTGCGTAGAATTGGTACACAGACAGACAGGTTGATCAATGGAATAAACTGAAGACCTGGAAATAAGCCCACACACCTATAGACACTTGATCTTTGACAAAGAAGCCAAAACTGTACAATGGAAAAAAGAAAGCATTTTCAAGAATAGGTACAAATGGCGATAGTCTAACTGGCAGCCTGCATATAGAAGAAAGCAAACTGATCCATTTTTATCATCCTGCACAAACTTAAGTCCAAGTGGATCAAGGACCTCAACATAAAACCAGATACACTGATGCTAATAGAAGAGAAAGTGAGAAATAGCCTAGAGTGCATTGGTACCAGAGAAAATTTCCTGAACAGAACACCAGTGGCTCAGGTTTTAAGATCAATAATTGATAAATGAGACTCTTGAAACTGAATAGCTTCTGTAAGGCAAAGGACACTGCCAATAGAACAAAATGAAAGCCTACAGATTGGGAAAAGATCTTCACTAATCCTACATCCTATAAAAGGATCTATCCAAGAATATAAAGAACTCAAGAAGTGAGACTCTAAAATAACCAAATAACCCAATTAAAAATGGGGTACAGAGATAAACAAAGAATTCTCAACAGAGAAATCTCAAATGACTGAGAAACACTTAAAGAAATTTTCAACATCCTTAGTCATCAGGGAAATGCAATTCAAAACGACCCCGAGAGTGCATCTTGCTCCAATCAGAATGGCTAAGATCAAAAACTTAGGTGACAGCACATTCTGGTAAGGATGTGGAGAAAGAGGAGCACTCCTCCAATTGCTCTTGGGATTGCAGATTGGTGCAACTACTCTGGACATCAATCTGGTGGTTCCTCAGAAAACTGGAAATAGTTCTACATGAAGACCCAGCCATACCATTTCTAGCCATACACCCAAAAGATGCTCCAACATACCACAAGGACAGGTGCTCCACTATGTTTATATCAGTCTTATCTATAATAGCCAGAAACTGGAAGCAACCCAGATGTCCATCAACTTAAAAATGGATACTAAAAAGGTGGTTCATTTACACAAGGGAATACTATTCAGCTACTAAAAACAAGTACATCATGAATTTTGCAGGCAAATGGATGGTACTAGAAAATATCATCCTGAGTGAGATAACCCACATTGAAAAGGACATGCATGGTGTATACTCACTGGTAAGTGAATATACGCCAAAAAGTACAGAATAGCTATGATACACCCAACAGACCCAAAGAAGTTATACAAGAAAGAAGACCCAATTGAGCATGCTTCAATTGCACTTAGAAGGGGGAGCAAAATAGTCCTGGAAGGCAGAGAGAGGGACCTGGGTGGGAGATGGTATGAGGGAAATGGGGACAGAAGCAGGTATGGGAAGAAACAGGAGAGAGGCCCAGAAGGCCAGAAGAATGAATGGAAACAATGCAGTTACCAGGGGTGCAGGGAGATCGCAGGGAAGTACCAGAGAGCTGGGGTAGGGGAGGCTCCCAGGAAGCAATGTGTATTACCTTACTTGAAATGCCCAATAGAGGGGATATGGAACCTGAATAGACCACCATCAGTAGACAGATAGGACCCCCAGGGGCGATGGGGACACTAACCCACCAACAAAATTTTTGCCCCCAAATGGATCCTGTCTAAAAGAAATGCAGGGTCAAAAATGGAGCAGAGACTGAAGGAATGGCAAACCAGTGACAGGCCAAATGCGGAATCTATCCTATGGGTGGCACCAATTCCTGACACTATTACTGATGCTGTGTTGTGCTTGCAAACAGGAGCCTAGTATGGTTGTCCTATGAGAGTGTCTGCCAGCAGCTAACTGAGACAGATGCAGATACTTACCACTGGACTGACGTCGGGGACCCCAGTGGAAGAGTTATGGCAAGGATTGAAGAAGCTTAAGGAGATGGTAGGTAACCCTATAGGAAGACCAACAGTATCAACTAACCTGGACCCATGGGAGCTCCAAAAGTCTGAGTCACCAACCAAAGAGCATACAGGGGCTGGTCCGAGATCCCAGACACACGTACAGCAAAGGGCTGCCTCATCTGGCCTCAGGGAGAGAGGATGCACCTAATCCCTGTAGAGACTTGATGCCCCAGGGTTGTGGAGGGAACCCTTTCAGTGGTAAAGGGGAGGGTGTGGGGGAAGAATTCTGGGAGGGCAGTATTTGGGATGTAAATAAATAAAATAATTAATTAATGATAAAAGACATCTAATAAATGATAAAATACCGTGTTACTGTGAAAACCAAAACCAAAACCAAAATTGGCTTCCTCAAGAGGAAGTGCCATATTAATCATATTGTACTTAGGCAGCAAAAAATTAATTATCCAGTCTACTACTTTGCCCTGAGTGATAAACATTTTATGCTGATGTGATGAGATAAATTAAGAAATATATATATAATTAAGAAATATACAAATATATTTCTTAATTTTTAGGAAGTAAAATTAGATTACCTGTTTCCAAATTTTGGAGACTACACCATATTTGATTGAAACTTATCCTGTTTTATTTAATCATACTATCTTTACCGGAAGAAAAATAATATTGTCTTGTTATTGTTATAACAAAAGTCATGAGGAATCATGCACGCCACAGGTTTATTGTGTGAGTGGCCAAATGGACCGCTGCTCAACAGTTGCCTGTTGCATTGAGTGAGCACACTGTAGCCATCAGACTTGCTCAGCTGTTGCTAGAATTGTCTCAAAGAAGCCAAACTCACATCTCCAGACATCCCCATGTTCTCTAAGTTAGGCAAATTTAACTGTAGTTAATCTAGTTGGTATATCATATTACTTCCTTATAATTTTATGATCCACACTAATTTGGTCAGGAAGTGCAATAAGCCCATTTAGCTTGAACCATGAGGGAAAGAAACCTGCTAAGTCAATTTAAAGTAGACAATTTGTCTTGGAGACATATTAGCCTTTCTTTGCACCAACTCTTTTTTCCACTTAAAAGAAGAGTCTACTCTACAGTTTGAAGTCAAGGATAGTAATTTCCCTAGAAGTTCTTTTATTGTTGAGAATTTGTTTTTGCTACCCTGGGTATTTTGTTATTCCATATGAAGTTGAGTATTGTTCTTTCTATCTCTGTGAAGAAATGAGTCGGGATTTGGATGGGGATTGCATTGAATTTGTAGATTCCTTCTGGTAAGATAGTCATTTTCACTATGTTAACCCTACAAATCCATGAGCATGGAAGATCTTTCCATCTTCTGAGGCCTTCTTCTATTTTTTTTTCAGGAATTTTAAGTTCTGGTCATACAGATCTTTCACTTGCTTGGTGAGAGTTTTACATACCAAGATATTTTTATATTATTTGTGACTATTGTGAAGAGTGTTGTTTTTCTAATTTCTTTCTCAGCCCATTTATCCATTTTATAGAGGAAAATTACTGATTTGTTTGGGTTAATTTTATATCCTGACACTTTGCTGAACTTGGTTATCAGCTGTAGAAATTCTCTGGTAGAATTTTTGGGGTGGCTTATGTATACTATCATATCATCTGCAAATAGTGATATCTTGATTTCTTCCTTTCCAATTTGTATCACTTTGACCTCCATTTGATGTCTAGTTATTCGAGCTAGGACCATGAGTACTATACTTAATAAATACAGAGAGAGTGGTCAACTTTGTCTTGTCCCTAATTTCAGTGGGATGGATCCAAGTTTCTCTCTATTTAATTTTATATTGGCTATTGGTTTGCTGTATATTGCTTTTATTATGTTTAGGTATGAGCCTTGAATTCCTAATCTGTCCAAGATTTTAACATGAAAGGGTTTTAGATTTGTCAAAGGCTTTTTCAGCATCTAGTGATATGACCATCTGATTTTTTTCTTGGAGTTTGTTTATATAGTGAGTTATGTACAGAACAATGGTGGTTAAAAACCATATGGTATTGGTACAGAGACAGACAGGTCAATCAGTAGAGTAGAAGAGAAGACACAGAAATAGACCCACACACCTATGGACACTTGATCTTTGACAAAGAACTAAAATCATACAGTGGAAAAAGAAAGCATCTTCAACAAATGGTGCTGGTCTAACTGGTGGTCTTCGTATGGAAGAATGCAAATTGATCCATAGTTATCTCCTTGTACAAAGCTCAAGTCCAAGTGGATCAAGGGCATCTACATAAGACCAGATACACTTAATTGAATAGAAGAGACAGTGGGAAATAGCCTTGAAAATATTGGGTACAAGGGAAAATTTCCTGAACAGAACACCAATGGATCAGGCTTTAAGATTAACAAATGACAAATGTGACCTCATGAAACTGAAAAGCTTCTGTAAGGCAAAGGACACTGCCAATAGGACAAAATGACAGCCTACAGATTGGGGAAAGATCTTTACAAATCCAACATGTGATAGAGAACTAATATCTAATATATACAAATAACTCAAGAAGTTAGGGTAAGGATTGGAGCTGAAGGAGATTGCAACTCATGGAAAGAACAACAGTATCAACTAACCCGACCCCTCCGAGCTCCCAAAGACTGGGCCACCAACCAAAGAACATACATGGGCTGGTCTGTGGCCCCTGCTACATAAGTAGTAGAAGACTGCCTTGTCTGGCCTCAGTGGGAGGGGATGTGCTTGGTCCTATGGAGGCTTGATGCCCCAGAGAAGGCAGATGCTAGAGGGGTGAGGTGGAAGTGTGTGGATGAGTGGGTGGGAAGCACCCTCCTAGAGGGGAAGGGGAGGGAGGGCTAGGGTGAGACGCTTGTGGAGGGGTGAATGGGAAGGGGGACAACATTTGAAATGTAAATAAATAAAATAATTAATTAAAATACAAGTTATTTCAAGTAATAAACATACATACAGACAAACAAACAGCCTGTGACCTTGACTGTGGTTCCAACCAGAAGATAGAGTTTTGGAGGAGTCTGAGTGTGACTTTTTAAAAAGAAATTATTTATTTATTCACTCTACATCCTGATCACTGCCTTTCATCTCTCCTCTTCCTAGTACCACCCTTACAAATCCCTTCTCCTATTACCCCATCCCCTTCTCAGAAAAGGGGAAGCCTCCTCGTGTATCACCCTTGGATATCCAGTAATAGTAGGCCTAAGGGTATCCTCTCTCACTGAGGCCCAACCAGGCAGTCCATTGGGGAAGGATATCCAAGGGCAGGCAACTGAGTCAGAGACAGCCTCCTCTCAAACTGTTAGGAGATCCACATGAAGGCCAAGTTGCACATATGCTATGAATGTATAGTGGGCCCAGGTCCATCCTCTCTGAGTTATTTGATTGGTGGTTCAGTCTCAATGAGCCCCCATGGAACTTAGTTAGTTGATTCTATATATTTTCTTGTGGTGTCATTTACCCCCTTCAGTTTGCTCAGTTCTATCCCCCACTCTTCCTTATAAGAGTCTCCAAGCACAGTCTGGTGTTTGGCTGTGGGTCTCTGCATCTGCTTCCATACCCTGTTGGATGAAATTTCTGCAGCCCAGACTTAGACACATCACTATGTTAAGTGGATTGGATCTCCATGTCTTTATGAGGCAGAGTCTTTTCGGGTTAGAATTTAGGGCAGACTTATTGGGTAAAGCCAACAGATAGCCAAACAGCCATACAGATCATATGTATGGTCCAGCCCCAAATATAATGGAATCTCACTGCCAAGACTCTAGCAAATTGGCTTAATATTTTGTAAATTACACAGGAAGATAATGTTAGGAGACCAATGGGTTCCATATTCTTGGTCCTTTGGCCAAATAACAAATTTCATATTAAACTCACCATCATTACCTGTCATGACAAACCCATGAGGATACCGAACTACTTGGGAAGCACTATTTTTATCTCATGATAGTCTAATTTCTACTCTATATACACTGTAGCACTGGCTAATATCATCATCGAACTTATTATATGTCGATCATTGCAGGTGTGAAATATGATTTTTTGCATAATCCTCAGAACCCTATGAGAAAAACAAAATTACCTCATTTCAAAGATGAGGCTTATAGAGGGACTTGCCAAGCCCCTTCAGTCTCAGTACATGCGAGCACTGTTCAGTTTCATGTTTCGATGTTCACTTTTCCTCTCAGTATCTTTTTTTTCCTTCCTAAACCAAGCTCAGGTGATTGTTTTCCCTATATATTTCTCAGCCTCAGGTTCTTTGCTGAAGTTTTGTTGTTTGTTCTTGTTGTTGTTCTTGTTTTTGTTGTTTTTGTTTTTTGTTCGTTTGTTTTGTTTTTTACTCATCAGCCAGGTCGTACACTCACATTGTTGGGACAGACTTGGAACTGGGCATTCTCAGGTCAGTTAGTTCTTCCTTTCCAGTCCATTCTCAATCAACAGCAAATGTACCTTAAAGGACAATGAAATCTGACTACTGCTTTGTTTAAATTCCTTCCATGGCTTCCAAGAGTAAGAACTTAAGTTCATCCGCTGCAGCAGACCCTGCAGTTCCTGGACCATTAGGCCACGCATAGTCTCCATTTCAGCTTCACCCTCATCTCAGCACCCTGTAGTCACACTGGCCATTTGTTTTAACATAATTGTTAGTCCTGTCCTTGGTTTTCATTATTTTTCTCTCAGGAAAAAAAAAAACTAATTGAGACTAAAAGGAATTCCATAAATTCTTTAGAACTACCACTAAGCTGCATCTCCAGTATTTTTAAGTTTTATAAAATTCTTATTATTATTGAGATGGTATCTTCCAATGTAACTTAGCTGGCCTTGAACTTGCAATTCTCCTATTCTATCTCCTGAATGCTGGATAGAGTTTTGTGCCACCATTCCATTACCAAGTCATAGATTTATTGAACCAACTATTTCTAGATTTTGAAATTTTCAGAGGTGTGATATTTCAAACTAATCTGTTTAAATAACCAAATTTTTATTGATTGTGCTTTTTATCAAATAATAACATAAAATTTACACACACACACACACACACACACACACACACACACACACACTTAATTTTTGTGAAAATTATGTCTTATAAAGTTTCCTTAAACACTAAGTTAGCAAATATTAAACTCTCATTCTTAAACTAATTACAGGTTAAGTTCTTCTGAGCTTTGTGATCACTAGATCATCACCAATCAATCAATATATATTAACCTATTGTTATTTCCTTTTTGTCAAGAAGACTTCAGATCTACCCAGTGTCAGGTATACACTACCAAACTGTTATTTATGTCACCATGTTGAACACTACATTCTCAGAATTTACTCATGTATATATTTAAAACTCAATAGGTATTGATCAACAATTCCCCACTTCTACTTCCATGTACAAAATAACCTTACTTTGTGTCTGCTTTGGAAGGAAAAGTCCTACTTTAAATATACATTATCAATTCATTAACACCAAACTCACAATTAACAGCACCATGCTTCACGCTTGGACAAGATTTATTCTGCACATTCATTTTTTCCTTAAAGCACATCACAGCCTTCTTGTGCATCAGAACCCTAGAGAACACGTCAACACTATGTGCTGGGGTCACCTGAAACATCACAATTATCATCCAAAGCAACAACACAAAGAATATAACAGACTATCCAAGATGACTTGTCAGATTTCAGCCCCTTGGAGGCCTCCCATTTTCTGCTGCTTTGTGTTGACCAGCAAAATATTCACACAAATGTGACAGGAAGTACATTTGTACATGGAAGTAGAAGTGGGGAATTGTTGATCAATACCTATTGAGTTTTAAATATACACATGAGTAAATTCTGAGAATATAGTGCTCAATAAATGTGATTTATTGAGTTTGGAGTAACCAATCCTAGTGGGAAGGGAAATACGTCAGTACTATCTTGATGAATGAGGTCTGTTTTCATGTGTAAGTGCACATGTGAATGCATTCCATTATACTATTAAAGTCAAAGATTAAAGATTTAATTGGCTTCATATTCATGTTAACCTTGTCATGCTTTCCTTATTTTCTCAGTTGTTCATTAAATCACTTTATTTATTCTGTAAGAGTAACAAGAAGCTAAGTAGCAACTATTTTTCTTATCTAATTTATTTAAATGTACCTAGAACTTGTTTTTGTAATAGTCATGGTGAATGTTAATAAATACATTGTGACTTTAAGAAATGGTCATGTTATGAAATGACAAACCGGAATTGACTTAAAGTCTTAAAATGCGTTACCTTCCACTATTAAATCTGATCATTACTTTTGAGATATAAGTGAGCATGTTTCAACCTCATGAATAACTTGAACAGTTTTGTTTGTGTTGGCTTTGTTATAACAATATTGGAGATAATTTCCCTTTGCTTGCTGATATTCTTTTTTATTGTGAAAGAAATCCATTCTTGTCATAGAAAATTTCGTGTGTGCTGGTAAAAGGAAAAGAAGAATAAAAAGAATTGCCCTCTCTGGTGAGTAATAATAACCTGTTAATCTTTTTTTTTTTTTTTTTTTTGGTTTTTTGAGACAGGATTTCTCTGTATAGCCCTGGCTGTCCTGGAACTCACTCTGTAGACCAGGCTGGCCTTGAACTCAGAAATCCACCTGCCTCTGCCTCCCAAGTGCTGGGATTGAAGGCGTGCGCCACCACTGCCCGGCTAACCTGTTAATCGTTTAATTCATGTTACTCTAGTGCTTTTCCCAGACCACGTACACATTTGTTCCTCTATCCCCAATTCAGTCACCAACATTCATTCATGATGAACTTGACTTTCCAGTACTCTTCCCTTGGTTATTGTTTAAGGAGATCATGTGGTTTTCTCCGAGTGTGTGTGTGTGTGTGTGTGTGTGTGTGGAGTTGGAAGCAGGCCACTTCCTTCACCTTATCTTACTCAGGATGGTTTTCCTTTCTGTTGATCACACTGTCTTCCTTACTGGAAGACTTTGGGCTCTGACAAGGGAGAGCAGTGCAAGTCATGAATCACAGACTCCTGAAAATAGTCAATCTAGTGTTAACAAGGAAAGTAGTATGGAGGTTTTTTTTTTTCCTCCCATTTTTAGAGCTAAGCACTAATGTCTCTTTTTAGTTCAGTTCCTTGTGGTTCTAGGACTAGAAACAGCTTCTATAAGCACATCTGAATAGCTAGGAAAGATCCTAGTGGCTGATAGCTGTGAAATAACCTGTACTGAGGTCACAGGCCAAACATCAATAAGCGACCAGCAGAGTCACTTCAAAACAGCAAATCAAGTACTGTGCAATTAATGAGGTAGACACCCTTGAACACTGTCTGACCTCAGAATATGTAATTTACCTGCGGAAGGATTGTAATGTTCATGGTGTTTTTATGAGCTAAGCTGTTCTAATACAGCCTAAGAAAGTGGACAATTTTGTACTTTGTTAGGCTGTCCCTTCAGCTCTTCCAGTGACAATTTCCTAGTGTGTCACAGAGGTAAGAAAAAGGTCCTTCAACGTTTTGATAACAACTAGACTTTTTAAAAATGTATCTAAAAATGTAGTACACTGAAATGTATTCATCAAGTTAATATCTGGTAGGTTGTGTGAGGCAATAGAATAAAACAAAACCATCTGAGACTGGTCAGCATGCATTCCATTTAAATATCAGAGTTTGTCATTAAAGCCCTGTTGTGTTGTGTGGCCATGCTTGCTGCTTTGACAAAATCCTGGCCCTGTTTGTTCATAGCTATGGTCTCTCACTCACTTTAATGTAAGTTTGCTTATTACCATACTGCTCACGTGCATGAGGCCAAAGGACTTGAATTATTTTGGTGTCATCTACTTTTCTTCTGAGAGCTATAGTTCATCACTGTGTATGTCATACTTGGGGTAGAATCTATTCATAATATATAATACCCAGCTTTCCTTAAAATTGCTGTTGTTGTTGTTGTTATGTGATGAAGCTCAATATAGTCATGAACTTGCTAAGTAACTAAGGACAACCTTAAAAGTCTGATCATCCTGCCTCCACTCCTGAATGTTAGGGTTATAGACTAACATTAGGGTCACCTAGTTTATGTGGCGCTGAGAATTAGACCTGGGCCTCCTGCATTCCAGGAAAGCACTGTAATGACAGGGATATCTGTAGGCTAAGAGCTACTTTTACAGATATGATTAGATTTATCTTATAAATTTAAAAACTGCATAGTAGAAGTTTCAGATACTGGTTCAGAGACTGAATGACTTGTGAGTGTAAGGTACCATGGCTGGCTTGTTTAATCCAGTTCTTACTGCTCTTGTATTAATATGTTAGCTCTATATGATAGTTCATCTTTATGTTTAAAAGAGTAAAGTCTAAAAATAAAAAAAATGCACAAAACAGTTTTACCAAGAGACCACATCTCTTTTGTTCTTGGAAGCAAAATCATTACTATCCATGAGATATGGATGAGATTATTAAATATTTTATTTTGAGACTAATAGTCTGAAATAGGAATATAAATACATAATATAAAGTTAAAACACCATAAGTTTACATATATTATTAGAGAAAACAAAGATACCCCTTGCCCCAAATCCTCTTAGACTAAGATAATTTCAAATATGTGGCGAAATGATAGAATTGTTCCAGTAAAATTTACAACCAGCCAGAACTTATTTAATAGGTGGAAACGGGAAAATAACAAGTTCAAGGACAATCTGCAACACAGACAGAGTCAGTGTTTCCCTCTCCCCCACATACATAGGCTGAGCTAAACTAATAGAGTTTGGAACTGAACAAAACAGTAATTACAAAGTGCTGGGTAGCACACACAAGGTCTGAATCAAGTGGAGAGGTTTATATTAGGAGCAGGAGAAACACATAAAAGAAAGGTTAAATTAGCAGTTTTAAATCCTATTCCTGACACTTTCATTATCTGAAGAAACACTGTTAGATTCTCAGCACAAATTTCACAGTAAATTTTATTTCAATTTGTTATAATCATTACTAGTGAACCCATGTACACGTTTGTAGCACATCTGTAGTGTTACAAACTATTTTTAGAATTCACTTATTTATTCTATTTTTAAAATTTCATATATGTGTACTGTTTTTTACATCACTTTCCCCCATTTCCTCCAGTCCCACCCATATAACTTCCAACTCGCTCTAGAATTTATGGACTCTTCTTCTTTAATTATTTTTGTGTGGTAGATGTGTCCCTGTATGTGAATAAATATATAAATATACATACTGAATCCATGTAGGATTAGTCATATTATATGTTTTTAGGGCTATCAATTTTGTATTGGATAACCCACCAGGGGGTTAATTCTTACACAAAAGTAACTCTCCATTCTTAGGAGTCATTAACTACCTATAGGTTTGTTTTTGTTTTGTCTAGGGGTAGGTTTCTGTGAGATTTGCCCCATTCATGTTTGCATATAAATTTGTGTTGTTATTATTTATGTCCTGTCTAGGTTTTGAGTTCATGGGTGCAATGCCCCTGTCATTATATATATAATGTGTGTGTGTTGGCCATTTAGAACTTTCTGTAATGCTCCCCATCTGCTGCACAGAGAAGCTTCTCTGTTGAGGGGCAGGAGCTGTGCACTTACCTAAGAATACAAGGATAAGTATTAAGCCTATAGTTAGAGATCATACTGGCTTTGGAAGGTGGCAGTAGAGGGTTCTCCTCTAGGTTCCATGCCTCACCAGACATAGGAGTTGGCTAGGCTGACAGTACCAGGCATGAGTTTCCTTAAGCAGTCTCTAAGTCCAATTAGACAGATGTCACTATGGCATCTTTAGTGGTTTCTTGCTATGCTGGTAATTGTCGTGGTTCATAGGCATCACAGATGGGTACAAGTATTGATTTCTTCTCTCCCTTGGGAGCTTGCATGTTATCTTCCAATACTACTACAAAAGCTAGTTCTCAGAGTAAAAGCTCCTGAGTCCAATTCAGCTCAGCTCTGTCTCTGAAGTGCACAGTCTTACTTTCCTTTCTGGGAAGCAACCATAGGCAACAGGAATAACCTGCACTATCTGAGGTTTCTCTTGGACTTTCCTGACCATCAGATCAAACGAAGATTTCTCAGTGTCTGAAAAGCACTATCCCTATCAGGAGAAAATTACATGCCCTTTCTGATACCTCTGAGCAGAACTTAACTGCACAAATGCCTCATATTTACCTGGAAAAAAAGCCTTGCAAATTATACGCAGACTTATTGTTTTGTAACCAAACAAACATAGAAAAAGAGAGGTTAATTCCCCCATTCCAAGGCTCAGGGAATTCCTAGCTTACTTATCTCCATTTGGCCACTCTCTCAGGATCCTATCTCACCTGCCTTTTGATTCTTTCTCTCCTAATTTAATGGTCGAAAGGGTCTACTGCCCATAATACTTCCACAGAGCTTTACTAATTCAGTTAGACTCATCCATCTGCATGCTACCAGAAGCTAGAGGGAAAAAGTATCTTACACTTAGTATAACACATTTTTAACTCACACAAAACGAACCTGGAGATGGGCAGTATAAGGTAACTGTTGTGGCCCCATGGATGTCAGAGGTCCATCCTCTATCTCTGTTTCTGCTCCCCATTCATACATGATTACTTCTATGTGCAATGTCAAGACAGCAGTCCAGTGTGATGTTTGAAGTCCCATCTATTAAACTTGTAGTGGAGGAAACATAGTGTAGGAAGGGTGAAGTGTTAAAATGACATTCCCTAGTTATTTATCTTCTCAGTTTAATTGATTTATTTACATTTCACTGATCCAGCTTGGTTAAATGGCCATTTTCATACCAAGGAAATCAGGGTAATTCATTGTTTTAGTTGAGTTTATTATCATCCTGAATAAAATGGGAGGTTACTTATGAACAAAGAAAGGGTAAATAGTTATTAGCATGGCAACAACAACAACAACAACAACCTTTGTCAACAGGTATTTACCAAAGGCGATTTTAGAGTGTCTTGGAATTTTTCCAGCACTAGATACATGTCAACCTACAAGGCTTGATGGCAATTTTAAAATTTTTTGCTTTTTTTCCATTTGCCTGCTAGACACAACATGTACCTGGACCTCTGCCTAGTTCTGGCTTCTACTCACCAGGAGCTGACTTATTTTGTCCTCTTTTGTCAGTGATTTTGCTGTAGTGCAGATTGTCACCTACAATTGTAAAGTGAATACTCAAGATATGCTCTGCTTATTTTGAAAATTATTCTGCCTGTCATTATAGCTTCTGAAGTTGGAGAAGTCAAAGTAATGGTAGACACCCTAAGTCAATGATTATACAGTCTCTAGACCTCATAAAAAGATCACTAGCATTCATAAGGGCACCAAGAATAACTAGCATCAAACTCAGGATTTTTGTGATGAAATACTTACTATGTTAAACATATGCTAAGTATATACAAGACTTTTCCAAAACAAGTGTACACCCTATTTGTTCTTGTTATTATCATCATTATTACCATCATTTCTCTTTTTATTGGAATGATTTTTTATGCTGAGGGGGGTACTATATAGACATCAAGGAAAATATATTCTTGTTTCCAGCACTTGGAACTCCTTCTAGGACAATCACTAATAAGTCTATATGGCAAGAAGGAGGCATTATGTTCAAGAAGCCAGTATTTAAGTAGTTAGCTATCAAACATAGTTAATCTAGTCTTCACTTAGTTGGTAAAGTATCCTTAGAGTATTTGCATTATGTGACATGCTTTCTGTAAGGGAGGGATTTTTAAATCCCTGAAAATCTTCTGAGCCAAGGGTGGAGATTAGGTGGCTAAGCAAGAGCTTAAAAGAGTAAGAAATACACCTAGCCGTTAGGGAACCATGCTGAACAGCCTTCTTTATAAGTATTCATTGGTCTATTCTATGCACTCATCTCTAGACAAGACAACTGATTGTGCTTAACCTTATTCCATGATCTACACATAACTCTGTGAGATTCATGAAAATTTAATGTTGTTCCAAATTAAGTTGAGAGACAAGAATGTGTTAATTATATGCAGCAGTGAACCAAGTGTTATAACCAAAGTCTTTAGATTTATTCTTTTAACTTTATTTCCAGTATATAAAGGACAAAATTAAACTAAAGAAATAATGGAACCACTGAACACCTGGAAAGTCTGGGACCTATGGAGTGAGAGGTGCACTCTGAAAGCTATTAACTTAGTGAGTGCAGAGGGGACAATGTGCCCTTGGGAGTAACCATAATGAAAACCTCACTTGGGAGACCTCTTACCCCTAAGATGATTCTAAGAGTGTGTGAGAAAAGTTCTAGGAATCGACATTTGAAAAGAAGCAGAGTGACTTTCTGTGCCCTGAGTAAATCACTTCCAGTGAACACTGAGAATTAGAGGCAAGAATAGGAACAAATGGCTTAAGGGAACAGAGGATCCTGGGTGAAAGAGAAGCAAATCATTCTATCAGAATGGTTTATACCGACATGCTTCAAAGGCACAGTCACCTGGAAATCACTTTACACCAGGTTTCACGGAGAGAAATGGCAGAGCTCACAGAGGCAGAAACACATTGTAGGCACCTCCATGGATCTTCTCTACCTGTAGATTGCTCAGATGTGTACAAAATACAGATCCTTGAGTACTCTGTTCCATTCTCCAATGCTTGTGAAATCAGGAAGTGTTTCCTGCGAGGAAATGCTAAGTACTACTTAACTGAGGGGAAAGAGAGTCACGATTACCAAAGATGATCCCTCCTGCTGTCTGAAAGATGCTTCAGGCTCCCAAGCAGAGCATAAGATTCAATCTGTTCACAAAGCTTCTCTATTCAAATCGAATAAATTTTCAATACACAGTAAACAGCAGTGTGCTGAGCTTGTACATTAGCATCGACAGGGAGGATAGGAAGATAGGCATAGCTATATGTGTTATGTAGTAATTTGTGGTCACTTCCTAGTTAATCACAAAGTTTACTTGATCACTAGAGTGGTGGAAGTTATGGAACAGGTATAGATGACCATGCAGTAGCTTTCTACCTTGTGAACGGGAAGAAGCCTGAATGATGTGGGTAACATCAATGAATCAACCTCATTCTAGAACACTCAAACATGCTGAGCCGAGAACGCTTTCCAAAGAGGGAGGAGAATCTCATGAGGAGAAACACGCAGGAGCCAGTAGGGAATATCTGGATGAGTCCATGATATCAGCTTCTCCAGATGGAATGAGTCTGACAGGGGAATTGAGAGGATGATTGGGAGGTCTCTGGTAACTCAAGTACTCAAATGACAGAGTTTCTGCTGTCTTCATACCAATCCAAGATGTGGGATACTAAAAAAGAAAGAATATCTGAGAATTTCAACAATAACAACAGCAGCAACAACAACAACAACAACCAAACCAAAATCAAAAACCATGTATTGCTACAGTGAGCAGTGTGGTTTTGTCTGACCCCAGTTGTTAATATTGGTCCTCTGACTGTGGGCTTAAGCCTCCATGGGTTCAGGCCTTATGAGATACTGCCTACTTTCCTCTTGGAGCCTATTTTAATTATTTTTACCTGTTTTGTTTTATGTGCTATTCCAAATGAATATTACAGGGGGTTCTGGGGAGTTGGTGAAAGATGTAGGTAAAAGGTGAGGACAGTTACACAGGGCCAGGTTTATTGGGCAGTGTGTACTTCTACCTAGGCATGAATGTATGGCAGAAGGTCCCTCACAGCAGGAGATGAAACCCCAATGATGAAGAGGAGGCCTAAATGAGTAGGGAGGATCTAGGGGCCAATTCCTGCCTGGGAGCAAGATCTGAAAGGAGGCTGACTTTCCCTGGTGACTCACTCAGCAGCTCAGCAGGGATTGCTGCAGAGGACTGCAGAGGCTTGGAGCCTTAACTTCACAGTCTATATCTTATCAATGGGGAACAGCTGTCCTGTAAGGTTACACAATTATGCAAAGCAACCAGGTTCTAAACAACTAAAAGAAAAGATTGCATCTTTTTCCTTGAGCTCTTTTTAAAAGAATAAATGTGTCAATATTAGAGTTTGGTAAGGCAGGGAGGAGCTTTTGAACTAACAGTATTAGTCTACAGTAAAGAAATAAACTATATGGGCTTTGGTTTCTTTGTCTCATTTTTATAACACTTAAAATAAATGATTATTATAGAAAACTTCAAACAATATGAAAAAATAAAAAAAAGAGCTGTAAAACCATGTCTATATTCTTTAACACCTAGGTGAGTGCTGTTAACATTTTGATTGTGTTCACTTACATACTTTTGCACACACACACACACACACACACACACACACACACAAATGCATGCACGTGCATACACACATACACTCATACATTGTTATAGATATAATTATAGATTAGGAGAGGAGCTTTTGTTTCTTCATAGACTTATGTCACTTGTTTAATATTACTGCAACTCTAAAAAATCCTTATTAATGAATGCTTAGGTTTCTACATTTTTAGTAATATAAACAATTCTTCAACGAACAGTTTGTGCATTATTTGATAATTTCTACAGATTCCTAGAAATAAGGTTACTGAATCAAATATGCACATATAACAATTTTGCTACCAACTGCCACATTGACTTCTATGGTTTTATCAATTTGCACTACCATGTATATTTATGAACTATAGATTGAGTTAGGAAGAACTGTTAGGAAAGTTAAAATGCAAACTAAATCAAGACATGTTGTATTGTAATACAAAAATGTTTCTCTTAATACAGAGGCCTTTGGCCCACAAAGGTGCTCAGAAAAGAAATCATGTGTCTTCTGCTTGGGTTATCAAGAGAGGGAGGCTAGATAGCCCTGGGTCATAGGGTAAAACCAAATACTAATGTTCTACTAAAATATGTAGCAATAAAATGACTCCTAATGCCTAATGACATTCTGCTATACTCATAGACTGGGGCCTTATTCACCCATCATGAGAGATGCTTCCTTCTACATCAGATGGGAACAAATACAGAAACCCAATGCCAGAGAGAGAAAATGTGGAACACATAGCTTTCAGTGGGATGTCTCCATCAAATCCTTCCATCCTCAGGGCTTAGGGAGCCTTGTGAAAGAAGAGATGGGAAGAACATATGAGTCAGAGAGGATGGAAGACACTAAGGGACCAAGACCTCCTAAATCAACAAGCTGATGCTCAGATGGACTCAGAGAGACTGAGGCAGCAGGAACAGGGCCTGCCGGGTCTACCCCAGAGGCCGTCCTAGAACTGAAAGGAGAAGTGGACACATGCCTTCATCCTTAAGCCAGAAGCAGTTTCCAATTTGATAACAACTTAAAAATGAAAATTTACTTTTCTCCAAGAGAGTCTCACAGGAAAGGTTCCATTCTGTCTGTGGCATCTTTGAAGGTTCCATGTCTCATGTTCTGTCAGAAATTTTTAAAAAGTTCTTTTCAATTTTTTAAAAATTTTATTTTGAGTTTATTTTTTATACTCCATATTCCACTACCCCCCCCCCATCCACTCTCCAACTGCTCTACATCCCACACCTTTCTGTGACCCAACCCCCTTTCCACATGGATACCCCCCACTCTCACCCACCTGACCTCTAAACTCCCTGGGGCCTCCAGCCTTTTGAAGGTTAGGTGCATCATCTCTGAATGATCACAGACCCAGGAGTCCTCTACTGTATGTGTGTTGGGGGCCTCATATCATCTGGTGTATGCTGTCTGTTTGGTGGTCCAGTGTTTGAGAGATCTCGGGGGTCCAGATTAATTGAGACTGCTGGTCCTCCTACAGGATCGCCCTTCTCCTCAGCTTCTTTAGCCTCCCCTAATTCAACAACAGGGGTAAGCTGCTTCTGTCCTTTGGTTGAGTACAAATATCTGTATCTGACTCTTTCAGCTGCTTGTTGGGTCTTTTGGAGGGCAATAATGATAGACCCCTTTTTGTGAGCTCTCTATAGCCTCAGTAATAGTGCCAGGCCTTGGGAACTCCCCTTGAGCTGGATCCTACTTTGGTCTGTCTCTGGACCTTCTTTTTCTTAGGCTTCTTTCCATTTCCATCCCTGTAATTCTTTCAGATAGAAACAATTATGGGTCAGAGATGTGACTGTGGGATGGCAGCCCCATCAGTCACTTGATGCTCTGTCTTCCTGCTGGAGGTGGGCTCTATAAGTTCCCTCTCCTTACTGTCGGGCATTTCATCTAAGGTCCCTTCCTTGGAGTCCTGGGAGTCTCTCACCTCCCAGGTCTCTGGTGCATTCTGGGGGATCAATCCAACCTCCTATTTCCTGAGGTTGCCTGTTTCCATTCTTTCTGCTGGCCCTCAGGGCTTCAGTCGTTTTCTCTCACCCAATACTAGATCAGGTTACCCACCCCCACTTCTCCCTCAACCCTGTCCACTTTCCCTCCCAGGTTCCTCCCTCCTTCCCCACTTGTGATTGCTTCCTTCTCTCTCCCAGGTGGGACTGAGGCTTCCTCACTTGGGCACTTTAGCTTGGTGACCTTTTTGAGTTCTGTGGACTGTATCTTGGATATTCTGTACTTGTTTTGTTTTGCTTTCATTTTTGTTTTTGTTGTTTTCCTAATATCCACTTATTAGTGAGTACATACCTTGAATGTTCTTTTGGGCCTGAGTTGCCTCACTCAGGATTATATTTTCTAGTTCCATCTATTTGCCTGCAAAACTCAAGATGTCCTCGTTCTTAATAGCTCAGTAGTATTCCATTGTGTAAATGAACCACATTTTCTGTATCTGTTCTTCTGTTGTGGGACATATAGGTTGTTTCCAGATTCTGGCTATCACAAATAAGGCCAGTATGAACATAGTAGAACACTTGCCCATGTGGCATGGTGGGGCATCTTTTGGGTATATTCCTAAGAGTTGTATAGCTGGGTCTTCAGGTAGATCTATTTCCAATTTTCTGAGGAACCTCCAGATTGATTTCCAGGGTGGTTGTACCAGTTTGCAATTCCACCAGCAATGGAGGAGTGTTCCTCTTTCTCCACATCCTCTCCTACATGTGTTGTCACCTGAGGTTTTGATCTTAGCCATTAATGAGAACCTATGAAACTAGAAGGCTTCTGTAAGGCAAAGGACATAGTTGATAATACAAACTGGCAACCTACAGATTGGTAAAAAGTCTTCACTAACCTCACATCTGATAGAGGGCTAATATCCAAAATTTACAAAGAACTCAAGAAGTTAATCACCAAAAAACCAAACAACCCAATCAAAAAATGAGATATAAAACTAAACTGAGAATTCACAACTGAAGAATCTTGAATGGCTGAGAAGCACCTAAAGAAATGTTCAAAGTGCTTTGTGATCAAAGAAATGCAAATCAAAAATCCCACCTTATGCCAATTTTAATCTTTAATTTCTATTTAATTATATATACTCATATGATTTTTTTCTTTCTTTTTACCTTACATGTCCTTTGCATATATGTTGTAGCTTCCAGTTTAGTGCTTTTATGGGATCCTGGGTGTGTGAATGAGTGGGTCTCTTGTGTCTTATTGCAGGCCTTTTTCTTTCTGTTTGTTTTGTCCTATTTGCAGTGTGTTAGTTTTTGTTTTAACTTATTATATTTTATCTTATTAGTTTCTCTTAGAAGCCTGTTTGTTTTCTAATGAGATAAGAAAATGGGGTGGGCCTAGATGGGAGAAGAGGTGGGGAGGAAATGGGAGTAAAGGGAGGGGAAATCATAATCAGAATATATTATGTGAGAAAAATATCTATTTCAATAAAAGGGAAATTAAAGTAAAACAAACAAACAAACAAAAACATCTTGTGTCTTAACAAGCAACATGCCAAGCTAGAAGGTTTTAGCTTGGAAGAAATTGGTATGCAACACTTCCTCATACATAACGAACTCCCTTTACAGTCTTGTTGATGGATTTTCCTCTTTAATCTGCGATACCTCACTGAACACTCATTGAATGACTTCACTCTCCTTTTCCCTGCCAAGGAAAAAAAAGAGCCTGATTGCTCCAGTGAGTTTTCTGTTACTGTTTAATTCCTGCTTCCTTCATGACAGTTCTCAATCAAGGCCTGTGACTCCTGCTTTTCTCCTTTGGTACTAACTCTCTGCCATGTGATTTTGCTTCTGTCAAATGAAGTTGCTCTGGAAAAGGTAAGAAAAATGGATTCCTAACACAGAAAGCCAATGGTTATTTTCATTTGTCATTCAGTGACTCCTCTGTGGATTTTAATAATTTCTTCCTGGAAATTTTCAGTAATTTTTATTTTCATACACCATTACCTCTTTATTTTCCTTCTGTTTCTGATTTCTTCTTTATGGTGTTTTATCCCATCTCTGGGATTTTCTTTTCTTCATCCATTAAATTTTTTTTTTAGCAGCCCAATCCATGTCCCTCCTCCCAGTGACCACTTGCAAAGTCCCTCCCATATCCCCTCTGCCCTTCTCAGAGAGGGCAAGGCCCTCTGGGTTTTCCCCAACCATGCCTCACCAAGTCTCTGCAGGGATTTCACAGATAGGCAACAGCTTTAGGGACAGTCACCACTCCAGTTGTTGGGGAATGTACTGGCTAGTTTTGTGTCAACTTGATAGAGGCTGGAGTTATCACAGAGAAAGGAGCTTCAGTTGGGGAAATACCTCCACGAGATCAAGCTGTAAGGTATTTTCTCAATTAGTGATCAAGGTGGGAGGTCCCCTTGTGGGTGGTGCCATCTCTGGGCTCTTAGTCTTGGTTCTATAAGAGAGCAGGCTGAGCAAGCCAGGAGAAGCAAGCCAGTAAGGAACATCCCTCTATGGCCTCTGCATCAGCTCCTGCTTTCTGACCTGCTTGAGTTCCAGTCCTGACTTCCTTGGTGATGAACAGCAGTATGGAAGTGTAAGCAGAATAAGTCCTTACCTCCCCAACTTGCTTCTTGGTCATGTTTGGGCAGGAATAGAAACCCTGAATAAGACAGGGACCCACATAGAAACTTAACTGCATGTCTGCTACATATGTGCCTGGGACCTCAGTTCAGTCTCTATGTGCTCTTTGGTTGGTGGCTCAGTCTCTAAGAGATCCAGGGTTCTAAGGTTAGTTAACTCTGTTGGTCTTCCTATGGAGTTCCTATCCCATTCAAGGCCTTGAATGTTTCCCTCAACTCTTCCATAAGAGTCCCTACTTCCTTCCAATGTTTGGCTGTGTGTATCTGCATCTGTTTCAGTCAGGTGCTGTGTAGAGGTTCTCAGAGGATAGGCTCTTGTCTACGAGCACAACATAGTATCAGTAACAGTATCAGGGATTGGTGCCTGCCAATGAGATGAATCCCAATTTGGGCCAGTTCCTGGTTGGCCATTTTTTCAGTCTGCTCCAATTTTGTTCCTGAATTTCTTTTAGATAGGACAAATTTTGGGTTGAAAGTTTTGTAGGTGGGTTGGTGTTTATATTCCACCACTGGGGGGGGGGCTTACTGGCTACAGGAGGTGGCCTCTTTAGGTTCCACATCCTCACTGCTATGAGGCTCAGCTAAGGTCACCAGAATTGACTCCTAGGAGCCTCCCCCATTCAAGGTCTCTGGACCATCCCAGACAGTCACCTCCCCTCCCCTTTTGGGTCTAAATTACCTCACTCAGGATGATATTTTGTAGTTTCATGCATTTGTCTGAAAAATTCATGATGTCCTTGTTTTAATAGCTGAATAGTTTTCCATTGTATAAATGAACCACATTTTCCATATTCACTTTAGTTGAGGAACATCTGGGTTGTTTCCAGCTTCTGGTTATTATGATAAAGTTGTTATGAATATAGTGGAGCATGTGTCCTTGTGGTATGGTGGAACATCATTTAGGTATATGTCCAGGAGTGGTACAGCTGGGTCTTCAGGTAAAACTATTTTCAAATTTCTGACAAATCATCAAATTTATTATTGGTTGTACAAACTTGTAATCTCACTGGCAATGAAGGAGTGTTCCCTGTTCTCTGAATCCTTGCCAGCATGTGCTTTCGCTTGAGTTTTTATCTTAGCCATTATGATGGTGTAAGCTGTAATCTTAGGGGTGTTTTGATTTTCATTTCCCTGATTACTATGGCCTGACTTTGAACATTTCTTTAAGCACTTCTCAGCCATTTGAAGTCCAGAGCAAGTCACATCCTTTGTTATGCTTCCTCATGAAGAGTACACTTTTTCTTGTACTTACCCTGTTTTTGATGGAATAATGTGTTAATTTTTTTTACCTTTTCTATTTCCAAGACCTGTATACACTTAATATAATAGATTTCTGACTAATTGGTGGAGTTAATGAATCCATGTGTTAGCTTCAACTTTTGTCAAATTCTAATCTAGAATCTAAGTCTTTCTTGGGTTATCCTCAATCATATATATACTACATTTTTGGAGATCAAAACTCTCTTCCTTTCCTGCTAGCAAAAGACTACCATGATTCCCTTAAATATCCATGGTTGTTAGTGTTACACTCCATTTGACTTTGCTAGGTGTTTTCAACATTGACTAGCCATTATTCTGGGTGTGTCTGTGATGATGTTAAATGAGACTAACATATCATTCAGTAGACTAAATAAAATAGTGTGTGATCCTCATTCAGCATGTTAAAGGCTCAAATAAAGACAGGAGAGAATTTTCTCTCTACCTGGTTTTCTTTAAGATGGAACATCTTTGGATCTGAGTCTTGGCTTGTATTTGAACTAAGACTTTGAGTTTAAGTTAATATTCTTCTATATATGTCTGTCTTGGAACTTCCTAGCCAGCAAAAATCTTGTGAATCAATTCCTTGCAATCCCTGAGCGATACCACTACAAACCGACATGTTAAACGGGATGGGGAAACCTCAGGAGACTTAACACTAGACAACAACTACAGAGGACTAAGAGTCGAAGAAGTAGTGTTCCACAGGAAGAGGACACCAATTAGTTATCCAATAACATTCCAGAAATCATATCCATAAAAGTCACATCATGTGGCTGACCAGGCTGCATTCATTTATTTAGAAATTATGCATCAACAATTAAAGAAGAAGAAATGATCAGTTTGAGAGCAAACAGAGAGGGTGGGAGCACATGAGATGACTGGAGGGAGAAAGAGTAAGGGTAAAGTGATGTAAGTGTATTATAATTTCAAAAATGAAAATTAGTAAAATTTTGTTTATAATCCCAAGCAATACCCCCTACTCCTTCCCTACATACTTCCTTGGATCTAATGGTTCTGTTAGCTCTGGAGGACTTTAATAGCCACCCAAACCATCTCTAGCCTCATGCTTCCTTGCGCATTAGATCATAATTTATCTCTAAAACCTGATGTGCTTCTTCATTTCTGAAATGTCTTCTTAGCACCCTGATTTTTTTCTTCCACATCATGAATAATATTGGCACTCAAAAGTGTAAAAAATATTGTTAAGTCAGAGAGGAAGTCCAAGACTGAATAGAATAATCTAAGAAAACACCTGGCCGTTTTAAATGTGTTGCACGTTTCCTGGCCAAGATCAGTCACATCCTAGAGAGTGGGAGCACATACAAGTCACAGCTCCAAGAGGGACTGTTAAGGAAATCTCAAAACTGGTGATAAAGTCACAGAATCAAAATTTAGAGGCGACGTTCTTTAGGATAAGACTTCCACATGTTTCTACACAGGAGAGTCTGCCTTCCAGTTTGTAACTTTTTTGCTACTGGAAAAACATAAGAAACAATGCCCTTGGCTATGAAAAGAAAGGGAAATAAAAGAAATAATATTATTTTATTAACAAAATAGTAGAGACTGTGCATTAGAGCTTTGGCTTATTGATCATTTTTGAGGGGGAATTTAACCCTGGGTGGTGGTGATACCCACTCTTCAAGTTGAACAAAGGCCACCAGCACCACCAGGACTCACATATAATGTTTGGTCACACAGAATCAGGATAAAATTTGTGGTTTATTATGATGGCATATCTTTAAATAATAATTGACTTCCTGATATATTAAAAATATAATCTTTACGATAAAGCAATTGCCTGGTAGAGGCAGACATTACATGTGCCAGAATGCTAAGATCTATATATCAGTGTGTGTGTGTGTGTGTGTGTGTGTGTGTGTGTGTGTGTGTGTGTATGTGTGTATGTGTGTGCAGAGTGTAAATGAAATGTGTTTGGTTTTCCGTTACCTGTCAGGAATCTCAGTGTTTAGTCTACACTGAAAAGTGTTTGTTAGTTAGAGATCCAAATAAATCTTTGTCTGTCAGTCAGGTCAGGTGAGAGCAAGCAAAGGCTATGAGTAATAGTGGATATAGTTACAAGGTTACATGGGGGAAAGAGCACTTATAAATATGATAAAACAAGTGTAAGTTAGGAAGGAGGTTGGCAGTGTATTTCTTTAGTCTGCTAGGGAGGGCTGTCTTATCAATTAGTGTAAGAGAAAGGAATTGCTCACACTCTTTGAAAAGTGCTAAAAATCCTACAAATCTGCCTCCATCATCAATAACAAATAAATACAAATTACAGTAGAAATAAGATGCTGAGTGGAGAAGAGATGGCTCTGTAATTTAAAGGACTTGCTGCCATTTCAGAAGACCCTAGTTTGGTGGGTTAATTCACTTTGCATGCCCCGAACCATGTAGCACTCCAAAGGATCTGAACCTTTACACACATGCAACTTATTCACACAGTCATGCACATATACATCTGAATAAAAATAACAATGACAAATTTAAAGCACAGATGTCGGTTTGTAGATGTGCAAAAATAGGAGTCTCTTATAAAACTTGTATGATTTGCAGTAGAGAATTTTCTTTGATAAGGAGTGACAGCTTATTCTCTGTGGGTATAAAGATAACATTTAAAATATAGGGAATTTTTCTGTGTAGCAAAATGGTGGTAGTAGATTATTTTCTAAGGCCCTCACTACCCTCAGGAAGCTGGCTAGGTTTTCAATAACAGGCATAAATTTCCTCCTGCTGAGTAGACCTTAGTCTAATTGGTTCAACCACCAATATGTGAGTACCACTAATTATACTTTAATACATATTTTGTTTTATATTTATATTGCATATATAATATTTTAAATATCATATACATGTTGTTATGTATATTTCTGCAAGTACATTTGTGACAATATTAATTAAAGAAGGCTAACATCTTGAGAGTGGGGTTATAGGAGGGATACAGGAAAGTGAGGGAGAAGTAGTTAATTCTGTTCTAATTAAAACCATATTATGAAAAGTATATGATTTTGTGACATTAAATGATTATAAATTTTAAGGATCTACTGTAGCCCAGATACTATTGAATTCATGACTTCTTCATATTCCATATACACACATTAATTTATTGAACAAATACTTACCAGATACTTACCAAATAATTACCACAAAATTTCAAACACCCTAGATACAAGAAACAAAACAACAAAATACATAGAAAAGCTTCACTTTCTAGCAAGAAAATAAGACAAGGCCAGGCTCTCCTCACAGAAGCATCTTCTTAAAGATTGTAAAGAATGAAGGAGAAGTATTATGGTTTGAATCTTAAATGTGCCCACAGACTCACTTTGATGTTTTGTCCCCATATTTTAGTGCTACATTCAGTGCCGTGGACCATTTAATGGATACAGAAAAATGTAGTTCATTTACACAATGGAATACTATTCAGCTAATAAAAATGAAGACATCATGAATTTTGCAGGGAAATGGATGGAACTAGAAAATATCATCCTGAGTGAGGTAACCCAGACCAAAATGACATGCATGGTTTGTATTTACTGATGTTTATACACATGATACACCCTCACAGATCCAAAGAAGTTAAACAAGAAGGAAGACCCAAGTTAGCTTGCTTCAATCTGACTTAGAGTGGGGGAATAAAATAGTCAAAGGAGGTAAATGGAGGGAGGGAACTGTGTGGGAGAGGGAAGGGGAAGGGGAAGAAGGGGAAGAAGGGGAAGAAGGGGAAGGGGAATGGGCATATCAAGATCAGAAGTGGAGAAGTACAGGAGAGAGGGTCAGAGGGCCAGGAGACTGAATGGAAATATGTATCTACCAGAGGTGGAGGAGTGTGGGACTCTCTAGGAAGTGCCAGAGACCTGGGATAGGGGAGGCTTCCAGGACACACTGCAGGTCATTTTAGCCAAGAAGCTTAACAGTGGGAATATGGAACCTAAAGAGGCCACCTCCTGTAGCCAGGCAGGTTTCCCAGAGGAGGGATAAGGACACCAACCCACCCACAAATTTTCATCCCAATATTTGTTCTGTCTAAAAGAAATGCAGAGACTGAGGGAAATGGCCAACCAGTAACCGACACAACTTGAGACCCACTGCATGGGCAAGCACCAATCCCCTGACATTATTAATGATACTCTGTTTTGCTTGCAGACAGGAGTCCAGCATAACTGTCCTCTGACAGGCACCACCCAGCAGCTGACTGAGACAGATTCCCAGTCAAACACTGGACCAAGGTTGGGAACTCTCCCCCGACCCCCAAGGGATAAATGTGTCTTATATTGTTGTTGTTGTTGTTATTGTTTTGTATTAGGTGGTTTCTTTACGTTTCAAATGTTATTCCCTTTCCTGGTTTCCCCTCTGAAAACCCCCTCCCCTCCCATCCCCTTTCCTCTCCCCCTGCTCACCAACCCATCCACTTCACTTCCTGGCCTTGGCATTCCCCTACACTGGGGCATAGAGCCTTCACAGGACCAAGGGCCTCTTCTCCCATTGATGACTGACTAGGCCATCCTCTGCTATATATGCAGCTGGAGCCATGAATCCCACCATGTGTACTCTTTGGTTGTTGGTTTAGTCCCTGGGAGCTCTGGGGTACTGGTTAGTTCATATTGTTGTTGGATGGGAACTCTTATGGAAGAGTTGGAGGAAGGGTTGAAGACCCTTAAGGTAATAGGAACTCTACAGGAAGACCAACAGAGTCAACTAACCTGGACCCCTGAAAGCTCTCAGACACTTGAGTCACCAACTGAAGCATATAGTGGTTGATCCAAGGCCCAGGGCACATATGTAGCAGATGTGTAGCTCAGTTTCCATGTGAGTCACCCGATGTCCCTAAAGCTGTTGGCTATCTGTGGAATTCCTTCCCCAAGAGAGCTGCCTTGTTTGGCCTCAGTGGGAAAGGATGTATCTAACCCTGCAGAGACTTGATGTGCTAAGGTGGGGGATACCAAGGGAAAGCCCACTCTTATAGGACCAGGGAAGGGGTACGGGGGAGGGATTCTATGAAGGGGCAGTGATTGTAATGTAAGAACATGAAAATGAATGAATGAATGGAGGACTGGCTGGCAGTAACAGGATGTTTGATGTGTTTGCATCTGTCTCTGGCCATGCTGTAGCGCCCACTCTCAGCACAATGTGGACAGGTGGCTGTAGTAGGCTCCCACTCAACTGAGCAGAGTCACTCTCCCATATCTTTCAAACTGGGATGCACAGCGAACCTCTGAAGTGATCAGCCCAAATAAAACCTTCGTCTCATAAGTGTATCCTTCCAGGTGTTTGTCACAGTGAGAAGAAACATAATAACATGAGCTTCATGGACACCTAGAGGACAAAGTTTTAGGAAGATGAGAAACATGAGCAAACCCTGGGGTGGGCTCAGTTGGTGCTGTAGAAATCGCAGGATGTCAGTGAGGCAGAACAGGAGTAGGTGTAGGAGAAGGAGGTAGAAACTGAGGTGAGGTGGTGAGAACTTCAGAAACTAAGAGTGCTACTGGACACAAATGAATGTTTGTTTTGTTTTGAGTGGACCTTTTCACCTGTAATTAATTTTAAATGTGTAAAAGATGGGCTAAGATTCTATAAATATCTTATATACCCTTATCTTTCCATGATATCAATATACTCAATTATCCTAACAATTTTTTCATAACTGAGAAATCTATGCTGGTACAATATTAGTAACCTAAGTAGACATCATTTATAATTTTCAAGTTTGCCACTAATTTCCATCAATTGTGCTTTAGATTATGACCAAATCTGGGATATTATCTGGCAATCAGAAGTAAAGAGTTTGAGTAAAGGAGGAAGTCCTGATTCTCATGTTGCTGTATTAGTCTGTACACTCTCTGTACTGGGAGCTCATTAGGTATGTCTACAACTTGTTTGACACTATGCTAAAGCTATGAGTATCTATCATAAAATTACTTATCCCAGAGGTAGGTTATTTTCCTGTAACATGACATCAATTAGATAAATTCATTGCTTCCCACTACTAGAAACCAAATTAAACAGACATACATTTGAATACATATTTGAGTATATACATATTCAATGTGTAGTATATATAAATATATACTTAATATATGCATACATATATGTATATACTTATATGCATAGTTATATATGCATTTTATATATACTTATATTACTAATATAGTTAATATATATACTTGTATATACATATGCATATACATATATATCTTAAAAGTTTGAAGATCAAAGCTCAGAAATAGGTTCATTGTTCAAGCCTGATTAGATCAATTACTCAAATGCAGTCCATAGCATAGTAAAGCTTTTTCAATTTAGATTTTTATGCTTGGGTTATAGAGTGAAGTTGGGTTAGCTTATTTAGTGCCCAATTAAATATTATATACAGTCAAACTGCTTTTGGGACTCCTCAAAGCCAGTAAATTATGCAGTGCACATCATCAGGCGTTATCCACAAGATACTTTACTACTCAGACTTACATAGATAAAAAGCAGTGTGGTCCAGTTAAAAAAATGTCTGAATCATACAGTTTACATTAGTACCATGAGAATCAACTGTAGTTCTATGTAATTACCTTTAGTGCCTGCTACTATGGAATTAGCTCTCACTATTCTGAAGACACTTCCATCCATGCTAATGAACCATTCCATTTTTTTTTCAACAAAATTTACTCACACATATAGTTGTCTAAACAATGGCACCAGTTTTTCCATTAGTATATCACTAACAAATCTGAGATTTGTTAGTCTCTGAATTTATACCATCCACTCTCAGGAAGACAGTTACTGATGGTGTGGATAGTCACCACTACAATGGCATCTGTAGAGAGTGCCCTGTAATATAGGTCTCAGTTCATATTGCTTACTCTTCACATGGTTGATATTGATAAACTTTGGATACTAATACTAGTTTTAGATTATACAGCTTTAATAGCACTTAGGGAGAATTTGCTTGAAGAATAAAAATATTTTCATCTTCATTAGATTTTTTTTATTCTAACATAATGATACATTATAAACATTTTAGTATGGAGATTCATGTTAATAGAGAACCATATTAAGTGAAGCTTGTGTTTTTTTGAAAGTTGCCCTAAGCCCTTCCAGTCAGCACCAGCACCAGGTCACCTTGGGTGCGAAGTCAGCAGTCACCCCCACGGTACCTAGAGGATTTTCCATGCAATATTAGGACCACTGGTGAGTGCAACACAACTTCTGTTCCAATCCAATCGCACGGGAACTGAGATAGCATTAGGGAAGCAGAAAACCAGAGGTTGGCACCAGCACCGGGTCACCTTGGGCACAGAGTCTGTGGACACCCCCACAGTCCCTAGCGGACTCTCCACGTGATCTTAGGACTACTAACCAGACAGCTCCATGCTCCTCAAAGTAGACACCACTTCCAGACACTGTAACACTCCCAGGATCTTAGGACAACAGGATTCCAGGATAACAGGAACTGGGTCACATCAGTATTTCAGGGTCTCAGAGGAACTTGACTGCCAAGAACTGTAGCACACCCAGAATCTCAGTTTCACAGAAGCCCACAATCAAAGGGTCACAGACAAAGCTGGACTCTGAGGAGCCCTGAATCAACTGAGATTATAGGAAGGACAGGCTCCAATCAGATATTTTGAGGACAGCAAGCACTTGAGATAATCAGATGGCAGGAGGCAAGCATAAGAACAGAAGCAACAGAAACCAAGGCTACTTGGCATCATCAGAACCAAACTCTCCCATCATAGCAAGTCCTGGATACACCATCACACCAGAAAAGCAAGACATGTATCTAAAGTCACTTCTCATGATGATGATGGAGGACTTTAAGGAGGAAATACAGGAAAACACAGGTAAACAGCTAGAAGCCTTTAAAGAGGAAACACAAAAATCCCTTAAAGAGTTACAGGAAAACACTACCAAACAGGTGATGGAATTGAAGAAAACCATCCAGGATCTAAAAATGGAAGTAGAAACAATAAATAAAACCCAAAAGGAGACAACTCTGGAGATAGAAATCCTAGGAAAAAAATCAGGAACCATAGATGTGAGCACCAGCAACAGAAAACAAGAGATGGAAGAGAGAATCTCAGGTGCTGAAGATTCCATAGGGAACATGGACACAACAATCAAAGAAAATGCAAAATAAAAAAGATCCTAACTCAAAACATCCAGGATATTCAGGACACAAAGAGAAGACCAAAACCTACAGATTATAGGAGTAGGTGAGGATGAAGATTTTCAACTTAAAGGGCCAGCAAATATCTTCAACAAAATTATAGAAGAAAATTTCCCATACGTAAAGAAAGAGATGCTCATGAACATACAAGAAGCCTACAGATCTCCAAAAGACTGGAACAAAAGAGAAATTCCTCCCAACACATAATAATAAGATCAACAAATGCACTAAATAAAGACAGAATATTAAAAGCAGTAAGGGAAAAAGGTCAAGTAACATATAAAGTCAGGCCTATTAGAATTACACCAGACTTCCCACTAGATACTATGAGAGCCAGAAGATCCTGGACATGTGTTATACAGACACTAAGAGAACACAAATGCCAGCCCAGGCTACTATACCCAGCAAAACTCTCAATTACCATAGATGGAGAAACCAAAGTATTCCATGACAAAACCAAATTCACACAATATCTTTCCACGAATCCAGCCATTCAAAGGATAATAATGGAAAAACACCAATACAAGGATGGAAACTACACCATAGAAAAAGCAAGAAAGTAATCCTTCAACAAACTTAAAAGAAGACAGCCACAAGAACAGAATCCCAACTCTAAAAACGGACTCAATTCCCTAATAAAAAGACATAGACTAACAGATTGACTACACAAACAGGACCCAACATTTTGCTGCTTACAGGAAACCCATCTCAGGGAAAAAGGCAGACACTACCTCAGAGTGAAAGGCTGGAAAACAATTTTCCAAGCAAATGGTATGAAGAAACAAGCCGGAGTAGCCATTCAAATATCGAATAAAATTCACTTCTAACCCAAAGTTATCAAAAAAGACAAGGAGGGGGCACTTCATACTCATCAAAGGTAAAATCTTCCAAGAGGAACTCTCAATTCTGAATATCTATGCTCCAAATGTAAGGGCAGCCACATTCATTAAAGAAACTTTAGTAAAGCTCAAAGCACACATTGCACCTCACACAATAATAGTGGGAGATTTCAACACTCCACTCTAATTAATGGACAGATCCTGGAAACAGAAACTAAACAGAGACACAATGAAACTAACAGAAGTTATGAAACAAATGGAATTAATAGATATCTACAGAACATTATATCCAAAAATATAAGGATATAACTTCTCAGTAACTCATGGTACCTTCTCCAAAATTGACCATATAATTGGTCACAAAACAGGCCTCAAAAGATACAAAAATATTGAAATTGTCCCATGAACCCTATCAGATCACCATGGACTAAGGCTGATCTTCAATAACAACATGAATAATAGAAAGCCAACATTCACGTGGAAACTGAACAACACTCTCCTCAATGATACCTTGGTCAAGAAAGAAATAAAGAAATTAAAGACTTTTTAGAGTTTAATGAAAATGAAGCCACAACATATCCAAGCTTATGGGACACAATGAAAGCATTCCTAAGAGGAAAACTCACAGATCTGAGGGCCTCAAAAAAAAAAAATAGAGAGAGCATACACTAGCAGCTTGACAGCACACCTAAGAGCTCTAGAACAAAAGGAAGCAAATTCACCCAAGAGGAGTAGACAGCAGAAAATAATCAAACTCAGGGGCAAAATCAACCAAATGGAAACAAATCTAAAGTTTCTTTAATGAATTTGGCTGCCCTTACATTTGGAGCATAGATATTCAGAATTGAGAGTTCCTCTTGGAAGATTTTACCTTTGAAAAGAACTATTCAAAGAATCAACCAGGAGCTGGTTCTTTGAGAAAATCAACAAGATAGATAAACCCTAAGCCAGACTCATTAGAAGCCACAGGGACAGCATCCTAATTAACAAAATCATAAATGAAAAGGGAGATATAACAACAGATCCCGAGGAAATCCAAAACACCATCAGATCCTTCTACAAAAAGCTATACTCAACAAAACTGGAAAACCTGGATGAAATGGACAAATTTCTAGACAGATTCCAGGTACCAAAGTTAAATCAGGATCAGATTAATGACCTAAACAGTTCTATATCCCCTAAAGAAATAGAAGCAGTCATTAATAGTCTCCCAACCAAAAAAAAAAAAAAAAGCCCAGGACCACATGGGTTTAGTGCAGAGTTCTTCTATCAGACCTTCAAAGAACACCTAATTTTACTTCTTCTCAAACTATTCCACAAAATTGAAACAGAACATACTCTACTAAATTCATTCTATGAAGCCACAATTACTCTGATACCTAAACCATATAAAGACACAACAAAGATAGAGATCTTCAGACCAATTTCCCTTATGAATATCGATGCAAAAATACTCAATAAAATTCTTGCAAACCGAATCCAAGAAAACATCAAAACAATCATCCATCATGACCAAGTAGGCTTCATTCCAGGGATGCAGGGATGGTTTAATATAAGGAAATCCATCAACGTAATCCACTATATAAACAAACTCAAAGACAAAAACCACATGATCATCTTGTTAGATGCAGAAAAAGCATTTGACAAGATCCAACACCCATTCATGATAAAAGTCTTGGAAAGATCAGGAATTCAAGGCCCATACCTAAACATGATAAAAGCAATCTACAGCAAACCAGTAGCCAACATCAAAGTAAATGGAGAGAAGCTGGAAGCAATCCCACTAAAATCAGGGACTAGACAAGGCTGCCCACTTTCTCCCTACCTATTCAATATAGTACTTAAAGTCCTAGCCAGAGCAATTAGACAACAAAAGGAGATCAAGGGGATACAAATTGGAAAGGAAGAAGTCAAAATATCAATATTTGCAGATGATATGATAGTATATATAAGTGACCCTAAAAATTCCACCAGAGAACTCCTAAACCTGATAAACAGCTTCAGTGTAGTAGCAGGATATAAAATTAACTCAGACAAATCAGTGGCCTTTCTCTACACAAAGGATAAACAGGCTGAGAAAGAAATTATGGAAACAACTCCCTTCACAATAGTCACAAATATTATAAAATACCTTGATGTGACTCTAACTAAGGAAGTGAACTATCTGTATGATAAGAACTTCAAGTCTCTGAAGAAAGAAATTAAAGAAGATCTCAGAAGATGGAAAGATCTCCCATGCTCATGTATTGGCAGGATCAATATAGTAAAAATGGCTATCGTGCCAAAAGCAATCTACAGATTCAATGCAATCCCTATCAAACGTCCAATTCAATTTTTCAATGAAATAGAAAGGGCAATTTGCAAATTATTCTGGAATAACAAAAAACCTAGGATAGCAAAAACTCTTCTCAAGAATAAAAGAACCTCTGGTGGAATCACCATGCCTGACATAAAGCTGTACTACAGCGCAATTGTGATAAAAACTGCATGGTACTGGTATAGCGACAGACAAGTAGACCAATGGAATAGAATTGAAGAACAAGAAATGAACCCACACACCTATGGTCACTTGATCTTCGACAAGGGAGCTAAAACCATCCAGTGGAAAAAATGACAGCATTTTCAACAAATGGTGCTGGCACAACTGGTTGTTATCATGTAGAAGAATGCGAATCAACCCATTCCTATCTCCTTGTAATAAGGTCAAATCTAAGTGGATCAAGGAGCTCTACATAAAACCAGAGACACTGAAACTTATAGAGGAGAAAGTAGGGAAAAGCCTTGAATATATGGGTACAGTGGAAAAATTCCTGAATAGAACAGTAATGGCTTGTGCTGTAAGATCAAGAATTGACAAATGGGACCTCATAAAATTGCAAAGCTTCTGTAAGGCAAAAGACACTGTCAATAAGACAAAAAGGCCACCATCTGATTAGGAAACAATCTTTACCAATCCTAAATCAGATAGGGGACTAATAGCCAATATATATAAAGAACTCAAGAAGGTGGTCTCCAGAAAATCAAATAACCCCATTAAAAATGGGGCACAGTGTTAAATAAAGAATTCTCAACTGAGGAATACCGAATGGCTGAGAAACACCTGAAAAAATGTTCAACATCCTTAATTATCAGGGAAATGCAAATCAAAACAACCCTGAGATTCCACCTCACACCAGTCAGAATGGCTAATATCAAAAATTCAGGTGACAGTAGATGCTGGCGAGGATGTGGAGAAAGAGGAACACTCCTCCATTGTTGGTAGGATTGCAATCTTGTTCAACCACTCTGAAAATCAGTCTGGTGGTTCCTCAGAAAATTGGACACAGTACTACCGAAGGATACAGCAATACCTCTCCTGGGCATATATCTAGAAGATGTTCCAGCTTGTAATAATGACACATGTTCCACTATGTTCATAGCCGCCTTATTTATAATAGTCAGAAGCTGGAAAGAACCCAGATGTCCCTCAACAGAGGAATGGATACAGAAAATGTGGTACATTTATACAATGGAATACTACTCAGCTATTAATCAATGAATTTATGAAATTCTTAGGTAAATGGATATATCTGGAGGGTATCATCCTGAGTGAGGTAACCCACACAAAAGAACTCACATGATATGTACTCACTGGCAAGGGGATATTAGCCCAGAACCTCAGAATACTCAAGATACAATTTGCAAAACACATGAAGCTCAAGAAGAATGAAGACCAAAGTGTGGACACTTCATTCCTTCTTAGAATTCAGAACAAGGCCTCCATGGAAGGAGTTACAGAGACAAAGTTTGAAGCTGAGAGGAAAGGATGGACCATCCAGAGACTTCTCCACCTGGGGATTCATCCCATAATCAGCCACCAAACACAAACACTATTGCATAAGCTAGCAAGAATTTGCTGAAAGGACCCTGATATAGCTGTCTCTTGAGACTATGCTGGGGCCTAGCAAACACAGAAGTGGATGCTCACAGTCAGCTATTGGATGGATCACAGGGCCCCCAATAGAGGAGCTAGAGAAAGTACCCAAGGAGCTAAAGGGATATGCAACCCTATAGGTGGAACAACATTATGAACTAACCAGTACCCCGGAGTTCTTTACTCTAGCTGCATATGTATCAAAAGATGGCCTAGTCAGCCATTACTGGAAAGAGAGGCTCATTGGACTTGCAAACTTTATATGCCCCAGTACTGGGGAAAGCAAGAGCCAAAAAGTGGGAGTGGGTGTGTAGGAGAGTGGGGGGGAGGGTATGGGGGACTTTTGGGATAGCATTGGAAATGTAAATGAGGAAATACCTAATTAAAAAAAAGAAGAAGAGGGAATGTGTGGGTAGGGGAAGTGGGGCGGGTATGGGGGACTTTCTGGATTGCATTTGAAATGTAAATGAAGAAAATACCTAATAAAAATTCCCTCCCTCCCTCCTTTCTCTCTCTCTCTCTCTCTCTCTCTCTCTCTCTCTCTCTCTCTCTCTCTCTCTCTCTCTCTCATTCCCTCTCCCCTCTTTCTCTCTTTCATTCCTTTCCACTTTTAGAACTTTCTATTTAGATCCAACGCCCAATATTTTGAATGGGTTAATTTGTTGACTCTTGAGTTCTTGTGTATGCTAGATATAGACCCAGTCTTTGGGTTCATTGTTGCCAGGACAATTGTTTCTTTAATTGCACAAAAGCTTTTTGGTTTTATGATGTGATAACAACTTGTCAATTGTTGTTGGCCTTAATTTGTAGGCAAATGAGTCCAATTTGTTAAGTTCTTTCTTACGTCTATATCATATACAGTATTGTCTCTGATTTCTTTCCTAGTAATTTGAGCATTTCAGGGTTCATGTTTAGATCTAAAAAAGGTTTAATTTTATTCGTTTGCACAAGGATTTCCAGTTTTCCCAGTATCATTTGTTGAAGATGCTTTACTTTACTTGAAATTATGTTTCTGGCATCTTTGTCAAGTATTAAGAGACTGAAGTTATGTGAGCTTACATTTGGGCCTTTCATTTTGTTCCATTGGTCTACATGGGGTTTTTGTTTTTTGTTTTTGTTTGTGTGTGTGTGTGTGTGTGTGTGTGTGTGTGTGTGTGTGTGTATGCACTTGTGTATGAGTGCCAATACTATACTGTTTTCATTACTATGGCTCTGTAATATATCTTAAGATCTGGAATGATAATTCCTCAAGCATTTTTTTTCTTGCTAAAAATGTTTTTCATATTCTAGATTTGTATGGTTCTATATACATTTCAGTTTTTCTTTCCTGTTCTATTTCTGTGAAGAATGTGATGGGGATTTTGATTGGGATTGCACTGAATCTACAAATAGCTTTTTGTCAAAATGGTCATTTTCACAGTGTTAAATTCTACCCATCCCTGAGCATGGCATCTTTCCATTTTCTTGTATTTTTCTCAATCTTTCTTCAGAAGTATGAAAATTTCATTGTAGTGGTCATTCACTTCCTTGGATAGGTTTGTCCCCAAGTATTTTTTGAAGTTTTTGTGAATGAGAGTGTGTCCATGATCTTATCTGTGTGTTTGTGGTTTCCATATGGAAAGCTATCAGGCAAGTTGATTTTTGTATCCTTCCACATTGTTGTATTTGTTTCTCACTTATAGAAGTTTTTTGGTGGAATCTTTAGAATCTTTAATGCATAGTATCATGTCCTCTGTAAATAGGGTGGTTTGACTTCTTACTCTATTTGAATCCCACCCATTTTCTTCTTTTGCACTGTTGCTCCAACCTGTACATCTAACAGAATATTAAAACAGAGTAGGAGTAGTGGATATCTCTATTGCATACTTGACTTCCGTGAGATTGCTTCAAGGTTTTCTCTATTTAGAATGACGTTGACTGTGGGCTTCTCACTTACAGCTTTAATTGTGTTGCAGTATAATCCATCTAGCCTCATTCATGCCTCTATTTTGAAGGGCTTTTTCTGTATCCATAGACATAGTCATATTTTGTTGTTGTTGTTTTTGAATCCATGTATGTGGTTTATCACATTTATTGACTTTCCTTGTAATATTCTCATTTTCCTTGGCATCTGTTATAATATTTCTTGGATTGTCTCTGATTTTGTTCATTTGTGTCCTCTTTTTCTTTCTTCAGATTGTTTGAGCCAAGCCAAGGACATGTTTATTTTCTCAAAGAACCATTTTTTACATTTATCTATCTATCTGTCTATCTATCTATCTATCTATCTATCTATCTATCTATCTATCTATCTATCTATCTACCCATCTATTGGTTTGTAATGTGTTCTTTGTTTCTAGTTCATTGATTTTTATTTCTTCCCGTCGACTGGGTTTGGATTTGCTTTGCTTTGTTTTTCCAACTTTTGAGTTGCATCACTAAGCCTTTTACGTGTTCCCTTTTGGATTTTTCAATGTAGCAACTTAGAGCTATAAATTTCCCTCCTAGGACTGCTTTCAGTGTATCCCAGAGGTTTTGTTGTGACATGTTTTCACTCCATTTAGTTGCAGAAAGTACTTTTATCTCTTTCTTAATTTCTTCTTTGACTCACCCATAATTCAGTATTGAGGTGTTAAATCTCAGTGAGTGTGTATATTTACAAGGGCTTTTTTGCTGTCCGTTTTAAGTTTTATTGCACTGTGACCAGTTATACTACAAGGACTGAATCTGAACTTCTTAAAATTGTAAAAAATTCCCTTTTGGGGGGATGTATTCTATTTTAGGAAAACTTCCTTATGTTTCTAAGTAGAGTGTGAATATTCTGATTGAATCTTCTGTAGATATCTGTAATTTGATTTATGATGTCAATTAATTTTGATGTTTCTGTTTGTTTCTAACTTAGCCTGCTATTGAGGAAAATGAAGTATTGAAATCAACTAATATTAAGGGATTGATGTTATTCTGTTTCTTTAAATGCAATTTAATTTAAATAAGAAATTGGGTGCCCCAGATTTTGTACATAAATGTTTAGGATAGTCTTCTTGGTTAGCTCTTCCCTACATTAGAATGAAGTGTCCTTCTTTATGTCTTTCTATGTCTTTTGAGTTTTTGATTAGCTTTAGTTAGTTAGTTAGTTAGTTAGTTAGTTTGTTTGTTTGTTTGTTTTTCACTTGTTACCACAGTGTCTCCTGCTTGCTTCCTGGTCTAATTTCATTAGACTCCTTTTGTTATAAGGCAGTGCCCATCTTAAAAATAGATGTGTTTCTTGTAGACAAAGGATAGATGGATTTTCTTGACACATTCAATTCAAGTCTTTTGGGTAGAGAATTGAGGCCATTGATATATAAAGTTATTAATATGGATGTGTTAATTGTGGTTCTTGTGTCCTTACATTTCTTTCCATGGTCTCTTTGTTATGCTTGTTCCTCTCTTCAGCCTATTTTAGCTCTTCCTGTATTTTCTTCAGATTTGCTTTGTTGAATATAAAATTTAATACTGTTTATGTCATGAAATATTTTTTGTTTCCCTTTAATCATGGCATATAGTTTTTCTGGGTATATTAGCCTGGGTTGACTGGCATAGTCTTTCTGACTTGAAATGCACTGCTTCAGTCTTTTTTTTTGGGGGGGGGGGCTTTCAAAGTTTACATCAAGAAATCAGCTATTATTACTTTATATGTGATTTCTTTATATGTGATTTTTAATTATTTGATTATTTTATTTGTTTACATTTCAAATGCTGTCCTCTTTCCCAGTTCACTCTCCACAATCCCTCCTCCCCACTCCATCCCTCCTCCCCTTTGCCTCTAAGAGGGTGCTCCCCACCCACCCACCCACTCCAATCTCACCCTTCTAGCATCCTTCTTCTCTGGGGCATCACACCTCCACAGGACCAACCACATCCCCTTCCCTTAATGCCAGATAAGGCAATCCTCTGCTATCTATGTAATGGGAACCATGGACCCACTCCACTCATGTATACTCTATGTAAACTCTGATTGGTGGTTTAGTCCCTGGGAGATCTGGGGGGTCCAGATTAGTTGATACTGTTGCTCTACCTATGGAGTCACTATCCCTTCCAGTTCCTTCAGTCCTTCCCCCTAACTCTTCCATTGGAGTTCCCAGGCTCAGTCCAATGGTTGGCTGTGAGATCTGCATCTGTCTTAGTCAGCTGCTGGTGGAGTCTCTCAGAGGACAGCCATTGTTAATGGTGGTGACTTTTCTTCAGCTTTTAATAATCCTTCACTGCTATGTCAATTCAGCACTTTATTATATGCTGTGTGGAATTTATTTTTTGTAGTCTTGTCTATTTTGTGTTCTGTGTTTTGTTTGTTGTTTGTTTTATCTATACGGGTATGTCTTAGTTAGAAAAGCTTTCTACTAAGATCTCGTTGAAGATTGGGCTATGCCATTGACCAGGTATTCTTCTCCCTCATTTATGTCAATAATTCAAATATATTTTTTCATTATGTCTCATATTACTTGTATTTTCCTTTCCTGAGTTTTTAATATTATTTATGTTCTTGGCTTATTTGGTCTAGATCCTTAATCTTATGTCTAAATCTTGATATTCATTTTTCAGCTTGGTTTCATACTTGAAATATTTAGGTTTTCAATTCCATATTAATTTCAATTTGAGTTCTCTTCCATATTTCTATCTCCGTATTAAAATTCATTTTCAGGTTCTAGATTATCATTGTCATTTTCTTCAGCTTTAGATATTTTTGCCAAGGCCATCACACAGGTGTTTGTTCTTCTTAAGCTCATTCTTCTTAATTTTATTGAGCTATTTATTTGTGTTTTAACTTATTGAATTCTATGATAAAGTTTATGATTTTTCTTTTAAATTCTGTGTCCTGGTGCTCATGTAGATAATTTACACTCACAAACATTTCTATATGACTGGTAGATTTTTAAAGAGAATATAGTGGCTTAATTTTTCATAGTATTTGTGCTTTTAAGATAAGATCTGGGCATGCAGATCACTTTTGTTAATTCCAAATCTGATGAGGACAGAGCAGGTTGAGACAGAAGATAAGATGTTCAAGTAGGTTGTGCTCAGTGGTTAGAAATGACTTGGCTGGAATGAAGTCAGATGGACATAGTGGACTGTACTAGTATATAAGGTCTACTTGTCCAAACCTGAAGGGTGAGATTAGATCTGGCTGGTTAGAAAGGTTGAATATGGCATAGGAATGACCCTTGGTTGGGGGATCAGGTGGTTTTGTGGGGAGGAAGTAAGGACGAGTCATACAGCCAGAAGGTGGAGAAGGAAGTGGGAAATCTGGCTTGGGAGTGTGTTTGGATGTAGTGCAGAAGAGACAATTTCTGAGTGAAGTCTAGAGGTTGACTTTCTGCACAGGTTGCTAGGACCAAATTAGGGCAGGACACTGGATGTAGAACCCTGGATATATTTGAAAACTTGGAGAGAAAGCAAAGATTGGGAGGACAGGGAGATTTACAGGGCTGATCCCATGAGAAGAACATAAGAACTTGGACTCTATCACAATCTTCTCATGCCATACATCATGACCAGCACTCCATTGTGTAAAGTGAAATGCTAAAGTGTACAGTTATTAATCCTGGAATAGAATAGGAGTTCTCTTTATGTGACTTCTACCGATGTGATGTCACATAGGTAGAAGTCACATAGGTAGATCATTATCACTATAATTTAATGGTATCTAATAGTACTTACTGGTCCATTGGTCATGCAATTGTGTCTAACGTACAGACAGTGAGCTTTATGGAGCTCAGTACAGCCATGAATGTGGCCCAAAATGAAATCATAATCTTAAAGTGTTATGAATATTTTTGAGGCTTATTATAACTAGATTGGGTGGTACCGAAGCATACACCATTTACCGATGACATCATAATGAATTATCAGGGTTGCACATGGCTTACTCGTGCTTAAATATGAAGAATAACATAGGTCATATAATATAAATATACATACAATCTCACTATTTCAGCATATTTTGTGGGAGAAACTTTTCAGATAGAGTTTTAATATCTGAAACAAATCATGGCACATCTATTATTTATGCCCATCTAGCTGCATAAGCACTGATTTAAAAATCAATGACAAATAATAAACTCTGTATCTGAATCAGAAATCTACTCGTGTGAGAGTTTTCCATTTCACTTACATTACACACCAGCTCTTTATTAAATATTTTGGACTTATTTGCTAAAAATATCTAGGTTCAGTTCTTGTAAAAATATTTTAGTAAACCTTAAATATCCTGTACTACAACCAAAAGTCAAATTATGGGAAGTTCTTGGTTGTTCCTGGGGAAAACTAGCTACGAAAAGAAGATATTTATACTCAAGTGGGAATGATGCCAAATAAACAACCATTCTCAGGGCATCATGAAAGTTCTACCTTTGCACCCATTTCAAATGTAAAGAAGTATAATTGTCATGGTTGAAAGCATATACCCTAAAACTAAAAACGAGCAAGAAAATTTGAATGTTTAAATATTGTCCCTGCACGATATGTTATTAAATATAAATGGCTACTGTTAGGAGATTCAATTAGTCCTGACTAAAATTGCTATCTAGCATCTTCACGTCTGAACTTACAGCTTAATGAAACTGAGCAAAGAAGCTCAGTGCAAAAGAAAACATTTTGTGAGAGGCTAATATGTGTCAGAGCAATCCTTACATGTCAACTGTATCTAAATTCAGATTCTTCAAGAACTTTTTCTCTAAAATTGACTCCAGTATTTCTTCCTAATCTTTTATCAGTTTTGAAAATTTAGTTATAGATATGTCCTAAATTCATTTCCATCCCCTATACATTTTTAAATTAAAATATAGTCACATCACAGCCCTACTTCTCTCTCTGACCCTTTTCATGCACTCTACTCCCTCTCAAATTCAAAACCTCTTTTATATAATTTAAAGTTATTTCTTTTATTTTTGAGATTACAATATAATTTTATCATTCCTTTTATCTCTCTTCCTTGTAAACCTTCCCATATATTTCTTCTAGCTTTCTTTCAAATTCTTGGCCACTTTTAAAATTAATCATTGTTACATGTAGATATGTACGTGCATATATATTTCTAAATATAACCTGCTCTGTCTGTATGAGATATAAGGATGAATCCCCTAGTTCGTTATCTAATACCAAGTGACCATTTCTTTCTAAAATATATGTATACAAGCAGCACTAAATGGTCAACAGGATATATTTGTTTAACTATTCATATGTTCATGCATGTGTGTGTATAAAGCAATAGTTAAAGATAAAGAATACTTAGCATTACCACATGGTCAATACCAATTGGTCATTCCATATTGATCATTTGGTATTAAATAATAAATCAGTGAACTCTTCCCTGGGAAAGGCTGTTTCTCCCGCTTTCAGCATTCATTAGTACCCTATAGTCCTTTGTGTACAGTGGAGTCCTCATAGGCTTTCCTCCATCCACTTTGCATGTCTGTTGATATGCTTGTTCAGATCACATTTAGGCAGCCACATTGGTTAGATTTTGTGGGAAAAGCTTCTGATATTTCTAGAAGACAACTATTACAGCAAAGTTCTGATCTTCTGGCTTTTACAAACTTTCTGCCTCGTTTCTGCAATATTCCCTTAGCCTTTGGTGAAGGGTTTTATTTTTAGATATATGAATTGACACTGGGGTTCTTCAACTCTGTCTTTTTGTAGGTTGTAGTTTTATGAAATGCTCTCTGACATCTATAAGGAGATGTTACCTTGATGAGAGGTGAAGATAAATATTTAGAATGTATTTATGGATTGTGTTAGTTTAGTAAAGTACTGGTTTCAAGTTCTCCTCCAAGATAACCATGTCTTCAATACCCCTAGTTGGCTAGGTCTCCAGTACCAGACATGGTTTTCTTCTTGTTGAGTAGATCTTACTATTTTTTTAATGCTTCTTTTAAATAGGAAATAGTAGGCATAGAGGCTTCACTATCACCAATTATGCAGTCTATTTTCTTGCATCTGGGCAAATCAAATCTCAAGGGTCAGTACATTTGGAATGCTCACCTTGGGAGGAAAAACACTTTTGAATCATGATACCTTACATTCCAGCTAAGTATTCTTTATCTTTAACTATTGTTTTACACACACACACACACACACACACACACACACACACACACACATGCATGAACACATGAATAGCTATACAAGTATTTCCTGTTGACTTCATTTAGTGCTGCTTGTGTGTATATATTTTAGAAATGGTTACTTGTATTAGATAACCAGCTAGGGGATTCACCCTTAAAGACCAATTTTTCCTCTCTTGGCAGTCATTAATTGCCTATATCTCTTCATCTAGGTGTTAGGCCCTTAAAAACTTACTCCATCCACATTTTCATGTCAATTGGTATTGACATTGTTTAGGTCTTATTTAGACAGTTACATTGTTGCAATTTTATGGGTGTAGTTTGCTGGTCATATCTAGAAGATACAAACTGGCAGCAGACTTTTCTTTTCATAATCCTTCCTTCTGCCTTTTGCGATATTCCCTGAGATGTAGGGATTCTATTTTAAATGTATCAACTGGGTCTGGGAATTGTGTGGCCAGTTGTTCTTTATAGTTTGATTAGTTTGGCTCTCTGTAATGGCCCTGTCTCGTTAGGAATGGATGAGTTAGGGCCCAAATTATTATGGAATTAGCCAATGAAAAGACGATCAGAAGAGAATAAAAAAATCCTTTATTAGCTTGATAATTAGCTAATTTTCTTTTACTTACATATCAGTTATAGGAATAACTCTGAAATAAATTAGGTAGTAGGGCATCATATAGAAGTTTAGTTCAAAGGCTACTTTGACATCAGAGTCAATGTGACTTTAGATGTAATACTGACCTTGAGCTTTTATCTTACTGTGGAAGAAACAACCAAAATACCAGATGCCTCATTTACCAGACTTACCAGACTTCTTTACAAAAACAGATTTCTTTACTAGAAAATCTGGATTTTAAAACTTATATTTCAATCTTATCTATTTTTGGACTTTCTCTCCTTTTTCTTTTTTTTTTTTTGGTGAACTGCTTTTTTATTTTTTTTTCCATTTTTTATTAGGTATTTAGCTCATTTACATTTCCAATGCTATACCAAAAGTCCCCCATACCCACCCACCCCCAATCCCCTACCCACCCACTCCCCCTTTTTGGCCCTGGCGTTCCCCTGTACTGGGGCATATAAAGTTTGCGTGTCCAATGGGCCTCTCTTTCCAGTGATGGCCGACTAGGCCATCTTTTGATACATATGCAGCTAGAGTCAAGAGCTCCGGGGTACTGGTTAGTTCATAATGTTGTTCCGCCTATAGGGTTGCAGATCCCTTTAGCTCCTTGGCTACTTTCTCTAGCTCCTCCATTGGGAGCCCTGTGATCCATCCATTAGCTGACTGTGAGCATCCACTTCTGTGTTTGCTAGGCCCCGGCATAGTCTCACAAGAGACAGCTACATCTGCTTCCTTTCGATAAAATCTTGCTAGTGTATGCAATGGTGTCAGCGTTTGGATGCTGATTATGGGGTGGATCCCTGGATATGGAAGTCTCTACATGGACCATCCTTTCATCTCAGCTCCAAACTTTGTCTCTGTAACTCCTTCCAAGGGTGTTTTGTTCCCACTTCTAAGGAGGGGCATAGTGTCCACACTTCAGTCTTCATTTTTCTTGAGTTTCATGTGTTTAGGAAATTGTATCTTATATCTTGGGTATCCTAGGTTTTGGGCTAATATCCACTTATCAGTGAATCTCAGGTGCAGAAGATTCCATAGAGAACATCGGCACAACAATCAAAGAAAATGGAAAATGCAAAAAGATCCTAAGTCAAAACATCCAGGAAATCCAGGACACAATGAGAAGACCGAACCTACGGATAATAGGAGTGGATGAGAATGAAGATTTTCAACTCAAAGGACCAGCAAACATCTTCAACAAGATTATTGAAGAAAACTTCCCAAATCTAAAGAAAGAGATACCCATGAACATACAAGAAGCCTACAGAACTCCAAATAGACTGGACCAGAAAAGAAATTCCTCCCGACACATAATAATCAGAACAACAAATGCACTAAATAAAGATAGAATACTAAAAGCAGTAAGGGAAAAAGGTCAAGTAACATATAAAGGCAAGCCTATCAGAATTTCTCTCCTTTTTCAACTTTTAAAAATGTCAAATAAAGCTATTAGATTGAATGAACATTATGTCATCTTCAAGACTTACTGGTTTGCTGTTGTAGTCATGTCATTGTAATGCTTTATCAGTAAATTAAGATTTTATAAGTTTACAAAAAATTTTTCTGGAAGATACCCTTGTCATTGTGACATTTAAATACATAATGTAACAAAACATTACTTTTAATTACTCTAGATAATGCTTCTCTATATGTAAAGTACATTCAATACTTTGTGTGTATTGGTCTCTTACAGTATGGCAGAACTAGTTCTGTGCTCTAAGAATACATTGTGGAGCTGGATAAACGGCTCAGCAATGAAGAGTATTTGTTGCTCTTGTAGAATACTGGAGTTTAATTACCAGACTACATATACACATCCAACAACTCAACAACTAGCACAACTTCAGCTCTCGGGGATCGGATGCCTTCTTCAGGCCTGCAGAGGCACACACGCACACACACACAGACACTCACACACACACACACACACACACACACACACACACACACACAGAGAGAGAGAGAGAGAGAGAGAGAGAGAGAGAGAGAGAATGCAGTTTCAGTTTAACCATTTTAAAGACCTATATTGGTTAAGAGAATTGCATGTAATAGGAAGACTCTTCAGCTATTACTAAACTCAATTTATAAACAGTATTATTACAGTCAAAATGTTTTCTAAAAATAGTCATAGAGTTTCCTTCTTATAAAATATTAAATTATCCATTAAATAGTCATATAGTTTTATTCTTTTAAAAGTCAGGAAAGAAACTCTATTAGAACCTGTAATTGCTCCTCAATTGACTTGCACATGACTGAAACTGTAGCTATTACATGGAATTCTTTTTGGAAGACTATTTCAGCTTTAATCTTCTTTCAAGCAGACTAATAACGCCCAAGGAAATCTGTATAAATAAAGTAAAAAGTATCAGCAAGACAAAGTCCATTTTCTTGGCTAAGGAACTTAATAGAAACCTAAGATGGATGGCCAACAAAAATAAGAAATGATATTCCATATCATGTATTCCATATCATATATCATGTATCTTGGGGAAATGTAATTAGAAAAATAAGATGCCATCACTGTTCCACAGAATGTCCAAAATTCAAAACACTGACAGTACAGAGTGCTGGCAGGACGACAGAGGGACAGTGACTCTTAAAAACTAAACACCCCCTTAGCATGTGATTCTGAAATGGTTTTCTTTTTTGTTTACCCAAAGAACCTGAAAGCCATTGCACACTCGGGAATCTGCACACAGGTGTTTGCAGCATCTGCTTTAACCATGGCCAGAATTTGGAAGTTATCAAGATGTCTCATAGTTGGATGACTAGACCAATACTCCTTGATATATCCGGACAAAGAAATTTTCCGGCTTAAGAAGAATGAGCTGTCTAATCGTAAGAGGGTATGGTAGAGTCCAAAATATATATTATCAAGTGAGCGTAAGCCAGCAGCAAAGATTATATAGTCAACTATTGCAACTACTTGGCATCTTAGAAAAGGTAAAGCTACAAATACAGAGGCATGACTGCCGGTCGGCAGCTGAGAAAGAAACAGTGCAGCTCAGTTTTAGGGTAATGAAAATACTCCGTCGGAGTATTTCTTTAGTATAGCCTCCAAGAGAGCATAATTGTTGAGACACAAAAGAAAAATGACAGAGAATTTTGATATTTAGGCATGATTGCTTTTAGCTGATAGATTTTTGTTGTTGTTGTTATTTTTATATCCCCTTTGGAAATGTCTTCAGGTGTGTGTGTGTGTGTGTGTGTGTGTGTGTGTGTGTTTTCAAATTCCTTCCTTTGGACATATGAAGCATGTTCATAGCAGCCTTATTCATAATAGCCAGAAACTGAAAAGAACTCAAATGTGCCATAACTGAAGAATGAATACAAAAAACTGTGATTCATTTACACCATGGAATAATATTCAGTTATCAAAACCCAGGGCACCATGAGTTTTGCAGACAAATGGATGCAACTAGAAAATGTCATCCCGAGAGAGGTAACACAGACTCGGAAGGACATGCATCATATGTACTCTGGCTGCCTAGGGATTAAGACGTAGAACTCTCAGCTCCTTCTCCAGAAGCCTGTCTGTCTGGATGTTGCCATGCTTCCTGCCCTGACGATGACAGACTAAACCTCTGAAACTTTAAGCTAACACCAATTAAATGTTTCCTTATAAAAGTTGCCATGGTCATGGTGTCTCTTCAGAGTAATGGAAACCCTAACTAAGAGAGACTAGGGACTGGGGTATTGCTATGATAGGCTTGACTATGCTTTTGTCTGAAGGAATGTGGATTCTGGGACTTTGTAAAGCAGTGGAATGCTTTAAGTGGGGCTTAACAATGGGGCACACTAATAGAAGCATGGAAGACAGTGTTCCTGAGCCTGTTTTGAACGGTGGGTCCCTAGCTCAAGAGGTTTTTCTGAGGAGAAGAATTTTAGTGTATGGCCTAGAGACTGTTCCTGTAATATTTTGGTGAAGAATTTGGCTGCTTTTTGTCCTGTCTGAAGAGTCCACCTGAGGCTAAGGTAAAGAGATTTTTATTAACTTCCTTTGCACTGACAAAGGAAGTCTCAGAAAAACCCAGCACAGACTTTGTCTTCTTGTATACTCTCATGAAGAGCATTTTGATCAAGTGTAGCAAGCTTAGAAAGGAAAAATACAAAGTTTATGGTTCAAGTATTATAAAGGGGAACCAGGAAGTAGAATGGAGTTGAATCCTACATTCAAGATTACGGAAGTGGTGACCTTGAGCCAAGTTGTCCTTCAGTTAAGTGTATTGTTCATGCTTTTGCGTTTGAACAAGGCATAGTTCTATCATGTTAGGTATTATTACTTGGTTATTGTTTTCATTTGGACTTTTAATGTGGAATGAACTACAATCCAGGCATGGTGGTACACACCTTATTCTCAAGATATAGATATAAGGAGATCTCTGAGTTCAGAGCCAGCCTGATTCCAGGTAAAGAAAAGCTTAAGTCCAGGCATGGTGGAACACACAATCAATTCCAGCATTCAGGAGACAGATCCATGCAGATTGCTGAGTTCAAAGTCAATCTACAGAGCAAGTTCCAGGGCAACCAAGCTTAGGCTGTGAAGAAGTTGGAAAGCAGAAAGCTGGTGATAATGTAGTAGAAAAAGGTGGCCATATTCCAGCTCTATCAAGCAGCAGAACTTGGAAGATTTAGCTATGTGCCTCTGGCTTTAGAGTCATGAGTAGTAGGGATTATTACTGGGACAATTGATGCAAGTTATCTGGAGCTAAGAAATTAGCAGTGATTAAGAGGAGACCAGCATCACAGAGTTGAAATCTTCTGGGAAGTGTTTTCTGAGAGCACAAAGAGCTGTGTTCCAGAGAGAGCCAAGGTTGTATATCATGCTCCAGCTGGATTTTGTAATGTATAAGACTCACCCAGGTGGTACTGGTTTTGAAGGCATGAAGAAATCATGGAGAACAGCTGGAGCTTGGCACCATGAGAGGCACTTGGTGAAGGTGAAGCCTCAGTTGAAGTTGACGGCACAGGTCTGAAGGGATCATGCAAAGAAGTTGAGCCTCACACCATGAAGGAAGCCTATGAGAGGCTATTGGCAAAACCTAGTTGCAACAAAGGACTGCAGGATACTGGATTTGTCAGTACCATGGAATGGCCACTAAGAACATCAGTAGCAATGAAGTGAATTTACCAGACCCTGAAGTACTTCAGAGGGAAGAGCTGGAGATGTGACCTAAGCCCTTTGGAGGAGCCCAGAAGATCACGTGTGGATGGATTCCAGACATTGGAGCAAGAAGCTGTAACTTTGCAGTTGCCTTGGAGCCCCATGGATGTTGAGGATGCTAGAGCTGTAGGATATCTGCTGAGGAAATCTGCTATCATGGAGTGGAATGACCCAAAGAGAAATAATTGTGCGGCAGTAACAAAACAGAAAAGAGGTGGTGATCTGAAGAGCCCTTTGACATCAGTCATGGAGATGCAGAATTTGGAGTTTTCCCAGCTGGCTTTTGGTCTTGCTTTGATTTAGCATTTACCCACTATAATGTTTGTTTGTAATGGTAATGTATATCCTGTGACGTTGGAAGTATGTGGTCTGCTTTTTGACAATTAAGTGATTGGATAAATTTCAGCAGAGACTTTGAACTTTGGACTTTTAACATTGCTGAGACTGTAATAGACTATGGGAACTTTTGAAGTTGGACTAAATGTATTTTGCATTATGCTATGGCTATGAATGGCCCCATAGATTCAGGTGTTTGAACAAGCCTATGGGGGCCAGAGTGTGGAATATGGTGGTTTGAATAAGCTTGGCCAGGAGGTGGCACTATTAGGAGGTGTGACCTGATTGGAGGAAGTGTGTTACTGTGAGGGTGAGCTTTGATACCCTCCTCCTGGCTGCCTGCTGATGTCAGTCTCCTTCTGGCTGCCTTACAATTAAGATAAAAAACTCTCAGCTCCTTCTCCAGCACCATGTCTGCCTGGATGCTGTCATGCTTCCCACCATGCTGATAATGGACTAAAACTCTGAAACTGTGAGCCAGGTCCAATTAAATGTTGTCTTTTTTAAAAGTTGCCTTGGTCATGGTGTCTCTTAACAGCAATGGAAACCCTAAGAGAATGCGTATTCTTTGAAACAATGCAAAATAGTGAAGCTGCTGTGGTAAATAATATGGAAAAGCCTTAGAAACCTTATCACTGTATGACCCAGAATTCCTACTTTGGGTAATTGACCCAAAGCAATTTACATTTAGATGTAATTGTATAGCTCCCAAATTCTCTGAAACATTGTGCATAATAGCTGATATAAAAAAACCACCCAGGTGCCCATTAACAGATGAAAGACTAAAGAACATGTGAAATATAATATGGAAAAAAAGTGAAATAAAATGGAGTGCCACTTGCCTAAAAAAGAAAGGAATCCCTCAACAGAGGAATGGATACAGAAAATGTGGTAGATTTACACAATGGAGTACTACTCAGCAATTAAAAACAATTAATTTATGAAATTCTTAGGCAAATGGATGGATCTAGAGAATATCATCCTGAGTGAGATAACCCAATAACAAAAGAACACACATGATATGCACTCACTGTTAAGTGGGTATTAGCCCAGAAACTTAGAATACCCAAGATACAATTTGCAAAACATATGAAACTCAAAAAGAAGGAAGACCAAAGTGTGGATACTTCGATCCTTCTTAGAAGGGGGAACAAAATACCCATGGAAAGAGTTACAGAGACAAAGTTTAGAGCTGAGATGGAAGGAAGGACCATCCAGAGACTGCCCCACCCGGGGAACCATCCCACATACAACCACCAAACCCAGACACTATTGCATATGCCAGCAAGATTTTGCTGACAGGACCCTGATATAGCTCTCTCTTGTGAGGCTAAGCCAGTGCCTGGCAAATACAGAAGTGGATGCTCACTGTCATCTATTGGATGGAACACAGGGCCCCTAATGAAGGAGCTAGAGAAAGTACCCCAGGAGCTAAAGGGGTCTGCAACCCTATAGGAGGAACAACAATATGAACTAACCAGTAACACCTCCCCCCGCCCCCCAGAGCTTGTGTCTCTAGTTGCATATGTAGTAGAGGATGGCTTAGTTGGCCATCAATGGGAGGAAAGGCCCTTGACAAAGATCATATGCCCCAGTACAGGGGAACGACAGGGCCAGGAAGCAGAAGTGGGTGGGTAGGGGAGCAGGGTGGGAAAGGGTATAGGGGACTTTCCAGATAGTATTTGAAATGTAAATGAAGAAAATATCTTTTAAAAAAGCAAAAACAAAAAACAAACAAACAGAATTGAACCCACAGGATGCTGTGCTAAGAGAAGTAAACCTGTTAAAGGGAAACAAATGCCATGTGATTTCACTACTGTACAGGCCACGATAATCCAAATTGTCCATATGATGTCCAGTGAAAGATACTCTTCACTAGTGTGCAGGGTACGAAGTAATCCACACTACATAATCAGAGTAGGATGCATTATGAGGGGCTGGGACAGTAGGGAAAAGAGGAGTGACTTGCAGGTCTCCTTCACAATATTATATATGTAGTTAACAAAAACTATTATTATTAACATGTGTTAAGATGACAGGTTCCTTGTTAAGCAGTGCTATTAAAATAAATGGTTTTCAAACAAGATAAGGACTATAATATGTGATGGAGGTTATCAATGGGAATTTTATTGTAAAATCAAGCTGTGTGAAATTTTACTTTCAGGAAAGCAGCAAATGGCTTTTTAGATGAAAGTGTTTTCCCAAATCACCTTCCTTATATTTGATGATTGTCATTCAGTCATAAGGTAGCTCTCCAGTTTTAGAATATAGTGCAGAAACACATGACATCTGTGGAAAACATAGGAAGATGAGTGCTATTGTGGGCCTGGAGGAGATAGGCTGTGAAGACAACCACAGGCTGACCTGATCTCTGACTCTCCATTTCCTGGACTCCCCAGTCTTGTTGTTTTTGTCGCTCTTAATCCAGTATGTCCTTGTAGTTATATTTTTTAAACTGGAGGCTGAGGAGTTTGTTCGAAGCCTTATTAATGCCATGGACAGACAGACAGACAGACAGACAGACAGAGGGGCAATGACATAGTGTAGGCTCAAAAGACAGTTTAGGACCCAACACTAAAGGCAACATAGCACAGTCTCTGAAGAAAATCAGAACCCACGTGGCAAATAGTGTCTGTATTTAGGTCTCCTGAGGTGTGTATGAAGGCAAGATATATTATTCCTTTACTGGTTGATCAAGGAAGTGCCTAAGCTCTTCAATGTCTGAGGACTCTGACTTACTATGTGTCCATAATTCTCCTCCAGCCTGGACACCTAGGATGACTGTTGTTCAAATCTGGACAGGCTCTTTACCTCTTTTCTTTGGCTCATTCAAACTAGACAGAGATGTAAAAATGGAAGGCGAGTTTGAAGCCCCAAGTGTCTTTGCTTCATGTTCCTTAGTGGATAGTAGGTTGCATCTTAAGGTCTAGCCATTGTCAGCTTGAGGACTTAAGCTTAAAAGTCATGCAAAATTGTTGACTGTTATCAGGCTATCTCAAAGAAATAAGTACTTTCCCTAATCTCAGCCCTCCCTGGATAATCTGCTACACAGTACAACATGAGTGGAAGATAGGAGTCTATTCAAATACATAGCATTTTTACCTTTCTCACCAGTAAAAATCCATTCCATTCAAAGAATATTTATTGAAGCCCTATAATGTGGCAGGCATAGGACTAATCATTCCTGTGTATCAGTGAATAAAAGACACTATGGACCCTTGTGAAGGGCTGAAGGAGTCATTGAGGCATGTGACATATTTGGCATAGGTCCTATCCTATAAAAAAATAACAAAGTGCAGCTTATCTTTTATAGAAATTAGGTGATGGCTACATTCCAGACAGAGCTCAATTTAATCATCATTTTTAACTGCTCTGATGAATATTATAAATTTAGGATTTAGATTGACACTTTCTAAGTCAGCCCATGCCAAATGTATCCTCAGAGTCAGCTGTAAAGTGGCATTAATCGAATTGTTCATATTCACATTTTCACAGCAATACTTGAGCATTGAATTAATACTAGTGCAACTTACAGACTTTAAATATTACTTCTGTTGCAAGTGCTCTTTTTCATTTTTGAACATTTTCTGAGGTTTTACCTCAAGGGCAGAGTCTCTTTCTTAGAAAGACAAAAGACATTGGAAAACATTCTGTAAAACAACCCAAGACACTTGAAAATAGGAAAATTGAACCAACTTCTGCCATTAACAAATTCTTTTAAATAATACTCTCACTTTTTTTTACTGTAAAGAAAACAGTAAAAAAATTCAAGTATTCAATTTCTTCTTGAACAATAGAAGTTGAAGTTACCTGCCAACTTGTAGGACTGTACAAAATTCTCTTTTAAAAACAATTTCACTCTTTAAATAAATAATAACCACCTTATATAAAAATTCTCAATAGTGTTATAAAAATGTCTCTTTTTGTTCATTTTTTTAGATAATCTTTTTACTCCATAGCCCAAGCTAGCCTAGAAACCACTATTATAGTACAAAGTGGCCTTGAACACATAGCAGTGTTCCGAGTCTGCCTCCTGAGTGCTGAGAATTTAGGTAGAGGTTGCCGTGCTTGCTGTAAAAGCATCCTTTATTATAATAAGCTTTAATGGAAATATAAGCAGAAAAATCATATATGGACAAGCCAATAAACTTGTAGAAAATAGCAAATAAATAGGACGAAATTCCAACAGACTTTAGTTCTTTTTTTTTTTTTTTTGTAAACATTTGGGATATTCTGTAATTATAGTCCAATGATTTGCAATCTATAAGGCAAGAGTCAATCAACATATAATGAGAAAATTATCGAACAAGAAAAGAGTTTCTTGATCAAATATACTATGGACATGAAATTAGAAGTGATGCTAGTTAATGTTGATAGGACTTCCTTAGAAAATATCCTTTGGATGAATGAGCCAACACAGAAGACTGAGCATCAGAAACTGAGCCACTCTGTTTCCACGTAATGAACCATTTGACTTCCCCCAAGCACCATCTGGGAGACACATGTCTCCCTTTCTCTAAGTATACCTCCGCTTGTATAGATTACAAACAATCCAGGACAACTGTGAGAATCATGCCAGGGGCAATGGGCAAAGTCCTCAGATCTTTTGCTTAGGGGCCATCAGCATGGCTACAAGAGATGCCTGGATTTGTCAGAATAACTGCAAACCTACAGAAGTTTCCCACATAACCTGTGAACCAGCACAGACTCAAAATGCATAAATGTGACACACATTTAAGAAAAAAAGTGTTGCAATTTCCTACTTATACCCAAAGCAATTTGACAGAGATTGCCTTCTGGCAACCCGAAACGTCTCATTAACTTCATTCTACAGATGGAGACAAGGGTAAGAACGAGGTCTGTTTCCTTTTTACTGTCTTTGAGTTCCTACGATGGTTTGCGGCTTGTCGAAAGCAAGTTAGTTCAGCAATTGAAATCTCTTAGACTCTGGTGAACAAGTATAAGCTGTGCTTAATGAAACTCTCTTCAAGATGATTTGGATGACCAAACTGAATCTGATAGCAGCATCATATCCAAATCTCTGACATGCACTACCTAACAGCAAGAAGGCTAGCCAATGCCATGGATATTTGTATGAATGATTTTCTCGACATAGACAAAAATTCTCATTTGTTACCTATGTGAGCTGAACATCCTTACTGCCCTAAAACATGTTGATACCTCAGCTCATTCATTTGTTCATTAGTGCATTAGCACAATAGCTAACATTTAATACACTTTATTACACTTAAATTAAAAACAGCTGCTTGCCGGCTGGAGCCATGGCTCAGTGGTCAAGAGCACTGACTGCTCTCCCGAAGGTCCTGAGTTCAAATCCCAGCAAACACATGGTGGCTCACAACCATCCATAATAAGATATAACACTCTCTCTGGGTGCATCTGAAGACAGCTACAGTGTACTTAGATATAATAATAAACACATCTTTAAAAAGAAAAAAAAAACAACAAAAGCCAAAAAAAAATAACTGTTTGCTTAGAAACATATCTCAGTTCATAGAGTGCTTGCTTAGCATATAGGAAGGCCTATTTTGAGCCCCCAGACTATAGAAACTGAGTGTGGTAGTATATCCTTGTAAAACCAGATTTCATAAAATTAAAACAGGAGGATCAGGAGTTCAAAGTCATCTTGAGAAGGTACATGGTAAATTAAAAGCATCCTCGATTATATGAGACCGTATCTCCAAAACATACTGTTAAGTTAGCTCCAATCACTCTACTTATCTCCATTTTAACATGGACCGACATTCATTGGAGCTAAGTGATGTGGATGGTTAAACAGCAGGGAGGAGATAAAATGAGGAAGTCAGATACTCTTTACTTCAACTCCATACTTCCTTTGCACATAGTGATTCCTAGGAACTATGATAATCATGAATGATGGAGGATGACCTATTAAGACTTTGGAATGGCCTTCCAGACATAATATCTTATATTATTTCAGTTCCCAGGCTATCAATAATCAGAATGGTCCTTTGTATTATTTAAGTAATCTATTTTTATGTCTTTCTTTTTTTGTGTGTGAGAAATAGCTATTTCTAGTGGGGTGGTATTTAAATAGAGATTTATGTGATAAGAGAGAGTATAGAAACCATCACAGGGTAACACCCAGCCAGGGTAAGAGGAGCTCACTCAAAAGCCCTGGATGGAGAATGAGTTTGCATTCTAAGGAAAAGCAAAGATAGTGTGTCTGGGACATGGAAAAGTATGAATAAGCTTGTGGAGAGAGAAAAGTCTGCTTACAGGGATCTTGGTTAGAATCAGGCCATAATAGTATGAGGGTGACCTCAACAAAGTTTCAGTTGGAATGACATAATCTATTGTAATAGGTCTGAATTTGGTTGTTATACAAAGAAAGCATGGGGGAGGGGGGGAGCCAGGAATAGAAAACAAAAGACCATTAGGCAGGCACTATAATGCTCTAGGTAACTAATAGCACTGATCTGTAATTAAAAGGAATTGATAACAATAGAGAGAAGGAAGAGGGCTGGATTCAGGATATCTTTAGAAGGCAGCCACTTAGATTTAATATGAGAAACAAAGGAAAAAGAATCATTGTTTGTTTTCTCAATTATATACACACTTATAAAAATTGGTCTTTATTTTTGTATTGAAATAAAACTTACATTCAGTGAACATGTATAAATGCTCACCTTGAACCACGTTGTTTATATTTTATGGAAACTAAGTACTGAGAAAATTCCCTAGTCTTTCCAGTCAGCACTGTCAACATGCCTTCTCCTACCCTTCCAACACAATTCATTTTTTATGTTATAGACAGGTTCACTTTTTCAGAACAAAGTTTTATCTAATTTGTTCTTCTCTTTGGTAATTTAGTCATGCTCCATTGCAACATATTGCCCAAAATTCTTAACTTGCAATACAAACCTGTGCATTGATTCATGACAGTCACTTTCTACTACCTTTTTCTTAGTCATAGTTAGAATATTTCTCCAGCTTTCTTCATTTCCATTTATTGTAGCATTAGATATTAGATTTTGTAACATCTAATCTAAAACACTTTTATTTCCTGCTTCTGTACATTTTAAAGGCTGCAGTTGATCCATTATTATATGATGCAGACATCTATGTTACTGTCCATTTTCTAGTCTTCTTTTTAAATTTTAAACATAATTTCTTTTTTTTGGTATTTATTTCATTTACATTTCCAATGCTGTCCCAAAAGTACCCCACACACTCCTCCACCCACTCACCCACCCACCCACCCACTCCCACTTCCTGGCCCTGTCATTCCCCTGTACTGAGGGATATAAAGTTTGCATGACCAATGGTTCTCTCTTTCCACTGATGGCCGACTAGGCCATCTTCTGATTCATATGCAGCTAGAGGCAGGAGCTCCGAGGGGGTACTGGTTAGTTCATATTGTTGTTCCACCTATAGGATTGCAGATCCCTTTAGCTCCTTGGGTACTTTCTCTAGCTCCTCCATTGGGGACCCTGTGATCCATCCAATAGCTGACTGTGAGCATCCACTTCTGTGTTCTCGTCTTGTGTATTGCTACTAAAGGAAACATCATTCATGCATTGCTTCAGTGTCTCCCCTCAAATTTATATGTTGAAATGTCATCCCTAATATGGTGGCTTTAGTAATTAAGGAATTTGGGAAGTCATTTTGTTACTACTAAGAATTAGATTAGTGTCCTTATAGGGTTATAATGAGACACTCTTCTCCCATCCTGATGTGGGGCTCTGGCAAAAAGGTAGGTACTACCAAACAATGAATCTTTTTGTATTTTGATCTTAAACTTCCTTTCCTGAGGGAAATAAATTTAGCATTATTAGTTTATTGAATTTTTAAATATAAGCTGAACAAACTAAGCAATTTTAAAATTGCATGCTTTGTTCTCTGAAACATGTAACATTCCTGTCGTTTTATTGCCTCTCCTAACATGACTATTACAGATTGCTTGTGTTAGCTATCACACATGCATAGTACTAGTTTTGTCTTCAATAAATATTGTTTGATTATTTTATGATGAAATAATTAGTATCTATATTTGGACCAGAGATGTATCCCAGTGGTAGATCATCACTTTACCATGTTTATATACCTTGTATTTGGTTCTCTATCTCTGCAAAATTAATGCACCAGTAGTTACTGCATTTGATATCGATATTCCATCTCACCATTTATACTGCATATTCTCCATAGCAAGACTAACTCTCACATTTATTAACTGTCGTTCATACAATCTAGTAAAGTGATCTAAAGAAAGTAATATCCTAAAAAGTCAGCATCTCCCATCTTTTATAACTATTCACTTCTTTCCTATCCCATTGACTTCTTAATGCTCGGGCAGGCGCTTTACTAATGCATGTATTGATTTATCAGATGTGCTCACATTTCACTTGTTAGTTGTGAACAATGTGTTTGAGATGTCTGAGAGAACCCAGCAAATTGAAAACTGAAGGTTTATATAAGAAATTTTCAACTCTTAAAATTAACAAAAGATTCTAATAAACAGCTATGTGATAGAGAAATCTACATAATACAGAACAGTATGATGATGGTTAGCATAGAACTTATGAGAAGGTTGGTGACACTAGATCTTAGGCATTTGTAGTTCCTTAGTCAGGTACACAGACAGAAAGACACATACATACACACTTACTGACATAGACATATACACACACATTCACATAGACATACACACACACACTCACTCACACACATAGACAAATATACAGATGCACATACATACACACATGTACCCCTACATACATACACACACACAGATAGAGGATCAAAAAGTGGTGATCTTTTAAGATAATAGTATTAATTGTTTGATTCTAGCAACCATTTCTCAATGTGTTTTTGTATAAATGAAAAATGTTGTTCCTACCTTAAATAGAAACAACCTATATTTGTCAATTATACTTCAATAATATTGTAAAAGTAATTTTTCTTAAAAGACAATAATTTCAGTTAATAAAGAATTTTTCATAGAAAACTATTATCAAAAAAATAAAGTGTGTTAAAGTAACATTTACACATATTTTTTAGAGTGGGTTTTTATAAATTATTTTCTTTATTTACATTTCAAAAGTTACCTCCTTCCTGTTATCCCCTCCCCAAGTTCTTTATCCTCTCCCCCATCTCTGAAAGGGTGCTCCCCTACCTGCCCACCTACCCTCACCTCACCCCCACCAGCATCCTTCTTCCCTGGAGTATCAAGTTTCCACAGGATGAAGCATATCTTCTCACACTGAGGCCAGACAAAGCCATCCTCTACTACACATGTACCCAGGGCCACCGACCAGCCCATGTATGCTCCTTGGGGAGCTCCTAGGGGTTTGGGTTAGTTGACAAGGTTGTTCTTCCTATGGGGTTGCAATCCCCCTCAGCTCCTTCAGTCCTGCCCCTAACTCTTCCATAGGGCTCCCTGACTTCAGTCCATTGGTTGGCTGTACCTATCTGTGTCTGTCTTAATCAGCTGCTATTAGAGCCTCTCAGAGGACAGCCATACCAGACTCTTGTCTGTGAGCACAATATGGCATAATAGTGTCAGGATTTGGAGTGCATGCATGGGATGGATCTCAAATTGGATTGGTCACAGGGTGGCCTTTCTTTCAGTCTCAGCTCCATTTTTGTCCCTGCATTTTCTTTAGACAGGAATAATTCTAGGTCAAAATTTTTGAAGACTGGTGAGTGGCCCCTTCCCTCAACTGAAGGTCATGTCTATCTACAGGAGGTGGTTTCTACAGGTTTTATCTCTCCACTGTTGGGCATTTCGGCAAATGTCACTCCCAACGCGTCCTGGTAGTCTCTCACATCTCAGGTCTCTGTGACTTTCTAGAGGTTCTCCCTGCCCCCAGCCCTCACTGCTACATATTTTGATACATTCTCCTGGGCCTCTGGGTTTTTCTCCTGTCTTTCCCATACCTGAACCTTCCCTCTTCCCCCCTCCCCCCTTTCCTCTCCCATCCAGAGTCCTCTCTCCCTCTGTCTCTCATGATTATTTTGTTCCCCCTTTCAAGTGGGTTTAAAGTATCTATACTTGGGCCTTCCTTCTTGTTACGCTTCCCATGGTCTTTGAATACATGCATTAACTGTGTGTAAGATAATTCTATTAAGTTTAGAAAAGAGATCAATATCAATTTTATCATCAAGTTCTCTTGGCCCTATTCACTTACTGGTAGAGGCTAGACAATATGTCACAGTAAAGTAAGTTTATAGCAACTTGAAATAATCTTAACAAGTCTTTAAATATTCTTCTAAGAATAAGTACAATGCCACGATGTTAATAACAACCGAAAATAAATTTAGATTTTTGGGTAACTTTTTTTCTTAAGGGAACATAGTCCTTGAATGTGGGGAAATTGCTTAACCCTCTGGGAGTAGAAACTTTGCACAATTCCATGTGAGTTCTGAGATGTTTTATAAACGGATAATATAAACAGGAAGGCAAAGAGCTTGGCCAACAATTAAGGAAGGACTGAGCAGGACCTTTAAAACATGTTTCCTTTCTAGCTTGTCTATCACTTGTCCCTGTGTTTCCTTTCCACCAGACTGGGCAGATAAGAAATGACTTGTTTAGTATTTTAGAGTCAATAGCTGACATTCCTGGGCTTATTCTCTGGACTACTTGCAGTTTAATAAAAATATTTTTTGCTTCCAATAGTTAATACGGTGCCTTTTTGACCTAATCAATTCATGTCTTATCTTTAGGCATGCATTAACCCACAAGTGATCATGGTACACACTGACTAGACCATGAGAATGTTTGTCTAATGGAATGTTAGCAGCAGTGATGTACATGGTGTCTCAGCAGAAGCTTGAAGAGCCATCGAAAGCCATTTCTTTCTCTCTTTGGAGTCACGGTCCAACAGGCAGGAAGCATTCCTTTCCTTCTGCATCCCTAGAGAGGAGGCAGCAGATCACGAACAGAGGACTGACACTGCCACCAATGCCACATGCCATTGAGATTGTGGAACTGCTTCTCTCAATTAATTTACTGTCACTGTATATTGTCCAGGTACTCAAGTAGAAGAATATGTGCCTCCCATATAAAGAAGAAAGAGATTAAATTTCACTTTAACGCACAATTGTTTGTTCTTTTTACATCTACTAGAGTATTGACTGTTAGGGACACAGGGAAATGCTTACTCCTGTTCATCGGGACAAGCACTTTTCATTTCTCTCTCTCTCTCTCTCTCTCTCTCTCTCTCTCTCTCTCTCTCTCTCTCTCTCTCTCTCCCCCTTCCTTCCTTCCTTCTCTCCTTCCCTCCCTCCTTCCCTCCCTTCTTTATCTCTCTCTGTCTCTGTCTCTGTCTCTCTCTCTCCACCCTCTCTTTATATTAGATATTTTCTTTATTTACATTTCAAATGTTATCCCCTTTCCTCATTTACCCTTTGAAAACACCCACACAGTCCCACTCCCTGGCCCTGGCATTCCCCTATACTGGGCATAGAACCTTCACAGGACCAAGAACCTCTCCTCCCATTGATGGCCAACTAGACTATCCTTTGCTACATATACAGCTAGAGCCATGAGTCCCATGATGTGTTTTCTTTGGTTGGTGGTTTACTCCCAGGGAGCTCTAGGGCTACTGGTTAGTTCATATTGTTGTTCCTCCTATGGAGCTTCAAACCCCTTCAGCTACTTGGGTACTTTCTCTAGCTCCTCCATTGGAGATCCTGTGCTCAGTCCAATGCATGGCTGTGAGCATCCACTTCTGTATTTGTCAGGAACTAGCAGAGCCTCTCAGGAGACAGCTATATCAGGCTCCTCTCAGCAAGCTCTCTTGGGCATCTACAATAGTGTCTGGGTTTGGTGGTTGTATATGGGATGGATCCTCAGGTGGGGCAGTCACTGGATGGTCATTCCTTCAGTCTCTGCTCTACACTTTGTCTCTGTAACTCCTTCCATGGATATTTTGATCCCCTTTCTAAGAAGGAGCAAAGTATCCACACTTTGGTCTTCCTTCTTTTTGAGTTTCATATGTTTTGGAAATTGTTATCTTTGGTATTCCAAGCTTCTGGACTAATCTCCACATATCAGCGAGTGCATATCATGTGTGTTATTTTGTGATTGGATTACCTCACTCAGGAAGATAACCTCCAGATCCATCCATTTGCCTAAAAAATCTCATAAACTCATTGTTTTTAATAACTGTGTAGTACTTCATTGTGTAAATGTACCACATTTTCTGTATCCATTCCTCTGTTGAGGAACATCTGGGTTCTTTCCAGCTCCTGGGTATTATAAATAAGGTTGATATGAACATAGCAGAGCATGTATCCTTATTACATGTTGGAAGACTTTCTCGGTATATGCCCAGGAGTGTTATTAGTAGGTCCTCAGGTAGTACTATGTCCAATTTTCTGAGGAACCTAAAAACTGATTTCCAGAGTGGTTGTACTAGCTTGCAATCCCACCAGCAATGGAAGAGTGTTCCTCTTACTCCATATCCTCTCTAGTATCTGCTGTCACCTGAGTTTTTGATCTTAGCCATTCTGACTGGTGGGAAGTAGAACCTTAGAGTTGTTTTGATTTTCATTTCCCTGATGATAAGGATGTTAAACATTTGTTAGGTGCTTCTCAGCCATTCGGTTTTCCTCAGTTGAGAATTCATTGTTTAGGCTCTGTACCTCATTTTTTAATAGGGTTATTTGGTTCTCTGGAGTCTAAATTCTTGATACTTCGTATATATAGGATATTAGCCAGATATAGCATCTAGGATTGGTAAAGTTCTTTTCCCAATATGTTGGTTGCCTTTTTTTTTTTTATATTGACAGTGACCTTTGACTTACAGAAGCTTTGCAACTTTATGAAGACCCATTTGTTGATTCTTGATCTTAGAGCACAAGCAATTGCTGTTCTGTTCAGGAATTTTTTCCCCTGTGCCCATATGTTCCAGGCTCTTCCCCTCTATAAGTTTCAGTGTATCTGGTTTTATGTGGAGGTCCTTGATCAACTTGGACTTGAGCTTTGTCCAAGGAGATAAGAATGGATCAATTCGCATTCTTCTACTAACTGCCATTGTTAAAAATGCTGTCTTTTTTCCACTGGATGGTTTTATCTCCTTTGTCAAAGATCAGGTGACCATAGGTGTGTGGGTTCAATTTCTGGGTCTTCAATTCTATTACATTGATCTACCTGACTGTCATTGTACCAGTACCATGCAGTTTTTATCACAATTGCTCTGTAGTACAGCTTGAGGTCAGGGATGGTGATTTCACCAGAATTTCTTTTATTGTTGAGAAGAGTTTTTGCTGTCCTAGGTATTTTTTCTACTCCAGATGAATTTGCAAATTGCTCTTTCTAAGTCTGTGAAGAGTTGAGTTGTAATTTTGATGGGGACTGCATTGAATCTGTAGATTGTTTTCGACAAGATGGCCATTTTTACTATGTTAATCCTGCCAATCTATGAGCATGGAAGATCTTTCTGTCTTCTGAGATCTTCAATTTCTTTCTTCAGAGACTTGAAGTTCTTATCATACAGATCTTTCACTTGCTTAGTTAGAGTCACACCAAGTTATTTTATATTATTAGTGGCTATTGTGAAGGGTGTTGTTTCCCTAATTTCTTTCTCAGCCTGTTTCTCCTTTGTGTAGATGACAGTCACTGATTTGTCTGAGTTAATTTTATATCCAGCTGAAGCTGTTTATCAAGTATAGGAGTTCTCTGGTGGACATTTTTGGGTCACTTACATAAACTATCATATTATATGCAAACAGTGATAGTTTGACATCTTCATTTCCAATTTGTATCCCTTTGATCTCCTTTTGTTGTCTAATTGCTCTGGCTTGGACTTTAAGTACTATATTGAATAGGTAGGGAGGAGTAGGCAGAATGTTGTCCCTGATTTTTGTAGATTGCTTCAAGTTTCTCTCCATTTAGTTTGATGTTGGCTACTTCTTTGTAGTATATTGTTTTCACTATGTTTAGGTATGGGCCTTGAAATTTTGATCTTTCCAAGGCTTTTATCATGAAGGGGTGTTGGGTTTTAACAAATGCTTTCTCGGCATCTAATGAGATGATCATGTGGTATTTTTTTCTTTGATTTTTGTCTTTGAGTTTGTTTATATAGAGGATTACATTGATGAATTTCTGTATATTGAACCATCCCTGCATCTCTGGGATGAAGCCTTCTTGATCATGATGGATGATCAGTTTGATGTGTTCTTGGATTCAGTTTGTGCGAATTCTATTGACTATTTTGCAACCATATTCATAAGGAAAATTAGTCTGATATCCTCTATCTTTGTTATATCATTGTGTGGTTTATGAATCAGACTAATTGTGGCTTCTTAGAACAAATTGGGTAGAGTACCTTCTGTTTCTATCTTGTGGAATAGTTTGAGGATTATTGGTATTGTGTCTTCTTTGAAGGTATGATAGAACTCTGCACAAAACCCATCTGGTTCTGGACTTTTTTTTTTTTTGGATGGGAGAGTATTAATGACTGTTTCTATTTCTTTAGGGGATACGCGTCATTTATCTGATCCAGATTTAACTTTGGTACCTGGTATCTGTCACAAGAGACAGCTACATCTGGGTCCTTTCGATAAAATCTTGCTAGTGTATGCAATGGTGTCAGCGTTTGGATGCTGATTATGGGGTGGATCCCTGGATATGGCAGTCTCTACATGGTCCATCCTTTCATCTCAGCTCCAAACTTTGTCTCTGTAACTCCTTCCAAGGGTGTTTTGTTCCCACTTCTAAGGAGGGGCATAGTGTCCACACTTCAGTCTTCATTTTTCTTGAGTTTCATGTGTTTAGGAAATTGTATCTTATATCTTGGGTATCCTAGGTTTTGGGCTAATATCCACTTATCAGTGAGTACATATTGTGTGAGTTCCTTTGTGATGTGTAACCTCACTCAGGATGATGCCCTCCAGGTCCATCCATTTGGCTAGGAATTTCATAAATTCATTCTTTTTAATAGCTGAGTAGTACTCCATTGTGTAGATGTACCACATTTTCTGTATCCATTCCTCTGTTGAGGGGCATCTGGGTTCTTTCCAGCTTCTGGCTATTATAAATAAGGCTGCTATGAACATAGTGGAGCATGTGTCCTTCTTACCAGTTGGGGCATCTTCTGGATATATGCCCAGGAGAGGTATTGCTGGATCCTCTGGTAGTACTATGTCCAATTTTCTGAGGAACCGCCAGACGGATTTCCAGAGTGGTTGTACAAGCCTACAATCCCACCAACAATGGAGGAGTGTTCCTCATTCTCCACATCCATGCCAGCATCTGCTGTCACCTGAATTTTTGATCTTAGCCATTCTGACTGGTGTGAGGTGGAATCTCAGGGATGTTTTGATTTGCATTTCCCTGATGATTAAGGATGTTGAACATTTTTTCAGGTGCTTCTCTGCCATTCGGTATTCCTCAGGTGAGAATTCTTTGTTCAGTTCTGAGCCCCATTTTTTAATGGGGTTATTTGCTTTTCTGAAGTCCACCTTCTTGAGTTCTTTATATATGTTGGATATTAGTCCCCTATCTGATTTAGGATAGGTAAAGATCCTTTCCCAATCTGTTGGTGGTCTTTTTGTCTTACTGACGGTGTCTTTTGCCTTGCAGAAACTTTGGAGTTTCATTAGGTCCCATTTGTCAATTCTCGATCTTACAGCACAAGCCATTGCTGTTCTGTTCAGGAATTTTTCCCCTGTGCCCATATCTTCAAGGCTTTTCCCCACTTTCTCCTCTATAAGTTTGAGTGTCTCTGGTTTTATGTGAAGTTCTTTGATCCATTTAGATTTGACCTTAGTACAAGGAGATAAGTATGGATCGATTTGCATTCTTCTACATGATAACAACCAGTTGTGCCAGCACCAATTGTTGAAAATGCTGTCTTTCTTCCACTGGATGGTTTTAACTCCCTTGTCGAAGATCAAGTGACCATAGGTGTGTGGGTTCATTTCTGGGTCTTCAATTCTATTCCATTGGTCTACTTGTCTGTCTCTATACCAGTACCATGCAGTTTTTACCACAATTGCTCTGTAGTAAAGCTTTAGGTCAGGCATGGTGATTCCACCAGAGGTTCTTTTATCCTTGAGAAGAGTTTTTGCTATCCTAGGTTTTTTGTTATTCCAGATGAATTTGCAAATTGCTCCTTCTAATTCGTTGAAGAATTGAGTTGGAATTTTGATGGGGATTGCATTGAATCTGTAGATTGCTTTTGGCAAGATAGCCATTTTTACAATGTTGATCCTGCCAATCCATGAGCATGGGAGATCTTTCCATCTTCTGAGATCTTCTTTAATTTCTTTCTTCAGAGACTTGAAATTTTTATCATACAGATCTTTCACTTCCTTAGTTAGAGTCATGCCGAGATATTTTATATTATTTGTGACTATTGAGAAGGGTGTTGTTTCCCTAATTTCTTTCTCAGCCTGTTTATTCTTTGTATAGGGAAAGGCCATTGACTTGTTTGAGTTTATTTTATATGCAGCTACTTCACCGAAGCTGTTTATCAGGTTTAGGAGTTCTCTGGTGGAATTTTTAGGGTCACTTATATATACTATCATATCATCTGCAAAAAGTGATATTTTGACTTCCTCCTTTCCAATTTGTATCCCCTTGATCTCCTTTTGTTGTCGAATTGCTCTGGCTAATACTTCAAGTACTATGTTGAAAAGGTAGGGAGAAAGTGGGCAGCCTTGTCTACTCCCTGATTTTAGTGGGATTGCTTCCAGCTTCTCTCCATTTACTTTGATGTTGGCTACTGGTTTGCTGTAGATTGCTTTTATCATGTTTAGGTATGGGCCTTGAATTCCTGATCTTTCCAGAACTTTTTTCATGAATGGGTGTTGGATCTTGTCAAATGGTTTTTCTGCATCTAACGAGATGATCATGTGGTTTTTGTCTTTGAGTTTGTTTATATAATGGATTACATTGATGGATTTTCGTATATTAAACCATCCCTGTATCCCTGGAATAAAACCTACTTGGTCAGGATGGATGATTGCTTTAATGTGTTCTTGGATTCGGTTAGCGAGAATTTTATTGAGGATTTTTGCATCAATATTCATAAGAGAAATTGGTCTGAAGTTCTCTATCTTTGTTGGATCTTTCTGTGGTTTAGGTATCAGAGTAATAGTGGCTTGGGTAGAGTACCTTCTACTTCTATCTTGTGAAAAAGTTTGTGCAGAACTGGAATTAGATCTTCTTTGAAGGTCTGATAGAACTCTGCACTAAACCCGTCTGGTCCTGGGCTTTTTTTGGCTGGGAGACTATTTATAACTGCTTCTATTTCTTTAGGGGATATGGGACTGTTTAGAAGGTCAACTTGATCCTGATTCAACTTTGGTACCTGGTATCTGTCCAGAAATTTGTCCATTTCGTCCAGGTTTTCCAGTTTTGTTGAGTATAGCCTTTTGTAGAAGGATCTGATGGTGTTTTGGATTTCTTCAGGATCTGTTGTTATGTCTCCCTTTTCAGTTCTGATTTTGTTAATTAGGATTTTGTCTCTGTGCCCTCTAGTGAGTCTAGCTAAGGGTTTATCTATCTTGTTGATTTTCTCAAAGAATCAACTCCTCGTTTGGTTAATTCTTTGAATAGTTCTTCTTGTTTCCACTTGATTGATTTCACCCCTGAGTTTGATTATTTCCTGCTGTCTACTCCTCTTGGGTGATTTTGCTTCCTTTTTTTCTAGAGCTTTTAGATGTGTTGTCAAGCTGCTAGTATGTGCTCTCTCCCATTTCTTCTTGGAGGCACTCAGAGCTATGAGTTTCCCTCTTAGAAATGCTTTCATTGTGTCCCAAAGGTTTGGGTACGTTGTTGCTTCATTTTCATTAAACTCTAAAAAGTCTTTAATTTCTTTCTTTATTCCTTCCTTGACCAAGGTATCATTGAGAAGAGGGGTTGTTCAGTTTCCACCTGAGTGTTGGCTTTCTGTTATTTTTTTTTTTTGTTATTGAAGATCAGCCTTAGTGCATGGTGATCTGATAGGATACATGGGACAATTTCAATATTTTTTAATCTTTTGAGGCCTATTTTGTGACCTATTATGTGGTCAATTTTGGAGAAGGTACCATGAGGTGCTGAGAAGAAGGTATATCCTTTTGTTTTAGGATAAAATGTTCTGTAGATATCTGTCAGATCCATTTGTTTCATCACTTCTGTTAGTTTCAGTGTGTCCCTGTTTAGTTTCTGTTTCCATGATCTGTCCATTGGTGAAAGTGGTGTGTTGAAGTCTCCCACTATTATTGTGTGAGGTGCAATGTGTGCTTTGAGCTTTACTAAAGTTTCTTTAATGAATGTGGCTGCCCTTGTATTTGGAGCATAGATATTCAGAATTGAGAGTTCCTCTTGGAGGATTTTACCTTTGATGAGAACGAAGTGCCCCTCCTTGTCTTTTTTGATGACTTTGGGTTGGAAGTCAATCTTATCAGATATTAGGATGGCTACTCCAGCTTGTTTCTTCATACCATTTGCTTGGAAAATTGTTTTCCAGCCTTTTATTCTGAAGTAGTGTCTATCTATTTCTCTGAGATGTGTCTCCTGTAAACAGCAAAATGTTGGGTCTTGTTTGTGTAGCCAGTTTGTTAGTCTATGTCTTTTTATTGGGGAGTTGAGACCATTGATGTTAAGAGATATTAAGGAAAAGTAATTGTTGCTTCCTGTTATTTTTGTTGTTAAAGTTGGCATTCTGTTCTTGTGGCTGTCTTCTTTTAGGTTTGTTGAGGGATTACCTTCTTGTTTTTTCTAGGGCATTGTTCCCGTTCTTGTATTGGTTTTTTTCTGTTATTAACCTTTGAAGGGCTGGATTCGTGGAGAGATAATGTGTGAACTTGGTTTTGTCGTGGAATACTTTGGTTTCTCCATCTATGGTAATTGAGAGTTTGGCTGGGTATAGTAGCCTGGGCTGGAATTTGTGTTCTCTTAGTGTCTGTATAAGATCTGTCCAGGCTCTTCTGGCTTTCATAGTCTCTGGTGAAAAATCTGGTGTAATTCTGATAGGCTTGCCTTTGTATGTTACTTGACCTTTTTCCCTTACTGCTTTTAGTATTCTATCTTTATTTAGTGCATTTGTTGTTCTGATTATTATGTGTCGGGAGGAATTTCTTTTCTGGTCCAGTCTATTTGGAGTTCTGTAGGCTTCTTGTATGTTCATAGGTATCTCTTTCTTTATATTTGGGAAGTTTTCTTCAATAATTTTGTTGAAGATGTTTGCTGGTCCTTTGAGTTGAAAATCTTCATTCTCATCCACTCCTATTATCCGTAGGTTTGGTCTTCTCATTGTGTCCTGGATTTCCTGGATATTTTGAGTTAGGATCTTTTTGCATTTTCCATTTTCTTTGATTGTTGTGCCGATGTTCTCTATGGAATCTTCTGCACCTGAGATTCTCTCTTCCATCTGTTCTATTCTGTTGCTAATGCTCAAATCTATGGTTCCAGATTTCTTTCCTAGGGTTTCTATCTCCAGTGTTGCCTCACTTTGAGTTTTCTTTATTGTGTCTACTTCCCTTTTTAGGTCTAGTATGGTTTTGTTCATTTCCATCACCTGTTTGTATGTTTTTTCCTCTTTTTCTGTAAGGACTTCTACCTGTTTGATTGTGTTTTCCTGTTTTTCTTTAAGGACTTGTAACTCTTTAGCAGTGTTCTCCTGTATTTCTTTAAGTGATTTATTAAAGTCCTTCTTGATGTCCTCTACCATCATCATGAGATATGCTTTTAAATCTAGGTCTAGGTTTTCGGGTGTGTTGGGGTGCCCTGGACTGTGCGAATGGGAGTGCTTCATTCTGATGATGGTGAGTGGTCTTGGTTCCTGTTAGTAGGATTCCTACGTTTACCTTTCGCCATCTGGTAATCTCTGGATTTAGTAGTTATAGTTGACTCTGTTTAGAGATTGTTCTTCTGGTGATTCTGTTACCGTCTCTCAGCAGACCTGGGAGACAGATTCTCTCCTCTGAGTTTCAGTGCTCAGAGCACTCTCTGCTGGCAAGCTCTCTTACAGGGAAGGTGCGCAGATATCTTGTTTTTGGACCTCCTCCTGGTCGAAGAAGAAGGCTCAAAACAGGGCCTTTCTCAGAAGCTGTGTTGCTTTGGCAGGTCCCAGAAGCTGTCAGCTTCTGTGGTGCAGACTCTCACCTGTGCAGACTAAATTCCTAAGCTCCAGGGAGTCCTGGAACCAAGATGGCGACCACTGCTCCTGAGGCTGAGGCCGCCTCCCGAGCTAGGCGGACACCTGTCCTCTGGTCCGGACGGTGGCCGGCTGTCTGCGGCCCGCCAAGGGTGCTGCCTCAGCGGCTCTGTGCCTCCGCCTGTCCCAGAAGCTGTCCGGTTCTCTGGCGCACCCTCTAACCTGTTCAGACTAATTTCCTAGGTCCCGCGGAGTCCAGGAACCCAGATGGCGACCGCTGCTGCTGAGGCTGAGGCCACCTCCCAAGCCGGGCAGACACCTGTCCTCTGGTCCGGATGGTGGCCGGCTGTCTGCGGCCCGCCAAGGGTGCTGCCTCAGCGGCTCTGTGCTTCTGCCTGTCCCAGAAGCTGTCTGGTTCTCTGGCGCACCCTCTAACCTGTTCAGACTAATTTCTAGTTTCTGTTTCTATGATCTGTCCATAGAGGAGCATGGGGTGTTGAAGCCTCCCACTATCATTGTGTGTGGAACAATGTGTGCTTTGAACTTTAGAAAAGTTTCTTTTATGAATGTGGATGCCCTTGCATTTGGAGCATAGATGTTCAGAATTGAGAATCCATCTTGTTAGATTTTATCTTTGATGAGTATGAAGTGCCCCTCCTTGTATTTTTTTTTTAAATTTTAGTTTGAATGTTGATTTTCTTTGATAGTTTGTATCTTTGGACCATTTGACTGGAAAATTGTGTTCCAATCTTTTACTCTGAGATAGTATCTGTCTTTGTCATTGAGGTGGGTTTCCTGTATGCAGCAAAGTGTTGTTTACTGTTTATGTAACCAGTCTTTTAGTCTATGTCTTTTTATTAGTGGATTGATATTGATACTAAGAGCTATTATGGAAAAGTAATTGTTGCTTCCTGCTATTTTTGTTGTTAGAGTTGGTATTCTGTTCATGTGGCTATCTTCTTTTAGGTTTGTTGAAAGTTTACTTCCTTGCTTTTTCTAGGGTGTAGTTTCTCTCCATATGTTGGAGTTTTCATTTAATTATCCTTTGAAGGGCTGGATTTGTGGAAAGATGTTGTGTAAATTTGGTTTTGTTATTGAATACTTGGTTTCTCAATCTATGGTAATTGAGAGTTTTTCTGAGTATAGTAGCCTGGGCTGGCATTTGTGCTCTCTTAGGGTCTGTATGACATCTGCCCAGGATTTCATAGTCTCTGGTGAGAAGTCGGGTGTAATTCTAATAATAATAATAATAATAAGTAACATAACAATTCTTTATATGTTACTTGATCTTTTTACCTTACTGCTTTTAATATTCTTTCTTTGTTTTGTGCATTTGATGTTTTGATTTTTATGTGTTGGGAAGAATTTCTTTTCTGATCCAAACTCTTTGGAGTTCTATAGGCTTCTTGTATGTTCATGGGCATCTCTTTCTTTAGGTTAGGGAGATTTCTTCTATAATTTTGTTGAAGATATTTACTGGCCCTTTAAGTTGGAAATCTTCCTTCTCATCTACTCCTATTATTCTTAGGTTTGGTATTCTCAATGTGTCCTAGATTTCCTAGATGTTTTGGTTAGGATCTTTTTGCATTTTGCAATTTATTTGATTATTGTGTCAATGTTTTCTATGGAATCTTCTGCATCTGAGATTCTTTCTTCTATCTCTTGTATTCTGTTGGTGATGCTTGCATCTATGGCTCCTGACTTCTTTCCTAGGTTTTCTATTTCCAGACTTGTTTCCCTTTGGGTTTTCTTTATTGTTTCTACTTCTATTTAGATTCTGGATGGTTCTGTTCAATTCCTTCACCTATTTGGTTGTCTTTTTCTGTAATTCTTTAAGGGATTTTTGTGGTTCCTCTTTATCTGTGTTCCTCTACTTGTTTATCTTTTTTCTCCTGTATTTCTTTAAGGAACTTATATATGTACTTCTTCAAATCCTCTACCAGCATTATGAGATATGATTTTAAATCTGAATCTTGCTTTTTGGGTGTGTTGCAGTATCCAGGACTTGCTATGGTGGGAGTACTTGTTTCTGATGATGCCAAGTAGTCTTGGTTTCTCTTGGTAAGACTCTTGTGTCTTTATTTTGCCGTCTGTTAATCTGTGGTGTTAGATGTTCCTTTTGTCTCTGTCTGAACTTTGTTCCTCCTATGATTCTGTAAGCCTGTGTCAGCACTCCTTGGAGACCAGTTCTCTCCTGGCCAAGACCAGTGCATAGAGGACTGTGGAACAACCCCACCTCCTGGGTGTAGATGTAGGCCCATAGGACCCTGTCCCTGCTGCTCTGCTGCTTCTGTGGCTTATGTGTTCCTGAGTGATCCCTCCTTAGAGAGTTACTGGAGAGAAAATGATGATCTCACCTGATTCCTGGGGTCAGACACTTCCTGGAGGCAAGCTCTCCCTGGTAGGAAAGTTGCTCATAGAGCTGCTGAACAGCCCCACCTCCTAGGTGCTGATGTAGGCCCATAGGACCCCGTCCCAGCTGCTCTGACACTTCTGTGGCCTGTCTAGGACTCAATTGTTAAGGGGAATATTAATCTCAATTAAACTCTTAGATTTCTGGATTTAATATTGATCACTTATAATGATTGCTGAATGGGTGCTGTGTGCTGATTTGTAATTTCACTGTGGCATTAAGTTGAACCATATTCTTGGTGTCTCTGTGTCAAGAATTTGTCATTGTGTCACCCAGCTTTAGGAATGTTGATCTCAAAGTCTTGTCTATGGGCAAGCACCAGTGTCATGTGATCTTTCTGAGAAAAAGAAAATTCTTTGGCTTTATCTCAAAGCGACTGAAGCAGAAACTCTTGAGATGGGTCCATTGAAGTCTGGCTTTTAAGTTTCCCAGTGATGTGGTACTTGCTAGAAGTTGAGAATAATTACTTTTTAATTCAAGAATTTTCTCATTTACATGAAGTAATTTACACTTTAGAAGATAATACAATAGTTTTATAAACCTATCAATACTGTTATTAATAAAGCTATTAATAAAACAACTTTTACAATGTAAAAGTAGACATTGAAATGGCTGAGTATCTCATAATGTTAAGGACTTCCTGCACACCTAATCAATGTGCATGTTCAAATACTCATTATCATAATGAATACTAGCTTTTCTACAAAAGCCAAACTACAATATTGTCTCTCAGAATCTCCTGATGCCTACTATTAGGAGTAAGGCCTCTGCTACAAACAGCATGGAGGAAGTCCTAGGCTTCCATTTCACATTTTACCTGCCTGCTTATCCCATGGTTGGCAGAAACACAGGGGGCCAGAAACCAGTTTTGATATTTGAATTTGTTTGCCAAAGGAAGACTCTTTAAATTAATTGATTAAAGACAAAATTAAGGTCAAGTTGAGCAGGATAGTTCTGAATGGAAAAATGGGTCAGGAGGAAAAACTAAATTCTAATTTTTGTTTATTTGTTTTAAAAGAGGAGGTGAAGACAGAAGCGAAGCAGGGAGGAAGGAGGTGGTTATAGGTTGTTAATCACAGCCTGATGTAACACCAACTTTCCATATTTGGTGCCCATGGTATATGTATGCCATAAGCTTGTGCTGGCCTTGCTGCAATAGAATTCTTTCCAGTGATTAGAAGCTAAGCATCTGAAAGTAGGAGTTTTTCAGTCCAGTCATCCTTTTGCTTCAAATACCTGCTCAGTTAAGGACTTAAGAAGCAGCCTGTACTGGGCAGTGATGGCACTTTAATACCAGTGATGGACTTTAATCCCAGCCCTTGGAAGGCAGAGGCAGGCGGATTTCTGAGTTTGAGGACAGCCTGGTCTACAGAGTGAGTTCCAGGACAGCCAGGGCTACACAGAGAAACCCTGTCTCGGAAAAATAAGAAGAAAAACAACTTGTGTGTGAGGATAAATACCAAGCTCCTCCTTTGCATGGACTTTTGTCAGTGTACAAGCTCTGTTTTATATTATTTTTCATAAAGAAGACACTCTTAGATATTATAAATGTGTATCTCAAAGATGGGTCTGGTCACCTCTGGTTTAGAGGCAATGAATTAAAGTGAAATAACAAAGATGTTGGAGACATATTAAAATGGGAAGGTTTTAATAAATAGAAGACAAGTAACTGTATTGTCAGTTGATTGTGCTGTGGAAGGATATGTGAAAAGAAATAAAAAGTGGCTGATATTGTTTCTTCAAGGACATTATTAAGTTCGAAGAAATGCATATGTAATAGACATACTATCTGGACATCACCTGGAAACACAATGATACACTTTTTGTCAAAGTGGACCAAAACTGCAGTAGTGGCAGAATCCTTAAGTCACTGTACCAAGTGAAGCTTATGGAAGGGGTATGGTAAATCTAGATGTGCCCAGGAGTGTATCAAACATTCAGATCTTTATATTGTTCCACTTTAACATGTTTGTTAATGATTTGACCAAATGCTAAGCATATGCTTCACACATTTACACTTCATCACATTTATGGGATGAAATTTAAGAAAGGGAGAGGACAAACTAAAACTGAAAAGGAAGCCGAAGTATATTCCAAACTGTTTCAACTGGAATATATGACTTGGAAGCAAACTATTCAAAATGAATTTGAGGTTACAATTCCAGGGTTTATTTGTGTCAGCTATGGCATGTTTATCTACTGAAGCTATTGCCACCAAAGACATATGGGTAGAAATGTTTGCAGATTCTAGGGTGGAGGACACTTCTTCACGGTTTTCTTCAAGTGTAGTAATCTTGGCACTGGTTGTCTAATAGCAATGGCTCTACAGATGGTTTAAGGATAAATGCAGCAGGAATATTAGCAAGTCTGATTTTATTAGAAGATTTTTAAAAATATTAATATAAAAGTAGAAGTACAGAAATTAATTGCTGATCTCTGTGATCAGTAACAGGCTGAAAAAGACCACTTAGTTGGTATTATGTGGTAGAGACTAAATCATTAAGTAGCTGGCTATTTTGTGGACCTCATCATATCTTTCCTTAAGTCAGAATTTTTAAGATTACCTTACTCTACGACTTCTTGGTAATTTTTTATTTCAGTTCTAGGTGGCTGATCTAACTTTTTCTTAGAGCTGTTCTTTTAACTCTTAATCGAGTCGGCAGCCACCTGCAGTATGGCCCTTTACGTGTGTGTGCTCACACTTATTTCATGGATCCAAAGGATAAATTCTCATTGAAAGCTCATATACTATTTATTCTTTGCTGAAGAAAGATTCAGTTTATTTATCTACAGGAGAGCCTAAGATATTACAGCTCTGGCAGAATTGGGAGGCTTTAAGGAAGCTCAGTTCACAAAATGAAGACAATATATGACAATCGGTGGCGATAGGTTCATGCAGCTTAAAGGCATAACCAGCTAAGCCTAGGCTTGGAAACTCTAGCTTCTTAAAAAAGAATTGTGTAGTCATGCTCACAAGAGTTCCTGTGGAGGCTCTATTAAATTAGTTCAAAAAATTATACATATAATTAGCTAGAAAACATTATGTAAAAGTTATTGTTTATTCAAATTACAATCCTATTTTTTGTAATAAAACACTGGAGACTTGTGTTACTTAACCTAATATTATCTGCTTAACTGTATTAAATACCAGCAAATTAAGAAATTATTAACAAAAAGGACAATAAAATTTACTTTGGTAAGTTACTATCTGTGTATTCCGATCCAAAAAAAAAACAAAAAAAAAAAAAAAACAAAAAACAAAAAAAATGAACAAATTTTGATTTGATATGAAAGAGTATATTCTTCTTCAATATGATTCTCATAATTAAAAGGTAAAATCTTGTATTGATTTGGTAATGTTATTGAGGTATTATAAACAGTCCTGGGAAACATTCAAACAAAAGGTCAAGATAAAAGTTCAGTAATTATGTTCAGAAAACACTCAAATTCAACTTGATTAGACCAATTCTTTATAAAGAGCTAAATGATAGAAGCATTGCCACTGTGTTTTATAAGTTTATCTTTTATAAAATAGGATTTGCTCTATTAAGTCACTGAGCTCAGTTTTTACAACATAAAGAAGGAGACATTAGAGTCCAAAAATTAACCCTATCAAGTTTTTTGTGTGTGTGAAAAACAATTTCCTCTAAAATATTCACATTGGTACAGGTTCACTGGTTTTGAGTCCCTCTTCCACTGAACTGTGTATTAAAAAACCACAGTCACCAATGTAGAAATAATTGGATACCCACAATCAGAGAAATAGAAGCAGAAGAGTTTAAGCAATTAGAATGCAGTTATAGCCCATTGCTCTAAACAGAAATTAAAACCAATTCAGAAATACCCTGTGAATAATTAGCATGGTAGAAGTTGAGTTGAATGTACAAAGAAAACATTTTTAATATAAAAGATACTCTTACTATGTTCAGTTTCCAGCATTTATAGTTGTAAGTATGTTGTTTATTTTAGCAAAGAAAATGATAGGAGAATTATCACAGTGAAATTGGCAAGCCACAGGAGTGTCAGCTCCATTATTTGAGATTGGCAGTGGGTTATCCAATGTTTGTGCACTAGCAGCTTCCAAGATTCATCTCGTGGCTTCTGGAACTCACTGAGAACAGCAGAATCACTTGAACATACACTGTGAATATGATGGAGGTGTTGTGGCTGTGTGGGCTGGGAAACGGGGGTGGGGTTTGGGGGGTGGGGGGAAGAGACATTTACTGAAGTATACAGTACACTGAACAGAGAAAGGCAGCCAGCAATAGAAAATGAACAAAGGCATTCTTTCATTGAAGAAATTATGCCTTTGGTGGCATCCAACTTAAGCTAAAATAGATAGATAGATAGATAGATAGATAGATAGATAGATAGATAGACAGACAGATAGATAGATAGAGTCTATGGTTTCCTCTGAAGGTAACAGTGGTCTCCATCTGTTGTAAGGTGGTCATAAAGTACTAGCTGTTGGAATGGACCTCTCAAATCTCTAGTTCCCTTCTTTTCCTTTGTAATGACAAATTTCATGCAATGTATCATTAAAAATAGTGATGAGTTCTTTCTGAAACATGTGTGGCTAAAGTTTCCTAAGAAAAGAAGTGTTTTCTCATAAGCAAACACCATCAATGACACCATTTGCAGACTCTCTGGGACCCATCTTATTTAATGTAAGTGACTGGTAAACATGAAACATAAATTCCAATACATTGAGCATAATTACGGCTCTGCTTGATTGTGCTACATATGTATTTAAAGCATAAGCATCTTCATCTTTTCATTTGATTTATTTGCAGTGTGCCTTTTGATTGTGTGCACGAGTGTTCATTTCCTCTGCATCCTATTTGCTCTGATGTCTTATCAGTTTCCATAGAACAGCCAGTAGAGATGGGGCAACCCATTCAGTGTTTGACTAACAATTATCAGTTCCTAGATTTCAATCCGCAACATTTGGCCTTAATATTCTTTTCTTAATGGTGTTCCCTGTTGTATACAATGCTCTATTGCCTACATATTTAAAATGAAATAAAAAAAGAAAAATGCAGCTTGGTATAGTGTTACAGGTCCTTCGTTCCCGCCTCGACAGGAAGACAGGAACGACTCGGGGACCAAGGTGGGTTCACGCAGCAATTTTACTTCAGGCTTTTTCTTTTTACATCTCTCTTCCCCAGCAGCTTCTTCTTAGGGCTAGGGCTAAACTACTCCTATTACAACAGCTTCTCTTACTCTACTTCTACTCACAGCAAGGGCTAAAACTACTCTTTTCACTACTACTGGCTTCTACCTAGGGCAAGGGCTAAACAACAACTCTCCCGCTGACTCACCTCCTTCTAGCTCCACCCCACCTCATCCAATCAGAATTCACACACACCACACACACACACACACACACACACACACACACACACACACACACACACACACACACACGCTCCAGGCATGTGCTCAGGTCGTTCACAGATAGGCTGACAGGTCATGATCACGAGGAACAGTCCAGCCTGGCAGGCAGCCCATGCATGCAGCCTCACTGCGCATGCTCGTACAAGTCAGTAAACAAGTGGGTTTCACTGGCCTGTCCGCACCCACGGCTTCCCGCAGTATAGCAACATTATGAAAAGGCACTCCTATGCTAAGACTCTATTTGTAAGGATTCTACTAGTGAACACTCACCTTTGTCTATTTTATACCCAAATTCTTGCACATTTTTCAACATGTCACAGCTGATTTTAGTATATGTTCTTTTCACTTTAGGAAAATACTTTTTAGTGCACCGTTCCAATAGACTTCATACTTTATTCCTATCCTTTGTTTTCCTGATTGAAACTAGCCAGGTTTAAAGCAAGAGTTCAAGAAGAAGGGCTTTTTAGGTTATTTTCTGCAGATAGAATGCAGCTTTAAATACAGGGAAAAAACAAGCTGAATTTTAGAATTTAATTAAAGACAGAAATTTGAGAGCTTGTTTTTCTCCAACAATTTCACAATGCTTAATGTTCTTCAATATTTGGTATCCACCTATACTCCCATGCTTTGTGTTCTGAGTAATTTTTTGCATTTTATTATTTGAAGCCTTTGAGAATTATAACTGTTTTACTACACTAAGATTTGGAAATATGGAACATGGGACTAGCACAATTTGTTTTGCTGTTGGGGTTCAATTAAAAATGTTCCTTTCTTGCTTTGTTTCTGCTTTTTATTTTATTTTGAGATTATATTATTGTTACAACATTTTCCTCCTCCAAACCCTCCCATATACTTCTTGTCTTTTAAATTTATGGCCTCTTTTATCAGTTAATCTTAAGGAAGCTGGCCATTAATTATCCTCTTTGCTCCCCACCCCTGCACCACATAGCCCCTCCCTCAGTTTCTCACCCTCTATAAGCTACTCATCCACCCCCACCGTGCACCGGGAAACAGAGATTAGATAAAAAGTTCTTCATATTGGCTGGAGACAATGGTATTCTTCTGCTAGATACCACATGTTTAACCTGCTTACACAGTAAAACCTACTTCCTAAGTCATTGTAGACTCCTTCAGAGGACATAGAGAGGCAGGGACAAAAATGCTGGTTCTTTCTCTGCAAACACCCCACCCAGGAAAGGAAAAACACTTGGAGGATAGTATGCTCTATTCAGATGAGCACAACGTATTAAAATAAGAGAAACGATAGGCTATTGACCAACAAACAAATAAAAAAATTAGAGACTTAGAAGGATTTCATTATCAATATTTCAATAACATATTACACATTCAAAAAAATCTAGAAGTTCTGAAAGTCTTTATTATAGAGGAATGACAAATATTTGAGGAGATGTGCTAATCTGACTAAATACTGTACAATATATGAATAAATTGAAATATCATGTGTTACTCCATGAATAGTTACACTTATTATTTCTGTCTTTGTATATCATTTAAAATTAAATTAATTTAAAAATAAGATAGAGGATTCTAGCCAGGGAGGCAGGTAGGCTAACTGTAGACCTTCACCTCCCCAAATCCCTCATACTTACTCTCAACTCTGCAGCAGAACACCTGCAGCAGCCACCCCAACACTACCTCTAGTGGATTACGCAGATCTTCCCTCCCTCCTCCCACTCTTTGCTCTATTCTAGATCCCAACTCCAGCAGGAACTACCTTGGAAACCTGCCAGGGAAATAAGCAGGCTAAGATCCACATCTTTCTCTACTCCTTGAAGTCCAATACCCCAGTTTCATGTCCACCCCTTCAGCAGTATCCACATCTCATCTCTAAAGAAAGCACCCCACAGATTCTCTTCTAACCTTTCCTCCTTCACTCATGGCTTTTTCTTAACCCCAACTCCAGAAGATACTTCCTGGGAGCTCTGACTTGGGAAGCAGGTAAGCTAACTAAAGATCTTCACCTCTCCCTCCATTCCTCCAAGTTCAATCTCCCAGTCTCATTTCCAGCTCTTTAGCAAATCTTCTACTGTTGCCTCTCCTCATTCGCTGCTCCCACATACCCAGGGGACTAACAAAGCACCTCCTGGAGGACTAGCCTTCTTTCCTCCCTCTTATGAAGCCACTCCACTGTCCCTAGCTCTTTTCTATTCCTAAGTTTCAGGTCCCAGTACCCAGAAATACATTTCACCTGTAACATCATCCAGTATCCACACCTAGAGGACCACAAAAGACATCCCTACAAGCAACACACAGCAACCACACTCTCCTAAAATCCAAAGAGAAATCAGAAACCAAGGAACAAAATAGCTACCAAATGAAGGCTAGACTAGATATCAGCACCTAGAATTACAGTCTTCCCAATCCTGGATTCCTAGACACCAGTGTTAAAAAAATGCAATAAAAGCCCAGAGAATATGACTCCACTAGATCCCAACAATCCTACCAGAGCAGACCCTGAATATTTGAACATAGCTGAAGCACAAATAAAAGACCTTAAAACCACCTGTATGAAATGATAGATGTCCTTAATGATGAAATTGAAAAATCCCTTGAAGAAATACAGGAAAACACAAGCATGTAAGGAAGTGAATGAATTATGATAGTTGAAATATAATCAATAAAGAAAATCCCAAATTGAAGGTAATCTGGAAATGAAAAATTCAGGAAATAAACAAGAACAACAGAGGCAAGTTTGACCAACAGAATGCAAGAGATGAAAAAGAATCTTTGACATTGTGTATGCCATAGGGAAAATAAATGTGTATACCAGTCAAAGGAAATGTCAAATCTAAAAAATTTCTGGCACGAAACATCCCAGAATTCTGAGAACATAATAACAGATATCAAAGAAATCCAGAGTTTAAAAACCTATACTTCAATAAGCTAGAAAATCTAAAAGAAATGCTGAGTTTTCTTGATATATACTGTTTAACATTTAAGATCAGATAAGCAATTTAAATAGACCTATAAGCCCTAGTGAACTAGAAGCAATCATTAAATGGCTCCCAATAAAATGAAGCCCAAGGCCAAATGGTTTCAGCATAGAATTTTACTAGACTTTCAAAGAAGTGTTCATATTCCTCAAATTATTCCATAATATAGAAAAAATTTTCCAATCCACAAAAAGACCCAACTGTATAGGATTAGATTTTTCAAAACCTTCTTTATTTAAGGTTCTTCGACATTCCAACCTCCCTTCTAGCCCATTGACCAGAGGTATGGGAAAAAGAAGCTTACTAGGAAAAGGGTATTGTGGAACTGTTTAGTAGTACCTTTTCATGATTCCACTTTTTGTTGCCAGGATACCAGCAGCTCAGTTCAATAGTGACCATCAAACACACATCAGTAGTGGTGGCGTGATCAGGCAGAAACAGTAAGGCTTGGCAAAATCAGCACTAGTCAGTGGGAGTGGCCAGAATCAGGTGAAATACCACAAGAAGTCCTTCGGTGAGTTCTTCTCTTCAAAGTGAAGACCAGCAATGATCAGCGAAGACCAGTGAAGAGCAAGAGCGTCCTGTCAGTTTGTGGGGTTCCAACAAACACATTCTTTCTAAACATCATGAACCCTCTCAATTGTCAGTTTTCAGCAAAACACCACATGCCGTCTCACAAGACAACTTCCAGAAAAACATTCTATGCCATAATTGAGTTGTTAAAGAAACCAAAATTTTCCACTTCACCCAACAAAAAAGAGAATTACACACCATTTTCCCTTATGAACAAAGATGCAAAAATACTAAAAAAAAATACTTGCAAACCAAATCCAAAAATACATAAAAATGATCATCCACCATGATTGTGTGGGCTTAGTCCCAGAGGTACAGGGATGGTTCAATATCCAAAATATAATCTTTCATATAAATAGACTGCAAGACTAAAACCACATAATTATTGCATTAATTGCAGAAGAGGCCTGTGACAAAATGAAATACCCCTTCATAACAGGAGTTGCAGTATATTAGGGTTATGAGAAACAAATCTCTGTTTATATTGATTTAAATGGAAAGAAACTCAAAGTAATTCCACTAAAATGAGAAACAAGCAAAGGTTATTGACTCTCTCCATACCTATTAAATATAGTACTTTCTATCTTAGCCAGAGCAATAGGACAACTAAATGAGATCAAGTTATACAAATTGGAAAGGAAGAAGTCAAAGTATTATTTATTTTTCAGGTGATATAATTATATAAGAATAAATGATCCTAAAAACTCCACCAGGAAAATCTTATAACTGATAAAAAAAAAAAACTTTCAGCAAATTAGCTGATACAAAATTAACTCATATGAATCCATAGCCCTTCTATATACAAGTGATAAATGAACTGAGAAAGAAATCACAAAACACCTTTCAAAATCCCTCAAATAATATAAAATATATTAAAGTAACTCTAACCAAGGAAGTAAAATTTTTATGACTAAAAACTTCAGCTATGGAAAATACAGAGGTGGATGCTCACAGTCATCTATTGGATGGGACACAGGACCCCCAATGGAGGAGCTAGAGAAAGTACCCAAGAGCTGAAGGGGTCTGTAACCCTGTAGGAGGAACGGCAATATGAACTAACCAGTACCCCCTGAGCTCATGTCTCTAGCTGCATATGTAGCAGAAGATGGCCTAGTCGGCCATCATTGGGAAGAGAGGCCCCTTGGTCTTGCAAAGATTATATGCCCCAGTACAGGGACCAGGGCCAGGAAGCAGGAGTGGATGGGTTAGGGAGCAGGGCAGTGGGAAGGTATAGGGGACTTTCAGGATAGCATTTGAAATGTAAATGAAGAAAATATCTAATAAAAAATAAAAAAACCTCAGCTATTTAACAAAAAAATTGAAGACGATATCAGAAGATGAGTTCTCCCATGCTCATGGATGAGTAGGATTAACATAGTAAAAGTGTTACTATGTTAATATAGTATCAAAAGCCATCCTATTAAAAACAGTCTACATATTCAATGCAGTCCTCATCAAAATTCCATCACAATTCTTTGCAGCTCTTGAGGGGACAACTTCAACTTCATCTGGAAACACACACACACACACACACACACACACACACACACAAAACAGGATAGCTATCCTGAATAATAAAAGAAGTTTTGGAAGTTTCATCATTCCTAATTTTAAGTTATACTGTAAAGCTGTAGTAATAAAAACAGCATGGTATTGGCACAAACCAGACACAATCAAAGGAATTTAATTAAAGACCCAGTCATAAATCTACATACATCTACAGACACCTGATTTTTGATAGAGAGGTCAGAATTACACACTGGAAAAAAAAAAAAGACAGCATCTTCAACAAATGGTACTGGTCAAATTGAATGTCTGCATGTGAAGGAATACAAATAAAGCCATATTTATCACACTGAACAAAACTTAAGTTCAAATTGATTAAAGACCTCAACATAAAACAAGTTAAATTCAGATTGATAGAAGAGAAATTGGACAATAGCTTTAAACTCATAGTCTCAGAAAAACAGCAGAACACTATTAACACAGGTGTTACGATAAACAATTGATAAATGGGACCTTATTAAACTGAGAGGCTTCTGTATGCAAAGGACACTGTCATTCAAACAAACTAGCCGACTACAGAATGAGATAAATGTTTTACCAGCTATACATCTGATACAGTTTAAATATTCAAAATACATAAGGGTCTCAAAAAATTAGATATCAAGAAAACAAGTAACCTGCTTTTAATTGGAGTTCAGATCTAAAGAGAGAGTTCTTCAATAGAGGAAATTCAAATGACTGAGAACCACATAAAGAAATATTCAACACCCTTAGCCATCAGAGACATGTAATTCAAAACTACTTTGAGATTTTTATCTTACTCTTGTCAGAATGGCTAAGATCAATAACACAGGTGAGATCCCACACTGGTAAGTGTGTGGAATGCACATTCCTTCATTGCAGAGTGCATACGTATACAGCAGTGGTTTACAACTTTCCTAGCACTGAAACTCTTTAATACAACTGTTATACTCATGTTGTGATGACTCCAAGCATAAAATTATTTTCTCTGCGATTTCATAACTGTAATTTTGCTGCTTAATGAGTTATAAGTATCTGTGTTTTCTGATGGTCATAGGTGACCCCGGCAAAAGGTTCTTTTGAACCCCTCCCCCAAAGTGGTCGAGACTGAGTGCCTCAGGCTGAGAAGCACTGTTCTACAGCCACTGTACAGAACATCAGTTTGGTGGCCTCTTGGGAAGCTAGGAGTCGATCTACGACAATATCCAACTGTAACACTCTTGGCCATATTCCCAAAGGGTATTTCATTCTGCTACAGAGAAACTTGCTCAACCATGGTTATATTGCTGCTGCCTTTATAATAGCCTGAAATTGGAAACAGCCTAGATGTTCCTCAACAGAACAATGAATAAAGAATATCTGGTATATTAAACAATGTTGTACTACTCAGATGTTAAAAAAAAATGTCACAAAATTTGCAGGAAATTGAGGGAATTAGAAAAAAAAATCTTCCCAAGTGAGGTACTTCAGACTTAGAAAGACAAATAAAATATGTATTCACTTATCTGTGGATATTAGCTGTTAAGTTAGAGATAACCAAACCACAACCCATAAAGGTACAGATGGTAATTACAGAGTAAGGGATTGGGGCAGAGGGTGACTCGTAGATATCATTAGGAAAGGAAAATAGAATAAGTAGATATGGATGAAGGGGATCTGAAATGGAAAGATCAAATGGGGGAGAAAGGTGGCAGAGAGGGCTTTGGGGGGGGGGGATCTAGGAATGATAGCTAAAAGTAAGGCCCATTTTAAGCTTCCAGTACTGAGATTGGGTTACATCTAATTTAGTTGTTGGCTGAAGGGGTACCATAGGAATCCTCAAACAACACAGGCTGCTGCCCACACTGTCAGCAAGGACTCATTGTGGAAAACATCTATCTACAGAACTCACTCTTGTAGACCAGGCTGGCCTCGAACTCAGAAATCTGCCTGCCTCTGCCTCTCAGTGGTGGGGTTAAAGGCGTGTGCCACCACTGCCTGGCTCTATTTTCATTTTTGTTGAGTTGAAAGTATTTCAATTTCTCTTGAGAGTTCTTTGATTCACACACTGTTTAGAAGTGTTTGCTTTAATGTCAAAATATTTTACAATTACTCTAACTACTTTTCTGTAACTAATTTTTAATATATATATTCATATCCTAGAATATGGTCTATCATGTACTATTATGATGCTCTTGGAGATGTCAGATAGACCTATCTTGATCCTAAACAAAAAAAGAAATGGTGTAGCTTTTAGTTGCTAACTGTGAAATATACTGTAAGTATTAATTTAACAGATGTGTAAAAGAAGTTTCAGGATCTTGGTTTTGATTCAGTCTCAACTAAGTATTAAGCCTTATCAAAAACATCTCTGCATTAAAATGTTTCAAAAATTACACCAATAAATTATTCAGATTTTGAATCATTCTTGAATTAACCCTTAATAGTCAGTGCATTTTTAATATTTTCTTAATGTTAAGTATTAATGTATTTAGAGTTCTTCATGTATATTAGCAGTGGGATTTAGATGCTTTGTTTTTTACCCTTATTATTTAACATGTAGCTCGGAGGTCAGCCTTATACTAGCCTAATAAATACTTTAAATGTTCTTTCTTCGAAAATAATTTTTAAAAGACAGGTGAAACATAGATATTATCTTTTCTTTGAATTTTTCATAGAAATTATATACATAGTTTGCTTGGCTTATCTTTTTTCCTTTTCTTTCTATACTTAATAAAGTGTTAGCAGAGTTCTTGAATAATACGTAGCACCTTATTAACAGTATATTCAGTGTTTATTCTTTTTAATCTTTTATTTATTTATTTATTTATTTATAACTCCACATTTTATTCCCACCCCTGCCCACCCTCCAAATGTTCCATATCCCATACCTCCTCCTTGCTACCCCTGTCTCCACAAGGATGTCACCATCTACCTCCTCCCACCCCACCAGACCTCTAAACTCCTTGGGGCCTCCAGTTTCTTGAGTTAGATACATCTTCTCTGACTAAACCCAGACCCAGCAGTCCTCTGTTGTATATGTTTTGGGGGCCTCATATCAGCTGGTGTATGCTGCCTGGTGGGTGGTCCAGTTTTTTGAGAGATCTCAGGGGTCCAGGTTAACTGAGACTGCTGGGCCTCCTACAGAGCTGTCCTCCTCAGCTTCTTCCAACTTTCCCCTAATTCAATCACAGGGGTCAGCAGGTTCTGTCCATTGATTGAGTGTAAATATCTGCATCTGACTCTTTCAGCTGCTTGTTGGGTCTTTCGGGGGGGCAGTCATGATAGGTCCCTTTTTGTGAGGGCTCCATAGCCTCAGTAATAGTGTCAGGCCTTGCAGCTTCCTCTTGAACTAAATCCTACTTTGGGCCTGTCATTGGACCTTCTTTTCTTCAGGCTCCTTTCCATTACTAGCCCTGCAGTTCTTTCAGACAGGAACAATTTTGAGTCAGAGTTTTGACTGTGTGCTGGCAACCCCATCCCTCACTTGATACCCTGACTTTCTGCTGGAGGTGGGCTCTACAAGTTCCCTCTCCCCACTGTAGAGCATTTCATCTAAGGTCCCTTCTTTTGATTCCTCAGAGTCTCTCACCTCTCAGGTCTCTGGTACATCCTGGAGGGTCCCCCCAACCTCCTACCTACCGAGGTTGCCTGTTTCCATTCTTTCTGTTGGCCCTCAGAGCTTCAGTCCATTTCCCCTGCCCAATATCATATGCCCCCATCCATTTTCCCTTCCAGGTCCCTCTTTCCCTCCCCATTTGTGATTGCTTTCTTCTCCCTCCCAAGTGGTACTGAGGCGTTCTTACTTGGACCCTTCAGCTTGTTGACCTTTTGGAGTTCTGTGGACTGTATCTTGGGTATTCTGTACTTCATCCTGAGTGAGGTAACTCAGATCCAAAAGGACATACATGGTATGTACTCACTAATAAGTGGATATTAGTAAAAAAAAAAAAAAAAAAAAAAAAAAAAAAAAAAAAAAAAAAAAGTTCAGTGTTTATTCTTTCTCTTGCTCATTTTGGCATTTCTATACTATTGAAACACATTTACTTGCTCATATTTAGTGAATGAATATCAGGCCACATCATGTTTTCTCTTCTTTCAAGTTAATCCTGCTTAAAAACCTGTTTTATTTAGTCCTTGGCTATGTTACCTCTGGGTGTGATACTAAGAGCCTTTGTGATCAAGTACTATTTAGTTTCTCAAACTCTGGCAGTTGGGTGGTCTATGATCTACATAGAGTCGCATGTCAGGCTGTTTTCCAAAGACCTGCAGGAGCACTTTGCATCTCACATGCTCTTCGTGTAGTAAGGTCCATTTCATAAGGGTCCCTTGAGTGCTGCAGAAGTGATGTCTCACGCCTTTTCCAGCCAGATAAAAATACACAAAGAAATGTCAGCCAAACTTGCTGAAACAGTTAGAGCTGCTCCAGGGGAAAATAACAAGGTTGTGGCTCCAGCTGTGCTTGGGCAAGCAGTTGCTGCAACCTTGGAATTTTAAACAATGATTTTATCGTAGTCTCAAGAGATCGTGTGTTTCTCCAGAGTCTGTTGGGAAAATTCAGTGACCTGGGTGATGCAGCAGGCAGAGGAGGAAACATCCGGATGTTTCTTCTAAGGATTTCCTTTCACAGAAGAAACCCTGGAGTTTGGCAGCCGTCTGCTCTGTTGCCCCAGCCTTCGTCCCCATGTCCAATCTCTGTGACATTGTAAAATTTCCATTCTTGTCACTAAAATCATATCATAGCAACTCTACATACTGTACACCTTCAGTAGCTGTTTACAGCAGGACCCACAGAGTAGAACTCAAGATAGCCCACCAAGAGGTTCTGATAGTCATGGCATCTGGCAGGGTAGTGACTTCCCAATCTTGTCACTGCAAACCAGCTTAGCTTTTGACTTCCTAGAAAAGATCCTTCATCTAGTAAAAATTTTTCTGGTAGTTTTCCATCACGCATGTATCGGCATTGTTAAAGTCCATGCTTACATATGAAGAGCACTTGTGTCTTAGTCAGGGTTTCTATTCCTGCACAAACATCATGACCAAGAAGCAAGTTGGGGAGGAAAGGGTTTATTCGGCTTACACTTCCATGCTGCTGTTCATCACCAAAGGAAGTCAGGACTGGAACTCAAGCAGGTCAGGGAGCAGGAGCTGATGCAGAGGCCATGGAGGGATGTTCTTTACTGGCTTGCCTCACCTGGCTTGCTCAGCCTGCTTTCTTATAGAACCAAGACTACCAGCCCTGAGATGGTCCCACCCACAAGGGGCCTTTCCCCCTTGATCACTAATTGAGAAAATGCCTTACAATTGCATCTCATGGAGGCATTTCCTCAACTGAAGCTCCTTTCTCTGTGATAACTCCAGCTGTGTCAAGTTGACACAAAACTAGCCAGTACAATTGACCCCTTGTCAACTTGACACACAAAAACATCACTAGTAAGCCTCAACCCTTACAATCTTATTCATCCCCATTCTAAATAACTTTAAAAGTCCCACAGTCTTTACATATTCTTAAATTTTCAATCTCTTTAAAATATCCATCTCTTTTAAAATTCAAAGTCTTTTTACAATTAAAAATCTCTTAACTGTGGGCTCCACTAAAACAGTTTCTTCCTTCAAGAGGGAAAATATCAGGGCACAGTCACAATCAAAAGCAAAAGTCAATCTCCAACTGTCCAATGTCTGGGATCCAACTCACAATCTTCTGGGCTCCTCCAAGGGCTTGGGTCACTTCTCCAGCCAGGCCCTTTGTAGCACACGCGTCATCCTCTAGGCTCCAGATGCCTGTACTCCACTGCTGCTGCTGTTCTTGGTGGTCATCTCATGGTACTGGCATCTCCAAAACACTGCATGACCCCTTCAGTCCTGGGCCATCAATTGCAAATGAGGCTGGACTTTCACCAATGGCCTTCCATGGCCTCTCACAGTGCCAAGCCTCAGCTGTTCTGCTCAACTCCTTCATGCCTTCAAAACCAGTACCACCTGGGTGACTCTTACACATTACCAAGTCCAGCCACAGCACAAGGTACAACTTTGGCTATATCTGGAACACAGCCACTGTGCTCTCAGAAAACACTTCCCAGAAGATGTCACCTCAATGATGCTGGTCTCTTCTTAATCACCGCTAATTTCTTAGCTCCAGCTAACCAGCATCAATAGTCCCAGTAATGCAAAGCTTTTGCTTCAGTAGTTCTGGTATCTTGTTAATCACAGCTGATTCTTCAGCCCCAGCTAACCAGAACTACAGAATCTTCACAATCAAAACAGCAATGGCCCTGAAAAGAGTCTTTAATTTTCCCTCTGAAATTTCACAAGCCAGGCCTCCATCTTCTGCACTGTTCTCAACATTATCTTCCAAGCTCCTACACAACATCCCACAGAGCTCTTAACAACAAATGGATCTTCAAGACCAAAGTTCCAAAGTCCTTCCACAGACCTCCCCAAAACATGGTCAGGTTGTCACAGGAATACCCCACTCTGCTGGTACCAATTTGTCTTAGTCAGGGTTTCTATTCCTGCACAAACATCATGACCAAGAAGCAAGTTGGGGAGGAAAGGGTTTATTCGGCTTACACTTCCATGCTGCTGTTCATCACCAAAGGAAGTCAGGACTGGAACTCAAGCAGGTCAGGGAGCAGGAGCTGATGCAGAGGCCATGGAGGGATGTTCTTTACTGGCTTGCCTCACCTGGCTTGCTCAGCCTGCTTTCTTATAGAACCAAGACTACCAGCCCTGAGATGGTCCCACCCACAAGGGGCCTTTCCCCCTTGATCACTAATTGAGAAAATGCCTTACAATTGCATCTCATGGAGGCATTTCCTCAACTGAAGCTCCTTTCTCTGTGATAACTCCAGCTGTGTCAAGTTGACACAAAACTAGCCAGTACAACTTGTCATAAAATATCCACATTGCTTGCCCCTACCCGGCTTTAGTTTCTTATCTATTGAAGACTGTCAAAAGGTGAATATGCGGTTCCCAAGTTACAAAGAGAAACTCAAGCTCATTTCACAGAAGAATGCCACATTCACATTCCTGTAACAAAGAGTATAATCTCATGTAAGGCATTTTCTCAATTAGTGATCAAGGAGGAAAGGCCCCTTGTGGGTGGTGCCATCTCTGGGCTGGCAGTCTTGGGTTCTATAAGAGAGTAGGCTGAGCAAGCCAGGGGAGGCAAGCCAGTAAAGAACATCCCTCCATGGCCTCTGCATCAGCTCCTGCTTCCTGACCTGCTTGGGTTCCAGTCCTGACTTCCTTTGGTGATGAACTGCAGTATGGAAGTGTAAGCTTAGAATGGTTCTCATCTGAGGTGAGGGATTGTTGAAGGATATAACTTTGGAAATGCATGAAATTCTACTTTCATACAGCTGCTTCAACTTGAATTCTCACACATACCTTCAACTTTCCCAGAAACAGATGTTTATAGCATAGCATAATTATTTTAAGATAGAACACACTTCAGCATTTTTGGGAATAATAAGAATTTCCTTCTGAAGAGAACTGTTCCACTCAGAAATTGGAAAAGACTTTCACTCACCCCATTGCTATACATTATTTTGATTCCAAAAAGCAACCAAAGGCAATAATTTAGACATTGCCTGTCTTCATAATAGAGTATGTTTGAATTTGAACTCATTAACTAAGCATGGACTTTAACAATGATGATACATGGGTCATAAAAAACTACCAGAATAATTAGTCAAGAGATACTTGTCTGGTAGAGTTGAAATTACACAGTTCACACCAACTCATGTTTAGATCAACAAGCAAGGATTCACATATCCATGTGGTGAAGACATTTATTTTCTTATGCAATTCTTATTCTTTATTAATTCCAATGTATGTATTTTCCTTAATATTGTACCAGAATGCACTGTCATCACAATTAACCGATGTGTTTATTCAGCCATTGTAGGAAAAGCTTTGATCTGAATGCACCAAGATAAGTTTCCTGTTGTCTTAACCTTTTCTCCTTATGGAAAAAATATTCAAAGTTGTTTTGGAGAAAAAACTGTTTTTCTCCCTTTGGCTTAATGACTCATAACACTGAAATAAACCTGCACTTAAACACTTGGCAAAGGTTTACAGACTTAAAGAGTTGGCCACTTGGCCATAGCCTAGGTCACACCAGAATGTAAGGCGACTATAAACTATGCATTTATTCTCTTATATTATAGTTTTAGAACTACCTACTTAGAGGTTGTATTTAAATTTAAGATCATAACATTTTATTGTTTTTTCTAATCCCTGTTACATTGTCCCTCCAAATAAAAAATATCTATTATTGTATAATTTCCCCAATTCTTAATACATTTGCTCTGGCCAGGTTAACAACAGAGCTATATTTATCAAAATGATGGGCTGGACATTTGCATTAGCTTCCATTTCTTGTCCAAATGTGAGTAAATCAGCAATAATTACTTCAGCTAGTGTAACAAGGAGAACAGAAGTGAAGTCCAATTGAAATAAATTTTTGGAAACTGGCAAGCACATGGACTAGAAAGCTAAATTCTGAATTGATAGTAAGAGCTCTCTGCAGATCAAAGTGAATGACACATTAAGTACTTCAGAATGGGTGGGTGGGGGCCATGGGATTGGAAGTTAATGAAAGTCTAGTGAAGGAGTCAGATCCTCCGACTCTCTCTATCTTCCTCTGATGCTAGAAAAAAGGCCTTCACCACCTACCTCAGCAGTTTTAATCTCTGCAGTATATAAAATACCCTGTCACTACACCAAATGACCACAGGGTTTTGCCCTTCGGGTACGAGGTTAGGCTAACTAGTTAGAGGAAAGAGAAATAAATCCTGACCAGCAGCAGAGGTTCCATTTTAGAGACTGCTCCATAGGAAAGTGCTCAGACAACAACCAACTGCTTCTAGACAGAGCTCTCAACAGTTGACCACTCTTACATCCAAAACAGAGGAGGCGAGCATCTTTTAACATTCACACAAGAGGGCAGACAGTTCAGAAACTAAAATGAGGATAATTTTTAAAGAACGAATCAGCAACTCAGCAAAGGTTGGGAGACAAAGGTAGTGAGTAGTAACCAAAGAAGTTAAGGCAGTGTCTTAGTCAAGGTTTCTATTCCTGCACAAACATCATGACCAAGAAACAAGTTGGGGAGGAAAGGGCTTATTTGGCTTACACTTCCATACTGCTGTTCATCACCAAAGGAAGTCAGGACTGAAACTCAAGCAGGTCAGGAAGCAGGAGCTGATTCAGAGGCCATGGAGGGATGTTCTTTACTGGCTTGCCTCCCCTGGCTTGCTCAGCCTGCTCTCTTATAGAACCTAAGACTGCCAGCCCAGAGATGCCACCACCCACAAGGGGCCTTTCCCCCTTGATCATTAATTGAGAAAATGCCTTACAGTTGGTTCTCATGGAGGCATTTCCTCAACTGAAGCTCCTTTCTCTGTGATAACTCCAGCTGTTTCAAGTTGACACAAAACTAGCTAGTACAATTGACCCCTTGTGAACTTGACATACAAACACATCACTAATAAGCCTCAACCCTTACATTCTTATTCATTCCCAAGGTCTAAACAACTTTAAACATCCCACAGTCTTTACATATTCTTAAAATTTCAATCTCTTTAAAATATCCATCTCTTTTAAAATCCAAAGTCTTTTTACAATTAAAAGTCTCTTTACTGTGGGCTCCACTAAAACAGTTTCTTCCTTCAAGAGGGAAAATATCAGGGCACAGTCACAATCAAAAGCAAAAATCAATCTCCAACCATCCAATGTCTGGGATCCAACTCACAATCTTCTGGGCTCCTCCAAGGGCTTGGATCACTTCTCCAGCCACGCCCTTTGTAGCACACGTGTCATCCTCTAGGCTCCAGATGCCTGTACTTCATTGCTGCTGCTCTTGGTGGTCATCTCATGGCACTGGCATCTCCAAAACACTGCATGACCCCTTCAGTCCTGGGCCTTCGATTGCAACTGAGGCTGTACCTTCACCAATGGCCTTCCATGGCCTCTCACAGTGCCGAGCCTCAGCTGCTTTGCGTGACCCCTTCATGCCTTCAAAACCAGTAGTACCACCTGGGTATCTTGGCCATCTGTGGAACACAGCCTCTTTGTGCTTTCAGAAAACACTTCCCAGAAGATGTCACCTCAATGATGCTGGTCTTTTCTTAATCACCACTAATTTCTTAGCTCCAGCTAACCAGCATCAATAGTCCCAGTAATGCAAAGGTTTTGCTTTAGTAGTTCTGGTATCTTGTTAATCACAGCTGATTCTTCAGCTTCAGCTAACCAGAACCACAGAGTCTTCACAATCAAAACAGCAATGGCTCTGAAAAGAGTCTTTAATTTTCCCTCTGAAATTTCACAAGCCATGTCTTCATCTTCTGCACTGTTCTCAACATTATCTTCCAAGCTCCTACACAACATCTGACAGAGCTCTTAACACCAAATGGATCTTCTAGCCCAAAGTTCGAAAGTCCTTCCACAGTCCTCACCAAACATGGTCAGGTTGTCACAGGAATACCCCACTTCTGGTACCAACTTCTGTATTAGTCAGGGTTCTCTAGAGTCACAGAACTTATGGATAGTCTCTATATAGTAAAATAATTTATTGATGACTTACGGTCGGCAGCCCAATTCTTAACAATGGTTCAGTCGCAGCTGTGAATGGAAGTCCAAGGATCTAGCAGTTACTCAGTCTCACACAGCAAGCAGGCGAAGGAGCAAGAGCTAGACTCTCTTCTTCCAATGTCCTTATATTGTCTCCAGCAGAAGGTGTAGCCCAGATTAAAGGTGCGTTCCTTAAACTCGGAGATTTAATCTTCTGGAATCCATAGCCACTATGGCTCAAGATCTCCATACCAAGATCCAGATAAGGACCTCCAAACCTCCAGATAAAGGTCACTGGTGAGTCTTCCAATTCTGGATTGTAGTTCATTCCAAATATAGTCAAGTTGACAACCAGGAATAGCCACTACAGGCAGTTTTCATAGAATGCCTTAAAAAGAATGGCATGACTGAGGCGGGGTGAAAAACTCACTGCAAGTATTCAATAAACACAGAAATAACTCCTGGGCACCTTATAATTCTACAGGAACATAAACTTCTTTCTAAAGTCCCATATACACAATAAATGCATGTTAAATTTTAGCCACCTTCAGAAATGTGAGCTCTCTCTGGAAGCTATGCTCTACAACACTGCAGAATTAAATGAGGAAGAGGGGATGAAGAAAGGAGAGAGGGAGGAAAGAAACAGAAGAGGGCAAGAGTAGAGTGAGAGTGAGACCAACGCATGGATACTTCATTCCTCCCTAGAATAGGGAATAAAACGCCCATGAAAGGAGTTGCAGAGACAAAGTTTAGAGCTAAGATGAAAGGATGGACCATCCTAAGACTGCCCCACCCAGGGGTCCATCCCATAATCAGCCACCAAATGCAGACACTATTGCATACACCAGCAAGATTTTGCTGAAAGGACCCTGATATAGCTGTCTCCTGTGAGGCTTTGCCACTGCCTGGCAAATACAGAAGTGGATGCTCACAGTCATCTATAGGATGGAACACAGGGCCCCCAAATGGAGGAGCTAGAGAAAGCACCCAAGGAGCTGAAGGGGTCTGCAACCCTATAGGTAGAACAACAATATGAACGAACCAGTACCTCCAGAACTTGTGTCTCTAGCTGTACATGTAGCAGAAGATGGCCTAGTTGGCCATCAGTGGAAAGAGAGGCCCATTGGTCTTGCAAAAATTATATGCCCCAGTACAGGGGAAAGCCAGGGCCAAGAAGTGGGAGTGGGTGGGTAGGAGAGCAGGGTGAGGGGAGGGTATGGGGGACTTTTGGGATAGCATTTGAAATGTAAATGAAGAAAATATCCAATAAAAAAAGAGAGAGAAAGTGAGAGTACAGCAGAGAGCCAAATGCAAATGAAGAGCTCAGGACAATGAGGTCTAGCAGTCTCTGAGATTAAGTTATTACAAGATGCAAGTGGCTCCCTCCAAGAAGGACACCCGTTCAGTTACCTAAGATCAGCTTGGAGAATGTGAAAAACTGGGATCAAAGAGTTCTTGGGGCACCATACTTGTCCCAGAGTTGCTATGTTCAGAGCCTTGCCCTTGGCATCCTTATCATGCTAGGCTCAAACACTTGTTCTGAACAAGCTAACTGAACAGTCAAGTCATAGTCAAAAGCAGAGAAAGATTTATTCAGGGAGGCCACATTGGGAAGAACAACAAATAAAAATGTACAGTGACATCCTCGCTCAGTCATATCTTAGAGTCTTGATAAGAGGCTTAGGTTTACACAGAGGGTTAGTGGTATACATAACTAAGCACCCCCAGCCATTTGTTGACACATCTTTGTCTCAGCTGCAGTTTCCCCATCAATGTGCTCTGAGACTCTATCTCAGTGCTATAATATCTCTTCCTGGGAGGATGGCTCCTCTTCAGCTTGGAGTAGACTTTAGTCTTCTTCTTTTTCCAGAATGAGATTCTTGGAGGAATTCTCAGCTTCTATATTGAAAGGTACAAACATGGGTTTCTTTAGAACATTTTCATTGGTTACAGCCTTGCACTTTTTGTAACTCCAATATTATTCTAAAATGCATATATTCATGGAAGGGTGTGGGCTGAACAACAGCCCAGAGTTTTATTTAATAAAATTTTGGAAAAACAAAGAGGTTAGCTGGGCAGTGGTGGTGTGCACCTTTAATCCCAGCACTTGGGAGGCAGAAGCAGGCAGATTTGAGTTCGAGGCCAGCCTGGTCTACAGAGTGAGTTCCAGGACAGCCAGGGCTATACAGAGAAACCCTGTCTCGAAGCAAAACAAACAAAACAAAACAAAACAAAACAAAAAACAAAAAGGGGGTGTTAAAAATGTAAAAATGTCAATTATAAAAACCATGGGGTCAATATCAAATCACAAAGACTCGGGAAGCAAGGAGTGGGAACTGTGTGGTGGTGTTCAGGAGAGTACTGGGTTAATAACAAGCTGTGCTATCATTTGACTCTAAATTCTCTCTGTGTATAAGTTGGCTTAAAGGCGATTTTAAAAGGAGATGATGTGAATCCATACTGTATGCAGCATTTTCTGGGGACTTTAATGTCAAACAGAGTTTCCTGCTGATTCTCTAGCACCCTGTAATGCCTTGCTATGACATAGCAGTGTAGGATCAAGAAAGAATTTGTTAGGACAAATTCAAGTGCCCTAGAAAGAACACACTGTCAGTTTCAGATCTACATGGTTTGCATATTAGACGTGGTTTGGGTATAAATGACAGCTTTGAACCTACATTGCAAATATTTTTATCTGTTCATATGTTAAAGAAAATTTTCTTTACAGAATATTAGCTTTCATTTTCTAGAACACACTGTAGTGCTTCCCATTTTATAAAAGCGAGATACATTGAAAATTAAAGAAATTCTAATATGTAGAATTTACTCAATCTGACATTCTAAGGTGCAGGACACATTTGTGTTTGTGTTTCCCAAAAATTTTTAAAATATAAATATACTTGAAAATAGTTAAAGGGAGCATGGTGAGAGGGTTAAGGGTGTCTCTCTACCCACCGATGACTACCATTAGATTATATACATATTGGTGAAAGTGGAAAGCCATGACACTTCTTCCTTATAAACAGCAAACCATACAGGTAATTTTTCCATTTAGTTGCTTTACCTACGATGCACCTAGAAAAGAATGCACTTGTATATATGAACTGCACCTAGAACATTTTGTTGGTTTGCATAGCTTACTGTGTTTCTGCCACTCTTTTCCCAGAAAGCAGCATCTCTGTTAGAGCAAGGCCTCTCCGTCAGTAGGTCCCTTGCTTCATACTCTCACTCTAGTAACAATATGCTCATTTCTTACTTTGATTCAGTTATGTTCCAGTAACTGAACCCCAGGATTCTTTCCATTATCTCAAACATGACTGTTCTCCTTCAGTTCACACCATGCTGTGTCTCCCTTACCGTCCTGCTGGTTCCTATCCTCTTCACATGAGTTCACAAAGACTGAATTAATATGAGTGCATAGATGCCCGCTGGCAGACTTTGGAAATGAATGTTAAATCAAGGTCAAATGCCATTATGGGTTTCCAAAAGGAATCGGGGCTTTAAGATTTTTACATATTCCTGCTTCCAGATAAATGTTATAGAACATGATTTGTTATATTGTCTTTGAATACTCAACTTTTCTGTAAAGAACTATGTCCTATTTTGAAGAAATGCATAAGTATCAAGTGCAGCTAATTTACCCTGAGACATAGTATAAAAAGAGTGGCTTGTAAACAGTAGAAAATATGTTTTCATAGTCCTGGAGGTTGAAAAATACAAGATCAAAGCCCTGACAGATTTGATGTCTTAGGAGAAGCCATTTCTGATTAAGGTATCATACTTTCTTACTGTGTTCTCACACAGTGGAAATATCTAGGCAGCCCTCTGAGGCTACTTTTAAGAGGACAGAGTCCCTACAACTTGGTCACCTCCTAATGATTATACCTTCTACTATCATCATGTCGGTGACTAGATTTCAGCATAATACTATAGAATAGCATCCAGACTATTTCAGACATAAAAACAAAGCACATAGCACACGGCATGTGATAAGTATGGGTAATGAATTAAACAAGGAGTTTGTGAGACATAGAGAGAAAATAGTAAGTTAGTGACCTATCACACATATTAACAATGGGTCATTAGCTCAACATGTAGTGCAAAAAATAAGATTGCTATTTAAGACCGTGAAGATGTGAACATGTCCCAACCCTAGTGTCTCCAGAAGTCTGTGAATCCCTTTGAAGATTGTCAGTGTTTTATTTGAATGTTTCATTTGCTTTCCTTTCCAAACCAGAATTGAATGCCTCTGTCTACTTTGAAAGCTCCCATAAAGTGAACATCCTAACACATACTACCTTTGTTCCCAGGAGCTTTGGGCATCCCTAGGTGATAGGCATACATTTGAATAGCTGATGCTGTAACCTGGGCATCATAGCTAGAAGGTTATTGCTTCTCGTTTATTATTGCTTTCACAAAATTGTTCAGCTGTAAAATAACTATTATTAAGATGTAGTCATTTTTATGAATTTAATGTCTTCTGGTTTTATTGATGCCTAAGAACACATGTACACACACTCTATGCACATACACATACACACACAAACACACACACCACACTCACATATAACTGCTTTTATCTAAAACAAAGAAAAACTAAATGAATTTACACATATGTAATAAAGCATTGTATCTATACATTTGATATAATAATGTGTAGTATAGATGGCAGAAAGTATTGCAGTTTAAAGTATTGCTTGTTGAGTCTAATACCTGATTTCAGAACAGAATTTATAATTTACTGGCTCCATGGCCTTGGGAAAGTTTATTTTATATCTGCCTTCTTCAAGTCCTCATCTATAAATGTAGGGAAAATAAAATAGAAATAGTTTCTGACATTGGCTTCTTGTATAGAATAAATGAGTTAAAGCAAGCAAAAAGTGCTTATGGCAGTGCCTGATGTGTAGAAAGCTGTCAATACACGTTAGCTCTTATTATGATCCTACAATCCATTTTAAACAGATTTCTTCCGTACACTCTGTGCGAATCATCTTCCAGCTTGGGCTGCTTGCTTTTTGAAGCCAGACTCCAGCCTCACATCCTCCCTAGATAAGCAAATATATACACACTCATTATCATGGCCAGGAAAAGCTGAGAACAATGTTGCTGATCATTAACTCTAATAATACTCCCTTTATGTTTGTTTGGTCCTATTGAGTTTATGAACCATTTTCACTGTAATTGCATCATTTGATTTTCATACACCTCTGCAAGGGAGGCAGCTAGCTATTTTCTTTATTGAAAGCTATAGAAACCAGACAACAAAGGGGTTAAAATTGCCCTATTCACCTAAGAGACACGTGGGAACTCAGAACTTTGTAACTCCTGGCTGTAGACCTTCTGGATAACACTGGAAGGGCAGGTTCTATTGACAGATCACTTTTCTTTATTCTGATTAGTTATTTAAGAAATCTATACAAACTATTTTAATCATGTTCAGTTTTACTCTTTTCTCCCCACATTAAGTTCCCCTTCAACACCTACCCAATTTTGTGTCCATTTAAAATTCAACAAGTACAGAGGGTACTGCCATTATACTTCCAATATGTGGTTTTGTATTGGAGCATGGCCAACTCACCAGGGGCCATACTATTAGTTAAAGAAAACTGACTCTCTCTTCTAGAAATTATCAATTTCCATTATCTCTTTAGCTATGAGTGGGACTTTACACCCATCTCTCCTCTCAGTGCTAGGGTTTTTTGTCTGTCTTGACCTTGTGCAGGTTTTGTCATATTGTCTCAACTGCCAAGAATTCCTAAGTACAGCTGTCTGGCTATGTCTGGAATACTATCTCTTTGTGGTCATTCACCGCCTCTGGGTCTCATAATCATTTTGCCCCTTCTTCTACAATGATCTCTGAGCCATGGGAGGAGGAGATATGCTACACGTGTCATGTCCTACCATGACTGGGCATTCCCGAGTTTCTTAGTCTGTGCACTTCGATCAGTTGTGGGTCTCTGTGGTCATCACCATCTACTGCAAAAAGAAGCCTCTCCGAGGAGGAGCAGGAAAGGCACTTATCTACTGATGAAACGATGTCATTTTAATAATGTGTCCATTTAGCAAGTAATAATAGCACTTTCTCCTTTAGCTCATGACCCACGGAGCCACAGATTCTTGGCTCTGATATCAGTGCCAGATATTGGGTTTCAACTTGTAGAATGAGCCTTAAAATAGATCATAAAGTGATTGGTTCCTCTTGTGACATTTATGTCACTATTTCACCAGTGGGCACACCTTGCCAGGCAGGTCATTCATTGTTGTAGCTGGCAGGGTTCACAGCTGAACATAGTTAAGTTTTGTCTTCTATTAACGTGAATAACACCTTCTACCACTTTGAAAGCTTCCATGTGAGTACCAGCTTGCTTTCTATGATGTAAATATGTGGTGTTTTCAACAATAATGTCTTACTGTTAAGTTGTGCGTGGAAAGGGTGGGGCGTAATCAAGAGCACTATGATGGCCTATAATGTTTAGGGGGTCTATGGGACATCACTTGTCAAAAACTCCAAAAAAAAAGGTAACCCATTCCTGGCCCTGGTCTTTTCATTTGCTAGCCTGTACTATCAAGTACAGTCATTGTCTCCTGTCATCTAAATTATATTTATGTGTGTGCATGTATAAACTATGTAGCTTTAACTCCCCATTTTGTTCTCCCATGTGCTCTTTTTAGATTAAAAAAAAATTCTCAGTACCAATTCCCCTATGCAAAACAGACAAGATTCCTTATCTCAGAGAGTTTCTGTGACTATTTCAAGAAGTAATTCGTATAAAATATTAAAAACTATTATCTAGTGATATAGATGTGAGCCTCTGTGTTACAGTGCATGTAAGAAAATGACCTTTTTTTCCATTTTTTACAAAAATTTACTTTGGCTGGTGTTATGCAGCTGCATCATGCTAATTTGCAAAATTTATCACCGTGTGAATCAAAATTACCAAACTTCATTAGGATTAAAGGCTTAACCATAGCCCCATCTTGCCATTTCTCACTTAACGACCATTGACTTCCCAGAGCAATTCTCTCTTATGTGCATTAAGTGAAAATATTCATTATCTTAAATTGGCTAAAAATACATCTTGACAAGTTTGTTTTCTGACTTTTACCCTTATCACCGTGATCATCCTCCAGTTTTGCCTAAGGAATAGGTTGCCATAGCAACATCCACCACCCACAGTCAATAGTCAAATTTCATTTCCCTGATACAACGATTAGAAAATAAATGGTCCATGTAACATCCTCTGTGTATGTTTCCCTGTTTATTTGCAAAATCTTCTACCTGTGTAAAGTATCCATGAATGTAATAAAAATGACATTTTAACAATAATTTGTTAATTCTAACAAAAACACTCTTCCAATTCTCCTTGTTTCCAAAGTGGCTTTCTGTTAATAGAAGGGTAAAGAAGCAGAGTCAAAAGCTACCTCAGTACTAGGTGTTGTTGAGAGAGACTGCTTCTCATGTCGTAACAGGAATATGAAATCTACTTACCAGCTTCTGAACCAAGAAGGTGGGAGAGTTGACTTCTCTTTACAGCCTGCCCCACCCCAAACTGGTCATTATTTCATGAGGGAATGGCATGTGCATAGAGCTCATCACCAGGGGCACATATCTCCAGCATAGACTTCTAGGTAGATGGCCACAGAAAACCTGGTTAAAATGACTGATGATTGAAAACCGGGTTACATTGACTAGCAATTGATAATTACAATAAACACAGCTCTTCAGAAGAACTCCATGGATATAATGCCATTTAATAAATTAAAAAGAACACATCCAAAAAAAATTGAGACAATGTTCTTGTAAGAGCTTTCCGGAATAAAACTCTTAGGAATTTTACCTCATGTTATTTAAAAATAATGACTTTCATTTCTCAGAATTAATAAGCCTCCTTTCATATTTTAATTTTGCTAGGAAACCTTAGTTGATTTGTGGAAACAATGAAGTCTTATTTATATATGGACAAAGGAGACAAGTACAGCTTGCAGGAGCACTGAAATTAGGAGGCATTTAAAAGCTCTGGCCTTACAACATTATAAACATAGCATGCAATAATAAGTGTATTGATTTAGCCTTGCTTTGTGTTAAATAACAGATGTACCCTGAAATTTCAAAGGAATATGCTATTTTCTTAATTCAGAGGGATGACTAGGGATTCTTACAAAACTCTAAATATCAAACAAATCCTTCCTGCCATTCTGACATTTTCTATTAAACGTGAGTAAATATTACAGCTGAAAATCAATGAGGTAATTGCTTTTGGAGAGGTGATGCTGGTATGTAGTAACAGAGTGAAGGCTAGATACTAGGAAATTGACTCTATGTGGGGATCTAGTCATCTGGTAGTGGATATCAGTAAATGGTCTCACTATAAATATACAGAGACGTAATGGTTTATCTTATTGAAATGTTTTTGAAATGTATCTTTAAGAGATTAAATAAGTATAATTTCCAATCTATAATATTCATTTTTATTTCATTTTTGTATCTAAGTATTATAACCTCTGGTAATTGCAAGTTTAACTAAATTAATAAATAATTCAACATGGCAAAATTTAACATAATACAAACTAATTTAAATAATACAAAATATCAATTCCTTGTCTTCCAGATTATGAAATACATGTATTTTTTGAGATGAGCTTGAATTACAACAAATCAATTATAATTTCTTCATGGTGGAATTCAGACTTATCCAAAACTTTGTGTCTTGGATGTTCTCTTAATGGGTCTCAGTGGAGATGATCCAACTGATTGTAGTATTTATATATTAATTTATTGCTATATTACATTTTCAATCAATATAAAGCATTGTACCATATATCCCCAGGTTAATGTTCAGAATACAGCATGAAAATTTGTTGAGAATTTTATAACCATGGAATTATGACCATAGTGGACATGGTCCATGGTCCAAAAGAAAGAAAATAAACAATTCTCTTTCATGAATTAAAGAAGGGTTACCTCTTCAAGTTTTTTCATGTCCATTTGAATTCCTTTAATACCATAAGTGATTTAAATCATATACCATGTTTGTTTGCTCCATACCCAAGGAATTAAAAGAACTTTATTGTAAGGATATTTGTTGTTGTTCAACTGCTTTAAAAGGAAAACATTCCAGTGAGCTAACCAATGTGAACAGTATCTTTAACTGTACACTGAGTGAACAGTCATTTTGGAGTTAATGCTTACATTCACATAAATGACCTTTGGGGTGTAGTGACCTACACCCCAAAGTTAGCTACCACAGGCTGTGGTTGGTCAAGTAGAACAGATGTTTAATTCCTTTAATTATGAAAAGGCAAATTAGTGTTGTAAGGAACTTCTAGCAATAAAGCAAGACTCTGATGAGCCTAATTTAATAGGTGTTGTTATTAGTCACATAATATGCTCATTGCTTTCTAGTTTCTTTGGAAAGTACATATATAGCCTCATTGAAAAGTATTAATGATGTCAAGAAATACACTTGGGAAGTAAGGATGGATAGACAGAAAAGAGTAGCAAAAAATGCAAGGCAAATGTTCATGTAGCAGAAGGCTATAATTCTATGGTAGAGAAACAAAAAGCTATGTAGAGTTTTTGAAAGAGTGTGGGGGAGGGTGGGCTGATCTAAATGCAAGTGTGTTTTATGACAGCCTTGAAGGTAGTGTGGCACTCCTGTGCACCAGGGGTGAAACCAGCAGGAAATTGCTGCAGGGGTAGACACAAGAAGCCTAGTGTGGGGGCTGTTACAAGTCTAGGTACTTGAGACTGAGGTGCTAGAAACAAGAAAAATCACAGTGGGTAGATCTGAAACATGTCAAAGGTAAAATGTCAGCATAGGCTGAGGAAATAGTCATGGAACAGAGGAAAACTTTCTGAAGTTGTACGTGGTTTTTAGTTTTGAATTTGGGTGTAAAGTAGGAGAAAAGTAGATGATGTTGAATAGAATTTTTATTCATATCCTGAGTTGTTACCAAAATATATTGAACATTTCTATTTCCTTACAATGACAATATTGGGCGAGCTGAAGAAAGATAAAGTTTACAGACCTAGGTATAAGAGATGTGCTGTACACTCATCTAAGATTATAGATGCCAGTCTAGACTAAAAAACCCAGCAAAATTTTCAGGCACTATACATGGATAAAATAAGATATTTTATGATAAAGTCAAATTTAGACAATATTTATGTATGAATATAGCTCTACAGAAGAAGCTAGAAGAAAAACTGCAACCTAGGGAGGTAAGCTACACCCATAAAAATTGAGAAAATAATAATCTCATAACAGAAAACCAAAGGAAGGAGAACACACACATACTCTTACCCCTACACACCACCATCACATCACCGCCACCACTACCACCATCAACAAAAACAACAACAGCTGCAAAATAAGGATGGAAAATCTTTGAATATCAATAGTCTCAATTCTCCAATAAAAAGACACAAACTAACAGAATGGATGTGAAACCAGATCCATCCTTCTACTGCATACATGAAACACACCTCAACATCAATTTGTTAACTCAGGATTGGGGGGTAGGGTGGGAAATAAAGACAATTCAAGAAATGAAGCCAAGAATGAAGCCGTTGTAGTCATTTTAATATCTAACTAGATAGACTTCAAGTCAAAACTAATGAAAAGAGATGGAAAAGGATACTACATATATATACTCATTGAAGACAAATCCACCAAGATGACATTTCAATTCTTAAGTTCTTTGTCCCCAATGTAAAGGCACATATCTTTATAAAAGAAACACTCCTACAGCATAGATTACATATTGACCTTCACACACTGATAGTGGGGGACTTCAATATCCCACTCCCAACAAGGAGTAGGTCATCCAGACAAAAACTAAACAGAGAAATAATGGTGCTAAGAGACATTTTAAACCAAGTGGGCCTAACAGACATTTACAGAATATTTCACCCAAATGCAAAAGAACATAATTTATTCTTCTTAGCACCCCATGGAACTTTCTCCAGAAATGACCACACACTCAGACACAAAACAAGTCTCAGTAGATACAAAACATTGAAACAACACCCTGCATCCTATAAGACCACCACAGATTTAAGCTGCATGTCAACAACCACAGAAACAACCGGAAGCTTATAAACTTAAGAGACAAGATCAATGCAGTTCTAAGAGGAAGTTCATAGCACTGCCTACATAAAATAAAATGAAATGAAACTAAATGATAAAAAAACCAACCAAACAAACAAACAAACAAAAAACATTGGAGAGACCTCATGCTAGCAACTTAACAGGACACCTGAAAGCACTGGAACAAGAAGTAAGCATTCCTAAGAGGCATAGATGCCAAGAAATAATCAAACTGAGGGCTGAAATTTTTAAAAGGGGTGGGGGGAGAAAGGAAAAGAAAGAAACAAAGAGAACAATACAAAGAATTAATGAAACAAAGTTGGTTCTTTGAGATAATCAACAAGATAAACTAACCCTTTTCCAAACTAAATAAAAGACAGAGAGAGAATATTCAAATTAAGAAAATCAGAAACAAAAATAGTTAATATAACAACAGATAGAGAGGAAATAGAGAGAAACATAAGAACATACTTTAAAAACCTGTACTTCTCCAAACTGGAAAATCGAAAAGAAATTGATTATTTCCTTGATAGGCACCACTCACCAAAGTTAAATCAAGATCAGATAAAGAGTTTAAATAGACATACAACACCTAGAAAAATAGAAGCAGTCATTAAGTCTACTAATCAAAAAAACCTCTCTTCAGGTTTAAGCACAGGCTTCTACCAGACTTTCACAGAAGAGTTAACATCAATGCTCCCCAAATTATTCCACAATATAAAAACAGAAAGAACTTTGCCAATTCATTTTATGATGCCACAGTTACCATGATAGCCAAACCATATAAAGATTCAACAAAGAGAATTACAGACAAATTTTCCTTATGAAAATAGGTGAAAAAATGCTCAATAAAATACTTACAAGCCCAATCTAAGAACAGATCAAAAAGATCATCCACCATGATTAAGTATGCTTCATCACAGACATGCAGGATAGTTCAATATATGAAACTCAGTAAATGTAATTCACCACATGAGCTCACAGAAAAACAAAAACAAAAATATATTTACATCATTGTCTCATTGGATGTAGAAAAGGCTTTTGACAAAATCTAGCACTCCTTTAGGATAATAGTCCTGGAAAGATTAGGGATTCAAGGGATATATGTCAACATAATAAAAGTTGTAAATTCACAGCCAGTGTCAGTTAAAATGGAGAGAAACTCAAAATAATTCCACTAAAATCAGGAAAAATATAAGGTTGTTTACTCTCTCTGTACATATTCATCTATGTACTTGCAGTCTTAGCAAAAGCAATAAGACAACTGAAGAAGGTCAAGATAATACAATTGGAAAGGAAAGAGTCTATTTGCAGGTGATATGATAGTATACATTAGTCATCTTAACAATTCCACCAGGAAATTTCTACAGTACATAAGTGGCTGTATACAAAATTAACTCAAAATAAATAGTAGCTCCCCTAAACAGAAATGAAAAATGGACTTGGAAAGGAATCAGGAAAAGAACACCTTTCACAACTATAAAATATCTTAGAGTTGCTTTAACCAAGCAAGTGAAAGAGTTGAATACGAAAACTTCAAGTTTTAGAAGAAAGAAGTTGAAAGATATCAAGTGATAGGAAGATCTCACATGCTCATGGATCAGTTCAATTAATATAGCAAAAATGGACAGCTTACCAAGGACATTCTATAAACTCAATGAAATCCCCATCAAAATTTTAATACAATTCTTGAAAAGACAATCCTCAACTTCATATGAAAAAACAAAACCCAAGAATCTTGTGCGCGCTCGACTGGCCAGGAAGAATGACGCTGCAACAGAATCCTTCTGCACACGTTTATTGGGAGAGCTTGATTGTAGAGGAGAAAAGACCTCGAGCCCAGAACTGGTGCTGCTTTTATAGGCCTAGGACAGGCGTTCTCTCTCATCTGATTGGTTAACTTGTCTCTCATCTGATTGGTTAACTTTTGTCAATTCTCAAAACCTCACCTTGGCAAAAGAACCTTTACTGGCTATGTATGTGTGGTGGCCAGCTGTAGCCAACTGCCACTCTGCAACTGCCACTCTGTAACTGCCACTCTGTAACTGCCACTCTGCAACGGCTTCCCACACAAGAAGAACAAAGACAAAAGTGTGGACACTTTGCCCCTTCTTAGAATTGGGAACAAAACACCCATGGAGTTACAGAGAAAAAGTTTGGAGCTGAGACGAAAGAATGGACCATCTAGAGACTGCCATACCCGGGGATCCATCCCATAATCAGCCTCCAAACGCTGACACCATTGCATACACTAGCAACATTTTGCTGAAAGGACCCTCATATAGCTGTCTCTTGTGAGGCTATGCCAGTGCCTGGCAAACACAGAAGTGGATGCTCACAGTCAGCTATTGGATGGATCACAGGGCCCCCAATGGAGGAGCTAGAGAAAGTACCCAAGGAGCTAAAGGGGTCTGCAACCCTATAGGTGGAACAACATTATGAACTAACCAGTACCCCCACCCCCACCCCCCCGCGGTGCTCTTGTCTCTAGCTGCATATGTAGCAGAAGATGGCCTAGTAGGCTGTCAGTGGAAAGAGAGGCCCATTGGTCTTGCAAACTTTATATGCCTCAGTACAGGGGAATGCCAGAACCAAGAAGTGGGAGTGGGGGGAGGGTATGGGGGACTTCTGGGGTAGCATTGGAAATGTAAATGAAGAAAATGCCTAATTAAAATAAAAGAAAAAGAAAAAAACAAACCAAACCATTACAACAACAAAAACAAAAAACAAACAAACAAAAACAAACAAACAAACAAAAAAAAACCAAAACCCAGGATAACTAAAACAATCCTGAACAATAAAAGAACTACTAAAAGCATCACCATTACTAATTTCAAGTTATACTCCATAGCTATAATAATAAAAGTCATGTAATGTTGTTATAAAAAGGACATATTGATTAATGAAATAGACTTGAAGACCCAGACATAAATCTACACACTTAATGTACATAAGTAGTCCAGAAACACACACTGGAAAAAAAAGATCATCTTCAACAAATGATGCTGGTTAAACTGGATGTCCACATGTAGAAGAGTACAAAAAGATCTGTACTTAACCTGCAGAAAAATCAACTCCACATGGATCAAAGACCTCAACCTAAAACCACTTACATTAATCCTGATAGAAGGAAAATTAGGGAATCACCTTTACTGCATGGATACAAGAAACAACTTTCTAAGCAGCACACTCATAAGCATTAAGATCAACAATTAATAATTCAATTCTCATGAAACTGAAAATCTATAAGAGAAAGGACACCATCAACAGGACAAAATGACAGTCTACAAATGGAAGATGATTTTTACCAACTTCACCCACCAATAGATGACTAGTATCTAAAATATATGAAGAATTCAAAATACAAGATATCAACAAATAATCCAATTAAAAATGGGGTGCAGATCTAAACAGAGAATTCTTAGTAAAGGAATCTCAAATGACTGAGAAACAAAGCAATGTTCAGCCTCCTTAGCCATCAGGGAAATGCAAGTCAAAACTACTTTGAGATTCCATCTTATATATGTAAGAATGACTAAGATGAAAACAAACAAAAAATCCCAAACGAACAAACAAACAAACAAACAAAGCAAGAGCTAAACATCTGGCAAGGATGTTAAATGAGGGAATACTCCTCCATTGCTGGTAGAAATGCAAAATTGTAAAGCTATTATAAAAATCAAGGTGGCAGTTCCTCAGAAAGTTGGGAATCAAAATACTTTAAGACCTAGCTATACCACTCTTGAACATATAAGCAAAGGACACTCCATCCTATCACAACGATATTTCCTCAACAATGTTAACTGTGGGTTTATTCATAATAGACAGAAATTGAAAAGAAAATATAGTACTTTGACACAGCGGAATATTATTCAACTGTTTAAAAAACTGACAGCATGAACATTTCAGGCACATGGATGGAAGTAGAAAAAAAATTATTTTGAGTGAGGTAACCAGTCTGATCCTAAGACATAGGGCTGGCTGCTCTCCACAAATTGACTGTGGGGCCCCATTGCTAAGGACAACATGTACACAATTTACTGAACACAGAAAAGTCAAGCTGGTGCTCACATAGACCCTACATTCTATTCTTTTTCCTGTGGGAAGATATTCTGCAGACTACTGAGAGAAAAACATGGATACCAACCCAGCCACAAAAATCTTTGACCTACAGTCTATCCTCCTATGAACAAAACTTGCAGGAATAGCCAACCAACATTTAATTCGACATATGGCCCACCCTATGAGAAGGAACCCATACCAGATACTGCTTGAGTAACCAAGAACCAGAGACTAGATAGTTCTGAGACATAGGGTGAAACCAAACATAACTGATCTAAAGAAATTTCTAACAATACTCATAGTTTGGCATCTTGTCCAGGCATCGTCAGAGAGGCTTCCTCCAGAAGCAGATGGAAAGAGATGCAGAAAGAAAGACCCAGAGGCTGAAATTATGAAGAGAAAAAAATAGTTTAAATTGGAGGTTTCCATCAAATAGTTCACCTCAGAGCTTGGAGAACCCTATGAAAGTTGGGCCAAAAGGATTGTGAGATTCAGAGAGGGTGGAGGACACCAGGACAACAAGGCCCTCTGAATTAACTAAGGAAAGCACATAAAAGCTCACAGAAATTGAAGCATCAAGCACAGGGTCTACATGTCTATACCAGTTCTTCTTTAAGCCTGTTCTTTTCTAATGAGATACAGAAAGATAGTAGATCTGGAGCAGATGGGAGGTGGGGAGGAAGTTGGAGGAGGAGAGGAAAAGGAAACTATAATCAGGATATGTTGTATGAGAAAAGAACCTGTTTTTCAACAAAAGAAAAAATAATATTTAAAAATGAAGGGACTGAAGTGCCTTTTAAAAATAGTTATTTTTTCCAGGACACCACCAAAGTAAGAACTCCCTGAATCTGCATCAAAAGACAGGCGGCTGCAGTAGTGAAGGGAGGCAGAGAGAAGAGCGGATTGTCTCCCTCCCTGCTGAGTTTAGAGTCCTACTCATCTGCTGAAGTGTAGCAAAGTCATATGTTGTCAGTCCCCTAGCACAGGAATACAACAAAGCCCTTTCTGAATTCTCTCCATCACAAAGTGGGAAAAAGATCTTCTGATGTTCTGAAGAAGCCTTCTCTGTCCCAACCTCTGCTTTCTTCACTACACTTTCTCAGAGCCACTCCAGGATGAGTGAGCAGGGATATGTGCTCAGCGTTTGTGGGCAGAGAACCCAAAAAAACCCCTAAGAGACCATTGTTTACTTTGCTAGGTAGCCCCCACTTTTTCCTGAGTGCATATTTAGATGTCATTCCAAGAAGGCTGCTATCACAGGTGGAATTCCTAAAACCTTTACTTACTGTCTCTGGTGATCTCCTGTGACTTGGCATCAGTTTGTTAAAATTAAGAAAAGGAAATCTAAGATGCTTGAAACAACTCCTCAATCAGACTTGTCATTAGCGCCCATCGAATCTTATGAAGACTGTCCACAGAAGGGCCACTACTAAATCATAACTATTCACAAATACATTTAAGATCATGAAATACTGTAAGACACTGAAAAAATCAATTAAAAGTATTCCAATCTAACAATGAACTTCAAAGTCAAATCCGCAGTGTAACCCCTCACTAACACTATAGTTTCACAAAATTATGATAATAAAGACCTTTAGTTTTTCTTAGATACAAGTGAGTGTAGTATAACAGTATATTTTGGAGTTATTTTTCCTTTTTCTCCATTGCCATAAATTATATCATTTTATGTGACTTCAGTAACCAAAAATGTGTCAGTATAACAAAAAGATATATGGCCTCTATTTTGATCGTCTATATTTGCCTAAATCACTTCTGTTTGATAACAAAACTTAAGTCTAAATGTGAAGGTCAAATAAAAATCCCCTGACTTTATCAGATTTGTAATGTTTTTTAATAGTGAGAATAAATCACATGTCTGGAAGAATAAGCCAATATAGAATCTATTGTGCAGAATATGTAGGTTTTTCAGACGCATGAGCCTTCAAAGGAACTACCTATTAAGTGTAGCTAATAGTAATTGTTATGTTCCACTGCCTCTACAAGGTAAATGCTAAGGTAACTGCTGATTATCCCTGCTACTTACAAACTGATAGCAGATAAGCCTAATAGGATTGCTAATAAGTAGCTGTGATTTTTTGTTCTTTCTCTTTTTCAGCCCCGTGAAGTGGAAATTGTGCAAGCACCAATAAAAAAGCTTGCTTTGGGTCCTAAAGCATGCCTTGATTATTAAGTATAGGTACCACATAAATTCCCAAGAATAAATCATATCAAAGGTACAGCTGGAACAGGCATGGTGAACTGTCCCAATACATAAATAAAATAATTCTGCTGGCTGTGTGATGAAGAAAGTTTGTCAGACAAGTTCCAAAACAACACTTGCAATCAATTTATTAAAAGAAGTCTTGGCCAAAGGACCTGGAAGACTGTTGCTCCCATGGAATTATGATTTGATTCCGGAGACAAAATAAGAAATTTTCTGATGTTCAACTGCCTGCATGCTGGAATTTTCCAAGTCATTTACACTTTACAATATTGTGTAGACTGTGTAGGTGTGTGCCCGCCTATATGTATGTATATTCCAAATGTGTATGCCTGTCTATATATGCACTGTGTGTGACTGCTCATACGTGCACTATGTGTGTGATGCTCATGTATGTATTTTTTGTGTATCTGCCAAATGCCTATTATATATGTGTGCTTGCTCACATTTACAAACTGTCTATTCACATATATATATATTGATGTGTGCATGTCCATATGTGCTCTGTGTATGTAAGTCTGGTCCTTTATACACAGATTATGTACTTTTTAAATTTATTGTTTGAGTATTAACTAGATCCCAACTACATCATTTGTGACCTAAAGTAAGAAAAACACTTCAATCCACAAAAATATTATCTGCTAGATCAGTGCTTCACAAACTATGAATGGAGATACAAACTACATGAGGAATTAGTTTAGATGGGAATTCTGACTGAGTATGTTGGCTCTGATTATACTTTGCTTTTTTATTTTGGTTGTTGTTGTTTAAGTTTTTCCATTAATTATTTATTCAGTTTACATCGCAATATCTGGCTCCATGTCCTCCCAGTTCCCCCTTCCCACACATCCTCTCCCCTATTCCCTCTTCTGTTCTCCTCTAAGAATATCCATGATCCCCAAACCCTTGAACTTACAACTTGAAGAATAGTAAATTGTCAATACCCCAGCCTCTACTGAACACAATGTGTTGAGTTTCAGTCTTTCAGAGGGATCTCACTGCAATGGACCCTATTAACTATAGCTATTGTCCTTATATTGACTTTGGATTCTCTTTCCTTTTTTTCTACCTCACATCCAAATGGAAACATAAGTTGGTAAAGAAAATAAATTATGAGAAAGGGATACTTATCTAAATATGGGCATTATTGGCATAGTGGTGATATCATACCTGTGACATGGCATTAAATGAGGTTGCGAGGGGGAAAGAATGTCAAGTGAATGAGAAGACCAAGGATCAGGGTTCCTGAAAACTGCCACAATGTATGGACTTGACTTTTAAAAGATCCATACGAACATTAAACATTTGTCACCAGCCCAGTGAAAAGGATCATAGTGCTAAAGTCCAGTCCAATTCTAAAGGCTCTGTGTGTGTGTGTGTGTGTGTGTGTGTGTGTGTGTGTGTGTGTGTGTGTGTATCTGTGGCAGTTTGAATGAGAATGCCCTTCACAGGCTCACGTGTTTTGATACTTGGTCCTCATTTGACAGAACTGTTTGAGAAGCATTAGGAGGTGTAGCCTTGTTGGAGCTGTGTCACTGGGGGTTGGCTTTGAGGTTGCAAAGTCCACACCAACTCAGTCTCTCCCCCACCCACCTGCATTTGGATCAAGACATAAGGTCCCAGCTGCTGCTCCAGCACCCGCCTGCTTGCCTGCTCCCAATGCTACTGACCATGATGTTCCTGGACGCGAACTCCGAAACTGTAAGTGTCAAATAAGTTATTCTTTTCTATAAATTTCCTCGGTTATCCTTGGTTTCCTTGGTTATGCCTTATCACAGCCATAAAAAGTAATTAAGTTAATATCCTCATAACTCCTGGTCTCTAAAGATTAGCTTCTAAATAGGATATGTTATTGATGGAGTGATATGGTCTTTAAAAATCTTCACTGAAATGTTTTTACATATCTGAAGTGAATCCAGAAACATACTAAAGCCTAGATACTATGTTCATTCACTAGGAAGTAAATTATTCAGTGAACAATGACATGTTCTAAACTTACAAGACTACATGTTATTTTTGAAGATGTGTCTTCTCCATCTCTTTTCTGAAAATTTAAATTAAAAATTCAACTAAAAATGTTGGGTTGAACTTATTTGCTGTTCATGGTCTATTTTCCTGTGTTAATTAATATACAAATAAATATCATATATGATCTGTACATTTAACATAGATATGTGAAAATTCTAGAATTATAAAGGTATAGACTGAAGAAATGGCTCATCCATTAAGAGTGTTTGCTGCTTTTACAGAGTACTATACTCCCAAGAGGGGGAGGGGGAATGTCTCACAAACACCTGTCATTAAAGCTCCGGGGTATCTGACACTCTCTTATAAACTTCACCCTTGCACCACACACAAACATATGCCCTTCTTTTCCAGAGACATACACTCTTACATATAATTAAAATTTTTCTTAATCTTTAAAAATAATAAAGAAAAGAAAAATAAGTATTATGCATTTCAGATTACTAATAGTTTAAAATTTAAAGTGCTTACCTATAAAACTATGGGATTAAAACCCATTATGTTAAATATACTTTGTGAAGATGTAACCAACAAGGTTCCCACTAATCTGCTGTCTTCCTTAGCCCAGAAACAGTTCTTCTGCCAAGTGACTTTCAAAATGTCCAAGAACTTCCACTGACTACTCAGCTTTGAAAACGCTTTTGTCAAAATACGTCACAATTCCTGGACACATGTCCAATTCACAGTCATGGGCTTGCAAAGGCATATAGAACTGATCCATGTGATTAAGTACTGTAAACATTGACTCAGTTAGATTTCTGGACTTTTCATAGTTCTTTCTTATAAGACACAAAGTTCCTCCAGCTAAATGCAAAGCCATTTTGTATGTCCCAGATATTAGAAAGAATTGAGGAATGTCATTTAAGTTGGGAAACACAAAGGGTAGAAGAAAAATCCTTGTGCAACTCCTCAGTCCGAAAGAGCAGGCTAGTTTGATGACAATTTTTCATGTTTACTGTCTCCTTTTGGGATACAAGGAATTCCCGGATGTGATAGTAATAACAAAAACAGGAGGGAACATACACAGGTTATCTTGACATCCTCTTCTTGCCTCTTGTTAACGAAAACAGTTCAATTCAGCGCAGCAAAGCAAGTGAAAACGTGCATAGGAACACATTAGAGATAGCAACTTCCATTCTGGTTTCGAACACTTACAAGCAGGTTGCCTCTTTAAGAGGGCTAAATGTAGTCTGTTTCTAAGCACATGACATTTGCCATTGTGAATCAAGACAGACAAGTGACACATGTCATTATAAGTGTATAACATTCTCTAAATTGCTACAAACATAAAAGAACATTCATAATTGAATGAAAATAATAAAAAAGAAATGATAAGACATGACCTTCTTCCTAGGTATGGTGGAGGAGGTTTACTGTAGAAATAGCTAGGCCCATGTGGGGAGATGGGGAGGGGAGAGGAGAGGGAAGAGAGGGAACCAGGTGCAGCAGCCAAGAGTCCAAAGGTACAAAGAGAGTGGGTAACCAGATCAGAAGGACAGCCCAGGTCTCTGTGATGGAGAGTTCAGGAAATGGGATGGGGTATGCCAGCCAGGAGGGCTCTGTAACAGATAGGGACCAAGGGATGCCAAGAGAACCTGGTAGCCAGTGTCCTCTTTGATATGGTAAATAGGCAACTCAGTCATTTGTCCCAGATTGAAACCTAACAATAATGCTGATTTTAACCTTTTTTTCCCCCCAAACCTTTCTTTCTTTAATTCTCCCACACTTCCCAATGAGCAAGTGTGCACATTAAAACAAAACAGCCATTGGAACCTGGAGTAGCTGATTCAATCATTTTTCAAATTACAGAGTATTATTTTCCGGTGTCGAATGTGCATTATGATTGAATAAATAGTTTGATTTTCAAAATAAAAATTTTTGAGCTTTTATTTGTGTCCTTTTACACTTTTCTTCTATAAATGTTGGCAGATAATCACAGGAGCTGTGATTTTCCATAGTTCAAGGATAAAAATCACATACAGATGTGATTTTATAAGACCGTGAACTCATTCGCATATGACCTAATATCCTCAAGAGGGTTTGAGCACATGTACTGGTGAGGAAACCACCATAATCAGGACCTGTGGCTATTGTTTGTCACCTCGATGTAAATATTTGCCCCAACCAGCCAACACCGGTATTTAAAAAATAAACAAATAGAAGTACAAATTAAACTTTAAGGCAAGTGCCAAACAGAGGAGCTATTTTTCCATTGAAAATGCCCCCAAGGAATTCTAGGCCCCTTGACTGGCAATTTGCACGTCTGGGTTTCCTTTGGCACAGTAAAGAAAGAGAGCTGCCCCTAGAGATCAGTGGTTTTACTAGTGAGGCCTCCAGCTTAGAAAGAAGTAGGAACATTCCTCACAAGATCCCTCCCCCAGCACCATGCTCAGGAAACCTCCTGGAAGCCTGGAACAGTCTACAAATTATACTGACGCCAGCTCCACAGTCCCGGACATAAACACAATAGGCGGGTGTGGGCTTATGGTTCCTGCCCACGATCATCACTGCATTCTGAGATCCAAAGTCCAGATAAGTGTGAGCAAGAAAAGAGCCTCACTTGATCCCGGTGGCAAACTTCTTTTCTCCTGCTTATCTAAGCGGGGCATTGGACCCCCTTGGCCCAGCGTTGAGGCGCCAGCTGTGTTCCTGACCCCTGAATAAATCAGGGCCAAAAAGAGCCTGGCAGGGCTCTGGGACACATTTCCTGTCACGGCCTAGGGAAAGCAGTTGGCCAAGGGAGTGTTGTGGCGGAGTTTTCAGCTGTTGGAGGATGAGGGCTCAAGAGAGGCGAGGGGAGGGCACACATAGTGGTAGAAAGGGCTGTAGAGGGCGGTGACTTTAGAGAAAGCTCCGTGCCCTCCAGCAAACCAGAGGACTTGGGAGCAGCTGCATGTTGAGTCTCCAGGATGAGGCCAGCGCTTGCCCTGTGCCTCCTCTGTCCTGCGTTCTGGCCTCGGCCAGGGAATGGGGAGCATCCCACGGCCGATCGCGCAGCTTGTTCGGCCTCGGGGGCTTGCTACAGCCTTCACCACGCTACCTTCAAGAGAAGGGCGGCGGAGGAGGCCTGCAGCCTAAGGGGCGGGACTCTCAGCACCGTGCACTCAGGCTCGGAGTTTCAAGCTGTGCTCCTGCTCTTGCGTGCAGGTCCCGGGCCTGGCGGAGGCTCCAAAGATCTTCTGTTCTGGGTGGCTCTGGAACGCAGCATCTCACAGTGCACTCAGGAGAAAGAGCCTTTAAGGGGTTTCTCCTGGTTGCACCCGGACTCAGAAGACTCAGAGGACAGCCCACTACCGTGGGTGGAAGAGCCACAACGTTCCTGTACAGTGAGAAAGTGCGCTGCGCTCCAGGCCACCAGGGGAGTGGAGCCTGCTGGTTGGAAGGAGATGCGCTGTCATCTGCGCACCGATGGCTACCTATGCAAGTACCAGTTTGAGGTTCTGTGCCCTGCACCTCGCCCAGGAGCCGCCTCTAATTTGAGTTTCCAAGCTCCCTTCCGGCTGAGCAGCTCCGCGCTGGACTTCAGCCCTCCTGGGACAGAGGTGAGTGCGATGTGTCCTGGGGACCTTTCTGTTTCGTCCACCTGCATCCAGGAAGAGACAAGCGCACACTGGGACGGGCTTTTCCCTGGGACAGTGCTCTGCCCCTGTTCCGGGAGGTACCTCCTTGCTGGCAAGTGTGTGGAGCTCCCTGACTGTCTAGATCACTTGGGAGACTTCACCTGCGAATGTGCAGTGGGCTTTGAGCTGGGGAAGGACGGACGTTCTTGTGAGACCAAAGTTGAAGAACAGCTAACCCTCGAGGGGACCAAGTTGCCCACCAGGAATGTAACAGCCACTCCAGCAGGTGCTGTGACAAACAGAACATGGCCAGGTCAGGTCTATGACAAGCCAGGAGAGATGCCACAGGTCACTGAGATTCTTCAGTGGGGAACACAGAGTACTTTACCTACTATTCAAAAGACCCCACAAACCAAGCCAAAAGTCACTGGCACACCATCAGGAAGCGTGGTCCTGAACTACACATCTTCGCCCCCTGTTTCTCTGACTTTCGACACCTCTTCCACGGTGGTCTTCATACTTGTGAGCATAGCAGTTATCGTTTTGGTCGTCTTGACCATTACAGTGCTGGGGCTTTTCAAACTCTGCTTCCACAAAAGCCGTTCCTCCAGGACAGGGAAGGGAGCTTTGGACTCACCAGGTGTGGAATGTGATGCCGAGGCTACCTCTTTGCACCACAGTTCTACACAATGCACTGACATTGGAGTGAAGAGTGGGACTGTGGCCTGAAGGACTGAGCTTAGGTTCTTCACTGGCTGGGTGCGCTCTTGGATCGGGACACTTAGGGAAACACCTCAATGCTCACATCTTGCCTAGACTTTTTCAGTCCCAACAATTGGGGAAAGAAGAAAATTTTCAGTGATTACTGTGGAAGTCCTCCTTCCCATACATTTTATTTTGTGCTAAATCTGAAAGAGACACTTGTTCCCTGAAAGGGGAAGAGGTGGAAGCTGTGGGCTGGTATTGGAAGACAGGGTAAAAAATGGCAAGAGACATTTTCCTATTCTCTGGGGGAATTTGAAGAAATGCTTGAATATTTCCAGTACTGGGAACAAATAAATAACACTATAATTTTTTGAACATTTCTTTTCATCCAAAATGGGAAGGGAATATCTATATTATTCAGGCTAGGAATATATTAGCTTGAAATTTTGAGGCAAATAATAAAACATTGTTGAAAACCTAGGCTAACATATGTTTGACTTATACAAAGGGTGTTATTTAGGAATACACCATTCTGAGGATAGCAACTGGCTATGAGTTTACTGGTAAGACACACAAGGGTACACTCTGAGCTTTGGGGGAAAAGTCTTTATACACCAGCTCCTTCAGAACTAGTGAAGTTTCCCTTTATTCTTTTATCCTTTGCTTTCAAAGTCACTGTGACTGTGCTCTGCCATAAATCGGAAGTGCAATGTTGCCAGTTTCTGACTCCAGAAGCAAATTACAGTTGACCACCAATCCAAGTGTTTACTGTGTGTCCTTGCCCAAGGAAACAAATGATTTGTGTCTTCCTTTTCCAGGGTTTGTGTTCTCCAGTGTAATGACCTTCCTATTCAAGCCACCTTGTAGGCATCAAGATGCTGATCCTCACTTCCAATTACAATGATGTTAATTCTCAATTAAAACGTTAATGCTACGTATTGATTTGAAATCTTCTGGGTGCACTAAAGCCAAAGGAAGCTTTGCTTCTTCCAAGGTTGCTAGATTCTTGTGTCCTATTTAATCCATGTGGGTGGGGGCTGGGGACACTTGAATGTCAAGCCATTTCTGTTTCTTCTCAATAGATTGTGAATACAATGACAATGTGTGTGCATCAGGGGGTTGTTACAACTGAGCAAGAGTCTTTGCAGGCAAAACTAGGGGAAATTGCTTTCCACAGAATTAATAGTGTAAAAAGGAAATAACAAATAAAAATATAACACCTTGCTATGACTTGAGATGTTAGCATATAATAAGAAATATCACACATTCAGGTGGTAAATAATTAAGGAATAATAATAAAAAACAATCTGGTTGAAGCCAAAGACCTTGGAGAATATTTCAGGTAGATTAGAGTGCTGCGATTTTTGTAAGTGTTGTAAAGTTGTGTGAAGAGAAACAGAGAAATAAACTCACTCTTGGGAGAAAATGAAACTAGAAAATAAACTTGAGTTATATTTTTCTAGAATCATTTTTATACTCTTGATTGTACTAAGAGTTGATTTAAAGTTAGCAAATATCCTATAATAAAATAACCTAGAAAATTAAGAGAGTTCAATATATGAATCTGTGTTCTAAATATAAATCTATGTGTTTAATATTGTTTCACTGAAGAAACAAATTGAGAGCTTGCTTCATATGAATGTGGTTTTAAATAGTTACAGTTAAATAAAATCACAAATGAATTCAAATTAGCTGTTAAGATTCTTCAATTTAAACCAGAAGCTAACAATTACATGGGTAAATGGCTCCCACCAAGTTCCTCATCTGGTCAGCTACATATTCCAGTTTTACTTGTTCTTAGCATTGTAGTCATCTTCTCCACTGTATGTTCTCTCAGTTGTAGAGACAACTATTCTAGCACAATATGTCCTGTTTGACTTTATAATTTGAAATATAGCCTCATCTATAAGTGGAATGAGCACACACACACATACACATACACTCAAATGCACATATTTATGTACATGCATAGCTAAGTACATGTGTATGTGTGTATACGTATATACATAAACATTTTGTTTTAGAGAAGGATGCCCTTATATTAGTCTTTCAGTAAATGAGAGTGTGCATAGTTATCACATAACATGTAACAGATGACAGTGTGGTTCTGGGGCCCGAAATGCCCTATGTGAAGAAAAAAATCATGGTGACCCAATTACTTGAATATTGTCCCCTACTATAGATCAGAGGAGAATTAAGGAACCTTATTTGTTTATATCTTAAATCATTTCTTGACAAACCAGACAAGATAGAACTTCCTTTGATTTCTGGTTGTGGTGGTCACCTCCAGAAATTGTTTCAATGGCAGAATAAGGTCAGTTAAGTACAGGATCTCCTGCGTCCTTTTGCAGGTAGGAGTAATGTTCTTACTACTACCTCTCTACTTCTCGCACTTCCTCAACATGTTTGAGGTTCATTCCTTTGAGGGTTAAAGCCTTTTGCTCTCACATTCATCACTCAGTTTCCTACACACCCATTTCCTTACAATTAAACATGGAGTCTCTCCTACAGCCTTTCTTTCTACCCTTCACCCTGTTATCTTACACACTAACATCTTTCTGCATGCTGCATAATGCCCATGCACTTCAGCTCTTACTCTTCAGACCCAATGACCTGCACTTCATTTTAGCCATTCATTCCATAGCTACACAAATTAAGTTGATTCTGAATTTCTTCCCCATCCCAGACCTCAATGTCAAATTTCCATATTCAAGTGTTAAAAAACTTGTGCTTTAATAAATTTGTCTGTGATTAGAGGCAAATGGTTGTTGTTTGAACTTTGACATTGTTCCTTTCTTAAATTAGTAAGCCTTACGAAGACTGGTAGCCTGAGACGGAATCATTCTATCTACTGAGACTGTAAGTTTATTAAGAACAGTTGTTTTGCCTGAATGTTCAAGGGGCAACCGACAATGAGCAGATTCACAATTGACTTAAAGCTTGCTTCACAGGACAACACTCATCATGGCTGGGGAACTCATAGTCCCCACATATGAACCAAGTACCATTGTCTTGCTAAATAGACATAGTATCAAACCTCCTTCCAAGTATTTATTGCTGTAATCATAGATCAATGTAGCTCCCAGCCCTTTATTAGGGAAGCTTTTTGCAGAGGATGGTGGTTAACAAAGAGACTCACAAATGATCAGCATATACAGAATAAATGGGTGTCCAGCTCTAAGTGGACATTTGTGAGGCTAATATCATGAAGAGAGAACAGAAAAATAGAGCCAAAGGTCAGGGAGGGATGCTGGGAAGCTGTCTTTAGGATGTGGCAGAGCCAGTATACTCATATACTCTCAGCAGCTGTGGTTGCATGCACAAGATCAGCATATATATGATCAAGACAGTGATCATTCTACACTGAACAAAGTTGGGGATCACAGGACTTACCTGCCATTGAGGAGTTATTGGCACTTGAGAAAGAGAGAATCAGTTTTCTTCAGGGGTGTTCTAATTTTCCTTGTGGATTCCCCTACATGCGTCCACTTACACAGTCCTAATTGGACTCAGTGAGTTTGAAAATAAAGATGAATTTGGGGAGAAGATGAGGGGCTGTGTGGTACAGGAAAAGATGGAGATGACCTAAGTTTATTTTAAACATGTATGAAACTTCCAAAGAATAAAAACCAAAAGGCTTGAAAATACAGAAAGAATGCATAAAAATATGCCCCTGCTCTGAGACAAGAGGCATATTGTGTGAGAAAAGAATCTATTTTCAATAAAAGAGAAAAAAGAAGAAAGATGTCTAGCCATTAATCTGAGAAGCAGAGTTGTTTTTACAGAAGTGTTGATGAGTAAGTTGCCAAATGATGTGATGTGACACTTCACCTCAGACATGTTTCTGCTTCCTTCTAGCTTTTAATCAGTTGGTTGTCATTAAATTAATCATAGTATTTGTACTTGGTAATATCTCCTCTTCCCTTTGAGTATTCTTTCTTTTTCTTTTGTTTCTTTGTGTGAACCATGACTTAAAAGTCAGCTAATTTAACTCTTTATTAGTTTTGATGTTCTTTTATTCTTGGGACTTACTGGAAATTAGTTAACAAATTTAATAAAGCCCACTTAGCAAATCATATAATCCTCCCATTGAAAGTATAAAAATGTAGTAGATTTACAAAATGGTGAAACCATTATTATAAATAAGCTTAACATTTGCATCACCAAAATATTTTTGAAGCACAATATTTATTGGCCTACATTAATTCTGGGAAATAATAGGATTCATAGATAAATTCTCAAGCATGTTGTGTATGTTTCACAACTGTTGTTATCTACTTCACAATTTATTTAGCCATTCATCTGTTCAAATACCTTTAGGCTACATCCTGGCTATTGAGAGCAGTGCTGCAATAAGCCCAGGTTTACAGCTATCTTTTTCATATATTGATTTCATTTCCTACAGATGTGTACCCAACAATAATATATCTGGTTTGTATGGCATTTTTACTTTCAATTATGAAGTTTATTCAGTAGCTGTACTGTTTACACTTTCACCAAAAGTGTGCAAGAATTTCTTCTTTACATCTTCGATGGCATTTGCCATTATGTATTATTATTATTATTATTATTATTATTATTATTATTATTATTATTATTCCACCACTCATAGCCATTCTAATTGGAGTGAGGTGTTATCTCATTATAGATTTGTGTTTTCATTTTCTGATGTCTAATGATATTGAGTGTTTTCTTTATAAATTAATATTAATTTATTTCTTCTCTAGAAGAGAGTCTACTTAGATCTTCTACACAGTTTTAATTGGATTGCTTGTTTGCTATTGTTTACATGTTATGGCTGTTAGTCCCTTTTCATAGAGCTGGCACACACTTCTCTCATTGATAGGCTGTTTCTTCACTCTGCTGAAGAATTGCTGAAGTTTCAACATTCAAAAAAAGTTTGATATGTTCTAATAGTCTTGGTAATGTTTTCCTTGTTCTTTGCAGGCTTATACAGAAAATTATTGCATAAACCCATATCACAAAGTGTTTAGCCATGCTTTTCTCTAGTAGTTGTAGAGTTTAAGGTTTTTGATCAATTTTAAAATGATTTTCATACAAGGTGATAGATAGGTGTGCAGATTTAATCTTTTGCCTAAGGATATACAGCTTCCCCAGGACTACTTGTAACAGAGGCCAACCTTTTTTCAGTGTATATACTTTTTGTATGTTTGCCTAAAATCAGGTGGTGGCTGAAAATTTATTGTGTCTTATGTTTTCTATTCTATTTCATTAGTCTATGTGTCTGTTCTTGGGCTAATACAGTGCTTTTTTTGTCACTGTGATTTTGTAGTATGGCTTAAAATTAGATATTGTGATAGATCCAAGTTGGCTCTTTTTATTCAAGATTTCTTTGCCTATTCAGGATATTTTGGAATTTCTTAATGAATTTTAAGATTGTTTTCGTAGTTATATAAGGAGTATCATTGGTATTTATATCGTGGGCATTGCATTGAATTTATAAATCAATTTGAGTAGTATGGATATTTAAAAAATATTAATTCTCCTAGCTTATGAACATGGAGGCCTATCTATATTCTAGTGTCTAAAGTTTATTCATCATTATGTAATTTTTATTGTTAAGTTCTTTCACCACCTTGCTAAGTTTATTTCTATGTTGTTTTGCGAGTGTATATATCTCTCCTTTAAATTGGATTGCTTTTATGATTTATTTCTAAGCAAACTCATTTTTGCTGTATACATGGTTATTAAATTCACTTTACAGTTTTGATGGAACCCTTTGGTTTGTTTATGTACACAATCATATCACATACAAACACTGGCATAATGATCTCTTTTTCTACTAAATCTATGTCTTTCATTTCTCTATCAAGTGATTCTTAGTCTAAAGTTTCTAGTAATACACTGGAGAAAAGCAGTGTACCTAGATACTAATTCTATGTTACAACTTCCGTTCTTATCGCCAACATAATATTGACCATGGGCTTGCCATGTATAACTGTTATTATATTCAGACATATGATCTCTATGCCTAATTTGTTCATGAATTTTATAATTAAACAATATTTAATTTTATTAAATTGTCTTCTGCATATGTTGACGGTATCATATAATTTTAATATTCAATCATTTGTATGGTATATTAATTTGTGTATGATTACAATTACTTGCATCCTAGGACTGAAACCATCTGTATTTTCTCAATATTATATACCTTGAAGATCTTTGAGTCTATGACTAGTGATAATAGTGATTTGTAGTTTAATATTGTGTGTGTCATTGTTAGGTGTGGGCAACAGAGTAATGCTGACCTACACTGACCTTGGTGCTTTGACTCCTTTGGGATAGTTTGAGAGATATGTGTTTATAGATGTTGACCCCTCTTTATCAATCAGGTCAAATTTAACAGTGAACCCATCCAGTCATGGGCTTCTCTTTGTTGGTGGAGTTGTTGTGGCCGATTTGATCTTATTAGCTACGGTCTAGCTTTATTTTTATAGTCTTTTGATTCAATTGGAAAGATTGTGTTCAAAAGTCCACCCATTTCTTTTAGGTTTTTACCAATTTATTAGCATTTAGTCTTCCAAAGTAACCCCTAATGATCTGAATTTCTGTAGTATTACTTGCAATATCTCTCTTTTCATCTCTAATATTTAAACATTTTAATGATTCTCTGTAAATTTCACATCATGCACCCCAACGCCATTCATCTCCCCATCCCTTCATATCCACCATCCATCCTTGCAACCACCAACCCTAAAAGAAAATATAAATAAATAAATAAGATAAAAATAAAAATCTTATTGTGGAAGCTGCAATGTGTCACAGTCTGTCATGGTATATCTCTTTGATCACATGTCTTTACTTGCAAATGTTCATTGTCATGAGCCATTGGTCTGGTTCAAAGCTTCTGGCTTCTGTTATACTACTAACACCTGCTCCTCATTGGAGTCCTTTCAGATATTCTGTGTTGTCCTGTGCCATCGAGATCCTGCAGCTTTGGATCTTCACACACTCCAGTTCATAGATGGGGTACATATTGGAGTGGGCCAACTCAGAGCCATGAATCTGGGCCTGAGTTGGTTAGCCCCCAGCTCTCTCACATCCACTGTACCAGCTATAAACACTGCCCTGGCTAGCTCAGCCCCATGCTGCATCCAGCAAGGGATGGAGCCACCTCTCTTGTTCTCATGCCATTGGGGCTGGCTCACCTGTGCCCATGCCACCAGGGCCAGTTCTACTGTGCTGCCCAGTGGAAGTGTGAAGTGCTGGTGAGTCTCCTGAGTACTGTAGCTGGTGAGGGGTAGAGCCAGTTAATCCTCTTCCTCTCAAGCATTCTGTCATCTGTCAGCAGGTGGGGGGGGGGGGAATCTCTCCCTCACAGCCTCCACTACAAAGCAGATGAGGAGAGGGGTCAGTTCTCAAGTTCCTCAGGGCCACTTCACTCACCCATATCCCTGCCACCATAACCAGCTTCACTGTTTTACCCAGGGTATTTTAAATATTCCTTGCTCCTTTTTTTTCATTGCTAATTCATCTTTGTGGTTTTCTGTTTATTTCATTGATAATATTTAATTCTTTGGTGTTTCTACTCTTCTTGCAGGGGGTTTGATTTTCACACACTGTCAGGAAGTAAGTACTCTTCTCACACTTTGGAGTTAAATTTCCTTTAAGCATCTCTTGTAAAGCCTTTCTCATAGTTTCCAATTCCCTTGGGTTTTGTTTCATTTGGAATGTTTCTACTTAATATTTGTTTCTGAAGAATAGCCTAGCCACATATAGCAACCTTGGCTGGCAGTTAGTTTTCTTCAGGACTTGAAATATATCATTCCATACCTACCTATTCTGTACTGTTCCCGTACTGTTTTGCTGGGAAACATACTGTTAGACATGTTTCCCCTTAAATGTGACCTAGAGATATTCTCTTTCAGATTTTAATTTTTTATTGGTCTTGTGCTTCTTACTATTTGACAATTTGGCACAATGTTTCATCACCAAGATAGATTGGCCATATTTATATATGTACATATATAGACACTTTTTTACTTTTTGAGTCATTCATTTGAAGTCTTTATCAGTCATTTTATCCATCTGGATGTTTGAATATATTACAATATAAGTATATAATCTTTATCAAATATAATGTCCCCCTTTTTATATTTATTATGTTCCTGTTGAGATTGGCCCATGGTAAATGGTAAAATGGTTACTTCTATCACTTCTATATGGTACACTCTTTATTAACCAGCTCTGGCTTGCAGATGTGACTAAAAACATCAATTTTTAATGCAATGTTAAGTTTATTTCTGGTTGGTACAGTGATGCCATCTTTCTGTACCATTTATGGCTGTAGTGTGTATATTTGAGCAAATGTCTATCATAGTAAGAAAGAAATCTGCCTTGCAGACAGGTATGATATAGCAGTATGTATTCTATATGGTTACTCCTATAATGGGAGAGGAAACCCTATCTGATAATGGGAGTTTCTTAGGCACTGTAGACTTGGCTGTGCTATTTGAATGATATGAAAACTACCCAAAAGATGGTCCAACATATAACAAGGACACATGCTCCACTATGTTCATAGCAGCCATATTCATAATAGCCAGAAGCTGGAAAGAATCCAGATGTGCTTCAACAGAGGAATAGATACAGAAAATGTGGTACAATTACACAATGGACTACTACTCATGTGTTAAAAACAATGAATTCATGACATTCTTAGGCAAATGGATGGAATTAGAAAATATCATCCTAAGTGAAGCAACCCAGTCACAAAAGAACACACATGGTATGCCCTCATTTATAAGTGAATATTAGCCCAAAACCTCCAAATAACCAAGATACAGTTCACAGACAACATGACACTCAAGAAGAAAGACCAAAGCATAGGTACTTTGGTCCTCTTAGAAGGAGAACAAAATACTCACAGGAACAAATATAGAGATAAAGAGAAGAGCAAAGACTGAAGGAAAGGCCACCCACAGACTGTTCAACATGGGGGTTCATCCCATTTACAGTTACCAAACCCAGACACTATTGTAGATGCCAAGAAGTGAATGCTTAAAGGAGCCTGATAGAGTTGTCTTCTGAGAGGCTCTGCCAGAGCCTGACAAATACAGAGGCAGATGCTCACAGCCAACCATTGGACTGAGCACAGGGACCCCAATGGAGGAGTTAGAGAAAGAACTGAAGGAGCTGAAGGGATTTGCAATCCATAGGAAGAACAACATCAATCAACCAGAACCCCAGAACTTCCAGGGACTAAACCACCAACCAAAAAGTATACATGGAGAGACCCATGGCTCCAGCTGCATATGTAGCAGAGGATGGCCTTGTTGGACATCAATGGGAGGAGAGGCCCTTGGTCCTGAGAAGGCTCGATGCTCCAGAGTTCAGACCCTTTTGTTGAAAGATGAATGTTTTAAGTAGCATACATATGTGGAAGGTCTCTAAAGCTATATCATCAGAGTCAGTGTGCTTGTTTGATGCTATTACTTTTGCTTGTTCAATTGCTTTCCTTGGTTGATTATAAAACATCTGTATTTCCTGTCATGTGTGGTCCCTGAGCTCCTTCCTAGCAATGCTCAGTTAGCTTAGTGGCTCTCTAATGATTAAATAGAAATGTCTTTAAATGACTAAACTAATGATCTCATACTTTATGGAGTGGATCTGTATTTATCTGTTTTGTATACAGAGTGAACTTTTGGTTTTCATGAAATTTACAGATGCTCAGGCTTTGCATGGTGTTCTTGCAGGGCCTTGGTATCATTCAGGGTTGTGAAATTGGGGCCTTATCTAGTTTTTCTTGCATGCTAGAATTTAAACATATGTTTGCAATGCAAACCACGAAAGGCATTCTATTATATTTTTTATAGTTGTATTGTGCTTGCCCAAAGCATATCTTATATCTCAGTCTATTTGCTATGCTTCTCCTTCCTTTGGTAAGCTGCCATATTAATCAATTGTCATTTAATAATTTGAACAAAAACTCCCGGGGATAAAAAGTAAAGACTGAGTCGTGTCAAATGATAATCTGCATGAATAGTGCTTTTCCAGAAAGCTTATTAGTTAAATAATACAGTGATAGTTCTCAGTGAATTGGACTCTGTGAATGGTACATAGCTATTCTGACCTTTCCAAGGGTTGATAGGATGGCTGTTTTCACTGCTACTTAATTTGCAAACAGTGCTTGTTTTAAGCCCTGTGGAAAACTAGGAAGGGTGGGGTTAGGGATAGAAATAGAACAAATTAAAAGGTGAAAAATCCCATTTATATTAACAAAAATTTGGCTATATTTTTGGAAAAAAAACACAACTTGCCCTACTCCATGCCTTTGGTTAATTTTTAGAGTTCTGTCAAAATTTTATTTTAATGATTTCCTCCATCAGGTTCCTCAGTACTTTTAAAGAGGAACATATTTTCATAGGGTCTAGAGGGTTTGCCCAAAGGTTATGCATATGTTCTGCTCTTGCAGAGACCCAGAATTTGGTTTCTAGCTTCCAGCTTTAGGGGATCCAATACCTTCTTCTGGTGTCCATCAGCACTTGATTAATGTGCAAAAACAACAACAGCAACAATAAGAAGCAACTAATTGGGAGACATTCGGGCATAAACAAAATAAAAATAAATAAATAAATATTTTCAGAGAAACTAATTTTATACCTGGAACCTTCCACCTGTATATTCTTTGAAATGGTATCTCATAATTCTTTTTCAGTATGGAATTTTCCTCAGTCACTTGTTGATTTCTAAGATAGTCATAATTTCAAAGATTATCTGCTAATTAGCCTTGTCTAATTTTCCTAAATTATGACTCATTTCTTCATCCATGTGCCTTTGTCTGGAATAGCATCAGAATCATACTTGGTTCATTTTGACTCCAAGAATTTGTCAAGGGATTTCAACATTTTTGCATTATTTGTGAAGTATATTCTGCCTTTGTAATTAAGAAATGTTTTAGGGATACTACTTGAGATTTCAGAAGCATATTTTTCATGAATATTTTAATATTTTCATGTGATATCACAATGTATTTCTATTTCAAATTCTATTGTATTCAATAAGTTACTGTAATTCTTTAGTTCAATATTCCAGTTGTACCACACTTTTGCAGTGTGAGCTCCAGGTTATCTTCTGTGTCTTTCTTATAATTCTCGCATGTTCTTTGAATACTTCATTGCTTTTAGGCTTGCCTGGACTCATTTTTTTAAATTACTCAATACTAAGAAGATTTGATTAATTTTAGAGGAAAATGATAATCGGAAAACATAATTGTGTGCCATGTACAGTCATGACTCTTAGAACATCACTCCCACATGTCTATATAAAAATGAATGGAGGACTAGGTACTATGTTTGTATGTGTAAATACACATATGTAATCCTGTATGAAAATGTTTAAATTTCCCCTATTTTTATCTTCTATTTATGTGTTTACTTACATTAAAAACAATGAATCACACCAATACCTCTAATTCTAAAACAATACTCTAACTTATTCTTATGTTTTTTCTGTATGTAGACACCCTTCTATTGAGGATATTCTTATAGCACATGCACTGTGACCCAACATAGCAGTCTGTCACCACAAGCATTGCCTGCATAAAGTACTCTTAACACTCTTGAGTATAAGGTATTGAACAAGGTCACTATCTGGGTTTCCACACTCTTCTTAGACACTAACATTCTGCTTTTGACCTCCATGGCTCCTTCTGTTGTCATGGACATTGACTTTTCTTGACTCTTTTAAGATTTGTTTTGCTTTGTTTAAGGCTGAATTGTTAAGCATGGCAAGTTTATCTTAACTTATCCTTGCTCCATGCATACAGTACTTATCTTCAAAGCAAAATGGCTAGCTCCTCTATAAATCTGAGTATGCAGTCCTACTCCTCTTCATTCTGTAGACAACCATCATGGTGGTGGCCTCAAATATAATTATTTTTACCTGAAAGAGGTCTGCAAACTAAAACTGCTGGTTTGGATCTTATGGTCTAACAATTGGATTAGATCACATTAGTGCTTGGCACATAAGATTACTGTTCTTATTACCTGGTGGATGCTTAAATTACCCACTTTATATCTCCATCACTTAGTGGTTATCTAGAAATAAAATGCATGCCATTATTCTGCCTTAAGTGCAATAAAAACATATGCCTTACTTTTAACTATTTAGGTTTTGTCATGGGAGTTTCTAAGTATAGAGTGATTCTGGGCTTACCTATTGCTAAAAAGATCAAAGTCTTATTAATATTAAGTAAAACATAAATTCATATTCTTAGGTGATACATTCTTATACCTGATTGTATAAAATGTCTCTGCTTGTACCAACTTCTTGTGTAGTTCCCTAGAGGTTTATTTAGCAACTAACTCACAGTGACAGGATATATTGCAAGCTCAGTGCTAAATATTTTTCAGGAACATTATTGCTACTTGTAGGCTTAGATTTTTCAATACTCACTTTAATTATGGTTCTTTAATACCTCAGTCTTCCTTCTAGTCCACCACCCAACATAGATAGGGGAAAAGAAAAGTTAATAGCAAATGGGGGTTGTGGACCTGTTTAGAAGTAGTTCTTTGGGGGCAATTCCAATCTTCATTGTCAGCAGTCCAGTCCACTAGCAAAACACCAAACACAAATCAGCAACAATGGCTGGATACAGAAGATAATTCAAGGCTCTGCCCCTAGGCACAAGTTCAGGAAAGCAGCAAGAGTAGCCGGGGCACCACCAGAAGTTCTTTGGTGTGTTTCTCTCTATGAAGTCATGACAAGCGAGAATCAGAAAAAAAAATTCAAGAATGCCATCAGTGAAGCCCAAAGACCAGCAAAGAGTTGCAAGCCAAACCAATGCAAGAGGGTGTTCCATTGTCTGTTAGGTTATACTTGTACTCTTTCCAAACACTCAGCTTCTCTCAAGTGTCTGCTGCAACAACCTATCACATGCCCTCTCACCAGGCAGCTTCCAGAAAAACACCCTATGTCTAGTCTCAGCAAGACATCCGCTCACAAATCAGCTTCACAAAACACCCTCTTATATATCTGCTTCAGTAAGACATCCTCTCATAAGCCAGCTTCAAACAAAAATCGCATGACACAACTGAGTCTCCAGAAACACCAGAAATTCCTACTTCAGGTATTTGTCCTCAGCTAACAGAAGGGTTATTTATTTGTAACTAGAAAATTATTGGGCCAGACAAATGGACTCCTATAATCATGGATTTTTAGTTACACTGTTTTAAAATAAAAATCTTAGATATGACCCAAATATATAGCATATATAATTATTTTTATTTACATGTGGGCAATATATGTTATGGGCCTTAGAAAACCCACAGAAGTATTTTGTTTTACTCTAGCAAAATCACTTTTATCCTTTCTATAATACTGTTTTGTTCAATGTGATTTAAAATGTTTCATTATAGCTGGGCGGTGGTGGCGCAAGCCTTTAATTCCAGCACTCTGAAGGCAGAGACAGGCAGATTTTTGAGTTTGAGGCCAGTCTGGTCTACAAAGTGAGTTCCAGGACAACCAGGGCTACACAAAGAAACCCTGTCTCAAAACAACAACAACAACAAAAACAAACAAACAAACAAACAAAAAACCAAAAAACCAAAAAAAAAATGTTTCATTGTAGTTTCATGAAGGTAATATTGAGATATGTGAACTATACATTTAAAAATGACTATTTTAAGTTTTTTATATCACAAACTCAAGCTGTATCCTATCTACCAGAGGCTTTCTCATGTCCCATTATAAGCTTTTCTTCCTATACATTTCTGTTCCCATATCTGTAGCAAACTTAGATCTGCTTTGTGTCATTACTGGTTTACATTTTCTATAATTTTGCATGAATTAAAATTTACAGTGCATTCATTTTCTGTTTGCCTTTTCTCACTCGGTATAATGACTTTGAGATTTACTTTAGTTCTGTGTTAATTCTTTTGTATTGCTATCATTAGACATAAATAGTATGTTTATTCATGCATCCCAAGGTACTTAGAATTTGTTCAGCACATGGATATTCCCAATAAAACAACCATGAATGTTGATGTACAAGCTTTTGTGTGCATACATATGCTTTGATTTCATTTGGGTAAATGTCTAGGAAGAAAATGCCCAGATTATATAGCTTCAAAAAACAATCTACCAAACCATTTTCCAAACCAATGAAACATTTTCCGTTCCCACAAGCCTGTGTGCAGTATCAGTTGCTCTTGGTCCTTGCTAACAATCAGGATGTTTCAGCTTGCCAGTGTTTGATACTCTAGTAACTGTGGGTTGATGTTCCACTGTAGGTTTTTAAAATTAGCACCTATTCATTGAACACAATGATGGGTCTCTTTATGCCATTCTCATACTTGTATATCATGTTCATTGTATGTTTGTTCCAATTACCTCTCTTGTTTCTCCTTGTTCCTCCCATTGGTGCCCTTCCTTGTTCCAAAGTGTTCTTACTTTCTCTTCATTCATTCATCATTCATATTTATGTATATTTCATATTGATTCACATGAGAGAAAAATCATTGCTAAAATATGCGAATATGATGCTTATATATTGTTGGTGTCAACTATAACCTTGCTATACTTAGTTCTGAGAATTTTTAATATATATTTCAGATATTTACATGGATTATGTAGATATTTAATAGAATAGTTTTTTTTCTTTAATTTTATAGCCTATACTGGTCAAAACTTCTAGGATGATGATGAGTGGAAAGAGTGGACAACTTATGCCCTTTTGACAGTCTTTAGGAAGAACTAATACATTTTTACTATTAATTCTTCATGTTGTTTAAAATAAACAACTTTCACATAGCTCAGGCTTCACTTGAACTCACCAGTCAAGCCAGGCTGGCCTTGAAATTCTGACCCTCCTGAGTGCAGGAATTACAGGTATGAATCACCCACACCTGGCTCATCCTGGATATTAACTATAAAACTGTATGCAGATGCCTTGTATAAAGTTGAAAAAATCCATAATTACAATATGTTACAAGTAATTTTTTCATTATAAATAAAATTGAGTTTTTATGTTTTTATACATCTATTGAGATAGTCCTATATATACTTTGCTTTTTAGTTTATTTGTAGAATCAAGTATACTGTCTAATTTTCTAATTCATATTGATATATGTTGTTTTTTATATTATAAACTTTATTTAAATATTAAAACCTTTATATCTTTATTCATAAGGGATATTAATGCATATTTTAATTTATAATTCCTTTGCCTTTTATATAAAATAATTCTGACTTTGTTCAGTGAAAGGTAAGTATTTCTGCATATGTGAAATAAATATGTACGTACATAGTGCTAGTCAAGTGTGTGTGTGTGTGTGTGTGTGTGTGTGTGTGTGTGTGTGTGTGTATCTTAGGTTTCCCATTTCTTCTTGACAGAATCTTGGCACTATAAGTAATGTAAGAAATGTGCTCATTCCAGTGCTGTTACTGAATTTACATACATAACAGTATTCATCATGCTCTTTTCTTTCTTGCCTGTTTAATAGCCATATCATCTGCTGAAATTATTCTTCCAGTCTTGGTTTGTTTTGTATTTTCTTTCCTTTCTGATCAGCCTGTGAGGAGGTTTTGAAGTTTATTCATCTAAAATAAGCAGGCGTCTGTTTCATTGGTTTTCTTTCTTTCTTGCCCATATGTATGCTTTATTTCATTGATTTCTGCCTGAGATTCCTTCTGTTACTTACTATTCTGTCCTTTTCTTTTTCCTTTTTTAATTGAAAATCAATTCTCTCATACAATGCATCCTAACTATAGTTCCTCCTCCTTCTACTCCTGCCAGCTACTCCCCAACCTACCCTCTTCCCCAGATCCATTCCTGCTCTGTTTCCTCTTTAGAAAAGAGTAGACCTCTAAGAGACAACAACCAAAAGAAGATGGAATCATTTACTAAGCAAGGCAAAAGCTCTGATGTAGAGGCTGGACAAGGCAACCCAATAGGAAGAAAAGAGTCCCAAGATCAGGGAAAAGAGACATAGATACACCCACTCCAACAGTTAGGAATCCCATAAAACCACCAAGCTTAACAGCTGTGACATTTGAGCAGAGAACCTGGTGCAGATGATTACAAGTGCTATACTTAAAGCTTCAGTGTCTGAGCACCCATTTATCCTCTGCTTAGCAGATTCGTTGACCTTGTTTGCTGGTGGCTTCCATCCTCTCTGACTCCTACAATCTCTGCCCCCTCCACTGGGTTCCCCAGTCCAGAGAGGAGGAAGTTAAGGGATACCTCCAATTGTCTGTCTCTGTCTGTCTGTCTGTCTCTCCCCCACCTCCTCCTTCTCCCTGAATACTGTCTGCTGTGGGTCTCTGAACCTCCCTCCATTGGCTGCCAGAGAAAGCCTCTTAGATGACAACTTGAAAAGTCACTGATCTATGCATACAGCAGAATATTGGAAGGAATGATTTCATTGATTCTTTTTGTCAGTTGGGTTTGGGTCTACCTTAGGTCTCTGGACTCTCTCTTCTGCTCTTTAGTTGGTAATAAGTTATAGATATCACAGATGGGAGCTGTAATCACTGGCTTGAGATCTCTCCTCTTCTGATATAATTTTCTTCCAAGCAGTAAAATAATTTCAGCTATGCACTGTGTACATTATTTTCACCTTTATTTATTTCAAACTACTTTCTCATTTATTCCTTATTTTGCCTTTTAACTCATGAGTTATTTAAAAACACAGATTTTCAAATACTAAAAGATTTCAGGCTTTCCTCCATTATTTTCACTGTCTAATTTTATTGCTAGTTTATTTTAATTCTGGTCAGAGAACATACATAATTTGTGCATTACAATAGCAGTCATATAATCTGTTTTTACAAATGTGTACTTGAAAACCTCTATTTTATTAAGGTTAAGTACGGTGTGCTTTAAGAACATCAGTTAGGTAAAGTTGGTTTGTGGTGTTAAGTTTGCACTTTTCTGCCATATTCATTTTTTATTATTGTGTTTGGTAATAAGTTGGAGTTTGCATCATTTTTAGAACAACATATTATAATTTAAAAACTATTACTAGTGGGTTCTTTTCCTGTAAAAGCCATTGTTATTTGGACTTTGCATGCTTATTACCAACTTAACCTTTCAACAGCTCCTATCTTACCAATGATGACTGTCATAATATTTTGGCATTTGTTATCCTATGATAACAACACATAATATAAAGATTACGGCATTTATTTTTCTAAAATCCAAAAAATATAAAAATAATTGCAAATTTTAAAACTGTTGCTAGAACTTATTTTAAACATTTATTATGTTTAAAATATTAAACATGTTATTAGAATCTTATTTTAAACATTTCTTCTAGAAGGAAATGAAATAGTTTGAGTTAAAAGTATTTAATGAGTTTCAGCACAATTTAACACTGTGAATCTCAAATTATCCCATCTTTGGTTGGTGAGACTTTGCCAAGAAGCCTCCAGGACAGTGGTTCTTAGGCTTCTTCACCTGCAACTCTTTAATACCCTCATGTTTTGGTGACCCCCCAACCATAAAATTATTTTGTTGCTACTTCATAACTCTAATTTTGAATTCATAACTCTACAGCTATGAATTATAATGTAAATATGTAACATGCAGTCTATTTAGTTGCGACCCACAGGTTGAGAACCATCGCTGTAGGTTCCTTTCTCCTGCCTTTGGGTTGTTTGATGATTTCCTTGCATCGGACACTACAGGGCATTTCAGGCTCATTATGTACCTATGCTGTCCCGGATCTTGAGTTAGCATTTCTGTACAAAGACTTGGCTTCTTTTAATAGATGACGGTGTTTCTCAAGTCTGCAATCTGAGCTCAAAGGATTCAGCTGCTGGAAGACTGGATGTCACTTGTAGGCATCTTCAGATGAAAACCATAAAAACATAATAGCTCCTAAAATAAAATTCTAACCAGCAAGAGTGGGGAAAATTTGCATTGGTGCAATAGAAGCAGACATTGGCGAGTGCTCCAAAGGGCTGTCTCCCAGTCAGTCACTCTTAGGTCCTGAGGTCATAGAGGAAGTGGTGTCATTGTCAAATTAGGAAATGGTGTTTAAGTTCTCCAGTGATGGGCCAGTGAGGGTGAAGATTTGGTAGAGAAGTTACAGTGTAATGGGCACTGGACTGACAAGTAATGGTGTCTGAGTGGGGTAACCCAAGATGGCAACCTGAGATTGCTAATTAGTGAGGAAAAGCAGCTAAATGTTTTGCTTTTGTTTTTTGTTTTTTTTGTCTTGTTTTTTTTTAATTAGGTATTTATTTCGTTTACATTTCCAATGCTATCCCAAAAGTCCCCCACATGCTCCCCCACCCACTCCCCCACCCACCCACTCCCACTTCTTGGCCCTGGCATTCCCCTGTACTGGGGCATATAAAGTTTGCATGACCAATGGGCCTCTCTTTCCACTGATGGCCGACTAGGCCATCTTCTGATACATATGCAGCTAGAGACACAAGCTCTGGGGGGTACTGGTTAGATCATAATGTTGTTCCACCTATAGGGTTGCAGATCCCCCCAGCTCCTTGGGAACTTTCTCTAGCTCCTCCATTGGGGACCCTGTGATCCATCCAATAGCAGACTGTGAGCATCCACTTCTGTGTTTGCTAGGCCCCAGCATAGTCTCACAAGAGACAGCTATATCACGGTCCTTGCAACAAATGCTTGCTAGTATATGGAATGGTGTCATCGTTTGGAAGCTGATTTGTGAGGCTTTGCTTGTAGACCTGGAAATGTTTAGTTGGTGTTTTCTTGGGTGTAGAATTACACACACAAAGGAAGATAGTCAAAGGCTTTACAATTGTTTATTCCATTTAAACCTGGTTGGAAAGATTTACCTCCCAAAACAACTGAAATTTCTAGAACTCACATCACCTCTCCCTATGAGTGAAGTTTGAATGAAGAAAATTCTACAGGGAATGGTCAACTCTAGCTGTACTAAGAAAAAAATCAGATGAAATACGACTTCATGTTCTGACATTAAAAGAAATGGGACATAAAAACTGAGTTCTGTTATCCAAGAAGCATAACTAAATTTATGCTTGTACATATTTAAGTTTTATTAAAACTTAATGTATTGTATGTTTTGTCTCAAGTTATGAAGTAGAGAGGGTGATAACTGCCTTAAAATGATGTTATGAGAAAATGCATAGATATGCAATATGCTTAGCTCACATCTACTGGAAGCAAATTAATGGCTAAAAGTGGAGTGCCTGAATCATGGCACCATTCAATATACCAATTCTGAGTCTGCAAAATCTTTTTATTATTGTCATTATAAAAAAGTGAGCATAACACATCATCTAATGGATGGAACACAGGGCCCCCAATGGAGGAGCAAGAGAAAGTACCCAAGGAGCTGAAGGGGTCTGCAACCCTATAGGAGGAACAGCAATGTGAACTAACCAGTACCCCCCAGAGATTGTGTCTCTAGCTGCATATGTATCAGAAGATGGCCTAGTTGGCCATCAATGGGAGGAGAGTCCCTTGGTATTTCGAAGATCATGTGCCCTAGTACAGGGGAATGCCAGGCCAGGAAGCAGGAGTGGGTGGGTTGGGGAGCAGGGCAGGGGAAAAGTATAGGGGACTTTCAGGATAGCATTTGAAATGTAGATGAAGAAAATATCTAATAATAAAAAAGAACATTATATATATATATATATATATATATATATATATATATATACATATACATATATATATATGCATAAATCAGATAACCCAAGAAAAAGAAAGCAAGTCAGTCTACAGCTGGAAAACAGCATTTAAATGTATCAAGGGATACCAATATTTCTAGACTGAATGCATTCTTTTCTCTAATCACTCTAACCCACTGTATACTATAAGGTGTGGCAGGAACTTATAATTTTATATATATATATATTATTTGCAACAGATACTCTCCCATTTTTCACATTCTGCCCTCTTTTCAAATAGCAGAACTAAGTGCACATATAATTGACTCAAGGAGTGTTCAATGATTGGAATCTTAAATATGGCCAAAATGTGTCTTCTTAAAGCCTGAGACAGAGGAATACTCTCTACATTGCTCGCTGTGATTTAAAAAAAAAAAAAAAAAAAAAAAAAGCCTCCCAAAATTGCTGTGTCCTGGAGGGCATTGGTTGTAATTCATTTTTTTAGTTAAGCCCCAGAAGTAAAACTGGATATTGCAAATGTAACTGCCTACGGCAGTGTTGGGCAAATGGCATTGATACAGTTGAATTCTTACTTCAAAACATTTGCATTTATCATTCATTTTTGAGACAGTTTCACTGTATAGCCCAAGATGTTCTTGAACTCGTTATCTTCAGATCTCAGCTTCGTGAATGCTAGAATTTACAAGTATATGTCACTACACTCAATTCTAAAATATCTCCTTTACCACCACACACACACACACACACACACACACGAAGTTCTCTGTGTGTGTGTGTGCGCGCATATGTATATAAAGTTCTTAGAAATGAGAAACTGTATAAAACTACTTGGATTTTTGTTGCCTGGTTTAATACAAAATGGAAACAAGAAACCCAAACAACCCCAGAGTATCCTGCCATTGTAATAATTACATAACACTTTTATCTTCGTTATATGACATACATATTTTATATCTGTGATTCACACAGCAACTTTTATAAACAAAATAATTTTATGTGCAGTTTCTTGTTTTATTTATTTACACTAAGCCCTGTGGATCTGGGGGCAGGGTGGATGAGTAGGCAGCTGTAACATCTACGACAGCTCTTCCCAAGTGGGAGCCTACAAAATTACTGAGACTGTTATCAAATGCAGCACTGCAAACTCTTTCATCTTAACAAGAGATGCTCGCCTTCTTGGGATGGCAAGAAAGCCAAGAGTTAGATGGGGAACAAAATGTCCACATTCCCATGGCTCAGCTACATTTGATGGAACATTTTAGGTTTCTGTGAGAATTAAGTCAGAATTGAGTTTCACTTTGTACTTAAGTGCCTTTTACAGGTGACATAAAAAATATGGACCAAGGCCAGAGCATCCTTGATTGCTGGTGTTAGCACATTCATTTGAGCTTAGTCACATTACTTTTTAAAAGTGTTTATCAATTGATTTTATTCTTGATTGATAGTTTTGTGCATAATATATAATTTTGTTCCTGAAATGTTTCTGTGTTGAAGAAATGTAGAATTAAAGAGCCTATTTATCATTTTTGTGTGTTGTGGATATAAAAGAGCCTATTTATCATTATTGTGTGTTGTGGATATAAAAATCTACTTTTTAAGAAATTTTGAATTAGAATTTAAATGTATATTTCCACTTCAATTCTCAGAGTGGATATTAGTGACTTGGCTAACCTTTCTGTTTATGGGCTAAATCATTTCCTTGATCATTTGAGACAGTTCTATTTCTACTTTCATTTTTTTCTCAGCATATTGCTTTTGATTATGTGTCTATGAGGTCTTCCCTATTCTGAACTACCAGCACAAAAAGAAACCATATTCCTATTCCTTAGCTTCTTCTACTTATTGTCTACCTTTCTTCTACAGTCTGGTATCACAGTTACCTTTTTTTGTTTGTTTGTTTTTGTTTGTTTGTTTTTCGAGACAGGGTTTCTCTGTATAGCCCTGGCTGTCCTGGAACTCTGTAGACCAGGCTGGCCTCGAACTCAGAAATCCACCTGCCTCTGCCTCCAGAGTGCTGAGATCAAAGGTGTGCGCCACCATGCCTGGCTCACATTTACCTTCTTAGAGCACTGCTGTAACATTCAACTGTGGTACTCAAAGAGGTTCCAGACCTCCGCAGGGCATGAAGTGGCTTTTGAGCCCATTCCATGTCCTTGGGAGGTGGAATGACTAGGGATTTGCTTTCAGAAAGCTTCCAGATTTTGACAGGATGTATTTCAACATCACAAAGTGCCAGTTATGACTAGCCAACATGCTAAGACACTTTCACACAAAACTTCAGTTCAAATGTTCCTTCTTTCAAGATAGCTTGTCCAATTAACCTTCACCCCCAAACAATTTTCTGAAGCCCATATGACTTTGGGCAGGTATCTCTCTATAACACTGAATGCTGTTGAAATCTGCAATGCCTTACACAAACTTTAAAAGTAAACTGCTCCACATCAGAATTATCAGTGGTTGTTTTCCACCTAAGTTATAATTAAGGAGAGAAGATGAATGCTTGTTGGTTCTGCTTTTTAAAATAGCTCTAAATCTTTAAAATAATTTAGGAATTATATTATTAATTGTCACTTAAAATCTCTTAAGTACCTTCATTTTCTCCTTATGATATATATGTATTAACTCAAACGATTGTAGAATTTTTTTCTTCTGTATTTTTCAGTCTTTCTTTGTACTCAAACCTTCTCTCCCATGTGGTTAAAACACATGGGGCGGTCTTTTCTTCTTACAAAGATACTATGAATAATTTGTTCACATGGACTCTGTTTCTCCGAATCACCCTTCCACCCTCTTGCCTGTTACACGCTGCTCTCTGAAGACCAGTGTCAGAGCCTTATAGCACAAGTAGCAGGAATCCTGGAATTTAACAATATGCTTGCTGAGGTGCCATTATTTGGGGGAGAAAGAGTGGGTAGAGATGTGAATAATGTTGGCAATGCCTAAGCTCCAGGCTAAAGTCCCTGGCAGTGAACTCAATTTTCAATCATAACAGGATGGTCTTAAGAACAGAGACCTGTAGGCAACCTGGGTGCTTTACTTCAAAGCCTACAGAACTGCGGTTTACAATAACAATCCTGACTCTGCTACCCAATAAATCTTTGAACCAATGAACAAGTAAATGGGAAAAAAACAGAAGCTGAATGAAAACCAGTTTATTGTGTGTGATGCTTGGGCTCGTATCCAAAATTTTACTACTATCTTCCTTGTCCGACATCCATGTGAGATCTTTCTGCCACGCTACCCTCTCTTACTTCCTTTTTCTTTAGTTCTTCCTTTTTCTTTCTTTCTTCCTTCCTTCCTTAGTTAGTTTTTCAAGACAGGGTTTCTCTGTATAGCCATGGCTGTCCTGGAACTCACTCTGTAGACCAGGCTGGCCTCGAATTCAAAAATGCACCTGCCTCTGCCTCCCAAGTGCTGAGATTAAAGGTGTGAGCCACCACTGCCTGGCTCCCTCTCTTATTTCTTAAGCTTAAAGGAAGACCAAAGATGGAAGCAAATGAAGAAAATATGGAATAAATGGTAGACAGATAACTAGATAATGAAAGATCCTGGCAGAATGTAAAAGGGCACAGAAGCCCTGAAATTGGCAAGATAGATGTCACTGTTAGCAGAACTAGCTTCACTGATTTAGAAAAATAGAGGTGCACAATGCTCTGGCCACTCCTTGAACCTGTGTGTCTGCCAATGTTTTGACCATTCCTTGACCCATGTGTGTGCCCACTGATGAAGCCCATTGCCAGGTGTTTGTGATATTGGTTGCTGAGAAAGAGTCAGAAAATCTCCCCAGCCCGGCCAATCCTGAGTTGCTACACCTGCACCAGACTCTTTCCTTGTACCCCTCCCATACCCATTTCTTGAGAATAGACATTGTATAGATCTGGAAATCCCCTACTCTCCCCCTTCTCCTTTCCCCCCTGAGGGCCTATAAAAACTGGGACCTCTTTCCCCTGGAGGTCAACTCCTCTGTCCCTCTCTGGGATATGAGTCATCCCCAGAGCTCTGGCTTTCCCAGAATAAAACCTCATGTGGTTTACATCGATTGGTCTATCTTGAGTTCTTGGGTGTCCACTATTCTCCTGAGGCCTGAGCGAGGGACTCCTCTCAGAGTCTTTCAATAAACAATAAATGGATGATGGGTACAAATAAAGATGTAGATAAATAATTTCAGGTCTCAACTTATCAGTAGGTATCTACTCAATGAACTTGTCTTTTAAACAATGTATTTGAATTATGGACAGAAGATGATGTGCAAATACTGCTAAAGAGTCATCACTTGTGTTTTTGGCATCAAGCTAGTACTACCAAATGAGATATTTTCGAAGTCTCTGCTCATTCAAGTTGCTTTTTGCTCCTGCTGAGGGCTATCTAAACTTTTTAATTTAATTTAATTAATTTATTTATTTTACCTTGAGGGGATACAACCAATAGAAACAAAGCAGTTAGTTTTGTCCTTTATGGTGACTATAATTTTGTTAAATTAAATATTGTGTGTCTTCTTTAATTAAGGCAAGCCATGAATCACGGACCACAATTGTCTTGGGTTTTTCTAGCAGTGCTTGGCATATAAGGGGTACTGTAAACCCATTATTGAGAAAATGGAGACATTAGGAGGTGATATAAACAAGAATTTAAGGGAAACCACATTTTTTTTTATCTCTGAGTCAATCTGCTTTGGTTTGTATAAACATGTATACATGCACAATGATAAATCTACTTTTTAGCTTAAGTTTTGCACAGGTTCCCTGTGTGTCATTGTTTTGTGTCATTTGCCTCTGATACATGGCGTGTTCTTTTCTAAAATGCATTCTTACCGTGATTCTCCATCTTTCTAGCCTTGATTGTTCCTCCCCTCTTTCTTTTTGATAACCTGACATCTTTTCCAGCCATATACAGATGGGTGAGGAGTGGGTTCCCAAGAAGGGGAGACTCTGGTGAGGAAAGACAGTTGACAGTTGTACCAAGGACTCGTGTTTAATCTCACCTATGCCAGAAGTCATTAGAGGTGAGCAGATGTCTATGTGAGCCTTGCATGCCACAGAATGTGGCTTCCAGGGCTATATCAATAACTACTAAAACCATCTGCTTCCCACATGATCTCTTCTCCTGCCATGCCAAAGCAGCACACCATAAATATAAGTCCTCATGAAAAGCATGTTAGCCTCATTCATTGTGCTATACTGATTCCAGAATTCTAGGCTGGATAGTTAAGTGTTTCTTTCCAACCCATTTCTCCCCTCATCCTTTACACTGTGTGCCTCCAAACCTATTGACTCTATTTTTAAAACATCCATTTGATTTTAAATGTTCTGTGTGGGTCCACTATTGCTATCATTCACAGGCTTTTGTTAGGAGAGTGTTTGCCAAATTATCTACTTTAATCTGATATTTAAACCTGAATCTGTTTGGCAAATCAACTTAGTTTCTGTATTGTCCATTTTAAAAAAATCTTATTTTTATGTTACGTCAAGATCCAAAAAAAATCTATGACTAACTTCTCAGAATATAGTCTTGTTCTATGTGCTCATCCAAGTTTATAACTTAAGATTATTCAAGGCATCACATCACCCCTCTTATGTTACCAAACACACAGTGCTTTACCCTAGAGATATTATATATTTTCCTCACATTTCAACTCCTTCCTGAAAACATTCTGGACAACACGAATCTCTGTAGCTGAACAATAAATGAACATTAAATGTACTCTTTGTTGCCAGTGATCAACATGGGAGGTGAGGTTGAGAGCAGACATGATTCCTGACCTCATGCAAGCACAATCTACCTTCATATGTTCTCCCTGTTGCGTCTGCCAATAGTGCCCTGTCACTTAGCATTCAGTCGCTTCCTGACATGCTGCTGACTTATTTATATGTTCAGACATATTTATCGAGTTATTTATCGAGTCTGCAATTTGGGTAGGGAATTGTATTAGGTAGGAGGAAGATACAAACTCTGGAAGTTGAAATTATGCTTCGACTTCAGTATCTAGTACAATACAAGATATAGGCAGGTAGTTCGTAACCTCTTTGAATGAACTGAATAATGACAATTTATAAATATTACACAATCAGAACCTCAGAGACAGAGAAATCCGAGTCAAGGAAATTTCTGAAAGATGCTTTCTGAAGGAAAGTGGGATGCTCACAGACTGAGAAGCAGGCAAGAGCATGAAAGGCAAGCTCATCCCCCAGCAAGGAAGCAAAGCAAACTGCTAATTCCCCACTCCTGTGTCTGATCTTCTCAGTTTCCATTGCGATGGGCACAAGCAGCCCATCTAGCTCTTAGGCCATGGGACCGTCCCTCAAAAATAGACTGAGAGCTGAAATCCTATGTATAATAATCTAATTATTTGCAATAGGATGGGATGCGTATTACTGTGAAAAAAGAACGTAGTAAACATAACAACAACAACAATAGCAGTAGCAAAACTGCTCCAAGGGCAGATGACCCTTTGAGGTAGCTGCTTTCTATGTTGGCTTGAAATTCCTACATGTCTCCAATATGTAGCTCTTCTACATCAATATGTATCTTCTAATACTGTGGCAAGAAGGGTGAGGGCAGAAGAACCATGCACCAGCAACTGAGACTTCAGTACAGAAGAGACTCATCACATGCTAACTCTAAACTTGTCACTTGGCTATTGCTAACTATGGGAATGAAGGAATATAATCCTCTATGTGCTCATAAACAAACGAATAAACAAAAACCTTGATATTTGGTTATGTTCATTATTCTCAAATAAAAAAATTGCATGCCAGAGAACAAATCTTTACTTTCCAAAGACCAAAACATAGAAATGTCCTTGACAAGTCTTGGAAAATAAGAGTGCTTTCAATCCCACAGGGAAGAGTAGGAGAAAAAAGTTAAAGAAGAGCTTGAGTCCTTAAATGGTTTTGTGAAGCAGAGCCATTACACGAGCCCCAGTCTCCTACTGCTAGATTATTGTGTGTGGAAGAATAAACTCCTGTTTGGTTAAAGTCCTTGGGTTTTGGAGTCTTTCTCAGTAGCTCAATCTATACCTCAACCAACTAAGAAAAAGCTTGTAAGAGCCAATGGCCTCTCTTTAATGGAGGGAGCAGTAGTGTGGTATCAAGTAAAAACATTATCAAGGCAAATCTGTTTGTCTTTCTCCAATTCAGTGAAAAGCTTTGTGATGGTAGGAACTAAAACAGAACTGCAATGTCATCAAGTTCTACCATAATATTACACTCAAAGGGTATTTTTATATATACTGTAGGTTTATTGATAATGATTAACAAATAAAAATCAAAGCTATATATCTAGCTATTCCAGGAGATATGTAATACTTGATACCAAAATAAAAACATTTATGTGTTTTCAAATAGGAAAGTAGATGACACTGGGTTATGATATTCACTGATATTCTCTGATCTGTGTTCTTCCAAATACATAGTACAGGATAAATTTCTCCTTTTCTTTTCTTTTTTTCTTCTTTCTTTTTTCTTTTGCCTGGAACTCAGAAATTCACCTGCCTCTGCCTCCCAAGTGCTGGGATTAAAGGCATGCGCCACCACACCCAGCACTTCTCCTTTTCAACACAAGAAGACAAAAAGTATTACCTCGTGATAAATGCTTTTGTTTGCTTCATCTTTTAAATGATGTTATTTATGATTGTTCTCTTTTTTTTATTCTCAAGTAATAACAAGATTGGGTAAGATTCTGGGTAAAGAAATGTGTTTGTTACACATTTTTATTTTTATTTTTATTTTTCTTCTTATTATTTCTATAGTAATCAAGAAAAGAATTGGTACCAACACATAAATTCATGGTTTAATTCTTATATTCCACTTTCAAACAAAGAAAGTCTACTTACTGTTCAATTCCAGAACATATATTATAAGTATAAGTTACAGCAATAAAAAAGGGGGAATATATTTTTTCCATAGCCATTGTCTAAGAATTGAAATATATCTCTATTTCTGGGTAGATAGAACATAAATCTCTTCTCCCCAGAAATGGAACCAATGACAGATCACAGAATTGACTGCACCAAAGTCCAACTTGGTGAACTATTGAGGTTTTCTTTTGGAAGGATGGCGGTTATTAACAGGACTATGGAATAGGATTTTCTTTTCTTTCTCTCTCTCTCTCTCTCTCTCTCTCTCTCTCTCTCTCTCTCTCTCTCTCTCTCTCTCTCTCTCTCCCTCTATTTATGTATTTATTTATTTTTCAGAGATGGCAATGATACAAAAAGCCTACCTCAAAATGGGTGACTGCTCATGAAAGCTTCATTTCTGGAACTTTCTGAACACCTTGCAAACAGGCCAGTAGGTTGATGCGATCAGTCTTGGACAGCCCAGCTGCAAGGAATCCCCTGATGCAATTGTTTATTACATTTATAAAGCTGGGGGGAAACCTTCAAGAATCTTCCATTTCCACTTACCCAGATAAATAATTTCTGTTTACCTCTGGAGTCTCAAGAGTTCTTTTCTCCCTCCTGGAGGAATGTTTCAGTTTGGAGGAAAATACCAAGCAACGTATTTCAGCAGTTAATATCCTGTCCTATGCTCAGATTATTATCAAATTATATTATAGTTTTAAAGAAGTCACATAAGTCAATATAAATAAAACAATCTTTTCATGAAGTAGTGTGCTAAAGATGGGGGGTAATATTTATGCATGGATTGCTAGATTCTCCACGGGGTGAACTGCCAACCAGTGGAGAGCAGCCATCCTAAAAGATGACTGATTACTAGTTTTTGTCGCTAAGAAGGAAAGGAGATGTTAAAGCAGAATAGATGGAGAGAGTCCAGACACAGCCTGGATACACTGGTTCAGCTCCAACTTCAGAGTGTCCTCCCAGAGCACCAAGTAAAGCTGCAGTGTCAGCCGTGGCTTAAGAAAGAGAGAGAGCCTCAGAAAAGTCAAAGTATACTTTTGGGGGAGAGTTGTTTGTAATAGGCTCTCTCAAAGAGAGTAGGCTGGCTTCAGCCTCTAGAGTGTTCAGATTTTTTAATTTTCCAATTACATTCCTTTGTCTCTTTCTCTTTTTATTCTGATTTTAGTTGAGTTGCCCTATTTCCCCCATCAACTTTATTATCCCCCCTTTTATTTACTTTACTCTCTTCTGTCTTTTATCTGTTATCTAATAATAGCAATAGTCTTACTCTCCTTATTTTTATTCCTACACTCAACAACTAATAACTTGGTAGACAAGGTACTGTGTTTTTTCCTTTACTCCCCTCAAATTATCTCTGAAGAGAAAATTATTTTTAATAGGATACTAATTTTTAATAGAAACCCTGCCAATCAGTTGGAGTTGATTCTGTAGCTGGTTGCTTACTTTTAGAATAGAGTTAGATATAAAATCCAGTGTCCTGAGAATATGGGTTCAGGGGTCAGCTAGAGAGCTATCTCCTACTCTAGTTCAAGGAGGAGACGTAACATTTTAGCTCCAATAGAGCCTAGTGTGAGCTGAATACCACAAACACTTCTAGTGAAAGTATAGGAAGTAAAGGAAGTGAAGTATATGAAGATTAAGTTAAAAACACAACAAGTCATTTAATCTTAAATGTACAAGTTCCAGGACAGTAATACAAAGTACATGAAAAATCAGTATACCATGATTCCTCTGAAAATTACTAAGCCCATGGTAGTCAAAACCAATAAAAATGAAGTGGATGAAACATCAGACAAGGAATTCAAGAACATCACAAGAATGTTCAGTTGTAAAATAAAAGAAGACACAAATAAATTCCTGAATAAATTCAGAGAAGATAAAAGATTAAAAAAAAAAAAAAGATCGAAACAAGGAAGTTAATACAGGATCTGAAAGAAAATTCAGTAAAAAGATAAAAATACGCCAGGTGTGGTGGCACACGCCTTTAATCCCAGCACTCGGGAGGCAGAGGCAGGCAAATTTCTGAGTTCGAGGCCAGCCTGGTCTACAAAGTGAGTTCTACACAGAGAAACCCTGTCTCAAAAGACAAAACAACAAAAAAAGATGCAAATATTGAAAGCCCTGAAATTTAATTTAAGAATTGAAAATCTCAGTATGTCAAATATACAGCTCAGTGGACAGCCCCATTGGTAGAATGGATCAAGTATAAGACAGACCAAAAGGTCTTGAATAACCAAGCAGATGAATTGGAACACCCAAAGAACACCAAGGATAAAATAATAAAACATATGAAAAGAGCTCATAATATCTACTAACTGTAAATCATGGGTATACAAGGAAAAGAAACTCAAGCCAAAAGTATAGAGAAAGTTATCTTTGTTTTGTTTTGGTGTTATAAAGAACAGAACCAAAACCAACTGGCGGAGGGGTGTTACTTGGCTAACACATTCTGAGAAAAGCTGAGGCAAGAAGTGGAACAGAAGCCACAGAAAAATAGTGCTTACCAGCTTGTTCCCCACGTCTTGCTCAGTTTGCTTTATTATAAACTCTGGGACTACCTGCCCAGGGTGGAACTGCTTACAGTATTGTGCCCTCTCACACCATTCAATAACTGAGAAAACCCCCCTCACAGACTTGTCTACACACAAATATCATGGAGACATTTTCTCAATTGATGTTCTCTTCTATGAGATGACCCTAGCTTTTGTCAACTTAACAACAAAACAAACCAACAAAAGCTAACCAACACTAACATAGTCGATAAAATCATATTTAAAAACATCCCAAATCCAGAGAAAAAGATGGTTATTCACTACCGGAAATTCTTGTGATACCAAACAGATGAGACCAGGAAAAAAATCTCTATATTCTATTGTAATTAAAATACTACACATGCAGAACAAAAGAAATCTGGAAAATAAAAGAGATAAGTTACATTTTCCATTTTCCGAGTCATATATGCATACAAATCTATCAGAACAAGAACAAAGTTTTCAATAGAAAGTTCTAAAATCTGGAAGGACATGGAATGGAATTTTTAAAGCTTTAAAAGATAAAAATTTTCAATCTTGGCTGCCATATCCAGTGAAGATATCCTTTGTAGTTGAAGGAGAAAGGAGAAACATTCAATAAAAAGTATGAATTAAAAGAATTAATGAGCAGTGACATGGACTAGCAGGTTTTTCTTCAGTGACATGGTCCTAAGGAGGTAGACAGGACACAAGAAAGACAGAAATCTGGGACCAGGAGGTCTTTCACAACTTGATAAATTGTGCCAAGCAAGTTTACTAGGAAGTATAGCATTTTATACACAGTTTTTTAGTGGAGAAATGGGACAAAGTCAGCAGAAAAATATCATACAGTGGGACAAAGTCAGCAGGAAGCTAACTGAGCAGTATTATAAAAGGGGACCGTAGAGTATCTCAAGTGCATTACAGACTCTAATAAACACAGCCTCTTAAGATGGGAAGAGTTGGGTTCTCACAATCTGAAGCTGAAGCTCCGCCAAGGTCCTAGCCCTTCCATCAAGACACATTAGAGGCTTAGGGAAGATCCTGGACTATTTTTACCCTCAACAGAGCAGCACTACAAAAGATGCTTAAAAAAAAACAAACTTGGAGAAATCTTACATACATATGAAAAAGATAAACATAAACATAGGCCACAGAAATGATGCTAGAACACCAGAGAACAAATTAGAATAGTGAAGAAAAAAATATGTATTCAAATAATACCAAACTTAAAAACAAAAAGAAACAAACAGGAGTGATTTCACACCTTTCTGTAATAAATATGAATATTAATGGCTTTGATGATCCAATCACAATATAGAGACGAGTGACGTGAACACAATAACAGTGTGTGATTTTAATTCTATTCTCTTTGCACAGACACGCAATACAAACAGAAAGTCGAGACGAAAGAGTTAAATAACAATATAGACGAAATGGAGTTGACTGCAGACCCCTACAGAGAATTCTGCTTGCAGAAGACTGTCAGCAGTCCATGATACTCTCTCTATAATTGATCACATTTTAGGACAAAAATCCCCAAGTCTTAACAAATGTAAGAATACTGAAATCTACTGTATTCCATTAGACCACAATGTGATAAAACAATAACTTAACAGCAAGGGTATCTACAGAAGATATGCAACCTCGAGGAGATTGTAAACACATAATCAAATTTTAAGTTGTCATCAAAGAAGTAGGAGAGAAATTTTAAATTCCTAGATTTAAATAAAAATGAAAACACTGCCCATTGGAACCTGTATGATACAATGAAAGCAGTTCTAAAAGGAGATTTTATATTATATGTCCCTGGGCATAAAAAAAAAAAAACCAAAGAAATCACAAATACATAATGATATATTTCAACGTCTTAGAAAAACAAATCCAATCAAACCTCAAATCAGTAGGAAAAGGGAAAGAACTTATAAGGGCAGAGACAGACAGCAATGAAATGGAAATAAAAATTGTACTAAAATCAATGAAAGAAAGAGAAAAGCTGGTTTACTGAGAAAGTAAACAAGATTAAAAACCCTTATATCAACTAACACAATGGAGGGAGGAATGAAGAAAGAAAGGAGGGAAAGAGGGAAGGAAGGAAGGAAGGAAGGAAGGAAGGAAGGAAGGAAGGGAGGGAGGGAGGGAGGGAGGGAGGGAGGGAAGGGAAGAAAGGAAAGAAGACCCAGATAAACAAATCTAGATGTTATAAGAGAGGCATTAAAATAGATACCAGTGATCTTCAGAGAAGCATTAGGCCATACTTCGAAAACCTGTACAACAAAATTTTAAAAATCTGTAAGAAAATGATATCTCTCTACACACTTGTAATCTACTAAAATTAAACCATGAGGACATAAACAACAATATAAGCAATGCAACTGAAACAATAATAAACTTTTCCAAATTAAAGGATTCCAGGCTCAATTGGATTCACTAATGAATCTTTCCAGATGGAGGAGTTAGGGGAAGGACTGAATGGGGTTTGTAAATCCATAGGAAGAACAGTAATATCCACCAACCAGACTTCTCAGAGCTCCCAGGGACAAAACCACCAACCAAAGAGTACACATGGAGGGACCCATGGCTGAATCTGGATATGTAGCCAAGAATGGACTCAGTTGGAGGGGAGGCCCTTGGTCCTGTGGAGATGTGATGCCCCCAAATAGGGTAATGCTAGGGAGGTGAGGTGGGAGTCAGGTGGGGAAGCACTCGCAACGAAGCAGAGGGGAGGGGGGTTGGGATAGGGCGTTTGTGGAGGGAAAACTGAGAAGGGAGATATCATTTGAAATGTAAATAAATAGAACAACCAATTAAAAAAAAGAATAACACTAATGATCCTAAACCTATATCATAAAATAGAAAGAATGGAATGGCACCAAACTTAGTCTATAGAGCTAGCTATACACTGAAATCAAAACCAAACATAGACATCACACACACACACACACACACAAACATTATTGGCTGATCTATGATGGACATGAATAAATGTAAAAATTCTCAGAAACATACTTCAAACCTGGGACTGGAAAAAAAAATCAGTAAGAAGCTTGGTTCTCAAACAAAAGGACACAAATAGAGATTCCTGGCATCTAAATAAATAGTCAGGCACAGTGATGTACATCCGTGCTTCCAGAACTATGACGCCAGAGTCAGGAGGATCCCTGGAGCTCACTGGTTAGCCAGTCAGGAGGAGCATGGACTACGGACATCCATATGCTTTCCAGTGGCCATACAGACCACAGAAATCAACACAACCCTTTGCCACAACACAGGTTATGGACATCAGCTTTGTCTCTGTCAGCAGCCAGGCCTGTGGACACCAACGTAGCTTCAGGTTCCAAGGGCAAGCCACTCACATCAACATAGTCCCTGGCAGCAACATGGCCCACAGACATCAGGAGGTGGCACAGACCATGGAGGACATCAGTGTGACCCTGTGTTCAGTAGGATCATGGACCTAGGTATGTCCTTGGCTGGGGTGCAGGTAGGGAAGGATTCGGTTTTCTTTAAATGACTGGCTGTTGGGAGTTTGACCATGTTCCGGTGATAGACTCTAGATTCTTAAGCCAAAGTTTCCCAGAACGGTTTGTCTCCGTTCTTCTCCCCGGGAATGTGAAAATGCGTGGTAGACTGCTTGCAACTAGTTTATGTTCCTTGTGAGGCTAGGCTTTCACAGCAGGTAGGGGCAGCTAGCATAACAATTACAACAACATCCATCTCTCTCCTATAAAGGTATTTCACACACGTGAATGTTTGAGAACACCAAAATACTTCCTTTTTTATATAACTTTATATAGACCTCTTAAATGGAGTCTGAGAGCATTTAGGGACAAGTTAGACCAAACTGGCAGTCTGAAGTGTTTATTGAAGTAACCTGAAAATAGTTAAAGTCAAAGTTTCTTTGTCTTACTAAAGGAAACCAGATAGAGAAGGTGATTTCTGTCCAGATGGTGTGTTTCACACTTCCAATTATTTCTATAAGCATCAGCTGGAATCACACTTCCTATCACCTCGCCAGTTGTCAAGAAATGACTAGCAACTCACTAATGACAACAGTACCCATAGAAAAAAGAAAAAGAAAAAGAAAAAGCAACAGAAAAAAGGGCCTGCTCCAACTCACCCAGTATCTTCACTGAGTGACTGGAGATAACTTGGAGATGGGCTGGGGAGAGAGAGAGATGTTCGTGAGGAGCAGCTTCCACCATCCATAGCCCTGAGAACTCTCACAAGCCTAGCAACCTCTTGTTCTAGTTGACCAACTTGCTCTACTGTTCATCCAGTGCCACCTACAGCCCAAGACTCAATGATAAGGACAATGATGTCTTCTTGAAAAGAGCCAAAAACAGTATCTCAACATACCTTTAGAAAAAAATCTAGTGTATATAATTCAGCAGGGCAGTTTTCTTGTTAAAACTGTGTGGGAGAAAAAGGTTTTTACGGAATCTCTCTCTCTCTCTCTCTCTCTCTCTCTCTCTCTCTCTCTCTCTCTCTCTCCCTCCCTCCCTCCCTCCCTCTCTCTCTCTCTCTCTAGCTTGCACATGTATGAATATGTTTGAATATGTGTACATGTGTGCATTGTGTGGGGGCCAAAGGTTAATGATCTTTGGTGTCTTCAATAATTCTCCAAGTTATATATGAAAGCAGGAGTCTCTCACTTGAACTTGGATCGTGCCCACCATTTCTGCTAGTCTGTTCCTGCTAGTCAGCTTGCTGAGAAGATCCTCTTCTCCACATTTTGAGTGCTGGGCCACCACACCCACATAGCTTTTATTCATTCTGGAGATGGGGGGTCTAAAGTCCTGCCCTCATGATTCTGTGGCAAGTGCTTTACTCAGTGAGTCAAAGTCCCTGCACATGTAGCCACACCTTGTCTCTTTCCTTGCTTGCTTTCAGCTTTGTTTGCAGTTTTTGAACATTGGCTACACTTTTCTAAATATCTCTTTTCAGAGTTAAGTGGTTCCCCAGAAGGTGCAACCTCAACAATATAATCGCCAAAGTGGAAACAGTTCCTTTTTCTCTGTTGGTAGACTAAAACCTGCAAGGGTTATTTTTACTTGACAAATATATGCAGCTGCCCAGGAGCTGGCTAGCAACTCATGCTTTAAACAGTTAAACCTGGGTAATATGTCCACCAGATGAGGGAAATTTAGTGGGGTTAGCTCTGCTCAAATCAGGGGATTTGGTCATTTAAATAGAAATAAACAAAGTAGGAATCTCTAAAGAAATATTTACTAGATGAGAGGAAGAACAAACCCGTCATTCTTGAGCCTCACTGACCAGCTCAAGAGATTAAACTCCTAAATCTTGCCTTTCTTGGTTGCAGAAAGATAGCTCTGCAAAAATGGTTAGGAAACAACAGGAAGAGAGAGTCACACTGGCTTCAACATCTGAAATCACCAAGTCTATCCAAAGTGACATACTTCCTCCAACAAGGCCACACACTCTTAACAGTGAAGCAATCTGTGATTCTATGGGGGTCATTCTCATGTAAACCACCACAGAGGCAATGAAAGGATCTACATGGGTGAAGAAGACAAATGTCTTTCAATAAGCAGGAGTATCATGGAAGTATGAGCAATCGTTTGATGCAAAATAATTGTTCCCCGACTACTGGGATCTAGCAGAATCAAAGGGATGCAAAGAAAGGAAATAGAGTATTCTGAGCTTCTGGGTTCACTTATCAGTGAGTGCATACCATGTGTGTTCTTTTGTGATTGGGTTACCTCACTCAGGATATATTCTAGTTCCATTTATTTCCCACAGAATTTCATGAATTCGTTGTTTTTAATAGCTGAGTAGTAATCCATTGTATAAATGTACCACATTTTCTGTATCCATTACTCTATTGAAGGACTTTTGGGTTCTTTCCAGCTCCTGGCTATTATTAATAAGGCTGCCATGAACATAGTGGAGGATGTATCCTTGTTATATGTTGGAGCATCTTTTGGGTATATGCCTAGGAGTGGTATGGCTGGGTCCTCAGGTAATACTATGTTCAATTTTCTGAGGAACCGCCAAACTGATTTCCAGAGTTGTTGTACCAGCTTGTAATCCCACCAACTATGGAGGAGTGTCCCTTTTTCTCCACATCCTCACTGGCATTTGCTGTCACCTGAGTTCTTGATCTTAGCCATTCAGACTGGTGTGAGGTGGAATCTCAGGGTTGTTTTGATTTGCATTTCTCTGATGACTAAGAGTGTTGAACATTTCTTTAGGTGCTTTTCAGCCTTTTGAGATTCCTCAGTTGAAAATTCTTTGTTTATCTCTGTACCCCATTTTTAATAGGGTTATTTGATTCTCTGGAATCTAAATTCTTGAGTTCTTTGTATATATTGGGTATTAGCCCTCTATTGGATATAAGACTGGTAAAGATCCTTTCCCAATCTGTTGGTTGCCTTTTTGTCCTATTTTCCCTTTGCCTTACAGAAGCTTTACAATTTTATAAAGGTCCCATTTGTCTATTGTTGATCTTAGAACATAAGCCATTGGTGTTCTGTACAGGAAAATTTCCCTGTGCTCATGTGAGATACAATTCACAGACCACATGAAGTTCAAAAATAAGAAAGTGTGGATGCTTCAGTCCTCCTCAGAATGGGGAACAAAATACTCACAGGAGAAAATACATTGACAAAGTATGGAGTAGAGACTGAAGAAAGGGCCATCCAGAGTCTGCCCCACCTGAGGATCCATTCCATATACAGTCACCAAATGTAGACACTCTTGTGGATGCCAACAAGTACATCCTGACAGGAGCCAGATATTGCTGTCTGCTGAGAGACTCTGCCAACAACCTAAAAAATTCAGAGGCAGATGCTCTCAGCCAACCATTGGACTGAGCACAGGGTCCCCAGTGGAGGAGTTAGAGAAAGAAATGAAGGAGCTGAAGGGGATTGCAACCCCATAGGAAGAACAATGATATCAACCTACCAGACCCCTCAGAGCTCCCAGGAACTAAACCACCAACCAAAGAGTACACATGGAAGGACCATGGCTCCAGCCGCATATGTAGCAGAGGATGGCCTTGTCTGGCATCAGTGGGAGGAGAGGCCCTTGGTCCTGTGAAGGTTCCAAGTCCAAGTGTAGGAGAATGAGAAGGCAGGTGATGGAAGTGTGTGGGTGTATGGAGAAACACCCTCACTGAAGCAGGGGTGGTGCGGTTGCAATTGGGGGTTTCCAGGAGGGAAACTAAGAAGGGGGATAACATTTGAAATGTAAATAAATAAAAAAAAAGGCAGGTAGGGTCAAATATGAGAGCGATGTGCTATGGGGATCAGCTCTGTTGAAAACAAGCACTGCATTAAAATGTTGTAACCAAACTTTGAAAGTCCAAGAGTAAACTAAAAATGTATGAGACTTTTACAAACTAAAAAATTGAAAGAGTCCCCCTCCCCCTTCATTTCTGTTCTTAGTAAGCACACACAGCCATGACAGGCTGAGCAGTGACCTCAGAAACCTGTTTCTCTTCATGGAGATTGACAGTGCCTGCTGTTGGAGCTGCAACCCAGACTCCCAAGATGAAAAATGCCCTCCATCAGGTAGGACACACATTATTGGTTTAGACCATATGTCATCTGTGACTTAAGCAATCATGGATTTGAATTGAAAAAAAAAAAAGTTGCTCTGTAGAGTGTGTTTTGTTTATCCTCCTTATCAGAAACATCATAAAAAAGCCAGATGGAATGAATGTATCATGGGATGTCAACAGAGCCAACACATTTGTCAAAAGAACTTGAGTAAGTATGTATTAGGAGTTGTTCCTGTAGAATATACCTTTGATATGTTGATTATTTTGCATTACTATTTTAACTCAGCCAAAAGAAAGATCCATCCTTTAGCATTCAATTGTTATGTTTGCAGCTTGAGAAGGGGAAGAAATGTGTGAGCATGCATTCTTATTACCTGTGAGAATATACTGTGTGGTTTTTTTCTTGTCTTATCTTTCTCTGATCATTATATCACAAGTCTCTATCCTCGGTGCAATACTCTAAGATGTCAAAGTTCCATACAAAGCAAATATTAAAGTATAAAATGGAGTTGAATATATAACAATTTCAAATATTTTATGTATAACAGTTAATTTTTGTCCGGAGCACCTTTGTGATTGTGGTTAAATATCTTTATGTAATTGAATACAAATGAGAAAGACTAAAACTCATAAGCATACATCTCATTTTTGGTTATGACAGTTGAACTAGACTATGGGGTGCCCACGTGCTACTGATTATTTAGATGTAAAGAAAAGTATTTGGTCACTAATGCAGGCAATTTTTCACTAATGATAGTGAAGTTAGAGTCTCTTCTTTTGCATAAGAAAGGAAGAAATGCTCCATGAAATGCTCAGGTTTCTTTCAAGTTCATACCAGAACACACATGGTCATTCTTGGAACTGACACCCGTTAACTTATTGGTTCATTTTTGCATTTTTGCAAATCATAAAAGATTTTATTATGTTAAGCTCTGCATAGCACTTGTGCATCATTATCTTTCACTGATAATGTCAATATTCTTATTAAAAAACCAAAAGCCCTCTTCCAATACTCTTGCTTCAGGTCCTCGACCTACATGCATGCCATTTGTACTCATCTCCTTTTCACACAACAATGCAGCACTCTAACTGGTATATCCTTAATTTTGCTGTCACTGACAACTATGCTTCATCTGACAGTTTTCCATAGGTGATTCTTCACCCTTTCTGAGATAATTCTTGAACCTTACTGACTATATTTTTCTCTCGTCTCCAGACCATCTGTGCTTCAATCTCATCAAGTGCCAAGTCACCAACCAGTCTTTATTCATGTTCATAATGTATGGCCTTTCACATTTTTTTTATCCTTAGTTACCTGGTATTGATTATTTCTTTCATTACACTCTACTCCATTGCTCCCTCCCACCACACACACACACACACATACACACACACACACTCTTGACGACTCCACTATCTCCTATTCTACCTGGGCTGCTGAAGTAGCTTTGGAGAAAAGCATGAACCATAATGAAACTCATGCTCACAAATCTTGATTATCCAGTATTTCCCATTATTCTTAGTTTACAATTATTATTTAGTAGGTTATTTACCACTCTTCAAAACGTCACATTTTTCATGTGTCTTCACAGTGCCAACTTCCATCCCAAGATGCTAGTCACCCTCCATGTGTGCATTTCTCCATTCTTCCTTCACAGAAAACAAAGCATCTATGCTTCTACTGGACCATCCCCTAGGTGTGCACCTGTTATAGTCAGACACCAATATCAAAATATTCCATCAACATGTCCTTTTCATCCTTCTGCACTGAATTATTTCCACTAATATAAACATATTACCCTTGTTGATTTCCCCAAATTTTGGCCATTTTGCTAGTTCTTTTTTGAAACAAACAAACAAACAAACAAACAAACTCAGAAGTGTGATTCCTGTTGCTTTCTCCATTTCATTTCCAAGTTCATTGTTTCTTCAGATGACTCCAACTGGCCTTTACCACTCTAATCTTCTGAAACACTGACGTTCAGCTTATATTCTAACAGATTTAATAACCGTGTACATAGCTGTCCTTCTGGTCACAGTTCTTACAGACCTTCACCATCATGGGGCACTCCTTTTCTTAGAAACACCGCTCTTCTTTCCTTGCTGGGAATTTCTGTCTGTCTTCCTCTGTTCGGTTTGTAGTTATTTCTGTTCAGTTTGTAGTTGTTTCTGGAATTCACCATTTCACCTTAATCTCTCACCAGACAATCCCTTTCCCTCTGATCTTCTCAGGGCAGTCTATTATGCCATTTATCCTCATTGTAGCCCATAATACATTTAAATTATTTCATTATCATCTATCTCACCCCACTAGAAAGTAAATTCAATAAAACTAAGAACTTGTCTGTGTAGGCTTAGATTTTTTTTTAGAAACCTACTTTTAATCTGGGTTCTCAAATGCATCAACTCCCCTGGCCACCGCTTCTAGCCCACCATCCAAATGTAGGGGAGGAAAGATGGTAAATAAGACAAGAGAATGTGGACTTGTTTAGCAGTAATTCCTTAGGAGCAATTCTAATCTCTGTTTGTCAGGATACCAGCAGTCCAGTTCAGTAGTGTCAGGATAACAAACAGGAATCAGCAGTGGTGGCACGATTGAGCAGAAACTGCCAGGCCTTGGTTGCTTTTTGTGACACTGCTGGTCTCAACCAGAACTGCTGCGTATTTTATAAATTATGCTTGAACCAACTTTCCTTTAACTCTGAATAGTGATACCAAAAACTAAGTCCATAAATCAGCAGCCAGCAAACCTAGATGTATATACAAAATTGGAAGAGAAACTATTTCTGGGAACAAAGAATACCATTGAGGAGAGGGAGGCAGGAGAAAGAGAAGATGGGAGTTAAGGGGGGTGATATGCTCAAAGGCGTGATGTAGGAAGGAAAATGTGCTTATCAAAACTAGTACTCTGTACACTGAATATGTGTTAACAAAGGTGAAGCAAAAGGAATCAACAAAAGAAAATTTAAAAGTTAGATACCGCAAATGATGTGTTTATGAATTATAACACTGCTCAAGGGTGCCACATATCTCTCCACATGTGGAATAAATTATTATTACTTCTTAATGTCATCTCATTTTCATGAGAATATTTATATAAATAAATAAGTCAGTAGGATTTATAACCAAACTAGGAACTCATGATGAACTACTCAGAACAGAGGGTGAAGAAGTGTCTCCTCACAATGCTGATGTGAAAACCTTCCTGGTCCATTGTTTCTTGTCGAAAGCTAATCCACAAATGTGCATCATTATGCTGTGATGAAAGAACACATATTTTGTTCTTTCAAGCAAACTATTAAGAATCTAGAATTGCAGAAAGAGAGGCCCATTGGACATGCAAACTTTATATGCCCCAGTGCAGGGGAACGCCAGGGCCAAAAAGTGGGAGTGGGTGGGTAGGGGAGTGGGGGGGGGAGGGTATGGGGGACTTTTGGAATAGCATTGGAAATGTAATTGAGGAAAATACGTAATAAAAAATATTTAAATTAAAAAAAAAAAGAATCTACAGTTGCAAACATGCTGCCTAAGATTTAGGAGGTTTATGAAACAAAGTGCTATTGGAGAAGTAGGTGACACATCTATGCAGAACAAAGTGAGCCTCGATTTTAAGAATACTACTTTAAGTTTTCAACTTAAAGTTGAAAGTAGTGCTGGGTGGTGTAAAACTTGGAAGTAATAACCAATTGAGATAAAAAAAATGACAGCATAGAGCAGTAAAAGTTACATGTAAAATAATGAAGAGGAGGAAAAAAAAAAGAAGGTGGCAGAAGTGATATTGGGCTCAGAGCATTTTCTAGCACACTCAATAAAAAGGATTATTTTTTACTCCTAAAGCATTCTTTGCAAACTGGTGTTTCCCATTATTTGGTACATGTTTATTTTTCTTGTTTTATGGATCTTATGGGATACAAATGAAACATTATAGTTATTGGAGCCAATCTTTGCTATTGCGCTTATACGCTTTCATACCTATGCTAAATATTGTCCTGATAGATTAAACATAGGACCCACATTCTCCCTTTATAGGCATATCTGTCATTTGATGGGTTTCCAAGTCATTAGTCCTCCAATTCATTCTCTTTATCTTAGTGTTAAATATCCGGAGAGACCCTATGGTTTTTCATCTGGATGCTAATGAACCACTCCTTTGAAGCTGCTCCGACTGCAGCTGTGCAGCTGAGAGGCCATCATAAGGATGATGGAGGTCATAACAGTCCTTATTGTCACCACCACCCAAATCCCACAGGTGACAATCACAACATTTCTCAGGTCTCAAAATGGTTATGAAATAATACGGCCAAGAAAAGAGCCTCTTATGGTTTAGAAGGATCAAATCACTTTTGCAAATTTAACTTGAAATGGCTGATAGTAATCACGGGAGATCACTAGGAGATGAGTCAGAGGAGACATTAAGGATACGCATGCTAGATACTTTGCTGTGAGTAAAGGATTGTGCCTATGCTTTGGGATAAAGTAGGGAGCACATTGGAAAGAATGGTGCAAGATATCTCCGACTCCCTTTCAAAGCAAGAAGAAGATGAAAGGGGAGGTATCTCAGAAATACTGAAATTGAAAACTGTACAGCTAATGGAGTTGAAAACAATATTCCTGTCCTAAAAAAACAAACAAACAAGAAGTATCCAAAGACGCCAGAAGAGGGCATCAGAACTCATGGAGATGGAGCTTCAAGTGGTCAAGTGGTTGCGAGCTGCCAGGCATAGGTGCTGCGAGCCAAACCCAGCTCCTCTAAAAGACCTGTGCACTTAAGCAAGGAATCACTAACCCAGTGAGTTGCCATTTGTATGTGAGATAACCTTTGGATACATTGCTAGTCATGATTGTATGATATAATCTGAAGGGCCAAGGGAAAGCTAATTAAAATACATTCACTAACACTTTATGAAATAGGCAGCCAAAGTCCTTTACATATATATATGAAACTTTCCTCTATAAGGCTAAGTCAGCCATAGTGGAGGCTCACTAAACCCCCAGGAAAGGAAATACAGTTCTGAATCATGTGAAAACTTTTAAAAATAAGGATGCTTGGGCTTCATTTTCAAGTCTCTGAAGTATGTGTCAAGAATCGATGTTTTTAGAAGACCCTTCAAGTAAGCGTGGCGTGAATTCAGATGATCTCACATTCAAAAGGCAACTCGCTGGCCTAGCAGTTCAGTGCTTAAGAACATCAGTGCTGGGTGGGCTGGAGGTGGACGAAGGACGAGTGCTGAAGGGCCTGGGTTCAGTTCCCAGCACCCATGCCCAGCACCTCACAGCCACTTGTAACTCCAGTTCTATGAACTCCGATGCTCACTTCTGGTATCTTTGGAAACTTACGCACACGTGGGCATATGCACACATACACAATAAAAACTTTAAAAATATCAACTCGCTGAGGACTATCACATCGATAATTTAAGTCAAAAATAACTTGATAACTTGTACTTTGAAAATATTGACATAAAACACAAACTGCTTATTGTCTTTGGAATAAGCCAAACTCTGTCTTGGAGACACTTCAGAGGTCTGAAGACCAATATCAGTGACTACAAGGCCTTGTCTGTACTAAACCAATACTCTGTGTGTATGTATATCTAGATGAGGAGTTAGAATATTTACCATGTGCAAAGCATTACTCCATTAGTTTTCAAGTGTTTGATCAGGACAGCTCTATCAGGTAAGGGCAGTTATTTTCTTTGTTTGAAGATCAAAAACCTGAGGCTATGGGGTACAAATAAGGTTATATAGCTTTACAGTCCCTGCACTTGAAGACTGTGCCTTCAGAGGCTTTAACAGAGAGGCAGCGTCCCCTGGAAAATTTACAAACAGATTGAAAAGTGATTGAGAAATCAGGATCCTGAATCTGTGCTTTAGACAAAAACTTAGAGTCCTGTCCTTGGTTGACTCTTCATCCTCTTTGTGGCTCCCCATCTTGGCAAAACCTTAGCCCTTGCTTTGCCTTCATGTCTTCTATGGTTTTCTGAGGAAAAAGAAAAGGAAAGTTTAGGTATGTGTTCAATTTGGAGCCGAGACGGTTTAATTTCGTTTGGAATGGAGCAGAGCAGGATGCTGGTTTGAGATGATTTTAGACACTTTCATTTTTGAGGAACGTCTTAGTATAGGAGAAGGATTAAAACTTTCAGAGGAATCAATGCAGTCATCAATTTTATTCTCATACATACATCCTCATACTGCAAATGAGATGAAAGATGCAGCTGTAGGTGAGACAACACTCATTTAAGTGAAGAGCTTGGCAAACTGCGCTGCTTTAAAGTATCCACAGCTGTCTGAAATTTGCTCTTCATTTTTCATCCCCCCCTTCTGCTTGCATATTCAATACGATAATTTGCAAGAAGAATTTACAAGATGATGTAGTTTCTTATAATTTGCAATATTAGTTTTCAAACTTTGAGATTTTTTTCCCTGAGATTCTTCTCTTTCCCTCAGCAGACTTTGTTTGCTTGAATAATTCAGTGGGTGCTATTTAATTGGCGTCTGATAAATGGTATGACCTCTTAATTGGAAAGAGTGCCAGATAAAAGGATTGAGTTTAATGTTTTTCAATTACTCCACTCTATTGTTCAGACTGACAACTTACTAGTTCATGTGCAGAAAGGAAAAGGTCCTATTGGTTACTCATATCCTAAAATTGCTCTAACTTGGAAGATTGAATTTACTGGGCTCCTCTGGACTGAGGTATTTAACTCTAGATTTTTCTATTCTCCAAGTGGTCACCATAGTTTAACCAGTTTAAAATCAACTTTAATGTTATTAATCATTTAATTACTGATAAATAGAACATGCTCATAACTTTATGTAAAAAGTGAACTATTTTTTTTCTGGACTTCAGTGTTTATGATCTATCACCTTCTCCTCCCCCCTCTCTTACGGATGGAAATGGAAAGTACTATCAGAGCACATAGAAATATTGAAAGGACTTGTGTTCCTTTGATAATATTGTGAGATTAAAATTTACTTTTGTTCTCGAGTCTTTCCATCAGAAATTATAAAATGGAAATGGAAAAATAACCCGCTTTCAGTAATATATCTGGTGATTTCCAAGGCAAGATGCTAAAGCATACTTTCTGATTCCTGAACCTATCTGTCAGAGCCCTATGGAATCACTCTTACTGGGAGATGCTATCACTTTGCATGGATCCTATGTAGCTCTTTAGAAAAGGATACATTGTTCTTAATGGTGAAACTGGCATTCTCATAAACAATCTTAGTCATTTCAATGGGAAATGTTACAGTTTTTGCAATTATTTACCAATTACTCTCCTCTAGATACAGACCAAAGAAAGGTAGTTTATTTTGGTTTTGTAACTCTTCAAATGGTGGTAAAGGAGAGTCTTCCTGTTTGTCTGTAGTTTATACTATGTAGCAAGTACCTTTTAAAGGCACAGTAGATGAGAGCGGAGATTTGCGGTTCTTGGAGTCAAGCAGGTGTTCCTTCTAGTGATCCATTCTCTCTCTCTCTCTCTCTCTCTCTCTCTCTCTCTCTCTCTCTCTCTCTCTCTCTCTCTCTCTCCCTCCCTCCCTCCCCCCCTCCCTCCCTCCCTCCCTCCCTCTATCCTCACTCTCCTTTCTTAGACAAATTAGGATTTGGTAGTTTGAATCTTGGGGGAAGCTGAGTTGTACGGTTTGAAAAACATCTAGCAAACTGTGTCACTTACAGGTTGATACTAATCACGTTAACTCTCTGACCTTCCCTTCCTTCCCTGCTGCTGTATTTCAACCTGGTTTTAGACAGTTTTGTGTAACCACTATGAAATCTGAAGGGAAGTTAAACTGTCAGTCTAATTCCTGAAAATTAGTCATCTTCACAGTGCTATAAAAAACTACAAATATATTACATATATTACTGAAGAAGCATTAGTAAAACATCACTAACACTATTTCTATATAGTTTGTTAATAATTAATACCTATCCCTAGTGTAGTGGTCTACATTATTACTTTTATTTAGGATATACTTAAAGCAAAATTTTCCTTTAACTGCTTATGATAAAGTGTGACTTCACATCTGACCAATCCCTTGCATATTCCTGCTTTTCTTGAATGTGATTCTGATCTCAATATCATCTTTAATAAGCTTTACAGTTTTTACCACCCTGTAACATTAAAATGCCTTTATCGCCTCATTTTAAATGTATTTAAATTATGGTATAACTCTTATTAGAATGCAATGAATTGATTCTAATCTGGATTGATGTTTAACTATTCTATTTTTAACACCTAGATGCTCATCTGTAGAGCGATTGATTATCTTAAGTTTAAATGGAATTTTCAACCTCTGGATCAAAATCCTTTGAACCTTTTAATAGTGTAACACACTTTTAAAATGCATTTATTATTGTTGAGGGTGTGTGTGTGTGTGTGTGTGTGTGTGTGTGTGTGTGTGTGTGTGTGTGTATGTGTGTGTATGACATGTATATGTTGGCATTATGCCAAGCCACGGATGTGTATGCAGGGGGTTAAACAACTTCATGGAGTTGATTCTCTCCTTCAACCTTTATATACGTTTCTGGAATAAAACTCAGTTCATCAGGATTCCACAGCAAGAGTCTTAGCCTCTCAGTCACCCCACCAGCCCATATGTGACAGATTTTTAAATTGCTGAAATAATTAACATCCTTGAATTCTTTACTATACAAAATATATTTTGCTCAATTGTCAGATAAGCCTCTGAAATAAATAAAGTTCGTATCGTGTAAGTTTCAAGTGCCTTAAATTGGTGATATGACTGGCTTGTGGAGACCCACTTTAAATCTGAATCACCACAACTCTGTACTTCCTTTTATATAATACAAATAATTATTAACAACAACAGCCTTCTTCATCATTTTAATATTATCACATAGAATGTCATTTGTTGAACTTTTGGTAAGTGTGTCTCACTTTTCCTTTGGGGACTGACCTGGCTCCAGTTCCAGTTCTGACAGAGTTGACAAGCTCGACCCACGGTGAACTCAATAATCCAGGCCTAACCAACTGCATTCTGAAAGTCCTGTTATTCAGTTTATTCAGTAGATGCTGTGAGAGTCTGTAATTTGATTTATCCTTCCTTCCAACCAGAGAATTACACTTTCACAAGTGGTGGATGACCCAGGATTCCCAGCTCAGAGATACAGGAATTCACTGCTCATGATACAACAATATAGTGGGAAAGCTAACCAATGCGGTAATCTTTGTCCTACCTCTCACATAGATGATGCCTTATGAAACTGGGTGGCTCCTATGTCCCTGTGGATTTGTGTCACATCTGAGTCACACTGAGTTTGGAGACATCACTCTTCTATGACAAGGAGTGGTCAAGGTTTCTCTTTGTCCTTGAAGGAGACATAACTGCTTGCTACGAAAACAACCTTGAGAAATAATCTAGGAAATTGGGCAGTTAAAACTTCATATTCTTAGCATATTCATTCGGCAGAATGAATAGAGGCTAAGAAGCTCATAGAGCCAGAGCTGACAAAATGAAATCAGTCGGTACAGCTAGAGAGACTTACATTTGAGTGTGGGAGGGTAATATGCTCCACACTCTGTGAGAACAAAGGATGTTGAGTCTTAAAACAAATCAATATAGCAGAAGTCAAAGATTAAAGCGGACACTGAAAAAAAATTTGAGGGAATTGGGAATCAAGTCACCCTGAGGCCAGATCTTCTCAAGAATGTTTACTCTTGCGTGCTAATTGAGTTTTCACTCATTAACAACTGAAAGTCTTTGACAGGTTTGGCATTTGGCATGCATTGTCTCATCACAACAGCCCTGTAGAAGAGGATGTCATTAGTTTGCCCTTATAGATGAGGGTAATAAGCATCATGCAGATTAGCTTGTCAGTATTACGCAACAAAGCAGAGCCTCCCATGCTGATGCTAAACTCCATGCTCTTAGACTCTCAGTCGCTTGCCCTCACACTGAAGTGTGATTTTAGTAAACAATCAGATTTTTCCTGGTTCTAATGAACCAGCATTTCTATAATAGAGCATAGAGAGTATCGAGTGTTATAGAAGTTCTCAAGTGATCCTTGTTTGTGGGGATTACAAATCACTTGTGAACACATAGTTGTGTTAGAAAAAATGGTTTCTGAGCGACTGCTGCCTAACCTTTTGATATAATGTGCATATTGAAAAGTCTTGTTTCCGAAAGGCTAGCACGTAAACTCATAGTTGTGTAAACTGTAAAGCTGGGGGAAATGACAAGAGTTTCTTTGGAGAACTTGGAAAGGTTAGAGCGGAGCCCTGAGCTAGGGTAGAGGCTGTAAATATGGAGCTCTGAAGGGGAAAGTGAGAAGACAAATTTTGATGTACGATTTCACCAATAATTCCTTATCATGCTACTCTTTTAGTTAGCCTATGTGCATGTGTGTGCGGGTGCACATACACATGCATACCTGTATATGCATGAGCACATGATTTAAGCTTCAGGTATAATGGTTTATATGCAAGACAATTTGAGAATCTGTCGAAAACACATACATGTCGGTTTGATAGTAACCGTGGATATAAAGGAGAATGCTTGATTTAATTATTGATGCTGGATAGACATTGTTATTAATATTAGCTAGCTGGTGGATTGTTCAAGCATGATAGAAACATAAAGAGTGTAGTTCAAAGGATTATTCATCCTTTCCCTGAAGCCCTGCGAGCCACAAGTGATAGCTAGTGTATCTACATGTCCTCCATTCCCCCGCCCTGCAAGCCACAAGTGATAGCTAGTGTATCTACATGTCCTCCATTCCCCCGCCCCAATTAAATGAATTAGAAATTGTTTTTGGAAATATAAATTATTTTTGCAACAGTCAGACCAATTCTTATGTATTAGTCTGCAGATTCCTTTTCTGCAAAACCTGTGGCCTCTAGTCTAATACATTGTCTTTATTTCTTACATCCTAATGTTGGGAGGACCTGGGCCTTCCTTTGAAAGAATTTCAGTCATGAAAGCACATTCTAAACAGGTAATCTGGTAGGTGGCTAGCACCTCCTACTTGTCATTTATTTTTATGCTGAGTCTACCCAGAATTGATTTGGATTGATCTGGGTTAAAGAGATTTCTTTTGCAAGTTATTAGTTTATCATTACTCTGCAAAAATTGGTACTATCCTGAGATTTCGCCAGTACATGGATATAAAATGTCTAGCTGTGGACTAAGACTGAGCTTCATAGATCATTTGACAATAATTCACCTTGTTATCCAAGTGAACACTTAACAGAGAATTTTGACCTAAAACTATATCTCCTCTTTAGATAACGCTTTCCTTTCCCTAGCTGTTTGACAGGTAGGCATTTTGCTATGTTAGTTTGAGCTATCTCCTTCAGTTCACAGAGCTCATCCACCTTGTCATCATTGTAGCGATATCTTTATTTTTTATATAGCTATAATCAGAAGCCTGAGTATATATGACTGCCCATAACAGTCCTTTCTCAGGTGCGCCACTTCTGTGTGGATTCTCCAGGTAGATCAGAAAATCGTAAACTATCACTCAGAACTTTATCTCAGCACCTGTTTTCCCCTAGGGAAACCATGACACAGTGTTGAACCTTTTGGCATAATTTTAAAACCAACAACCTGAAAGCTGTTTCGGGAGAAGCGAAGTTTTCATCTGTGCCTGAGGAAGAGGGTGTCATTAGCTCCAATGCCCAGTGTTTCAAGAGAGCAATGTCAGCTTAGCAATGCCCCCATGCTGTGAGCACTCACCACAGGAATATCAAATGCTGAGCATCTGTCTATAGCACCATTGGAGTTCCCCCACCTCTCTGATGTACTACCTTAGAACAAAGAAGAGGCTGAGCTAGTTCATGAAAATAAGATACCACCAATGAGTTGCATCAGTATCTATATTATTTGCTGAATAATAATAGGTTGGAAATAGATTTGTAATTTAAAATGATGCATCTGCCTGATAGGAAATCCATTTTTTTCTCATATGCAAACTACATGTTTAACACTTGGTACAGTGGTACAATGAACTGAGCACCGAAGCTTTTTAATGCCATCATTTTTCATGGTTCGTGTGTGAGAAGGTAGCCTGGGAGTTGAGAGGTCACTTGAAGTTAGATAATCAGACACAGATTTTAAACTGGCATGTCTTAGCTTCCTCTATCAATCACTCTTCATTATGATGACAGTGACTCTCTCTCTCTGACGGGGGTCTCATGACCTGAGGATTTTTCTGTATCTGTCTTTGAGGGCAAGCTCATCACCTGAGGACAGGAGATGGGTCTATAGCTAGGAAATCAAAATTTCTTGGGAATCAGGTGTGAGTCTGATTGATGAAGGAGTGGGATAATTCCCACTTAAGGCTTTCCTGCTGTATGGGACTCAGGGCTAAGGAACAGAATTCAACCTCTATGGTTTTCCTCTAGTACAAAGCAGTTATTGAGAATATGAAATGTTTAGTAAGTAAGGTTGACAGAAACGAAGATAAATACAAAAGATCTGAGACAGCCTTTGGCAGAGGGAGACAAGAACAGACCAAGGTGATCCTGGAGGACATCAAGGACCCTAGGTCCCCTCTAGTCACTAACCCAGGAGCTTCCATGGCAGGGTGACAGACTCTGCACAGTCTGTGGCATCCATCAGACTGGTTATCAGGTGTGAGCTCCATGAGAACATCAGGGGCAGCATCCCCCAGGAACCTGAAATCCTGCTCCAGATGAGATGTAGGCTCCTGGCTCTAGAGCTGCAGATGTCACCAACCTGCAGCCAGGAAGTATTCACATGAACAAAGGTAAAAGACCTGGAGGGCTACTTTCCCAAGGACTCACCCAGTTATATTTACCACTAGGATATGTAGTGCATCCCTACAGAGTTTAGCTCCATTTTAGCAAAAATAAGAGAGAAAGGAGGTTCTAGCTGTGGAACTTTACAAACTTAAAGAAAGCAACTTTAAAAAATAGCTATTTAAATTATTACCTCAACTGTTTCTTTTCTCCCAGTTTGAAAACTAGTTTGAACGGTTTTTGGAATGACGTTTAGAGTAGTTAAAACCAAATTAACAAATTATGTGTAAGGGAAGGGCGGCATTAAGAAGACAATATTACAAATCTAAGTTGTAAGCTTTGCATTTGCTACCTTGTTATGACTTTGAGAAATAATGACAATGTAAAAGTGCCCCCATCCGTAGTCATTGTGAGGTGACACATATAAATAACTATATGAAACTGGCATTACAGGGCATTGGACGACTTCACCCACTATCACAGTAGGATTGCTGCTCTCCGATGCTTGAGGAATACTGCTTTCATTCATTTTGCTGTGAAAATAAAGCTGCTATAAATCACAGACCCTGCTTTAAAAAAAAAATCCTCAAAAAGCCTTGTTACAGCCTCCAGCATGGAAATGGCCCAATCTGAGCAAGGCATAAAATGTGTTCTTCTCAAAGCCTGGCTCTTCTATTTCTTTTCTCCTCTACTCTTTCAACACTTTTAAGGGATGCTTCTCCCTCCCGTTGTTATGTCTCTAATGTAAAGCAGCAGTTACTTAGCTCTACAGCAAAATCTGAGGTCATAAATGAGGTCAGGCAGTAATTTAATCTGTGAAAAACAGAAGCATTGTCTGGTTAGTGCAGTGACAACAGAGTGTAGCCCAGGCCACTGCTTCCTGTTCAGACTCATTCAAGGGCTGCTACTGCTTCCTTCTTTTGTTCCTCCTCCTCCTCTCCCTTCTCCTCCTCCTCAGCCTCCTCTTTACCCTCCTTCACTCCTTGTCTAGTACACACAGACACATACACACACACGCACACACACACACACACACACACACAGGACACACACAATAAGATTCACATTTAAAAGAAATCAATTCAAAGGATAAAGCAATCTTGTAAATTTTCAAAGTTAATTTGAAATGTTCCTAAGAGCTAAGGGTGTCTGTCAATCATACCTATGCATTCAAATAACTCCTTCGAAACAGTAAGACTCAAATGGAAGCCACACAACTTGCAACAGTGTAACACATCTGTTTATTCAGTTACGATTACAGGTTAAGAACACTACATTTTTATCCTGTTGAGATGATAATGATGGAGATTTCAGTTTATAAAGTTCACTCTTCTTAACAATTAAAAAATCTACTTAACAGAAAAGTATATATATACTATTCTTAGGAAAAGATCTAAACTTTTTCACTTATGATCAAAAGCATATTTGTTCATTTATTTAAACAAAACATATGAGACAGTTCAACTCTGAGTTACTGTTTTTAGAAATCTTGAAGCAAATATACAGAAAACATATTTTTCAATAGTGCATCCAAGCATTGTATGTCAGGTCAGTGTGAACTTGCGAACCCCAGGTTCATTGTTCCACTGATATGCACTGGCTTCCTTAAACAACCAAGCAAGATATCCTTTCAGTGACCCCTATATACAAAGCAGCATACTCAATTGGACAGCAAATGTGAAGGTGAGAAAAGCTGGGTCCTCGCCCTGCTCAGGGATCCACAGTAGTCAGGAAATGCAGAATTGTTTCACTTCCATTCCTCGACAGAGGTGACTGCCCTTACTGGGTATAAGTAAGCGTCACCTTTGTCACCGGGGACAGAAAAAGGCAGCAATGTCTTCAGCAGTGACTGGAGTCTCTGACATTTCTCAGTTTGAATACTACAGCTCAGGTCACACTTGTCACTTTGTGGGTGTCCTTAAAACTGTTTCATGGACTAGTGACAGTATGTCAAGATTAACAAATCTATCCTTATACATGTGTGTACATATACCTATATAGGATGTACATGTGACTTGTGCATAGCAGCACACATACACACACACATCACAGATGGTGAGGCGTGTTCTATGTTTCCTGGGATGCCAGGCTTTCAGGCCTTTCACTCCGCACCGACAAAAGTTAACCCACATTGCCATTCATTTATTTTAACGAGACAAAAACCTACAGTTAAAAAAAATTATTTTAAAATCTCCAAACTTCACTGGGCACAAGCAAAACCAAGAAGGATTGAGAAAAGGCTAAGAGAGGGAAACTTCTGAGGGGCTCTTGGGGCCAGGAGAGAACTTTTCTTCGCTCCCAGCTCCCTCCCACACCGCCACGCCCCCAGGATTCCCAAGAGCAGCCCTGTTAGGCAAATACAGAAAAAGAAAGTGGAAGTACACTTTTTTTTTTTCAACACCACAAATAAATAAATAAATATGTCGAACAAGAAATAACTTATTAGGCACCGTTTGAAAGGCAGAAAACTTTAGGGATCAGACAAGCTGAAGCAGCCCACCCAGCTTTGGCAGAGGCTCGGCGATTTGTCACTGGAGCGTGAGCTGGACTCCGAACTTGTACTGGTGCAGGCAACCCAATCTTTTGTTATGCTAGGGAGGACTCCAAGAGGAAGTGCTTTGCAATTCAGGTTCACCCACCTGGGTGCCTAAGCTATTCACCAGCGGGGAGCTCCCCTAGCTGGGACTTTTGAGCTTAGTGCTCAGGTCCTGAGCTCTGTGGGAGAGTGGTTTCTATGGTATCTACACCCACAACCCAGGAATCTTACAAACTTGCCCTTCTGCTCCCTCTTAGCTCCTTTTTTTTTTTTTTTTTGCTCCAAAGAAGCATATGTGTGGTACTATACCAAGACTGGAGATCAGGGCACAGAACTTTTTCTTAAGCGCCTAGCTCTGCTCGGGATGGAGTGGAGCAGAGGAAGGGCCCAAGGGAAAATGTGCCTTCCTTCTCTGAGAGTAGAAAAGACAAGTTGCCTAGACATCCTCGAGCTGGGCTTCCTTGACAGTAAGGCTCTGCGAAAGGAGAGCGGTGATTAGGGACTGTCTTGTAGCCACTCTGAAAAGAGTCTGGCCCGCTGACCTGCGCAGCGGAACAGGGTTCAGCGCAGGGGCGGGGGGGGGGGGGGGGGGACGGACTCAGCCCAAAGGAAACACATGATGGTAACCTTGGCTCAGCTTAAAGAAGCAGAAATGAGTTGGCGACATTAAGTTTGCAGTTTGTACTAGTAGAACTGGGAGGGAGGATGCAAATTATCGGGTTTGGAGAACAGAGTTGCTCAGACTACCAGATGCCCCGAAAGCAGTCACAGTTAATCCATAAATCTCTCCCTTTTACCTTAGTCACACAGCTTTCTTTGGTCCAGCTAACCAGGCGCGCTGCATCGCTGTCATGCACTATGACTTCAGCACCTGGTGTCGGGTTACCATTCCCTCCCACCCGCTTCCCAGCTCCATCTTTCTGACCACTCCCCCCCTCCCGGCAGTGCCCGGCCTCAAAGCGTGCTGATCCTGGAAGCGCAGGTGCCATTACGGAAAACGCCTCCAGACTCCAGATTCTCGGGCTGGAAGTCCTCCACGCTGTAGGCTCGACTCTTCAGGGCAGTGGCATAGTAGTCGACTGGTTCCTCCGCAGCGTTATCCATCCAGCTGAGGCACAGGATGCGCTGGAAAGAGCGCTTGAAGTTGTCCGACAGGAAGCCGTAGAGGATGGGGTTGGCACAGCTGTTGGCATAGCCCAGGATGACAGACAACTGGCTCACGGTGGCGTCGTCTTGCTCGGCGAACACGTTGACCAGCTGTACCACGTAGAAAGGCATCCAGCAGATGACAAAAACCATCACCACCATCATCACCATTAGAGTGATCTTGCGCTCTGAGCGCTTGCGCTGCTGCCAGCCAGCCTTGAGGGCCACCATGCGCATCTTGGCAATGATGAGCACATAACACAGGCAAATGGCCCCGACAGGCAGCAGGAAGCCCATGAGAAATGTGTATAAGACGAAGCCCACCAACCAGCGCTGGGCGGGCTCGGGCATGAGCATGTTGCAGGCTACCGTGCCATCGCTGTTGGCTGCGGTGCGTGAGAAGACCACGATGGGCAAGATAACCAGTAATGACAGGACCCACACGCCCAGGTTCACTACTTTGGCCACAGTGGGCCGACGGTAGCGCGCTGCCTTGATCGGGTGCACCACAGCCACATAGCGGTCCACACTAAGCACAGTCAGACAGTAGATGCTGGTGAACATGTTGACCGCATCCACGCTGAGCACCAGGCGGCAAAGTAGCGCGCCGAAGGGCCAGTGGCGCAACAGCGTGGAAGTGACCAGAAAGGGCACGCTGAGCATGAGCAGCTCATCAGCAATAGCCAGGTTTAGAATGTAGATGTTGGTAGCGGTCTTCATCTTGGCGTAGCGCAGGATCACATAGATGACCATAGAGTTCCCACACAGTCCCACCAAGCATACCACGGAGTAGATGAAAGAGATGAGAATGGCGCTACCCTGTCCCTCGCTTAAGGTCCCATTCTGGGAAGCGTTTCGTCCAGGCTCTTCCATGCCGTCCGCAGCGCCGGACCCCGGACCCCTGCTGCAGGCTCCTTCCCCGCAGCTGCCTGGGCTGGGGCTTGGAGAAGAGGAGGGAGAGGAGGCGGTGCCATTGGGGAACATCCCAGCTGAAGTGGGCCGGTGCGGCTGCCGGCTGGGGCGCTCACCTTGCGCCCTTGCTGTCTGCGCCCTCCCTAGGCTCAAGGCTCCAAGCTCACAGCTCACCGCCGCCTGGCGCCACCCGGCAGAGCGCAGCAGCTGTGGCGAGCGCGGCTCCGACTGAGGCCGCCGGGAGCATCACCCAGCGGCAGCTTGCTTGAGCGCTGTCTCTCTTGCAGCTCCGGGGGTCCTGGGCACACTGGAGAGTGGAGAGGAGAGGCCAAGAGGCTAGAGCCCAGCGCGGCACATCCATTAAGTGGAAAGGCTCTGGACTGATGAATGATTAATAAGCGGCACCATCGCGTCAGCAGCTACGAAAAAGCAGGCGGGGGGGGGCACATAGGTGGTTTATTCCCCCACCGTCATCGCTCCCCCCCATTTCTAGTCCCCTCTAAGCTCAACTCAAAGATTGCTTCAGATTTCTCTCACAGCATCTTCAGGCATTCCTAGGACAGACCTGAGGAGTTTCTCTACATTTCAAATGGGTAGGTGCCAGTCAAGAATGTAGATTCTGCCCCTTTCCACCCGACTCCTACTCTAAGTAAAGACTGAAGCAAACCCCAGACATTTATGTCTGGAGTTCTTCATTTCTTTCTGCTGCTGCTCTCTTCTGGTGATGGGGGCGACTCCACCTGTCCCTAAGCCACTCTCCAGGACAGGACCCTGAACACCTACCTCCTTTCCTGCTTGCCAGTTCTTTAAACCTGTACCTGGAGATTTCAGGCCTTCAGATCCCCAAGTCAATGATGTCTCCAGATGGCCCTTGCAAAGTGCTTGTAAGGTCTGGCGGCGCTCTGACGTTCTTTGCAAGGTCCAACTGCCTTTGGGGCTGGCCGCTGCACAAGTGCCCACGCAAACACTAAGCGGTGGAAACTAGACCTAAGCCAATAGCGGTATGAGCACGAAGGACCACAGTGGTGTGTTAAGGGATGCTGAGTTACAACATCCGTAGCCCTCCACTCTGCAGCAGGGAGTGTTCAGGGGAACTGAGTGAACCATTGCGACTCTCTAACAAAGCATGTAGTTCTCTGAGCCCCATCCACCTCCCCTAGGAATATCAACAGCAGAAATCAGGATGAGGGGCAGAGAGCTCAGGATGAGGCTGGCACTGCCCCAGGAACCTGCCTGGCGCCGTATTGGAAATCCATGTAGGTGTTCACTAGGGAAAGATTAGGCTGCGCGGCTTGGAACAGCTGTGCCCGCGCGTCCAGGCTGTACTTTGTACCCTGGAGAGTTGGCGGGGTGGGGGGATGGAAGTGGAGAGCGCCAAGGCCTGAACAGGCAGGTGTGCCAACTCTTAATCTATGAGTGGCTGGCTGAGCAACTGATGGAAGCCTGGGATCAGTGGCAAGGCATTCAAGCTTTCCTCCATGGAACCCTAAGGAAAACTAGGGCCTTGAGGTATGACCCCTCTGTGTCCCAAGTGCCGAAACCATTAAGATATGGATATTAAGATCCCAGGTCCAAAGCTCCTCAACCTACAATTCCCATCCCTAGTCTAGGAACTGCAGGCTTTTGTTTGAGAAAGAATGGATGTTGATATTTAAGGGACCCTGGAGTTCCCAGGACTCCGAACTTAGGGACTCTTTGGCCTTACAGTCACTTTCTGTCAAAGGATTCAATCACCTATTCCGTTTCATGAATGCTGTTTCCTTCCAGGAAATCCCTGCAAGTCTTAGCCTGAAGCATGGCCAGGAAGACTGGCCTGCTGCAGTCCAGTGCTCACTCGAGCTTTGCTGCTTGCAACTGCTTATCTTCCTCAGTCTCCCTCTCACATCTCCACCAAGAGGGGCACATTGGGAACTAGAATTACAGAAGCTGTTCATACCGGACAATCTAGAATGTGCAAATCTGGACACCGCATCAAAAGCAAAACGCTTATACCTTAATGGCTTGTTGTTTACTCTCAGCAACCGCCTACACATGGGTGCTCCAGTCTCTCAAACGAAGCAGTGCTTGGAGAGAAATAATCACGTGTACTGTCCATGACGGCAGAGCAGTCAGATCGCAATCAATGACCACAGACTCCCTCGGAGTGCGTACAACAGACACTGAATTATTCATGAGAAAAAAATGTTTGAGTAGAAGGGGAGATTTGATAGGACTGGGGCTGTGGAATGCATTGCTTTACCTAAACAAACCACCTTACCTGAAGTGGAATGTGAAATGGAGGGGAGGGAGTTATGTTTCAATAAATAAATAAATAAATAAGTAAATAAAAATAAATAAATAAATAGCAAATAAATAATACAGCATACATAGAGGAGGCAGGGAATGTATATTGGGGTAAAAACAAAACAAAACTGAGATTTTTCTGAGAGGAATATTTTCCTAGCCAACCCTTGATGAGATTTCAGTGCCTTTGCCAACCACTGATTTAAGGCACCTGGCTGCATTTCTGGGCTGGTTTTTCAAAGGTCACTATTTAGAGGCATTGGCTTTGATCATGGTGGTTGGGGTTTGATCATTGGTGGGGGTGGGAGTTTATGAAAGGCAGCTTTGTTGTCAGAATTTCATTAAATTCACTCTGCAACTCATCTTAGAAGAAAAAACTTCTTTCAACTAAGTTACGACTTTACATACGAATGAAGGAAAGCAGACAAGTGTGTCTGTTCCTGATTGTGAAGAGGTTCTAATGATGGACTATTTATTCATAAAAGAGCTTGACAATAGGACAGCTATAATTTTTTTAAAGGAAAAAAATATAAATGTAAACAAGGATCACTCATTTGAAACACTTGATCACTCATACATGCTGGTAGACATAGCATCCATCACAAGGCCTACTTTTACAAGCGAGTTTGATCTTTCACAAACTCTGTGACCCAGTATCTCCACCTCTGTCCTTTGCCCCTCAAAACTGAAATCAGGTATCGGGGTGGGAGAAGATAAAGAAAAGAAACAACCCAAATTTCTACCAGTTGATGAATGTGTGAACAAAAATATGGTACATCAATCAGTAAAATATTACTGACAATATGCTATTGGTGAACTTAGAAGACAGTTTGAAAACTCCAAGGGCAACGGTTACTTGGTTCAGTTCATATTGAGTAGTCTAGAAAAGGCAGACATATTGGGACAGGAAGTAGATTAATGATCATCAGTGGCTAGAGGGAGAAGGAGCTGGAGAGGGACCACTTGAAGTTTCTTCTGAGGCAAGGGAAGCATTTTAGCATTTAACAATGGCGCTTCAGAAGAGTGGATCTATACCAAACCCACTTGAATGATATACTTAACATGACAAAATCGTGAATTTTATGTGAATTTTACATCAATAAGTAGACTGTTTGAGCTGGATATAAGTTGTGTCGTTTTACCAAATCTCTTCAGTCGAGTGTGTCTTATCCCTATATCTGTGACTCCTTCTACCTTACAAGCACATAAAATACATGGTACTTCTGGACTAAGCCATGTAATGTGAAGTTAGGACACAAGAGCCTTCTTATCTAACACTTTAACTGATGTGTCTAAGGCCTTGAAAAGGTACTGGTCCTCAAGTTCTCACGTCTCTGGTGGCCACTCTTCCTGTGCCTCTCTCACACTATAAACATCTGTAAAGGGAAGAAAAGGGTGTTTTCTGGGAAGACAAGAAAGAAAAGACCCAAGCAGGAAGTTGTAGGTTCTCAAGCAGACTTTTTTCCTCCGTCATCATAATTCCCCCCCAGTACCCATTTGATTATTAAATCCATCACATTGCACTGTGGGTTTGTGCCTCTTTGTCTGTGCCTTCCTATAGAAGCTTTTTGAGAAGAGAAACTATTTTACTGAGCTTTCTGTTTCCAGAACCTAGCACAATACTCAGGAAATTATCCTAACCCCCCTTGTTCTTTATTTTAAAGCCTTAAAAAATGTTCTTCATTTTTAACAAGTCTTTTCTGTACTGGCCCATAAATTGTCTATAAGTAAGTGTGGCTCTTTAGAAGAAGAATTTCAATGTCTGCATAATATTACCATTTACAATTCTGCATACATCTAAATCATTCTGAATTTTTTTGATTTGGTGATGACCTATATCAACAATTATAATGCTGACGATTCTTCATTGATCATTCTTGGTCTTAAATTTCTTGGCAGAAAAGGGATCTGAGAAAGGAACGATACATACTTTAGTAGCTAATGATGGTTATTTAATAGTATCACGCAGTGTGGAAGCCATTATACATGGAAGATCATTTCTTTTTAATTGCAGCCCCTAGTCTCGGTTGGTTTGGCGAAACAGTAATTATCAGAAGCTCAAACTCTGTGTCTGTCAAAAAAAAATTGCTAATGTGGTGTTTTCAGTTGGAACCTATGTTCTAATGCATTCCAGGGGCCAACCTACTTCCTGGAACACACTTTGTACTCACATCCTCAGAGGCATGTTTGCAAACACCTGTTTGGGCAGATGGGCACAAGCTGAGTGTAAGGGTGAGAACCACTCAGCAATATGGCCCAAAGCAGAGGATGTGGCACTTGGGGACCATCTGCCATGAAGCAGTTAATGAGATGACAGTCTAATAAGAAAGTTACTAGGGCTCAAAATGGCTATCTGGCTAGGCAGAAACCCTAGATTTCATCTCCCAGGGATGCCCAATCACTTCACAGCAGCCTGGGCAGCCTGTGGTGAAGTTCATCACCAGTCTTAGCAAACTCACTCAGCCTGCTGATTTTCCTATTGCCTCTTCTGTGAATCAGTATGGCAGAGTCTCTTTTGTGCTTTCAGAAAAGACACGTGTGGTGTAACAGCTCACATTCTTCCCTATAGATTCTCTGTTGCTAAATAATGTTTCTAAAATTCAGTACATATAGGGAAGTGTTCATTATTATTAATGGATAAATAATGAAATAGAAATAGCCACATGCAACCTGCATTACTTTGAATAGTCCTTACCAACAATACATTTTCTTTCCCTGTAATAAAGCTTTTGTTATTTAAGGATTTTTAAGATGGGTAACATTAGTTTCAGATAATTGTATTTAAACCTTTCCTTTTTTATTATTTGTCATTTGCCTCCTGAGTAGCAACCACAAAAGAAAAATGCTTTCAAACTAACAAAGCCACATTTTTATTTCCTTTGATTCCTCAAACGATGTTTGAGTTTTCTCAGAGTGCTTAAATACTTACAGCAACTCGCCCATTCCTTAAGAAATGGCTGTTCTTTTGGAGCAGGCCACAGGTGTCAATCAGATTCACTGTCCACATGAAAAAGCACAGAGTCCAGCAAAGGACTGAGTGTGGAAGAAAACCCAGCTTTGCAGAAGAAAGCATCCATCGCCAGCAATCTTCTGCTACTGCCACTTTGTTCCCATTTAACTATGTTAAAGCAGAAGTCTGGATCAGGTTCTCCCAGTCAAATAACTGTAATACCTCTACCCTGCTTTCCCACACAGCACAGGGTTACAAGAGGCAGCAGCTCCTGTGACAGTTGCACTTTCTCCTTATCCAGAGGTAGCCCAGAAGACAAGGAAGCTGAGTGAACTCACCTGGAGAGATCAGAAAAACAACTTTTTGTTTATTGCCTAGATCAGCCACGTTTTCATGGCATGTGCCCTTGATCTAGGACCTGGCTTCTTATACTAACTTATTTCTATGTTTTAATATTTTTTATTGGCACAAAATTCAGACTAGAGCAGAATAGACTTAATTTCATAGTTGCATTAGGTATGCTCATAGTTTTGTCCCCATTTCTTTGTTAGAAGTAACTGGAAGCAAATTCCTAAGTTCCCTTATGTACTACAATAAATGTATTTGGAACTATGACTTGATAATTGATTCAATGGTGTAAAAACATTCATGGAACACTCACTAGGTGACATGTACTATGTGAGTTACTGGAGACACAGTGGCAAAAAAGTAAAACAAATTCTTATTCTCATGAAGAAGAAAGAGCAGATTGGTAGATGCGCAGGTACTTCAGGTGCATATCTAAGGAAAAAGATATCAGTAGCGCAGAGTGGCATAGGTGTGGGCATATTTGACAGGGTTAAACCAAAAAAGAAATAAAGAGGGTGATGTTTGACTACTCTAGAAAGATGTGAAGGTAAAAGAACACACTTTTTTTTGGGGGGGGGGGAGTGTTGCTTTAGACAGAAGCTTTGCATGTGTGTAGCAACTGTACCTGCAGGAGTGGTGTGATACTCGGTTTTTGTCAATGGGGCACACCTGAGAAGAAAGACCCTCAGTTGATAAATTGCCTCCATCATATTGATTTGTGGGTATGCCTGAGGGGGTGGCCTTTTCTTAATTGCTAATTGATATAGCACACCACTTTGGACTTTAGAACCTCTAGGCAGGTGGGCCTGGGGTTTATGAGAAAGGAGGCTGGATGTCAGCCTGGAACAAGCCAGCAAGCAGCACTCCTTAGGGGGTCTCTGCTCCATTTCCTGCTCCAAGTTCTTGCCTCTGTTTGATTCAATGGCAGACTCTTAACTTCTAAGCCAAATGTGCCCTTTTGTTCCCCAAGTTGGTTTTGGTCCAGGTACATTAAAGTGAGGCCCTATCTGCTCTCTTGTATCTGTTTTTCTTTTGTGTTACTACAGCATTAGCTAAAGGATACCACTGAAGAATTGGCGAGGTGGCTTAGGCGTTAAGAGTACTTTTTGCTCCTGTAGAGAACCAGGGCTTAATTCTCAGCACCTACCTTGTGCTCACAGCCGACTGTAACTCCAGGAGATCTGCCTTCATTTGTTTTTCATGGGTACACATGGCTTACAGACGTTCATGAAGGAAACACTCATACAATAAGATAATAATACATTTTTAATTAAAAATAAAACACTTATGGGTTCAAATAATTAATGGTTGCTTCATTTTAATCAACATCTCAACTCGTGGATTCATAAAGCTCTTGATCTATCTGATCATAAGAATAGAAGTTTCTGGCACTACTACACATTTCCAGTCTGAATCTCAAAGCCTCATCTAAACTGTAAGCAATGTGACATCCTTACTGACTCAAGAATTCCTTGCCTGTAGAGCTCAAGTTCCTTTCCAAGGCTAGAGTGAGCTGACTACACGGTAGGTCCAGAAATTCTGTGTTCAAATCAAAACCAAGTGGTAACTACTCAGGAAAGGATGATGCCATGAAGCTTCGGTATGACCATGACCCTAGGATATCTACCCTAAGGTACATGGAATTGCTTACTAGAGAGGGCTGAGCCTAGGGTGGAAATTGAAATCAAATGGGGTGCAGGTGAGTCAGGACCCAGGATACAGCTCTTGAAATGGCTTCTTTGGACTTTTGTCCTCCTAGGTCATAATGAATATAGAGTGATATATATGCTGTATATAACAGTTTATAAATTCAATTTTATAACTTGAAGGGTAATCAAACAGGCAAAACAAACAAAAGACCTTAGTCACCAGTGCTTACCCAGGCCAGTTAGGGCCTAGGAGAGGAAAACACACCAGCCATTGTGGCTTTCCTCACAATCAGCTTGGTGCTGATTCCAAACCAGGACATTGCTCTTCATTCAGATAGGAAGTAAGAGACACACAACAATGAATGCAAACAGTGCCTCCCCCACCCCCAACCCCCCAACTAGGTACACATAGGCCTGGAAGACAGTTACAAAGATAACAGTAGTGTTTTACATCAGATGGCTGGTTAGAACATGAGTATTCTTATTTACCTTTCATAGAGAGTTTCTATGTGTTCAGATATGACTATAGATTCCATTTTAAATAAGGTGAAGGTAGTGAAAGATAAAAAACAAAAAACAAAAACAAAAACAAAACAAAACAAAACAAAATATTAAAACAAAACTCCAGGCCATAAGTGTCTGCCCTGTTTAACAAAACATTTGCTAATTTATTTTCCTCCTTAATTATTTTGACTGTCAGGGAAAATAACTCTAATAAATTTATTCGAGAAATTAACATATTACAATGCAAATTGAATAACAAACAAAATGTACCCAGCAGAAAGTGGTAGATGGAACAGAAGCAAGGACGAAAGAATTCACTCAGTTCTATGGCCAACTGGCCCTTGAATACTTGTCAGTCTGTAGGACACACCTCAGAAGATGGCTGTGGTTATGAACCACATGAAGGCATTTATGAAAGCATTGTGTTGCAAGTGATGGGATATAGTCCTGGGTTTAAGTCTCATGCTACTGTCTATTTATCCTGTGCAGGGGGCTGATCTCTCTGTGCCCCAGTTTCATCATTCATAAATTGAAGATATGCTATACAACTACTTGGTAGAATACTTGCAAAGAATAAACACATTGTGTGTTTAGAACATTGATATGTACTGGGCATCATAAAAGTATTTAACTGTTACAAACTAATATTTATAAACTATAGATAACAGTGTAACATTATTGTTCAATTTAAGAAACCCATTTTTCCACTGGCTCAAAATTTTAATAATAGAATATCTGGCATTTTATTTCTTTATTCTTTGAGCAATTTTATTAAAATTATTGAGCAATTACTGTAGATAAGTGACATCCTTTAATTTCCCTCTATCCAATGAAGCTGGATCTATATAATTCAACACAGTGGCCTATGTTCCATTCAGAAGTATTTGGACACACCACACCTTCAACTAAAATAACTACATGTTTATTTTCCTTATCAACATCATGTTTTAGTCTGCCAACTTGATACTGTCTAGTTGGCCATAGAGCTGAGTAAATCCTTTAGTCCTTGCATCAAAATCAGTTTAGTCTACTCACACCATAAGAATTCTGTCTAACCCCTGTGTTCATCAATTCAACCTAATTGTGTGAATATTACAAACACACAATCTGCCTTAGTTTGCAGATTAGGCCTTCAGGCTACTCATCATAGCTGGAAAAGGCAGTCACTTTCCAGAGATGTTATCCCACCTCTCTGCACCCTTTATCCACCTCCAGTCCACCTGTAAGAGTAGAAAGGAAGACTGAAAGGCAAACTATTTGTCAGAGAGTCTGAAAGCACTGTGTCTTTTTTCCTTAGGAAGGAAGATGAAAGTCATTGCTTATATTACCATTGAAGAATGAGGGCTTCCAGAAAATCACTCCCAGAGAATGACTGTACCTCCCGAGGAGGAAGGAGATCCAAAACATGAAGTTTCACTCTTTTCCAGAGAATTTAAATGTAGGCAAGATACTCATTGATTACTTGATCCCAGAGAGAGCAGGCAGCGGTCATGTTCCTCTTCCTCACCTTGAGTGGAATAAAGTGGAACCCAGGCAGGCAGGTGGCAGCTCCTGATGTGGCTTGAAAAGACTGGAAGTTTGTGCAGGAGGTGAGTGGGTTTATAGGCAGGAGGAAGGGGACGTTGGAAAATGGATGGAGGATAGAATGTTTCCCAACTCAGAGTAGAATAGAGGAGAGAACATGTCAAAGCCAGAGGGTACCAGTGCAGACAGGATAATAACTGCTTGGCTCAAAGAAGTATTGTCCCATCCACCAATGTACTCACTCCTCTGCAGAGTGGAAGACAGTTAACGCAGAGAATACGTGATAAAAAATAAAATAGGACAAAGAAATGAAGAATTAACCTCTGCCTTCATTCCTACTAGACAGAGACAAAGACTTTCAGTTGAATGAGAAATCAGTTCAATTTAGTAAGGAGTTTAAAAATAATGTCTGAAAATGATACTGTTAGCATATGAAAGTGAACAAAAGATGCTATGCTCTGCATGAACAGTTTTAGGATCTATCCTGAGAAAATTTTTGTCAACCTGACACAAATTAGAGTTATCTGGGAAGAGGAACCACAAATGAAAAAAAATTCCTCTACCAGATTGCCTGTAGGCAAGTTGTAGATGAGAAACTGCATCCCAGAGAGGCTAAGTGACTGGTCAAAGTTATAAAGCTAAAGATCATAGAACTTGGATTTGACTTCAGCTGTCTACCACTGAGCATGCAGTCAGGATGACTGTGCCACACTGCTGATTTCTGATCTCTCACAAAACTCACACCATCAAAGGACAGGTCTTATGCCAAGAATTACATAAACAACAGAATTCAGTCATTCTCATTTCTTGTATTTCCCAATGAATCCAACAGTCACCCTTACTATATTTCCCAATGAATCCAACAGTCACCCTTACTTATCCTACCTTCTCTTATTCTAATCATGAAAGGTAAAAAATAATCTTTTTATTTGAAGGCTGAATAAAATTTAGAAAAATTTAACCATATCAGAAGATTTTAAGAAATATAAGACTGATGAACTACTGGACTGTGCCTAACAAAGAAAACTCACGACCCATAGACCTGTTTCTCAAGTCTGCACTTGTGGTGGTCAGAGCAAGAGACAGCTTCATATCATCTGTATTCAAGTCTCTGGCTTTATTACCTTTTTGTTCTTGTAAGAGGATTTCTGCCTAGCTTTCTCTAACAAATTCTTGTGCTCATTTTATGTCATATCTTTGCCCTTTCTTCAGCAAATGTATTTTTCATAATGGGTTAGCTGAGACACCAGACAGAAGGCAAAATATCAGGAACTGCTTTGAAATGATTTGTCTGGACTTCACCAAATCATTGCTAAAATGTATGCCCAGTAATTTAAAAAAAATACTCCTGAAACAGAATCAGCTAACACAATGAATTCTTCAGTAGTTCTAAACTCCTCACGTTGTGGTGACCAGCCTCTGCCCCCTCCCCCCCCCCACTATAAGATTACTTCCTGCTACTTGATAACTGTAATTTTGCTACTGCTATGAATTATAATGTAAATATCTGTGATTTCCTGTGGTTTTAGCCACCCCTGTGCAATATTGAGAACCAGTGAACTAGAGCAAGCATGTGCATATTATAGATGGCCTAGGGGCTTTGCCCTTGGACTTTCATTGATTTAACTGACAGTTGTAGCCCTGATGATGATAGACAGATGGCAGAGTCACTGGAGAAGAAATACATTTTTTTCCCTGATTGAAATTACGCCTCTGTTCACTAACTGGGAAATTAGCATGTTTAGTTCATTAAAAATGCTAAAATTCACTAAAGAGTAGTAACTTAAGTGGGAACTATTAGGAATTCTGAATTCACACTTGCATATAAAAATAATGTAAACTCAAATTACCCTATTTTCCTTTTACAATTCTTTTGATGACAAGCTTTTAAACAACTAGAATGTCTTAGAGATGGATAGAATCAATTTTCACACCTGTAATGTTTCAGCTTTTACTATCTTGAAAAGGTCTAACTCTTCTTAGGAAAACACATACTCTTAAAATCCACCAGGGGGAGATTTCATCACTGAGAACTTGAATAGGAAAGACTATTCAGCTGAATTTCAAGTGACAGTTTCTTGAACTAAGCCTACATTTTAAGTTATGTCTTGATAGGTTACTGAAACAATTCTTGATGTGCTGAGATCTAGAATGAGTGACTTTGGGAACTGATGGCATATTTTTGGGTCTTGTTAGAGGATGCAGGTGGTGGCTGTGTGTTTCAGGGAGAAAGGCTATTTGGTTGTAGATGAAATGAGTGCTTATGTCTTCAGGGAAAGGACCAGAGAAAAGAGTAATTAGAGGTCATTCCCACTACAAGTAATGTCAACAGTTTCTGGTTTTGAGAGATGCATAAAAGTCTGATCTTCTTCCTTGGGAAAGTTTAAGACTTAGAATACTATTGAAATACTTTGTAAGTTGATAAAGAAGAAACAAAATATGTATGAAGAATATTTTTATGGCAAACTGATTTATTTGTGAAGGCATGGCATTATATCAGAAATCCTTGGATAACCAACATTGCTGAGGTGCGATCATCTGTATGCATCATATTCTAGTAAGAATTTTATAAACAGATAATCTCTCTGTAAGGGTCTTGCAAAAAAAGATTTGAAGTCCAAGGTCATTTTTGAGATTCAATTAACCACTGATATGTGCAGACATTTCCCCAATAGAGAGCAAAGCAGCTTCAGTTTCATAGGTTTCCCACTCTAGAACATAGACACGAGAGGAAAATGTCACAAGCACTGACCCCGCCTAGCCCCCTCCCTATCTGCCACATGGAATGGTCATTTTTAAAAAAGTAGAATGACACAGTACCTTCTACAAATAAGTCAAAGCTTTTGTTTTCAAGAGTCTCACACACATATCTCTGTTCTGGTGTAGTGTAGCATACAAACTAAGCATGCTCTCAAAGATTCCGGGTGAGGAAGATGCTTGCCTCCACTTCACTTTTTCTTCCATAATCCACATATAGCCCAGATAGATTCCTTGCTTCTGGGAAATCTGCAACTAATTTCCTGGCTTTTTCCCCTTTCAGGACTTCAGTGTAAAGAGACATTGTAGTTTTAAAAAAATAGTTTAGCCAGAATGAAAACATACCTTTGGAACATGATGAAGCTGGGGCAATGGAGAATGTTATGAGCCCCAAGAAAAGCATGGATCTGTGCAATGCTCCTTTTAAAATTCTGAGAGCACAGCAGCAAATCAATGGACAGTTGGACCTGACTTTACCATGGGTGCCCAGTTCTACTGATGAGATCTGTGCATGGAACAAGCTGTGGATGGAACGGGCAGGAAGGTGGATTGTGAAAGCTGGCACAAGGATGCTCTAGCACTGACAGTGTAGGTCAACATCCAGAAAAGCCTCCAGGTGGATTGCCACTGCTGAAGCTGGATGTGATCTGGGAGAAAGGGGAGCATAGGGAATGGCAATAGAAATTTCTCATTAACTAAAAAAGAAAATACTGGTGCCTTGCACACAAGCATTGGTTCTTTCAAATCACTCCTTTGCACTTCTACCACACATGTTCTTTGGGGCTAGAACGCAGAAATGAGCAGCACATCTTAACTCCAGTTCTCCCTTCTGACTACACTCAAGGTTCCTAGCTTCAGAAACCCTTCTGCCTGTGCTCTTCGCCAGTTTATTCTCTGTCTATTTTTCTACAATTGGCTGGAAAACTTCAGCCATTGACCAATTTGTTACCCACTTTCTCCATTCCAAATGTGAGGTGCTGAGTAACACTTAAGAGATGTCATGACAGTATAAGATCACTTACCACAGTCATTGTAGTTTAATCTCAAACCAGTTTCAGGCCCTGTTGACCATCCCTAGCTGTGTCCCTTACAGTCCCTGTGTCTCTTCCCTCCAACTGCTAGTAAAAAAAAAATCTCAGCTTATGCCACTCTTCAAGTATGCTACTCCAGCTACTCCATTTGGACATTTCTGCTCAACTCACGGCGGTTGAACCTTTTACCTAATTTTAGAAGAAGTGAAATCATCTATGAAGCCGAAGCTCCCTCACTTTGACTTTTGTACGCCAAGAGCCTGCCTTTATTGAAAGCCGGCCTTTTCCTTCTCTCTCTTTGGAGAAAAGACACTTCTTCCTCAGGGACTTTCACCACAGGACATACACAGCTTGGCTTGTATATGCTTTGCTCTCTCTAAAGCCCATGGTGAAATGTGATATTCATTGTGCCATTGTTAGGAGGTATTGACTTAAAAAGACAATTACACTGTTTAAAAAGACCAATGCTTTACTTGAGGCTTCTTTGTTTGTTCTAGAGCAAGTTTGTATAAAGCAAGGCTGCCTATATGTTTCTGCTCTCTTGAAATTGCTTCTTGTCTGCCCACATTCCAACATGACTTAAGTAGCACAAGCATTGACTTGTACCATGCTCTTGGACTTTGGAGACTTTAGACCCAGGAGCCAGCATAAACTCCTTTCTACATGAATTACCCCATCTCAGGAATGTTGTTGTTACAGCAATAGAAGTAGATAACAAAGCTTGGAATTTAGACCCACACTTATAAGCCCCAAACTTGGAGGCCTCAAAGGTGTTACATGTTTGAATCACAATGTTATCGAAAAATACCTGTTGAGAAAGAAAGGAGAGCAGAGGCACAGAGACACAGAGAGACAGAGAGGGACACTGAAATGGAGAACTGACAGTTGACAAATACCACAAATAGATTTTGTATTCTCTACTTTGAATTAGCATTCAGCTGTATATGTATTCTCTTCTCCTGAATGATCTCCCCTATGTGGTTTCCTTGACATTTGCTTACCTGAAGTTTTCTTCATCTCTGAGCACCACTTAGGTTGATGGTACCAACATCCTGCCCTCATTTTATCCTTTATCCAGAAGGACCTCATGCGTTATTGCAGTCAGAGCTCTGTTTTTACACTCACACATCTGCCACCCCTACCTCCGGTCTCTTTCTGAGGGCCTGCTATCTAAAAAACATACTTAGATTGTTTAAATCGATCTAAGTTCAGCACTTGCAAAGCTGTGTCACTCCTCAAATCTGCTTTATATTACTTATTCATTTAAATTATATGTGTTTGTCATCTAGCATATGCTATATGTCACTCATAACTGTTCTAGGAACATAGTAATGAGTTAAAAGATTGTTAGACTATTCCTTGTAGAATTTACATTGTAGTGGGAACTTCTGTCTTTTTATATATATCAGTCAAGGTTAAATTGAGATATACAACCCACTTGAATATAACATACTAAGGAGTGCATAAAAGGAACAATACCTTATATAATCATAGCAGAAGCTAGGAAAATCAAGGGAAGCTGGAAGACTACAGAAAGTTATTTCGTAGGCTTCTGAAACCAAGCATTGGACTATGAACATGGAAATCCGGGAGAACTAATAGATATGTCCACGGATAGCTGTTCCCCATTGCCCCCTACATCTAATCCCTTCAGAGACTAACAGATCCTGCTTCCATTTAGCCTTAGAACATACAAAGACAATCCAAGAATGCAGTTCAAAACCACCACAGCCATATGAAAAACTTATAATAAATTTTGCCTTTGATATTTTTAATCTACTTTGAAACTTTGTCTTTGGATAAATGAGCAAGGAAGGAGGATAATATGGTAATAATATAACAGATACCCATTTTATGAGCATCCAAAGATGTTGTGTGGCACTGGGAGCCCTGAACCACCAGATGTGTTTGACAGAGAGATTTGCAGTCCTCAGAATGAAACCATGGAGTCATGTTCCAGTTTGACAAAATGATTGAATAGAATAAAATCTCCTCAAATTTATATCCACCTAAAACCCCAGAATGTGATTTTATCTGGAGATAGGATTCTGTTAGGTGTACTTAATCACAGGTCCCAAAACCAAATAAATCCTTAGGAATTTTAGGGGACCTATGTCCAGTGATTGGTACCATTGTGAGACAAAGAGAAGACACACAGAAGCAGAGGGTGGGAGGCCATGTGAAGCCAGAGTCAGAGACTATAAAAGGAATCATTGGAGTCACCAAATACTAGAAAGGGCAAGAAAAATTTCTTTTCTTTATAGCTTTTAAAAGGAGCATGGGTCAAAGACATCTTGAGTCTGAACGTGCGGTGTCTAGAATTGTGAGAGAACCAATTTCCAATATCTTAGCTGCTGTATTTGTGTTGATTCACTGTATCAGTCATGATAAATGAATAGGGCTAGACTATCTGGAAATACATTACAACTTGTTGAAGAAGACATATTTTTTTTTAATTCTTTAAAAATCTCTCAAATCTATCCAGAATATCTACTTGGAATATTTTTTTAAACAATTTAGTTTTCTATTTAAACTAGGAAGAGAGGATTCTGCTGCAACCACTCAAAGCTAACAGTACAAAAGAGGTGCCAATGAACAGGAGAGAGTGAAAAGGCCTAGTCAGCAACAAACTTACAATCTTTAAATCTCTCCTGTGCTAATTAAGTGATATCAAACTGGGGACTTAAACCTACCAACTTTATTGTCCAATACATTTTCTACGTGGTACTAAAATAACTCTATATTTTAAATGTGCCAGTTGCACACACATTTTGTAGATTGAAGAACAAAACCCAGAGGATAGGCAAAATAAAAGCTCTGGCACACCAGGTCTGGACCCTCTAGAACAGTACTGCTAACTTCATTTATTTTGCGGGCCATGCCAGATCACATAAGGCATAAACATAAAGAATAAGCAAGTATCCTCTACCCTGTCCTGCCTGGCCACCTGCCTTGGAACCTTGTTCTAGCAACCATGAGTAAGATCTCTCATCCCAACCTGCTGTCTGCCCCAAGTGGTTGGCCCAGCTGTCATATACAGGGCTGTAGACACCAGTGATCATACCTATTGCTCAATCCCACCCTACTCCATAGCTTCTCAGAGACCTTGAGTAAATAGCCGTACATGTAACAGACAGTACTAAGATTCTTTAGCCCTGTTGTATTGCCTGCACAAGGACTTTGCTCAAGAAGACTCATAAGTTTAACCACCAGTGGTAAAACTCCCACAGCCTCACTTTGTTATGGTACCTGCTTTGAGATCCTGTTCAAACAACCACGCATGAGATTGTTAAGACACCAATGATCTCTAGGTAGCCACTAACTTGGAATCATCCCAGCATTTATGCTCATGAATAAGTACTAAGTGTCTAAAACAACAAGAACAACAACAAAAACCAAGGCAATGTACTTTGTGCCTAAGACCATTAAGCCTATAGTAATAGTCCCCAAAGAAAATAGCTTAGATGAATATCAATATATGGAATTTAAACAAAAAGTCACAAACATGTTCAAAAGGTTCAAGGAGTTCAAAAAGGACACCAATAATCATTATGAATGAACTTAAGATGACAGCAGATGCTAGCAAGGATGTAGAGAAAGAGAAATAGTCCTCCATTGCTGGTGGGACTGCAAGCCACTAAAACCACTTTGGAAAACATTCTGGTGGTTCTTCAGAAAATTGGAAATAGGTCTACCTGAAGACGCAGCTATCCTACTACTGGCATATAGCCAAAAGAGTCTCCAACAAATAACAAGGACACATGCTCCACTGTTCATAGAAGCCTTATTTCTAATAACCAGAAGCTGGAAACAACCCGATGCCCCTCAACAGAAGAATGGATACAGAAAATGTGGCACATTTACACAATGGAGTATTACTCAGCTGTTAAAAAAAGACTTCATGAAATTCACAGGCAAGTGAATGAAACTAGAAAATATCATCCTGAGTGAGGTAACCCAGACCCAAAAGAACACACATGGTAAAAGAACTCATTGATAAGTGGATACTAGCCCCAAAACTCAGAATAGTCACAATACAATCCAAAAACCAAATGAAGCTTAATAAGAAGGAAAACCAAGGTGTGGGTGCTTCAATTCTACATAGCAGGGGGAATAAAATAATCACAGAAGGTAGAGAGAAGGAGGAGGGAGAGAGGAGGGGGAGGGGGAAAGGGAGCAGGATCAGATATGGGAAGAGACTGAAGAGAAGTACAAAGGGTCAGGAAATTGGTCAGAAGCATGTAGCAGTGGGGAATGGAGAACTTGGGGTAGCCACTAGAAAGTCTTAGACACCAGGGAAATAAGAGGCTCCTAGGACCCAACAGGGATGAAATTAGCTGAAATACCCAACAAAGGAGAGAAAGAACCTGTAGAGACAATCTCCAGTAGATAGGCATAGCCCCCAATTGAAAAATGGGGCTACCCACCCATCTCAAAAATTTTAATCCAGAATTGTTCCTGTCTAAAGAAAACACAGGAACAAAAATAGAGCAGAGGCTGAAGAAAAGGCCATCCAGAAACTGTCCCACCTAGGAAATCCAATCCATCTACAGACACCAAACCCTGCTACTATACCTGATGCTAACAGGAGCCTGGTATGGCTGTCCCCTGAGAAATTCTGCCAGCACCTGACATAATACAGAGCCAATTATCAGCCTGAACCCAGGGACCCCAATAGAAGAGCTAGGGGGAGAACTGAAGGAGCTGAAGGGAATTGCAACTCCATAGGAAGAACAATATCAACTAATTGGACCACCCAGAGCTCCCAGGGACTAAACCATCAATCAAAGAATATACACGGAGGAATCTATAGCTCCAGCTATATATGTAGCTTATCTGGCATCAATGGGAGAAGAAGCCCTTGGGCTTTGGAGGCTTGATGCCTCGGCACAGAGGGATGCTAGAGGGGTGAGGTGGGAGTGGATGAGAGGGTGGAGGAGCACTCTCATAGAGGGAAAGGGGAGGGGGGATGGGAAGGGAGGTTTGTGGAGAGAAAACTGGAAAGAGGGGATATCATTTGAAATGTAAATGAATAAAACAATCAATATTTTTTAAAAGACAGAAAAAGAAAAAGAATGTGTGTGATAGAGAGAGAGAGAGAGAGAGAGAGAGAGAGAGAGAGAGAGAGAGAGAGCGCACAGACATAAAGCCCTGACAGAGAAGTCCAATAAAACACAAATTGTTGAATGAAACAAACAAAGACATTCCAGGGTACAAAATATATTAAATGAAGAGGTAGAAATACTAAAGAAAGCCCATGCTGGACAGGTGTCCGCCTGGCTTGGGAGGCGGCCTCAGCCTCAGCAGCAGCGGTCGCCATCTTGGTTACAGGACTCAGCAGAACTTAGGAAATTAGTCTGAACAGGTTAGAGGGTGCGCCAGAGAACCAGACAGCTTCTGGGATGGGCGGAAGCACAGAGCCGCTGAGGCAGCACCCTTGGCGGGCCACAGACAGCCGGCTACCGTCCGGACCAGAGGACAGGTGTCCGCCTGGCTTGGGAGGCGGCCTCAGCCTCAGCAGCAGCGGTCGCCATCTTGGTTCCAGGACTCCCTGGAACTTAGGAATTTAGTCTGCACAAGTGAGAGTCTGCACCACAGAAGCTGACAGCTTCTGGGACCTGCCAAAGCAACACAGCTTCTGAGAGAGGCCCTGTTTTGGGCCTTCTTCTTCGACCAGGAGGAGGTCCAAAAACAAGATATCTGCGCACCTTCCCTGTAAGAGAACTTGCCAGCAGAGAGTGCTCTGAGCACTGAAACTCAGAGGAGAGAATCTGTCTCCCAGGTCTGCTGGGAGACGGTAACAGAATCACCAGAAGAACAATCTCTAAACAGAGTCAACTATAACTACTAACTCCAGAGATTACCAGATGGCGAAAGGTAAACGTAGGAATCCTACTAACAGGAACCAAGACCACTCACCATCATCAGAACCCAGCACTCCCACTTTGCCCAGTCCAGGGCACCCCAACACACCCGAAAACCTAGACCTAGATTTAAAAGCATATCTCATGATGATGGTAGAGGACATCAAGAAGGACTTTAATAAATCACTTAAAGAAATACAGGAGAACACTGCTAAAGAGTTACAAGTCCTTAAAGAAAAACAGGAAAACACAATCAAACAGGTAGAAGTCCTTACAGAAAAAGAGGAAAAAACATACAAACAGGTGATGGAAATGAACAAAACCATACTAGACCTAAAAAGGGAAGTAGACACAATAAAGAAAACTCAAAATGAGGCAACACTGGAGATAGAAACCCTAGGAAAGAAATCTGGAACCATAGATTTGAGCATCAGCAACAGAATACAAGAGATGGAAGAGAGAATCTCAGGTGCAGAAGATTCCATAGAGAACATCGGCACAACAATCAAAGAAAATGGAAAATGCAAAAAGATCCTAACTCAAAATATCCAGGAAATCCAGGACACAATGAGAAGACCAAACCTACGGATAATAGGAGTGGATGAGAATGAAGATTTTCAACTCAAAGGACCAGCAAACATCTTCAACAAAATTATTGAAGAAAACTTCCCAAATATAAAGAAAGAGATACCTATGAACATACAAGAAGCCTACAGAACTCCAAATAGACTGGACCAGAAAAGAAATTCCTCCCGACACATAATAATCAGAACAACAAATGCACTAAATAAAGATAGAATACTAAAAGCAGTAAGGGAAAAAGGTCAAGTAACATACAAAGGCAAGCCTATCAGAATTACACCAGATTTTTCACCAGAGACTATGAAAGCCAGAAGAGCTGGACAGATGTTATACAGACACTAAGAGAACACAAATTCCAGCCCAGGCTACTATACCCAGCCAAACTCTCAATTACCATAGATGGAGAAACCAAAGTATTCCACGACAAAACCAAGTTCACACATTATCTCTCCACGAATCCAGCCCTTCAAAGGTTAATAACAGAAAAAAACCAATACAAGAACGGGAACAATGCCCTAGAAAAAACAAGAGGGTAATCCCTCAACAAACCTAAAAGAAGACAGCCACAAGAACAGAATACCAACTTTAACAACAAAAATAACAGGAAGCAACAATTACTTTTCCTTAATATCTCTTAACATCAATGGTCTCAACTCCCCAATAAAAAGACATAGACTAACAAACTGGCTACACAAACAAGACCCAACATTTTGCTGTTTACAGGAGACACATCTGAGAGAAAAAGATAGACACTACCTCAGAATAAAAGGCTGGAAAACAATTTTCCAAGCAAATGGTATGAAGAAACAAGCTGGAGTAGCCATGCTAATATCTGATAAGATTGACTTCCAACCCAAAGTCATCAAAAAAGACAAGGAGGGGCACTTTGTTCTCATCAAAGGTAAAATCCTCCAAGAGGAACTCTCAATTCTGAATAACTATGCTCCGAATACAAGGGTAGCCACATTCATTAAAAAAAACTTTAGTAAAGCTCAAAGCACACATTGCACCTCACACAATAATAGTGGGAGACTTCAACACACCACTTTCACCAATGGACAGATCATGGAAACAGAAACTAAACAGGGACAAACTGAAACTAACAGAAGTGATGAAACAAATGGATCTGACAGATATCTACAGAACATTTTATCCTAAAACAAAAGGATATACCTTCTTCTCAGCACCTCATGGTACCTTCTCCAAAATTGACCACATAATAGGTCACAAAACAGGCCTCAACAGATTCAAAAATATTGAAATTGTCCCATGTATCCTATCAGATCACCATGCACTAAGGCTGATCTTCAATAACAAAAAAAATAACAGAAAGCCAACACTCACGTGGAAACTGAACAACACTCTTCTCAATGATACCTTGGACAAGGAAGGAATAAAGAAAGAAATTAAAGACTTTTTAGAGTTTAATGAAAATGAAGCCACAACGTACCCAAACCTTTGGGACACAATGAAAGCATTTCTAAGAGGGAAACTCATAGCTCTGAGTGCCTCCAAGAAGAAACGGGAGAGAGCACATACTAGCAGCTTGACAACACATCTAAAAGCTCTAGAAAAAAAGGAAGCAAATTCACCCAAGAGGAGTAGACGGCAGGAAATAATCAAACTCAGGGGTGAAATCAACCAAGTGGAAACAAGAAGAACTATTCAAAGAATTAACCAAACGAGGAGTTGGTTCTTTGAGAAAATCAACAAGATAGATAAACCCTTAGCTAGACTCACTAGAGGGCACAGAGACAAAATCCTAATTAACAAAATCAAAACTGAAAAGGGAGACATAACAACAGATCCTGAAGAAATCCAAAACACCATCAGATCCTTCTACAAAAGGCTATACTCAACAAAACTGGAAAACCTGGACGAAATGGACAAATTTCTGGACAGATACCAGGTACCAAAGTTGAATCAGGATCAAGTTGACCTTCTAAACAGTCCCATATCCCCTAAAGAAATAGAAGCAGTTATAAATAGTCTCCCAGCCAAAAAAAGCCCAGGACCAGACGGGTTTAGTGCAGAGTTCTATCAGACCTTCAAAGAAGATCTAATTCCAGTTCTGCACAAACATTTTCACAAGATAGAAGTAGAAGGTACTCTACCCAACTCATTTTATGAAGCCACTATTACTCTGATACCTAAACCACAGAAAGATCCAACAAAGATAGAGAACTTCAGACCAATTTCTCTTATGAATATCGATGCAAAAATCCTCAATAAAATTCTCGCTAACCGAATCCAAGAACACATTAAAGCAATCATCCATCCTGACCAAGTAGGTTTTATTCCAGGGATGCAGGGATGTTTTAATATACGAAAATCCATCAATGTAATCCACTATATAAACAAACTCAAAGACAAAAACCACATGATCATCTCGTTAGATGCAGAAAAAGCATTTGACAAGATCCAACACCCATTCATGATAAAAGTTCTGGAAAGATCAGGAATTCTAGGCCCATACCTAAACATGATAAAAGCAATCTACAGCAAACCAGTAGCCAACATCAAAGTAAATGGAGAGAAGCTGGAAGCAATCCCACTAAAATCAGGGACTAGACAAGGCTGCCCACTTTCTCCCTACCTTTTCAACATAGTACTTGAAGTATTAGCCAGAGCAATTCGACAACAAAAGGAGATCAAGGGGATACAAATTGGAAAGGAGGAAGTCAAAATATCACTTTTTGCAGATGATATGATAGTATATATAATTGACCCTAAAAATTCCACCAGAGAACTCCTAAACCTGATAAACAGCTTCGGTGAAGTAGCTGGATATAAAATTAACTCAAACAAGTCAATGGCCTTTCTCTACACAAAGAATAAACAGGCTGAGAAAGAAATTAGGGAAACAACACCCTTCTCAATAGTCACAAATAATATAAAATATCTCGGCGTGACTCTAACTAAGGAAGTGAAAGATCTGTATGATAAAAACTTCAAGTCTCTGGAGAAAGAAATTTAAAAAGATCTCAGAAGATGGAAAGATCTCCCATGCTCATGGATTGGCAGGATCAACATTGTAAAAATGGCTATCTTGCCAAAAGCAATCTACAGATTCAATGCAATCCCCATCAAAATTCCAACTCAATTCTTCAACGAATTAGAAGGAGCAATTTGCAAATTCATCTGGAATAACAAAAAACCTAGGATAGCAAAAACTCTTCTCAAGGATAAAAGAACCTCTGGTGGAATCACCATGCCTGACCTAAAGCTTTACTACAGAGCAATTGTGGTAAAAACTGCATGGTACTGGTATAGAGACAGACAAGTAGACCAATGGAATAGAATGGAAGACCCAGAAATGAACCCACACACCTATGGTCACTTGATCTTCGACAAGGGAGCTAAAACCATCCAGTGGAAGAAAGACAGCATTTTCAACAATTGGTGCTGGCACAACTGGTTGTTAACATGTAGAAGAATGCGAATCGATCCATACTTATCTCCTTGTACTAAGGTCAAATCTAATTGGATCAAAGAACTTCACATAAAACGAGAGACACTGAAACTTATAGAGGAGAAAGTGGGAAAAAGCCTTGAAGATATGGGCATAGGGGAAAATTTCCTGAACAGAACAGCAATGGCTTGTGCTGTAAGATCGAGAATTGACAAATGGGACCTAATGAAACTCCAAAGTTTCTGCAAGGCAAAAGACACAGTCAACAAGACAAAAAGACCACCAACAGATTGGGAAAGGATCTTTACCTATCCTAAATCAGATAGGGGGCTAATATCCAACATATATAAAGAAATCAAGAAGGTGGACTTGAGAAAATCGAACGACCCCATTAAAAAATGGGGCTCAGAACTGAACAAAGAATTCTCACCTGAGGAATACCGAATGGCAGAGAAGCACCTGAAAAAATGTTCAACATCCTTAATCATCAGGGAAATGCAAATCAAAACAACACTGAGATTCCACCTCACACCAGTCAGAATGTCTAAGATCAAAAATTCAGGTGACAGCAGATGCTGGCGTGGATGTGGAGAAAGAGGAACACTCCTCCATTGTTGGTGGGATTGCAGGCTTGTTTAACCACTCTGGAAATCCGTCTGGCGGTTCCTCAGAAAATTGGACATAGTACTACTGGAGGATCCAGCAATACCTCTCCTGGGCATATATCCAGAAGATGCCCCAACTGGTAAGAAGGACACATGCTCCACTATGTTCATAGCAGCCTTATTTATAATAGCCAGAAGCTGGAAAGAACCCAGATGCCCCTCAACAGAGGAATGGATACAGAAAATGTGGTACATCTACACAATGGAGTACTACTCAGCTATTAAAAATAATGAATTTATGAAATTCCTAGCCAAATGGATGGACCTGGAGGGCATCATCCTGAGTGAGGTAACACATTCACAAAGGAACTCACACAATATGTACTCACTGATAAGTGGATATTAGCCCAAAACCTACGATTCCCAAGATATAAGATACAATTTCCTAAACACATGAAACTCAAGAAAAATGAAGACTGAAGTGTGGACACTATGCCCTTCCTTAGAAGTGGGAACAAAACACCCTTGGAAGGAGTTACAGAGACAAAGTTTGGAGCTGAGATGAAAGGATGGACCATGTAGAGACTGCCATATCCAGGGATCCACCCCATAATCAACATCCAAACGCTGACACCATTGCATACACTAGCAAGATTTTATCGAAAGGACCCAAATGTAGCTGTGTCTTGTGAGACTATGCCGGGGCCTAGCAAACACAGAAGTGGATGCTCACAGTCAGCTAATGGATGGATCACAGGGCTCCCAATGGAGGAGCTAGAGAAAGCACCCAAGGAGCTAAAGGGATCTGCAACCCTATAGGTGGAACAATAATATGAACTAACCAGTACTCTGGAGCTCTTGACTCTAGCTGCATATATATCAAAAGATGGCCTAGTCGGCCATCACTGGAAAGAGAGGCCCATTGGACACGCAAACTTTATATGCCCCAGAACAGGGGAACGCCAGTGCCAAAAAGGGGGAGTGGGCGGGTAGGGGAGTGGGGGTGGGTGGGTATGGGGGACTTTTGGTATAGCATTGGAAATGTAAATGAGCTAAATACCTAATTAAAAATGGAAAGAAAAAAAAAAAAGAAAGCCCATGCTGAAGTGAAGGTGAATGTTAAAAGTTCAACAATTTAATAACAACAAAAATATCATTAGAAAGCTTTACCAATTGAATAGATGAGGTAGAAGCACACTAGGAGTTTTGGAACAAAAATAGATGAATTGGATCATTCCATGAAAAAAAAAAAGAATGAGTTAAAGAAACAGAAAACAACTTGTGAATTTAATATGCAGGAAATTAGGCAACACGCCATTAGATTAACACTGTGAATTGTGGGTCTAGAGTAAGAGTATATTCAGTTCAAAGGCATAGATGTCATCATCAATAAAATCATAGAAAAATTCCTTGAACTGTGGAAAGAGACATTTGTGTGAGTGGAAGAAGCACAGAGAACACTAAGCAGATGAGACCATAGGAGAAACTCCGCATAATGCATCATAGCAAACCCACAACCTATTAGCTAAATATGGTTAAAACTCAAATTACAGTTAAAGCACAGAAAAAGAAAGTGTACTAATTTGAAAATTCAAGAGAAAGCCACAAATAAAATACAAAGACAAGTATGTCAACAAAGCAGGAGGCTTCTCAATGGAAACTTTATGCCGGAAGATATTGGCTTAATGTATTTCAAGTTTTTAAAGATCACTGATGCCAATCTAGGTTATTACTCTTAGAAAAATATCTGTAATTGTTGATAAAGAAAGAAACACTTTTCATGATATAAACAGCTTAAATTCAGATCAGTCAAACCAGGCCTACAGAGAATATTGGAAGGAACACTTTCAACTGAAAAGAAGAATAAACATATCCAAGAACTTACAGAAAGAAAACAAATGATTCTAAGATAACTGGTATGTATAATAAGATTAAGAAAAGTAACACCACAAAAGCAACAGAATAACTGCCAACAAGAGCCTTTCAATGAATGAATACTATATTAATGATCCAGTTCTTAACTAAAATATATATTTGCAGACTGAATTAAGAAACAAGATACATTTTTTGTTTATAGGAAACACACATTACCTTCAAGGAAAACAAGGAACTTAGTCTGAAGGGATACAGAAAACAAAGTACTCTAAATAGATGAGACTTGTAAGTAACCAGCCATCACTATCTTAACATCTGAAAAAAAACAGACCAAATAAAAAATAAATAAGAAAGATAAAGAAAATCACTTCATTGTGATCAATATAACAACCCATCACAATCTTAAAAACATGTGCACAAAACATGTGCACCTAATATTATAAAACAGCTACTTGTAGGCATCAAGTCAAAGATTAATAACAATACAGTAAAAGTAGGTGACTTCAATGCACCATTTTCAGCATCTGAGAGGTGATATACATAAATTTAAAGCTAGAAACATTGGACTTAAATGACATCATTGGTCAAATGTCCCTAAAAGATAGCGACAGAATAATTACTTTCAGCAGTCCATGGAAGTCTCTCTAAAATAGAACATTTATTAAAACACAAAGCAAATCTTAACAAATAGAGGAAAATAAAAATAAATCCTTGGGTTTTATCTAACAATAGAAAAAACAACCCACAAAACCAATACCAAAGGAATCATGAGAAAATACAGACATTCATGGAAATTAAAAACACACCACTGAATGTTAATAGCTCGTTGAAGGAATCAATAAGGAAACCAGCAAATTACTGGAACTATTTAAAAATGAAAACACAATAAAATCAAACCTCTCAGATATATTGAAAAAGATCCTAAAAGAGAATTGTATAGGGCTAAGTGCCTACATTTTTTTAAAAAAGAATAGGAAAGAAAGAGTTAAAATAACATAATGATTCACTTCAAGAACTTAGAATAGCATGAACAAACCAAACCCCCAAATAGAAAAGAATTTTAAAAAATCAATAAAATGAGGGGTTGTTTCCTCGGAAAGATAAATAAGATTGGCAAGCTATTTAGTTAAATTAAGTAAAAGAAAGAGAACAAAATTAAATTGCAGATGAATAGGGAGACAACACAACAGATACTAATGCAATTAAACAAAAAACATTACTTGAAAAATCAGTATTTTACTATATCAGAAAACCTAAAAGAAATGGATGAATTTCTAGATAACAATCACCAACATTGGATCAATATAGCATCAATAACTTAAAAAGACCTATAACAGACATTGGGATTGCCGGGGCCTAAAAAACACAGAAGTGGATGCTCACAGTCAACTATTGGATGGATCACACGGCCCCCAATGGAGGAGCTAGAGAAATTACCCAAGGAGCTAAAGAGATCTGCAACCCTGTAGGTGCAACATTATGAACTAACCAGTACCTCGGAGCTCTTGACTCTAGCAGCATATGTATCAAAAGATGGCCTAGTCGGCCATCACTGCAAAGAGTTTGCCACTGGACAGGCAAACTTTATATGCCCCAGTACAGGGGAACGCCAGGGCCAAAAAATGGAAATGGGTGGGTAAGGGGGGGGGCGTGGGAGGCTTTTGGGATAGCATTGGAAATGTAATTGAGGAAAATATGTAATAAAAAATAAATAAAAAAGAAATGTAAAAAAAAGAGAAAGAAATGGTAATAAAACTCTTACTTCAAAAGCCCATGTGCAAATGAGCTCACAGCAGTATTCTACCAGAGTATTAAAAAAGAATTCCTCACAGTGCTTCTCATATTATTCCACAAAATATAAAGGTAACACTTCCAAAATCCTGTGGTACCAGGATTACTCCAGTACCAAATCTATATAAGGATACAACACAAAAGAGACCTTTAGGCTAATATCCTTGATGAAGGTAGATGAAGAATTTCTCTATAAAATACAAACCAAATGCAGGACCTCAAGGACTACACTCAATAGCAGTAGAGACAGTAGAAACTCCTGTTTGGTCCTTGATTTTAATGAGATTGCTTCGAGCTTACATCCACTTAGGATGATGTTGGTAATGGGTTAATCACACATTATCTAGGGGTGTGTTCTGTCTGGTTCTATTTCTGCTTGGACTTTTATTACAAAGCTATGCTGGATTTTGCCAAAGACTTGCACTGTGCCTATTGAATGGTCATGTGATTTTTCTTCTTTAATTTTATTTATATTATTTACTACAATTATTATTTGTATATGTTGAAACATCCTCATATCTCCGTCATAAATCCAACTTGACCATTTATTATAATCATCGTACTTTATCAGCTATAATACAAAGCTGTAGTAATAAATACAGCAAGTCTTTTGGTATAGACCATACATATAGATAAATGGAATAGAATAAAAGCCCCAGACTTTAGTCCACACAACTATAGCCACTGTTTCAACAAAGACACCAAAAAATAAATGTGGATCGAAAGAATATCTTCATTAAATACTGTTAAGAAAACTGGTTGTCCACATATAGAAGAATAAAATTATCTCTCTCACACTGTATGGTAATCAGTACCAAATGGATCAAAGACATCACTGTAAAAAATAAAACACTGAAACTGGTAGAAAAAAAAAAACAAACAAACATGAGGGAACATGCTCTAACATAAGCTCGGGTAAGAACTTTCTAAGTAGGACTCCAGTAACACAAGAAAAAAGAGCAGTAGTTGAGTTGACAAATCAACCTTTAGATGTAAAAGCTTCTGTATGTCAAAAGCAACAGTGTTAGCTTGTGGGGGGGGGGGGGTTGTCACACAGGCAGACAGATCTCTTTGAGTTCAAGGCCAGCCTCCTCTACAGAGCAAGCTTCACAAAAGCCAGGACTACACAGAGAATCTTTGTCTCAAAAAAAAAAAAAAAAAAAAAAGAAAGAAAGAAAGAAAAAAAAAAAAAAAGAAGCAAGACAAAACAACACCAGTGAAGAGGAAGCCCACAGAATAGAATAAAATGTCTTTTGGCCATGCAGCTGGTAGAGAATTAATATTTAGAATACTGAAAGAACTCAAAACCAAACTATCAAAAAAAAAAACAACCCAATAACAACGAGTATTAGATATGAACAGAGAGTTCTCAAAAGAATGCAAATAGCTAATAAACATTATAAAATTAGTTCAACATCACCAGCCACCAGAGAATTGCAAATTAATTCCAATTTGAGGTTCTATCTCCTCCCAACCATAACGATGATCATCAAGAAATTAAAAACAAATGCTAGTAAGAATGCTGGTGAAGAACCTTTATTCACTGTTGGTAGATGGATAGATGCAGTCATTATAGGAATCAGTATGGAGATTCCTTAAAAAGCTAGAGAAGAAAACTATCATATGACCCAGTTATACGATTGCGAGGAGTAAACCCAAAGGTGTCTATTTCCTTCCATAGAGATACCTGCTCATCTATTCTCCTTGTTACTCTATTCATAGCAACTAGGATATGAGACTAGCCTTGATGTCAGTCAACTGATGAATAAATAAGGGGAGTATTTTATTCTGTTGTGAAAACAAAACAAAAACACTATCAAATTGTCAGATAAGTCTGGAAATAATTTACTAAAGTAAAGAAAACCCAGAAAGACAAGGGCTGCATATTCTTCCTCATATGTGGATCCAAGCTTCAAACTTCTAATTTACTGTGTTTAATAAGGAGAACTTAGTCAGGAAACTAAGAAAGGGCCATGAGACAGTGAGGTTGTAAGGGTACAGGGTACTAGAATGTAGGTAATATGGAAGTAGAGAGAGGGAACCTTGGGGGTGGAAAAATTTAAGAAGGGCAGTAAGTGAGGAGTCTAGGGAAGAGAAGGAAAGGGGAAGAGTTAAATGAATTGAAGGTTGTATGGAAAAGTCATATTGAAACCTACTACCTTGTAAGCCAATTTGAAAATCATACACACACACACACACACACACACACACACACACACACACACACACACACACGATACAATAGCTTAAAGGGCAATACTCTCAAAAGCTGCAAAGGGCTTCTTTTAGAAGTCATGAATAATTAAACAAATATCTCAGTGCCCAGTGAAGGATGCTTTCTTTGGACTTTGCCACTCATACAATTTAAGTTCTTGCCCTCCCTCTTGGTTACCTAACAAAGTTGGATGACAGGACCCTATTGCTGAAGACACTTCATGTCTTGATTGCGAGATCCATAGCCAAAAAGCTGGAACCAAGATGGAAACTTCCTCCCTGCTAACTTGCTTCCACAGTTCTGGAAGGTACTCTGCAGGCTGCTTGGTGGAGAAAAGACCCAAAAGTCTTACAAAGCTTTATGAACTACAATGCCAATAGACCAGATAACAGCTATTGTGGTATGAACTTGAGGCTTGCTTAGAAGAGAGAATCCATTTCTGCTACTGTAAGTTCTCATTAAAACCCATAATTAGACAAAAAAGACTCTAGGATTGAACCAACTATTTATTTAGCTAAGTAAAAAGAATGTCAAACTACCTTGTAAATATTTAAGCTTATGACTGTACACACACAGAGCAGGTTAGCAAATTGTGAGATCAAATGAGTGGAAGCAGTCAACAAAACTCATAGCAGATAATACAGTCATTAGAGCAGTGGAAAGTGAGCCAGGGTGAGGTAAGCCTGGGTTTGACAGGAGTATAGATTGGTGCAGACTCAATTCTAGACTTTGTTAGAGTTTTACTTCTAATAGAAATCCTACATTCGCTGGGAAGGTAAAAGAACTGAGTATCAGGCCAGGTAGTCAGTCATTTTGAGTGGGAAGGTGGTCAGACCCTTAGGCAGGTAGATGATTCTAACAATGCCAGGGGTGGTGGAAGGTGACTGAATGGGATTCAACCGTTACAATTTGGGCTGAAGAATTAAGGCTTAACAGTAGAACACTTGCCTGGCATTCATGAGGCCCTGGATCCTATGGTGATATTGAATATTTTCTTTTTCTTAAAGTTGTGTTTTCAAATTATGTGCATATGACTGTGTGTATAAGAGGGCATGTGTGCAGGAGTCCTGTGAAGTTCAGGAGTGGTAGATCCCCCGGAGCTGAAATTATATGTGGTGATAAGCCACCCAGCACAGGCACTGGGAACCAAATTCAGGTGCCCTGACAGATGGGTATGAGCTCTTAACTCTTGAGCCATCTCTCAGACCCTGAGGATTTTCTTAAAGCTATTAAGAGAATGATCCAAAATGACAGCAAGCAAAACCAACTATATCACCTCAAAGTCCAGAAGATTCAGGAATGTGGAAGAAAAAAATGTCTTCATTTTACAGGGTAATCAAGAAACACTCCTAGGAGAAAGGTAGGGTTACGTTTGGGCCAGGTGAAACTCTGGAAACATTGACGATATATGGAGGATGTAGTGTTTAGAGGGAACACATACCCAAACAGTCCTCACATCTAAGATGAATGGGGATCTTGGAGAGTTTCAGTTTTAGTAATTCACTGAAATCACTTGTAGAAATTATGGAAAGATTACAGTTGTGGTTATGATTTGTTATAGGACAAGGATAATGTAGATTAAAAGCATCCAAAAAAGGACAGAAGGTAACATCCAGGAAAAGAACAGACTTGGAGTTTCGCTTGTCACCACCGCATTGGGTCACAGACAGTTTATCTTTCCCAGTACTGAGGTCTGATGGCGTGCATTCTTTTTTTCAGCAGGATCTAACTAGAGCCCTGGTGTGCAGACTTTTTCCTGAAGCTCCATTATGTAAGCTTCCTGGATGGTACACACTGGATCTGTCTGAAGTCCTGGGACAAAAGCAAACATTGTGCGGCTCTAAATCACCTGCCCAAGTCATGTTATTTATCTGGCTTGCCCAAGGCCAGATACACAGGAAAATAGATACTCTTAGCAGTCTTCATAAGGGTTTGCAGATTAGTCAGAAGCCAAGAATAAGGGACAGATCTCTCTCCATAGACTAGGTGAAATTCGTCAGGGGCATTTCTATGACAATTGACTTTTCACATTGGATTGAAAGTATCTGTTTCTGTATGTATACATTTTCTACACTGGAGGTGAGATTACATGCAAGGTTAGATTACATATACAAGGTAAGATTACATTTGACATGTAGCGTCTACATTTTAGATGAACAAAAGAGTATTTGAATTCTTCTGTATTAGTTAAAGATCTTCAAAATATAGCAGTCTCAAATGTCTTGACCTGGGGGATGTGATTTTATGTATTCTTTTTGAGGGAAATGGTTGTATTTCCCAACTTCATTTGTTCTTCCAGTAAACCAAAGTTTTCAGTTTATCTATCAGAAAGTCCCTGGAAGAACACTCCTTTGGGGAATTTCTGATATTTAATTCAGTGTAAAATACATTAAAGGATTATTGGGATCCAGAAAGATATAGTTCTTTAGAGTGATGAATTGTTGCCTGAACCAATGTGTACATTATGAGGAGAGGAGTAGACAATGAGTAAATAAAACTTCATGGTTCAACAGGTATCTGCTTTATCTCAACACAAAAGAGGAGTGTGAAGTTTTCAAAGACAGATGCTGTCTATTTGTTTGAGTAGCAGGATTATCCCACCACTCATCTTTCTCATGTGTGGAAAAATTAAAGAGCTAGAATTAAAAACATAAACAAGTATAGCTAAATGACTAGACTAAAATTAATGGATGAGAACTTCTTTTACTGTGTCACAAGTCCCCAGGCTTGAGTTGAATTATGCCAATAAATTTTATAGGGTGAAGACTGATGTTATAAAATCTATTAGGGAATATAAATAATGTTAGGTAACCAAAGAATATTTCAAAGTATTGAAAAATACCACTGGAAAAAAAGGAAATGATCAACTATCCATGAATTCCTTTAATAAATCTATAATGCATTATTTAGTTTACTACACAAAATCTATTAGAGGCCATCTGCCCTTAGAACATGGTATAAGGACTAGAATCAATGTACTAATGTACTATTCATCTAAAGAAAAGGTCTATGTTGCTCTTGCTTTACTTTTTTCTTTTTATTTCTCAAGAAGATGAAAAGTTTGTAGAAATCATTAAGGGAACAATTGATTGGCTGGAATGAAAACCTTTGTTGAAGTGATGGCTCTACTGATTTAAGAGCTCCAGAGAATCAGAGTCAGATTCTCAGTGCTCACAAGCCCCTCGCAAGCATCTATAACTCTAGTTCCAGCAGAATCTTCTGGTCTCTGTGGGCACTGCACACATGGTACATGGATACACAGGCAGGCGAAACATCCACACAACATAAAATAAATAAAACATATCTGTATGTATATATGTATGTGTATATATGTATGTATGACAACTTTTTAGATAAGAAGCCATTGACCATTTCATTAAAGAGTTTTGCCTTAAAGCACCTCTTTTAAGTACCGAAAAGTACTTGACACATCACTGAGGCCATCTAACTTGATCTGCCAGGATATGCCTATAACACAATTTACTGTAAATGTTGTCTTTTGCCTTCATTGTTTTTTTTTATTCTTTCTTTATATTTTTCATGTTAGAATTTTTCTTTTTTATTGGCTATTTTCTTTATTTACTTTTCAAATGTTATTCCCTTTCCAGGTTACACCCATCCCAGAAGCCCTCTGTCCCTTCCTTCCTCCCCCTCCTTCTATGAGGGTGTTCTTCCACTCACCCACCTCCCTGCCCTTGATTCCCCTACACTGGGGCATCTATCAAGCCTTCATAGGACCAAGCACCCCTCCTCTCACTGATGCATGACAAGGCCATCCTCTGATACATATGCAACTAGAGCCATGTGTACTCCTTTGTTAATGGCTTAGTCCCTGGGAGAACTTGGGGCTCTGGTTGGTTGATAATGAACCTCTTCAACTCCTTCAGTCCTTTCTCTAACTCCTTTATTAGGGATCCCACGCTCAGCCCAATGGTTGGCTGCAAGCATCTGCCTCTGTACCTGTAAGGCTCTGGCAGGGCCTCTCAGGAGACAGCTATATCAGGCTTCTATCAGGATGCACTTGTTGGCATCCACAATAGTGTCTGGGTTTGATGACTGTATCTGGAATGAATCCCCAGGTGAGACAGTCTCTGGGTGGCCTTTCCTTCAGTCTCTGATCTTCTCTTTATCTCCATATTAGCTCCTGTGAGTATTTTTTTCTCCTTCTAAGAAGGAATGAAGCAGCCACACTTTGGTCTTCCTTCTTGAGCTCATGTGATCTGTGAATCATAGCTTGGTTATTTGGAGCTTTAGGGCCAATATCCACTTCTCAGTGAGTGCATGTCATGTGTCTTGTTTCTGATTGGGTAACCTCACTTAGAATGATATTTCCAAGTTCTATCCATTTGCCTAAGAATTTCATGAATTCATCATTTTTAATAGCTGTGTAGTACTACATTGTATAAATGTACCACATTTTCTGTATCCTCTATTGAAGGACATCTAGGTTCTTTCCAGCTCCTGGCTATTATAAATAAGGCTGTTATGAACATAGTGGAACATGTGTTCTTATTACATGTTGGAGCGTCTATCTTCTGGGTCCAGGAGTGGTATGGCTGGGTCCTCAGGTAGTATGTCTATGTCCAATTTTCTGAGGAACTGCCAAAACTGTTTTTTGGTTGTACCAGCTTGCAATCTCACCAGCAATGGAGGAGTGTTACTTTTTCTCCACTTCCTCACCAGCAACTGCTGTCACCTGAGATTTTATCTTAGCCATTCTAACTGGCATGAGGTAGAATCTCAGGGTTGCTTTGATTTGCATTTCCCTGATGACTAAGGATGTTGAACATTTCTTTGGGTGCTTCTCAGCCATTTGATATTCCTCAGTTGAAAATTCTTTGTTTAGCTCTGTACCCTATTTTATGATAGGGTTATTTGATTCTCGGGAGTCTAACTTCTTGAGTTCTTTGTATACATTGGCTATTAGCCCTCTATTGGATATGGGATTGGTAAAAATCTTTTCCCAATCTGTTGGTTGCCATTTTGTCCTGTTGAGAGTGTCCTTTTCCTGACAAAAGGTTTGCAATTTTATGAGGTCCCATTTGTCGATTCTCAATCTTACAGCACAAGGCATTGCTGTTCTGTTCAGGAATTTTCCCCTGTGCCCATGTGTTCAAGGCTCTTTCCCACTTTCTCCTCTATAAATTTCAGTGTATCTGGTTTTATGTGGAGGTCCTTGATCCACTTAGACTTGAGCTTTGTACAATGAGATAAGAATGGGTCTATTTGCATTTTTCTACACATTGCCACCTGAACCAGCACCAATTGTTAAAAATGCAGTCTTTTCCACTGGATGGTTTTAGTTCCTTTGTCTAAGATCAAGTAACCATATGTGTGTGGGTGCATTTCTGGGTCTTCAACTCTATTCCATTGATCTTCCTTCCTGTCACTGTACCAATACCATGTAAGTTTTATCACAATTGCTCTATAGTGCAGCTTGAGGTCAGGGATGGCGATTCCCTCAGAAGTTCTTTTATTGTTGAGAATAGTTTTTGATATCCTGTTTTTTTTTTTTGTTTTTCCTAATGAATTTGCAAATTGTTCTTTCCAACTCTATAAAGAGTTGATTTGGAATTTTGTTGGGGATTGTATTGAATCTGTAGATTGCTTTCAGCAAGATGGGCATTTTTACTATATTAATCCTGCGGATGCATGAGCATGGGAGATCTTTCCATCTTCTGAGATCTTCAAAATCTTTCTTCAGAGACTTGAAGTTCTTGTCATACAGATCTTTCACTTGCTTGGTTAGAGTCACACCAAGGTATGTAATATTATTTGTGACTATTGTGAAGGGTGTCATTTCCCTAATTTCTTTCTCAGTCTGTTTATCATTTGAGTAGAAGAATGCCACTGATTTGTTTGAGTTAGTTTTATATCCACCAACTTTGCTGAAGTTGTTTCTTTGCTTTAAGAGTTCTCTGGTGGAATTTTTGGGGCCACTTATGTATACTATCATATCATCTGCAAATAGTGATATTTTGACTTTTTCCTTTCCTTGGTTTCTGTTGTTATGTCTCCTTTTTCATTTCTGATTTTGTGAATTAGGATACTGTCCCTGTGTCCACTAGTTAGTCTGGCTAAGGGTTTATCTATTTTATTGATTTTCTCAAAGAACCAGCTCCTGGTTTGGTTGATTCTTTGTATAGTTATTTTTCTTTCTGTTTGGTTGATTTCAGCCCTGATTTTGATTATTTCCTGCAGTCTACTCCTCTTGGCTCTATTTGCTTCTTTTTGTTCTAGAGCTTTCAGATGTGCTGTCAAGCTGCTAGTGTAAGCTCTTTCTCCAGTTTCTTTTTGGAGGCACTTAGAGCTATGAGTTTTCTTCTTATCATTGCTTTCATTGTTTCTCATAAGTTTTGATATGATGTGCCTTTATTTCATTAAATTCTAAAAAAGTCTTTAATTTCTTTCTCTATTTCTTCCTTGACCAAGTTATCATCGAGTAGAGCATTATTCAGCTTCCATGTGTACATGTGTATGTGTATTTTCTGTTTTGTTTTTTTTTAATTTAAGACCAGTCTTAGTCTGTGGTGATCACATAGGGTGCATGGGTACTTCAATCTTCTTGTATCTGTTGAGGCCTGTTTTGTGACCAACTGTATGGTCAATTTTGGAGAAGGTACCGTGAGGTGCTGAGAAGAAATTATATTCTTTTGCTTTTGGATGACATGTTCTATAAATATATGTTAGATCCATTTGGTTCATAACTTATGTTAGTTTCACTGTGTCCCTATTTAGTTTTTTTCCAATGATCTGTCCATTTCTGAGAGTGGGCTCTTGAAGTCTCCCACTATTATTGTATGGGGTACAATGTATGCCTTGGATTTTAGTAAAGTTTCTTTTGGGAATGTGGCCGCCCTTGCATTTGGAGCACAGATGTTTGGAATTGAGAGTTCATCTTGGTAGATTTTTCCTTTGACGAGTATGAAGTGTGCTTCCTTATCCTTTTTGATAACTTTTGGTTGAAAGTCGATTTTATTTGATATTAGAATGACTATTCCAGCTTATTTCTTGGGACCATTTGCTTGGAAAATTGTTTCTCAAGCTTTTACTCTGAGGTAGTGTCTGTCTTTGTCACTGCGGTGTGTTTCCTGTATGCAACGAAATCCTGGGTCCTGTTTACATAACCAGTCTGTTAGTCTCTGTCTTTTTTATTGGGGAATTGAGTTCATTGATGTTAAGAGATAGTAAGGAAAAGTGATTGTTACTTCCTGCTATTTTTGTTGTTAGAGGTAGAATAATGTTTGTGTGGCTATCTTCTTTTGGGTTTGTTGAAAAATTACTTTCTTGCTTTTTGTAGGGTGTAGTTTCCCTCATTGTGTTGGTGTTAGTATTTTTCCTACTGAGACCTATAATGCATACTTTCGTGGTAGATATAGGTGCAGTTAATATATTTGTATTTAACATGTGACTTTTCTATTTTACATATTTGTTTTCTATGCTTGATAACTATCAATTTGTGATGACAAGGAATGATGTCTATCTCCACTTTACTCTGACCTAGGGTTCCTAAATCTTTTGGCCCTATAAATCAATATTTCCATCAAGATTTTGAAACTAGTATCATTTGTTACTTCTTCTTCTTTACTAACTTTCTCTTCTTCTCCCAGAATGGCAATTACAATCTTTCAAATATCTCGGTATTCTTACAAGTCCCTATCCTCTGACCACATTCTTTTGGGTTGGTTTCTCTATATTTTTCAGACTGCATAATTTCCACAGCTTTGTCTTCACACTCACTGTGTTGCTAGTATTGGCTGTCTCCAATGTGCAATTAAGTCAATTATATAATATTTTTAATTAAATATGAATTTTAATAATTAAATTTCTTAGTTTCCATTTCCCTGCTGATATTTCCCATCTGTTTATTTTTATATCTATCTTTCCTTTTATGTCACGGAATACTATTGTAACTCTTTAAAGTTCTTAGCCAAGAAATCTAACTCCTAGTTTATTTGTTTGTTTATATTCATTTCATTTTTATTGATTTTGAAACTTGTTTATTATTTGTGGCTTTACAGAAAGAGCAAGTTCATTTTATGCTGGACTTTGTGAGGATTATTTGTGTTTATTTTGCTCTCTTTATTGAAAGTTAAGTTTTGCTTGGACCTAACTTAAGGTATTGAGAAGGCATTTACTTTCTTGCAGGCCTTGTTTTAATGGTGCTAGTGATCACCTATTCCTTTCCTTACTCTTTCAGCACATCCCTTAGTGAATAGTGATTCTTGTTATTTATACTAAGTATTTCCAGAGTCCTACCAAGCGATTAAGTTACACGGGGAGATTGGAACAAGATTCAAATGTGTTCTAGTATACTCTGAGCTTTTGTACGTGTGTTATACAGCATCTCTGAGACGCAAAACACTCAACTCCTGTTAGAATTCACCCAGTCTCTATTATAGTCAAGGGTTTCTACCTTCTACATGGCTCCTTCATTTCATATCCCAGGAATTCCAACAGCTCTTCTAGTTTCAAACATTTCTATCTCTCTTCTTTGCAAAGTGAGACCACTGGACTCTACAATGGCTCTATTCCACTGAGTTGTGGTCTGGTAAATGTCTCCAAACAGGAAGCCATCCAGATCAAGGTCCTGAGTGGTTTTCTCAATAATTTCAGTCACAAGATGTCTGTACTCAATGGCTAAAAACAGTTGTCTCATACTTTAATTCCAGATTTATAGTTTTTAAAGGATGGATTGTAGGTTTGGCATCAGGATTTGAGCAAAATTCTTTTCCTTTTATGTATGTAGACATAGGTAAAAAAAGACTTTAAGTTTCAAAGCATTGGAGGTTATACTCTGTTTCTGGTGACATTTAGCATATAATTATTATCCATTGAATGAAAATAAAATAAATTGTATGACATTGATCAGCAGTTCTTTGGTGGGACTAAGTTTATTATTGCTAAGACTACTCTGTACTTCCTTGCTGAACATACAGAGAATGATATTGAACCTAAAACATATTTATAATTGAATAAAAGGTGTATTTTAGATTTAACTAAAATGAATATCAGTACCCCAATAATTTTTTATTTTTAATTTTTATCTTTTTATTGATGTTTTTGTGAGATTCACATCATGCATTCAATTCTACTCATCTCCTCTTCCCTCCATATCTGCCCTTTTCCTTTGCAACCTCCCCCTGGGCAGAAAACAAAAATAAAACCTAAAATAAGTAAATAAGTAAGTAAGTAAGTAAATAAATAAATAAATAAATAAATAAATCTCACCATGGAAGCTGTGATGTGTATGACGTACGACCTTATGTCTAAATAGCTTTATTTGCAAATGTTCATTGCAGCGAGTCATTGTTTTACTCCACCCCCTCTCCTTGCAGCCAGCAAGAGGTCAGCTCTCCAGCACCAGGACAAGTTGCTGTAGTGATCAAGGGGTGGGGCCATGTCTCACATTCTGATGCCCCAGGTGCCATCCCCAAAGAGTTAGTTCTTAGTATAAATTTATATATCATCAAAATTTGTACATAAAATATAAACATTCCATCATTAAGTTCAGACTGCCCATTGTTACAAGTACCCAACATGTGTATATGCTATTTTAATAACCTGTAAGATTATTAAAGTTAGAATATTCCCGTAAATATATCATTATGGTTTTAAAAATTATTTCATATTTTGATGTTATAACATAATCACATCATTTTTGCCCTCCCCTTCCTTTCTTCTTAGACCTCTCATATACCTCTCCTTACTTATCATCCTGATATATTATTTTCTGTACTTTATTTAGGTTTTATGTGTTTGAAATAAAGTTTTTATGCTTTTTGTTTTTCTTACTTCTTCAATTATGGAAGATAGTTTTGCTGGTTATACTAGACTAGCCTGGCATTCATAGTCTTTGAATATGAAATTCATTGCTTCAGGCTTTTCCAGCTTTCAACATTTCCACTGAGAAATAAGCTCTTACCCTGATTTTTTAATATATAAATTGTGTTTTTTGTTTTGCAGTTTTAAGTACACTCTTTGTTATGTATAATTATTGTTTTAACCATTTGGGTTATTTGTTGTGGGAATTTTCTTTTCTAATCTTATGTATTTCTTGTTCTGTATGCCTCTTGTATCTCTATGGCTGTCTTTCCTTAGTCTGGAGAAGTTTTCTTCTATGAACTTATTGAAAATCTGTTCTAGGGCACTGAGTTGGGATTCTTCTCCCTCATCTATGCTTGTAATTCAAGGGTTTTATTTTTCCTGGTACCCATATTTTCTGTATATTCTCATCTCTTTCTGTCTCTTTGTCTCTCTGTTTCTCTCCTCTTCCCTTCTCTCTTTTTCTGTGTGTGTGTGTGTGTGTGTGTGTGTGTGTGTGTGTGTGTGTGTGGAGAGAGAGAGAGAGAGAGAGAGAGAGAGAGAGAGAGAGAGAGAGAGAGAGAGAGAGAGAGAGAGAGAGATTGTGTTTAATTTATATTCCTTGCTTATTTGGTCTATGTTCTCTATTCTCCTTAAGCTTCTCCTTCTGTTACTTAAGCTATTTCTTTGTATCTTCTTTAAATTCCTTGAATTCTTTGATTTTTTATGATTTTTAAAAAAAATTCTGTGTTCTGGGGGTTCATCCATGTAATTTCAATTGGTAAACATTTCAATAGGACTGATATATTTTGAAAAAAAGACACTGGTTTGATCTTTCAAATTGTTGGTATTTTTGCTATGAGATTTGTGCATGTTGACTTCTCTTGTTAGTTCTAAATCTGATATGGACAGAGCAGGTTGGTGTAGAACTGAGAATGTGGAAGTGAGTTGGGTCTAGAAGCTGGAAGTGGGTTGGGTGGAATGAGGTCATGTGAACAGAAGGAAGTATACAGCGTGTTTTCCTGGTCTAAGCCTGGAGTCTGGAGGTATATTTGGCTGCATGAAAGGTTGCAGGTGGTGTGTCAGTAACATGCAACTTTGGGGACAAGTAGAATGGGTTCTGGCAGAAGCCTGGAGATTGGTTTCAGTGGTCAGAGTAGGCTGAGGCAAAGCAAGTGTTAAACGGGCTTTATCTGGCATATTGGGGAGGGTTCATGAAGGGAAGGGTCAGGCAGACCCACAGAGCCAAACCCTGGAGTCAAACGTGGGTGATCTGGTTTAGTCAAGAAGGTAGATGCAGCACTGCAGAGACTTAAGGGTAGTGGCAGGTAGGATGGGTCCTTACAATCCCCAGGATAATTCTTTATCATGTCTTTAGACACACGTGTTGTGGATGGGCCTGGTGATGCTTGTATGTTGATAGTAATTCTGCTCTTTTGGGAGGGGCTGTGAACAAGGAGTGAGTCATACTCAGGTGACGTTTTGTGAACCAATCCCCTAATGAAAACAGGAGCAAATCACTGGGCGAGTATGCAGGACTTCCAGATTGGAGAGGGGAAGAGAGGAAGCAGGAGAGAGTTAGGTCCTTTTGGACAGGGATAACGTGAGGACAAGCTTTATCTATGAGAGTCTCCCAGTTTCAATGCTGGATCTGTCAGGATTCACCACCAGAGGATTCAGATTTAATAAGACTTACAAGATTAGAATTTTAGTTGTTGTGCCCAGTGATTGAGTTACCATTGTTTCTGAACTAAGTCTGTGTAGCATTTTTCTTCACACAGAGGTTCAACTGGGTTCAAGGAAAAAAGGTACAGAGACAAAGCATGGGTTTGCCACATGTGCACCACAATGGCCATGGGGGATTTGAAGTATGGGGCTGGCATGGTAGGGAGCTGCCAGTGGCAACTTAGTGAGCTGGGTAGAGATGTTTCTGGAACTCTGGGCCAGAGAGTCTCCATGAGATAAAAACAGGTCAGCCATTGCCTGCCAGTGCATGACCAGCCAGGCCACTGGGGCAGTGTTGCTGGCACAAGCACAGAAACGTGCCAGTTCCTTTTTTAATATTTTCCACAACACACACTGAACTTTGAAAGAGAAATAGAAAGAAGGGAAGAAATCTCTTTTCAAACCCTGGAGTAAGAGTATGGGGAGGAGCTCATCCACCACGTCCTAATACTTATGACTGTGCTTTATTTGTTAAGTTTTCAACTTCTAATCAAAATTATAGTTAGACATTGGTCATCTTCTTAAACATTTTATATATGTTTAAGACTATATATATACACACACACACATATATATATATACATACATATATGTATATATATATACACACAGACACACAGACACACACACACACACATATATATACATATATGTATGTATATATATATATATATATATATATATATATATATATATATATGCCACTTATATCTCTACCAGCATCAGGAACTGATGCCCTTACCCATTATTCATTAATAATATAATATTATATTAATTAATATAATATATTAATATAATATAGTTCAATCTATACATACTTAAGTGCCTAAAGTATTGGTTACATATGGTTCACAGGGCCTTCATTAAGTTAATTATGGAGAGTAGAAAAGAGGTGAGAATCTGTTTCTGGCACTGGCAGTAGCCTTGTAATTCACTCCACTTTCAGAAGCTTGCCCTCCAAGGGACTAGACTGGATAGCAAGTTGGTATTTCTCAAACGAAAAGAGCTCCTTTTAAAAAAAAATAGATATTTTCTTATTTCAAATGATATCCTATAAGTCTCCTATAACCACCATCCCCCCCCCCCCCCAGCCCTGCTCCTCAACCCACCCACTCCCACTTCCTGGCCCTGGCATTCCTCTGTACTGGGGCATATAATCTTCGTAAGACCAAGGGCCTCTCCTCCCATTGATGGCCTACTAGGCCATCTTCTGCTACATATGCAGCTAGAGACACAAGTTTTGGGGGTACTGGTTAGTTCATATTATTGATCCTCCTATAGGGTTGCAGACTCCTTCAGCAACTTAGGTACTTTCTCTAGCTCCTTCATTGGGGGCTCTGTGTTCCATCCTATAGATGACTGTGAGCATCCACTTCTGTATTTTCCAGGCATTAGCATAGCCTCACAAGAGACAGTTAAAAGAGCTTCTTAGAACTATGATCAAATCTCTGCTTCTAGATTTTCCCTTGCCTTACCCCTCTTTGTTTCCAGTGTTTAAATAGTGTAAATAGATATTTCTCAAAATTTTTGGTATTGTTTAACATGCTCTCCAATTCCTTTCTTGCTACAATTTATTGTGCACCTACATTTTATTAGGAAATAGACAAACATAAATTAGACTTTCATAAGTAGTATTTCAGAAAAAGCTAGAGGAAGTATGAAAATTTTGTAATTCATATGAATAATTACACTAGACTTTGATGAGATTAGCTGGGGGAAATGAAGGAAAAAATATTCAGAGCTATATAGAGAATACTGTGGCAGAAGGAACTCTACTAGTAAAGATGATGAGATACAAATCTGCTATACCCAGGCAAAGCAAAATGGTCCCTGGGAGAAAGTGGACATTAATCAGGTAGCACAGAAATCTAGTGGTGGGGTCAGAAATTGAGCGTCTGTGCAGGGATTTCCAGGCCAGTGTTAGGGCTTCAGCTCTCATTCTGATATATGGGAAGCCCTTGGAAGCATTCAAAGGCAATTGGTTTTCCAGGCTAAAAGGATGACATTGGCTGCTGTGTTAAAAATCATTTGAATGGGGGAAAGAATCAGAGAAGAAAGATCAGGTAGTAGGCTATTTTAGTAATCTGTGCAATCCACTATGGGAATAAGACTGATAGGAGAGGAGGTGGCATTAAGTGGAGACATTTAGAATGAGCTTTGAAGATACAGCTGGTGGTGTTTGCTGACAAGTTGGTAGCATTGTATTTAAATAAAAAAAACCCAGGAGGGTAGGGATGATTTTGATATTTGTGCATGAAAAATAAGGCAAACCAAAATATTCATAGGCAGAAGAGCTCGGTGTTTAGAGCAGAGGCAGAGGTTACAGATGAAATCTGCATGTCAACTGTATATAAATGGTATTTAAAGTCACAAGGCAGAGAACAGTCACCAAAACAATGAGTAATGTCTAGAAACAGGTATAAAGAGGAACATCAAAAGGAGACATAAAAGGAATAGCCAGAGATAGAATTAGAGGGGAAACCCAAGGAGTGAGGTCTTGGAAGCCACAAGGCAAATGTGTTTCAGGCAAATGCCCCTGACAGCTTTCTAAACTGTGCAAAGAAGAACTCAGTTTGGATTTACCATTGTGGAGGTCAAGTGTAATCTTTTTTTTTTTTTAACCAGCACCATTTATTGAAGATGATTTTTTTTGTTTATTACGTATTTTCCTCAATGACATTTCCAATGCTATCCCCAAAGTCCCCCATACCCTCCCCGCTACTTCCCTACCCACCCATTCTCATTTCTTTGGCCCTGGCGTTCCCCTGTACTGGGGCATATAAAGTTTGTGTATCTGATGGGCCTCTCTTTCCAGTGATGGCCGACTAGGCCATCTTTTGATACATATGTAGCTAGAGTCAAGAGCTCCAGGTACTGGTTAGTTCATAATGTTGTAGCACCTACAGGGTTGCAGATCTCTTTAGCTCCTTGGATACTTTCTCTAGCTCCTCCATTGGGGGCCCTGTGATCCATGAAATAGCTGACTGTGAGCATCCACTTATGTGTTTGCTAGGCCACTGCCTAGTCTCACAAGAGACAGCTATATCTGGGTCCTTTCAGCAAAATCTTGCTAGTGTATGCAGTGGGGTCAGCGTTTGGAAGCTGATTATGGGGTGGATCCCTAGATAAGGCAGTCTCTAGATGGTCCATCCTTTTGTCTCAGCTCCAAACTTTGTCTCTGTAACTCCTTCCATGGGTGTTTTTTCCCAATTCTAAGAAGAGGCACAGTGTCCACACTTTGGTCTTCATTCTTCTAGAGTTTCATGCATTTGGCAAACTGTCTCTTATATCTTGGGTATACTAAGTTTTGGGCTAGTATCCACTTATCAGTGAGTACATATTGTGTGAGTTCCTTTGTGATTGGGTTACCTCGCTCAGTCTGATGCCCTCCAGGTCCATTCATTTGACCAGGAATTTCATAAATTTATTCTTTGTAATAGCTGAATAGTACTCCATTGTTGAAATGTACCACATTTTCTGTATCCATTCCTCTGTTGAGGGGCATCTGGGTTCTTTCCAACTTCTGGCTATTATAAATAAGGCTGCTATGAACATAGTGGAGCATGTATCCTTCTTACCGGTTGGAACATCTTCTGGATATATGCCCAGAAGAGGTATTGCTGGATCCTCCGGTAGTACTAAGTCCAATTTTCTAAGGAACCGCCAGACTGATTTCCAGAGTGGTTGTACAAGCTTGCAATCCCACCAACAGTGGAGGAGTGTTCCTCTTTCTCCACATCCTCGCCAGCATCTGCTGTCACCTGAATTTTTTGATCTTAGCCATTCTGACTGGAGTGAAGTGGAATCTCAGTGTTGTTTTGATTTGCATTTCCCTGATAATTAAGGATGTTGAACATTTTTTCAGGTGCTTCTCTGCCATTCCGTATTCCTCAGGTAAGAATTCTTTGTTCAATTCTGAGCCCCATTTTTTAATGGGGTTATTTGATTTTCTGGAGTCCATCCTCTTCAGTTCTTTAATATATTGGATATTAGTCCCCTATCTGATTTAGGATAGGTAAAGATCCTTTCCCAATCTGTTGGTGGCCTTTTTGTCTTATTGACAGTGTCTTTTGCCTTGCAGAAGCTTTGCAGTTTCATGAGGTCCCATTTGTTGATTCTCGATCTTACAGCACAAGCCATTGCTGTTCTATTCAGGAATTTTCCCCCTATGCCCATATTTTCGAGGCTTTTCCCCACTTTCTCCTTTATAAGTTTCAGTGTCTCTGGTTTTATGTGAAGTTCCTTGATCCACTTAGATTTGACCTTAGTACAAGGAGATAGGAATGGATCAATTCCCATTCTTCTACATGATAACAACCAGTTGTGCCAGCACCATTTGTTGAAAAGGCTATCTTTCTTCCACTGGATGGTTTTAGATCCCTTGTCGAAGATCAAGTGACCATAGGTGTGTGGGTTCATTTCTGGGTCTTCCATTCTATTCCATTGGTCTACTTGTCTGTCACTATACCAGTACCATGCAGTTTTTATAACAATTGCTCTGTAGTAAAGCTTTAGGTCAGGCATGGTGATTCCACCAGAGGTACTTTTATCCTTGAGAAGAGTTTTTGCTATCCTAGGTTTTTTGTTATTCCATATGAATTTGCAGATTGCTCTTTCTAATTCATTGAAGAATTGGGTTGGAATTTTGATGGGGATTGCATTGAATCTGTAGATTGCTTTTGGCAAGATAGCCATTTTTACAATGTTGATCCTGCCAATCCATGAGCATGGGAGATCTTCCCATCTTCTGAGATATTCTTTAATTTCTTTCTTCAGAGACTTGAAGTTTTTATCATACAGATTTTTCACTTCCTTAGTTAGAGTCACGCCAAGATATTTTATATTATTTGTGACTATTGAGAAGGGTGTTGTTTCCCTAATTTCTTTCTCAGCCTGTTTATTCTTTGTGTAGAGAAAGGCCATTGACTTGTTTGAGTTAATTTTATATCCTGCTACTTCACAGAAGCTGTTTATCAGTTTTAGGAGTTCTCTGGTGGAATTTTTAGGGTCACTGATATATTCTATCATATCATCTGCAAAAAGTGATATTTTGACTTCCTCTTTTCCAATTTGTATCCCCTTGATCTCCTTTTGTTGTCGAATTGCTCTGGCTAGGACTTCAAGAACAATGTTGAATAGGTATGGAGAGAGTGGGCAGACTTGCCTAGTCCCTGATTTTAGTGGGATTGCTTCAAGCTTCTCACCATTTACTTTGATGTTGGCTACTGGTTTGCTGTAGATTGTTTTTATCATGTTTAGGTATGGGCCTTGAATTCCTGATCTTTCCAAGACTTTTATCATGAATGGGTGTTGGATCTTGTTGAATGCTTTTTCCGCATCTAACAAGATGATCATGTGGTTTTTGTCTTTGAGTTTGTTTATATAATGGATTATGTTGATGGATTTCCGTATATTAAACCATCCCTGCATCCTTGGAATAAAACCTACTTGGTCAGGATGGATGATAAAGCTCAAAACACACGTTGTACCTTACACAATAATAGTGGGAGGCCTCAACACACCACTTTCATCAATGGACAGATCGTGGAAACAGAAACTAAACAGGGACACAGTGAAACTAACAGAAGTTATGAAACAAATGGACTTAACAGATATCTACAGAACATTTTATCCTAAAACAAAAGGATTTACCTTCTTCTCAGCACCTCACGGGACCTTCTCCAAAATTTACCATATAATTGGTCACAAAACAGGCCTCAACAGATACAAAAATATTGAAATTATTCCATGCATCCTATCAGACCACCACAGACTAAGACTGACCTTCAATAACAACATAAATATTGGAAAGCCAACATTCACGTGGAAACTGAACAACACTCTTCTCAATGATATCTTGGTCAAGGAAGGAATAAAGAAGAAATTATAGACTTTTTAGAGTTTAATGAAAATGAAGATACAACATACCCAAACCTATGGGACACAATGAAAGCATTTCTAAGAGGGAAACTCATAGCTCTGAGTGCCTCCAAAAAGAAACTAGAAAGAACACACACTAGCAGCTTGACAACACATCTAAAAGCTCTAGAAAAAAAGGAAGCAAATTCACCCAAGAGGAGTAGACGGCAGGAAATAATCAAACTCTGGGGTGAAATCAACCAAGTGGAAACAAGAAGAAGTATTCAAAGAATTAACCAAAGGAGGAGTTGGTTCTTTGAGAAAATCAACAAGATACATAAACCCTTAGCTAGACTCTAGAGGGCACAGGGACAACATCCTAATTAACAAAATCAGAAATGAAAAGGGAGACATAACAACAGATCCTGGAGAAATCCAAAACACCTTCAGATCCTTCTACAAAAGGCTATACTCAACAAAACTGGAAAACCTGGATGAAATGGACAAATTTCTAGACAGATACCAGGTACCAAAGTTAAATCAGGATCAAGTTAACGATCTAAACAGTCCCATATCCCCTAAAGAAATAGAAGCAGTTATAAATAGTCTCCCAGCCAAAAAAAGCCCAGGACCAGATGGGTTTAGTGCAGAGTTCTACCAGACCTTCAAAGAAGATCTAATTCTAGTTCTGCATAAACTATTCCACAAAATAGAAGTAGATGGAACTCTACCCAATTCATTCTATGAAGCCACAACTACTCTGATACCTAAACCACAGAAAGATCCAACAAAGATAGAGAACTTCAGACCAATTTCCCTTATGAATATCGATGCAAAAATCCTCAATAAAATTCTCACTAACCGAATTCAAGTGTAATCTTAACAAATTTATTTTTGGTGAGGAGGTACACACCAAGAACATGGTTGGTGTGCTTTAAACCAATAGAAAAGAAGTTAAACTGAAGGCATCATGTTTGCATTAATGCTCCAGGGACCGACCTTCCTTCCTTCCTTCCTTCCTTCCTTCCTTCCTTCCTTCCTTCCTTCCTTCCTTCCTCCCTCCCTACTCCCTCCCTCCCTCCCTCCCTTCCTTCTCTCCTTTCTTTCCTTTCCTTCATAAAATGGAGGAGACAGATGAGAAAGGATTTTTAATGGAAAAACACACATTTATTTTCATGCTGATAAAAATTATCCTTGCCAAAGAAGAGAATAGAACAAATTAACAAGGCATTTAAAAAAAATAAATGCTGTAAGAATGCTCAAAATTTAGGCTTTAACAAGGAGAATAAACAGCTCATCCATAGTAATAAGAGGAGGGATAAATGGTTACAGATGTTGGATGAGAGGGAGTTTGTAGAAATCCTTTCTTAAATGCTTCAATTTCCTCTGGCTGTTAATGTGGCCTTCAGCTGACAATGAGAATGGGCTGTACTTTTAGGAGGTTCGGGAACATGGGGAAATAGTGAAATTACTATCTCAGCATCTCTTTTCTAACAAGATAGAAAAGACAATTGCCAGGATCTAGAAGAGTGTAGGTACCCAGCCATGTAAAGGGCTTCGCTGAAAAGATTATTATAAATCTAAAAATAAATTAATTTGTCTAATTATGTGTTTAATTTTTTTAGCATAGAGAAATGGAGTAGGCGATCAGATGATTTAGCCAGGTTTGTGGTTTAGTCAAGAAAGTAAAACTAAGAAAAGGCCATGGAACTTAAGAAGTTTGATGGTGTAGTTATGACTGACAAGGTAAATGAGGACAAAGGTCATGAGAAGAGGAAGGACAATAAATGGAATCAATGGCTTGTAGGTTCTAATGATGTTAGAGAATAGTAACGAGAATGCACTTTGGTATCTTACTAAATGTTTTCAGTTGATTGTACATGTCCATACATGCACAAGTTCACTCTGTCATGGTTACAGCAATATGAACAATATGAGATATATAAATGCTTAAGCATACAGAAAATGTAAACAACCAAAGGTCATATAAGTAACAATGTATGGAGGACAGATTATAGGATTAAGTGCAATAGATATGCACATGAAAAATCTTGATAATCACCTAGAAGGAACATAATACAGAGCAGGGGTTTTCAATATGTGGGTTGCAACCCCTTTGGGGATTTTGAAATACCTTTTTTGGGGGCATCAAATGACCCTTTCATAGGGGTCGCCTAAGAACTTTGCAAAGCAGATATTTAATTAAGCATAACAGTGGCAGACATACAGTTATGAAGTAGCAGCATAGATAATTTTATGGCTGGAGTTCACAATGACATGAGGAATTGTATTTAAGGATTACAGCATTAGGAACATTGAGAAGCACTGATCTAGAGGAAATATAGGTATGTAGGAGGAAATGCCTGAATGTGAACCAGCCTTGGAGCCCCACAGGTGTGTTTTATCACAGGAATTCTGGACTGTATTTTCACTCCTTCTCACAGCTGTTTGTATGCTGAGGAGGTTACACAATATTCTCATCCTTGTTTAGAGGAGTCCTTCTGAAATTCTGGTCCTATTAGAACTACCTCTCTGCTCTGGCAATAATTTCTTCATGGCTGCCTTGCATGCTTCTTCCATATTTGATTGCTCAGTCCCTTTCTGCTCAATTGGAAGTGATGGCCCCAATTTCTGCCTACAATCTAAAAGAGATTGGCCCTGAGCCAAATATCATAAGCAAAGATAGTATATCAATCTAAGAGGCAAATATTAATATGAGTGAATAATTAAGAATAGGTACTATGCTAGAGATAATCATAAATATAAGTGAAGTAGCTTTTATTACAGTCTAAGTTTGAGGTTATTATGATAAACACATGGTTACTACTCATGTATAATCATTTACAGTAAATCAATAAGATTTTTTTTTTTTTTTTTGCTTTTGACTTTTTTTTTTTCCATTTTTTATTAGGTATTTAACTCATTTACATTTCCAATGCTATACCAAAAGTCCCCCATATCCACCCACCCCCACTCCCCTGCCCACCCACTCCCCCTTTTTGGCCCTGGAATTCCCCTGTACTGGGGCATATAAAGTTTGCAAGTCCAATGGGCCTCTCTTTCCAGTGATGGCCGACTAGGCCATCTTTTGATATATATGCAGCTAGAGTCAAGAGCTCCGGGGTACTGGTTAGCTCATAATGTTGTTCCACCTATAGGGTTGCAGATCCCTTTAGCTCCTTGGCTACTTTCTCTAGCTCCTCCATTGGGAGCCCTATGATCCATCCATTAGCTGACTGTGAGCATCCACTTCTGTGTTTGCTGGGCCCCGGCATAGTCTCACAAGAGACAGCTACATCTGCGTCCTTTCAATAAAATCTTGCTAGTGTATGCAATGGTGTCAGCGTTTGGATGCTGATTATGGGGTGGATCCCTGGCTATGGCAGTCTCTACATGGTCCATCCTTTCATCTCAGCTCCAAACTCCGTCTCTGTAACTCCTTCCATGGGTGTTTTGTTCCCAAATCTAAGGAGGGGCATAGTGTCCACACTTCAGTCTTCATTCTCCTTGAGTTTCATGTGTTTAGCAAATTATATCTTATATCTTGGGTATCCTAGGTTTGGGGCTAATATCCACTTATCAGTGAATACATATTGTGTGAGTTTCTTTGTGAATGTGTTACCTCACTCAGGATGATGCCCTCCAGGTCCATCCATTTGGCTAGGAATTTCATAAATTCATTCTTTTTAATAGCTGAGTAGTACTCCATTGTGTAGATGTACCACATTTTCTGTATCCATTCCTCTGTTGAGGGGCATCTAGGTTCTTTCCAGCTTCTGGCTATTATAAATAAGGCTGCTATGAACATAGTGGAGCATGTGTCCTTCTTACCTGTTGGGGCATCTTCTGGATATATGCCCAGGAGAGGTATTGCTGGATCCTCCGGTAGTACTATGTCCAGTTTTCTGAGGAACCGCCAGACTGATTTCCAGAGTGGTTGTACAAGCCTGCACTCCCACCAACAATGGAGGAGTGTTCCTCTTTCTCCACATCCTCGCCAGCATCTGCTGTCACCTGAATTTTTGATCTTAGCCATTCTGACTGGTGTGAGGTGGAATCTCAGGGTTGTTTTGATTTGCATTTCCCTGATGATTAAGGATGTTGAACATTTTTTCAAGTGCTTCTCTGCCATTCGGTATTCCTCAGGTGAGAATTCTTTGTTCAGTTCTGAGCCCCATTTTTTAATGGGGTTATTTGATTTTCTGAAGTCCACCTTCTTGAGTTCTTTATATATGTTGGATATTAGTCCCCTATCTGATTTAGGATAGGTAAAGATCCTTTCCCAATCTGTTGGTGGTCTTTTTGTCTTATTGACGGTGTCTTTTGCCTTGCAGAAACTTTGGAGTTTCATTAGGTCCCATTTGTCGATTCTCGATCTTACAGCACAAGCCATTGCTGTTCTGTTCAGGAATTTTTCCCCTGTGCCCATATCTTCAAGGCTTTTCCCCACTTTCTCCTCTATAAGTTTCAGTGTCTCTGGTTTTATGTGAAGTTCCTTGATCCACTTAGATTTGAACTTAGTACAAGGAGATAAGTATGGATCGATTCGCATTCTTCTACACGATAACAACCAGTTGTGCCAGCACCAATTGTTGAAAATGCTGTCTTTCTTCCACTGGATGGTTTTAGCTCCCTTGTCGAAGATCAAGTGACCATAGGTGTGTGGGTTCATTTCTGGATCTTCAATTCTATTCCATTGGTCTACTTGTCTGTCTCTATACCAGTACCATGCAGTTTTTATCACAATTGCTCTGTAGTAAAGCTTTAGGTCTGACATGGTGATTCCGCCAGAAGTTCTTTTATCCTTGAGAAGACTTTTTGCTATCCTAGGTTTTTTGTTATTCCAGACAAATTTGCAAATTGCTCCTTCCAATTCGTTGAAGAATTGAGTTGGAATTTTGATGGGGATTGCATTGAATCTGTAGATTGCTTTTGGCAAGATAGCCATTTTTACAATGTTGATCCTGCCAATCCATGAGCATGGGAGATCTTTCCATCTTCTGAGATCTTCTTTAATTTCTTTCTTCAGAGATTTGAAGTTTTTATCATACAGATCTTTCACCTCCTTAGTTAGAGTCACGCCAAGATATTTTATATTATTTGTGACTATTGAGAAGGGTGTTGTTTCCCTAATTTCTTTCTCAGCCTGTTTATTCTTTGTATAGAGAAAGGCCATTGACTTGTTTGAGTTTATTTTATATCCAGCTACTTCACCGAAGCTGTTTATCAGGTTTAGGAGTTCTCTGGTAGAATTTTTAGGGTCACTTATATATACTATCATATCATCTGCAAAAAGTGATATTTTGACTTCCTCTTTTCCAATTTGTATCCCCTTGATCTCCTTTTGTTGTCGAATTGCTCTGGCTAATACTTCAAGTACTATGTTGAAAAGGTAGGGAGAAAGTGGGCAGCCTTGTCTAGTCCCTGATTTTAGTGGGATTGCTTCCAGCTTCTCTCCATTTACTTTGATGTTGGCTACTGGTTTGCTGTAGATTGCTTTTATCATGTTTAGGTATGGGCCTTGAATTCCTGATCTTTCCAAAACTTTTATCATGAATGGGTGTTGGATCTTGTCAAATGCTTTTTCTGCATCTAACGAGATGATCATGTGGTTTTTGTCTTTGAGTTTGTTTATATAATGGATTACATTGATGGATTTTCGTATATTAAACCATCCCTGCATCCCTGGAATAAAACCTACTTGGTCAGGATGGATGTTTGCTTTAATGTGTTCTTGGATTCGGTTAGCGAGAATTTTATTGAGGATATTTGCATCGATATTCATAAGAGAAATTGGTCTGAAGTTCTCTATCTTTGTTGGATCTTTCTGTGGTTTAGGTATCAGAGTAATAGTGGCTTCATAAAATGAGTTGGGTAGAGTACCTTCTACTTCTATTTTGTGAAATAGTTTGTGCAGAATTGGAATTAGATCTTCTTTGAAGGTCTGATAGAACTCTGCACTAAACCCATCTGGTCCTGGGCTTTTTTTGGTTGGGAGACTATTAATAACTGCTTCTATTTCTTTAGGTGATATGGGACTGTTTAGATGGTCAACTTGATCCTGATTCAACTTTGGTAGCTGGTATCTGTCCAGAAATTTGTCCATTTCGTCCAGGTTTTCCAGTTTTGTTGAGTATAGCCTTTTGTAGAAGGATCTGATGGTGTTTCAGATTTCTTCAGGATCTGTTGTTATGTCTCCCTTTTCATTTCTGATTTTGTTAATTAGGATTTTGTCCCTGTGCCCTTTAGTGAGTCTAGCTAAGGGTTTATCTATCTTGTTGATTTTCTCAAAGAACCAACTCCTCGTTTGGTTAATTCTTTGAATAGTTCTTCTTGTTTCCACTTGGTTGATTTCACCCCTGAGTTTGATTATTTCCTGCCGTCTACTCCTCTTGGGTGAATTTGCTTCCTTTTTTTCTAGGGCTTTTAGATGTGTTGTCAAGCTGCTAGTATGTGCTGTCTCCCGTTTCTTCTTGGAGGCACTCAGCGCTATGAGTTTCCCTCTTAGAAATGCTTTCATTGTGTCCCATAGGTTTGGGTACGTTGTGGCTTCATTTTCATTAAACTCTAAAAAGTCTTTAATTTCTTTCTTTATTCCTTCCTTGACCAAGGTATCATTGAGAAGAGTGTTACTCAGTTTCCACGTGAATGTTGGCTTTCCATTATTTATGTTGTTATTGAAGATCAGTCTTAGGCCATGGTGGTCTGATAGGATACATGGGACAATTTCAATATTTTTGTATCTATTGAGGCCTGTTTTGTGATCAATTATATGGTCAATTTTGGAGAAGGTCCCGTGAGGTGCTGAGAAGAAGGTATATCCTTTTGTTTTAGGATAAAATGTTCTGTAGATATCTGTCAGGTCCATTTGTTTCATAACTTCTGTTAGTTTCACTGTGTCCCTGTTTAGTTTCTGTTTCCACGATCTGTCCTTTGAAGAAAGTGGTGTGTTGAAGTCTCCCACTATTATTGTGTGAGGTGCAATGTATGCTTTGAGCTTTACTAAAGTGTCTCTAATGAATGTGGCTGCCCTGGCATTTGGTGCGTAGATATTCAGAATTGAGAGTTCCTCTTGGAGGATTTTACCTTTGATGAGTATGAAGTGTCCCTCCTTGTCTTTTTTGATAACTTTGGGTTGGAAGTCGATTTTATCCGATATTAAAATGGCTACTCCAGCTTGTTTCTTCAGTCCATTTGCTTGGAAAATTGTTTTCCAACCTTTCACTCTGAGGTAGTGTCTGTCTTTTTCCCTGAGATGGGTTTCCTGTAAGCAGCAGAATGTTGGGTCCTGTTTGTGTAGCCAGTCTGTTAGTCTATGTCTTTTTATTGGGGAATTGAGTCCATTGATATTAAGAGATATTAAGGAAAAGTAATTGTTGCTCCCTTTTATTTTTGTTGTTAGAGTTGGCATTCTGTTTTTGAGGCTGTCTTCTTTTTGGTTTGTTGAATGATTACTTTCTTGGTTGTTCTAGGGCGTGATTTCAGTCCTTGTATTGCTTCTTTTCTGTTATTATCCTTTGAAGGGCTGGATTCGTGGAAAGATATTGTGTGAACTTGGTTTTGTCGTGGAATACTTTGGTTTCTCCATCTATGGTAATTGAGAGTTTGGCCGGGTATAGTAGCCTGGGCTGGCATTTGTGTTCTCTTAGTGTCTGTGTAACATCTGTCCAGGCTCTTCTGGCTTTCATAGTCTCTGGTGAAAAGTCTGGTGTAATTCTGATAGGCCTTCCTTTATATGTTACTTGACCTTTCTCCCTTACTGCTTTTAATATTCTATCTTTATTTAGTGCATTTGTTGTTCTGATTATTATGTGTCGGGAGGAATTTCTTTTCTGGTCCAGTCTATTTGGAGTTCTGTATGCTTCTTGTATGATCATGGGCATCTCCTTTTTTATGTTTGGGAAGTTTTCTTCTATTATTTTGTTGAAGATATTAGCTGGCCCTTTAAGTTGAAAATCTTCATTCTCATCAATTCCTATTATCCGTAGGTTTGGTCTTCTCATTGTGTCCTGGATTACCTGGATGTTTTGAGTTAGGATCCTTTTGCATTTTGTATTTTCTTTGACTGTTGTGTCGATGTTCTCTATGGAATCTTCTGCACCTGAGATTCTCTCTTCCATTTCTTGTATTCTGTTGCTGATGCTCGCATCTATGGTTCCAGATCTCTTTCCTAGGGTTTCTATCTCCAGCGTTGCCTCGCTTTGGGTTTTCTTTATTGTGTCTACTTCCCCTTTTAGTTCTAGTATGGTTTTGTTCATTTCCATCACCTGTTTGGCTGTGTTTTCCTGCTTTTCTTTAAGAGCCTGTAACTCTTTAGCAGTGCTCTCCTGTAAATCTTTAAGTGACTTATGAAAGTCTTTCTTGATGTCCTCTATCATCATCATGAGAAATGTTTTTAAATCTGGGTGTAGATTTTCGGTTGTGTTGGGGTGCCCAGGACTAGGTGGGGTGGGAGTGCTGCGTTCTGATGATGGTGAGTGGTCTTGATTTCTGTTAGTAGGATTCTTACGTTTGCCTTTCGCCATCTGGTAATCTCTGAAGCTAGCTGTTTTAGTTGTCACTGTTAAGAGCTTGTTCTTCAGGTGACTCTGTTAGCCTCTATGAGCAGACCTGGAGGGTAGCACTCTCCTTAGTTTCAGTAGGCAGAGTATTCTCTGCAGGCAAGCTCTCTTCTTGCAAGGCAGGTACCCAGATATCTGGTGTTCGAACCAGACTCCTGGCAGAAGTTGTGTTCCACTCACTAGAGGTCTTAGGATCACGTGTGGAATCCTGTGTGGGCCCTTGCGGGTGTCAGGCGACTCAGCTGGCAAGGTAGCCGGGGCTCGAGTGGAGTGGAAGGGGTTTGTGCCCCAGATCAAGCCCGGGTAGCCTGCTTCCCTATGTACCGCAGTCTCAAGTTCCACGCGATTGGATTGGGGTAGGCGCTGTGTTCCACTCACCAGAGGTCTTAGGGTCCCGTGGGGAGTCCCGTGTGGGCCCTTGCGGGTGTTGGGCAAGACTCTGCTGGCAAGGTAGCCCGGGGCTCGAGTCTCGAGTCGAGTGGAAGGGACTTGTGCCCCAGATCAGGCCCGGGTAGCCTGCTTCCCTATGTACCGCAGTCTTGAGTTCCGCGCGATTGGATTGGGGCAGGCACTGTGATCCACTCACCAGAGGTCTTAGGGTCCCGTGGGGAGTCCCGTGTGGGCCCTTGCGGGTGTTGGGCAAGACTCTGCTGGCAAGGTAGCCCGGGGCTCGAGTCTCGAGTCGAGTGGAAGGGACTTGTGCCCCAGATCAGGCCCGGGTAGCCTGCTTCCCTATGTACCGCAGTCTCAAGTTCCGCGCGATTGGATTGGGGCAGGCACTGTGATCCACTCACCAGAGGTCTTAGGGTCCCGTGGGGAGTCCCGTGTGGGCCCTTGCGGGTGTTGGGCAAGACTCTCCTGTCAAGGTAGCCCGGGGCTCGAGTCTCGAGTCGAGCGGAAGGGACTTGTGCCCCAGATCAGGCCCGGGTAGCCTGCTTCCCTATGTACCGCAGTCTCGAGTTCCGCGCGATTGGATTGGGGCAGGCACTGTGGTCCACTCACCAGAGGTCTTAGGGTCCCGTGGGGAGTCCCGTGTGGGCCCTTGCGGGTGTTGGGCAAGACTCTGCTGGCAAGGTAGCCCGGGGCTCGAGTCTCGAGTCGAGCGGAAGGGCGATTTTTTATTTCTAATAAAATAACAAATCATTTTATTTGGAGAATTATGATCTTATAATAAATCATAATCTATGGCTTTGTAATTTGACTTCATTAATGCCTTAGTTTATTTAAAATGAATAATAATGAAGAAGAATGTGACAAAGGAGATAAAGTTTGTGAAGTAAATATTACACACTTAAAAATCAATAAAAATGTATAGTGCTCTTCAGATAAAGAACCAAGTGCTATTAACAGTGTGGGTTAGGACTGCCACTTGCTCCAGGCTGGAATAATGTGATAAATTCTTTACCTCTAGCCTTATCACTATGCCCTACTTTTCAGTCTGAATTCTTAGAAATGTTCCTTTTGTGGTTTAGCGAATGATTCACAGCAGGTAAAGGAGCCAAAGAGTAATTGCTTAGAGTAAAAGCAATACCAAAACCAAAACAAAGACCAACCAAACAAGCAAACAACCAAAACCCCAACAAAACAGTACAAGAAAAACAGAAATAGATTCTTATGAAAACAGAATATTTTGAAGCAGTATAAAAACTAATGAAGACACAATTCTAATCAAAAGAAACAAGGGAAACTGGCAAATTCCCTGTAATATTGAATAGATTATATCTCCAACTCAAAGGCAGTCAAATTAAACATTTTTAATGTCCTTCCTGTGCCTTGCTCACCTCACACAAATTGAAACTATTTGCTGCTTAAATTCTTCTCTGCAAGTTACATACTCTTGGCACCAAATCCTCGAAGTATTTCATTATCAAATTATTTCATCACATCAGCAAGAAAATGAATACAAGAAACAGTTCTTGCATTCAGTGGGGAGGACAGCTGCTGCACATGGTGTATGTTAAATCCTTAGCATGAGCAAGATATTAATCTTCTCACTTTTTCTCTTGTCATCTCTTAAATACTGCATGGTGCCATGCCATGCAGATTGCAACAGATAACAATGCCTTTGTGACTTGGTTTCATAATATTATGAAAAAAACTTGAGACTATAGAAGATGCTAAATTGGTTGCGAGAACAAATGAAAAACTTTGCTAAGCCAAAGCACTAGAAGCTTCAACTGTTGTGTTTATAAGTCATTTGCTTGGGAAGCTCTGAGGTTTCTGAGGTCTCTGAGCTTTTGCTCTAATGAACAACGAGGTTAGTGGATGCCTTTCTGCACGGATAGGAAGAAACAATGCTATAAGGACAGTGCCTAGGCTCTAGAGAAGGTTTAACTACAACATCCACAAACTTACTCTTTGTTGACTCTGAATGATGAACATATCAGTTCACCACCTATAAAACATTTCAGAAATTAGCACAAAACAATACGTGACCAAATTTGGGGTTGAATCAGAGTCACTGTAGATTGAGAAGCATTGACATTAATCACACAAAGTACCGAGAGATTGGATAAGAACAGGGTCTCAAGTGCTCCAAGGCAAAAGGTAAGAAGCACAATTTTCTTAACCTATTAATTAACAACTCAACTACTTAGAGAAGTGTGCTGCCCAGTTTTATGTCAACTTGACACAAGCTGTTATCATCTGAGAGGAGGGAGCCTCAAGTGAGAAAATGCTTCCATAAGTTCAGGCTGTAGGCAAGCCGGAAGGTCATTTTCTTAATTAGTGATTATGTAGGAGGGTCCAGCCCATTGTGAGCAGTGGCACCCATAGGCTCCTGGTCCTGAGTCTTATAAGAAATCAGTCTGAACAAGCCATGAGGAGCAAGCCAATAATCTGTATCCTTCATGGTCTCTGAATCAGCTCCTTCCTGCCTTGTTTAAGACCCTGCCCTGACTTTGCTCAGCAAAACGTAGAATGAAAACCGAAACCTTTCCTCTCCAAGTTGTTTATGATCATGATTCCTTATCACAGCAATGGAAACCTTAACTAATACAAGAAGATAATAAAATGATCATCTAGGGAGGTGAATATATGCTTAGTTTTCTATAAGGAACACTACAGAAGAGCTGTGTACCAGTTGGATCAGTACATACATCTTCAGCTCAGAAAAAGGAAACCTTATACAGTTGGTCCTTGGTATAGAAGGGTTATCAGTTTCAGGAATCACTTTTGATGCTCAAATATACAGATGCAGAAAGCCTCTGTATGTAGTGGTTCAGTATTCCCTCATATCCTTCTATACACTTCAAATCAACAAAGGTTACATATAATATCCAATATAATGTAAATGTTATGTAAATAGTACTTGCACAGTATTGTTTAGGGAATGATGGTGAGAAGGAGTGACAAATATGTTTAATACCAATGGAACATAACAGACCTGACTTATATCCATGGTATGAAACCCAGAGAAATGAGAGAACAGCTATATTTGGTAAGGAACTTATGGTGAATAATATTCTGTATATGAAATTGAAATAATAGATCTTGATAAATCTCCATTTAACCAAATTAAAAGTCTGACATAAAACTGTGAGAAGAAAGTAAAAGTTTTAGCCCAACTCTTCAAGGTTTAATCAGTAACAATAGTTTAGTAGGCCATGCACCAGTCAGAAACCTATGACCATCAATATGTCACATAAGCTGCCTCCTCAAACAACTTATTCCCTAGAGCTGTCTATAAACGTATAAAAGAAAAATGTATAAAGGCTGAATTGAACCAAGGTTACAATATAACTGGATGAAACACCAGAGAGTATTTTATTTGAATGTGCATCAAGTCAAATATTGAAGTCATCCATGATGGAATCTTGACGTTATTTCACATCAAGAAGTGAAAGTGGTAAAAACCAATTAACTGTGAGAAAAATAAGTTTTACAAAGACAGTAAGTGTCAATAAGGTGACAGAATAGATGTTACATCAATAAGCACATGAAAGAAACATAAAGGTACAGGGCTAAATATATAAGAATACAGGAGTTTAAGACTTCAAAGGTAAAAAAAAAAACTTGAAAGAGTGATGTCTGTCAAGTGATTCAGGATAAATAGATCAGGAGTCATTAATAAAGATTTAGTGAGGTTCAACCTCATGGTCACCAAAAGTGCTGGCAAACAGGGCAAATGTTGCATGCAGTCAGTTGCCCAGCTCTTCAATGGTCACCTATGGGTGCTTCTGCGAGTCATCAAGTTGGGTGGTAAAGGTGAAGTTCTGTCTATGAGGGGCCTAGGGCAGACCTTGAGAACAGGGTAAACTGTCCCAGAATGAGGTATCTTGCCATGACAGTGGTTTCACTGGGAAAACATACCCACAGAGAATTGTATTTCTTACCATGACTAGTTGTAGTGATATGTTTTGAAGGGAAGAGCTAGTAATCTTGACTGAGATAAAACATCTGCATTTTTTGCCCATTTTATGTCTTGGTCTCTTACTACTCCTGCTATGAAATTAATTTCATGTCATATCAGATCCGTTCAGACAGACTTGGCATTAAATTGACTTCATTCAGACTCAATGTGGACAATTTGTAAGTTAGAATTAATGAAATGTGGTAGGATTCTGTTCTTATTTCATTCAGCCACACAGCATATTTTTTTTCTCTACAAATTGTGCATGTCATAACTACACCTAAAATTTTTCATTTAACATTTTCTATGTATAAATAGATACATGCTTTTAACTTTTATTCAAAGGAATTATAATCCAGTTCATTTCTGGGCAACGTAGTTAAAAGTAGACACATTTTTTTTTAACTTGTAGAACCTTCTCTACAGAGCTTTTCTTCCTTTTCTTGCATCAAGTCAGCACTACAAATGAGAAAAACATTATTATTCGCCTACTAAGTTATAATCAATTTAACAATTTGGAGACACTATTAGCTAGTTTTAAAAGCCATTTTTCAAAGTGACACAAATATGTGCAGCATCTCATATGCAGTGAAAAACGCTGACTTTCTTTCCATGTTCTCTCTTTATCTCAATTTGTTTCTAACTCATAAACAAACATTCCTTTCTGTTCTCGAGCATAATTCTTCCATCTCCGTTTTATTCTATATAATAAAACTTTCAGTTCACTGCAAGAATGTTTCTAAGTCAGAGAAATACAATTTTGTGAGATTTTAAAATGTGATACAATAAAGAGAAGTACCATGGGAAGGAAGACCAATGAGAATGCACGTTGAGAACACTCAAGCCTGCTGTGACTCTTCATTAACAAGGTCTGTGTGTGATATGCTAAAAATAGCTGGCACTTTGGTCACCTTCAATCAGCACATGTAAAATATGTGAGATAATGAAGCCACAGACCAACCCAAAGAAAAGAACATTCAGACAAAGCAAGTTGTTGGTGAGGATTTAAGGGTACTTTTATTTATTTTATTTTTTCAATTTGCCTATTTATTCTTTGTCTATTAATCCAGTTCAGACCTCAATAATTATTCAGTACACATATGTGAAAGTATTTCCATGAATGAATGTTCACTTCATGCTTATAGGCTGAAGATTTTCAATATTTCCTCCCCATCCCTTACCCATATCAACATCCAGATGGCCTTTCCTTTAGGCCTCTAAGCTCTCTAGAAGAAACAGTTTAAAAAATAAGGTCAATTGTTTCATTCTAAAGCAAAAAAATAATTATTAGGCACCAATAATGACCCTTCTATTGCCCATGATCATTCTTTTTTTTTTTCTTTTTTTATTCAGTTCTTCAAGTATTTATTCATTTATTTTCTTTTTAAATTGGTTATTTTATTTATTGACATTTCAAATGTTATCTCCTTCCTGATTTCCCCTCCCCAAACCTCATCGCATCCCCTCTCCCCTCTGCTTCCATGAGAGTGCTCTCCCACCCACCCACCCACCCACTCCTCCCTCACTGCCCCAGCATTCCCCTACACTGGGGCATTGAGCCTTCACAAGACCAAGGGCCTCCCTTCCCACTGATGTCAGATAAGGACATCCTCTGCTACATATGCAGCTGGAGACATGGGTCTCTCCTTGTGTATTCTTTCGTTGGTGGTTTAGTCCTGGGGAGCTCTGGGGAGTTTGGTTGCTTGATATTGTTGTTCCTCCTATGAGGTTTCAAATTCCTTTGGTTCCTTCAGTCTTTCCCCTAACTCCTTCATTGGTGTCGCTGTGCTCAGTCCAATAGTTGGCTGCTAGCATCCACATCTCTATTGGTCAGTCTAAGTCTTTTTGTTTTTGTTTTTTTTTGTTTTTTTTTTTAACGTATTTTCCTCAATTACATTTCCAATGCTATCCCAAAAGTCCCCCACACCCTCCCCCCAACTCCCCTACCCACCCATTCCCATTTTTTGGCCCTGGCGTTCCCCTGTACTGGGGCATATAAAGTTTGCCTGTCCAATGGGCCTCTCTTTCCAGTGATGGCCGACTAGGCCATCTTTTGATACATATGCAGCTAGTGTCAAGAGCTCCTGGGTACTGGTTAGTTCATAATGTTGCACCTACAGGGTTGCAGATCTCTTTAGCTCCTTGAATACTTTCTCTAGCTCCTCCATTGTGGGCCCTGTTATCCATCCAATAGTTGACTGTGAGCATCCACTTCTGTGTTTGCTAGGCCCCGGCATAGTCTCACAAGAGACAGCTATATCACGGTCTTTGCAACAAACGCTTGCTAGTGTATGCAATGGTGTCATCTTTTGGAGGCTAATTATAGGAATAGATCCTTGGATATGGCAGTCTCTAGATGGTCCATCCTTTTGTCTCAGCTTCAAACTTTGTCTCTGTAACTCCTTCCATGGGTGATTGTTTCCAATTCTAAGAAGGGGCAAAGTGCCCACACTTTGGTCTTCGTTCTTCTTCAGTTTCATGTGTTTTGCAAATTGTACCTTATATCTCGCTATACTATGTTTCTGGGCTAATATCAACTTATCAGTGAATACATATCATTGGAGTTCTTTTGTGATTGTGTTACCTCACTTAGGATGATGCCCTCCAGGTCTAACCATTTGGCTAGAAATTTCACAAATTCATTCTTTTTAATAGCTGAGTAGTACTCCATTGTGTAAATGTTCCACATTTTTTGTATCCATTCCTCTGTTGAGGGGCATCTGGATTCTTTCCAGCTTCTGGCTATTATAAATAAGGCTGCTATGAACATAGTGGAGCATGTGTCCTTCTTACTGTTTGGGACATCTTTTGGATATATGCCCAGGAGAGGTATTGCGGGAGTACTATGTCCAATTTTTTGAGGAACCTCCAGACTGATTTCCAGAGTGGTTGTACAAGCTTGCAAGCCCACCAACAGTGGAGGAGTTTTCCTCTTTCTCCACATCCTCGCCAGCATCTGCTGTCACCTGAATTTTTGATCTTAGCCATTCTGACTGGTGTGAGATGGAATCTCAGGGTTGTTTTGATTTGCGTTTCTCTGATGATTAAGGATATTGAAAAATTTTTCAGGTGCTTCTCAGCAATTCGGTATTCTTCGGATGAGAATTCTTTGATTAACTCTGAGCCCCATCTTTTAAGGGGGTTATTTGATTTTCTGGAGTCCACCCTCTTGAGTTCTTTATATATATTGGATATTAGTCCCCTATCTGATTTCAGATAGGTAAAGATCCTTTCCCAATCTGTTGGTTGCCTTTTTGTCTTATTGACGGTGTCTTTTGCCTTGCAGAAGCTTTGCAGTTTCATGAGGTCCCATTTGTCAATCCTCGATCTTACTGTTGTATTCATATCATTGCTGTTCTATTCAGGAATTTCCCCCCGTGCCCATATCTTCGAGGCTTTTCCCCACTTTCTCCTCTATAAGTTTCAGTGTCTCTGGTTTTATGTGAAGTTCCTTGATCCACTTAGATTTGACCTTAGTACAAGGAGATAGGAATGGATCAATTCGCATTCTTCTACATGATAACAACCAGTTGTGCCAGCACCATTTGTTGAAAATGCTGTCTTTCTTCCACTGGATGGTTTTAGCTCCCTTGTCGAAGATCAAGTGACCAGAGATGTGTGGGTTCATTTCTGGGTCTTCAATTCTATTCCATTGGTCTACTTGTCTGTCACTATACCAGTACCATGCAGTATTTATAACAATTGCTCTGTAGTAAAGCTTTTAGGTCAGGCATGGTGATTCCACCAGAGGTACTTTTATCCTTGAGAAGACTTTTTGCTATCCTAGGTTTTTTGTTATTCCATATGAATTTGCAGATTGCTCTTTCTAATTCGTTGAAGAATTGGGTTGGAATTTTGATGGGGATTGCATTGAATCTGTAGATTGCTTTTGGCAAGAGAGCCATTTTTACAATGTTGATCCTGCCAATCCATGAGCATGGGAGATCTTTCCATCTTCTGAGATCTTCTTTAATTTCTTTCTTCAGAGACTTGAAGTTTTTATCATACAGATCTTTCACTTCCTTAGTTAGACTCACACCAAGATATTTTATGTTATTTTTTTATTATTGAGAAGGGTGTTGTTTCCCTAATTTCTTTCTCAGCCTATTTATTCTTTGTGTAGAGAAAGGCCATTGACTTGTTTGAGTAAATTATATATCCAGCTACTTCACCGAAGCTGTGTATCAGGTTTAGGAGTTCTCTGGTGTAATTTTTACGGTCACTTATATATACTATCATGTCATCTGCAAAAAGTGATATTTTGACTTCGTGTTTTCCAATTTGTATCCCCTTGATCTCCTTTTGTTGTCCAATTTCTTTGGCTAGGACTTCAAGTACTATGTTGAATAGGTAGGGAGAAAGTCGGCAGCCTTGTCTAGTCCCTGATTTTAGTGGGATTGCTTCAAGCTTCTCACCATTTACTTTGATGTTGGCTACTGGTTTGCTGTGGATTGCTTTTATCATGTTTAGGTATGGGCCTTGAATTCCTGATCTTTCCAAACTTTTATCATGAATGGGTGTTGGATTTTATCACATGCTTTCTCCGCATCTAACGAGATGATCATGTGGTTTTTGTCCTTGAGTTTGTTTATATAATGGATTACATTGATGGATTTTCGTATATTAAACTATCCCTGCATCCCTGGAATAAAACCTACTTGGTCAGGATGGATGATTGCTTTAATGTGTTCTTGGATTCGGTTAGTGAGAATTTTATTGAGGATTTTTGCATCGATATTCATAAGGGAAATTGGTCTGAAGTTCTCTATCTTTGTTGGTTCTTTCTGTGGTTTAGGTATCAGAGTAATTGTGACTTCATAGAATGAGTTGGATAGGGTTCCCTCTACTTCTATGTTGTGGAATAGTTTGTGCAGAACTGGAATTAGATCTTCTTTGAAGGTCTGGTAGAATTCTGCACTAAACCCATCTGGTCCTGGGCTTTTTTTGGCTAGGAGACTATTAATGACTGCTTCTATTTCTTTAGGGGATATGGGACTATTTAGATCGTTAACTTGATCCTGATTTAACTTTGGTACCTGGTATCTGTCTAGAAATTTGTCCATTTCGTCCAGGTTTTCCAGTTTTATTGAGTATAGCCTTTTGTAGAAGGATCTGATGGTGTTTCAGATTTCTTCAGGATCTGTTGTTATGTCTCCCTGTTCATTTCTGATTTTATTAATTAGGATGTTGTCCCTGTGCCCTCTAGTGAGTCTAGCTAAGGGTTTATGTATCTTGTTGATTTTCTCAAAGAACCAACTCCTCATTTGGTTAATTCTTTGAATAGTTCTTCTTGTTTCCACTTTGTTGATTTCACCCCTGAGTTTGATTATTTCATGCTGTCTACTCCTCTTGGGTGAATTTGCTTCCGTTTTTTCTAGAGCTTTTAGATGTGTTGTCAAGCTGCTAGTATGTGCTCTCTCTAGTTTCTTCTTAGAGGCACTCAGAGCTATGAGTTTCTCTCTTAGAATTGCTTTCATTGTGTCCCATAGGTTTGGGTATGTTGTGGCTTTATTTTCATTAAACTCTAAAAGTCTTTAATTTATTTCTTTATTCCTTCCTTGACCAAGGTATCATTGAGAAGAGTGTTGTTCAGTTTCCACGTGAATGTTGGCTTTCCCTTATTTATGTTGTTATTGAAGATCAGCCTTAGGCCATGGTGGTCTGATAGGATGCATGGGACAATTTCAATATTTTTGTATCTGTTGAGGTCTGTTTTGTAACCAATTATATGGTAAATTTTGGAGAAGGTCCCGTGAGGTGCTGAGAAGAAGGTATACCCTTTGGTTTTAGGATAAAATGTTCTGTAGATATCTGTCAGATCCATTTGTTTCATAACTTCTGTTAGTTTCACTGTGTCCCTGTTTAGTTTCTGTTTCCACGATCTGTCCATTGATGAAAGTGGTGTGTTGAAGTCTCCCACTATTATTGTATGAGGTGCAATGTGTGCTTTGAGCTTTACTAAAGTGTCTTTAATGAATGTGGCTGCCCTTGCATTTAGAGCATATATATTCAGAATTTGGAGTTCCTCTTGGAGGATTTTAACTTTGATGAGTATGAAGTGTCCCTCCTTGTCTTTTTTGACAAGTTTGGGTGGGAAGTCGATTTTATCGGATATTAGACATGGCTACTCCAGCTTGTTTCTTCAGACCATTTGCTTGGAAAATTGTTTTCCAGCCTTTCACTCTGAAGTAGTGTCCGTCTTTCTCCCTGAGATGGTTTTCCTGTAAGCAGCAGAATGTTGGGTCCTGTTTGTGTAGCCAGTCTGTTAGTCTATGTCTTTTATTGAGGATTTGAGTCCATTGATATTAAGAGATATTAAGGAAAAGTAATTGTTGCTTCCTTTTATTTTTGTTGTTAGAGTTGGCATTCTGTTCTTGTGGCTGTCTTCTTTTTGGCTTGTTGAGGGACTACTTTCTTGCTTTTCCTAGGGCGTGATTTCCATCCTTGTATTGGTTTTTTTCTGTTATTATCCTTTGAAGGGCTGGATTCGTGGAAAGATAATGTGTGAATTTGGTTTTGTTGTGGAATACTTTGGTTTCTCCATCTATGGTAATTGAGAGTTTGGCTGGGTATAGTAGCCTGGGCTGGAATTTGTGTTCTCTTAGTGTCTGTATAACATCTGTCCAGGCTCTTCTGGCTTTCATAGTCTCTGGTGAAAAATCTGGTGTAATTCTGATAGGCTTGCCTTTATATGTTACTTGACCTTTTTCCCTTACTGCTTTTAGTATTCTATCTTTATTTAGTGCATTTGATGTTCTGATTATTATGTGTCGGGAGGAATTTCTTTTCTGGTCCAGTCTATTTGGAGTTCTGTAGGCTTCTTGTATGTTCATGGGCATCTCTTTCTTTAGATTTGGGAAGTTTTCTTCAATAATTTTGTTGAAGATGTTTGCTGGTCCTTTGAGTTGAAAATCTTCATTCTCATCCACTCCTATTATCCGTAGGTTTGGTCTTCTCATTGTGTCCTGGATTTCCTGGATGTTTTGAGTCAGGATCTTTTTGGGTTTTGTATTTTCTTTGACTGTTGTGTCGATGTTCTCTATGGAATCTTCTGCACCTGAGATTCTCTCTTCCATCTCTTGTATTCTGTTGCTGATGCTGGCATCTATGGTTCCAGATTTCTTTCCTAGGGTTTCTATCTCCAGCGTTGCCTCACTTTGGGTTTTCTTTATTGTGTCTACTTCCCTTTTTAGGTCTAGTACGGTTTTGTTCATTTCCATCACCTGTTTTGATGTGTTTTCATTTTTTTCTATAAGGACTTCTGTGGGAAGCGGTTTCTGCTGTTCCTGCATGGCCTCAATGGTAAACAAGTAATGTGCGCAGGTGTGAGAGTGTTTCCATGCCAAGTTATGGCCCATCCCGGGGTGTGGTGATGAGGCTTTGGGAGAGCAGCCTATCAGGTGTGGACATGCCACACTAAGGTGTACATAAGCAGCACCTTTTGGTGCTTGGGGTCTTCCTCTTCATGTTGAAACTGGTGTAATAAAGTTGCTGCAGAAGGATCCGGTTTCTCACGCGTGTGTTCTTGCTGGCGAGACAATAGCACATGTGAGAATTGGTGCCGAAATCCAGGAACTGCTTTACCATCGCTGGCACCGAGGAGACCCTCCGTTCTCGGTGCGGATTCATAACTGCAGTCAGGTTGGTTTTTTAAGGTTCTGAGAGGCATGTTTGGTTCTGGTCTTTCTCTACAATTAGAAGGGGCAATGGAAGCCTTTGTAATTGTTTTTGCAGCACTTATCCTTTTCCTTATAGTGAAAGCAGGACATCGAGTGCTGGAGGAGGTTCAGGAGAGCATGTCAGAAACAGAGCGGGGTAAAAGATTGGGAGCTCAAAGAAAAAAAGGTATACCTAAGAAACAAGGCCCTTCCAAGGATTCTGGATCCGAGGAAGAGAGAGAAAAGGGAAAGGACGCCCTGGGAGAGAAAAAGGAGAAGGGAGAGAGAAAGAGGAGGAAAGATAAAAAGGAAAGGAAAGGAAAAAGGAAAGGAAAAAGGAAAGCAAAATGGAAAAAATGGAAAATGAAAAAAGGAAAGGAAAGGAATATGGAAAAAGGAAAGGAAGGAAGAAGGAAAGGAAGGAAGGAAAGGAAGGAAAGAAAGAAAGAAAGGAAGAAAGAAAGGAAAGAAAGAAAGAAAGGAAAGAAAGAAACAAAGAAAGAAAGAAAGGAAGAAAGAAAGAAAGAAAGAAAGAAAGAAAGAAAGAAAGAAAGAAAGAAAGAAAGGAAGGAAGGAAGGAAGGAAAGGATTGAGACGATAAGGTTCTTGGGTAAATGGGACAAGTTAAGGTTCACGGTTTTGGGACAAGTTGCACCAAGCACCATGGGGACTTGAGGTTTGCAGAGGAACAGACGGTTTTACTAAAAGGGGTTTTGTTGGTCTGGAAGTTAGTGAGAAATTGCATAGAAGATAGAGAAAGATGTGGCGCAGAACTCCAGAGAGGTAATGAGGCGCTGAATCAGGTGAGAGAGGAGCGCTCTCAATTGCTTTGGGAGAGAGTGTCTGTTTGTGTTTCCTCAGGATCATCGACAACAGCTGCAGGTCCTGGAGCAGCTGACCAGAGCAATTCAGTGCAGGTGGAGCTGTGAGGACATGGATGTTCCTGTGGCTGGAGGTGCTCTCGCTAGTGAAAACTGAAGAGCTCTGTGTTCCTGAAACCTATGCCATTGACGAATTCGGGTGTTTCCTCAATTCTTTACATCCAGTGCCATATTATAAGCCTTAATGGAACTTGAATAGAATCCATCATTGTTGGCAATTTTACCTCTTGGCTTACCTCTGCTTTTTCTTATTTTAAGGAGTGGGTGGGGGTAGTTTTGTTTGCTGCTGCCATCTGCTGTGGGCTTGTGTTCATGCTCTGGTTGGTCTGCAAGCTCAGAACCCAACAAAAACATGACAATGTCATTATCACTCAAGCACTTGTAGCCATTGAACAAGGGGCCTCCCCTGAAATTTGGTTCGGCATCTGAGTTCTCTGCTTTTGCACCCCATGGATCTGTGGGTCCATTGCACTGGGATGAGAGAAAGTCAATGAAAAATTTTCCTTAAAACCTGGCTGGCCTTGCTCGTAGAGTTCACCCTAGGCCATCTAGCAGTTATTGTCACACAGCACTGTGGTATCCAGAGATGGGCAACTTTCCTTGTGCACAGACCAACCTATAATGCTGTGTTATGCCATGGGTTGCGAGGCTAAGCACTGCACAGAAGATAGCTTGCTGTTGGCATCCTGTGGAAGGCACGTCTGATTGCATGAAGTTTCAGTGTCCTAGTTTCCTTCCCCCAGAAAAAATGACACAGGAGCTGTCCAAGACCTCTCTGGGTGATGAGCCCAAGGGATGGTTTTGTGTAGGGCCCCTATGCTTGAACACTGGGGATCAGACCTCTACCTTCACCCATGAGGCTTGTTTGCAGCAATCAAAATCTGGCCATAGATTAATCAACATCCTGGCCTTTTGATGCACCTGCCGCATGCAGACAGGAGAGCTGCGCAGGTGTATAGGTAAGGCTGTGACATTAGAGGAACGACCTAAAACAGGGGCCACAGCAGATGGGCGTAACTGCAGAGGCCTAGACCAGCCTCGTGAGATGTGGGAAGCGGTTTCCACTGTGCCTGCGTGGCTTAATTGGTAAACAAGCAATGTGCGCATGTGCGAGAGTGTTTTTGTGCCAAGTCACGGCCCATCCCGGGGTGTGGTGATGAGGCTTTGGGAGAGCAGCCTATCAGGTTTGGACACGCCACACTAAGGTGTACATAAGCAGCACCTTTTGGTGCTTGGGGTCTTCCTCTTCATGTTGAAACTGGTGTAATAAAGTTGCTGCAGAAGGATCCGGTTTCTCACGCGTGTGTTCTTGCTGGTGAGACAATAGTGCATGTGAGAGACTTCTACCTGTTTGGTTGTGTTCTCCTGTTTTTCTTTAAGGATTTGTAATTCTTTAGCAGTGTTCTCCTGTATTTCTTTAATTGAGTTATTAAAGTCCTTCTTGATGTCCTCTACCATCATCATGAGATATGCTTTTAAATCTGGGTCTAGCCTTTCGTTTGTGTTGAGGTGCCAGGACTAGGTGGGGTGGAAGTGCTGCGTTCTGATGATAGTGAGTAGTCTTGATTTCTGTTAGTAGGATTCTTACATTTGCCTTTCACCATCTGGTATTCTCTGGAGCTAGTTGTTATAGTTGTCTCTGGTTAGAGCTTGTTCCTCAGGTGATTATGTTAGCCTCTATCAGCAGACCTGGGAGACTAGCTCTATCCTTAGTTTCAGTGGTCAGAGTACTCTCTGCAGGCAAGCTCTCCTCTTGCAGGGAAGGTGCCCAGATATCTGGTGTTTGAACCTGCCTCCTGGCAGAAGTTGTGTTCCACTCACCAGAGGTCTTAGGATCCCGTGGCGGATCCTGTGTGGGTCCTTGCGGGTGTCCGGAGACTCCCCGGGCCAGGGACCCCGGAGCTGCAGTGGGCCGGAAGGGGCTTGAGCCCCGAATGGGGTACTTTTATTTTTATTTTATTTTTTTATTATTCATTTTATTCATTTAAACTTCAAATGTTGTCCCCTTCCTGGTCTCCCCTGCACAAACACTCCCAACACATTTCCTCTCCTTGTTGCCTCTAACAGGGTGCTTCCTCCACCCACCCACTCCCACCTCACTGCTCTAGCATCTCCCTACACTGGGGCATCAAGCCTTCACAGGACCAAGGGCCTCCCTTCCCATTGATGCCAGATAAGGCCATCCTCTGCTACATGGATGGAGCCATGGATCCATCCATGTGTGCTCATTGGTTGGGGGTTCAGTTTTTGGGAGCTCTAAGTGATCTGGTTAGTCGATGTTGTTGTTCTTCCTATGGGGTTTTAACCCCCTTTAGCTCTTTCAGTCCTTTCCCTAGCTCTTCCACTGGGTTCCCAGGCTTAGTTTGATGGTTGGCTGTGAGTATCTGCATCTGTATTAGTCAGGTGCTGGTAGAACCTCTCACAGAACAACCATACCAGTCTCTTGTCAGTGAGCACTTCTTGGCATCAGCAATAGTTTCTGGGTTTTGTGTCTGCAGATTGGATGAACCCCTGGGTGGGGCAGTCACTGGAAGGTCTTTCCTTCAGTCTCTGTTCCATTTTTCATCCCTGTCTTTACTTTGGACAAGAACATTTTGGGGTTAAAAAGTTTGATATGGATGCATGGCTCCATCCCTCAACTGGGGGCTATGCCTATCTACTGGAGGTGGTTTCTACAGGTTCTTTCTCCTCTTTGTTGTATATCTCAGCTAAAGTCATCCCCTTTGGGATGCCTCTTGCTTTCCTAGAATCTGGGACTTTCTAGTGACTACCCCTAGTTCCTCATCTCCCAATGATGTATATTTTTATTCGATTTCCTTACTCTCTGTACTTCTCGCCTGTCCCTTCCAATACCTGATCTTGCCTCTCCTTTTTTTTCCCTCCCCCTACTCTGTCCCTCCCAGGTCCCTAGTGTTGAGGATCCACCAATAAGAATGTGGCCCAATTGACTATGCAAGGTCTGGATACAGAGTATGTAGTTTATATATCTCACTTCTCATAGTTAATGCTCATTTCCTCTTCTTTGGACATGTGTGTTTCTGGTTGTTGTCTCTATATATTATCGGGAAGCTGCACCCATGAAACTCCAAAAATATGGTCACCTAAGTAAGACACACATAATGACATGGCCAGTTGACATGCCAGTGTAGATGGAGGAAATTTTATAGGACTCTACCCCTAGATTAAGAATTGTAGCCAATGAATGCTTGCTAAAAGATGGAGACAGGGTCTTCTGCAGGGATGAGCTATTGCCTACACCCAAGTGAACAGCCTTAAACATGTGTGTGCGCATATGTATAAACATATATAGTATAAACATCTATATGTCCATATATACCAATATATATGTAGCACTAAAAAGACTCAGTAGGTTATGTGTATATGTGTTTTTGTGCAAGTGTGTATACACATGTTTGTGCCTATGAATCAATAATAACTAAAGATAAAATCATGAATTGAGAGGGAGAGGGAACACAGGAGAAATTAAAGTGGATAGGAGAAGGATATAAGTCATGCAAACACATTGTACACATTGAAAATATGCAGGAATATATTTTAGATTAATTAAAAATAAAGTGTTAATGTTAACTTGCAAATTGAAATGTTCCTTAGGACAACTATCTTATGCCTTCTGCTTGAAGATCTTGGTCATTTCCATGCTTTAAGATATAAGGGACTGAGAAGTGCTCATCACCCTCATCCACCCTGGGAACTGCAAATAACAACCAGTTGCACTTCTCTGGTGGCTTTGCAATCTAAAATTTAGGTAGTCTTCATTTCAGAGCAGCTGTGGGAACTTTTTAAGGAGCTGACAAAGCTCTGATCCATTCTCTTTCCTGAGCTATTGTACTTGGGTCACCAAGGTAACATCCTTGCAGCTGTCTCCAACCCATCTTCTCTCATTTTGGCGTAGCATCATTAGCTGCTGATCACTCTTTTGGACAGGATGAGTCCACAGGCAATGACTTTCCTCCAATCTCTTCTAAAGCTAAAGGAGGAAAAAAATTACCATTTTTTTCATTTGTGCTTAATTGGCACATAATTAGACATATTTATGAAGCATATCACTTTAATATATGTATTAGTTTTTTATGAGGTCAGCCTGGTATGCAAAAAAATTGACATTAGCAAGGATTACATAAGGAGACACTCTCAAAATAAATAAACAAATCAACAAATAAATAAGAAAGAAAAAATAAGATAGAAAATGCTTGCCCTAGGGGGTCTTAGGTCTTCTGTAGGTGTGTACTCACTTGCTGCTTATTAGTAATATCATATAAACATGGGCTTTGTGGTCTGGTTTTTCCTAACTTGGATAATCTCTTATAGTTATCTCCAGAAGAAAGCATCAAAGGCTAATTCTGGAAATCTTAATTTTTAAAACTGTAATTGATTATAGAACTAATAAATACTCATGGCGAGAATATAGAGTTGCCAATAGACAGAACTCAGATTTTAAAGTTTAGAGCACTATGCTAGAAACTATTCAAATGTCCAACTAATGGAGAAATGCCACTTCAGATAATTCAAATTTCATGTGAACTTTGTTCCATATATTATTAAAAACAGGACAGGGATTAAATACACAAAGAAGTGAGCATTTTTTCCTGATAAATATCAACTAAAAATCACACAGCATGACTCTTGTCTGTGATATGGATCATAAAATAAATAATTAAAAATGGGTTACTTATAATACAAAAATGCTTGTTTGTATTTTCATAGAAATTAGTTTATTTAGTTATCCAGAGTTCTTCAGAGAAACATAACCAATAGGAAATATATATATATATACATAAATGATACATACACATACGCTCTACACACATATACATATATATATATATATATATATATATATATATATATATATATATATATATATGTAAATAAAACAATGAGATTTGTGACAAGGAATTGGCTCACATGATCACAGAAATTGAGAAGTCTCAAGGTTTAATTGTCACACTTGAAACCAGTGGGCCGACAGTGTAGTTTCCAGCTACAACCAAAGTACAGAGAAGCAAGGAAGTCAGCCAAATCAGTGCTCCCATGATCAAGATCTGAGAAGTCCAAAGATAGTAAAGGACAGATGTCCCAGCTCTAGTAACCAGAGCCAAAATGAATTTATTCTTCTGCTTAGCCTTTATGTTTTATTGGATGATACACCCACCCAGACACACACAGACAGCAATCTACTTTTCTCTGTCTACTGATTCAAATGTTAATCTCAACCAGAAAAACCCACAGATATACTCAAAATAGTGCTACACCAAATGCCTGGCCACTCAGTTCCTCAGGGAAGCTGACACATGAAATTAACCCTCACACTTATGAAGAACATACAAGCAAGTAATCTTTCTTAATATGATCAGATGCACTTAAAGATAATATAGAAGATGGTATTTTTGCTAATTGATCTGTTTTAAATTGATTGGGAACCTTATTGCTTGCCTGTTTGTTTGTTTGTTTGTTTAGGCAGGGTATCATGTGTATCCCTTCCCTGAATCCAACTATGTAGACTTGGTTGGTATCCAGCTAATAGAGATCTACCTCTCTCTACTTCCTGAATGATAGAATTAAAGGTCTGAACTAACCAACCCAGGGCTTGCAAAGACATATCATTATTTTAAAAATTAGGGATTTAGAGAAACGATCCAGCGGTTAGGAATGCTTTCTCCCTTTGTAAAGTCTCCAGTTCCCAGCACCTACCTGGCAGTAATTACAGTTCCAGGGAATCTGATGGCATTTTCTGGTATCTATAGGCACCAGACATCCATCTTGTATACATGCATATATGTAGGTCCTCATGCATACAAATAAAAAATAAAAATCTTGTTAACTAAAATATTTTGTTACTTAGATACCAACCCACTTATTGATAGAAAAAATATTTGAGTGTTAGCACATACCAGAAATACATTTATTATAATCCTAAATTAGTCGAGCCTTAACTATGACAAATTGATTGTTTCATTTAGCATACTCTGGGTCCATGTTTATTTTAATAACAAAGATTGAAGCTAGAGTTAAGTTAGAGAGCAGAACTATGCTTCATTTAACATTTCTGTCCTAACAGTTCTCTACCCTCTTTTTGTGCCAGTAATTACAAGACATTCATGTCCAAGTTTGAAACAAGATTCAAATGTCAAACAAATACAAATGCATTACTTTATTTTTTGAGTAAAAGTTAGATGAAATGTTCTTACATCAAAGTAAGTCACTAATAATTTTTCAATAGCATGATTTGTTATGACGTGACTTGAAGTAACCTTTGTATAATTGTACAAAACAAGAAAGCAAGGTTGTCCTTAGTTGATTGTGTGCTGCTACAAAAACATAAGACTGGACATTTAAAAGAGTAGGAGTGTGTTTCTTAGTCACAGAGTCTGGGAAGTGCAAGGCCAAGGGGACTTTCTCCTTCATCCAATGATGTAAGGTAAAAGGAAAGCAAGAGTAGGGATGCAAACAGGAGAAGGAGGGAAAGGAAGAGGGAAGAAGAAGGGGATAAGAGATGGAGAACAATTTAGTGAATGAGCACCCCACTCCTGGGATAGCTAACCAGTTCCCATGGTAACCTTTAATGCACTCCTGTGAGCATACCCTCAAGATTTAACCACATCCTACAAGTCCTACCTCTCAAGAATATTGCAATGAAAGATTAAGACTTAAATACGTGAAATTCAGGATATACATCCAAATAGCAGTGAGTCTAAACCAGCTGATTAATTATAATTCAAGATCTCTTTACATAACACTAGCATATTCCATGAACATTAATGTCCAATACATCTATTGATTGCTTTTACCTTGTGCATGAGAGTGACTATTAACAAATCATCTTAATAGTTGTCTAAAGTGGATACTTTTCAAAGACATAGAACATCCTAATCACTGAATAAAACAAATGGCATTTGATGAGGTTCTGAGATTATACTCAATACCTATTCTATAGTAAACTCAACTAAAAGGAGTTTTGTTTGTAAAACTGATAATTAAAGAAAATATCAGGCTTGCAATTATAACATATCTGTGATGTGGGAAGCACAGAGTACAGGGTTCAAATGTTATTTCAAGTTCATATTCCCTAGTGTCATCGTCCCTCAGGGGCTGTCCTAGAGACTGCCTTGTTTACTGGATAGATTGGGTCTCGTGCCTCCTTTGAGGTCAGCAAGAAAATGTAGGACTCTGATTTTCAGAATATGATGAAGGGGAAGAGAAAGGTGTCATGACAGAAACAGACATTTTCCTCAGAGTTGCATCTGAAATCCAGTGAAGAGAGAGGAATTTCTTATTTGTTGAGTTCCAAAATATATTCCAACAGGAAATGACTTCTGGGTCCTTTCAGCAAAATATTGCTAATGTATGCAATGGTGTCAGCATTTGGAGGCTGATTATGGGATGCATCCCTGGGTATGGCAGTCTCTAGATGGTCCATCCTTTCGTCTCAGCTCCAAACTTTGTCTCTGTAACTCCTTCCATGGTGTTTTGTTCCCAATTCTAAGAAGGGGAAAAGTGTACACACTTTGGTCTTCGTTCTTCTTGAGTTTCATGTGTTTTGCAAATTGTATCTTGTATCTTGGGTATACTAAGTTTCTGGGCTAATATCCACTTATCAGTGAGTACATATCATGTAAGTTCTTTTGTGATTAGGTTACCTCAGTCAGGATGATGCCCTCCAGGTCCATCCATTTGCCTAGGAATTTCATAAATTCATTCTTTTTAATAGCTGAGTAGTACTCCATTGTGTAAATGTACCACATTTTCTGTATCCATTCCTCTGTTGATGGCCTAGTCGGTCATCATTGGAAAGAGAGGCCCATTGGTCTTACAAACTTTAGATGCTTCAGTACAGGGGAATGCCAGGGCCAAGAAGTGGAAGTGTGTGTGTGGGGGGGTGTAGGGGAGTGGGGGGATGGGGGACTTTTGGGATAGCATTGGAAATTAAATGAGGAAAATACCTAATAAAAAATTTAAAAATTAAATTTAAATATACTTTATCACAAAAAAATAAATAATAAATAAATAAATGTTTTCAAGGAACTCAAAGATTATTTAAAAAAAAAGAAAGAAAATGACTTCTGTAGGCAATTTGGAAACTGGCCATTCTATGTCCCATCATGGATTCAATTAGGATAATGAACACAAATTAGCATAGAGGAGGCTCTGAATAGCATCAGTGGGGGACAAAATGATGACCCTTAAGTTCAAGACTCCACAAATGCCTTGCTTTTCTAAGCAACTCAGCTTGTGTAGACAAAACACACCATCTTACAATAAAGTCTTTAAAAGAAAACCAACCTGGCAGATTCTACTTGCTCATGCACACATGGCAGGTTTGGATTAGTTCCCTCTTGGCCAGAGTCTAGTCAATTAGAATTAGTGAAACATTTCATTAACTTAAAGTAGATTTTTTTGCTAGGTGTCCATCACTGAAAATGAACAAATGGGTAAATTTAACTAGAGAGAAGTTCTTTAAGTATTAGCTCACTTGAAGCAAAACCTTCTAGAGGTTTTCTTTTCCAAGTATCACATTAAAAGCTATGTTCTAGTGTCCAGGATAGTGGGAAGACTTTGGATTTTCAGGAAAGAAGGTGGGCAGAGGCACAGGTGTCTCAGTACAAATCATGGCAGCATCTTTACTGCCACACACTTAAGGTAGACACAACCAGTATCTGATTGTACAGTCTTACACAGCTGTGCCCTGCTTTCGTAGACTCCACTGCCTAGCTAGTTCAGCCAGCATCGTACCTTCTCATGGAAATTCTCTCACTTATCTAAATATTAGAAGAGAGGAGCATGTTCAACACAGGATGTGATCTTTGTTATGTTTGCTGCTAAGGGTAATGGCAAGCGTAATTTTATGTCTTATAGACATCACAGCTTACAGAAAATATACATGTAAAATGCCCTATTTATTTACTTCTATTTTAATTAATAATTCTATTAGTACATCTGAAATGATAACCCACTTCTTGGTTACCCCTCCACTGAGCCCCCATCCCATGATATCCAAATTCCCAGTTACCCCTCCACCAATCCCCTCATCTGCCCTCCCCCCTTGCCTGTATGAGGGTGCTCTCCCACCCACCCACACTCTCCTGCCCCACCACTTCCCTACGCTGGGGCATCAAACCTCCCCGGGACCAAGGACCTCCCCTCTCATTGATGTCAGACAAGGCCATCCTCTGCTACATATGCAGCTGGAGCCATGGATCTCTCCCTGTACACTCCTTGATTGGTGGTCTAGACTCTGGGAGAACTGGGTGGTCAGGCCAATCTATGTTGTTCTTCCAATGGGGTTGCAATCCCCCTCTGCTTCTCCAGTCCTTCCGTCAGCTCCCCAACAGGGTCCCTGAGTTCAGTTTGATGGCTGGTTCCAAGCATTCATATCTGTATTGGTCAGTTGCTGGCCAGACCTCCCAAGGAACTACACCACTAGGTTCCTGTCACAAGCACATCTTGACCATGGCAACAGTGCTAGCTTGGTGTCTGTAGACATGATGGATCCCCAGATGGGGCAGTCCCTGGTCACCCCTTCTTCCAGTCTCTGTTCCATTTTTTTTTTGTCCCTGTTCTTTCTTTGGACAGGAATGTTTCTGGATTAAAAATTTTGAGATGGGTAGGGGGCTACATCCCTCAACCAGGGGCCATGCCTATCTACTAGTAGGAGGTGGTCTCAACAGGTTCTATCTACCCCTTCTCTGCACATTTTGGCTGAAGTCATCCTGTTTGGTCCTGGGAGCCTCACATTTCCCTCGTGTCTAGGACCCTCCAGTGGCTATCCCCAGTTCCTCATCTCCCTGTTACATATTGTTTGATTTCCTGACCATCTTTACCTTTCTCACATCTCTTCTAGTTCCTGATACTGTCCCCTTTTTTCTCCCCTCCTCTCTCCCTTCCGGGTCCTCCTCTCACTCTACCTCCCATGATCATCCTGTGCCTCCCTCAAAACAGGACTGAAGCATCCACACCCTGGTCTTCCTTCTTTCTGTGCTCCATATGGTCTGTGGGTTGTATTATGGGCATTGAGAACTTTTGTGCTAATATCCACTTATCAGTGAGTACAAGCCATGAGTGTTCTTTTGTGTCTGGGTTACCTCACTCAGAATGATATTTTCTAGTTCCATTCATTGGCCTGCAAATTTCATGAAGTCATTTTTAATCTCTGAGTAGTACTCAATTGTGTAAATGTACCACATTTTACATATCCATTTTTCTGTTGAGGGACATCATGGTTGTTTCCAGCTTCTGGCTATTATAAATAAGGCTGCTATGAACATAGTGGAACATGTGTCCTTATTACATTTTGGAACATCATTTGGCTATATGCCCAGGAATGATATAGTTGGCTCCTCAGGTAGAACTATTTCCAATTTCCTGAGGAACTGCCAGACTGATTTCCAAAGTGGTTTTTTTTTTTTTCCTGGCTTGCAGTCCCAGCAGCAATGGAGGAGTGTTCCTCATCAACATGTGCTGTCACCTGAGTTTTTGATCTTCGCCATTCTGATTGGTGTGTGATGGAATCCCAGTGTTGTTTTGATTTGCAATTCCCTGTTGACTAGGGATGTTGAACATTTCTTTAAGTGCTTCTCAGGCATTGGAGATTCTTCAATTGAGAATTCACTATTGAGCTCTATACTCCACTTTTAAATAGGGTTATGTGGTTCTCTGGAGTCTAACTTCTTGAGATCTTTTTATATTTTGGATACTAGCCCTCTATTGGATGTAGAGTTGGAAAATATCTTTTGCAAATCTGTGGGTTGCCATTTTGTCCTATTGTCAATGCCCATTGCTTTACAGAAACTTTTCAATCTTATGAGGTCCCATTTGTCGATTCTTGATCTTAAAGCATAAGCCACTCTTGTTCTGTTCAAGAAGTTATCCCCTGTGCCAAGTATTCAAGGCTCTTCCCTACTTTCTCTTCTATTATATTGAGTGTATTTGATTTTATGTGGAGGTCCTTGTTTTACTTGGACTTGAGCTTTGTACAAGGAGATAAGAATGGACACATGTGCATTCTTTTACATGCAAACTGCCAGTTGAGTCAGCACAATTAGCTGAAAATACTGTCTTTTCTCCACTGAATGGTTGAAGCTTCTTTGTCAAAGATCAAGTGATGATAGGTGTGTGGGTTCATTTCTGGGTCTTCATTTCTACTCCATTGATCTTCTGGCCTGTCTTTCTGTCTTTGTACCAATACCATGCAGGTTTTTTTTCCCACTATTGCTCTATATTATAGATTGAGGTCAGGGATGGTGATTCCCCCCCAGAAGTTCTTTTATTGTTGAGAATAGTTTTTGATATACTAGGTTTTTTGTTTTTTCACATGAATTTGAGAATTTCATTTTTAACTCTATCAAGAATTGAGTTGCAATTTTAGTGAGGATTGCAATGAATCTGTTGATAGTTTTCAGCAAGCTGACCATTTTACTATATTAATCCTGCCAATCCATGAGTATGGGAGATCTTTCCATCCTCTGAGGTCTCCTTCGAATTCTTTCTGCAAGGATTGGAAGTTCTTGTCATACAGATCTTTCATTTGCTTGATTAAAGTTACACTAAGATATTTTATATTATTTGTGACCATTGTGATGTGTATTGTTTCCGTAATTTCTTTTTCTTTTTTTTTTTTTGATTTTTTTTTTAATTCTTTTTTTTTTATTTTATCTTATTTTTTTAAATTAGGTATTTATTTCATTTACATTTCCAATGCTATCCCAAAAGTCCCCACATGCTCCCCCACCCACCCACTCCCACTTCTTGGCCCTGGCATTCCCCTGTACTGAGGCAGATAAAGTTTGCACAACCAATGGGCCTCTCTTTCCACTAAAGGCCAACTAGGGCATCTTCTGATACATATGCAGCTAAAGACACGAGCTCTGGGGAGTATTGGGTAGTTCATATTTTTGTTCCACCTATAGGGTTGCAGATCCCTTTAGCTCCTTGGGTACTTTCTCTAGCTCCTCCATTGGGGGCCCTGTGATCCATCCAATAGCTGACTGTGAGGATCCACTTCTGTGTTTGCTAGGCCCCGGCATAGTCTCACAAGAGACAGCTATATCTAGGTCCTTCCAGCAAAATCTTGCTAGTGTATGCAATGGTGTCAGCCTTTGGAAGCTGATTAGGGGATGGATCCCCGGATATGGCAGTCTCTAGATTGTCCATCCTTTTGTCTCAGCTCCAAACTTTGTCTCTGTAACTCCTTCCATGTGTGTTTTGTTCCCAATTCTTAGAAGGGGCAAAGTGTCCACGACTTGGTCTTCGTTATTCTTGAGTTTCATGAGTTTCACAAATTGTATCTTATATCTTGGGTATTCTAAGTTTCTGGGCTAATATCCACTTAGCAGTGAGTACATATCATGTGAGTTCTTTTGTGATTGTGTTACCTCACTCAGGATGATGCCCTCCAGGTCCATCCATTTGCCTAAGAATTTCATAAATTCATTCTTTTTAATAGCTGAGTAGTACTCCATTGTGTAAATGTACCACATTTTCTGTATCCGTTCCTCTGTTGAGGGGCATTTGGGTTCTTTCCAGCTTCTGGCTATTATAAATAAGGCTGCTATGAACATAGTGGAGCATGTATCCTTCTTACCGGTTGGAACATCTTCTGGATATAGGCCCAGGAGAGGTATTGCGGGATCCTCCAGTAGTACTATGTCAAATTTTCAGAGGAAACTGCTAGACTGATTTCCAGAGTGGTTGTACAAGCTTGCAATCCCACCAACAATGGAGGAGTGTTCCTTTTTCTCCACATCCTCGCCAGGATCTACTGTCGCCTGAATTTTTGATCTTAGCCATTCTGACTGGTATGAGGTGGAATCTTAGGGTTGTTTGATTTGCATTTCTCTGATTTAAGGATGCTGAACATTTTTTTCAGGTGCTTCTCAGCCATTCAGTATTCCTCAGGTGAGAATTCCTTGTTTAGCTCTGAGCCCCATTTTAATGGGGTTATTTGATTTTTTGGAGTCCACCTTCTTGAGTTCTTTATATATATTGGATATTAGTCCCCTATCTGATTTAGGATAGGTAGAGATCCTTTCCCAATCATTTGGTGGCCTTTTTGTCTTATTGATAGTGTCTTTTGCCTTGCAGAAGCTTTGCAATTTTATGAGGTCCCATTTGCCGATTCTTGATCTTATTTCACAAGCCATTGCTGTTCTATTCAGGAGTTTTTCCCCTGTACTCATATCTTCGAGGCTTTTCCCTACTTTCTCCTCTATAAGTTTCAGTGCCTCCAGTTTTATGTGGAGTTCCTTAATCCGCTTAGATTTGACCTTAGTACAAGGAGATAGGAATGGATCGATTCAAATTCTTACACATGATAACTACCAGTTGTGCCAGCACCATTTGTTGAAAAAGCTGTATTTCTTCCACTGGATGGTTTTAGCTCCCTTGTCGAAGATCAAGTGACCATAGGTGTGTGAGTTCATTTCTGGGTCTTCAATTCTATTCCACTGGTCTACTTGTCTGTCACTATACCAGTACCTTGCAGTTTTTATCACAATTGCTCTGTAGTAAAGCTTTAGGTCAGGCATGGTGATTCCACCAGAGGCTCTTTTATCCTTGAGAAGACTTTTTGCTATCCTAGGTTTTTTTGTTATTCCAGATGAATTTGTAGATTGCTCTTTCTAATTCGTTGAAGAATTGAGTTGGAATTTTGATGGGGATTGCATTGAATCTGTAGATTGCTTTTAGCAAGATAGCCATTTTTACAATGTTGATCCTGCCAATGCATGAGCATGGGAGATCTTTCCATCTTCTGAGATCTTCTTTAATTTCTTTCTTCAGAGACTTGAAGATTTTATCATACAGATCTTTCACTAGTCAAGGCAAGGTATTTTATATTTTTTATGACTATTGAGAAGGGAGTTGTTTCCCTAATTTCTTTCTCAGCCTGTTTATCCTTTGTGTAGAGAAAGGCCATTGACTTGTTTGAGTTAATTTTATATCCTGCTACTTCACTGAAGCTGTTCATCAGGTTTAGGAGCTCTGTGGTGGAATTTTTAGGGTCATTTATATGTACTATCATATCATCTGCAAAAAGTGCTATTTTGACTTCTTCCTTTCCAATTTGTATCCCCTTGTTCTCCTTTTGTTGTCTAATTGCTTTGGCTAGGACTTCAAGTACAATGTTGAGTATCGAGAAAATAGACAGCCTTGTCTAGTCCCTGATTTTAGTGTGAATGCTTCTAGCTTCTCACCATTTACTTTGATGTTGGCCACTGGTTTGCTGTAGATTGCTTTTATCATGTTTAGGTATGGGCCTTGAATTCCTGATCTTTCCAAGACTTTTATCATGAATGGGTGTTGGATTTTGTCACATGCTTACTCCACATCTAAAGAGATGATCATGTGGTTTTTGTCTTTGAGTTTGTTTATATACTGGATTACGTTGATAGATTTCCATATATTGAACCATCCCTGCATCCCTGGGATAAAACCTACTTGTTCAGGATGGATGAATGTTTTGATGTGTTCTTGGATTCGGTTAGCGAGAATTTTATTGAGGATTTTTGCATCGATATTCATAAGGGTAATTGGTCTGAAGTTCTCTATCTTTGTTGGGTCTTTCTGTGGTTTAGGTATCAGAGTAATTGTGACTTCATAGAATGAATTTGGTAGAGTACCTTCTGTTTCTATTTTGTGGAATAGTTTGTGAAGAACTGGGATTAGATCTTCTTTGAAGGTCTGATAGAACTCTGCACTAAACCCATCTGGTCCTGGGCTTTTTTTGGCTGGGAGACTATTAATAACTGCTTCTATTTCTTTAGGTGATATGGGACTGTTTAGATGGTCAACTTGATCCTGATTCAACTTTGGTACCTGGTATCTGTCTAGAAATTAGTCCATTTCATCCAGGTTTTCCAGTTTTGTTGAGTATAGCCTTTTGTAGAAGGATCTGATGGTGTTCTGGATTTCTTCAGGATCTGTTGTTATGTCTCCCTGTTCATTTCTGATTTTGTTAATTAGGATTTTGTCCCTGTGCCCTCTAGTGAGTCTAGCTAAGGGTTTATCTATTTTGTTGATTTTTCTCAAAGAACCAACTCCTCGTTTGGTTAATTCTTTGAATAGTTCTTCTTCTTTCCACTTGGTTGATTTCACCCCTGAGTTTGATTATTTCCTGTCGTCTACTCCTCTTGGGTGAATTTGCTTCCTTTTTTTGTAGAGCATTTAGATGTGTTGTCAAGCTGCTAGTGTGTGCTCTCTCTAGTTTCTTTTTGGAGGCACTCGGAGCTATGAGTTTCCCTCTTAGAAATGCTTTCATTGTGTGCCATATGTTTGGGTATGTTGTGGCTTCATTTTCATTTTACTCTAAAAAGTCTTTAATTTCTTTCTTTATTCCTTCCTTGACCAAGGTATCATTGAGAAGAGTGTTGTTCAGTTTACACATGAATGTTGACTTTCTATTATTTGTGTTGTTATTAAAGATCAACTTCAGTCCATAGTGATCTGATAGGATGCAAGGGACAATTTCAATATTTTTGTATGTGCTGAGACCTGTTATGTGACCAATTATATGGTTAATTTTGGAGAAGGTGCCATGAGGTCCTGAGAAGAAGGTATATACTTTTGTTTTAGGATAAAATTTTCTGTAGATATCTGTTAAATCCATTTGTTTCATAACTTCTGTTAGTTTCACTGTGTCCCTGTTTAGTTTCTGTTTCCACGATCTGTCCATTGATGAAAGTGGTGTGTTGAAGTCTCCCACTATTATTGTATGAGGTGCAATGTGTGCTTTGAGCTTTACTAAAGTTTCTTTAATGAATGTGGCTGCCCTTGCATTTGGAGCATAGATATTCAGAATTTGTAGTTCCTCTTGGAGGATTTTACCTTTGATGAGTATGAAGTGTCCTTCCTTGTCTTTTTTGTTAACATTGGGTTGGAAGTTGATTTTATTCTATATTAGAATGGTTACTCCAGCTTGTTTCTTCATACCATTTTCTTGGAAAATTGTTTTCCAGCCTTTCACTCTGAGGTAGTGTCTGTCTTTTCCCCTGAGATTGGTTTCCTGTAAGCAGCAAAATGTTGGGTCCTGTTTGTGTAGCCAGTCTTTTAGTCTATGTCGTTTTATTGTGGAATGGAGTCCATTGATATTAAGAGATATCAAGGAAAAGTAATAGTTTCTTCCTATTACTTACTTTTGTTGTTAGAGTTGGCAATCTGTTCTTGTGGCTGTCTTCTTTTAGGTTTGTTGAACGATTACTTTCTTGCTTTTTCTTTTTTTTTCTTTTATTATATATAAATACATAGTTTATTATATTAATAAATTTAAATAGATATTTTATATATTAAAACATATAATTCCCAGGCAAGAAGATGATGTAAAGGTACAAGGTACCAGGACCTGAGTTCAATTCTTAGAACTGATGTAGAAACTGCTGATCATGGTGGAGCTTGCTTAATTTAACCTCAGCACTGGAGAGATGGAAATCAGTAGATCCCCAATGGCCTACCACCAGCCTAGTCAGCAAGCTCCAAATTCTCCAAATTGGAGATCCAGTCCCCAAATGTAAAGGGGAATGAACCTGAGGGATTACTTCCTCATGCTACATATACTGGATCACACCAAGTCTTAGCCAAGAAAAAGAACACAGAAGATGAGCCATACCCCAAAGTACCCAGCTCCAGAGCCCCCAGTGACACATCTGTGCCATCTCCAGAGGTCACTACATTGCTTTTGAGACCAGCTCATTCTCCAGGGACAGACCTGCATCGTCTGGATGTCTGACTGGCTTGTGGCTGAGGTATGTCTAATTCCATTTATCGTGAGCACCACAGGGCAGAGACTGAACCATGGACATCAGATGGCTTGGCTACAGGGTACAGAGGTTTAGGACAGAGGATGTGACTGGGCTGAACATTCAGGGTCCTAAGGTAATGTCGTAGACAGTTAATCTTTCCTAGACTTGTCCCACCATGAGGTTCTGCTGGACTGCTGGGCCTCTGCTTGGCAGAGTACCTCAGGTCTGATAGCCAAACCTGCTCAGTAAAAGCCGAGTGAAGCCCAAGTTCACAGCTATTGATGTCTAAGGCTCACCCCTCTCTGTCTCTCTCTGTCAGTGTCTGTCTCTGTCTCTACATCTTTTCTCTGTCTCTCTGTCTTTCTCTTTATCTCTGTCTTTTTCTATCTCAGTCTCTCTGTCTTTTTCTATCTCTCCCTGTCTCTATGTCTCTGTTTCTATGTCTTTCTCTGTCTCTGTGTCTCTGTTTCTCTCTTTTTTTTTTTCCATTTTTTATTAGGTATTTAACTCATTTACATTTCCAATGCTATACCAAAAGTCCCCCATATCCACCCACCCCCACTCCCCTGCCCACCCACTCCCCCTTTTTGGCCCTGGAATTCCCCTGTACTGGGGCATATAAAGTTTGCAAGTCCTATGGGCCTCTCTTTCCAGTGATGGCCGACTAGGCCATCTTTTGATATATATGCAGCTAGAGTCAAGAGCTCCGGGGTACTGGTTAGCTCATAATGTTGTTCCACCTATAGGGTTGCAGATCCCTTTAGCTCCTTGGCTACTTTCTCTAGCTCCTCCATTGGGAGCCCTATGATCCATCCATTAGCTGACTGTGAGCATCCACTTCTGTGTTTGCTGGGCCCCGGCATAGTCTCACAAGAGACAGCTACATCTGCGTCCTTTCAATAAAATCTTGCTAGTGTATGCAATGGTGTCAGCGTTTGGATGCTGATTATGGGGTGGATCCCTGGCTATGGCAGTCTCTACATGGTCCATCCTTTCATCTCAGCTCCAAACTCCGTCTCTGTAACTCCTTCCATGGGTGTTTTGTTCCCAAATCTAAGGAGGGGCATAGTGTCCACACTTCAGTCTTCATTCTCCTTGAGTTTCATGTGTTTAGCAAATTATATCTTATATCTTGGGTATCCTAGGTTTGGGGCTAATATCCACTTATCAGTGAATACATATTGTGTGAGTTTCTTTGTGAATGTGTTACCTCACTCAGGATGATGCCCTCCAGGTCCATCCATTTGGCTAGGAATTTCATAAATTCATTCTTTTTAATAGCTGAGTAGTACTCCATTGTGTAGATGTACCACATTTTCTGTATCCATTCCTCTGTTGAGGGGCATCTAGGTTCTTTCCAGCTTCTGGCTATTATAAATAAGGCTGCTATGAACATAGTGGAGCATGTGTCCTTCTTACCTGTTGGGGCATCTTCTGGATATATGCCCAGGAGAGGTATTGCTGGATCCTCCGGTAGTACTATGTCCAGTTTTCTGAGGAACCGCCAGACTGATTTCCAGAGTGGTTGTACAAGCCTGCACTCCCACCAACAATGGAGGAGTGTTCCTCTTTCTCCACATCCTCGCCAGCATCTGCTGTCACCTGAATTTTTGATCTTAGCCATTCTGACTGGTGTGAGGTGGAATCTCAGGGTTGTTTTGATTTGCATTTCCCTGATGATTAAGGATGTTGAACATTTTTTCAAGTGCTTCTCTGCCATTCGGTATTCCTCAGGTGAGAATTCTTTGTTCAGTTCTGAGCCCCATTTTTTAATGGGGTTATTTGATTTTCTGAAGTCCACCTTCTTGAGTTCTTTATATATGTTGGATATTAGTCCCCTATCTGATTTAGGATAGGTAAAGATCCTTTCCCAATCTGTTGGTGGTCTTTTTGTCTTATTGACGGTGTCTTTTGCCTTGCAGAAACTTTGGAGTTTCATTAGGTCCCATTTGTCGATTCTCGATCTTACAGCACAAGCCATTGCTGTTCTGTTCAGGAATTTTTCCCCTGTGCCCATATCTTCAAGGCTTTTCCCCACTTTCTCCTCTATAAGTTTCAGTGTCTCTGGTTTTATGTGAAGTTCCTTGATCCACTTAGATTTGACCTTAGTACAAGGAGATAAGTATGGATCGATTCGCATTCTTCTACACGATAACAACCAGTTGTGCCAGCACCAATTGTTGAAAATGCTGTCTTTCTTCCACTGGATGGTTTTAGCTCCCTTGTCGAAGATCAAGTGACCATAGGTGTGTGGGTTCATTTCTGGATCTTCAATTCTATTCCATTGGTCTACTTGTCTGTCTCTATACCAGTACCATGCAGTTTTTATCACAATTGCTCTGTAGTAAAGCTTTAGGTCTGGCATGGTGATTCCGCCAGAAGTTCTTTTATCCTTGAGAAGAGTTTTTGCTATCCTCGGTTTTTTGTTATTCCAGATGAATTTGCAAATTGCTCCTTCCAATTCGTTGAAGAATTGAGTTGGAATTTTGATGGGGATTGCATTGAATCTGTAGATTGCTTTTGGCAAGATAGCCATTTTTACAATGTTGATCCTGCCAATCCATGAGCATGGGAGATCTTTCCATCTTCTGAGATCTTCTTTAATTTCTTTCTTCAGAGATTTGAAGTTTTTATCATACAGATCTTTCACCTCCTTAGTTAGAGTCACGCCAAGATATTTTATATTATTTGTGACTATTGAGAAGGGTGTTGTTTCCCTAATTTCTTTCTCAGCCTGTTTATTCTTTGTATAGAGAAAGGCCATTGACTTGTTTGAGTTTATTTTATATCCAGCTACTTCACCGAAGCTGTTTATCAGGTTTAGGAGTTCTCTGGTAGAATTTTTAGGGTCACTTATATATACTATCATATCATCTGCAAAAAGTGATATTTTGACTTCCTCTTTTCCAATTTGTATCCCCTTGATCTCCTTTTGTTGTCGAATTGCTCTGGCTAATACTTCAAGTACTATGTTGAAAAGGTAGGGAGAAAGTGGGCAGCCTTGTCTAGTCCCTGATTTTAGTGGGATTGCTTCCAGCTTCTCTCCATTTACTTTGATGTTGGCTACTGGTTTGCTGTAGATTGCTTTTATCATGTTTAGGTATGGGCCTTGAATTCCTGATCTTTCCAAAACTTTTATCATGAATGGGTGTTGGATCTTGTCAAATGCTTTTTCTGCATCTAACGAGATGATCATGTGGTTTTTGTCTTTGAGTTTGTTTATATAATGGATTACATTGATGGATTTTCGTATATTAAACCATCCCTGCATCCCTGGAATAAAACCTACTTGGTCAGGATGGATGATTGCTTTAATGTGTTCTTGGATTCGGTTAGCGAGAATTTTATTGAGGATTTTTGCATCGATATTCATAAGAGAAATTGGTCTGAAGTTCTCTATCTTTGTTGGATCTTTCTGTGGTTTAGGTATCAGAGTAATAGTGGCTTCATAAAATGAGTTGGGTAGAGTACCTTCTACTTCTATTTTGTGAAATAGTTTGTGCAGAATTGGAATTAGATCTTCTTTGAAGGTCTGATAGAACTCTGCACTAAACCCATCTGGTCCTGGGCTTTTTTTGGTTGGGAGACTATTAATAACTGCTTCTATTTCTTTAGGTGATATGGGACTGTTTAGATGGTCAACTTGATCCTGATTCAACTTTGGTACCTGGTATCTGTCCAGAAATTTGTCCATTTCGTCCAGGTTTTCCAGTTTTGTTGAGTATAGCCTTTTGTAGAAGGATCTGATGGTGTTTTGGATTTCTTCAGGATCTGTTGTTATGTCTCCCTTTTCATTTCTGATTTTGTTAATTAGGATTTTGTCCCTGTGCCCTTTAGTGAGTCTAGCTAAGGGTTTATCTATCTTGTTGATTTTCTCAAAGAACCAACTCCTCGTTTGGTTAATTCTTTGAATAGTTCTTCTTGTTTCCACTTGGTTGATTTCACCCCTGAGTTTGATTATTTCCTGCCGTCTACTCCTCTTGGGTGAATTTGCTTCCTTTTTTTCTAGGGCTTTTAGATGTGTTGTCAAGCTGCTAGTATGTGCTGTCTCCCGTTTCTTCTTGGAGGCACTCAGCGCTATGAGTTTCCCTCTTAGAAATGCTTTCATTGTGTCCCATAGGTTTGGGTACGTTGTGGCTTCATTTTCATTAAACTCTAAAAAGTCTTTAATTTCTTTCTTTATTCCTTCCTTGACCAAGGTATCATTGAGAAGAGTGTTATTCAGTTTCCACGTGAATGTTGGCTTTCCATTATTTATGTTGTTATTGAAGATCAGTCTTAGGCCATGGTGGTCTGATAGGATACATGGGACAATTTCAATATTTTTGTATCTATTGAGGCCTGTTTTGTGACCAATTATATGGTCAATTTTGGAGAAGGTCCCGTGAGGTGCTGAGAAGAAGGTATATCCTTTTGTTTTAGGATAAAATGTTCTGTAGATATCTGTCAGGTCCATTTGTTTCATAACTTCTGTTAGTTTCACTGTGTCCCTGTTTAGTTTCTGTTTCCACGATCTGTCCTTTGAAGAAAGTGGTGTGTTGAAGTCTCCCACTATTATTGTGTGAGGTGCAATGTATGCTTTGAGCTTTACTAAAGTGTCTCTAATGAATGTGGCTGCCCTTGCATTTGGTGCGTAGATATTCAGAATTGAGAGTTCCTCTTGGAGGATTTTACCTTTGATGAGTATGAAGTGTCCCTCCTTGTCTTTTTTGATAACTTTGGGTTGGAAGTCGATTTTATCCGATATTAAAATGGCTACTCCAGCTTGTTTCTTCAGTCCATTTGCTTGGAAAATTGTTTTCCAGCCTTTCACTCTGAGGTAGTGTCTGTCTTTTTCCCTGAGATGGGTTTCCTGTAAGCAGCAGAATGTTGGGTCCTGTTTGTGTAGCCAGTCTGTTAGTCTATGTCTTTTTATTGGGGAATTGAGTCCATTGATATTAAGAGATATTAAGGAAAAGTAATTGTTGCTCCCTTTTATTTTTGTTGTTAGAGTTGGCATTCTGTTCTTGTGGCTGTCTTCTTTTTGGTTTGTTGAATGATTACTTTCTTGGTTGTTCTAGGGCGTGATTTCCGTCCTTGTATTGCTTCTTTTCTGTTATTATCCTTTGAAGGGCTGGATTCGTGGAAAGATATTGTGTGAACTTGGTTTTGTCGTGGAATACTTTGGTTTCTCCATCTATGGTAATTGAGAGTTTGGCCGGGTATAGTAGCCTGGGCTGGCATTTGTGTTCTCTTAGTGTCTGTATAACATCTGTCCAGGCTCTTCTGGCTTTCATAGTCTCTGGTGAAAAGTCTGGTGTAATTCTGATAGGCCTTCCTTTATATGTTACTTGACCTTTCTCCCTTACTGCTTTTAATATTCTATCTTTATTTAGTGCATTTGTTGTTCTGATTATTATGTGTCGGGAGGAATTTCTTTTCTGGTCCAGTCTATTTGGAGTTCTGTATGCTTCTTGTATGATCATGGGCATCTCTTTTTTTATGTTTGGGAAGTTTTCTTCTATTATTTTGTTGAAGATATTAGCTGGCCCTTTAAGTTGAAAATCTTCATTCTCATCAATTCCTATTATCCGTAGGTTTGGTCTTCTCATTGTGTCCTGGATTACCTGGATGTTTTGAGTTAGGATCCTTTTGCATTTTGTATTTTCTTTGACTGTTGTGTCGATGTTCTCTATGGAATCTTCTGCACCTGAGATTCTCTCTTCCATTTCTTGTATTCTGTTGCTGATGCTCGCATCTATGGTTCCAGATCTCTTTCCTAGGGTTTCTATCTCCAGCGTTGCCTCGCTTTGGGTTTTCTTTATTGTGTCTACTTCCCCTTTTAGTTCTAGTATGGTTTTGTTCATTTCCATCACCTGTTTGGCTGTGTTTTCCTGCTTTTCTTTAAGAGCCTGTAACTCTTTAGCAGTGCTCTCCTGTAAATCTTTAAGTGACTTATGAAAGTCCTTCTTGATGTCCTCTATCATCATCATGAGAAATGTTTTTAAATCTGGGTGTAGATTTTCGGTTGTGTTGGGGTGCCCAGGACTAGGTGGGGTGGGAGTGCTGCGTTCTGATGATGGTGAGTGGTCTTGATTTCTGTTAGTAGGATTCTTACGTTTGCCTTTCGCCATCTGGTAATCTCTGAAGCTAGCTGTTTTAGTTGTCACTGTTAAGAGCTTGTTCTTCAGGTGACTCTGTTAGCCTCTATGAGCAGACCTGGAGGGTAGCACTCTCCTTAGTTTCAGTGGGCAGAGTATTCTCTGCAGGCAAGCTCTCTTCTTGCAAGGCAGGTACCCAGATATCTGGTGTTCGAACCAGACTCCTGGCAGAAGTTGTGTTCCACTCACTAGAGGTCTTAGGATCACGTGTGGAATCCTGTGTGGGCCCTTGCGGGTGTCAGGCGACTCAGCTGGCAAGGTAGCCGGGGCTCGAGTGGAGTGGAAGGGGTTTGTGCCCCAGATCAAGCCCGGGTAGCCTGCTTCCCTATGTACCGCAGTCTCAAGTTCCACGCGATTGGATTGGGGTAGGCGCTGTGTTCCACTCACCAGAGGTCTTAGGGTCCCGTGGGGAGTCCCGTGTGGGCCCTTGCGGGTGTTGGGCAAGACTCTGCTGTCAAGGTAGCCCGGGGCTCGAGTCTCGAGTCGAGCGGAAGGGACTTGTGCCCCAGATCAGGCCTGGGTAGCCTGCTTCCCTATGTACCGCAGTCTCAAGTTCCGCGCGATTGGATTGGGGCAGGCACTGTGGTCCACTCACCAGAGGTCTTAGGGTCCCGTGGGGAGTCCCGTGTGAACCCTTGCGGGTGTTGGGCAAGACTCTGCTGGCAAGGTAGCCCGGTGCTCGAGTCTCGAGTCGAGCGGAAGGGACTTGTGCCCCAGATCAGGCCCGGGTAGCCTGCCTCCCTATGTACCGCAGTCTCAAGTTCCGCGCGATTGGATTGGGGCAGGCACTGTGATCCACTCACCAGAGGTCTTAGGGTCCCGTGGGGAGTCCCGTGTGGACCCTTGCGGGTGTTGGGCAAGACTCTGCTGGCAAGGTAGCCCGGGGCTCGAGTCTCGAGTCGATCGGAAGGGACTTGCGCCCCAGATCAGGCCCGGGTAGCCTGCTTCCCTATGTACCGCAGTCTCAAGTTCCGCGCGATTGGATTGGGGCAGGCACTGTGATCCACTCACCAGAGGTCTTAGGGTCCCGTGGGGAGTCCTGTGTGGACCCTTGCGGGTGTTGGGCAAGACTCTGCTGGCAAGGTAGCCCGGGGCTCGAGTCACGAGTCGAGCGGAAGGGACTTGTGCCCCAGATCAGGCCCGGGTAGCCTGCTTCCCTATGTACCGCAGTCTTGAGTTCCGCGCGATTGGATTGGGGCAGGCACTGTGATCCACTCACCAGAGGTCTTAGGGTCCCGTGGGGAGTCCCGTGTGGGCCCTTGCGGGTGTTGGGCAAGACTCTGCTGGCAAGGTAGCCCGGGACTCGAGTCTCGAGTCGAGCGGAAGGGACTTGTGCCCCAGATCAGGCCCGGGTAGCCTGCTTCCCTATGTACCGCAGTCTCAAGTTCCGCGCGATTGGATTGGGGCAGGCACTGTGGTCCACTCACCAGAGGTCTTAGGGTCCCGTGGGGAGTCCTGTGTGGACCCTTGCGGGTGTTGGGCAAGACTCTGCTGGCAAGGTAGCCCGGGGCTCGAGTCACGAGTCGAGCGGAAGGGACTTGTGCCCCAGATCAGGCCCGGGTAGCCTGCTTCCCTATGTACCGCAGTCTCAAGTTCTGCGCGATTGGATTGGGGCAGGCACTGTGGTCCACTCACCAGAGGTCTTAGGGTCCCGTGGGGAGTCCCGTGTGGGCCCTTGCGGGTGTTGGGCAAGACTCTGCTGGCAAGGTAGCCCGGGGCTCGAGTCTCGAGTCGAGCGGAAGGGACTTGTGCCCCAGATCCACTTTCTTGCTTTTTCTAGGGCGTTGTTTCCATCAATATATTGTTTTTGTTTTGTTTTATTTTGTTTTTCTGTTATTATCCTTTGAAGGGCTGGATTTGTGAAAAGATAATGTGTGAATTTGGTTTTTGTCATGGAATACTTTGGTTTCTCCATCTATGGTAATTTAAAGTTTGGCTGGGTATAGTAACCTGGACTGCCATTTGTGTTCTCTTAGTGTCTGTATAACATCTGTCCAGGATCTTCTGGCTTTCATAGTCTCTGGTGAAAAATCTGGTGTAATTCTGATAGGCCTGCCTTTATATTTTACTTGACCTTTTTCCCTTTCTGCTTTTAATATTCTATCTTTATTTAGTGTATTTGCTGTTCTGATTATTATGTGTCGGCAGGAATTTCTTTTCTGGTCCAGTCTATTTGGGGTTCTGTAGGTTTCTTGTATGTTCATGGCCATGTCTTTCTTTAGGTTTGGGAAATTTTCTACTATAATTTTGCTGAAGATATCTGCTAGCTCTTTAAGTTGAAAATCTTCATTCTCATCTATCCCTATTATCCGTAGGTTTGTTCTTCTCATTGTGTCCTGGATTTCCTGGATGTTTTGAGTTAGGATCTTTTTGCATTTTGTATTTTCTTTGATTGTTGTGCTGTTGTTCTCTATGGAATCTTCTGCACCTGAGATTATTTCTTCCATCTCTTGTATTCTGTTGCTGATGCTTGCATCTATGGTTCCAGATTTCTTTCCTAGGTTTTCGATCTCTAGTGTTTCCTCACTTTGTGTTTTCTTTATTGTGTCTACTTCCCTTTTTAAGTCTAGTATGGTTTTGTTCATTCCCATCACCTTTTTGAATGTGCTTTCCTTTTTTTCCTTAACTTCTACCTGTTTGGTTGTGTTTTCCTATTTTTCTTTAAGTACCTGTAACTCTTTTATGGTGTTCTCCTGTATTTCTTTAAGTGAGTTATTAAAGTCCTTCTTGATGTCCTCTACCATCATCATGAGATATGCTTTTAAATCCGGGTCTAGGTTTTCAGGTGTGTTGGGGTTCCCAGGACTGGGTGAGGTGGGAGTGCTTCATTCTGATGATGGTGAGTGGTCTTGGTTTCTGTTAGTGAGATTCTTAAGTTCGCCTTTCACCATCTGGTAATCTCTGGAGTTAGTTGTTATAGTTGTCTCTGGTTAGAGCTTATTCTTCCTGTGATTCTGTTAGCCTCTATCAGCAGACCTGTGAGAATCTCAGCTATCTCCTGAGATTCAGTGGTCTGAGCACTCTCTGCAGGCAAGCTCTCCTCTTACAGGGAAGGTGTACAGATATCTGGCGTTCAGACCTGCCTCCTGGAAGAAGATGAAGGCCTGAAACAGGACCTGTCCCAGAAGGTGTTAGCTTCTATAGTCTACACTCTCACCTTCGCAGAGTAGTCTCAGAGGGATCAGAGAACCAAAATGGCTTCCCCAAGTACTCAGGCAAAGCCCTCCCCGCGGGGAGGACACCTGTCCTCTGGCAGGGAAGGTGCCTGGATATCTGGAGCCCGAAACTGGGTCTACCTCAGAAGCTGTTCTCTAGGGACCTTGGGGGTGTCTGTCGACTCCATGCCCAAGGTGACCTGGTGCTGGCGCCAACTGGAAGGGACTTGTGACACTGGTCAGGCCTGGTTTCCTGCTTCCCTAATGCTGGTCCCTTGCGATTGGAATGGAACAGAAGATGTGCTCCACTCACTGGTGGTCCTAAGATTGCATGGACAGTCCTCTCCGGACCTTGGGGGTGTCCCCCAATTCCATGCCCAAGGTAACCCGGTGCTGGCGCCGACATGAAGGGACTTGTGACCCTGGTCAGGCTGGTTTTCCTGCTTTCCTAATGCTGTCTCAGATCCCGTGCGATTAGATTGGTACAGAAGTTGTGTTCCACTCATGGGCGGTCCTAAGATGGTGTGGAGAGTCCTCTAGGGGACCTTGGGGGTGTCTGCCTGCTCCACGCCCAAGGTGACTCACAAGTTTCTGTTGTTATCTCTCCCTTTTCTTCCTTGATTTTGTTAATTTGTGTACTGTCTCTGTGTCCTCTGGTTAGTCTGGCTAAGGGTTTATCTATCTTGTTGATTTTCTCAAAGAACCAGCTGCTAGTTTTGTTGATTCTTTGTATAGTTCTTTTTGTTTCTACTTGGTTGATATCAGTCCTGAGTTTGATTATTTGTGCAGTCTACTCCTCTAGTGTATATTTGTTTCTTTATGTTCTAGAGATTTCAGGTATGCTGTCAAGCTGCTAGTGTATGATCTCTCCAAAATTTTTTTATGGAGGCACTCAGGGCTATGAGTTTTCCTCTTAGCACTGCTTTCATTGAGTTCCATAAACTTAGATTTGTTGTGCCTTCATTTTCGTCAAATTCTAAAGTCTTTAATTTCTTCTTTATTTCTTCCTTCACCAAGTTATCATTGAGCAGAAAGTTGTTCAGCTTCCACGTGTATTTGTGCTTTCTGTTGGTTTTGTTGCTAATGAAGGCCAGCCTTAATCCGTGGTAGTCCAGTAGAACATTGGATTAATTCAATGTTCTTGTATCTGTTTAAGTTTGTTATGTGTCTGAGTATATGGTAGATTTTTGAGAAATTACCACATGGAAGAAGAAGAAGAAGAAGAAGGAGGAGGAGGAGGAGGAGGAGGAGGAGGAGGAGGAGGAGGAGGAGGAGGCAGCATATTCCTTTGTTTTAGTGTGAAATATTCTGTAGATATCTGTTAAACCCATTTGGTTCATAACTTCTGTTAGTTTCACTGAGCCTCTGTTTAGTTTCTGTTTCCATGATTTGTTCATAGGTGAGGGTGGGGTGTTCAAATCTCTTACTATTACTGAGTGAGGTTCAATGTTTGCTTTGAGCTTCACTAATGTTTCTTTTATAAATGTGGGTTCCCTTGTATTTGGGGCATAGATGTTCAGAATTGAGAGTTCATATTGATGGGTTTTTTTCCTTTGATGAGTATGTGGTGTCCTTCCCTATCTTTTTTGATAATTTTTGATTGAAAGTCTATTGTGTTGGATATTTGAATGGCTACTCCAGCTTGTTTCTTGGGACCATTTGCTTGGAAAAAATTTTCTCAGCTTTTTAATTTGAGAGAATGTCTGTCTTTGTCACTGAGGTATGTTTCCTGTATGCAGCAAAAATGCTGGATCCTGTTTATGTTCCCAGTCTTTTAGCCTTCTTATTAGGGAATTGAGTCCATCGATTAAGATAGATATTAAGGACCAATGATAGTTTGTTCCTGTTATTTTTGTTGTTAGAGGTGGAATTATGTTTGTGTTTTTCTCGTCTTGTGGGTTTGTTGTAAAAAGATTAATTTCTTGCTTTTTTCTTGGGTGCAGTTTCTCTCCTTGTTTTGTACATTTTATTTTATTATCCTATGTAGGGTTGAATTAATGGAATGATATTACTTAAGTTTGGTTTTGTCTTGGAATATCTTGGTTTTTCCATCTATATTTATTGTGAGCTTTGCTGGGTATAGTAGCTTGGGCTGGCATTTTTGTTCTTTTAGGGTCTGTATGACATCTCCCCAGGATCTTCTGGCTTTTAGAGTCTGTGTTGAGACCTTTTTCCCTTACTGCTTTCAATGTTCTTTCTCTGTTCTGTACATTCGGTGTTTTAATAATTATGTGGCAAGAGGAATTTCTTTTCTTGTCCCATTTGTTTGGTGTTATATAGGCTTCATGTATGTTTATAGGCATTTCTTTCTTTAGGCTAGGAAAAGAAATTTATTCTTTAATTTTGTTGAAGATGTTTGCTGGCCCTTTGAGTTGGGAACTTCACTCTCTTCTATACCTATTATTCTCAGGTTGGGTCTTTTCATTGCGTTCTGGATTTCTTGAATGTTTTGAGATAGGAGCTTTTTGCTTTTTGTATTTTCCTTGACTGTTATGTTGATGTTTTCTTTGGCATTCCACTGAGATTCTTTCTTCATCTCTTGTATTCTGTTGGTGATGCTTGCATCTGTTACTCATGTTCTCTTTCTTAGGTTTCTGTCTCCAGGGCTGTCTTCCTTTGTGTTTTCTTTAATGATTCTATTTCCATTTTTAGATCCTGGATCGTTTTGTTCAATTTCTTCACTTGCTTGTGTTCTCCTGTCTTTTTTTTTTTTAAAGGAATTTATTTATGTCCTTCTTAAAGTCCCCTATCATCTTCATGAAATGAGAGTTTAGATCTGAATTTTGATTTATAGGTGTGTTGGGTTATCCAGGATTTGCTGTGGTGAGAGAACTAGGTTCTGATGTTGCCAAGTCAAATTGGTTTCTGTTGTTTATGTTCTTACACTTGGTTATCTCTGGTATTATATGGCCTCCCTGTTTATGATTGGAGCCTGTCTTTCCTGTGAGCCTGTGATCCTGGGATCCTGTGGTCCTGGATGTGCCGGAATACCCTGGTGAGTCGATCTGCAAATGACATGTGGGCTGTGTGGATTTGGGTCTAGAGCTGAGGCTCTGCTCCTGGCTCTGGCTGGGCTGGGAATCTGTGTTCTGAGGCCATAGGGGTTCTAGTGGTCCCAGTATGCTGGGTATTGGGGCAGGATTTGGGGGGTCTCATCTGTGAATGTGGATATGTCAGAATACCTAGGGAGTCAAGCTGCAACTGGGTCGTGGGCTGTGAGGGGTCAGGTCTAGAACCTAGGCTTTGTTCCTGGCACAGGTGGGAACCGGAAGGCACCTAAAATGCCCTCTTTAATAGAAGAAATGTGTTATCAATACAAAATCAGCCAATTTAACATCTCAGAGGACACTTACCAAACCTTCACTATAAACAAGTCAAAAGCTTCTTATAGGTGTTACTTTTTTTATGTGGAAAGTGGGAAATGTAATTTTTTCAAGTAAAAGAATCATTTTAAGTAGATAAAAAGTCTTTTCTTCCTTCCTAGTGAGTGATTTTCCAAGTTAAACACTGAGTATAGGCACTGAGGGGCACATGGAATGTAGGGATCTTTAAAACAATAATCCAGCTGAAAGCTGGCCTGTTAGTTACCATCACAAATCAATCATTGTTATCAGGGAAAGTACATGTACCAAGACATTCATTCTAAGTTTATGCCAAAACAATCATGCTCATAATTGAGTTTACTAATATATTTACAAATTTCAAACAAAACATCAGTACTCTCAATCATTTAATAAAACTGTGGTTCCACATGGAAGTTAATTCAGAGTAATGTAGTTAATTTAGTAGATTGTCTCCTAAACTATACTCCTGTACCAAGGCAACTAAATGTGTCCCCAAACCTGAATAGTACATAAATAAGATGTTAAAATTTTCAAACAGTAAGTTCGAGAGTATCAGGATTATTCCCATTTTCTCCAGACTATGTTTCCCTCTCCTGTGTTGCTGATTACTCTTGCTGCATTTTTACCACTGATGAAATCTAGGTGGTGGTATCATAGTGATGGCAAAGCCGAGCAAGTAAGCATGTTCACTTTGGCTTAATTCTAACTTTCCATCTCAAAGGCATTCGTGGAGTCTACAACTTCACCTTTTAAGGAGATATTTGCTTTTCTTACACGTCACATGCTTTTCTTCATAAAAGACTCCACTGTAATTAAATAGTATTGATCCATCACTTTTTCTTTTTCTTTTGGAATCATTTAATTACTTTTGCTCTGCTGTATGTAGATTTTTTTCTAGCCACTATTGTTAATATGTGTTTAATTATATAATTTCTGTTTCTGATTTCTCTGCCAAAGAGTGGAATGTTTAAAAAAATGATTTCTGGCTGTTAACTATAGTGCATATACTCCTCAACTCCCTGCTTTGGGGAGATCTTTTTATTAAATGGGGTGCGATACTTTGTTTCATATTCTTGAACAGCTTTCCAAGCTTTACTTTATCATTCAATGGGAGACAAACCCATGAGGAAATATTAATATAAAGTTACACAATACATTTTAAAGATGTGGGAATAATGTATGTGCTACCAGTTATCCTTTGCTACATTTTGTATTTATCTTGGTAAAAGTATTTTGTTTCTAAAATGTAAGCATTGGACACCTCTGATCCACAGTGTTTATTATTAATCAGGGCAATTTCTTCTGCTTGGGAAGCTCAAGTTACATAAAAGAATGGGTTCTCAGTACATACTAACTGCTATTCTAAATTAGTGCTGTTATCATTAGTAAGTTTAGGGGAAATCACAATCCTCCCAGAATCAAGAAAGTTGAGACTAGAGGAGCATTTTCTCTGTACACATGCATAGAATTAATAACTATTTGCTGACAAAAGAGCTCCTCAACACAGCACATATGCAGCCCAGTCTTAGCCTCTTCTAAAACCTTTATTCCACTTCACTCCAGCCTACAAGGACAAAGTTGACCTTGACCTCAATATCTATGTGTTCTCCGTCCTTGGATTTCTATGAGTTGCTCTTTTGATTGTTTTACTGTACCTAGCCAACCTTGGTGTGTGTGTGTGTGTGTGTGTGTGTGTGTGTGTGTGTGTGTGTATCACTTGTCACTGAATGATCTGCAGGAACTAGTTTCCGATGTCTAACTCAAACTCACCCTGCTGTGACATCATCTCTGGTAAACTGATTAGCTTTTCTACCTTACCAGAAAAATGAAACAAATCAAAATGGTAAAACAAATTATGTCAAGCTGTCACTGCATCTTGCATACCTATTTCTTCTTGCTTTTATTAGGAATGGAGAAATTTAGGAATTTCTGTGAAACTACAAAAAAGGCAACTTTTTTTTTTCTTCCTAATCTACAGGTATTTTCATTAAAAGTAAAGTAAAGCTAACAACAGTCTGAAGAATGTTCTAGAAGGTTGGTCTCAACTGTGTATGGAAACAGAACAGGGGCTGATATGGTTAGAGATGGCAGAAGAAATACTGGAATGTGATGTGCAGTTTACAGTCTACTTTCAGCAATGGGAGAACTGGTGTTTTCCTCTCTGCCATTCCATAGCGTAGGGATTCTTCTCACTCAGTGACCCAGAATAATCAAGTCGATGAGCATGAGTACACACAGAACACAAACACAGCAGACGCACCCACCAGAGGTAATGACTTGGAGGGAGCCAGAGTCCTGAAGATTCTTTCTCACCATGTAGAAATTTTGGGCTCCCCCCAACAAATTTTGTCCTTCTAGGGATGTTGCAGGTAGATTTTCCTTGAGCTGTCTTTCATTTGACATACTCCAAAACCATGATAAAGTATTCTGAACTCTATACCACTCCCTCCAACTAGAACATAAACACTAGCTGTGTTTTCATGTTTTGATGCAGTCACAGGTGGCAAAAGGTTGATTTATGGCCTGGTTACTATCAGGTACAAGTTTCTAGATACCCAGTCATTTAAGCCAAATAATATTTTTAAAAACAAACAACTAAGTTTCCTAGGTGCCGTCGATAATTACTAAGTCCTCAATATACTTAATACATGAGTGAATGGAACGAATGACACCCTGAAGTACACCAACATTTAAAACTGAGTGAAAAGTCTAATTTCCTATTAGAAATCCTATTCCTTTAAAGTGGTTAAAACAGAATGGGCAATCCATATGTGTATACATATGGAAAAAATGTTTTAAAAATGAAATTGGATTCTTCATGTATTCTCAAGATAGAAGAATTATTCCAGGGATGCAGGGATGGTTTAATATACGAAAATCCATCAATGTAATCCATTATATAAACAAACTCAAAGACAAAAACCACATGATCATCTCGTTAGATGCAGAAAAAGCATTTGACAAGATCCAACACCCATTCATGATAAAAGTTTTGGAAAGATCAGGAATTCAAGGCCCATACCTAAACATGATAAAAGCAATCTACAGCAAACCAGTAGCCAACATCAAAGTAAATGGAGAGAAGCTGGAAGCAATCCCACTAAAATCAGGGACTAGACAAGGCTGCCCACTTTCTCCCTACCTTTTCAACATAGTACTTGAAGTATTAGCCAGAGCAATTCGACAACAAAAGGAGATCAAGGGGATACAAATTGGAAAAGAGGAAGTCAAAATATCACTTTTTGCAGATGATATGATAGTATATATAAGTGACCCTAAAAATTCTACCAGAGAACTCCTAAACCTGATAAACAGCTTCGGTGAAGTAGCTGGATATAAAATAAACTCAAACAAGTCAATGGCCTTTCTCTATACAAAGAATAAACAGGCTGAGAAAGAAATTAGGGAAACAACACCCTTCTCAATAGTCACAAATAATATAAAATATCTTGGCGTGACTCTAACTAAGGAGGTGAAAGATCTGTATGATAAAAACTTCAAATCTCTGAAGAAAGAAATTAAAGAAGATCTCAGAAGATGGAAAGATCTCCCATGCTCATGGATTGGCAGGATCAACATTGTAAAAATGGCTATCTTGCCAAAAGCAATCTACAGATTCAATGCAATCCCCATCAAAATTCCAACTCAATTCTTCAACGAATTGGAAGGAGCAATTTGCAAATTTGTCTGGAATAACAAAAAACCTAGGATAGCAAAAAGTCTTCTCAAGGATAAAAGAACTTCTGGCGGAATCACCATGCCAGACCTAAAGCTTTACTACAGAGCAATTGTGATAAAAACTGCATGGTACTGGTATAGAGACAGACAAGTAGACCAATGGAATAGAATTGAAGATCCAGAAATGAACCCACACACCTATGGTCACTTGATCTTCGACAAGGGAGCTAAAACCATCCAGTGGAAGAAAGACAGCATTTTCAACAATTGGTGCTGGCACAACTGGTTGTTATCGTGTAGAAGAATGCGAATCGATCCATACTTATCTCCTTGTACTAAGGTCAAATCTAAGTGGATCAAGGAACTTCACATAAAACCAGAGACACTGAAACTTATAGAGGAGAAAGTGGGGAAAAGCCTTGAAGATATGGGCACAGGGGAAAAATTCCTGAACAGAACAGCAATGGCTTGTGCTGTAAGATCGAGAATCGACAAATGGGACCTAATGAAACTCCAAAGTTTCTGCAAGGCAAAAGACACCGTCAATAAGACAAAAAGACCACCAACAGATTGGGAAAGGATCTTTACCTATCCTAAATCAGATAGGGGACTAATATCCAACATATATAAAGAACTCAAGAAGGTGGACTTCAGAAAATCAAATAACCCCATTAAAAAATGGGGCTCAGAACTGAACAAAGAATTCTCACCTGAGGAATACCGAATGGCAGAGAAGCACTTGAAAAAATGTTCAACATCCTTAATCATCAGGGAAATGCAAATCAAAACAACCCTGAGATTCCACCTCACACCAGTCAGAATGGCTAAGATCAAAAATTCAGGTGACAGCAGATGCTGGCGAGGATGTGGAGAAAGAGGAACACTCCTCCATTGTTGGTGGGAGTGCAGGCTTGTACAACCACTCTGGAAATCAGTCTGGCGGTTCCTCAGAAAACTGGACATAGTACTACCGGAGGATCCAGCAATACCTCTCCTGGGCATATATCCAGAAGATGCCCCAACAGGTAAGAAGGACACATGCTCCACTATGTTCATAGCAGCCTTATTTATAATAGCCAGAAGCTGGAAAGAACCTAGATGCCCCTCAACAGAGGAATGGATACAGAAAATGTGGTACATCTACACAATGGAGTACTACTCAGCTATTAAAAAGAATGAATTTATGAAATTCCTAGCCAAATGGATGGACCTGGAGGGCATCATCCTGAGTGAGGTAACACATTCACAAAGAAACTCACACAATATGTATTCACTGATAAGTGGATATTAGCCCCAAACCTAGGATACCCAAGATATAAGATATAATTTGCTAAACACATGAAACTCAAGGAGAATGAAGACTGAAGTGTGGACACTATGCCCCTCCTTAGATTTGGGAACAAAACACCCATGGAAGGAGTTACAGAGACGGAGTTTGGAGCTGAGATGAAAGGATGGACCATGTAGAGACTGCCATAGCCAGGGATCCACCCCATAATCAGCATCCAAACGCTGACACCATTGCATACACTAGCAAGATTTTATTGAAAGGACGCAGATGTAGCTGTCTCTTGTGAGACTATGCCGGGGCCCAGCAAACACAGAAGTGGATGCTCACAGTCAGCTAATGGATGGATCATAGGGCTCCCAATGGAGGAGCTAGAGAAAGTAGCCAAGGAGCTAAAGGGATCTGCAACCCTATAGGTGGAACAACATTATGAGCTAACCAGTACCCCGGAGCTCTTGACTCCAGCTGCATATATATCAAAAGATGGCCTAGTCGGCCATCACTGGAAAGAGAGGCCCATTGGACTTGCAAACTTTATATGCCCCAGTACAGGGGAATACCAGGGCCAAAAAGGGGGAGTGGGTGGGCAGGGGAGTGGGGGTGGGTGGATATGGGGGACTTTTGGTATAGCATTGGAAATGTAAATGAGTTAAATACCTAATAAAAAATGGAAAAAAAAAAAAGAAATTTAAAAATTACCTCTTGGTGTGGAATAAAATGTAAACCCTGGTTCTTTTGTAGTTATGGTGATACTACTGACCACAAAATTATATTACTGGGAACATAGTCCAGAGAAATGTGTTTATTTGTTTGTTTGTTTGTTTGTTTGTTTGTTTTTCTTACCTCATTCTGCCAAACAATTGTCTCCCTTGTGCATGTGTAATTATGACTTAGCATACTGACATAGCTTCCTGGCAGGCAACAATTGAGTGTGTGTGTCTAACTTTTGTGGCCAGTCATGTTTACATTGTACACCTATATGCAGTTATTTGATGCCCAGGGATACAATTTGCTATGAAAATCATTTTCTACTTTTCATTTTAAATAACTGATTCAAAGAGCTTTAGGGTAGGAGATAATACTTCCATTGTTCTTCTCAACTATGATGATATAGCCATTTAATTATTTTTTTTTGTTAAAAAAATACTGCATCAAAGAACGAGCCTTCTATTTATCCCCACACAACTAGTCGACATACAGTGGTAATATAACTTGTCTTTTATTAATTTTATTCATAATTAAAAATTCATTTGAAAGTACCAAATTAAAAAGATAAAAGTTGAAGTCAGAAAGAATGTGACTGTGGTAATCGTTATACTGCCAGTTTCCTCCGGGCTGCATTAGAAAGCTAACTACTATCTCCAAGATTTCATTAAATCAAGCCGTAAATGAAAAATATAATATTTGATGAAAATAAAAAAGAACCCCAAAGAAGTGCCAAATACTGAAGCAGCTGATGGGCAAATATTCAGTGGGAAATGAATAGACTTCATACATTTAATGCAAATCTTGCCCGCCGCTTCTTTGTTTCTTTTCTTATATGGCAGGTAATTACGCTTGTACTTTCTGATATTGGCACTACAAAATGCAGTTTCACTTTAGAAAATTTAATATTAAGTGAATTATTAAGAAAGGAGGTTGATAACTTTCAATTTTCTAATGAAAATATTTACCACTTCCATTCTTTATTGGCTTTGAGATAAGGAGTTGATATGCTACAGCTTATCAATACTAATCTGAAATTATTTGAGTTCCTTAGTTTGTGTGGATAAATATGAAAAGACAGATTTCATCTTCTCCTTCAATTAGGCTTTCGGAATCAGATTATTGGTCCCTAAGATGTCAGGTAGTTTTTAAAGCTACATTAACATTTAAGGTTGCTACCATATGATTAGAGAGACAGAACAGCATTTCATGGAGACAGATGTATGACCCATGTGTGTGTCTTTACCCAAGCCCATGCCTTCAGTACCTGCCTTCATTTTGGTTGTCTGAAAGCAGTCATCCACCTACTTTCTGCATTCATGAGAACTTGAATAATAAAACCTAGGGCTCAAAACAATGGTGGCATTTAGTCTTCCTCAGATGAATTTACATTTGGCCTTATTTTAAGTTATACTGGCCTTGTTTTACACGCATCTCAGAGAGATCTAGAACCACTCCTAGGTCAACAATGTAACATTTCTAAATGTAGAGTGACAATAAAATATTTAATGACATATGGCAGCAACACACATCTCGCACACACACACACATTGTACACACATCTCACACATACAGACACATCACATACACACATGACACAGTTGACACACACAAAACTCATATACACATCTCACACACATATCTTATACACATATCACACACACATTGTACACACATCTCACACATACACATCTCACACACACATGACACACATGATACACACACATCTCAGACACATCTCACATACATATCTCACATACATATCTCACACATATAACACACACATACATCACACACATATATTATACACATACATCAATGCATGCACACACACACATGTTTTTCACTTCAGCAGAATTCAGCCTCAGTTTGGTTTAGTTTAATTCATTTCATACCAAAAGTGTAAAGAAGTTGACCATTGGTGTTACCGAGGAAATGCTAAAATTAGCCTGGAAATAGGTTCATTAGAATAAATTTGAGAAATCAAAAGGACAGAATCTGTTTCTGAAATCCTAAATTCTATGTGTGAATAAAAATGTTTTCTGGCAGTGCCAATAAAAATTTTATACTAATGTTAGCTTTGCCCTAATTAATTATTAGGTAAGTACTAAAAGAATGATCAACAGAAGACTTGCAAATCTTCAACAACATACACAAGGCAGTTGTTTCTTCAAGTATTAAATATTAACCAGCAAATATGTGTAAGATAAAGATAAATAATGAGGGAGGAAAACATCAAATCAGTGGGATGTGGTGACCAGATCCACTGCTATTCTCTCTCTCTCTCTCTCTCTCTCTCTCTTTCTCTCTCTCTCTCTCTCTCTCTCTCTCTCTCTCTCTCTCTCTCTCTCTCTCTCTCTCTCTCTCTCTGTCTCTCTCTCTCTCTCTCTCATTTAGGTCATCCACACTGGGCTTTATCTTGATAAATAGAATAGTAATAGGTCCATTTCCCATAATGCACCCCCAATAGGGGTTGGTTTCATGAAATGTCTACCGTTTACTTTGGTCTTCAAATTAGATACTATTTTAAATAGTCACATCAATATAAAGTACTATAAATAAAATTTTACAGTTGAGTTTCTCACTGTGAATATACTGGCTTCTATTATCAGAAGTAATGTCTTGTAATCTCTCTCTATATATGAAATGCTATAAATTTTATTCATTATTGAGCTCATAAAGACTGAAAAGTGTACGGTACAAGCTAGACAGGGAGAAGGAAGAAGGGCATACCAAGGAGAGAGGAGTCAGTCCAGCTTAATAGATCTACCTGAAGACCCAGCTATACCACACTTAGGAATATACCCAAAAGATGCCCCACCATGCAACAGGGCCACATGTTCCATTATGTTCATAGCAGCCTTATTTGTGATAGCCAGAAGCTGGCAACAACCTAGATATCCCACAACAGAAGAATGGATACAGAAAATATGGGTCATTTCCACAATGAAATACTACTGAGCTATTAAGATGAGAACATCCTGAGTTTTGCAGGCAAATGGATGGAACTAGAAAATATCATCCTGAGTGAGGTAACTCAAACCCAAAAGGACATGCATGGTATGTACTCACTAATAAGTGGATATTAGCAAAAAAAAAAAAAAAAAAAAAAAAGTACAGAATACCCAAGACACAGTCCTCAGAACTCAAAAAGTTCAACAAGCTGACATACCCAAGTGAGGATGCCTCAGTCCCACTCAGGAGAGAGAAGAAAGCAATCAGAAGTGGAGAGGAAGGAAGGGACCTGGGAGGGAAAGTGAACAGGGGTGAGGAGTGGTGAGGAAAGGGAAACCTGATCTGGTATGGGGTGAGGGAAAAGGTCTGAAGCCCTGAGGGCCAGCAGAAAGAATAAAAACAGGCAACCTTGGGAAATAGGAGGTTGGGGGGACCCTCCAGAATGCATCAGAGACCTGGGCGGTAAGAGACTCTCAGGAATCAAAGGGAGGGACTTTAGATGAAATGCCCAACAGTAGGGAGAGGGAACTTACAGAGTCCACCTCAAGTAATAGTGTCAGGCCTTTGGGACCTCACTTTGAGTGGGATCCCACTTTGGGCCTGTAGCTGGATCTTCTTTTCCTCTCCATTTCCATTCCTGTAATTCTTTCATACAGGAACAATTATGGGTCAGAGATGTGACTGTGGGATGGCAATGTCTTCCTGCTATTACTGAGGCTATGGAGAGCTCACAAAAAGGGACCTATCATGACCTCCCCGAAAGACCCAACATGCAGGTGAGTCAGATGCAGATAGTTGCACCCAACCAATGGACAGAAGCAGCTGACCCCTGTTGTTGAATTAGGGAAGACTAAAAGAGGCTGAGGAAAGGGGCGACCCTGTAGGAGGACTACCAGTCTCAATTAATCTCAACCCCTGAGATCTCTCAAACACTGGACCACCAACCAGGCAGCATACACCAGCTAATATAAGGCCCCCAACACACATACAGTAGAGGACTTCCGGGTCTGTGTTCAATCAGAGATGATGCCCCTAACCCTCAAGAGGCTGGAGGTCTCAGAGAATTTAGAAGTCAGGTGGGGTGGGGGTGGGGGTTGGGGGGAAACAAAAGGAACACTAAATGAAATACAAAATTTTCAGATAAAGGCCTATTAAAAAAAAAGAACATAACAAAGTTACAGATAATGAGGTCTGTCCTAGTACAAAGCATTTACCAAGTTATATGTGTATGTGCTTCGTGTGTGTATATGTGTGCATGCATGTATACTTGCATGTGTGTGCATGTGTGTATGCGTGTGTGTGTGTGTGTGCATCCAGTGCTTATACTTGTGTGTTTATTTGGGATATATTAAAAGCTAATAGTATTGTTTTCTACAGAAAACAGAATAAAATAATCTTTTATATGAATAAAGCAAAACTAGTCTTTTTGTGTCCTATATTGCACCTCTAATGAAAGCAGAAATAAAAACACTTTAGAAATTCGAGACATAAAATTAAGAATTACTGACATATTAACAAATAACACATACACACATAGAACAGAGAATTATTAAGAGAAACATCAAGATAACAGATTTTTAGATATGGAGAATTAAGTGAAAAAGCCTGACATACATTTAATTAAAGTTCCTCATGTTTAATAAAAGTTTCTCATGGAGAAGGAAGTAAGAGCAAAGCTAATGTTCGAAAATCATTGCAAATATTTTTTTCCAGGAGAAATGAAAAGTATCAATCTAGGACATTAACTTTCTATCACTGTGGAAACAGTTCTCAAAAATGTAATAACTAAAATGACATAATTTTTTTTACCTCACAGTTGTAACTTTCAATAATTTAGCTAAAAGAGAAGCAAGTATGAGTATGTTTGTGTGTGTAAAATGACTTTAGCTTTTTTCTTCTTCATTTTTTAATTAGATATTTTCTCTATTTACATTTCTAATGCTATCCCAAAAGTCCACTATACCCTCCCCCACCTCTGCTCCCCAACCCACACACTCCCCTTTCCTAGCCCTGGTATTCCCCTGTACTGGGGCATATAATCTTCGCAAGACCCAGGGCCTTTAATCCCACTGATGGCCTACTAGGCCATCCTCTGCTATATATGCAACTAGAGACACAAGCTCTGGGTTGGGGGTACTGGTTAATTCATATTGTTGTTCCTCCGATAAGGTTGCAGACCCCTTTAGCTCCTTGAGTACTTTCTTTAGCTCCTTTATTGGGAGCCCTGTGTTCCATCCAATAGATGACTGTGAGCATCCACTTCTGTATTTGCTAGGTACTGGCATAACCTCACAAGAGATAGCTATATCAGGGTCCTGTCAGCAAAATCTTTCTGGCATATGCAATAGTGTCTGGGTTTGGTGGTTGTTTATGGGATGGATCCCCAGGTGGGGCAATCTCTGCATGGTCCTTCCTTAAGTCTCAGCTCCAAACTTTGTCTTAACTCCTTCCATGGGTATTTTGTTCCCCATTCTAAGAAGGAACGAAGTATCCACACTTTGGTCTTCCTTCTTGAGTTTCATATGTTTTGTAAATTGTATCTGTTAATTATTTGTTTCATAACAAATATTTGTGTTATTTCAATGTGTCTCTGTTTAGTTTCTGTTTCCAGGATCTCTCCATTGATGAGAATGGAGTGTTGAAGTCTCCCACTATTGTTGTGTGAGATGCAATGTGTGATTTGAGCTTTTCGATAGTTTCTTTAATTAATGTGGATGCCCTTGCATTTGGAGCATAGATATTCAGAATTGAGAGATCATCTTGGAAGATTTTACCTTTGATGAGTATGAAGTGCCCCTCCTTGTCTTTTTTGATAACTTTTGGTTGGAAGTCAATTTTATTCGACATTAGAATGGCTACTCCAGCTTGATTCTTTGGACCATTTGCTTGGAAATTTGTTTTCTAACCTTTTACTCTGAGGTAGTGTCTGTCTTTGTCCCTGAGGTGGGTTTCTTGTATGCAGCAAAATGTTGGGTCCTGTTTATGTAGCCAGTCTGTTAGTCTATGTCTTTTTATTGAGGGATTGAGTCCATTGATATTAAGAGATATTAAGGAAAAGTAATTGTTGCTTTCTGTTATTTTTGTTGTTAGAGTTGGGATTTTGTTCTTGTGGCTATCTTCTTTTAGGTTTGTTGAAGGATTACTCTCTTGCTTTTTCTAGGGCATAATTTCCCTCCTTGTGTTGGAATTTTCCCTTTATTATTCTTTGAAGGGCTGGATTCGTGGAAAGATATTGTGTGAATTTGGTTTTGTTATGGAATACTTTGGTTTCTCCATCTATGGTAATTGAGAGTTTTGCTGGGTATAGTAGCCTAGGATGGCATTTGTGTTCTCTTAGTGTCTGTATAACATCTGTCCAGGATCTTCTAGCTTTCATAGTCTCTAGTGAGAAGTTTGGTGTAATTCTAATAGGTCTGCCTTTATATGTTACTTCACATCTTTCCCTTACTGCTTTTAATATTCTATCTTTATTTAGTGCATTTGTTGTTCTGATTATTATGTGTCAGGAGAAATTTCTTTTTTGTCTAGTCTATCTGGAGTTATGTAGGCTTCTTGTATGTTCATGGGCGTCTCTTTCTTTGGGTTAGGGAAGTTTCCTTCTATTATTCTGTTGAAGATATTTGCTGGCCCTTTAAGTTGAAAATCTTCATTCTCATCTACTCCTATTATCCGTAGGTTTGTTCTTTTCACTGTGTCCTGGATTTTCTGGATGTTTTGAGTTAGAATCTTTTTGTATTTTGCATTTTGTTTAATAGTTGTTTCCATGTTCCCTATGGAATCGTCCACACCTGAGATTCTCTAGTCAATCTCTGTATTCTGTTGCTGATGCTCACATCTATGGTTCCTGATTTCTTTCCTAGGGTTTCTATCTCCAGAGTTGTCTCTCTTTGGATTTTCTATATTGTTTCTACTTCTATTTTTAGATCTTGGATGGTTTTGTTCAATTCCATTACCTGTTTGGTTATGTTTTCCTATAATTCTTTAAGGACTTCTACCTGTTTAGCAGTGTTCTCCTTTATTTCTTTAAGTGAGTTATTAATGCCCTTCTTAAAGTCCTCTACCAGCATCATGAGATATGATTTAAATCTGAATCTTGCTGTTCTGGTGTGTTGGGGTATCCAGGACTTGCTGAGGTGGGAGTGCTGGGTTCTGATGATGGTGAGTGGTCTTGGTTTCTGTTAGTAAGATTCTTACATTTGCCTTTTGCCATCTGGTAATTTCTGGTGTTAGATGTTTTAGCTGTCTCTGGTTGGAAATTGTTTCTCCTGTGATTCTGTTAGCCTTTGTCAGCACTCATGGGTGTCCAACTTTCTCCTAAGTCCCAGTGGTCAGAGCACTCTCTGCATGCAAGCTCTCCTCTGGCAGGGAAGGTGCACAGAGGTCTGGATCTCAGCTCTGCCTCCTGGCTGAAGATGAAGGCCCAAAGTGACCCTGTCCCAGAAGCTATGTTGCTTATGCAGCCTGCACAGGCTCTCCTGTGAGGACTGGTCTCTGAGAGACCAGGGATACAAGATGGTGATCTTGCCTGAGTCCTGGGATCAGAGCACTCCCTGGAGACCGACTCTCCTCTGGCTGGAAAGGTGCTCAGAGGTCTGGGTCTCAGCTCTGCCTCATGGCTGAGGATAAAGCCTCAAAGGTCCTTCCTTTTGTCTCATCTCTGAACTTTGCAGCTATAACTCCTTCCATGGGTATTTTCCCCCCATTCTAAAGAGGAATGAAGTATCCACACTTTGGTCTTCCTTCTTGATTTTCATGTTACAGAAGTGGATGCTTACAGTCATCTATTGGGTGGAACACAGAGGAGGAGCTAGAGAAAGTACCCAAGGAGCAGAAGGGGTTTGCAACCATATAGGAGGAACAACAATATGAACTAACCAGTACCCCCAGAGCTCGTGTCTCTAGCTGCATATGTAGCAGAAGATGGTCTAGTCAGCCATCATTGGGAAGAGAGGCCCTTGGTCTTGTGAAGATTATATGCCCCAGTACAGGGGAGTGCCAGGGCCAGGAAGCAGGAATGGGTGGGTTGGGGAGTGGGGGTTGGGGGGAGGGTATAGGGGACTTTTGGGATAGCATTTGAAATGTAAATGTAGAAAATATGTAATAATAATAATAATAAAAGGCCCGAAGGGCCTCTATTCAAGAAGCTCTGTTGCTTCTGTGGCCTGCACACTCTCCTTAGTGGAATGGTTTCTGAGTAACCCAGGATAGAAGATTGAGATTTCTTCTTTTCTTCCTTGAGAAAGCAACTTTAGCTTTTTAAATGTAATGTATAGACTGTATGTATATGTGTGTGTGGGTGTATACATACATGCATATGTGTATATATCCACTCATGACAGTTTGGTAAAAGCTCATAAGACCCTAACAACATTATAGTTGAGTGGAAACTTACCCTTGCTTAATGTTTGCAGCACACAACACACATTCCTCATGATGGGGTTAGGGTGGCATGAGCAAACCTACTGCTGGTTTTACAAAAGTTCAAGCCATGAACTTGTGTTCAGTTTATCATGTCTGATAGCTAATATAACCTTCTGAACTTGTTGCATTTTCTAATGTATTCCATCTACGTTTTACAGTAAATTTAATCAGCACATAGAACATTGTATTTCCTTATGGTATTTTTATACATACATATTATTGTACCTTGGTCATATCCGTACACCCCTCACCTTCCTCTCTTCCTGTACTCTCTGGTCTCTTCCTCCTCAACCTGTCCACATTCTAGTTTCATGTCACATATACATGGTCCTACACGTATATAAATCTCTAATTCACATATGATAACGAACCTATGATATTTGTATTTCTTCCTTGGCCATGGGTATTAAGAGAATGCTGTTTCTTATCATAGATTGAGAGCTTAATGCTGTTCCATGTGTCAAATCATATTTCATCCATAGTTAGTAAACTTCTGCCAACAGATTGTTAGTTTTACTATAATTTATAAAGTCTTGTTTTCTGTAACTTTAGAATTTAAATAAGCAATACATTCAGCTAAAAAGATCTAATTGTTAAGGTTAGGTGGACAAAGGCTCTCCTGATGTTTAAATTAGATGTAGTACTTTTGATGTTCTCCCACAAGGATATTGGAAAATCCATATAAATACTTCATTTCCTTAATTTTGGAGTTTTCCCACATTAATGTAAGTTCTTCACCATGCATCTAAGTTTCCTGAGAACTGCTAAACAGAGATATCACAGGATGAAAACCTTCAGGGAATATTGAAAGATTGGGGCTATTTTTCAAGTTATTTTTTCAAAATCCAGTTTTCCTAAAAAATATTTATCATGTTTTTAAAATATATGATAAGCATTCCCTGGAAATAATTTATAGTTTCATGTGTGTGTGTGTGTGTGTGTGTGAGAGAGAGAGAGAGAGAGAGAGAGAGAGAGAGAGAGAGAGAGAGAGAGAGACTGCACATTTAGAATGATTCACCATTATATATTTGAGTGCAAAGGCAATGCCATTTTCACATATTCACAACTCTAGGAGAGGTTCTGACAGTATAAAATAAATATGACTTCTGAATGATTACAAATAAAAATGTATGTTTCTTACAGAAATATGCTTCTATTTGTATACACTTGGAATTGTATTATGCACAAAGAGATCAAAGTCTGCATATATATATATATATATATATATATATATATATATATACATATACATATACATATACATATACATATACATATACATATACATAACAAAACAAATAGTGGCTATCATTCCTTTGAGTGCTTACTATGTAGCACAGACTATGTTAAGTGCTCTATTGTGATCAACTCCTTTAGACCAAGCAGATATTATTGTTATTCTTATCTATAAATGAGAAAACTGAAGTAGAGCCAAAATGTCAGCTTGTTCCAAATGAATAGTTTGGTAACAACATCTCACTAAATGATTTTCATATAATAACACATGTAAAAATGTAGGATAGTTCAATTTAACTTATTCCTTCAAATACTTGTGTATTGGTCAGGTACCATTTTGAGCTCTAGAGTATATGTCTTCTGATAATCCCATTGTCACACATGTTGATTTTAATACTTTGCCAATATACTCTAGCCAAGGGATAGGCATTTCATAAAGGCCCTTCTAACCATGGAAGCCATTGTCTTATGACCAGAAACAAGTAGAGGAATGAGCATGCAGGGCAGTGGGAACAGTCAGGGTTCTTGACATAAAGAGATGCTGGTAGAAAGACAGTCTACTTCCTTAGCTTGCTATGGAAGCAAATGTGAGATTGGAGATGGGATGACTTGTGAATCACAGATGTCAGCAGCCATAGTGTGGATAGGATGTTCGACTGCAGGACAGAGGATAAGGCTAGTCCATCAGAGAAGGAGATAGAGGCATGGAGAAAGCAGCCCATAAATGCCATATGAGTCAGTCAAAAAGTCCCAGAATGTTCCAGACAAGTAAGTTAATAGATTATATTTTCTTTTGAGCTTAGAATCTTCCCAACATTAAAATTAGAACCAGGAGGGGATCTACTACTCTGTCCATGCTTCCAGGCCAAAGGGCAAAATTACAATATGCTTGGTTATTGATAAATCATTCATTAAGGTAATGCTCACTCATTCTATCTTGAAAACTGTACAAGTTAGGCATCAATCATATTCTAGAAAAAGTACAGAGAATTACATACTCTCTCTTGACCTAACATGCTCACAGTCAGCTATTGGGTGGAGCACAGGGCCCCCAATGGAGGAGCTAGAGAAAGTATCCAAGGAGCTAAAGAGATCTGCAACCCTGTAGGTGCAACAACATTATGAACTAACCAGTACCCCGGAGCTCTTGTCTCTAGCTGCATATGTATCAAAAGATGGCCTAGTTGGCCATCACTGGAAAGAGAGGCCCACTGGACACGCAAACTTTATATGCCCCAGTACAGGGGAATGCCAGGGCCAAAAAATGGGAATGGGTGGGTAGGGAAGTGGGGGGGGGAGGGTATGGGGGACTTTTGGGATAGCATTCTAAATGTAATTGAGGAAAATACATAATAATAAAAAATATTTAAAAAAATAACACCAAACAAACTGCAACTTAGCACAGTACAGGAAAGAGTGTGATTACTGATTCCATGAAAGACAAGGCGACATGACTACAAGTTTGGGAGGTGTGTGATGTAGTAAACAAGAATATAGATTGTTTATAAGTGGGAAGATGTAGCTAAGCTAAGCTCAAGCCATCTGGTATAATATTTTACATTTGTTAAAGAAACATGTTCAAAACACAAAGCAGCATAGCTTAAATGTAAGTAATTTATAGTCAAGTAACTGACCTAGAAAAAATATTTTTGTGGGGAGAGGGAATGGTTTTTCAGTGGAAAGATGATTGTAAAAACTGCAGTTCTAAAGTGTTAGGGGTGCTAAGCAGACCTGCATTTTTTAGCCATAACTTCATACTTGTGGTTACCCACACTACAGATTTTGTCTAAATGATAATAGTAACCTAATCCATTTTATGAACTGAGGCTCATTCTATTTGAGTTAGTAGAGCTGTCTAAAATATAGAAGATAATGATGAATTTTTGATTTCCATCCTTTGACTTGTTCACTAGAAGATGTGAAATAATGCTAAGCCCCTCTTTCTTATTGTTCACATTTCTTCTTTGCCCTTTCTTTTGATGAAAATAGATTATTTTCAAGTAATATGATTATGCTTGCCCTATCCCAACTTTTCCAAGGACCTCTGTACCACCCCTCTCATTGGATTTCATACACTTCCTATCTCTCATTAGAAAAGAGGCATCTAAAGAATAATAATACTGGAATAGGACAAAACAAATCAACAGAAGAAAACAAGTCGAAGAAACACAAGAAACAAATATAGACACACGTTTGCACACACAGGAAAACCATAAAAGCACCAACTTGGAAGCCATAAAGATAAAAAAAATGTTTGACAAAATATTATGAGACAAAGGACCTCCAAGATGCCATTGAGGTTGTTTTGTGTAATTATTCTTATTTCTTAACTCATCTCCAGAAGATAATTGCTGACATCACATGCTAGAAGAGGAATCTTTTTCTAATCTCAGGAGGAAGAGGCAGGCAGATCTCTATGAGTTTGAGGCCAACATTGTCTTTATAGTTTGAGACATAATATGTGATGGTTTTGTATATGCTCAATACAGGGTTTGGCACTATCAGAAAGTGTGTCACTGTGGGTGTGGGCTTTAAGACCCTACTCCTAGCTGCCTGGAAGTGAGTCTTCCACTAGCAGCCTTTAGATGAAGATGCAGAACTCTGAGTTCCTCCTACATCATGCCTACCTAGATGCTGCCCTGCTCCCCACCTTGATGATAATGGACTGAACCTCTGAACCTGTAAGCCAACCCAATTAAACTTTATTCTTAGAAGACTTGTCTTGGCCACGGTGTCTGTTCACAGCAGTAAAACCCTAACTAAGACAGAAGTAAGACCTTCTCTTAAATCAAGACAAATAAAAACAAACAAACAATAAAACAAAACAAAAAAAAACCAAATAAACTTCTGGGGAGACTAAGGCTTGAGTAAGCACTGAAGACAGATCCAGAGACTGGTTTAAGAAATATAGCTCAAAACTGAGCCAGGATCAGCAGAGGTGGATTGGTACAAGTGTCTACTGAAGTCCATTCCAAGTGATTTAGGACAAATTGCTCTTAAATTACACAAATATAAATTTTGTAGCTATGCAGGTTAGATAATCTAGAGCTGAAGAGCTAGGTAAAGTATGTTCCATTAATGGGTAGTGGGGGAGAATTAATTTTCTTGTTTTTTCCCCCTGGTATCTTATAAGGACCCTTGTGACTACATTGGGACAAGCTGGACAGTGACCTTATGGGCTCATAATACCATGGAAGATATAGTCTTGAGTTTTGTAGAAAAATATATGTAAATCAGAAGGGGTGCATTTGATCTAGAATTGTCACCCTGAGACCTGATTTGTGGTTATAAAAGCAAGAGGTCAGACAAAACTAGATACCAAAGTAAACTCAATGAGTATAGTTGCAAATTCCATTAGCTGCATCTTGCTTCAAGCTTGTGAAATGGATAACGAGAGTTCTCCCGTACTAACATTTTAGACAAAATTATATGGAGCTAGTTTTACTGTCTAGCCAATATATACTGACTTTTACTTTGTGGCATATTAGGGGGAAATGGCAATAATAATTTCTGCCTCATAGGATCATTCTGAGGATTAAATGTAACAATTACAGAAGTGTTTATACAGCACACTGCCTGGAAAATTATGGGCGCGAAGATTCAGTCTTGCTTGAGTTGAAGCTTGTGAGCCTTTCTGGATAGTTTGGCAGGAGGCTGCACTTCAGACACTGTCTGGACTTTGATGGGCAGTCACACTTCAGTTTCCTTTCTCATGTAAATGTCCTCATTTTCTTAAAATTGGGGGAAATTGTAAATTTCTGTTTATTTGAAATTGTTTTTCACCTCATCAGTCAGTGAATCTATAACTTCAAAATCACTGGTACAACTAACTAGGAGAATGAATTTGAATAATTTACTGAAATACAAATGTAAATGTCAGTCTGTTGGTTTTTTTTTCTTTTTCTGTATTTTTTTCTTACAAAAATCAATTTTTAGCATTCCCTGTGGTGTAATGACTGTATGTAATCACTGCCTGCAATGATACTGGTTCACAGTTATAGCAGACATACATTTTTTTTTTAATGTTAGGCAATACATCAATAATTCCTGCAGTCTGATGTTTTTCCCCTGGCATGAATAAGCGTCTTGCACTCTCTCAGTGATCTGGAAAATCTTTCTTATTCCCTTATTCTCAGAAGCCTTTTGTAGTATGTATTTGTTTTTAATAAATTTTAGTAACTTCCTTGTGAAGAAAAGACATTGTATGTTCACAATGGAGCCCCTCAACTTGTTGTAGATTTTAATCTCACAAAACAAAATACCGGTTTTGGACCAAGGTTAAAGATTTGGGGGGTGGGGGAGCTTGAGATGGGGTCCTGCTTTGAATCCAGGCTCTTCTGAGGCTCCCTACATAATGGCTATACAGTGTTGTCTGATGTTACCTTGCATTGGTGTTCTTCTGCCTCAGCTACGTGCTAAGATAGCAGTTATGAGCCCCAAGGAGCCCTTGTCACAACTGTTTTGAAAGTAAGATTATAAAAGCTGTTTTAGTCACTAACTTACTGCATTCTCTTTTAGGTTCAGTATTTTGGCCATTGTTGAATATTGTTGCAGAATATTGATATGTCTTATGGAAACCTATTGTTTTTTGTTGCAATATAAGCAATAAGTTTCAAATTTAGGATATGAATATCCATTCTACTGAACTTGGAATTTCATGCTTCCCTACCAACTGTGTGCTGCTTCCAGAACTCTTCAAGCACAACACTGGTGTCACTCTCGGTAAAGCAATCCAGGTTTGCTTAGTCTGAATGAACTGTTGCTTTTCTCAAAGGAGCTCAGCTCAGCTTTACTAACAAAAAATGCTAAGAGCATTGCTATATATTATAAACTGCTCCTTTCCTTTGAGAAAATTAGCAATGCAGTTTTCTTTGCTAGATCCTTTCCCTGGGTGGTAAAAAAAAAAAAATGACCAAATACTGTTTCACTGAGAGGCAAATACAACCCTGCGTGGGAAATGCCAGGTCATAGAAGAGTCTACAATGTCTAAAACATAATAATGAAAAAACCAAATGTTGATCATTGAGCCAGATGGTGAAACTATTGAGGGCACACTGCAATGCTCCCAGTTCTAATATTTAAATACCTGAACAGTGATCAATGAGCTCTTAGTGGGAGGATTAGTTCACCCAAAATCTTGTTGTTAAACAAGAAGTGACTTGATTATCATGTTTGTGCCCCTTACATAGTTAATGCTGTTGTACTTCAAAAAGTCTTTTCCTTATCATTTCACTGTAAAACAACATAATCGTCACAACATACAAATCCTGGAAAGTGTACTTTGAAGCATCAGATTTTTTTCAGTGGGCCTAATGCAGCCATCTGAGGTCTGATCAAGTTGTTATGGAGGTTGGATTCAATTGTTTGCCAAGACTATTTGAAAATGAATTTATACTGCCAGCTGCTGTTCAGCTTTTATTGCCAAATAAAGCACATTACCTTATTATAACACAAAAATCGACACAAATAACTTCTCCCTTTCCAAGGCAGCCTAATCAATTTCTAGAGGGAAGAAATTGATACAAGAATTAAAAGAAAGCCTAAAGTTCACAACATAGTGTAAAGTTTGAAGTACTGTAAATAACTTGTTCTTCCAAGAATCAGGCTAAAGAATATAAAATAATCATTTATTGTCAAATAATTACGATGAAGTTTTATTATTACTAATACCTATTTTCTTTGAATCTGTGATAGCATATCACAATGTTGCTCAGACTGGTTTTGAACTCTTGGACCCAAGTGATTCTGCCACCTCAGCTTGGAATTACAAGTGTGGGGCTTCATAGAGGAATTTTTTTTTGTTTTTGTTTTTTTTTGTTTGTTTGTTTTGTTTTTGAGACAGGGTTTCTCTATATAGCCCTGGCTGTCCTGGAACTAACTCTGTAGACCAGGCTGGTCTTAAACTCAGAAATCTGCCTGCCTCTGCCTCTGTGCATCACTGCCTGGCTTCATAGAGGACTTTCAAATTAACACAAGAAAGTGTTTCACTATGTGTTTCTGTTTCTCTTCTACTTAATAAAATAAAATAAATTGTAACCATTGCCATCATAGTTCATTGTCATGCAGTCCTTGAGCTGGCCTGTCAGGGAAAAGGGGAGAGGCTTGTCTTTTAAAAGAAGCAATGATTTTTTTCCCTGTGGTCCAGTCCAGATCTCAGTCTTTCAGAATGAAAAAATAAATTTCTCACTTCATTGCAGCTGCCTCTTGAGTTACCAAGTGTTCAGAGACTGACTGACAACAACTGTGCGATTATCCAATCATGGAAAAATTATATTTGTAAGACAAATTCATGATGAATAAAACAATGATGTAACAGTCGTTAATTAGCTAACTAGAGATGATTAAATAGCTGTTAAGGGGATAATGACTTTTAGAATGTTAATTCTTCCTCTCTTGGAAAAAATATTGGCAACCAATAAATTATTAAAATGTGACTATTAATTACCTGCAATAGTTAGGGTACAGGCCAGTAATTTACTCACAACTTAAGACTACTATGGCTTTTACCTAACACATCAAACACGGTATCCCTATGAATTCATGGTATCCCTATGAATTTGTTTAGGGACCTTGGTCCTTTTGCTTCGGCATTCTATTATTCGTGAAGGGTGACATTTGTCCATTTGATTGGAACTTTCTCCTATCTGTGAACATCTTCCAGCCAAAAGCATAAGACAAGAAACAGAGTGTGGGGTGAGATGTAGGAAGAGATACCTTTTTTTACATGACCTAATACTCTGTTCAAACCTCATTGCCAGCAATATTATATACAGTCAGTTAGCTGAAAGGGAGCCTAAAAGACATAGTCTCTAGGCAGAGAATCAAAGCAGCTGGGCACAGGAAGACAATTTCGTTTTTCAAGGGACCATTTTCAATCTCTGCCCATACTGGTAGTGGCACAAGAAGGGACTATGAGCTTGATAGGATGAGCTCATGGCTCACTCACTGTTTCAGCTATAATATGAATTCTACCTCCTTTCTTTCAGGATGTATTTGTAAAGCTTTTTTTTTTTGTCACATGAGCATAATATATAAAAATCAATAAAATCAATTGTTGCCGGCTTCTTTAAGTTATTTCAAGGATGAAATTAATTAACACATGCCTTTGTAGTTAAAATACTGCTTGGCACAGAGAAAGTCAAAATACCCACTAGTATTACATTACTATAACTATTATCAGTGTGTGACTGTGTGAGTGTGTGTGTGTGTGTGTGTGTGTGTGTGTGTATATGTATGTGTGTGTGTGTGTTTCAGACATGCAGTAGGTTCAGTCATTAGAATGTCAGGCTTTAGTGATCACATTTCCTGTTTTTATTTCAGGAACTATGGTTTTATATTTGCTGTTTGTTTTTAAAGCCTATAGTTAGTCTTATATGGTTCTTTTGTCTTTTAAACATAATTTTTCTTTTCTTTTCTTTTCTTCTCTTTTCTTTTCTTCTCTTTTCTTCTCTTTTCTTTTCCTTCCTTCCTTCCTTCCTTCCTTCCTTCCTTCCTTCCTTCCTTCCTTCCTTTCTTTCTTTCTTTCTTTCTCTAGATATTTTCTTTATATACATTTCAAATGCTATCTCAAAAGTCCCCTATACCTTCCCCCTGCCCTGCTCCCCTACCCACTCACTCCCACTTCTTGGCCCTGGCATTCCCCTGTACTGGGGCATATAAAGTTTGCAATACCAAGAGACCTCTATTCCCAGTGATGGCCGACTAGGCCATCTTCTGCTACATATGCAGCTAGAGACATGAGCTCTGGAGGTACTGGTTAGTTCATATTGTTCCACCTATAGGGTTGCAGACCCCTTCAGCTCCTTGGGAGCTTTCTCTAGCTTCTCCATTGGGGGCCCTGTGTTCCATCTTTTAGATGACTGTGAGCATCCACTTCTGTATTTGCCAGGCAGTGTGGCATAGCCTCATACGAGACAGCTATACCAGGGTCCCTTCATCAAAATCTTGCTGGCATATACAATGGTGTCTGTGTTTGGTGGCTGATTATGGGATGCATCCCTTGGTGGGGTAGTCTCTGTATAGTCCATCCTTTCGTCTTAGCTCCAAACTTTGTCTCTGTAACTTCTTTCAAGGGTATTTTGTTCCCTATTCTAAGGAGGAACGAAGTATCCACCCATTGGTCTTCCCTCTTCTTGATTTTCTTGTGTTTTGCAAATTGTATCTTGGGTGTTCTATGTTTCTGGGATAATATCCACTTATCAGTTAGTGTATATCTAATGACTTCTTTTGTGATTGGGTTAACTCACTAAGGATGATATCCTCCAGATACATCCATTTGTCCAAGAATTTCATAAATTCATTGTTTTTAATAGCTGAGTAAAACTCCATTGTGTAAATGTACCACATTTTCTGTATCCATTCTTCTGTTGAGGGACATCTGGGTTCTTTCCAGCTTCTGGCTATTATAAATAAGGCTGCTATGAACATAGTGGAGCATGTGTTCTTATTACCAGTTGGAACTTCTTCTGGGTATATGCCCAGGAGAGGTATTGCTGGATCTTCCGGTAGTATTATGTCCAATTTTCTGAGGAACCTCCAGTTTGACTTCCAGGGTGGTTGTACAAGCTTTCAATCCCACCAGTAATGGAGGACTTGATAAGAATTATTTTTAATTAAACCCTATGTTATTAAATAGCTTATTTGCTGCTAGCAGAAGACAATAAAACAGTTCTACAGATGAAGAAGATGGGTCCATAAGTACTCAGAATGTAAATCTACAACATATCTCAGACAGTAACTCATGTTAGATAACTATTTATATGCTCAATTTTCTACACAATAAAGTGGGATAGAAATGGTAGTGTTTGTGCTGCTTACAAGGACATCAAAGACTAATGCCTTGAAGTATATTGTCCTGTAGGATGGAGTGGTTTTATTTAGCATGGATACAATGACCCCGTTTCCAGCCCCCACCCAGTGATTTCAGTTTTGTCCCCCTTTCTATTCTCATGACTATTTAGAGTGTTGGGTTTCCCTCACTTGTATTGGGAGAGTCTTCTTTTCCTGGGTGTATCCTGCAGCATGTCAATATGCTCACAAGCATTTTCCACAGAATGGATGCAGTAGAAGATCATTAATTAAGGCAAATAAATCAAGTGCAGAAAGACAAAAAAAATGTGTTTTCTCTCCTTTTGGCACCAGAAGTCTTTGTAGATATATTCATTATGCACATAATGATGAAGGATGTGAGACTAGGGAAAGGGAGGAGACTTAGAGAGTGGAGGATAGCAGTTCTCAGTGGAAGAATGGCCACAGAGCAAATGGATGCGACGTAAGGGTTATATTTGAAAGATACTTTCTCTTTGGACACTTACCATATGTACAATGAATATACAGCAGTAACAAATTTAAATTTTAAATATTTAAAGTAAGATTTAAGAGCTCTTCTGCTGTGGTTTACATGTTTGCATTCTCCAAACTTCATGCTGATTTTTTTTAAATGTATTTTCCTCAATTACATTTCCAATGCTATCCCAAAAGTCCCCCCCCCCCCCACTCCCCTACCCACCCATTCCCATTTTTTGGCCCTGGCATTCCCCTGTACTGGGGCATATAAAGTTTGCTTGTCCAATGGGCCTCTCTTTCCAGTGATGGCCGCCTAGGCCATCTTTTGATACATATGCAGCTAGAGTCAAGAGCTCCGGGGTACTGGTTAGTTCATAATGTTGCACCTACAGGCTATTGTAACAGGATTCAGGTGTAGAGCACTTTAAACTTCAGTGATTTATTCATGAGGAGTTGACCCTTAGGGGTGATTAACTGCTTTTAACAGTTTTTCATGAATGAATTTTCTTTTCCTTCTCATCTGACATGAAACAAGTTGAAGAATAATGTGAGGGTGCATACCTTTCAATCTACCATGTTGGAAGTGAAAGCAAGGCTTTAGTAGACTGTGGGCCTTTGGATTTCTGTTTGCTATAAATTGTTTGGTCTGAGATTCTCTTCTAAATCAACATGAAATGTCCAACACTGTCCTTCAGCAGTCTTCCTCTTTAGGATTCTCACCTGTGATTAGATTCTCCTTCCTTCCAATCTAGAATTCATCTCCCCAGTTCACAATTTCATCCCCATTTTTACTGTATTTGTCTCTTCTTGCAAGTACAGACTCTGTAGAAAATATTCTTTGTCTACATGACATCACTCCTCTGGGTTTCCTGTCTTCCGTCACTGGAGAGCATGACTCCAGCTCCTAAGCAAAGTCCCCTTGCTATGGCTTAACTGTTTCTGTGTCACACCCAGATCTCTACTGCACAGCATCTCTAGTGGTCTGGAATTATCCCTCAAGTGCCAATTACAACTAAAACGATAAGATCTTTACATAAGAATTGAAATCTTATTTTTCTGTGAACCTTGCAGCTATATGCTGAGCTACTGGCTGTGACTGTCTTAAATATCCAAATTATTTCCCATTTAGATAACTGTAAACCACACTCCTAACATTCCTCCCACCCTCCCTCCTTCCCTCCCTCCCTCCTTCTCGTGTGCTTTCTTTTGTCTTCCCCACTTCATTTCCTCCATTCTTGCAGTTGTTCAAGTCAGAAAGCTGCTGGTTAACTTCAATTCCTCTTTCTGTACCACCCTCAGCTTTAAATCAAGCTCTCTCTTCTCTGACTCTATTGCTTAAATGAATCTCCAATCCAACGACCTCCCTCCATCTCTACCATGATCACCATCTCTCTCTGGATCAGTCCTACAGTTTCTACTAGGTTTTTTGTTTTTGTTTTTGTTTTGTCGTTGTTTGTTTGTTTGTTTGTTTTTTGGCTTCCAATCTGATACTTAAAACATTTTTATCTCAAAGAATCCATTGTTATGTTATCAAATCTCATACCCCCACCTGCTTAATAAGATCATATTGCTACACTCTCAAAGCCCAGACTCCTTAATAGCTCTAAGGACTCTTTGTGAGCTTCCCCCTGATTATCTATGCTGCCTCAACCCTCACTTCTTGTCACCCCCATTTCAGATTCCAATCATGAGCAGTGCCTTTCTGTATCTGGATATAGTCTGCTCTCTCATCTCTGCCTTATAAAGCACACTGCCTGTGTTGTTCTGTCCGCATGCAAACCCGTGTGCAGTTTATGCCTACCAACCCTCAGTCTCACCCTTTTCTTCTGTTAAGCCATCCAGAGCAACTCTCTATTGTATGGGTCCTTACAGCACTCTGCATGGTTCCTCAACACAGATCAAACTCTATCAAAATTATTTGTTTATAAGTCTACATTATTTGACTATTTAGTAGTATGAGAGGAAAAAAAAATTTCTACTTTCTTGTTTACTCTTGTACTCTAGCTCAGTATGTGACATCCTATGTAAACGTATGTAATAGCTCACTGAGGAATTATCCCGACCCTGAAAATAGCCAGAAGTTTGTGAGGGAGTAGTAGGTACACTTCTGAGCAGCAGAAAGGAGAGAAATACAGGAGCTGGGCCATGCTTTGATAATCCTAGCTACTTAGGAAGATGAGGCAGGACAATCACAAGTTTTAGATCATCCTGGAGGACAAAACAAGGAAACAGAGGCAGGAGGAAGAAAAGAGAGGAAGGGGGGGAAAAAAGAGGAGAGGAGGAGAGAAAAGAATTCAGTCAGAGTGAGAAGCAGATTCTTAAAAGAGTGGAACACAAACACATCATAAACTGAGATGCTCTATGGCTGTGCACGGGAGAAAATAAGATGCTCTTCAAGTTACTTAGACTTAGAAAAAGATAAAAAGTAGTTGTGTTTATTCTGGTTCTTCCACTGTGAGCTCAACTTAAGAGAGACCGTCTTGTCCCTGTCACAGAAGAAAAAGGCAAGTGTAGACAGCCTCCTCTCTCATCCTTGGAAGAACTTTGCAATATTTTTGCTTTTATCTCAAATTGCTGAAAGTGGACCTCAAGGTGCGCCTAAAGCTGTCTGTGTGTCATTTAAGGACACTGCCTTTGCATTTCGAAATGTATCCAAACGAACATCATCACTATGGATGCAGGCATGACTGAAGGCTGCTATAAGTCTGGAAGAAAATTAATGATCTGGTACTTGTCGGGAACTTTCTTCCTATAGCTGAGATTTTAGAGGCTGAAACTGTCTGCAGATCTATTTTTCTACCCCTTCTTCTTATGTCAAATAGAATCCCATGCATGAAAAAAGAGAGTAGTTTTTTTATCCCATCTCCTCAGAAACTCCCTGTGGGAGGAAATGATCCTCAAGGAAGATTTTAGTGTGACATATGGAGACTTTTACACCTTCAGAGCTATATAAAATGAGAGCTGCCTCACAAGTATGGATTCAATTCACTTTCAGCAGAAAAGGAGACGTGGGTCTCAGTTTGAGGTTATAATTTTTTTGGGTAGAAGGGACAGGACAACCTCTGAGTTCTAGTCTGATTATAAAATTCTATGATGTAATCTTTCTTGATGACTCAGAGGAGACTGGTGAATGCAAATTGACACAGTGCACAGCATATTGAAGCAGTGAGATACCTAGGGCCATGAGCTGAGTTCATCTGCATTTTCTTATGCACCATTGCACCATTGCTTCCGACAGCCTGGTCTTTGTTGTTAGTTTGCAGTCTTGTCTGCTAATCCTGTTCATATCTCTGCCCAGGTTGGTCAAGTAGCACATTAAACATCTTTCCTCATCTGAGTGGAAATCTTTAGAGCTCAAGAAACTGTGTACATTAGGGCTTGTGTAGACTGTATGCGTTACAGTTTTAACTTTAGAATTCTGTAAGCGCAGCAACTAATTAAAGCTAGGTGAACCATGGCCAGTTACTTCTCAGAATGGTACTCCTGACAGGGAATTAGAGGAGGGAAATCAGCAAAAACAATGTATAAAAATGCCATAATAAAGCTCATTACTTTGTGTGCTAATTAAAAGCAAATTTTCAAAAGAACTGCTGGCCTTTATAGACTGTAACAATACAGTAAAGATTCTTGCCCTGTGAACACCTTAAACCTGACCTACAGAGTATGCCCTGCTTTGAGTACAGTATCCCGTGCTATATACCTCCTGTGGTTTGAAATTTAACTTAGAAATGCTTCGTCCTCAGTTAAACTTTCATTTAAATTTCTCTTCTATGAGGCTTTCTTAGGGTATCACTAACCATTCCTCTCATGAGTTCTTCAATAGAACTTTTAATATATTAGCACAAATATATATTCCCCATAATCTTAGTTAACTCTGAGATTTTTCTGAACACTAACTTTGTTCTAGATCTCAAACCACAAATGTGCCATAGATTCCTACTGTGGTTACATGTAGACACTCATGAACACACCCTCCAACATCCAGAGTAAATTTTAAATATTTTATATTGTAGCCTATTTTGAGAAAACTATTTTGAGAGGCCATATTTTAATGACAGCAATGTGCTAGGTTTATTGAATTTCACTGCCAACAGAATCATAAAGTAAAATCTAGCAGAGATTTTTCAGGTGCAAAATAATTTGTAACTCTAGAGGACATTTGTGTACTAGACATGGGCTACCATTAGCACATCAGTCAGAAAATATATGTAACTTTTTTCCATCATCAGACTTATCAATTATTATTCAAAGAGACATTTAACACAGAACAATTATTAATTGAAGTCTGTACATATAACTTTGTCTGTTGAGACAGTCTTCTCCTGTATCTAGGTTGATTCGTTGATGCCTGAGTTTGAAGCCCTCCTGCTTTAGCAATCTGAAACATGGATTTTAGGCAAGTTTTTTTTTTAAAGCTGTTTAAAGTCACTTATACAAATGGGTATATCATTCAGGGTACATTACTGGGTTATAGACAAAGATTACAAAGATAGAGGAGTGCTCTTTGAAGAAAGACCCTTACTGATAACTGGAGAGAGTGAAAAGGCAGCTCAGTAGCACAGGTTTTAGGAACAGTTCTCTGAGTGTCTCATATTTCTGCATGGAGAGATTTCATCTTCCAAAGCTGCTTCCAATAAAGATATCCTTGAAGAAACTATCTAGAAGAAGGAACAACAGCAACCAGTGTGTCTCTGTATAGACTATGTAAGTCTTGGCAAGTCTTAACTGCTCAGCTCTAAAAAATATTGAAGGTAAACCAAGAGCTGAAGCCATAAGGAATAGTTCTCTTATGTCACTCTATCGGCTCTCAAACAATATATCTGACCGTATATGATTGTACATTTTCATACCTGACAAAGGCATGGCTGAGAATTCATGTGATAGTTATTGGCACCTGAAATATTTTTGACCATTTTTATAGGCAGAAAGACCAGATAAAAGCTATTTGTGCCCCATTGCACCCACCTTTGCTATCCCTAAGCTACCTCTACAGGTGCTTTTATACCAAAAGAGTTGTGTTATACAAACCTTACATCATTATTTAAAGACACAAATAACTGCAAAGTTGCTTCAATATCACTTAGGTTAATGGACCCCTCCTGCCAGCCCCCCAAAAGCTGCTCACATTTAACCTTCACCTTGAGTTTGCAGTATCATGAAGCATTTCCAGTTACATCAAAGAATAGCTTTCAAAAAAATCCCCTGCAATGTAGGGGATTTAATAGAACTTTTGAAGCCCTATTTATGAACAGAAAGGCCTTTGAATAAGAGTAATATACAATGGAGGTATATCATACCTCTGTGCAGTGAAGATATAAGCAATACTTTTATAGAAATAAAACATATATTTCTTACCAATTGCTTTGAAATACATGATTTTAATTATGATTTTTTAAAATTAAGACTTTAAAACTAGATGGTATATGCTTTCTGGAATAATTCAAATCATTTCCTTATTTTAAAATCTCCTTATTGAACTTAACATGCATAAGTGTTTTCTTAAATGTATGTGTGTGCCCACTATGCATGTCTGGTGACTAAGGAGGCCAGAAGATGTCACTGATTTTTTTTTTTTCAACATTTGGCAAATTTGAAAATTGACTGAACAAATCTCAGAATGAATTTCAGTCTACAGGTTGACTTTTCTTGCTGTAACACATATTAGACAGACGCTACTGGGTTCAGTCAAGATTTAAGCTCTGCAAAGGTTATGCAACGACGGTGAAGCCCTTAGATATTTAAAATAACATTACTTTTTTAAATGGTATAAAATGTCCCTATATACCTACATGAAAATAACTCTTTAAAGTTTCTCATTCCAAATATTTAGATGAGTGTAGGCTGTGGAAGATGGATTCTTCTTCTTTCTCATCCCATATGTATGCTTATCCTCTATAGAACTGGCATGGTGCACATAGCGATATGTTCAAAACAAATGGGTTCTTCCTTCCATACCTGTATCATGTGTACTCCACATTGTGAGATGAAACCCTAGTATTTGTTACATTGAACTGAGGTGTGAACCACAGTGAGATCTGAGAGAGAAGAGCTATTATGGAGTAGGGTGGGGTGGACCATGGAAGAACAACAAAGGAGATGCAAGGATTAACTGAACAACATCACACAGGTCTGAAGATTCGCTTGTAATTCTTATTGGGTGTTTTCCAAGAAAATATGATACATTGAAGAGAATTTTTTCATTTTATCTTTCCAGTATCACCCTGTTGTCTACTTCAACAATGTTTCAAATCACACACAAATAATATCTAAGGTAAGTAAGGGGGAGAAACATTGATCTGAACCTGGAGAAAAGGGAGTAGATGGAAGGGAAGCCAGAATTGAAAGGGAACGAGGTGAAGGGAGAGTGAATACAAGAAGGATGGGTGATAGGATGTGGTAGCAGAAAAAGAGTTCCTGGGCAATGTAGGCACGAGGACAAAGTAAGTGAGAGGGCGACAGGAGTTGGAGATCACTGGTGCAAACATTGGTATAGTACCATTCTTTCTCCTTTGGGGGGATTAGAGTTTTAAGGCTCATACTTTTTGGCCATTGTATATTTTAAAACTTTAAAAACAAATAAAGGGTTGAAACCCTGGAGTCTTTCAGTGTAGACACTAAACAAGACATAGTGGGACATACGGGGGCAGATACTCACTGAGCTGATGACGTGCAGTCTGAGAATAAGCTGCAATTTTCCATCCTGCCTCTCTGCCTGGATTTTGAGTAATTGTCCAGACAGCATTATCGGTGAATTAGAGGACTAGATGAGGTCATCTCTAGGACCCCAAAGCAAACTTCCACAAGTATGCTTTCCATTTCTTGACCTAGCAAGCATAGATTTGCTGGACTGGTGAGCAGCAATCAGAGTAATCAGTAGTGATGGCAAAATGGCACAGAATAGGCCAAATCATTGAACAATAATTCATGTTAATGAGGCTTTGACCATAAGAAAAAACCTTAACTTGTAACTACTACAAAGCCATCTTCATATGTAAAATACCTATTGTATATTTAGTATTTTATGTGTGTGAAACCTTAACAATGCTACAAATTTCAACATTGGTTTAACACAACCATAATATCCAAAGTAGGCTTAAGCAAATAAGCATAAAACTCTTACCATTACCCATAGATTTATTCAATAGACCACCACAAGTCAGTTTAGAAGCTGCCTCAAACACTTTCTTAAAACTATTTTCCGATATGAAAGCCAGTATACAACTCTGATTGTTATCAAAATGACCCACATTCACTGGAGAGACACCCTAAACTCTTTATTATAATCTCATCTCATTTGTATTAATCACAAATTCTTAGGAAATTTAAACCAAAATGAGGCATGAAAGTGGCTTTTCTAAAGAAATATTGCCTCTGTGCTAAAATAGAAGGTAGCATTTATTGAACATTTTTATGTGATTTCTGTCCAGAATCTGGTGGATTGAGTATGACAGGTAGATATTACAATCTTCTCTTTTTTCAGAAGAACAATTGAGTCACTGAAAGGACAAGCATCAGGCTAGTGACAAAAATGAGATTTTACTGATTGATTTGATTGAATAGAGTGTGGACATGGTGCAGAATTTGGCTGTTAAGTGATGCAGTTGTTCATCAAATATCACAGTATGCTTATGCTAAATTGAAGAACATAGCCCACTATCTACCCAGACTCTATAGTGGAACACAGAGATCTGAAACACAAAACTATACAGCATGTTATTATATTGACTGGCAAAGGTTATTTTAATGTAATGATAGATATTTGTGCATGTGACAGTGTCTCTATGTGATAGGAATTCAGTTCCATTATATTAATCTTATAGACCCACCATTAATATATGTAGTCTATCATTAACAAAATATCATTTTGTGGTTCATATGTATTTTTAACATAGGTAATAAACTGTGGTCATATCTTGTGTGTTTTGAGATTTTTCTATTAAATTCTTGTTTTTCCCAACTGTGCGCCATATCTGACAGTACTTAGCCTTCTGTGACATCAAGTCTGACTCTGTGGACCCCAGGGTATCCTCTCCGTGGATTTTGAGATTGCCTCTAAAGGACAGGGTGCCATTAATAGTATATATTTCTTTTTTGTTGTTTTTTTTAAATTTTTTTGTTTGTTTTTTTTTGTTTATATTTTTTATTACATATTTTCCTCAATTACATTTCCAATGCTATCCCAAAAGTCCCCCATACCCTCCCCCCCCCCCACTTCCCTACCCACCCATTCCCATTTTTTTGGCCCTGGCGTTCCCCTGTACTGGGGCATATACAGTTTGCATGTCCAATGGGCCTCTCTTTCCAGTGATGGCCGACTAGGCCATCTTTTGATACATATGCAGCTAGAGTCAAGAGCTCCGGGGTACTGGTTAGTTCATAATGTTGTTCCACCTATAGGGTTGCAGATCCCTTTAGCTCCTTGGGTACTTTCTCTAGCTCCTCCATTGGGAGCCCTGTGATCCACCCAATAGCTGACTGTGAGCATCCACTTCTGTGTTTGCTAGGCCCCGGCATAGTCTCACAAGAGACAGCTACATCTGGGTCCTTTCGATAAAATCTTGCTAGTGTATGCAATGGTGTCAGCGTTTGGAAGCTGATTATGGGGTGGATCCCTGGATATGGCAGTCTCTAGATGGTCCATCCTTTCGTCTCAGCTCCAAACTTTGTCTCTGTAACTCCTTCCATGGGTGTTTTGTTCCCAATTCTAAGTAGGGGTATAGTGTCCACACTTCAGTCTTCATATATTTCTTAATAATCCATTTCTATCCCCTCCCTTACTTTTTGCTCAGAAGCAAATAAAATCAGCTTTAATTCTAGGAAGCTGTGAGAAATTGAAACCTTGCATTGTAACCAATTAATGAAAAACTCCCACAAGTGAGTGGCTTTCCATGACATTATCTTTTTCACTTGAATGTCTTAGGGCAACAAAGATGAGCCCATGGTGACCAGTTCTTAGAGAGTTACAAAGCGTAGGACTACTTTCAAGGTCAATCTATATTAATCAGATTCATGATGTTTAACAAGAGAAACACAACTTCAAATCAGTGAAAGTTAAACAGAGTAGAGAGACTTTTGCCACCATCCAGAGCTCACATTTTCTCTTTTATACAATGTCCAAGAAGCCCATACACTGTATCTACAATATCTAATTTCATAGACCCAAATAAGGAAGACTACAGCCCTGAGTTAGCAATTTCAATCATTAGCTAGCTTTGAAAATATAAAGTTACAGGTTTCCTTTTTTAATGTTGAGGCATGAGTCACCAGAGCAAAAAATTAATCATGATTGAGAAATTAGCTTTGAGTAATTGCATTCGTGATAAAAATAATGATATTGACAAAACATACATCTGCTTGGCAAAGGACATTACTCAATAATCTTACAATACTAAGATATAAATGTTGTTAAGGTGTTCTTAGGTATTTCTTAGAACCAGAATGTAAATTTCCCTACATATATTAAGACATAATTAAATTCGCACCTACTAAAAGCATTTCACTTTTAATCTCTTTGTCAATATTATTTATTTTGTATTAGACATTCAGATGTGCTTTATTTAGAATTAACTATGCACATCATACAAGTAGCTGAACAACTCGGGCTAATATTAGCATTTGACAGTATAATTTTCTATATGTTAGAGTCATAACAATTTTCAAATTTTATATCATTATTTTTTAGCAGTGAATTTGCACAATACTTTATTTGTTGCTAATATTGACTTCTTTACAAATTTTGAGTTTAATTAAAATATTAAATAATATGCTTGGGATACAAAATGCATACAAAAACACACAGTACACTGAATTCAGAATCAGAGATACCCATGTGAAAATTCTACATAACTAATAAGCTACATGACTTTACAGAATGTAATAACTGCAACAGTACCACCTGTGGCCCTTACATCTGCATAGAAGAAAGAGATGAACCTGGTGTTGTGGGTAGCATGGGAAAGGTGTCCCCACAAGCTCCTGGACTTGCACTTGTGTTGATGCCTCTGTTTTGGGCATCCCTGGAATCTTTAGGTGGTGGAATCCAGCAGGAAGTAGCAGCCCTCTGGGAACATGGGAGTTCTACTCTTATTGCTTCCTGACCTGTTCTCTGCTTCCTGGCCAGCCAAGATGCACACAACTCTTCTTACAGCCTTGCCTCCCCCACTAGAATGGACTGAAGTTTCCTGAAATCCTGAAGCAAAATCAATGTCACTTCCTTTGGGTTGTTTCTGTTAGGCCCTTGCTCATAGCAATGAGAGAGATGGCCTATACACCTAGCGCAGAGGCTTCCACTGGGTCTTTTTCTTGAAATTCTAGTTCTATCAAAAATTCAAAGGACACTGTTTTACCTTTCTTCCCCTATATCTTTAGTGTTAATACATGTCTTCTTTCTGTATTTAGTCTATATTACACATATACAGTATAACAGTGCTATTTATGAAATATAAATGACTTCTATCTCTCTCCTCTTGGATATTCAATTATCTATTCTTTATTTTGTTTCTTGAAAGATTTTTAAAATATCAATTATTTCATTTATTTTGAGATTGTAATATAACTACCTTAGTTCATCTTTCCCTTTCTTTTTCTTCCAAAACCTCCTTGGTTATCTTTCAAATTCATGGCCTTCATTTTCATTCAATGTTGTATAATCCTAAATATATAAGTACAGCAAACTCAATCTGTATAATATTACTTGTATACATGTTTTCATAACTGCTCATTTGATGTTAGATAACCAAGTGGTATGTTCTTTCCTGGGAAAGACTGTTTCTCATTCTTTCAGTATTCCTTAATTGCCTGTATTTCCTTGTGGAGAGTTGAGGGCTTTATACATAAGACTTCACAATAGTTTTTTTTTCCTGTGATCTATTTTTAGTTCAGCTCTATAATCATATACTATTCAATATTTTCTAAGGGTCAAAAGCCAGTAAAAACCAGGAAATAAGAATTCAAAGTAAACAAAGACCAAAATTGAATCTTTATAATTTGTTTGTTTGAGACAATTTGTTTAGCTATATAATTGTGCCTTTGAACATGTTAGCTGCCTACAGCAGATTCTGAGTGCTATAATCCCAGGTATATGTCACTATGCCTGGTGAAGAAACTTTATAGTTAAAACATTATATTAGCTTATGAGGTGCACACTTGTACAAAATATTTCATGATCTATACAAGTACTTAGACATATATAGTTACCTAAAATTAAACAATATATCTGTGCTTCATAATTTTTAATATATAATTCCAATTTGGAGCTTTGAAATAGCGTCTGTGGATAACTCTAGTTATATTATATGACATGAAGTCCAAGAATAATGGAGATATTGCTCTGGTAGTGGAACAGAGTCATACTGATTCTTACTCATGAATTTGCTTGCCACTGGGAAAGGCTCACCTGGATTCTCTGACTCTCTGCTTGGGTCTCACCCTTTCTTATTCTAGTATTTTGAGGTCAATAGAACGAATCTAAGGGAAGCAAAGTCCATGTGTTGCGCAAACACCAAAGGATATTATATGCTTTGCATTTATAATGTAATACAAAATTTTTGAAAAACCTTATCCCAGAATATTCTGGAGACCATTTTGCATTGTAATATTTGGAAAGCTAATGAAAGTTAGAGTCTAATAGATTTAAATAAACACTGATTCTCATATTCTCAGTGTAGAAAAAAAATATATATATTAGTTTATTCTGAGTATTCTATTACAAAAATGAGACAACTATTTTATGCTAAACCATGTCAAAATATGCTTTTAGATGTTTATGAGTCTAGTCATTTCTTGTTTTCAAAGTATCATACAACCTGAAGAAAAGGTTCCTCTTTCCTCCTAATACTGGGTATCTGGGGTGTTTCTTCTGCGGTTTCACATCTGTTAATTTGAATCTTCAGTTCATGGAATCCAAAACGTAGATTCGGCTATAAAGACATTCCCCATGACAACTGAACAAAAAATTTAAATCAGAATACAACTTCCCAAACTTGGTAAACTCTCAGAAACAGCTGGAATCTAGGAAAAAAAAATCTGTTCCCAAATCTCTCCTGTAGAGTTCTCAGAAGTGGTCTAAAAGCCCCAGGTCAGAAAAACAACCTAAGGTAGAAACCACAAACATGGAAGGCCTATGTAACAGTAGATTTCAGGCACCAGTGCTATTTTATTTCCCAACAACATTTTCACAGTATTGCGGCCATGGTTTTAAAATTGATTTATTCCAGTTATTAGGAGCTAAGCTGGTGTGTTTCTCTATTTCAGTAGAAAATAAGTACAGTGTACCAGGCTCTGGATTTGACTTTTCATTTCCTATTCTACCCAGCTTTAAAACCAACCAATAATAAACAAAGGCTCTCACAGTAGCTACAATTTTCTGCCCCTTAAAATTAAATGTGGCTTTGAGCATTAAAGCAATTTCCATTTAAGACCGTTTTACAAATTGATTAGTAGTTAGCCCCTACTATTTAATAAGACATTTTTAAAAAGAACCTGTGTTGGAAGTTAGAATCTTAATTTTCAAAATGGAGAGTAAAGATGGAAATAAAAGAGATCATTATGGAAGGAAATTGAGTGTGACAAGGGAATAGTTTAAAATCTCCGAAGAAATGATGTTTGGGAATTATTATTATGAGAGAATTTTAGCTTATTTTCCTACCCTGGGATTTGGGACACTAGATTTAACCTTCAATCATAAACTGTAAGCTACAAATCACTTTTCTTCTCAAAATTAAAGTAATAATAAATGAGTTTGACCCAGTGTCAGATCCAGGGAGACACTAGTAAGAACACCATTTGCCTTTATAGTATATAGAGCTCTATAGAAATAAGAAAACAAAAAACAAAAAACAAAAACCTGAAAGTTGTGCACAATCATTTCATTTTTTACATATTCCAAATAATTACCATTTGAAAATATATCACATTCAACTCTTCTAATGGAAAATAACAGCAAAACTGGATAGTTTTATTGCTTATTATTATTATAATTATTATTATTATCATTATTATCAGCATAAACTTTATTGAAGAATGACATAAAACAATATTTAAATTGTTTGTTTCTTTATATAAAATACATGTTAGCTCTGAACTGATGACCCATTAAGCTTGTGATCTTGGGAATATTTCTTCACCTTTGTAGATGAGATCAAGGCCTCTTCATCTGTAAAATAAGAACAGGGTTAAACTCTAGTGTCTCTTGGCTGTGACATGAAGTGCCTCCTGTCCATCCACAACTGCCAGCAGCAGGGGTATTTGTAGAAGTTACATGGGGAAGTCTCTAGGCATCACCCAGGAACACAGAGTCACATTTCACAAAAGCTTTAGTAGAAGTGGTAGATACTTTATCCCATTGTACTTACATTAAATCATTTTACTATGATTTAATAACACAACCAGGCTCTAAGTATTAAAAATTAAATTCAATCCTATGGTGATATGCAAAATTTAGAAGACAGATACTGATAAGGCAATTCTAAGACCACCCATGTAATACCAAATGACCAAGGATTGCTTGTCTATGTCCGTGAACTCCACTGTACTTCCAAGGTTAATTATTCAATGCATTATTTCCTCAATCACCTAAAACAAAATCCAATTGGCTCGACTGTCTTAGTTGTTTCTATTGCTATAATAAAATACCATAACTAAAGTAAATTGGGGTGGAAAGAGTTTACTGCAGCCTGTACGTTCTAATCACACTCCTTCATAATGAACCAAAGCAAAGGCTCAAGGAAGTAACCTGGAGGCAGGAGCTGATCCAAAGGCCATGGAGAAGTGAGGCTTACTGGCTGATTCCCTATGGATTGCTCAGCCTGCTCTCTTATAGCACTTAGACCCCCCACAAGACCAGAGATGTTACCACCCACAGTGAGCTGGGCACAGGTTTGCCTCAGGCATGTCTGGTGGAGGCAATTTCTCAGTCGAGGATCCCTCTTCCAAAGAACCTGTGTCAAACTAGAATAGAAGCTAGCCAGCACATAGACTAACTGCATGAGACATCTAATCTTCTAGGCCTTAACAAACAGCAGCAGCATAGAATGTGGTGGCCTCTCTGCAGGAGCATGACTCAATAGGCTGGATCATTTGTCTTTAAGAGTGCATATTAAAAGTAACAGGGAAATCTAAGCTTCATATCAGTTTTTTTTTTCTGTGAAATTGACATTTCCTTTTTTATAGTAAAACTTACCAACAGTTCATATTTAAGTGCACAGCACAGCATTTTAATTTAATTTTACTTTTAACAACGTCATGGTTAAATGCAGCACACTGTGCTCATGTTCCTCCTTCAGAACCCTTTCTCAATCCCTTTTCCTCCCACAGATCCTAGTCTCTCTCCTATCCTCATGACATCCCTTCCCATCATTCAGTTCTTTTTTCTTATGCAGATCTTATGTAGGTAGCCACAGATGCTATCTCTCCATGATGCGATGGATATATTACTTACAGAAGACAAAGTCTCAAAACACTCTCCCCTATCTTCAGGCTCCCATAGTTCTTCCATCGTTTCTTCCATGATAAACATTTCCTGCAACTTGGAAAAATGACACAGATGTACCATTTAGGGCCAGTCCCTAATAGTTGTTTATTCTCAGAACACTGATAAGCTAAGTTCCTTTACTTTTACCAAGGTGGAGAGTTGTACTAGCCTATGGTTGTAAACATAAATAGTTACAAAACAGTTTAACCATGCCTGTTTGTATAGTCCTCCATAGTCTGATTTCCTAGTCATGGGTTTTGACCAGTATGATAGTACTAGTCTTGCACTCTCTACAATGGAAATGTCTCTAAGCCAACCAGGAAGCTCATGGACACTCCTGCAACATTTGCGCCACTAATTTATTAATGGACATATCCTGCCATTCAATTCAGTACTGTGGCAAAAGAGGTCTACAGCTGGGTGTGACTGCAAATGGCCTTCCTTCTGGAATGGCCTGCATAGCATCTTCAAGCATTACAGATACTGTATTAGTTTCTATTTTACAATTATAATTATGACCAAGGTAACCTGTAAAAGAAAGAGTGCATCTGGGTTTATGTTTCCAGAGGGATAAGAACCCTCTTGATAAGTCTTCACAGTGGGGGGCTCATGTCAGCAGGGGGCAGACACAATGACAAGAAAAACTGAGAGGTCAGATCTCCAACTACAAGCAGGAAGTATAGACAGCAAACTGGGAACAGAGCATTGCTTTTAAAACCTACAAACCCTGCTCCAGTGATTTATTTCCTCTTGCAAGACCATACCTCCTAAGCTTTTCCAAACAGCACACCAAATGGGAACCAAGTATTCAACTCCTGAGCCCCTGGAGAACTCTCTCATTCAAACCCCCAGAGCGGCGGTTAGCAGGACAGGACATTGTAGTCCCGTTCTAGCTCAATTTCTCTGCCCATGCAGCATTTCTGATGTGACTGCAAGGTTATTCCCAGGATCCAGATAATTGGCACGTCCATTACCTCACACAGCCACCTTTCCCCAAATTTCTAGCATACAATACATAATAATTAAGTGTGGCTAAGTTGCCACTCACTAAATGTCCCGCACTTATTTAAATATAACTCAAAGTGTGACCCCTTTGGCCTGTGTCTTTCTACTTCTTCCACCCTTTATGCCTAGGCAGTGGCCATCCTACTTTGTGTTCCTCTAAATTTGGGAATGGATGGTTTACTTTGATTCCATATAGAAGCAGTGGCATGCCTTTTGCTGTCTTGCTTATTTTATATTTTATGATTATATCCTTTAGCTCGTTGCTCCTAACATCACCCATATTGCTGTGAATGACAGGACTTCATTCTCAGTTTTTTACTTCTTTTTAATTTTCTGAAAATTATATATATATATATATATATATATGCATTATATATAATATATAGAATTTTATTCATAGTCATCCCCACTCCAACTCTCTCTGTACCTCCCAAAACATCTCTCTTTCAACTTCATGGTCTCTCTTTAAAAAAAAAAAACTCATCAAGTCCAATCAGTGCTTCTCATGTTTGCATGGGTATGGAGTCAGGCATTGAGATAAGAAGAGCCCACCAGTAGCCAATCCATGAAGAGTAGTTCCTACTCTAGCAGCCATCAACTGCCAGTAGTTTCCCAGTTAATGATAGGATCTCATGAGACCCTCACAATTCCAGGCTGGAATTTTGAACAGGCATAATTTTGTGCAGGTCTTATGCAGGTATCCACATCTATCCTGAGTTCTTGAATGTAACAGTCATGCTGTATCCAGAGGGCAGCACTCCACAGCCCTATTCCCTAGCCCTGGATTATACATTCTTTTCCCTCTCACATAATATTTCCTGACTCTTGTGTGTGAAAAAGTTGATATAGATGTTCTGTCAATTTCTAAGCACTCACCATCACTTATTTTTTAGTATGTTAATCAGCCATGCACCTCTGCACTAACCACCACTCACTGCAATAAGAAGTCTCTCTGACCAAGGTTGAAGGCAGCACAAATATCAAAATATGAACATAATGTGCAGAAGCCAGTTTGACAACATGACCATTTAACAGAACAGCATCAGGAGGTTGTCTGCTCAGTCTTATGACTCCCAGCCTGAGCTTTGATCATGTTTCCAATACCATGTACGAGTTTCCTCCTATGGAGGTAGCCTCAAATCCAATCAGGAAAGCAGTTGGTTAGATCCAAAATCAGTCTTGCCACTTGCCAGTTGACACATCCCGCCTTCATGTCAGCATTATAGCATGCAGAGTTTCCCAGCAGCCTGCATCTTGTATTTCAGCACCTTCAAAGCTAGTCCAGGAGGGAAAGACTTTGATGGTCAGATGGAGGTCAATTTCTTTATGTTCTGTGAATATATGATGTCATCAAGAATAGAGTTCTACCATCAAGGTCCAATGGGAAATCAAGACCACTGGCAAGAGGCCATATTATTTTGGGTGTCTCTGGGTCTACCAAAGAGAGGGAACCTCTGCCTGCCACTGAGATTGTAATTTACCAACCCGTGTTTTCTTGGAGCAAGATTATTTATCCTTGCAAGAATACCTTTGTTCAAACTCCCCACTTCTCCCTTTTTTAATTAGATGTTTTCTTTATTTACATCTCAAATGTTATCCCCATTCCTAGTTTCCCCTCCAAAAACTTCCTATCCCTTTCCCCTCCCCCCTGCTCACCAACCCACCTACTCCCACTTCCTGACCCTGGCAGTTCCCTATACTGGGACATAGAACCGTCACAGGACCGAGGGCCTCGCCTCCCATTAATGACTGACTAGGCCATTCTCTGCTACATATGCAGCTGGAGCCATGAGTCCCACCATGTGCTTTTTTTTTTTTTTTTTTTTTTTTTTGGTTGGTGGAGCTCTGGTAGGACTGGCTAGTTCATATTGCTTCTCCTATGGGGCTGCAAACCCTTTCAGGTCCTTGGGTCCATTTTCTAGCTCCTTCATAGGGGGCCCTATGCTTAGTCCAATGATGGATGTGAGCATCCACTTCTGTATTTGTGAGGCACTGGCAGAGCCTCTCAGGAGACGACTATATCAGGGTCCTGTCAACAAGCTCTTGTTTTCTAGCAATCTGTGCTTCTTCCTTAGAAAACTTTCACCTCAGTTCCTTAATCCATTGTTTTAAAGTGGCCATTTGGTTTTGTTTTATGGTTTGATGGGTTGATTGTTTTTTTTTGTTTTGTTTTGTTTTATGTTCTTTGTGTATTCTAGACACTAATCTGTATCATATACACAGCTGGGAAAGATTTCCTCTCATTGAGTGGGAAGTCTCTTCACTCAAGTGTGTATTCTCTGTTATACAGATACATTTTAGTCATGTGATATCCATTAGTTGATTGTTGGTCTTATGTCCTCAGCTACTGGAGTCTCATTAACAAAGTCTTTACCTCTACCTACAAATTGAAGAATAGCCCTTCTATTCTCTTCTAACAGAGTTGTTTTCAACCTTCCCAATGTTGTGACTCTTTAATATAGTTCTTCATGTTGTAGTGACTTCCAACCATAAAATTATTTTCATGACTCTAATTTTGCTACTTCTATAAATTGTAATGTAGGCATCTGATATATAGGGTGTCTGATATGTGACCCTTTTGAAAGGAGTCAGGACCTACAGGTTGAGAACCATTTCACTAACAGTTTCAGAATATTGGAGCTTAGGTTTAAGTCTTTGATGATTTTGCTGTAGAGTTTATTCAGGAAAATAATTTTTTCCATATTTTTTGTTCCATGTTGAAATCCAAATTTCTTGCAACATTTGTTGAAGATTCTGTCTTTTCTTTAATGTAAATTTTGACATTTCTGTCAAAAATCATATTACTGTGATGGTATGTACTTAAAACATTTCTGCTCTTTATTCTATTTCATTATCTTGATGCCTGTTTTGTATCAGTACTATGCTGGTTTTATTATTATGTCTCTGTAGTATAATTTAAAATCAGATTTGGTGATATACTTGTAGTACTCTTTGTCCAGGATTATTTTGCCTTCCTTGAATTTGTCTTTGTACCTCCTCATAAATTTAAAACTTATCTTTTTACATGTTTATAAGGGATTCCTATTTTCCACACCATTCTAATAAATGATCTTTTGATATTCTTATATTCATTCTAAGTGTATGAGGTGATAACTCTGTTGCTTGCTTTGTATTTTCCTGATGACAAGTGATGTATAGTACCTTTGCACGTTTTTAAATTTCTTTTGAGAAATGTCTGTTCAGATCCTTTGCCATCTTTTAAAATCAGGCTATTTTCTTGCTATTGAGTTCTATGATCCCCTTACCCTCATTCTGGTGTGCAGTTTATAACCATTTTCTACTTTTCCAGCAATTATTTCATTTTTAATTTCATTCATTCCTATTTTTTCATTTTAATTGTCTATGTCTTTCACTTCTTTTGTTAAATTTTCCCATCAGTATTTTATCATTTAAAGTGTTATTAATTTGAGGAGTTATAGTTCATTGTTTTTATAAAGAAATGCAACTAGATTTTACAAATTGATTTTGTATCCTGAAACCTTAATGAATTCATCAGCATTTTTCCTTAAAATAAACATATACATTTATATATATGAAAAAATATATATATACACACACACATATGGATATATGTGCATAGACAGATAATAGATATATGATTAATAGAAAACAAACAGATGATAGATAGTAGATTTATACATACATGCATACATGCATAGATATATAGATTCAAAGATAGCTAGATGATATGTTATCTGCAAATAAAGGCTGGACTTTTCCCCTTCTACTCCAGATGTCACCTGTCCTTTTCTTCCTGATTGTTGTAGTTGTTAAGAATTCTAGTATGTTTGAATGGAAATAGCAAAAGTGAGTATCTATGTTATTGTCAAACTTACTACAAAGAATCACAACCATTTTTAAAGATATAAAGACATCTTACACTTGTCAAATATGGCTTTTTCTGTATTAAATTACACCTTCAATTTTAGTGGTTCTCAAAATGGTGCAACCCTTGAGTACAGTTCCTCATCTTGTGGTGACCTGAACCCATAAAATTATTTTGTTGCTACTTCATAACTGTAATTTTGCAACTGTTGTAAATTGTAATATAAATATCTGATATGCAACCTCTGTGAAAGTGTCACTCAACTCTTAAAGGGGTCATGATCCAACAGTTGAAAACTGTTGCTCTATTTCTATTCATCAGTTGTTGTGAGTATCACCATTTCAGACTTCAATGGTACAGAGCTATAGTAATATAAACAACATGATGTCTACAATAAAACAGTCTTATTGGTCAATGTAATAGAATTGAGGAATCACATATAAACCTAAACAACTACAGCCAGTTGAGTTTTAGCAAAGAAGTCAACAATACACATTTGGAAAAGGCATCTTCAGGAAGTAGTGTGGTCAAACAGAGTAACTACAGGTCAAAGAATGCTAGGTGACCCTTATCTCTCACCATACACAAACAACTCCAGATGGATGAAAGACCAAAACATAAGAGTTGGTGTCCTGAGTCTGACAGAGAGAATATCGATAATATGCTTGAACTCATTGATAGTGACCTTTGCAATAATACAATCATCCTCTTGATAGAATTTGACTCCTTCCCAGCTTGTAAGTTTATTATGCTTCTGTTATGATAAAGACCACACAGAAACAGAGAAAAATACAAATACTCTTAACACATGAAGATAAATGTTATGCTTAAAAGAAAAATAAGTATTGATTAAATATTAATAGACAAAATAGTATTACTAAAGTAAGTATTAAAGACATTGCTGATCAAGAATCATTAAACCCTGGAATTTACTCTTTGCTTCACCTTTTTGAGCTTACGGTATACTTCAAGAATACTTTTGTGTGAACAAATCAGATCCTAGGCAAGCAAGTCACTGATACCTAAACTGGGCAGGCTGCTCAAAAGATTTTAGCTTCCTAGCAAGTCTAAAAGTCTCTGATTTTGTGTTGTGAAAGAGCAGGCTAAGATGAAAGTGTCCCTTGAATTTGTGTGCACACTAGCGTATCAGCCTGCTCTGAGACCCACATGATAGTCTTCCTTGTATTTTATCTACTTTTTTTCCCAAATGGATGAGACTGAACTAAATTCTCCAAGATTCCTGTAAGTCCTTGCATCCTATACCAGCAACCCTAAGCTCTTGCCTTCAAGAGAAAATGTATTTCTCTCTGATTTGGGACTACCAAATTAAAATACAAATGAATATTGAAAGCCAGCATCTGTGAGTCTTTTCCTAGTAGAATCACAAGGGGGGTTAACGTTTTGACACTTTTAGACTGTGTGCTAAGTCACCTACCAGATGGTTCTAGGATAGTTATGCAAAAGGCTGATCTCCACCTGGGAGCATGAACGTTTATATTAAAATCTTGCTGAGCAGACACCTGAAGAAAAAGTGATTGTGACTTGGCTCAAGGTCAATAGGCAAGAGATTTGCAAAGCTCAATGGAATAACAGAATAAAAAATTCTTTCCACTGAAAACTGTATGTGCAGACAGTCTGCTATAAAGGAAAGCCGAGTGGTTAGAGGAGGAAGATAGATGGCGGTGATTTCAATGAAGAAACCCTGTCGTTTAGGTTTGAAAGCCTAAGCGAATGGGAAGATTTACCTAACTTCTAATTGGCAAGGATTAAGCATGGAAACAGGAACCATTGGACAACAAATAGAACCACCTGATACAAGATGAACCAAAATGAACGGAAGTATTTAAAGTCTGACAAAAATCACCTACACTCAGATACAATTGGAAGCTGGGGCACTGACATATCAGCAATGCTGTATCTTACTTTACTACAAATAAAACTATCATGGATAAATAAAAAATAAAAATGCAACTATTCTGAAGACTTAGCTGGAATTTTGTATATGAGCCCTACCTTCAGAATGGCTGGGATGCCTGACATGTCCCCAGTACACCCAACTTAATCACCTTAACTCGCCAGCATCTGATGCTATCCTTTTGTCAGTAAACCTTCTGAAAATTATTGTTTGTCTAGAAACATATAACCACTGTGCCCATTGCATAATTGTGCTTTACAGCTAGCATAGACCTTTGTGTTACATTATATTTCCTTAGTTAAATAGGAATTTATATGGCTCCCAGATGTCTGGAACAAATCTAATAAAAAAAAGACTCGCCACCTCTTCCTGTGCTAGGGTTTGTGTGAGGCTGTTCCTTATTTCTGGGAACAAACACTTCAGAGGTGGGCTACTCTGCCACAGGCTCTATTCGTGCTCAGGGAAACCTCTCCTCCAGTGTTCTCCACCTGCTCACTGATTCTCTTAACAAGGAAGACAGTAGAAATAGTACTCAAGTGAAAGAATTACTGGGAGAGGTGATGTGCTTACTAGGTTCCAAAAGTTTAAAGGACCAGAGAATTAAACCTCTTCTATGCTTCATGGAAACACAGATTTTAACCTGTTCTTGACTAGTTCTGTATTATCCTGAAAAACAACCAAGCTTCTCAGAAGTACAGATTTATATTGTGCTTTGGGTAACCCACAGTGTGCCCATGTGACAGGCAATTGGCCTTGCTTTCGACCCCTCCACATTAGCTCCTATGCCCACTGTCCCAGTCAATATCAAGTTTGTAGTTCTGCCTGCATGTGGCACAATAGAGCAAGTCCAGCCAACAGCTGCTGCCATCACTTGCCAGGCATTGACAACCTTTCTCTTACATCTGCTCACGTAATCTTAACGACGCCTCTGCAGGGAAGACATACAGGAACATTTTCTGTTTTATAAATGAGGAATATAAGTTCTGTTACATTAGGTTCTCTAAGAAGTAGATCGCAATTTGCAAAAGGAACAACCATCGTACTAGGTGAAATGCTTGAATAAAAGGAACAAGAACTGGAGGGTTAATAGACGTGCCATCAAATCGCCAGTCAGATATGGGCCTGGGTGAAGGAGAAAGCATCCCAGAGTGCTGAGGAGTCTAGAGGATTTTCTACAAAGGAATCAGAAGGCTTTGAACCATGGCTATTCACCAAATGCACTGCCTGCTTTAGTGCCTCAGTGATGGTTTCAGTTACTGGTCTCAGACACGCAGACAGAAGCCTGGAGCTGCCAACAAGTGAGTATGACCTGCAAAGAAGAAAGTGAATCTATAGCACTCCAGAACTTCAGCAGAAGACAGGTTCACAGGGCTTTTCATTTCTGTCTTGCAAACCACCCTTCCATCTGCTGTAATAATTTCTTATGTAACAAACAAAGGTACATGTGGAGGAGGGGTTCGCTGCCAGTTGATAAGGTCCCCCTGTTTTGCAATTAAGCACACAAATTCAGCTTTGCTTCACCAGCCACAGTAGACTGTCACTTCCTCTCCCAGTGTTCTCAGCCATGAACGTTTCCTCCTAATCAAATTTATTACCCAGACAGCAGATCTTGACATTCATTTCCTTTTCAGCCTGGTGGTAACGCTTTAAAGAACTTAATTGCTAAGCTACCTGATCTCTCCAGTTTGACATTCGTATGGCTTACAAAGAAACACAGTAAGGTTGAAATGGAACACAAAAGCTCCAACTCTGGGTTGGTAAGAAATGCCAGCTGTCAGGGGGATGCAGTCACTGATTCTCTCAAACGTAAAAGGGAATGCAGACTTGTGTGGCCCTTTCTGTGCCAAAAGAAGACTCTTCCATACTGGCTGACTCAAGGCTTAAGTCTATAAAATCCTTGCTTCTGAAATACTGCCTTGAAAAATCCTACAGGATCATTTAATTTAGATCTCATAGCACCTTGTAGCTTTGAGACCATATTTAGTTCTTTTATTATAAAAAAATTAATTTATGTAGCATCAACCTTGGCAAAGGAAGGTTCAGAGATACTCAAATATCCAAATATTCTTCTCATGGGAGTTTCTGGTTCTTTAGTATCCCAGGGCCTTAGAACTCTCTCTGTCTTAACTGATATATATATGCTGTTTGGAAAATAGGCCATGAGTTATACTCCCTTATACATGCCTATGCTGGTTAGTTTTACTGTCAAGTTGACCCAACTGAGAGTCACTTTGGAAAAGAAACACTCAGTTGAAGAATTTCCTCCATCATATTTGCCTGTGGCCACATCTGTAAGAAGCTCTGTTGATTGATGAGGGCCCACTGTGGGCAGCACCATGCCTAGGCACGTGCCCTAATCCATATAAGAAAACAATGAGGAGTCAACCCAGAGAGCAAGGTAGTAGGCAGTGTTCCTCTGTGGTTTCTACATCAGTTTCTTCTTAATTTCCTGCCCTAATCTCCCTCAGTGGTGAATGAGAAGCTAAAATAAACTTATTCTCCTCCAACTACTTGGGGAGAACCATATCACAAAGACATAAGGGAAGTCGGGACAGTATCTGATGTTGGAAATGTATATTTATGAATGTTTACTGTTGAAATGTTGAAGAGTGTCTGTATACGCTAGAAGGTTGAACTTTGGAAGTCTCAATTCCTTCATTTATATATGGAGAACAAACCATGATTCTCAGACATGCATAACATTTTAAAAAGACATCAGGAGCTCACACCTCTTCCAATTTTATGACCACTTAACCCCCTGATTTTGGTAAGATGCCATCTTGAGTTTCTGACCCCATCATTCCTACTGGTTTAAGATCCAGCCCTTGATGTCTACTTGGCACCCACATCTGAAGTTTGTTCAGTTTTCTGAATTCTCCTTGTCCTGTGTCACCTTCCCTCCTGTCTGCCTTCTCTTCTTCTCCCCACTCTCTGTCTCCTGGTTTGCCTCTTGCATTTTTTTGCTATCCTAGAGAACAAATTTCTCTTCAGCTTTCTCATAACAAACAAACAAACAAACAAACAAAAATCCATTTGTCCTTATTTCTGTTCTTACAAAAGCAAATAAATGTGCCAAAAAAACAAAGCACAAATATCTTAAGAAAGTTAAAAACACATTGTAAGTTACTACTAAATTTCAAGAGATACAGAAAAATCTTTTCTTGAGCATTTCAACAGGACATACCTGTTGTAAAATTAGGAGGCAAGGAGCAGTTTAGCAAAGTTGTAATAATTTATTGAGCATCAAGTTGAACCAGAAAGTATATCAGCTACACTGCTTTTTAAATATATTTCTACCTTGTTACCTGTATTTGAAAAGTGATTTGAACATCTCACAGAGTTCAAACAGAACCAAGTATATGAGACACACTCTCCTCTGCCTTAGTCTCTATCACCAACCAACTCATGTAGCATGAGTAAGTCCTGCATGTACTTACTGAACAAGTTATTGTAGAGCATCCATTGCTTACCAGGTCTTGTTGTAGACTTGACAGTAACAAAGGTGAAACTCCACCTTCCTGGAGCTCACATTCTGGTAAAGGGGATATGAGGTGGTTACCTTGATTTTGTTATTACATATATAGAAACAAACAAATCTTCACATTTGTGAGCCTCATGAACATGTACTTTATAAAGTGTTATATATCAGTTCATGTTTTTAAAAACCTATGTAAAATAGTCTACCAGAGAGAATAGGAACAATGGGAAAAGAGAAAAGGGACGGGGCGAGACAGGTAGAGCAGAGATGCATGCAGATGCAGTGCACTGGAAATGTGTTACTGAGAAGCTGAGGCGTGTGGCAGGTAATACCTAAGTTTGGTCAAGTGAGCAAATATCTTGTGCAACTTTTAGTATGCTTAAAACAAACAAACAAAAAAAAATAGACACCATGCATTTGGAGAAGGAAATGAAGGGTGATACTGGCAAGGGTTGGAGGGAGGAAAGAGAAGGAGGGAAATGATGCAATTATATTTTAACTTAAAAAACTAAAAAGCATTTTAAAAAGTCTTAAAAAAACAAATATTAGCAAGAGCAGTACATGTGCACATTTTATTTTAATTCATTTTACAAGTTGAACTAGTTTATGTTTATTATTTTCTTTTTAACTTTTTAAAATTTATTTTATGTGTATGAATGTTTGCCCAAAAGGATGTGTGTGTGCCATTTGTATACCTAGTGAGAAGGCCAGAAGAGGGTGTCAGATTCCTGAAACTAGAAATGCAGGCAGTTATAAACCACTACGTGGGTGCTGAGAGCTGAATCCCAGTTCTGAATGAGCAAGTGCTCTTAACCACTAAGCCATCTTCCAATGCCTTTGCTATTTGCCTTTAAACTGAAAAGTAAATTAGTGGCATTTTCAGAGTTAATTCATATGGATCCAGTCTATTCTCTCAATATATGCTTAATATCTGAAGCTATAATTGATAAGAATGTTCCTCCATTTATAGAATTCACTTTATTTGGTTTTACCATTGTTTCTCCTCTCTTTGCAAAAACAAGTCATGTTATAAAGATTGCTTTTAGCCTTGTTTGTTCAAGATCCTATTGTACTCAGCACAGTAAACAAAGAACTGAAGTTTAATTTATTTATTTAAAAACAAAGAATAGATGTCTGGGGGATGAGTCCTTTGATTTTCACTGAGAAATTTAACTGCCAAAAGACAAAGTCCAAAGAGACTTTGGGAGACTGTGTTCTCAAAATCTGTGCTCTTCTAAAGTCACCTTAAATGTCAGCTACAAAGGTAAACCCCAGAAGAGGGAGCAGGGGCTCTGCCCAGGAACACAGGGGCAGGAAGAGCCATTGAGCCTGTTTTCCAGATCACACATTTATTTGGTTTAAAAACTGCCATTTATTATAATATTGCCATTTTTATGTAACTAATTAGACACCTTTCAGTGTAGAAAAAGTGACAGCACATGGTATATTTTCTAATGAATTTACTTTAAGAGGAAAAACTTAATTCAATATACATTTTGTCCTGTTACATGATCCAAGAACCCAGGAAGCAGGAAACATGATTGTAAAACCCTGGTCTAGACAGTATAGATCTGAGCCTCACCAGATCAGCCTCAAGATGCACTTGCCGAGTTTGTAAATCTGACATGGCATATGCACACAAATGCGTTTTCCTCGGCTGATAAGAAATTGAAAATTATGAAGTTTATAGAAAAATGAGTGAAGCCAGAAAGAATTAAGCAATCCAATCTCAGAAAGAAAAAAAAATACATATTCTCACCCATATATGGGATTGTTTTACTTATTCACTTCACATCACACTCACTGCCCCTTTCTTGGTCACCCCCTCCAAGAATCCTTCACCATCCTCCCTCCCCTTCTCCTATGAGTAGGTAGGGGGGTCCCTGAGTATACGCCACCCTGACACTTCTAATCTCTTCAAAGCTAGGCACATCCTCTAACACTGCAGCCAGACAAGGCACCCTAGCTAGTAGAGCATATCTCACATTCAGGCCACGCTTTTGGAATAGCCCCCACTCCAGTTGTTCAGGACCCACACGATGCTCAAGTTGAACATCTGCTACATATGAGCTGGGAGGCTGAAATCCAGCCCGTGTATGTTCTTTTGGTTAGTAGTTCAGATACTGAGAGCCCCAAGGGTCCAGATTAGTTGACTTTGTTGGTCTTCTGGAGTACCTCTTCCCTTCAGCTCTGCAATCCTTCCTATTCTTTCATAAAAGTTCTCAAGCAACCATCCACTATTTGGCTGTGGGTGTCTGTACCTGTCTGAGTCAGCTGCTGGGTGGAGCCTCTTAGATGACAACATGTTCCTGTCTGTAAGCATAATAGACTATCATTGGTAGTGTTAGAAATTGGTGTTTGCCCATGAGATGGGTCTCAAGTTGGTTGTCTCTGCTCCCTCCCCTATGCCTGCAATACTTGTAGACAGGATAGATTTTGGGTTGAAAGTTTTGGGGGTGGGTTGGTGTCTCTATTGCTCCACTGAGGGTCCTGACTGGATATAGGAGGTAGCCTCTTCAGGTTCTATATCCTCAATGTAGTGAGTCACAGCTAAAGTCACTACCAGTGACTCTTGGGAACCTCCCTTGTCCCAGGTCTTTGTCTCTTCTTGGAGATGCTCTTCATCTCCTCATCCCCTTCAGTTGCAGAGTTCCATTCATTTTCCTGGTTTTATAGGCATACCTATTGTCCTTCCTCACACCTGATCCTGAATCTCCCATTCCCCTCCCTCCCAGTTCTCTCCCTCCATCTACCTCTTATGACTAAGTGAGATTCAGTCTTCCTTGCTTGGGCCTTTGTTCTTGTTTGCCTTCTTTGGGTCCATAGAGTGTAACATGGCACCTGCATTTTATGGCTAATAGCCACTTATAAGTGAGTACATACCATCCATGTCCTTTTGGGCCTGGGTTACCCCACTCAGGATGATATTCTCAAGTTCCACCCATTTGGCTGCAGGAGTCATGATGTCTTGGTTTTTGATAGCTGAATACTATTCCATTGTGTAGATGTACTACATTTTCTTTATCCATTCTTCAGATGAGGGAAATCAAGGTTGTTTCCAGGTTCTGTCTATTACAAATAAAGCTGCTATTAACATAGTTGGTCAAGTGTCTTTGTGAGATGTTGGAGCATCCTTTGGGTATATGCTCAGGAGTGGTATAGCTGGGTCTTGAGGTAGAACTATTCCCAGTTTTATGAGAAAATGCCAAATTGATTTTCAAAGTGGACAAACAATGGATGAGTGTTCCCCTTGTTCCACATCCCTGACAGCATGTGCTATCTCTTGAGGTTTTGATCTTAGCCATTCTGATAGTTGTAGGATGAAATCTCATCGATGTTTTGTTTTATATTTCCCTGATGACTAAGGACTTTAAATGTTTCTCTAAGTGCTTCTCAGCCATTTGAGAATTCTGTTGCGTATTCTGTTTAGTTCTTTTTTTTTTTAGGTATTTATTTCATTTACATTTCCAATGCTATCCCAAAAGTCCCCCACACGCTCTCACACCCACTCCCCCACCCATCCACTCCCACTTCTTGGCCCCGGCGTTCCCCTGTACTGAGGCAGATAAAGTTTGCACGACCAATGGGCCTCTCTTTCCACTGATGGCCAACTAGGCCATCTTCTGATACATATGCAGCTAGACACACGAGCTCTGGGGAGTACTGGGTAGTTCATATTGTTGTTCCACCTATAGGGTTGCAGATCCCTTTAGCTCCTTGGTTACTTTCTCTAGCTCCTCCATTGGGGGCCCTGTGATCCATCCAATAGCTGACTGTGAGCATCCACTTCTGTGTTTGCTAGGTCCCGGCATAGTCTCACAAGAGACAGCTATATCAGGGTCCTTTTAGCAAAATCTTGCTAGTGTATGCAATGGTGTCAGCGTTTGGAAGCTGATTATGGGATGGATCCCCGGATATGGCAGTCTCTAGATGGTCCATCCTTTCGTCTGAGCTCCAAACTGTGTCTCTGTAACTCCTTCAATGGGTGTTTTGTTCCCAATTCTAAGAAGGGGCAAAGTGTCCACACTTTGGTCTTCGTTCTTCTTGAGTTTCATGTGTTTAGCAAATTGTATCTTATATCTCGGGTATTCTAAGTTTCTGTTTAGTTCTCTATCCCATTTTTTCATTGGGTTATTTGTATTGTTGGCATCTAGTTTCTTAAGTTCTTTGTAAATTTTAGATATTAACCCTCTGTCATATGTTGGATTGGTGAAGATCCTTTTCAAAACTTGGGGCTGCAATTTTGTCCTATTGCCAGTAACCTTTGTCTTACAGAAACTTGCAGTTTCATGAGGTCCCATGTATCAATTTTTCATCTTAGCGCCTGATTCATTGGTTTTCTGTTCAGGAACTTGTCTCCTGTACCAATGCATTCAAGGGTATTTCCCACTTTCTTTTCTATGAGATTTACTTTATCCAGTTTTAAATTGAGATCCTTGATCCATTTAGACTTGAGTTTTGTGCAGGGTGATAAGTATAGATCTATTTTCATTATTCTACATGTAGACAACCAGTTAGTCCAGTACTATTTGTTGAAGATGCTTTCATTTTTCTATTCTATAGTTTGGGCTTCTTTATCAAAAGTCACGTTTCCATAGGTGTGTGGGTTTATTTCTGGGTCTTCAGTTTGATTTCATTGATCAAGGTGTCTCTGTGCCAATACCATGCACCTTTTATCACTATTGTTCTGTAGTACATTTTGAGGTCAGGGATGGTGATTCCTCCTGAAGGTTTTTTGTTGTTGTTCAGGATTGTTTGGGCTATCCTGGGATTTTTGTTTTTCCATATGAAGTTGAGAATTGCTCTTTCAAGGTGTTTAGAAATTGTGTCAGAATTTTGATAGGGGATTGCATTGAATTTGTAGATTATTTTTGGTAAGAGAGCCATTTTCATTATGTTAATGATACCTATCCATAAGCATGGGAGATCTTTCTGTCTTCTGACAATCTTCTTCAATTTCTTTCTTCGGGGACTTGAAGTTCTTGTTACACAGATATTTCACTTGCTTGGTTAGAGTTACACCAAGATATTTTATATTACTCATGGTGTAGAGTTACATCAAGATATTTTATATATATTCATGGCAGTGCTGTCTACCTAATTTCTTTTTCAGCTCACTTATGATTTGTATAAAGGAAGACTACCAATTTCTTTTAGTTAATTTTGTATCCAGCCAGTTTGCTGAAGGTGTTTATCAGCTGTCTACAGAAGTTCTCTGGTAGAATTTGAGAGTTTCTTATGTATACTATTATATCATCTGCAACTAGAAATACTTTGACTTCTCCCTTTCCAATTTGTATCCCCTTGATTTCTTTTAGCTGACTTACTGCTCTGGCTAGAACTTCAAGTACTATATTGAATAGATAGGGAGAGAGTGTGTAGCCTTGTCTAGTCCCTGATTTTAGTGGAACTACTTTTAAGTTTCTGTCCATTTAGTTTTATGTTGGCTATTGGTTTGCTGTATACTGATTTAATTATGTTTAAGTATGTGTCCTGTATCCCTGATTTCTCTAATATCTTTAACAAAAAGAAAGGGGTGTTGGATTTTAATCAAAGGCTTTTTCAGAGCCTATTCAAATAATCTCAAAATCACTATGATGGCTGAATTTAGCTCATTGTGGTGGTTTGAATAAGAACAGCCCCATAGACTCATACATAGGAATGCCAAGACACCAGAGAGTAGCACTATTTAAAAGAATTAGAAGGCTGAGGACATGTGACCTTATTGGATATACTGTGTCTTTGGAAGTGGGCTTAGAATTTTTAAAAGTCCATGTTAATCCCAGAAGCTCTTTCTCTGCCTATAGATAAATATATAGTTCTCAGATACTGGACCAACGCCTGTCTGAGTGATGTCATGCTGCCCACTATAACGACAATGGACTAAACCTCTGAACTGTAATCAAGCCTCAAATTGAATGTTTCTTTTATGAGTTCTTTGGTCATAGTGTGACACAATACACTTATGTACTCTTTAAAAATCCCTGGAAAAAAAAGAGCCCAAATTTGGTGTTCTGCAAATATTCTGTGACCAGAGAAGCAAATAGCATCGCATGCAATTGCTCTAATCTCATGAGGTTTTAAGACCCAGAGAGGGAAAACAAACTTTTTTTTCTGACTTTCTAGGCTTCCTTTGTGTACCCTGAGAGTCAGCCCCAGGCTTTGCTTGGAAAATGGGAAATAAATTTGTATTTCTTCTTAGGAGTAGAACTTTGTATGCCAGCTCATTACTTCTCTCCCTGTTCTAAATATGTAATTGTAGAGATGGTTGTTGCTGTGACAATGATATGGGAACAACAGCAAGATTTAAGGAAATAGAGTGAATAGAATTTAATGGTCTGCTTTCATATGTAGTGCTGTTATTAGTCTTAAGAAGAAAAGCATGCCTTAATGATTAATAACATTCAATAAAGTTTAGAATCACTGCATCCCAGTAACTTAAAAGGCCCTAATTAATTGCAGGAAAATCAGTAATTAGAGGTTTCCAGAAGTTTTCAACCTGTCAGGGAGGTACTCATAAGCAAGAGATCCCATCCTGCCCTGAGGTTTGCTTGGAAGCACGCAGTATCTGTCTCCATTAGGAAGATGCATTAGGAAGGTTCCCATGTATCATGAAGCATAGTGGACCTCTTTCCTATCGTGTCAGGAAAACAGGTGGATCTGCTTCTTCTCACTGTGGACAAGCCCAGGATCTGGCTGAAAGTACAACATGGCTTTGTCATGTTTACAGAGAGGTTCTTTGTACTCACTGATAAGTGGATATTAGCCCAGAAACTTAGGATACCCAAGATATAAGATACAATTTGCTAAACACATTAAACTCAAGAGAACGAAGACCAAAGTGTGGACACTTTGCCCCTTCTTAGAATAGGAAACAAAACACCCATGGAAGGAGTTACAGAGACAAAATTTGGAAGTGTGACGAAAGGATGGACCATCTAGTGATTGCCATATCCAGAGATCCATCCCATGATCAGCTTCCAAACGCTGACACCATTGCATACACTAGCAAGATTTTGCTGAAAGGACCCAGATATAGCTGTCTCTTGTGAGACTATGCAGGGGCCTAGCAAACACAGAAGTGGATGCTCACAGTCAGCTATTGAATGGACCACAGGGCCCCCAATGGAGGAACTAGAGAAAGCACCCAAGGAACTAAAGGGAACTGCAACCCTGTAGGTGGAACAACAATATGAACTAAGCAGTACCCCGGAGCTCTTGTCTCTAGCTGCATATGTATCAAAAGATGGCCTAGTCGGCCATCACTGCAAAGAGAGGCCCATTGGACTTGCAAACTTTATATGCCCCAGTACAGGGGAACGCCAGGGCCAAAAAGGGGTAGTGGGTGGGTAGGAGAGTGGGGGGTGGTGGTTATGGGGGACTTTTGGTATAGCATTGGAAATGTAAATGAGCTAAATACCTAATAAAAATGGAAAAAAATTTTCTTAAATTATTTTGTTGTGCATATATGGGCATTTTGCCTATATGTATGTATGTGTGTGTGTGTGTGTATGCAATGTTTCCTCAGAGCCCAGAAGACAATGTCAGATCCTCTAGCTATAGAGTTGTGGTCAGTTTTGAGCTCCAACATGAGTACTAAGAGTGAAGCCTGGGACCTCTGGAAGAGCAGTCAGTTCTCTTAACTATCATGCCATCTCCCCAGCCCCTCCTTGGTTAGTTTTAACAGTAGGCTGGTTGTTACATTCATCAAAGCAGGTTATAGATCTTGTAGAAGTGGAGGACTGATAACTCCCCTGACTTCAGAGTGGAGAAGTGGTGATTTGTTTATTTTAAACGGTTAAATGAAGATCATCTAAACCTGTACATGAGGTCAGAATCACTAGGGACATTATCATGGTTTTGTATATATTGATTAAAATTAAGGGTAATACTTGAACACCAATATTCTTCAAGTTTCCTAGGTGATTTTTATCATGGTTGGGGAAATTATAAAGCACTATTATAAATCATAGGTATTCAAAATCAAAGATTTCTTTTTCTTAGCTATTCTTTTTCTCTTTTAAAGAAAAATGAGTACTCTTAAAATGGCAGTGCTTTGCCTTTCTGAATTTGTTTTTTGGGCACATTTACCAACAAAACAAAAACCAATCCCCACCCCCAATAATAAAGTATCTTTGTAATTCTAGCTTCTCCCATTATACTCCAATATCAACACAAAGAAGAAGCACACACACACACACACAAATACTCATGCACGCACACATGCACATTCACCACATTCACATACATGTTCACACATTCACACATACATGTACACACACATCATACACACATGTACACACACACACACTTTGAAGGGAGAGGAGAGAGATGTTTTGGTCTTTCTAACTCATCGCATAATTTAATTAAGGGATCTAAGAGTAACAAGGAGAAATAACGAGAAAGACAAATGCACACCTTCATAAAATTTTACATTTAATTAAAATAAAAATCAGTACTAAGAAGAATAAACCACTTTCCTTTCCAGTGATTTATTTTGCCCAGATCAGCAACAGTGCTATTTTGAGCAGTAGGGATCAATTTAGTACTGCCCTTTAGACGCAAGGATTGGGTCCCAAACCCTAGCAAACAGCTGTCTCTGCCTGGTTTTCAGGCAAAGGCTTTTTTGTCTTCTACTTCAACACTGAGTTGCTAAGAGAAGCTATTTGTGCTAATAGCCTGACCTTTCTATAGCTGCATTTACACCTTTGCAGAAGTAGAACCATCACAAAGCTTTATTAAGACATAATCTGACAGCACACACCATTCAAACACTCTATTCTACTTAGCAGAGTCAACGCTGAGTTCACAGGTTAGTAAACTCAGGCAATAGAAATCTACCAGAGAGTGGCAGTTGGAGTTAGAGGTACTAAGATCTCCAGCTGCGTTATGACTTGTATACACACCTTAACCTTAAATAGGAACCAGACTTCTACCCTCAAGACAAACTTTCTGGAACAAGAAAATCTGTCATTTCCTAGTCCTCACAAAGCACCAGCTTTGCTTGTTTTCTTTAATGTGCTAGAAGACCGGAGGAAAAAAAATCCTTAAGTACGAAAGCCCATTCACGTGGGCGTATATAAGTACTCTGAAAATTACACGCAACTGAAATAGAGAGAGAAAAATAGTAAGTTCCTTTTATTTCTCTCTCTTTCTCTTTTTATCTCAGAAGCATTACACGCAGCAAGTACACAGCAGAATGAAGACTTTGTATGCAAATCGACCGTCTGGTGTCTCTAACCAAGCCTGTGAAATCATCAGTCATTATTTCTCCTTCTCTGGAGGAAAAAAAAAAAAAGAAAGAGAGAAAGAAAAAGAGAGACTTCCCTCTTAAACTTGTTGTGGCAACATTTTATTCAGCAACTCAGTGTGAGTTAAAATTGCTATTTCTTTTATTAAGCAATTGGTTGTTTGTGGAGGTAAGACCTACAAAGCATTTTAAAAAATCATGCTTTTAACCATTTTAATTGTGTGCTTATCTGTCACTAAGTACATCTGCTTTGTGCAAAACCATCATGCCACCTGTTCACAGTTTTATTTCCCATCTTCCTAAACTGAAACTCTTTTCTCATGGAACAATAGCTTTTTATCAGTCAGACCCCATGATTTGGCTACTCCAGCTACTTTGTGCAAATTGAGCTAAATAGCTGTTCCTCCTTCTGACTCCTGACAGTATTTGTGAGAACTGCATTCCTTTTAGGAAGAGGGTTAAATACTATTCCCTTTTTATGTACCTATAACATTTTGGTTACCTATGTGTATCTCAATATTTAGATTATTTATTTATTTATTTTAAATAGTATTAATATTATTATTCTGAATATGAGAATACAGTAATTTAGTAAAAGTATTGCTTCAGTTATTTGGGTATGATAGTCACATGTGGACTTACCAGATCTTATAAATGTTTAGGGCAAATTCCATTATACAGCCCAGGATAGCTATGCCAAACTGCATCAAAATTCTAATTTACCCAGATTCCCACCATCATTGACTTTATTTTTCGTAAATGTATTTTAACAATTGCCATCCTAATCAGTAGAAAGTGATATTTGTTATAGGTTTAATTTGTATTTTCCTATTAGGTAAAATCGTTCAAAATATCTACATGTTCTTAATGGTCTGATATTTCTATGTATTTTCTGTGGACACAAACATTGAAATCATTACTAACTTGCTGTATTATTGTTTTTCTGTTGTATTTTGATGGTTCAATATATAGAAATTCATCAACATAATCCACTATATAAACAAACTCAAGCTTCTGGCTATTATAAACAAGGCTACTATGAACATAGTGGAGCGTGTATCCTTATCACCAGTTGGAACATCTTCTGGATATATACCCAGGAGAGGTATTTCGGGATCCTCCGGTAGTACTATATCCAATTTTCTGAGGAAACACCAGACTGATTTCCAGAATGGTTGTACAAGCTTGCAATCCCACCAGCAATGGAGGAGTGTTCCTCTTTTTCCACATCCTCGCCAGCATCTGCTGTCACCTGAATTTCTGATCTTAGCCATTCTGACTGGTGTGAGGTGGAATCTCAGGGTTGTTTTGATTTGCATTTCCCTGATGATTAAGGATGTTGAACATTTTTTCAGTTGCTTCTCAGCCTTTTCGTAATCCTCAGTTGAGAATTCTTTGTTTAGTTCTGCACTCCATTTTTTAATAGGGTTATTTGAATTTCTGAAGTCCAGCTTCTTGAGCTCTTTTTATATATTGGATATTAGTCCCCTATCAGATTTAGGATTGGTAATCAGCCAAGAAACGCAGACACTATTGTATACACCAGCAAGATTTTGCTGAAAGGACCCTGATATAGCTGTCAAGATAGGCTATGCCTAGCAAACACAGAAGGGGATGCTCCCAGTCATCTATAGGATGGAACACAGGGCCCCCAATGGAGGAGCTAGAGAAAGTACCCAAGAGCTAAAGGGGTCTGCAACCCTATAGGTGGAACAACAATATGAACTAGCCAGTACCCACAGAGCTTATATCTCTAGCTGCATATGTAGCAGAAGATGGCCTAGTCAGCCATCATTGGGAAGAGAGGCCCTTGGTCTAGCAAACTTTATATGCCCCAGTACAGGGGAACGCCAGGGCCAAGAAGTGGGAGTGAGTGGGTAGGCGAGCGGGGTGGGGAGAAGGTATAGGGGACTTTTGGGATAGCATTTGAAATGTAAATGAAGAAAATATCCAATAAAAAAAATGAAATGTAAATGAAAAAAAGAAAAAAATCCTTTCCCACTCTGTTGGTGCCCTTTTTGTCTTATTGACAGTGTCCTTTGCCTTTCAGAAGCTTTGCAATTTTATGAGGTCCCATTTGTCAATTCTTGATCTTATAGCACAGGCCATTGCTGTTCTCTTCAGGAATTTTTCCCCTGTGTCCATATCTTCAAGGCTTTCCCCCATTTTCTTCTCTATAAATTTCAGTGTCTCTGGTTTTATGTGGAGCTCTTTGATCCACTTAGACTTGAGCTTTGTACAAGGAGATAAGAATGGATAAATTCACATTCTTCTACCTGATAACTGCCAGTTGTGCCAGCACCATTTGTTGAAAATGCTGTCTTTTTTTCGACTGGATGGTTTTAACTCCTTTGTCAAAGATCAAGTGACCATAGGTGTGTGGGTTCATTTCTGGGTCTTCAAATCTTTTCCATTGATCTACCTGTCTGTAGCTGTACCAGTACCATGCAGTTTTTATCACAATTGCTCTGTAGTACAGCTTGAGGTCAGGCATGATGATTCCACCAGAGGTTCTTTTATTGTTGAGAATAGTTGTTGCTATCCTAGGCTATGCCAGTGCCTGGCAAACAAAGAAGTGGATGCTCACAGTCAGCTATTGGATGGAATGCAGGGTCCCCAATGGAGGAGCTAGAGAAAGTACACAAGGAGCTGAATGGGGTCTGCAACCTTATAGGTAGAACAACAATATGAACTAACCAGTACCCCCAGAGCTCGTGTCTCTAGCTGCATATGTAGCAGAAGATGGCCTAATCAGCCATCATTGGGAAAAGAGGCCCTTGGTCTTGCAAACTATATGCCCCAGTACAGGGAATGCCTGGGCCAAGAAGTGGGAGTGGGTGGGTAGGGGAGCAGGGCAGGGGGAGGGTATAGGGGACATTTGGGGTAGCATTTGAAATATAAATGAACAAAATATCTAATAAAATTTGGAAAAATAAATAAATTTTAAAAATAAAAAAAAGTAAGAAAGGAAAAAAAAACTCAAAGAAAAAAAAACTCACATGATCATCTTATTAGATGCTGAGAAAGCATTTGACAAAATTCAACAGCCCTTCACAGTAAAAGTCATAAAAATATCAGGGATTTGACGTCCATACCTAAACATAGTAAAAGCAACATACAGCAAACCAGTAGCCAACATCAAACTAAATGAAGAAAACCTTGAAGGAATTCCACTAAAATCAGGGACTAGACAAGGCTGCCCACTCTCTCCCTATATATTCAACATAGTACTTGAAATTCTAGCTAGGGCAATTAGACAATAAAAGGTGGTCAAAAGGATACAAATTAGAAAAGAAGTCAAAATATCACTATTGGCAGATATGATAGTATACTTAAGTGACCCCAAAATTTCTACCAGAGAACTATTAAACCTAATAAACAACTTCAACAAAGTGGCTAGATATAACATTAACTCAAATCAGTAGCCTTCCTCTACTCAAAGGATAAACAGGCTGAAAAAGAAATTAGGGAAATGACACCCTTCACAATAATCACAAATAATATTACATACCTTGGTGTGACTCTAATCAAGCAAGTGAAAGATCTGTATGACAAAAACTTCAAGTCTCTGAAGAAAGAATTCGAAGAAGACCTCAGAAGTTGGAAAGATCTCCTATGCTCATGGATTGGCAAGATTAATATAGTAAAAATGGCCATCTTGCTGAACGCAGTGTATACATTCAATGTAATCCCCATCAAAATTTCAACTCAATTCTTCATAGACTTAGAAAGAGAAATTTGCAAATACATTTCAAATAACAAAAACCCCAGGGTAGCGAAATCTATTAGCAACAATAAGAGAATCTCTAGGGGATTCACCATCTCTGACCTCAAGCTGTACTACAGGGTAATAGTGATAAAAACTACATGGTATTGGTACAGAGACAAGCAGGAAGATCAATGGTATAGAATTGAAGACCCAGAAATTGAACCCACACACCTGTGGTCACTTGATCTTTGACAAGGTGCTAAAACCATCCAGTGGAAAAAAGACAGAATTTTCAACAAATTGTACTGGTTCAACTAGAGGTCAGCATGTAGAAGAATGCAAATCTATCCATTCCTATCTCCTTGTACAAAGCTCAAGTCCAAATGGATCAAGGACCGCCACATAAAACCAGAGACATTGAAACTAATAAAAGAGAAAGTGGAGAAGAGCCTTGAATACATGGGCACAGGGGAAAAGTTCCTGAACAGAACAGCAATGGCTTATGCTCTGAGATCAAGAATTGACAAATGGGACCTCATAAAATTCCAAAGCATCTGTAAGGCAAATATTAAACCCTCTTCAGATGCATGATTTGAAATTTGTTCCTCACTCTGTATGACTTCTATTACTCAGTTTTTAAATGTTATTAATCCAATTTATTTTTCATTTTATTGCCTATACTTTGGGTGGTACAAGGAAGAAAGTTTTGTAAACTCAGTGTCAGGATGCTTTCTTTTAGGAGTTCGATAGTTTTGCTGTGATATTGATGGTGCATGCATATTTTGTATGTGTGTACACATACAAAGAGCATACACTTTTTGCACCCATCATCTGTGCTGTCTCTTTGCATGTTGGTGAGTCTTTTCTAGAGCAAATTGCCCCTCTTTGGTTGAAAGCTGAAAGCCCATAAAGGTTTAGTCTCAAATAGTTGTTGCATTGGTTGTCCTCTACTGTAAAGACCATTATGACAGCACTGGTCACAACCTTACTTGCTGACATGTGCACACATGTGCACTCATGTTTACTTGTATGGTCCATGAGCACTTTTGTGTACATGCATGGAGACCAGAGGACAACTTCATTTGTAAACAACTCATGCCTTTCAAGAGCTTATAGGCTAAGCTTGGTTGGAGGAAAATAAGATACACATGCATCTTGAGATTTGTTTAAACAATTATAAGTTCCAACACCAAGTACCAAGCTAAGCCATGTCTGTAAGTCCATATCCTTATTCACTGTTGGTCCAACCACTGTATTTCATTGAATGTCCTTCTGTTGATTCTTATTTTAAAAACTAATATTTGTAGTCATTTTCATTTTTACCTTGGAATTATATATATAACTTATATTTAATTTTGTATATAGTTTGCTGTGTGTGTGACTGTGTGTGTGATTTTTCCCTGAAAACTTATATACCAGTAGCTTGAGATTTATGTTAGCCATTTTGTTGTAACTGTTGTGAATTTACAACTCAAAAATTAGGGTATTATTCAGTGATAAAAACTGTTTTGAACTTTTATAGATTTATCTTATAATATACATATAACTACTAATATTAAAATCTGTTTAATAAAAACTATGTCTAGGAGATGCTTATAACTCTTCAGTGTTCTTGTGTTGATCAACACAGAAGTCATCCTTTGAATCACACCACAGGGTGAAAATGTTGCTGAAGATAAGTATTTGCTGTACAGTGACCACATTTCATTATTATTGTAACTATATTTGTAGCTTAACACTAGTAATTCAGAAAATCCAATTACTTTTTTATAGTTCATGGCATTTGGAAATCGTTTTTGATGCCTGAGATTTCCAAAGCCTTATAAAACTAAAGCATATGTCCTTTTAAAATCCTAGCAATCTGTCATCTATCGGACTTGCTGGTTAGTTTTTTTTTTTTTTTTTTTTTTTTTTTTGCAAAAATGAGTAAACTGATTCTGGAGTTCTCTGTACTATATTACACTCTGTGTTAACATTTGAGAACGTGACTTCATATATCAGGACACAGCATAGCTCTTAACTTTATATTTTACTCCTTGTCAATTTGAAGTATAAAACTGGTGCATAATTTAATGATATCTCCTTTCTTTCCTCCATGGAATATCAAATTTGTTGATTTTATTCTTCAGCAAAGTAGACATTTGGTCTGTAAAAGTTTGCCTAGAAACCAAATTATCGTGATACTGTATTCCAGCTGACATGTATTTTGTACACAATTTGGATAATGTAGCTGGCCTTATGGTTTGGAGATATTCAGCTCTTCTCTGCTCAGAATCAATGAGTAAGCCTGCAGAACTGTGCCCAGGGGAAGACACTAGGAAAGGAAAGTATGTAGGTTTTCCAAACTGATTCACTCCAAGAAGCATGAGGAGAAAGCCAATTTCTAAACTACTTTAGCAAAACAGATTTTATATGGTGTCCTGGACAGAGAAAATGACATAGAGTATTTGTGTAATCATTAAAAATGTTCAATCCATTAAATATATAATGAGTGTTCACTTTATGCCAGGAGTCAAAATAACATGAATGACATAGAGACATGGCTTATTGTTTAGTGAAATATGCAGCAAAATACATTTCTTATATAGAGAGAATATCTTATGTCTGTATGGGTGTGGCACCTGTCAATAATAAATCTGATGGCCTATAGCTAAGGCAGGAAACAGGAGTTGGGACATTTGGGAATCAGAAAGGATTACGAAATAGTGCCAGGCAGGACATAGGCCTGGGAGATATAAGACAGACTCATGGTACCTAATGACAGGTTACCAGCCATGTGGTAGAGGGTCTATTAGAATAAATGGGTTACAGAAGATGCTCCAACATCTAATAAGGACACATGCTCTACTATGTTCATCGAAGCCTTATTTATAATAGCCAGAATCTGGAAAGAACCCAGATGTCCCTCAACAGGAATGGATACAGAAAATGTGGTACATTTACACAATGGACATTTATACTACTTAGCTATTAAAAACAATGAATTTATGAAATTCTTAGGCAAATGGATGGAACTAGAAAATATCATCCTGAGTGAGGTACCCAATCACAAAAGAACACACATGGTGTGTACTCACTGATAAATGGATGTTAGCCCAGAAGCTTGGAATAACCAAGATACAGTTCACAAACCAAACGACACTCAAGAAGAAGGAATACCATAGTTCATATACATTGATCCTTCTTAGAAGGGGGAACAAAATACCCACAGAAGGAGTTGCAGAGACAAAGTGTGGAGTAGAGACTGAAGTAATGACCATCCAGGGACTGTTCCACCTAGGGATCCATCCCATATACAGTCACCAAACCCAGATACTTATGTGAATTCCAACAATTGCTTACTGATATTTGCCTGTTATAGCTGTCTCTGGAGATGCTCCACCAGTGCCTGACAAATACAGAGGTAGATCCTCGTAGCCTACCATTGGACTGAGCACAGAGTTCCGAAGGAAGAAGCTAGAGAATGGACCCAAGGAGCTGAAGGGGTTAGCAGCCCCATAGGAGGAACAACAATATGAACTAACCAGTACCCCCCCAGAGCTTCCAGGGACTAAATCACCAACCAAAGAGTACACATGGTGGGACTCATGGCTCAACTAGGATGGCCTAGTTGGTCATCAATAGGAGGAAAGGCAATTGGTCCTGTGAAGGCTCTATGCCCCAGTGTATGGGAAGGCCAGGGCCAGGAAGAGGGTTGGGTGGGGTGGTGGGCAGGGGGAATGGGGAATGGGTTTTGGAGGGGAAACCAGGAAAGGGGACAACATTCAAAATGTAAATAAAGTAAATATCTAAAAAAAAAAAAGAATTCCTGGGTTATTTTAAGTTATGAACAAGTCAGAGAAGAAAAAGCCTAGATATATGGCCAAGATCTGTAAGTATATTTTGAGTCTGAGTCTTATTTCTGTGATTATGGGGCTAAGATGGAGAACCAGACCTAATTTTTATATTCTTATGCATAAAAAATATATTATAAAAATAGATAAACTGTATTATAGATACATAGTTGTCACATATAGGGGTTTATCATCTCTGCTACTATAATCAGGCTCTATACTCAGGTTGCTTTATTTTTAATATAGGATCTCATTATATATAGCCTAAGCAGGCCTCAAATATGTGCCACTTCATTGGCGGTGAACTGAAGGTCTCTAGAAATGTGCATTCATATTGAAAATTCAACAGAAAGATGAACTGAATGGAGTATAGGTTTTGAAAGAGGGTAGACTGTAGACTGAAAGAACATTATCATGGATTACTTTTAGTCCTTCCCCTAACCTCTGAATCTGACTCAATGTTTTTTGTTACAACTGGGTAGAACTTTTAGAATGCATTAGCAGACCAGAAGTCTTCAACAACTGAAAAGAGCTAAGGGTCACCAGAAAGCATCTGAGACATGTTGCAGAGATTCCCCTGCTATGCATCACTGTCTATCTGATCTTATATTGGGTAACTGCATCGATGTATGTCCTTTGTTGCTGTGAGTATAAAGTTCATGTGACCTTTTCCATTGTGAATCTGTGCTCTTTGGGAGCAATAGATGTGTATTTAAATGACAGTATTGGGGACTTACTGTGAGACTCAGGACATGATCTACTTTTACTGGATACACATTGAGAATGGTGTCGGGCACCAGCATGCACTTTCAGCACCCACCATCTGTGTTGTCTCTTTGCATGTTGGTGAGTCTTTTCTACAGCTGATTGTCCATGTTTGGTTGAAGGTCCATAAAGGTTTAGTCTAAGTTCTTGCATTGGTTGTCCTCTACTTTAGAAGACAATTAGGAAAGCAATTGTCACAATCCTTGCTTTTTGACATATAGCCATTTTATTCATTCACCCTTCCAATATTTAATCTGAACTTTTATTTTTCTCACTTCATCTGCAGTGCATTACAGACTTCCCCCATTTAAACTAAAAATTAATAAGCAACAAAAAGAATACCGAAGATAAGAGGCACCTTTTCCCTTCAACTCAACAGGGTAAATATGACTGAGGAAAGTTCCCAGGGTGTGTAATGATATTACAGGGAAGTCCCCAAACAAAGTATGTGACTCTTCGGTCTGGAGGAAGATTATTGGTTTAGCTGAACCCACACAGAGAAGGGGTGTCAGCTACTTCCTTAAACTCTCAGGTATTCCTAAAGGTGTGCAAGTTAAAATCAATATGGAAATGGAACTAAGTGCAGAGTGAGACTTTAGGGAGAAACTCTGAGAAGGAAACTGTAATTCTGATCTCAATACAAATCCACCAGCTAACACAAAAGGTTATAGTTTTCAGGGAAAAAGACACTCCCACTTAACATTGGGAACAAAATTTAAAGAGGAAAAAAAAAAAGAAACATCTGGCAACCTCATTGGTTTTACATTTGATAACTACAGCAATTCAACCTACAAATATTTAGAAAAATAAGAAAAGTTTGAAATGTTCTAAACTAAAAGTACTAGCCAATAAAACAAAAGAAGATGGAGAGTTTGCCTCAATTGCAATTTAGAACACCTAAGAAAAGAAAATTGCTAATTTATAGGTTGGTATGGGAATTTTGAAGTCAGAGTTGTGGATAGTTATTCCAAAGAACCAGAAATCAACAAGAAAATGTACAAGCATCATCATAACCAAGAGTGAGTTCTAAAGAGTCCAACTCTGCACAACTCATCGCTCTCAGCTACACTTCTCTGCCTTTCTTTCCTCCGCTAGGAACAAGGTGAACTTCCTCCTTATCATCAGCCTGTCCCCACAGGGATCAAAAGTCTACATTGAAAGAAAAGATTGTCTTGGGAACTTTTAAGATAATCCAGAGGAGCAGAGATTGTGACGCTGGCTATGTACTCCCTAGAAACTAAGCTAAGAAGTTTTATTTTGGCGTTTCCTAACCCATAGTAGGACCCTCTTGGATTTGCTAAGGAGTTTCACATCACCCTACTGACTTACAAACTACATTTTTTCCAACTATGTCAATTAATTCAGTTATTGACTTCAGGGAGAAAAGCAAAGAGATTGTTTTATTTGACAGACTGGTGAAATGTCTTTTGAGGACTTTAACAAAATTAGATACTAATGTCAAGACAGCCTGTTAAGAATTAGTAAAACAACTCTTCCGGAATTCCAGAAACATCCCTGTGATGCACTGATTGGGCTACAGCAACGTAAAGCAATAGAAGACCAAGAGAAGCGAACTCCGACTCCTACATCAGATTTGAAACAGAAATATTTAAACAAAACTTAAGAGTTCTCCATGAAAACATTAGAGATTACAGAAATCCGCATTCATGTAAGTTTCAGAAGAGAAATTGGCTGTTTATTTGGTCAAATGAAGTAAGGAGACATGGGCTTCACTTCTCATGGATATCCTTATTACCCTGGAAGACCAGCTTTCAAGAGTTATTAATAAAAATATTGCTATTCAAATTATGAACTTAAAAGGTTCATAACAGCTAAAACATCTAAGCATTCAATGAAGCCTTCTGGCTCCCAGGAGATGAGGTTATTTGCAACTATTGTAAAATTCTTAACTTTCAGGTGATTAGAAGAAGATCCCAAAAGGAATAACATGCCTCTCAGAGAAATCTTAAACAAAATCCAAAAGGGCTGCTCTGAGGGAATCCACAAAGTTCTACCTTTCCTACTTACAAATACTTAAAGAGAAATAAAAATAATTATTAACCAAGACAAAACTAAGAACTTAATACATACATGAGCTATATGCTCTGTTTTCAAGCATAGCATGTTTAAATATTCTCTCAAAAAAAAGATAAAATTCAGATGTCAGAAATTTCTAATCTATGTATATCTTCTTTTCCTTTTTTCTTGTATTTATAAAAATGTACTTTACTTTAAAATAAGTCTATAAAAGTAGTAATCACATACAAAACTACAGAATACTGTGACATGCATGACTGTGGCATGTTGGCAAAATAGCTCATGGCTAGACTTGCGTAAGGAAGAACAGGTGCTGTATGTCTGAGGGCACCTGGAGGCCAGAATCAAAGCAGAGTCTGCCATCAGCCCATCACTAATGTGTGAACAATAGTTTCAAGTAACTTGACTTTGAAGAATAAGCGATATGTATGGTGAGCTAGACAGAAAGCAGCAGAGGCTGGTAGCGTTTGAGGTGGTCTTTTCTGGGAATTAACACATTTCAACTTTGTGTGCAGGTATGAGGTTAGTTTAACAAAAGCACCATCCTTCGTGATGTACCTAAAACTCTAAATGAGAAAAAAAAAAAAAAAAGATATAGAGACACAACCAGAAGCAGGAGGATAGGATTGGTGCAGCATTTGAAACCTCAAAGGCTGTTCTCTAAAACCAAGTAAATATGAAGTATCTTTTAATGTTTCTAGGAACTCTGCTATGATTCCAGAATCTTAAATTAGGTAAGGAAATCTACTTGTGTGCTTTTTAAACTTTATAATAAATGTATGCTACAATATATGTGGGTTGTTTAGCTTTTTAAAACTACTTGTTTTGTTTTAGGTATGTATATCTTCTGTTAGTATAAACAGCATTAATTTCTAATGAACACACACACTATATACAATACACACTATACACGCACACCATACACAATACATATCACACACATATATTCACATACACAATACATACTACATACATACACATACACCATACACAATATGTATACCACATATACACACACCATACACAATACATATTACATACACACAAATACATATACACATACCATACACAATATATACTACACACACACACATGCATGCACACCATACACAATACATGTCACATACATATCACATACATACACACACTATACACAATACATACCACACACACAAATACATATACACATCATACATAATATATACCACATACACACACACACACACTCATATACACACACCATACACAATACATAACAGAGAGAGAGAGACAGAGACAGAGACAGAGAAAGAGAAAGAAAGAGAAAGACAAAGACAAAGAGAAAAGGAAAGAGAAAGAGAAAGAGAAAGAGGAAGAGAAAGAGAAAGAGAAGGAGAAAGAGAAAGAGAAAGAGAGAGGGTGGATTTTACTTTTATAATGGTCCATTAAGCCCTGATCATTTATCAGCCTATAATACTGTGGAAGTGAATGCCACCTCCTTTGCTACAAGAGTAAACAGGAGAGACTATCACCATCTTCTCTATGCTTCTTATAAAAGATTCAGGAAATACCTCACAGGGTAAATTGAGAGCTTTCCTTCACAAGGAATAGAATGATAGGTGAATCCTAAATGAACAACAGACAAATGAAACTAGCCACTCTATTTTTGATGACAGTGAAGAAAACAAGCTTTGTCAAGACACCTTGACAGAACTCAAACTGACCAGGCTACTGAGATGACTTGGTGAGTAAAACTGGCAGCTGCAGCCAAGGCTGGCAACCAGAGTCTGATCCCTGGAACCAACACAGTAGAAATAGAGAACTGGCTCACACAAGTTGTCCTCTGATTTTTCCATGTGTGTCTGCAAACACATAAAATAAACAAATTAAAAAGAAATCAAATCCATCATACAAGAGTCCTAGTGGATGACATATGTAGCCCTTTGCACTAGCCCGTGCAATCACCAGTATTGCATCAAGAAACCAAATTGACAAGGGTGGAGCTGTGTCCTCGACCTCTGGACCATAGAGATAGTATATTCCTTGTTACCCAGCAGGGCCTAATTTCATAATTTCTATATAACTTAATGCCTTCTTGAATACCTTCTGTTCATCAATAAAAGATTTTGAAGTGCCTCTTTTAGCATCCCAGCAGACTCAGAGACTCAGAATTAATTTGGTTTTCATGTGATCAGCAGTGGTATTGCTTACACTGAGCTGCCATGGGGATACACTAAAAAGTCCCACATATTTTCTTAAATCCTAAAACCAGACCTACATGATTTAGTCTTTTCATGAATCTCCAAGTAAATATGCAGATGACCTAGTCTTATGCTCCCCTTCACATGATGCTGTCACAGAGGTACCATTTTCATGTTATAGCAAGCCAAGAATGCTCATAATAGAGCTAAAAATGTAATTCTGTCATCAAGAAGTTAAATATCTAGGCAATACAGTAATTCCTTCAGTATTACTTGTAATCCTGGCCATATTTTATTTCCTTCTACTGAATGAAGCATTTAAGACTTGACAGTTACATTTTGTATGAATGCCTGACTCAAAGATATAAATGTGTCTTAGTGCTAGTTTTTATGCTTTCCCCTTGGATGAGGGCTTCCTTATTTGAATAGCCACTGTATTAGTTTTAGAAAAAGAAATCCACTACAAGAAATTATTCCTACTTAGAACATTCTTGATGAACCACATAGTGGTCCTGGAACTAATTTTACTGGACAGGTATTTAAATCTATTAGTAAGAGTTGGCCTATTATACAATGTTGTTGTACCTTCCATCCTCAGTTCTCTGGGTCTGCTGAACAAATGAACCGCACTATAAAAAAGTCAATATCAAAATGAACTGAAGTTCTAGCCTTTCTTAGCCAAAGGCACTCCTATTAATTCTTCTAAATACAAGGGTATACCCTTTTTGAAAATCATGAATTACCTCCTTATTAAATTGTGACTGGGTGTCCTGCAAGACCAGATGAAAGACTACATGAGCCAACACTTTTAAAGGACTTTAGAAATGATAAGTACAATTTCTGAATTGCTGTAGACTCTATTCACAATGAATGAAATGTTTTTGAGCTAAAAGTGGATGACTTTTCCTCTTAGAAAAGACATCACATCGAAAAAAAAATCACTCAGCCCTTGAGGAAAACAAAGGACCCACCAGCTCCTTCTAGTTGCCTCCTCCATTAGAAAACATTAAAGAGGTAACTTTTGGACTCACATTTTTTCACCCCAAAAGTATGCTAACGTTTTCTGAGAACACATTCACAAGTCTGAAAGACAAAAAATTCCTGGGTGATGCACATATTTGACCAGGATGACAACTTAGAACCCAAGGAGCTGAACTCCAACCATCTGCCATGTTTACAAACTCACTCTTTTATGATTTTCTTAAATGCTTGTAGATTTACATATTTTAAAAATTGTCTAAGATATTTGTGATTTGTCTCCTACCTTCTTTATTTCATTGTCCAAAGTAGTAGGTTTCATAATGGCATTCTCCCAACTATATCACATCCTTTGCTCTTAGTATCCCTCTTACTCTTTCCATTCTGTAATGTGTATGTATATATGCACTTGTATGTGTGTGCATGTGTATTTGTACAATTTAGTTTCCACATCTAAGAGGAAACATGGCATGTCTGCTTTTCTGTGTCCAGCTTTTTTTTGTTTAGTAGCATATTCATTTCTATTCATTTTACTGCAAGTGATACAACTTCATTCTTCTTCATTGCTGATTGAAACTTCAGTGTGCGTGCATGTGTATATGCATGTGCGTGCATGCGTGGGCATGTGTAATATAGATACAGGTGTTTACCAGGTTTTCCTTATCCATTCATCTGTTAACAGATATCCTATATTAAAGTTATTTGTTCACTGATGTGATGAAATACTCTGACAGAAGCACTTAAAGGAAAAAGGGGCTTATTTTGGGTTAAAATCCCAGAGGAATATAGTCCATCACTACAAAGAAGACATGCCTGCACATAGTGAAAGCATGCTGGAAAGAACAGGATCCTGAATGGTCACACAACATATCGTCCCAGGAAACAGAGAGAAAGCAGGACATGAAGCTAGAGAATAAACCCTTAAGTCTCACAGCCAGCAAGGCTCTTAACTCCTAGAAATTCTACAACTTTCCCAAACAGTGCTACCATTTGGGTATCAAGTTCAAATACATAAGACCATGGAACTACAACATTTGGCTGATTCCAGAATTTAGTTGTTGTTGAGTTGTAGCATAAGAAGCACAGATATACAGATGTTTCTGTCTTATGCAAATCTGGATTTTGAGTTTTATTTCCCGGAATTGTACAGCTGTATTGTTTCATAGATTTATTTTGGTGCAGGCAGACCTATGTAGGCCCTGTAAATGCTGCTTTAGTCTTTGTGAGTTCATATAAGCTTTTCTCATGTTGATTGAGAGGGTCTCCTTTTCTTGGTGTTCTTTATTCCCCTCTGGCTCTTCATCATTCCACCTCCTCTACAGCAGGATTCCCTAAGCCCTGCTTGGTGAGATTTGATAGAGATATTCCACTTAGGGCTGAGTGTTTCAAGATTGTCAGAAGCCATCTAGGAAAGGCTATATGGTAAGCACATGAGTTTCCTGGAGTTGACTCACCTTTTTGCATGTCTGCAAAGGGTGCACTCTGAGATGCAGGGTCCTTGGAGACTGCATCCCAGGTTCTTGCTGCAGATAGGCCTTTCCTGCCACTTATTGCATAGCATAATGATTCTGGGCATCAGCCCACCCTATTGGGCAGATTTCTTATAGAATCACTAGGAAGATAAACTTTCATGTAGTAATGTTGTATAGATGAATTGGTGATCTCATAATTCCTGATCATGATTTTATAGAACTCCTAAATAGAGACAAGCAATCTCAAGCCCCATATAGAACAAAAGCTGCAAATAGAGCCCTGTAAACCTTCATATGTTACAGGCTAATTGCACTAGGAAAAGAAAAAGGGCTTGGAACAAATTTACAATCAAGGAAAACATTCCTTTTAGCTTAGGAATGAGATCACTATCTGGTAACTAAAGATCATAAACTGGAAATGGACAATTTATTGTAGGTGCAAAGACAGAAAACAAATGATAAACAATTCTATCTATGCAAGACTTCAAAATAATAAGACACAAGGCAGATGATTTATCTGTTGACAAAACTGGGCTAACTTATAAAATAAAATTTTTTGTTGGTTTAAACTTATAATGCACTGATGGAACTAGAAAACAGATAATGGATGTTTTGTCAGGTTTTAATGGAAAGACATGTAAACCATTCTGCCATAACTCCTTAATCCTTATTGCTATATGTTACAAACTATTGCCTTAAACTTACTATGAACTTATAGAATGTAAAAATACTTTTAAAAACATGTGATCAATTATCCTGAGAAGGTATAAAAACTAAAAACAGCAATAAAGCAGTGGTATAGCTTATTTATCTGCTTTATCCAGTATGCATGTGTCTCTCTGTGTGGCTGGCCCTTTCCTTTCCTTTCCTTTCCTTTCCTTTCCTTTCCTTTCCTTTCCTTTCCTTTCCTTTCCTTTCCTTTCCTTTCCTTTCCTTTCCTTCCCTTCCCTTCCCTTTCCTTTCCTTTCCTTTCCTTTCCTTTTTCTTTTCTTTCTAGTTCATGAAGAGTTAACAAACGCTGAGCCTCTTGTTGACCAGTGAGGGGGTCCCTGAGTCAAAGAGAAAAGAACTCAAGCTACAAAACAACTCAAGAAATTCAAGTTTCTTTTCCCCTGCTTCTATCAGCAGGAATTAATAGTCAGAAGCCACCAGCTTCAGCTCCAAAATAGCAAGAAACAGTTAAATTGCCAAAAACTCAGCAGATTTTGGCCCAGTCAATATCCAATGCCATACCCCTCACTGCTTTCACAGAGAACCTGACAGGGTGAGACCCCAGCACAAGGTCTTTCTCTGCTTAATGTCTGGCTGTGGGTGTCTGTATTTGTTTCAATATGCTGCAGAAGGAAGCATCTCTGATGATGGCTGAGCAAGGCACTGATCTGTGAGTATAGCAGAATATAGTTTGTCACGTTCTCTCTTTTTTTAAGACCAGGACTATTGGATTTCACCCAAGGACTCCAGACTACCTGGTTCTTGGTCAACCAAGCAGTGTTGGGTATGGATTACATCTTGTGTGGAGTAGGTATTAAGTAAAATTGAATATTGGTTGGTTACTCCCACAAACTTTGTACCACTAATATATTGTACAGTTAGGACAAATTGTAGACCAAAGGTTTTATAGCTAGCAATGTGCAGAGTACCTTCCTGTACCAAAGATGTTAGATCATAAAGGTGAAGGTTTTATGAGTTGGGCAATAGCCCAACTTTGGAGAAGTCTATTTTAGATCTGCCAAAAGGAAGTACTTCTATGACCCCAAATGTCTACATTAAAAAAATGTAACTTCCTTCTAGGGATGTGGAAAGAAGACCCAGTTGGCTTAACCATTTGAACTACCATGTTTCTATTGGTATTAGACACAAGAAAAGACAACAAATCCCTAGATATAATGGTCAGTCTACCACATTGCTTGTGTTTCTTGCCTTGGAATAACCTAAGCTAAAGACCATTGGCCTGTAAATGTGGAGAGATATCCTGAAGTATGTTATATAATCATGCCTATCAACTACATGAACTCCAATTTATAGGAGTAACTTAATAGAGTCAAATGCAGATAGTATTAATAGTAGCACTAGGCCTGGACGGCTTTGGGAAGCCCTGTACTATACACAGGTGTCTGTTTCCTGAGAAATGACTTTTACTCTATTGACTTTCATATAGGATACTCAATAATTTCATGTTGGTGCTTTTATTTAGACTGTATAAACACAATTAGTTTTCAGTGGCAACAGTCCTGAATTAAGTTTATAAATATTGACAAAAAGCTAGAGCAACAGGGCTTCATTGGAGATATAGATACTGGGCTAGGAATTTTAAGAGCTCAAGTGGCTAAAAGTGAAGAAAGATATTCCTTAAGAAAGGGTTTACATTATTAAAAAAAAAAAGAAATGGGGATATAAATGGAATATTCATTCAGAAAGAGGAAAACAGATGGGAAACTCTTTTGAAAGGAAACTGTGGAGTACAGAATTATCAAAATACTAGCAAACTGACATGGTAATTCTAAAATTTAAAAGAATGAATGAAACCATGCAGCTATGATCATTAACAGTGTTAATACACATCACATCTGAAGTCACTAAGATAAAATGTCCAACACTTCATGCTGCAGAGGTTGAGGGATTGTCTATAAATAAATTTTGATGTAAAACATTTGTCATAAAAAAAAGGAACCTACAACCCAAGATACTGTGCTCATGTTTCCCCAGTTAGGTGAGTATTCAAGCTGCATCATAACATATTTATTTTGGATTGGAAAAATGCTAAGCAACATTCACATGTTGCAGGTAGAAAGCATGTGAGCAGTATTGTGAAATGATTACTATCGAGGCCTCATTTGGCTTCCTAATAGTGAAGAACTAGGATTTGATTGTATTCTCAAAATCTCTAGGATTCCACTTGCATACAAGTCTGGCATTCTTGTTTTAACCTGAGTTGTTAATAATATTTAGTAAATCAGAAAAGGCAGTAACTCTGGGGAGGAATTCTAAGTGGTACTGTTCTTGATTATGCTGACTGTAGGTATAAAGTCTCATATATATCACCTGTAAATGTTGTTTCAGGTGCAGAAGGCAGAAAGAGAGAATAACTCAAATCCTGATTATGGTGGCTACAGACATTAGTATGACCCAGGGGTTTTTCATTAATGGCTTTGATAACTATTTCTTTCACCAGAAAATGCCTTTCTTGCTTTCTCAGTCTTATCTTAAACAGATTCTAAGAATGAGACTGCTAGGCACCATGGGTCATAAAACACTTGGTTTCTATGTGCACAAAATGTTATGTCTGACCAATGGGAAGAACAGCCAAGAACAGTTGGAGAAGGGGGATAACACAGAGAGAATGTGGGGGTTGGAACCTGTATATTTACTTGTAACAAGTTGTCACTAATTGGTGACTATTGTGAAGCTTACTGAAAAAGGTACAATTATGTTGACGCTTCTACAGACTGAGTAAATGACACATCATGGCACTGGAGAAATGAAATGTTAGAGACTGAGAGTGAAGATAATTCTGGGCTGTCTTTAATCCCCATAAATAGCCATTTGTCATCAGTCTTGGCATGTGACTTGACATTTTTTCGTAATTATCAGGTTAAGTTTTAGAAACATATTATCATTCACCGTTCCAAAAACTAAGGATGTCATCAGATAACATCTAAAGCTCTTAGCAGAAATTTAACGACTTCACCATAATCTGATGTAACTCTGTTGTCCCTACCAATATATTTAGTAAGTGAATTGATTTGCGACTTTTAGTTTTATGATTACAAAAGTTTATATAAACCCCTCCACTGTGCGACATTGCACTCTGGGCCACCCATGACTGTGTTCTTCAGCCACAATCACTCATAATGGGGTTTGAATAAACTATTATTCCACTGAGCAAAAGCTATGTTTTGCATCAGCACAGACCTGCACACCATTTTCCAGTATATTTTATATTTTAAAGTAAAATAATCATCTGAAATGATATACAATAAGGAGCATTTCCAAACTTACAATATGAAGACTTGTATGCATACCCAAGTACACCAGCCAGTTTAAACGCTTTCTCTTGCATTAACCATTCAGGGAGTGTTTGAATAACTAATGCCACTGGTTGATGCTCTGGGTTTAACAACTCTTAGCGAATTAGATGACTAGAGTATCACTTGGTATTCCAGTTTCATGATGGCAAATACCTTGTATGCTAAACAATGTAGTATTTCAGAGAATATCTTGAAAAGCTGGTGGGGTGAAGAGACTAATCTTTACTTACAAGAATCATGTATTGAATATCATATTTCTAGCAAATAAAGTTTTAAAAGTACAAGCAATTACCCTCAAGTAATCTTGATTCCACTCTGACTCAGTTTTACAGAGTTCATTTCACATACCTAATTATTTCGTTTCAAGTTGACCCTCTCTACCTCCCAACAGCAACCTGCTGTTACACCTCCAAGTGATAGAATTTGATTAAAGATCCATTCAGAAGCTGTCGTTATCATCCAGGATTAGCTTAGAGGTTTTTACAATTGAGTGAAAAAAATGTTTCAGCGTGTTCCTGTCATCCTCCATTACCTTGATCCTAACAATTGTAGAGAATGATATTTCTCAATTTGATCAGGAAAGAGAGACTATGGAACTAGAGGTAGATTAAGAGTCACATAAGGAGATTCAGAGCAAAGTAAGTGCGTAGTGGTAGTTAGCATTTATCCAACACCAAACAGGTGCCAAACAGATACAGACATGTTTATAGAATACATCATATAAGAATCAGGTTATGGTTTTGTCTACATTTTAATAAAATACAAAAATTGAATCTTAGAATTTCACTGAGATGTTAAGTAGCCAGTACAAGACTCAAGTTCAGAGGAAGCACTAAATAAATGATTCACTCAAAACTGAGGGACAATGTCTGTGATAGCATTAGACATCAGGTGCAAATCTTAAAGATGGTGTTGAATACATAAAGGTATGAGCTGAGAATTAAAGCCTGATCCCATACAGCACTGTCTCTTGCTCTGTGGTCCTTTCAATGACCAGATTTTAAACGATAAGTTAAAGGTGTCAAACATATAGATGAAAAGCAAGAATCTGGTTGGTTGATATGTTGTTCTTCCTATGGGGTTACAAACCCCTTCAGCTCCTTCAGTCATTTCTTTAATTCCTCAGTTGGGGATCCCTTGCTCAGTCCAGTGGTTGGCTGAGAGTGTCTGCATCTCAGGAGACAGCTATATCAGGCTCCTGTCAGCATGCACTTCTTGGCATCTATAACAGTGTCTGCGTTTGGTGACAGTATATGGGATGGATCCCCAGGTGGGGCAGTCCCTGGATGGCCTTTCCTTCAGTCTCTGCTACACACTTTGTCTCCGTATTTGCTCCCATGAATATTTTGTTCCCCCTTCTAAGATGGACCAAAACACCCACACTTTGGTCTTCCATCTTGAGCTTCATGTGGTCTGTGAATTGTATCTTGGGTATTCTGAGCTTTTGGGCTAATATGCACTTATCAGTGAGTGCATACTATGTGTGGTTTTTGTGATTTGGTTACCTTACTCAGGATGATATCCTCCAGATCCATCCACTTGCCTAAAAATTTCATAAATTTATTGTTTTGTTTTTAGTAGCTGAGTAGTACTCCATTGTGTAAATGTACCACATTTTCTGTATCCATTCCTCTGTTGAAAGACATCTGGGTTCTTTCCAGCTTCTGGCTATTATAAATAAAGCTACTATGAACATAGTGGAGCATGTGTCCTTGATATATGTTGGAGAATCTTTTGGGTATATGTCCAGGAGTGGTATAGCTGGGTCCTCGGGTAGTACTATGTCCAATTTTCTGAGGAACCGCCAGATTGATTTCCAGAGTGGCTCCGACAAGCTCCCAGTGACTAAACCACCAACCAAGGAGTACACTTGGAGGGACCCATGGCTCCAGCTGCATATGTTGCAGAGGAGGACCTTGGTGAGCATCAATGAGAGAAGAGACCCTTGGTCTTGTTAAGGCTCAATGCCCCAGTGTAGGGGAATGCCAGGGCAGGGAGGAGGGAGTGGGTGGGTGGATGCAGGAACACCCTCATAGAAGCAGGGGGAGAAGGATAGGATAGGGTTTTTCCAGGGGAGGGGGGCCAGGAAAGGGGATAACTTTTGGAATGTAAATAAATAAAATATCTAATAAAAATATTTTTAAAGAAAGAAAAGAAAAGCAAGAATCAATGGACTGGAAATGGGAGCTTACACTTATACAATGCAAGATGAAGGTGTTTATTAGGACAAAAAGAAGCTGTCACTAATCAGTGATTATGAAATCTCTATGGATGACTAGAGTTTATGCTCTGTGATTGACTAAAGTGGCTTTTGCCATCAGATACTAAAAAGCCATGCACATCAAGATTTCCTGGAAATGGGTCACCTTGATACCCTGGACTCTGAAGTAAACGTTGGGTTCTTTATCTTTAGGTTTGCCATTGTTGACAAGCTGAATTGCTAAGAATTTCAAGTTAACCATTCAAACCCTAAGGATTTATGTTCTTATCTATTCTCAGCTGTACAACAATATGATAATGTCATTACTAATGTATCACTAAAAAGCTCATATAAATAATCAACAGTTTTACAGGAAGCTAAGGTTGGAAAAAAATTTCAGTAGTAGATATTTTAATAGATTAATAAATACATAGTTGAAAATATATTACATTGGTAATTTTTTGCATCAGTTTAGCTAAACTATGATAATCTTCTTGGTCAAACACTCTAGATGCCACAGTAAAGATCTTTATCAGGAATGTTTAACAGCTATGATAATTTTCTTTTAAGCTTTTAACTAAAAAAAAATATATTCTGCATTTTAAGTATTTGTCATCAAATCTCTTAGAGACTTAAAAAAGAAATATAATTGCTCCCTAAAGAAGAATTAACCTTATTTTCAAACTATCTGAGTTTTCAGCAATTGGACTCAAGAATACCCAGTCATGAACTTCAGTTCCCAGCATAAAGCTTGCTCTTGTGATTTTATTCTTGCCATCACTCACAATAACATAGGAAGTCTCTCTCTCTCTCTAGCTCTCTCTCTAGCTCTCTCTCTCTAGCTCTCTCTCTCTCTCTCTCTCTCTCTCTCTCTCTCTCTCTCTCTCTGTGTGTGTGTGTGTGTGTGTGTGTGTAGGTAGGTAGGTAGATACTCACATACTGGCTAGATGAATACAATGGTTATAGATTGATTGACAGATAAAAGCATACCTATTGATATTGCCCTTTGTATTTTAATTTTTGTAGAGATTTTCAACTCATGGATCTCTAAACTGTTACCATATAGTCCCTGTTCTAAATGCTCAGCTTCTGGCATTTATTTTTTCAGTGCTTAGTGAGTGTTAGGAATGCATCTCATACATAAGAAAGCATATAGATATGCATGGATCAAATGGAACATGAATTTATTAATTTATAAAATAATAAAATTCAAATTTGCAAAACTACATTAAATAAATACTTTATCTATTAAGAAGAGAGAAGTGTGAAGGCTTAGTTATTTACTCAACGATAATATGTAAATGAAAAATAATTTCATTTGGTCAAGTAAAATATTTCATAAAGTTTGAAGTACAAACAACTTCCAAGTTTTATAGAATAGCACATCAAATCTAGCTAGAATTTTGAATTATGAGCGTCTCAGATGAACTAGCAAGCCTTTTCATCCCTCAAATATTTACATCAACTTGATCAACTTTACTTTCAGCTCAATTCTTCTTTGAGTTGGCATATGAAAGGAAAACACTATATTATTTGGTTTAAACAAGAATTGATCTCATTCTCTTCCATCTCTGGAAAGGAAAACTGAAATCTGTGCTCATATTATCCATTCATTCATTCATTTAAAAATTATAGTATTAAGCCTACATAAAGTGAATCAAGAGGATTCTAAGTACCAATATCTGAATCAGAACTTCTATGCCTTGATATCTATATTAAAGGTGCTTATTGCCTTTTGAGGAGAAAAGCATAACACAGTTCAATAGCAAAGAAGTTGGATTTAACTAAATGTCATGATACTATAACAATAACTAAAGAATTTCCATGAGGAAATGAGAGGACAATAAACGTACTAATTAATGTTTGGTATAGAAAATAGGAATTTCTAGTAGCCATGAGATAGCCTGGTGGGGTCATCTAGGTGCTGACTTCATTGTTAACTATCTTGATACTTCACAGTGAGATCATGTTGGGTTTTTTTATTAGTTATTTACTTCATTTACATTTCCAATGCTATCCCAAAAGTCCCCCATACCCTCCCCTCCCCACTCCCCTACTCACCCACTCCCACTTCTTGGCCCTGGCATTCCCCTGTACTGAGGCATATAAAGTTTGCAAGACCAAGGGGCCTCTCTTTCCAATGATGGCCCACTAGGCCATCTTCTGATACATATGCAGCTAGAGACACGAGCTCCGGGGGGTACTGGTTAGTTCATATTATTGTTCCACCTATAGGGTTGCAAATCCCTTTAGCTCCTTGGTTACTTTCTCTAGCTCCTGCATTGGGGGCCCTGTGATCTATCCAATAGTTGACTGTGAGCATCCACTTCTGTGTTTGCTAGGCCCCAGCATAGCCTCACAAGAGACAGCTATATCAGGGTTCTTTCAGCAAAATTTTGCTAGTGTATGCAATGGTGTCAGCATTTGGAGGCTGATTGTGGGATAGATCCCTGGGTATTGCAGTCTCTAGATGGTCCATCCTTTTGTCTCAGCTCCAAACTTTGTTTCTGTAACTCCTTCCATGGGTGTTTTGTTCCCAATTCTAAGAAGGGGCAAAGTGTCCACACTTTGGTCTTCATTCTTCTTGAGTTTCATGTGTTTAGCAAATTGTATCTTGTATCTTGAATATTCTAAGTTTCTTGGCTAATATCCACTTATCAGTGAGTACATATCATAGGAGTTCTTTTGTGATTGGGTTACCTCACTCAGGATGATGCCCTCCAGGTCCATCCATTTGGCTAGGAATTTCATAAATTCATTCTTTTTAATAGCTGAGTAGTACTCCATTGTGTAAATGTACCACATTTTCTGTATCCATTCTTCTGTTGAGGATCATGTTGTTTTAATCATGAACAATATCTTGGGCATTTTCTTAGCCAGGGTTCTATCACTATGAAGAGACACTGTGACCGCAGGAACTCTTATAAAGGAAAACATTTAATGGAAACTTATTTACAGTTTCAGAGATTTAGTCCATTGTCCTCATAATTGGGAGAGTGGAGTCATGTGGGCAGATATGGTGCAGGAGAAGTAACTGAGAGCTCTACATCTGCAACTAAGAGAAGCAAGAAGAGAGAAAGAGAGAGAGATCTGGGTGTGGAATAGGCTTTTGGCGACTAGAAAGCCCATCCCCAGTGACACATTTCCTCGAATAAGACCATATCTACTAATCCTTTCAAATAGTGCTACTCCCTGGTGACCAAAGAGTGTCACCTCCTGGTGAGCAAGTATTCAAATCTATGAGTCTATGGTGGCCATTCTCATTCAAACCAACACAGACATTAACACCAGACAAGACTACTCTATGGTTATGATGGATCAAGAGAAAGAGAAACATCAATGTGAGCAGTTCTGAACACAGACAAGGTGTATTTGAACTAGAATGTAAGTAAAGTGCCCCCTATTTTTGCCTGTTAGTAGCTCTGCTTCCCCGTCCCCATTCTTTCAAAGTTGTCTTATTAAAGAAGCTGCTTTTGTTCTTGGAGTTTCCCATTCTTGCTATTCTATAAAGAGTAATGGCTGTTGCCACATCTGCTACAGACCTTAAATCCTGTAAGCCTTTTCCAAAGTCCTTTCTGAGAGAGTCCATGTTCTTTCACTGCTGGGACATTGTTAGTTATCCCACATTGTTAGTTAGAATAATTAACTCAATCACTAAATCTACAAGTATGTTTATGGAGAGTTTTTGTAGAGAAGACATCACAAGAGTGATTTGAGTAGAAGTTAAGCTGCAAAGAAGTAAAAAAAAATTATGAGAATGAACTGGACAAATCTTTCATATGTGTCAAAAAGAATCACAAGACGCATAATCAACAATTTAGAAAATTAAGTCATATCACAGGCTTAAGGACATGCGGGCCTGCTCTGAGAAAATGATGAATTGCTGAGCAGCAGATGAGAGATTTTGAAGGTAATGAAGGTGAAGCTTCCAGCTCTAATCTGGAAGAGCCAGACAGGAAGTGTATCAAGTATACAGGATGGAGTACAAATCACAAGTAGCTGTCCAGGATGACACTGGCAGAGACTGAAACATTTAAGATGGAGGCACTTACAGAATCGATGTTTGATGAAGACCCTCTTCCTAGGACACTGTAAGCTCAGACACCTAGTTGTGTCCTTCGATATCAATAGAGACAGATTCCCACTCCCTGCTCTGGGGGCCCCACCTTCAGGTCTTAAAATCTTTCTAAAAGTTCCAGTATTTAACACTATAAGGAAACAAATTATGGAAAAGAGCATAAACAGACAAAAATATTGTGAGAGTAGAATCACATAAGGAGAAGCTGTCCAAATAAATGACAATGTGGTTGTTCTCGTTTACAACCTTGCTGCCTCTCACTTCAAATGCTGACCACTCCCGTGCTGTGACTAAATATACCTAGGTCATTCTCATCTATGTCTGTTTAATCAAATCCAACAGTCCAGGCTTATGGGTTCATGAAATATTTAATAAGTGTCTACTGTGTACCAGATAGCCTCCTGGTCATAGGTACAAAGTTATGACTGTCAAACACGTTTGGCTCTATGCCAGTCACTACCACACTCTGTGCCAAGTCCAAAATCATGACCAGCCTTTAGAACTGGCTTTCGTGCCTCAAACATCTGATTCTCTCCTCAATTATTTTTGCGTATTAACTTTTATGCTGCAAGTTTCTTGAATTTGTCAGTCAGTTCTAAGATTTTTGATGGCATCTTCAGGATTTCTCCATGTAAGAACCTGTCTTTATTTGCCATCAGAAGTTAATCATTTTCTTTCCTTTCAACTCGATTGCCTTTTAATTCCGTCTTTTCTGTAATTGCTGTGGTTAGGTGTTTCAGCTTTAGGTCAAGAGTATACTTTCATCTCTAACTGAAGAGTGGGTATACTTGTCACATCCCTGATTTTAATGAAAAAGTTTCAGCTCCTAACAATCATGGGTGATAGCTATATAACTGCCCTAGTAGAACTTTTCCTCCTATATCTAATTTCAGGTATGAAAAAATACACTGGATCTTGTCAAATTCTTTTTCTGCTCCAATTGAAATGACTATAAATTTTATTCTCCATTCTGTTAATGTATTAAGTCATATTAACTGATTTTCCTGCATTTAATCAAGACTATCTCAGAGAATAATTCTTGTTGTTGATGGTACGTGATACTTCAGTGAATTCTTGAAAAATTTACTGGTGTTTTCATTAAAGTTGCTGCATTTATGTTTCTCAGGAATAAGTAGTCTGAGAATTTTTTCTCTGATTGCATCTTGTGGGGTTTCTGTATGAACACAATGCTGGCATTGTTAAATGCACTTGAGTTTTTTCTTCATCTATATTTTATAAAAATGACTTTAAGAAAAATTGACATCAAAACATTTTAAAAGTATTTGGGAGAATTCAGCCATGAATCCATTTCCTTGTACAAATTTTAAATAGTAAACATTGTGGTGTTAATATGTGTGATCCCAAAATTAAGATATTGAAATCATAATGCCCTATATTATGGGAAAAGTTTATTCATATGTAAGATTATTAATTTATAAAGTCAGAGATTCATAAAAAAGTATGATCTCACAAAAGTGAGCACAGAGGGATAAATAACATTTTCCACAAAGTAAACACATCTATGTACCTGTATGAGTGCTCACCAAATCCCAAAACTTCCAATGACCTGGCCCCAAATTTTCAGCCTACAGAACTATGAGATGTAAATATTTATTATTAGCATATATTTTCACAGGACCAAAAATAGATGAAAATAAGGATTTTTTTATTATTAACCAGACCTCTTCACATATTATTGATCTGTTAAGATTTTCTGTTCTTTCATAACTTATTCTTAATAGACTGTTTGCTTCCAGGAATGCATACAAATCTTATCCAATTCATTGGTTTTTTTTTTCCATCTCTTGAAAATATTTTCAAAAGCCTATACTCAACAAAACTAGAAAATCTGGATGAAATGGACAATTTTCTAGATAGATACAAGGTACCAAAGTTAAGTCAGGATCAGATTAATGATATAAACAGTCCCATATCCCTTAAAGAAATAGAAGCAGTCATTAATAGTCTCCCAACCCCCCCCCCCCCAAGAAAAAAAGCCTGGGACCAGATGGATTTAGTGCAGAGTTTTATCAGACCTTCAAAGATCTAATTCCAATTCTCCTCAAACTATTCCACAAAATAGACACAGAAGGTCCTCTACCCAATTCATTCTATAAAGCAACAATTACTCTGATACCCAAACCACACAAAGACTCAACAAAGAAAGAGAACATCAGACCAAATTCCCTTATGAATATCAATGCAAAAATACTCAATGAAATTCTCACAAACAGAGTCCAAGAACACATCAAAACAATCATCCATCATGTTCAAGTAGGCTTCATGCCAGGTATGCAGGGATGATTCAATATACAGAAATCCATCAACCTAATCCACTATATAAACAAACTCAAAGGAAAAAAAAACATATTATCATCTCATTAGATGCTGAGAAAGCATTTGGCAAAATTCAACACCCCTTCATGATAAAAGTCTTGGAAAGATCAGGAATTCAAGGCCCATACCTAAACATGATAAAAGCAATATACAGCAAACCAGTAGCCAACATAAGCTAACTGGAGAAAAAGTTGAAGCGATCTCACTAAAATCAGGAACTAGATAAGGCTGCCCACTCTCTCCCTACCTATTCAATATAGTACTTGAAGTCTTAGCCAGAGCAATTAGACAACAAAAGGAGATCAAAGGGATACATATTGGAAAGGAAGAAGTCAAAATATCACTATTTGCAGATGATATGATAGTATACTTAAGTGACCCCTAAAATTCCACCAGAGAACTCCTAAACCTGATAAACAAGTTCAGCAAGTAGGTGGATATAAAATTAACTCAAACAAATCAGTGGCCTTCCTCTATACAAAGGATAAACAGGCTGAGAAAGAAATTAGGGAAACAACACCCTTCATAGTAGTCACAAATAATATAAAATACCTTGGTGTGACTCTCACTAAGGAAGTGAAAGATCTGAATGTTAAGAACTTCAAGTCTCTGAAGAAAGAAATCAAAGAAGATCTCAGAAGATGGAAAGATCTTCCATGCTCACGGATTGGCAGGATTAATATAGTAAAAATGGCCATCTTGCCAAAAGCAATCTACAGATGCAATGCAATCCTCATCAAAATTCCAACTCAAGTCTTTCTAAATTGAAAATAGTTTTTTTTCCGTGCAATGTAGTCTGTTTATTATTCCTCCTCCTCCAACTCCTCCCAAGTCCTGCTCACTTTCCCACCTAATCAAATCCATACCCAGTCTTGCTCTCTCTCTCCTCAGATAACAGCACAATTTAATGAAAACATTCCTGTTGATAATTAACTCAATCTGTCATGCGCAATAAAGCATACATAAATCTCCTTGAGGAACAAAGTATGCTAAATAAAGACCATATGCACTTTATAAAGTACACATGACACTGTCCATAACGATCGATTTTATCGATTGACTGAGAAAAACAAACTTCCAATAAGGGTCTGAGAGAGTGTCTTGTGTAGTCTAGTCCATACTAATGACAAAATGTCACCAGATTACTAACCACACCTGCTCTCAACCTTTGTGTGGATAACATCATCTAGAAAATAATAACATAAAATGAAAACAAATAAACCTAGATAGGACAATACAAGCAAAGGAAAAGAAAAACAAAAAGTCAAAGAGAAAGCACCAGAAACACATACAGCAGAGACAAAAACTGACACACACACAACTCCCCCAAACACAAAAACCAGAAAACATAATGTCTAAGCAAACACCTTTAGGGTAAGAAACAAACAAACAAACAAAAACTGCCCAAATATTATAAGACCAAAGAAAAATTCCCCAAATTACTTTAGGATTCACTGTGTGGGGGCTATCTGTTGTTAGGCATGTGGCTGGCCTTATGAGTGGTTTATATATGCAGTGGTTTATATATGCAGTGTTATTGCATTGTAAATAATTTTTTACGTGTAAGTGATTATAAATTGAAGTTAGCTTCTGAGTTGAGGACAGGAGTTTGTATCCACTTTCCATGTCAGCACCTTGGTCCCATCAGGCCCAGGCCTCTGCAGGCCCTGTACATGCGATTACAGTCTCTCTGAGTTTTTATGTGCACCAGCCTTGCTGTGTTCAGGTCTTGCTTCTTTGGAGTCATATCCTTTGGCTCTTACAGTCTCGATGCCTCCTCTTCCACAGGTTCCCTTAGCTGTAAGAAAAGGGAATTGATTAACCATCCCCCAACCCACCCCCCAGGACTGAGTGTTCAGAGGTCTTTCACTCTCTGAACAGTAGTGGGCCTCTTTAATTATTCCCAAACACTGCAGCAGGAAGCTTCTGTTTGTTCTCTCTCTATGAGATCTAAGGCTAGTTATCAATTTGAGAGCTTTCTTCTTTTAAGTCAGTATTTATCACAGTAAATTTCCCTTTTAAAATACCTTTTGCAGCATTCCAGTCCTCACCCAAGAGCAGTTATCCAAAACAGCAGCTGCTTGTTGACAGTTGGCTTCTCTTCAGCCATTGTGCTTGCATCACTGTTTTGGTTTTTTTGTTTGTTTTTAGTTTTGTTTTTGTTTCTTGTTTTGTTTGTTTGTTTGTTTTGTCTGAGACAGCATATTTTCAAGAACTTTCTTTTATATCTATGGATAGTCCTTGGTTTCCGCTCTCTCTGGACATGGTTTCTCCTGCAAATGGATTTCCTTAGCCTCCCCCTCATCTTTAATATCTCTCCTTGAGTGTTGTCATCCATGCCACAACTTTGTTGTATCTACTAAAGATGAATCGCCTATTTACTCCTAGAGACTTGGTTCCCAATCTATGCAACTAATTTCTTGACATCAGTATACACATCTTAAAAGCACAGTAAACCAAACTAGCTAAAAATCTAAGGGATTTTTTTTCTGCCCCCCAAACCTAATCCTCCTCTAATGCCTCTGTAAACAGTGATGTAATTACCATCTGGATTGTGCTTCCGGGGCAGTGTCCACCTTGTGATTTTTAGAAACAGGAGGCAGATATGAAATTTAGACCTCAAGAAGTTTATTTTTGATTCAATTTGAAGAGAGAACAGATTGCTTGGTGGAAGAGTTGGATCTGAAGTTACACTAGTATCCTGCTCATGACTCTAGAGAGAATTTATACTTGATGTTCTGTCTGACTAGAGTACTTGTACGTTTCTACTTACAGCAGTCCCTAGTCCGTCTCAGTCTATAGCTCATTATTCAGTTTCTTAAGGATGACCTCTTTCAACTTTGTTGAGTCCAAGATGTGTTATGATTGTATTTGTTATGGTTAGTTTTATAATTATATTGACATGTCTACCATCAAAACAGTAAAGTCTACCTCCCATCAAAGAGACTATGTCTGCATTTTCTCAAAGGTGTATAATATCTAGCAACATATGCACAAAGGAGTTTTCATAAATATTTGTTGAAAAGTTAAACATCAGCAAATGAGTTAGTAAAAAGCCACAGGGTACATAAAAACTTCTAAGTAAGTTATCTGAGTCAGTAAAAAATTATGTAACTTTCCCCTATTTTTGTAACAACTTACCAAGCAGAAATTCAGATTCTGGCTCAAATATGGATTCAAAATACTTTCGTTTATATAGGTTGTATACATGGTCCAGGCATTTCTAGATAACTTTAGTACGTGATATAACATGTTTTCAAAGTTAAAACTGAACTAAGACTGGTGTCTATTATTTTGAGCAATTATTGACAACTTCTTTTCAAAACATATCTCAAATTCTATTTCTCTCTTCTTCTTGTGTCACTGTTCACTATTTTAATCCAGGCCACTGTTACCTCTTGCTTTGGCATTGATTGAATATTTATTGTTATAAGTTAGTTCCCTCAGAAGTCCAGGTCATACATAGAAGCTATAATAGACTCTTAAGGAAATATATCAGGAATAAATGTTCCATCTTTCAACATCCAGTTGCAAACAACCAATCACTCACTGTATAAATTAGTAGTTAATTGATTATGCTTATGACATAGTAGTTCAAGAACATGGGAAGTAAAGTCACCAATTCTCCCAGTGACTCTCACTCAGGTTAGATCATCTGAATGTCCAGATGTGGCTGGATTAGTGCTATGAGGGCATGATCTGCTGCTATTGCTCCTCTAAATGATGTTTGTCTAAGACATCTTCTTCACATAGTTTAGTCACCAGGGTACAATGAATGGAATAGATGGCTCTGTATAGACAGTATGTTTCTCAACACATGCAGCTCTCTAAATGGTTTTCTTGAATTCTCTATTATCATAGGTCCTGGAGCAGACATTTTTCTTACATGATCACTGGTACGTTCCAAGGTATCTGTGGGCAGAAGTTACATGGCTTTTCCTGACCTGTTCTTATTTAAGAGCATCACTTCAGTGTATGCAAAAGAAACAAGACACCACAGCCATCTTAGAATCAAGGATGGGAGGTTATACTCACTATTTAATGGAATACAGAATTATTTTTTGGCATTTCAATTCTTCGTGCTTCTCATAAACTCCAAATCATTGTTTCATTTACATCTCTAAGTGCATGCTGTTATCTTTGACGATGTAATCACTGACATGCTTATCAATCCTGTTGCCATACTCTTCTTAATTTTGCTGCACTAAATTTATTTATCAGATATACTTGCTTTTCTATACATTTTATGCCTCACTCCTTACAAGTTAAGATCTAAGATCAGCTGTTAGTTTTCACCTTTTTAACTTTTTTCTTCTACTGTTTATAAATGCAGATTAACACCCCACACTTACTAGATGCTTTCTTCATGAAATAAGATAATAATTCCTAACCACTCAATAAAGTTGATTAATAAAATGCTGCCTCTAGAAAGTATTCCTGAAGTATCTTTAAGTCATTATACACTTACTATAGCTGAAACTATCAAGAGTTGAGGATAAAATGGCAGCTCTCAAGAGGCTACCTAGAGCTGACTCAATTTCAGAATTTGTTCTGAACATAGAAATGTATGTCTTGATTCTTTGTGGCTCATTCAATAAGCCTAATTTTGTAGGATAAAAGATTTAAACCGGTTAAGACAAGTTTAAAATATTAAAGTATTTTCAAAGGTCCCCATGTCAAAGGATTGGGTTATGCATGGTATCAGCTGTAAAAGTGCCTTTATACAGCAAGAAAATCATTCATGACAGGAGTCACCTTTACAGAAGGCACAGATACAAGAAGCCAGCTGGATGATAGCTTCTACATTGAAAAATGTTCTTCTGAATATGATTCCAAAATATAATTATAGTGTTGATCTTTATAATGATTTATAATCACAGCATATCTTACTGGCTATTGTTATTGCCCTTTGAATAACTATTGCATAGACTAGTAATTATTTTGTATGAGTTTAGTAGCAAAGAAGTTTGATTAACTTTCATCTATTATTTACCTCTTCATAAGTGTTTACTGTATTATAAAACCATCTCCAAGAAAGTTATTGGGTAATAATTATTTGAGTCTTATATGTAACCATGTATTAATATTGGAAAGGCAATATTATAATCTACCGAGCAGGAAAAAATACTTTTACTATTAATCTGCATGAAGTATTTACCTCACATTGGAGCTAACCAGTAATGAAATTGTTAATACAATTAATTTTGGTCTCTTTACCAAAGAAAGACATTGAATTGATTATCTTTGTATTGTGTTACATTGCACTGGAAAGAGAAGTCTATCCCCAAATACACGCTATTAAACTCTAGGTTTATTTACCTAGAGGTTTTAAAATGCTGATAATCTTAGCAGAATAGATATGTCCAAGACATCATACTTTGATGGCAATAGAATCTAAAAATTTTCACCAGAAACCAGTGTCCCACAGAGTGTATCACCTGCTTCAAGAACTCATGTGTGCTTATTCACACCCTAACTGAGATGAAGGGAAATCAGTCCCTGGGGGTGGAGAATCTCTCTGCATTTGCATTTTGGACAAATATTCTTTACTAGATACTTTATATACAGCAAAAACTCGTGTACTCAGCTATGTACTGTGAGCCAATGTGACAGTAATGTGAAACTATGTCCAAGAAAGAAAAGAAAGGAATAGAAAAAAAAAAAGAAGAGACAAATTGGCATTACTGCCCAATTCATTTTCCATATCCTTATGAAAATCTTGGATTCTGTGACAATGATGAACAAAAGATGAAGTGGGAGTCACTGAGAGGTCACAAGAAGGGATTTGGTCTATGGACCACTGACATCTGCTAAGACAACCAATGCTCCTGGCTGCAGAGCTGTACAATGAGCGACGGTGTCACAGAATTGCATAGTAAAAGCTTTGACTTTATAGTCACAAGGACTTTAAATTAAACCCAGAATTAATTACTAACAATTTTTCCCTTTATATTCTATTTTCATATTGGAAATAGATCAGTACTTCTTCAATGTAAACAGTATATCGTTATTTCTGCTTATATAGTTTCATCAGTTCTAAAGTTGATACATTTTGTGATTGTGTTACCTCACTCAGGATGATGCCCTCCAGGTCCATCCATTTGCCTAGGAATTTCATAAATTCATTCTTTTTAATAGCTGAGTAGTACTCCATTGTGTAAATTACCACATTTTTTGTATTCATTCCTCTGTTGAGGGGCATCTGGGTTCTTTCCAGCTTCTGGCTATTATAAATAAGGCTGCTATGAACATAGTGGAGCATGTGTCCTTCTTACCGGTTGGGACATCTTCTGGATATATGCCCAGGAGAGGTATTGCGGGATCCTCCGGTAGTACTATGTCCAATTTTCTGAGGAAACACCAGACTGATTTCCAGAGTGGTTGTACAAGCTTGCAATCCCACCAACAATGGAGGAGTGTTCCTCTTTCTCCACATCCTCGCCAGCATCTGCTGTCACCTGAATTTTTCATCTTAGCCATTCTGACTGGTGTGAGGTGGAATCTCAGGGTTGTTTTGATTTGCATTTCTCTGATGATTAAGGATGTTGAACATTTTTTCAGGTGCTTCTCTGCCATTCGGTATTCCTCAGGTGAGAATTCTTTGTTTAGCTCTGAGCCCCATCTTTTAATGGGGTTATTTGATTTTCTGGAGTCTACCTTCTTGAGTTCTTTATATATATTGGATATTAGTCCCCTATCTGATTTAATATAGGTAAAGATCCTTTCCCAATCTGTTGGTGGTCTTTTTGTCTTATTGACGGTGTCTTTTGCCTTGCAGAAGCTTCGCAGTTTCATGAGGTCCCATTTGTCAATCCTCGATCTTACAGCACAAGCCATTGCTGTTCTATTCAGGAAATTTTCCCCTGTGCCCATATCTTCCAGGCTTTTCCCCCACTTTCTCCTCTATAAGTTTCAGTGTCTCTGGTTTTATGTGAAGTTCCTTGATCCACTTAGATTTGACCTTAGTACAAGGAGATAGGAATGGATCGATTTGCATTCTTCTACATGATAACAACCAGTTGTGCCAGCACCAATTGTTGAAAATGCTGTCTTTCTTCCACTGGATGGTTTTAACTCCCTTGTCAAAGATCAAGTGACCATAGGTGTGTGGGTTCATTTCTGGGTCTTCAATTCTATTCTATTGATCTACTTGTCTGTCACTATACCAGTACCATGCAGGTTTTTTTTTTTTTTTTTTTTTTTTTTTTTTTTTTTTTTTTTTTTTTTTTTTATCACAATTGCTCTGTAGTAAAGCTTTAGGTCAGGCATGGTGATTCCACCAGAGGTTCTTTTATCCTTGAGAAGAGTTTTTGCTATCCTAGGTTTTTTGTTATTCCAGATGAATTTGCAGATTGCTCTTTCTAATTCGTTGAAGAATTGAGCTGGAATTTTGATGGGGATTACATTGAATCTGTAGATTGCTTTTGGCAAGATAGCCATTTTTACAATGTTGATCCTACCAATCCATGAGCATGGGAGATCTTTCCATCTTCTGAGATCTTCTTTAATTTCTTTCTTCAGAGACTTAAAGTTTTTATCATACAGATCTTTAACTTCCTTAGTTAGAGTCACGCCAAGATATTTTATATTATTTGTGACTATTGAGAACTCAAATGATATGTACTCACTGATAAGTGGATATTAGCCCAGAAACTTAGTATAGTGAGATATAAGGTACAATTTGCAAAACACATGAAACTGAAGAAGAACGAAGACCAAAGTGTGGACACTTTGCCCCTTCTTAGAATTGTAAACAATCACCCATGGAAGGAGTTACAGAGACAAAGTTTGTAGCTGAGACAAAAGGATGGACCATCTAGAGACTGCCATATCCAGGGATTTATCCTATAATTAGCCTTCAAACAATGACACCATTGCACACACTAGCAAGATTTTGTTGCAGGGACCGTGATATAGCTGTCTTTTGTGAGACTAGGCTGGGGCCTAGCAAACACAAAAGTGGATGCTCACAGTCAACTATTGGATGGATCACAGGGCCCCCAATGGAGGAGCTAGAGAAAGTATCCAAGGAGCTAAAGAGATCTGCAACCCTGTAGGTGCAACATTATGAACTAACCAGTACCCCGGAGCTCTTGACTCTAGCTGCATATGTATCAAAAGATGGCCTAGTAGGCCATCACTGGAAAGAGAGGCCCATTGGACTTGCAAACTTTATATGTCCTAGTACAGGGGAACGCCAGGGCCAAAAAATGGGAATGGGTGGGTAGGGGAGTGGGGGGGAGGGTGTGGAGGGACTTTTGGGATAGCATTGGAAATGTAATTGAGGAAAATACGTAATAAAAATATATAAAGTTGATACCTAACTCCTTCCTTGCTTTGATTTGATTACCATATATTTTTCTAATTTCCTCAAAATCCACTGCTAACTCAAACTGCTTTATGTTGTCATTTTTTTAATCCTTAAAAAAAGCCAAATTACTTTCTGCCTAAGGACCTTTACATATGTAATTTCCTGAGTGACTCACTGGCCCTGAATCTGTGTATACAATGTCAGCGTAAATAGCAATTCCTTAGGCAAATATTTCTCGATTGTACTGCAGTTGTTACCACATCAAGACTTCTCAGGATTTTTCTCCTTCAGTTCCCACAAAAATGCTTGTTAAACTGAATATTTTCTGCTTTTCCTCATCTCTCTGTTCCTTGCTTCACTGCCAGTAAGCCAGGCAGAAATCCTCCTTGATTTCTTAGGATCTCATAGAGTTTTCTCGCTGCCTGACTGGTTATGCACTAACTCTCCCTGCTTATCTTCATATTAGCACTAGAACCCACATGCTTGAATGCATTCTTCCTTGTCTGCATCTTTGGTAACTACTGTGTTAACTGCTCTGTTCTCAGAAATATACAGTGTAATCAGGCACAATCCTATAACTTCATAATTAAATCAAACAACCTCCCTTGTAAAAATGCAAATATGGAAAGTCTTACAAGCTGAGGTTCTTTGGACAATGAGTAAATCCATTGGTAAAGGTGAGCTGGGCTAGGGGCTGACTTTCATTGCAAGCATGTGTTCAAATGGTAATTCTGGTAACTTGGAAAGCAGAGCCAGGGAATTCTTTGGGGAAACCTAAGTTGCTTGAATACCCAGACCTGATGAGTTCTGGAGTCAAATAGAGATCCTGCCTCAATAAACTGGAAAACAGAGAGGTAAGGAAGGCTTCTTCCTTCTCGAGAAGTGATGAGCAGGAGGATAGTATGGAAAGCAGAAGATATCATTGGATAAACAAGCAAACTATCAGGAGAGATGTTTTCTGTCAAAAGAAAATACAAGAGAGGAGGATGCAGAAGGAAACAGAAAGTCTAGATGGAACTGCAGAGGGCAGGGGAAGAGGTTGGTCTAATCTGGAGGAGTATGAGGCCTGCCAAGCACTATGGCCTTTATCCTGTGACAAAAAAGGAAAGCTCCTGGATAGTTTAGGTCTGAAGAGGTTGGGTTAGAGCAGGAAAGAGAGGACAAGCCAATTTGCATTCAAGAAAAGTTATCTCAAGGTTCACTGTCAGAATTTTTAAAATGGGTCTGATGAGGGCTCAAGAATCTTCATATGTGCTTATATTGGTGTCAGAAAAGTTGTTACCCTCACAAGGTCTTAAAAAGAGTATCATGATTCTACTTGAACTAAACTTGTGATCTTTAACTCTTTCTCAGCTATCTGTTATTTGATCCCAATACACTTAGGTCTATTCTTACCCATCTCCATTCTGCATTTCATGCTTGGTGGCATCTTCCCAACTCCCTCGATGACAGGTAGTGTCTCCCTGCATCATTAGCCATCAAGTTCTATGTTTTCTTCTGAGGCACTCTTAGTTATTCATGGTTCAGTTTTCTGTATTGTTTCCTATAGCTAACATACTAACAATAAAGCATGACATCACATGATCCTACATAAAGCTATTTCATTCTTTCATGGGCATGCTTGTTGTCTCTTTGGCGTATTTACCTCCCCAAGGATATGTGATTATAGACCACAGGCTCCAAGCTCAAGCTGTTCAAATAATAGGTAATGAGAATAGACTGCTTGAATGCTTCAAGTCAACTCCTAGCTCTACAAGGTAATTGATAAAGACTGCTGGGCAAACATGA